>NC_089684.1:16332200-17582200 GCF_031753505.1 Anomalospiza imberbis
TTTAACTCTATGATTTGAATTGGCACTTTTTATGTGGTTTCCCTTTCCCCACTTCCATGCTTTTCAGCCTTCCCAAGACATGTTTTGTTCATGTGGTTTTAATTCAGTCCCAGCTAAGTATCTTAGTGCCAAAACTTTTCCTGTGCGGGCAAAGAAGGGAGCTTGTGATGCAGGCACAGACTGTTCTTTATGGCCATTTTTGTTCTGGTAGGAACAGCAGCCAAAGGCTGTTCTGGGTCCCATGGCCAAATGACCTGGCACAGCTTGTGTCCATGCAACTAAATTAATTTATATCATCCAAACAGGATGACCCAATCCAAATTTACTTCTAGGAATACTCCCTGTCCTGGACTGTTTCTTTTGAAACTCTACCTAAAACTGTGCCAGATGGCTTTCTGTACAGGCAGGCACGTGCAGACCTCCACCTCTGCCCTGGCTGTGTTGATGGCTGTGGGTCTCACCTTATCAGCCTGTGTCAGGTGCAAGGCACTGACTGGCGCAGGTCTTGTCTGTGAGCTGCCACCAGTTCTAACACTTGGGCTTTGTGATACTAAAGTTTCCAGAGTTCTGTTAGGGCCTTCTCTGTAAATGCCTCTGTTAAGGCATTGTGCTTGTACAGATGGGCTGAGGGAAAACCCACAGAAATTACCATTTTCAAAGAAAAAGTAGAAAAGGAATCCAATTGCAAAGGAGAAATTATTTCTGTCTCCAATAATGGCAAATTAGAGAACTGAAAATACTGGTTTTCTTAATGCGTACATAGTTTTCACTTAAGTTTAGAAACATTTTGGTAGAAAATAATTTATAAAAATATCACAATAGAACATGCCAGAGAAGAGCCAAACTTGGCACAAAACACTTGTTATCAAAAATCTTAGGGGAATACAATTGAAGGAGCAACATACAAAACTGGTGTGTTTATCAAATATCACCTGTGAGTCAAAAAGCATGAGTGCCACCAAGTCCTCTTTCAAGTGAAGACTAAATTAAGATCTGGGGAGTCTTTTATAGAATACATTAGGTAAGGATGTCCTGCTGCACTTTTCTGATCTACATGTGACATAAGAGCTTTCTGATTTTTCCCTAAGAGCTACCTTCACTGGTAAAAATAACATAAAGGGAAAATACTTTAAGGTATGGCCTACTGACATGGCTGAAGAGTATGGCTTTTCCAGTCATGAGAAAGGAAGAAGATCGGTATTTACACTGTCAGTAGCTGAGATATTTTATGAACTGCTGGCAGACAGCTTAGGTAGATGAACATGTTTGTATTTATTCTATGTATACACATTTGCTTTTACAACGCAAATGGGTTCAAAAATTACAGACACTTTATTTTAATGAGTGATCGTTCACTGGCTTCATTTTTATCTTTGTTTTCTCCCTGCAGGTCAAAGCAACAGATGCAGATGCTGACCAGTTTGGAGAAATTGAGTATTCACTTTATGATGGATTTAATTATTATGAAAAATCCAAAGCTTTCCAGATTGACCCACACACTGGTCAGATCTTTGTGTCTCAAGACATTGACAGAGAAGGAGATCCAACCACTTATGATCTTTTAGTAAAAGCTACAGATGGGGTAAGTTTCACCTTTCTACACTGCCAGATTTGTGAATGTATTTGCAAATTTGTATTGTTTGCAAAATTGTATTTGGTATACTTTTAAATGAGAAAGTAGCAACTATGTAAAAATTGCATGAATTTGGAAAAAATGTCTTGTTCTTAAAGAGAGCAGAAAATTATATTCATGAACTGTGAATTTTCACCCAAATTAATAAATTTGGTTGGGAAATACCCAATGACTTCTAAATAAGGTTTGGAAAAATGTTTCTGGGATGTGTTAGTCCTTGCTAATTTTCCTCCTCCAATGGAACCAGTGGACGCGAAGTTACTTCTGCTGTCTGCTTTCAAGATCACTGCAGCAGTAATAAGACAGTACCATGGGCTAGAACTGAATGGCTACTGTGGGTGGCAGTGACTTTCCTGGGTAAGTTCCTTGTCCTTTCTAGCTGGCTGTGCCATTGCTGCTGCTGTGGGTGGGTGCAGCCTCCCTGCAGCTGCATGTCTGAAAGTTTTCCTACTGTACGAGATCTAGTGCTTGGAGGTGAGCATTCATGGTACAGCAAGGGTGGGGTAGTTGTATGTTCCTGAAATAGTTCATTGCGGATCCTGGCAAGGAGGGTGAGTTGACATTTGCTGTGGTGGGAACATATAAAGATGTCTGGGAATGGACACGTTGCCCACCTGATGCCATGTAACAAAAAATTTTGCTAGTAAGATCTAGAAAAATAATTGAAGAGAAGTATTCATTATATTATTTTCATTACAAAATATTCATTTTGTGATTTGCAGTCTGAAGTGGTTTGCTTTGTAAGGCCCAGTTTGTACTTGTCTTTACCTTCTTCAGCTTAATTGTGAATTGTGAAGAAGATGAAGAAAAGGTTTATTGGTTCCCTTCAAATGTTAAAATTAATATAAGGACACTTTTTGAAATGTTATTCAGGTCACATTTTGCAGTACAATTTGTGCTGAAAAACATTGAAATTCAATTATTTCAGGCTATGCAGGTTTTATTTCTTACTTTGAATATTAACATTGCATTTAAGATAATGTCCTAAGTGTATCTAATATAATTTTTTTAAAATGCAGTTGTGTTAGAAATGCTGTATTTTTCATTAAAATGCCTCTCTTTTTTTTATTGTACACTGAAGAAACTTAGCGAAATATGATTTCTGTATTCATGAGTAGATTACCTTAAATAGCTGCAGTTGATGGTTGTATTAATTATTTCATTTTGGGAATGTAGCCATTGAGGGTATATCTGTTTTGTTGAATTCAGGTATTTGTTAATAGTTAAACAATGTTTTGTCTTTAGCTGTCCCAATTCAGTGTTCATTTCAGAGGCTACAGAAATATTCTTTAATTAATATTGCCTTTAGCAGTGTGCTTTTTCTTCCTCATAAATTTCTGTAGAGCAGAAAAAAATACATAAATATATTTGAATGTTTGTTTCCATACTCGTCTGATTTGAATGTTTAATAACTTAACCCTACTCATTGCAGGGTGTTTGGACTGAACAACCTTTGAAAGGTCTTTTCCTACTCAAACCATTCTATGATTTTAATATAAGGATATAAGAGTGGGTTTTTCCATTCCATTCCTGTAATGTCTATAGCAGAGAGTGGGTTTTTCCATTCCATTCCTATAATGTCTAATATCTGACCATTTTGGAATTTCACTTGTATGTGATTTCTGTCTTCAAAATTTATACTTGAGTATATCTATCCAAACAAACTTTGAAGAGTAAAGCAGTCTGTATTGAGATGTATAGCAGCAGAAAATTAGGCATTCTGCTATACTTCATAATTTCATTTTTCCTCTCATTCACATGTTTTGAAGCTGTATAAATGTAAAGGAGACATACACATGTCTGGAATATCAAGGTTAGTCATTAATAAAGGGTATGTGACAGCAGGACAATAGCAGTGAAATTCTTAAAAGTTTTTATGCTATTCAGTCAGGTAAAGAAAATTATTTTGAAAATCTGAAAGAAAATATGTTGCATGACAAAAAGCTTGATGTCTTAATTTTTTTAGTTAAATTACAGCTCTATTGATAAATCTTACGTTAAAGGAAAATGGCCAATGCATTGAAACTATAGGGAATTTAATTTTTAAATTACTCTGTCATTTATCTCTATTTATGGACCTGGTGTTTTCAGAAGTTCAGTAATGGGGATAAAGGGTCAATTTTTATTGCCTTGTTTGTGACAGGCAAGGCTTGATCGTTTTACTGGAAGTCGGCACTTTGTAGAAGTTTGCCCATCTGACACCTAAATACTAAAGCACCTAAATTCAATATCAGCTTTTCAAAGTTTTTAGTGCACCTGAACTTGTGTTGACCAACTTTCTACCTTTAAAGCAGAATTGTAGTAGGATATTTATCTTATTTCCTGACATTCTGCTGCTGATTTTGAGTGATTAAAGATGTTACGTGTGGGGCTCAAAGTAGAGGCTGTGATCAGGGAAGAAATGTGCACAGAAAAGAGAGAGGAAGGATAAAAGGTCACTTGTGACAAAGAAGAGTAGAGAGATGAAAAGGAAAGAAAATAACACAGTTAATTAGAAAAGAGGAGGAAAATAAAGTATTTTCCAGGTGGTGTGCAGTTTATCTTACTGCAAAACTATCAGTTTCCTCCACCTGTTCCTGGCTACTCCATTACATGGCTTTAGAACTTGTCATGTCTTTTATGCATTGTGTAGAAAATGTAAGGAGTGAACTTGAATTGCACACAAGAGCCTTTGGAGAGACAGGTGGAAAACAGCTTCTGTTAAACTGGTTTTAAATAAACATCCTGTGAGAGCTTCTGGGAGCACTCTCACTGATTAAGCAACGATGAAAAGAAGTATCCTTGTCTCTCCTGTATGAAATGGTAGGTCTTAGCTTTTCAGTTGATTCATCATCACTGCAAAGGGTTCAGTGCACCATCAGCAGGTGTGTTAGTGACTCTTACTGCCTTTCTGCATAGAGACACTTTGTCTCTTGCTTTTTAGTAATCCACCCTGCCTATCCAATTTTCTTTGTCTTTTACACTGGAGCAATTGAAACCTAGATATAAACACTTGACACTCACAGGCAAAGCTTCTGAAGAACTTAAGGCTTTTGAAATAATTGGAGACATCTCTCCACTTTGACAGCACTACTTCAAGATGACATATCCTTTAGGTTTACAAAAAAAAAAAGCCTTTATGTCAGAGGTTCTGTATCTAAACGTTCAGCTTGGAACAAAAATTTGACAGCATGGTTCACTGACAAAAACTTTAGAGACTGTGATGAGAATCTTGATAGAATTTTACGCATTTTACAGCACAGAAATAAAGACATACATCTGCTCAAAATAGCATCACTGCTACTTATTAAAACAAAGAGTTTCCCTTGCCAAAGGCAAGATAATATATTTTTTTTAAGACTTGATAAAGAGGTCTACTAATAGCCTTAGCTGTTCACACAGATTTGATCCTTCTGAAGTAATGAAAACATTAATTGTTGTTATTTTGACTTGATGGTAGTTTATGTCCTCTTTTTCTTCCACGAGGGACACAACCCTCAGGACTCTGACAGACAAGTCATTGTAATTGTGACTTTGTTGCACCAGAGAGTACAACAGTAGTAAAAAATACTTGCACATTTGAGATAAGGGATGTTAAAATGAACAGCTGTGGCTTTATGTTGCTTGTTAAAATGTTTTGACAAATGTAATTTTCTGTCAGCAATAGATCTTATATAAGTCAGCCTTCATGTTCTGGAAGATAAATGTTTTGCTTGCTTCTGAGTAGATGGAGTATATCCACATAATTAGAAATAGGAGTTTTAGTTCCTTCTCAATTGGAATGATATTTTTTTCAGTTGTCAGAGCAAGAATTGGGCCACAACCAGTTACATTAAGTTATTAAGTAAATATCATATTTAGCATGTGAAGGTATACACTGCTCCTTCAGGAAAAGAAGGTTCTGTCTCCATCATAAAATTTGGTCAATTTTCTTAGAGAATAGATTTCCCTATATACTTAATCAATTTCAAAAGACTTTTCAATTGTTGCATAACTCTGTATCACAAATACAAATTGGCTGAAGAATGGGGTTTGGGGATTTTTCATGTCTGTTTAGCAATAATGAAGCTTGAAAGAAGCAGTTTAACACAAGCTCTTGTGAGTTTGGTTTCACGCTGTTTCAACCATCTTTTTTAAGATACTTTTTATTCTTGATCTCACTTCTTCCCTGGTCCTCTTCCCTTAAAAATACTTCTGATTTCTGTTCTAAAGTACCTGAAAGCCATGGACACACAGAGCATATTCTGACAGTGAGCAGAGCACGTTCCCTGCCCTTCCCCTGCCTTCCTTTCCTGTGATGGGATTTCCTTTTCATGGAAATCAAGGTACTGGAGAAGGGGCTTGCCCTGACATGGGGATGTTGGCACTGGGCTCACTGCCATCTCCATTTCTCCATATTGGCATATTGGGGTTTCATGGCAGTCCCAGTCATTTTTAGGCTGACTGTCCTTTAGAGTCCTGGTCCCCAGGCAAGAGTCCTGGCTGCTGGCTGCCTGTGCAGCAGCATGAGCCCTGGAAGCATGCCATGCCTTGTTTTCTTCAAAAGCACACCAGGAGGATGCGGGATAGATCTCCTTCTTTGTGGGTGAAACACAGACACGTGATGCATAAGATCATCTTAATTTTCCACTTACTGGAGCATTTATGGGAAGGTCACTGCACCCAATAGAGGTAACATTACAACACAGAAGAACAAAAAAGTCGGGACAAAGCAAAAAATCACTATGGAAATGTGAAAGTAAATGCTGATAGTATTTTTTTTTTTTCAAAAATAAGTCTGAACCTGTGGACACACTAAGCAAACCCTCAAAAATAGTTCTGTGGGAGATTGTTATATGGTAGGGTAAGTATAAAGGAGTCATATCCAGTCTGAATCCTTGGATAGTTTAATGAAGGTCAGGTTTAAAAATAATTGACGTGAGCAATTGGATGACAGAATTAGAAAACATAGTTGGTTTTGGGTTGGCATGGTTTTCTCTGTATCACAGCTACTGTGACTGCAAAATGAAGTTTGCACGAGCTCAGCATGGTTTGTTGTGTGTGTGCATGAACATCTGATCTGTGTCAGCAGTTCCTCAAAGTGACTGCTACAAGGACAGCACGCTCAGTGGACTTTGAAGAGCTCAAGATTCTTCCTCCATCTGTATTTTAAATGTACCACATAAACCACATGCAGACTGTACATGCCTGTGCTGCCTTGTGCATCTGAACATGCTAGTGCCCCAGAATTCACTGTTACCTCTGCCACAGTGGATCTGCTTTCTTTTAAAAATGTTTGTACTTCCTATGACTACAAAATACTCTTGGAAACATGAACTCCTCCAAACTCATGGAGAGAGTCCTCTGAGAAGTAAATTGCCACCAAGTTCACTCAGGTGCCTGTGGGGTCTACACCTCAGTACCCAGAGAACTGTCTTTTTTGCAGGTTGTCACAAAATTCAGTGCTTTGTCATAGCAAATCAGTATTTTACTGTAGCATAGTGTGATAAGCCAGCTTGTAGTTCCTCCTTTCTTCAGTTTCACTCCAGAGCAAGGCTAAATGTGGTCCCATGTGGTATTTTAGTGGGCTTTTGTAGGGCATCTGTCAGTAAATTGAGCATAGGTGTCGTAGACAGCAGCCTGACAGGTCAGCTTTTGGCTGTCCTGTACTGCTTTTAGTCTGTGTCCCTGGTTGAAAAAGCCTCATGTTCACCATTATGATGGTCATGCTTTTACATCTGAAAGTCTCAGAGAGAAGTTGTTCCTGCTTTACTGGAGCACCACAGTCACCTGAGGGGCATGTTTTCTTGGAGCATAAAGCCCTGACTTTTATCTGTGAAGGAATAAGTGGTGTGTTGGAGATGTCAGCAGAAGCATGTGAGGTTAGACTAGCAAGGTTTTTGATGTGTACTGCTCATTAGCATTAACAAAATTGACTTTGTGTTCAGGCCTCACCATTGTAGAGAAGCTGAATTTCTTTATGAACTCCATCAGCCCTTGGAGTTGTGCTGAGCACATGGCTTGCTTCTGTGCAGTGTTTTGAGGTATTGCAGGTACTGTAATTTGCTTTTAATGGACTTTTTCATTGATTAATTTTGTTGCAGCATGCTCCATTTCCTAATGATGGACTAAAGCCAGTTGTGTACCATCCTATTTTAAAAACTGATCTTGTTCTTTGGGCTTTTTTTTCTTATTTATCCAACAGGGTGGTCTGAGTGCCCAAGCTTTTGTTCGCATCGAGATAGAAGATATTAATGACAATCAACCTGTTTTTGAACAAGACATCTATGTGACAAGCATCAGCAATCACACACAGCCAGGAGCAGAAATCATCAATGTTGTGGCCACAGACAGAGATTCAGGAATATTTGGCATTGTCACATATGAATTGGTCCCAGGAGAATTTTCTTCTTTTTTCACAGTGGATACATCCACAGGTACTGTATGAGTCTATGATTCAGAAAGGTGATAATTATACAAGATCTATATTTTCCTTGATGATGCTTTGTGTATTTGGAGCCATGTCACACAGGTGAAAATTAGGTTCTGATGGAAAATAATTCTAGAGGTAGGGGGAGGATTTAGGTTTAACATGAAACATTTGCAATCACTGGAATAAGCAGAAAATGGAAAACATAGTACATACTAGCACAATGAAGGACAAAAAAGCATGCCACTTATCCACTCTTTTCAGCCCTAAATCTATTGATCATTGTAGGATATAATAAAACATTACCTTTTTTTACAAAAATATCTGCATTTCTGAAATTCTTACAGCTTATTCTTGAAGAGCAATAAGCTACCCTTCAAGACGTTCCTCCTTTCATTTCTTCTCTGTTTCAGTTCTAATCTTCCTCTATACTGTGCCAGGATAAGTCCTCATTCTGCTCAGTCTTACAAGGCATATTTGCCTCTCTGTTTGACTCAATGTTTAGCTTTGTAAGTGATTGACTAAACTGAAATTGCCATTTTTCTTGAGGGCCAGCCCTTGCATGTGAATGTATCCTGATCAACAGATGGTCATGGCACAGATTATGATATATGTTTATATGTTTTAAGATCTTTTTCAACTGTGATACATGTGTGTATATATTAGCTCTTTGGCATTCAAAATCTTGCCAGGTTCTGTTCTTTCAAAATGCTGTCTGTTTTTACACAGTTCCCAAAACATTCTGATGAACAGAAGAAACTAATCTTCTTAGGAAGTTAGGCTGCTTGTCTTGGCTATTTCAGAATTTATTTAACTGTGGACTTTAACTACCTGTCAAGTCAGGTTCTCAGGGGCATAACTGATGTCAAAAATACGTAGGTCAGTCAATAATTAGGGAGCTGGATCTCCACAGGCATTTAACTGGTCATTTTAAAACTGTCCCATCAGGCTTGTTGAAGAGAAGTGCCCCTGTGGATCACATTAGCAGCACTGGCTTTGCAGCAGCCCTCTGCTGAAAGAAAGCCTTTTGTAAAGGCTTCTTCCTTGGATTGTGACCTTTTGGCCTCTCTTTCCAGTTTGGCACTTTGTATAGGAAAAATGTCATGCTTAATGATGAAGACTCTATAAGCTTGTGAGTTACTATTACCTCGTGGATCTATCATGGTATTTTATCAAAAGCAGACCAAATTCAGGGTGAAGTTGCTTGAGGTCATTATTGCTGACATTTCATGATGAGAAAAGCTCTTAGGTCAGACACTATTCCCAGCATTATAGTGCTTGGAATCTGATTGCACTTAATCAGATCTCCTGGGTAATTCACAAGGTCAGACTGTGTCTAATTTTAACTTATTAATATTAATGCTGTGGGCTTTTTTTTTTCCTGAATACACTTTTTCCATTTATATTCTTCCACATCTACTGACAATAGGGCTTATGCTGAATCATAGTGAGGCAAATGATTTTTAAACTATAGAACTAAGAAAAAATGAACATTTTAAATAAAAACAAAAAAAACCCAAAAAAACCCACAAAAAACAACAAAAAACCACATTAAAATTGCCAATATATCACATAGAATTTTTGCAGTCTTTGAGCTTGAAAACCTGTTTGGTGTTCAGAGAGAGATGAAACAAGTGGCTCACTGTTAGGGCACAGAGGTTTTGAGCTCTTCCTCCTTACTTCTTGTTGCAACAGAGACGTTTTCCAGTGCTCATTGTGCTAAAGCTGTCTTCATATGCTCTGATATATGGCCTAATTTAGCTGTGCCTCTCTGAAGGTTATGTGAGGGACTTCATCTAGTTAGCTGGACTGCATTTTGTGGACAGAGGACAACAGACAAGTATGTGAAAGAACAGGCATTCTTCAGGAGATGGATGCTCAAACCAGAAAGCCAAATGAGATGATATTACAGTTTGGTCTCTGTTTTTCTGATCTTATGTGTGTGCAGTCTGTTTCTCTTGTCTTCTGCATTTTTTCCCATTTACAGTATGGCATATTCTGTTTTATCTGGTCTTCTCATAATTAGAGGACCTAAACAGAAGGACAATGATGGTGTTGGAGAATTCTGTGGATTTACCTGCCTGATAAGTTTTATTTTTTAAAATAGTTATTTTTTTCTCACTGATAGAGAATTTAGAAAGGAGAAATTAAAATGAGTGCATTAGTAATTTTGACTTACTATGTTAATTATAACCTTTAATATTTTATGTGGACAGATATTTTCAGTATTATGAGATTCAAAATAATTAGTGGCAGTGTGTCACATTACACTATGATCCATTAAAATAATATGCAGGATAATGCTCCTGTCCATGACATATGCAATTTCTCTCTTTTTTTGGCATTTTCTTTTTCTTGGCATGAAAATTTATCTCACTGTAATTTTCTTCAGGGGTGTTTGTTGAGTGCTGCAATTAGAATACTCACTAATTTTTTTTTTAAATTTTTGGAAGATAAATGGATAAAACAGTAAAATAACAATTGAAAACCAAATTCTCCACTGCCATGTCTTGCTTCTGGCTCTTGTTTGCTAAAGCTCTTAGTTTTTCTATGAGCTGTGTTCAAAATATCCTACCAGCTGGTCAACTCCTCACTATGTAGAATATAACAATACTGCTTTTGATACTTAGATATTATGAGGTTGAAGCACATCCAGGCTCTTTGAAGGGGCTCCATGTTTTGTTTCAAGTACTGGGACATGTGGATGTTGTAAATAGATAAATTCACTGGGAGTGGGAAGGAACATCCTTTCATTGACCAGACAGACATTCCACTGATTTTTTGTTTTCAATTCTAAACAAGATTTTATTCATTATATTTGTTTGCTGTTTTAGCTTTTAGACACTGCATTTATTGTTTGCGATATGCTCTTGTCCTCATAAATAAAATTTATTGTGTTTCCATTTTTGAAAAAGTTGAAGTGTTTTTCATTTGATTGATGATAGACTTTCCACAAGAAAAACCACTTTAAGAACTGTGTAACTAGAAAAATGTATGGATAGGAAACTATAAACCAGCTAGTCTGCTGGTTCGTGACTCTTGCTATCGTTTGTTTCTAGTGTTGGTGTAAACAACATCTTGGCTTCATTATGTTGCCTTTTGTAGATATCTGATCCATGCATGATCTATGAACAGTACTTGTGAATTGATTAGAACAGGGCAAGTTGAAGAGCTCTTCTGGCTAAGAAACTGTTTGAGCTATGTTTGTTTATTTCCCCATTGTTACCTAACAAGCTGTCTGAAAGACAGTGTATTTATAGTTATGGCTGAGCTGGTAATTAAAAATGTAAGTCACAGGATGCAATCATAAGTGTGGCAGAAAACCTATGCAGTGCTTGACTTTAAGACTTTAGGATTAACAACTGAATTAGTAAACTTCCATTACAATAAAAGCATTAATACTTACCTTCACCCAAGGGCATGTAATTAATTTTTCCATTGATCGTAGTGATCCCCTTTTCGAGAGATTGGTAAAAAGATGGTTATCATCATCATCATTGCTCTGGTTCAGGGAAGTTGTTTCAAACCGACAAAATTAATAATAGTCCTTGAAAATTATTCTGGACCAGTGTGACTTCATGTGTCAGTCTTCAGGTAAACAGTCTGGTCTGTTCATAGCCTTAAAACAAATCCCCTGGCTAGTCCCTGGGTGCAGAGAAATCTTCCATGAAGGCTAAGCAAAAGGCAGCAGCCTCTGGTTTGTCTTCATGTAAGTGTATTTGTTATTTAAACCTAGCATGAAAACCACGTAGAGAAAATATCATTCACTCAGTGTATGTTACAGCAGTTTCAGCATTTAATTTAGCTTCTGTTTCTTTCAAATCTGTAAGATATTTAGGCTCATGTTTCTGTGATTCCTACCTAAATTAGATGCCTAGAACAAAGGCTATGCCCTTCCTTTTGTGTATTTTATTAAGAATGTGTCTGTCAATATGGCTGATAGACCTGGGCTGGATGCCAGGTGCCCAGCAACATCACTCTATTACTCCCCTCCTCAGTTGTGCAGGGGAAGAAAATGATGACAAAAGGCTTGTGGGTCAAGAAAAGTGCAGGGAGAAATCTCTCAGCAATTACTGTCATGGGCAAAAGAGACTCAATTTGAGGAAATGACTTTAATTTATTGCCAATCAAATCAGAGGAGGGTAATGAGAAATAAAAACTACATCATAAAAGATGTTCCCCCCCACCCCTCCCTTTTCCTGCACTTAGCTTCACTCCCAATTTTCTGTATGTCCTCTGGCCCTGGCAGCGCAGGAGGATGGGGAATGGGAACTGTGCAGTTCATCACAGATTGTCTCTGCTGGTCCTTCCTCCTCACACTCTTCTGCTCCAGCACAGGTCATTTCAGCAGGGTTCAGTCCTTTAGGAACAGAATGATCCAGTGTGGATTTCCTGTGGGGTCACAAGTCCTGCCAGCAAACCTGCACCAGTATGAGCTTCCCATGGGGTCACAGCCTTCTTTGGGCATCTGTCTTCTCCAGAGAGGGGTCTTCCCTGGGCTAAGGGTGGATCTCTGCTCCCCTGTGGACCTCCATAGGCTGCAGGGGGACAGCTGCCTCACCATGGTCTGTACCACCTCCTGTAGCCCCCACATGGCCAAACCCTTGGCACATAAACACAGTACACTGAGATACTTGGAGATCTCTCCATTGACTTGAGGATACTTGGATCACCCTTTTGTTATAATACTTTCTGTTACTTATTTAACCAAAAAAACATTTTGAGGAGAACAGACAAGCCTTGTTGCAAGAACTTGTTAGTAGTTGAACATTAAAAAAAAAAAAAAAAAAAAAAAAAAAAAAACCAGCACAGAACTACAGCTCCTGCAAAGTGAACATTCTTTTGTGGAAATTTTGACTTGCTAAAAACCTACTCCCTTTAAGATGCACTCTGATTTCTTTTTAACAGAAGAGCAAAGGGCATCATGTGACTAAAATGTCCTGTAAAGGATGTAGAGCAGCCTAGGAGCTTAGTCTGTTGGTGAAGAATAAAAGGATGAATACACCTAAAGATCATGCAAATTTAAGAATATAAGAAGTACCTTAACCAAAAGTCAAATTCCATTCCAGCATCTTATCACTTTAACAGTGCCCAGTAATGGCACTGAAGAGGAAGAGGAGTTGTGTAGAGCTTGTACAGAATAGTGCCTCATTGGTATATGTTTCTTGTGGCAGTGTATATTTCAGTGCTGTACTACTTTAATTATGGCACTATAGAACCATATGTAAATGCAATTTAATGGCAAACTAACTTACAATAAATTTTGATTTGATTCAGAATAGATTCATTCCAGTTAAGGATGTTGAAAAATTAAGTTTTATTTAAAAAATAGAATTGTTTTTTAACTGCTGCATGTTTGGAAATTTTAATTGCTTTATTTTTATTGCAGTACAGGTTGAAAAGTCATGTTGAAATACCAACATTTATTTTTATGGGAGAAACCCCCCAAAACTTTGCTTAACTCTATGTATTATACAGTGTTTAATATATTGCAGATTTTACTAGGCATCAAAGTAAAATGGGGATGCACCCTTTTTAAAGAAAACAAGGCCCATATTTATGATGATTGATGATGTTTTCGTATAGTATTGTAGGAAAAAATACTTTATTTTTAAACTACTTTTGGCATTTTCCTACAGCATGTAGTACATTTGCTAAACATATGAAGATCTTCACATAAATAACATTTAAAATTTGGAGTGCTTTATTTTGGAACATTTTGAGGCCACTTCTTTTTTTAAACTGCAGTTTCTTTAATTACTGTCTTTCTGATCTGTCATATGATATTGATAGCATATTTGGAATGCTGCAAATCAAAGTAATATGTCTGAGACATTGGTTTAGCACAGTAAGTTTTCACCTTTGAAGAACTTTGTTTGAGTTAAATCAAAAAAGAAAAATTAGTGGTCTCAGCTGACTTATATGTGGG
The DNA here is from genome assembly GCF_031753505.1 of Anomalospiza imberbis. Taxonomy (NCBI): domain Eukaryota; kingdom Metazoa; phylum Chordata; class Aves; order Passeriformes; family Viduidae; genus Anomalospiza; species Anomalospiza imberbis. The sequence continues at coordinate 16,346,151 of NC_089684.1, forward strand.
CATTTACCTTCATTGAGATCTCACCTAATGACAAATTTACCATAAAGAATGCAAAAAATAGTATATTGTCTTAGAAGCACATGAAACTTGCTGTAGTAAGTGTAAGGGTGCAGATTTTGACCCTGAAAGAAAGTTGTGCAGCAGAACAGAATGAGAAATTATCCATACTGCTAGCTCCTAATGTATCTTTTTGTTTTTTTTTTTTTTTTTAATGTATAAAATCCAACAGAATCAACCATCTACAAAGGGAAATATTCCAATTAGTTATGTGCCAAAAACTCAACTATGCAATAATGGAGTGTACATGAGATTATTGTGCATGAAACAATGCAAAGTATTAACAAAAATACTCTAGCCCACCCCCCTTTTCTCCTAGTTAAGCCACTGTCAGACCTCAGAAACAGAAGAATCCACCAGAAGAGGCAAAGAGTGAACTTCCATGGCATTGCACAGATGATGTGGGCTGATAAAAAAAATTGTGAAAAGGAAAAAGTTATGCCCATTTTAGAGGAGGGGAATAGTGTGATTTTTATCCACTAAAATTTAGATGAGCAACCCTTTTCTTTGCTAGAGACTGCAGGGGTCTCAGAGTACAGGACATATTTACTGTACTTTGTGTTCTCAGTTAACCTAAAGAAAAGAAGAAAGTGTCAGGTCACACCAAGGGAACAGACAGCTGTGGTACAGTGTTAGAATGAATGTAGCAGGGAAGTGTGTGCAGCAGAAAATTAGTCCATGTAAATGAAGGGCAGCATCTGGAATGTTTTTTAATGCTCTTAATATAAGAACAGTAAATATATCTTCTTTACATTATAGCAGGCTTCATTCTGTATCTGTCCTGATATATCTTTTTGTACGGTACTTTCCAAAAAATACCATCCCTGGTTGCCATGGCAGTTGAGTTTTGTTTCCAGGTTATGCACTGAGCTATTTTTGGATCTAGAGGCTGGCAGTTTGATTGAAAAGGTCCTTGACTAAAAAGACGTTTTTGGAAAACTTTGATAAGCTAAGCAAGGAAAGGCGACCTCTTGAGAAGGTGTGGCAGAGTTGGAGCTGTGCAGATTCTGGGGGGAGGTCTCTGCCTTTGTCTTTTAAAATACAGCAGTTTACCAGGCCAAAGTCCTGCCTGCTTACTGGTGTAAGCTTTGATTTCTGGATGGACTTGTGTTTGTGTGAGTGTTCACCTTGTACACAATCAGACAGCAAACAAGCTCTGAGTTACTATTAGGTCAGATTTAAGGAAATAAACCAGGGCAGAAACAAAGATAATCTCCTTGTGCCAGCATATTATATCTCTTCAATTATCTGTTTTACTGAAAAAGTAGAATTTTCAGAAGGAGTTTTCTTGGTGTTGCTTATTTGTTTGTTTGTGGTTTTTTTAGGGAATAGTTATTTAAACATGTAATAGTACAAAATAGAGAAAGCTAGGAGGCACCTGATCTTCTAAACTGGCAAACTGTAGTCTCTAGGGACATAAAATTTTGCATCCCAAATTACAAGACTTTGTCTAAAAAGCACTTGTGTAAGAGAAAACAGCCTAGATGATACAAAACCATTCTAGTACTAAACTCATTTTGTCTAAATCAACATTAGAGGCTCTTTTGATCAATATTAGAGGCCAGTGCTCAGGTGGGCATTCTGTTTGTGAAGAATGGAACTACTGTAATTAGAAAATCATATTTTATGTGTTGATGAATTTTTCTTAGCTCACTAAAACTCTCTGTAACCTATAGTATTTGAAATAGTAGTGTCATGCTTCTGGGGGAGCTGCAGTGTTAAGACTGCTTATGTTACTTTATAGATCCAGGTACTGGTTTGTTATGTGCAGACTCCCTGACCAGACTAAGCAAATTCTTGTGATTAAACACAGGATGTTTATATAGTATTGGTTGTAGACACTAAGTCCTTTTATATCTATTTCTCTTTCTAAAATGAAAACTATGAATTGAGCACAAGAATTTGCTACAGAGGGGGCAGTGTTGAAAGCATCTGCAGTGCAGGGGTATGAGACCTGTAAAGTACAAATGTAGCTAGAAGATTGATATGGGTTCAATCAGTTATTTACTACAAAAACATTCAAACACTGAATATTTTCAAACTGAAGAAGTCCTCTTCTTTGCTGAAATGTAAACCAGCATTTGTGCCATTAAAAGTAAGCTTTTTAAAGACTTTTCATATGAGGTGAAGCTGTTTGTATTACAGTAGGTAGATTGTAAATAACAATATAATTCCTTATTAATTCCTTCCTTCCCCTGGCTGTTATTAAACCAGCTGTTCAGTGTTTTTGGCAGTGTTGCTATGGTTACCATCAAGCATGCAGCTTCACTAAAAAAGGTGCATTTTAAATACAGGTGAAATGCTAAAGCTGGAACCTGTATGCAGTGTCAAGATGACAACATAGGCAATGAGCTGAATAAACTTAAATAGAAATGCAGATAGCAATGCAGCAGAACCACTATCATTCTTCATTAAAACAATGCTAATTTTAATGTTAATGCAAAATGCACACCTCCTCACTGCATTGATCTTCTGGAGGATCACCCTGTTTGTGCTCATCTTGAAGCTTTTTTCTGACACATAAAAAGCAAAGTTGTGCAAGCACCCCTGCACTAGGAAGCTGCTGAGCTAGGGTGGGTGCTCTGGGCAGATCAGTGGGTCAGGTCTGACCTGCACAGTAGTGAACAGCAGGTCCAGTGGCCAGCTTTGAAGGTGAACTGGGGTGAGGAACCATTTGGACCTTTTGGCCATCTGCTTGTTGTCTGAGCTGTGTCAGGTGATGCCAGCTGGCTCATCCTAGGTTATTTGCTGAATAAATAGTGCTATCATTTAAAGTTTGTTGGGGTGTTTGGTTTCAAGGGCTTAGCTAACACCACTGGTAACTGTAGATTTGATTCCTCTTGCCATGTTCTAAAGTTGTTTTTTATTTTCAAGAACAATGATATAATATTAGAAGCCATTTAAGTATGCATAGCATTGCAATCCAGACCTTGTTACTGAAGTTAGTGCATCCTGATTTTTGTCTTTGCAACACTTGACCAAATGTGGAAAACATTTGGTTTGCCTACAAATGGCTATATAGGGCTGATTTTTGTTTTGCTTATGTGAGAACCCTGTGCAAAAACAGATTTTCAAAGTGCTCAGATGGAGATGTGTGTGGAAATCCTATTGGGTTAACCAGTATGATTTTTTCCCATACAAAAAGTTCTTTTGGTGAGTGAACCTACTTTGATGCTGGATGCTGTTGTAAGATTAGGACTGAACACAGGATCATGAATATAATAAAAAATGTATTTTAAAAGAATCATTACATGTGGATTCCTGTCTCCTGCCTTTAAGTGTAGAAAAACAGCAGTTGACCCACTTGTGGAATAAGGTGCACCTCCACAAAAATAAGAACAGCAAAACCCCATGAGAAATTTTGTCATTGCTAGAGAATGGTGGGTGGCACAGAGTCCTGTCCTTCATTAGTGCATTTGCACTTTGTGGGCGAATAGGCACAAAGTGAAGAGCAAGACTTCTTGAAAGTTTCTGCTCTACTATATACAGTGAGTGAGGAAGTATGAAGCAGATGAAAGAGCTGGCAGTCATGATTTTGCTTTCAATAGTACTAGTTCTTCCCAAACATTCAGTCCTCCAAACCACTGTAAAGATTTCTGCTAGCTCTTGAGCACAGATTGTCCTGCAGCAAAACATCTGTGAATTCCAGCATGGCTGTGCTGACCTGCCTTGGAGCAGAGCTGTTCCCAGACTACATCCTGCAGTGGCAGTTGCTAACATGCATCCAGCATTGCAGGTTCTGCCTGAAATCTGTATCCAGATCATATCCAGGCAGCAGGCAGTCTGTAATCATGCTTTTGATTTATAAGGGTTGGGATCTGCAATCAGTTATGCCCATGCGGATCTAGTCAGGAAAATGAGATTGCCAAGGGGTGAATGAGGCTGGGTGTTAATGCTTCATCTGGTGGGTAATTATAGGATTGTTCACCTGTGAAGCAGAATTGATTCCAGCTCTCTGTCATGCAGAATAAGGAATTAACCAGAGCTAAAATCTTCAAAGCACTGCAGTGATATAGATAATGATTTGAAAAATGGAATGTTTTTAAAGGCAGCAGATAAAACTATTCATTTATATGGTGAGTCAAGCCATAAGAAATGTGTCACTTTTCTTGAAGTTGAGCCACAGTTGTGTCTTTGTGGTCCTTTGTTGGGAGTTTTGGTAAAACATTCCTTGCAGAGGAGCTGTCTCATTATTCCCTTTTCATTGTCAGTGTTTATAGAAACTGTTTTTCATAATGGAAGAACATATTCTGTACCACAGCAACCTAATTGTCTTTTAAGTCTCTGAAGCCTTGAATTGCAGGCTGCAAATGATTGTGGTAATAACAATAATAAACCTCAATCTTAATTACAGAATGGGGAAGAAAGGAAAACCATGATTCATCTTCAGCCTGTTACTTAATGCAACATGCCTCTATTGAGTTTGACACACTGAGCCTGTGACTTTGACAGTTCCTGCTCCTTGCAATTTCCTCTGTTTCTGCCTTTGCAGTGTAGTACTTGGGCGCCTCCTGCACCCTACTGCAGCAGATGAAATGCACCCAGCCAGCCTGCTCTCAGGTGTGCTGGCAGCTGCTTTTGGCCCAAGTGGTCCCGACTGTCCATTTTAGTCACAGTCTGCTGTTTTACCTAATCATACAGAAAGTGAAATCCCAGATGCTGCTTTCTTCTACGGCTTCTTTCCCATCATGTGGTGCCATAGTAGAGCCTAATGAGGCATGTTCACCAACATATGGCTGAGCTATCTCAAATGTCTCTATAGATTATGTATCACCAGATGCAAAGCTAATGCCCTGTCCTACAAATGCTGAAAGAAACAGAATGTACACAGCTAAAAGTCAAAATGAGTTATTAAATTTCTGCATACTACAGTTTTTGAGGTTGGAGGGAACCATATGGAAAACACATACTTCTTACTTGGATTCTGCTCTTGTTCTTATGGTGTCTTGGTCCTGCAAAAGAGAGCTGAGTTGGCAAGATGTACTTGCCTATTACCCTTTTTCCCTATGACACAGCAAAAGAATGAAGAAAGAAAACAAAATATTTTATTAATTTTCTTTTTGCTTTCTGTAACTCAACTGGCATGGAGTATGCTGCAATATGTGTAGATCAGCAGAGAAGGAGCTTTGGTTCTGAAATATTTCTGTTCATCAGGTATTCAGAGCTTCTGGAGCAGAGCTCTGTTTGCTCCACCCTTTGCCAGAGGATGTTCTGAAGTTTTTAGTTGCTGCTCCGAGAGTAAGATTTTCAGTTTGATGCTTTATTGTAGAAGTTTTCCATTTCCAACATACCTCTTCAAGTATCTAAAATGAGAAGGATATATATAAGATATATTTATGATGTAATATATGATATATATTTATATCCTTGTCAATAGAAAAATATCCAGTTGGAAAATTAGTAACATAGTCCATTTGATTGGTTTAAATTAATTGGACAGAAATTATGTTAAAAATCCATGTATATGTTTATCCTCTAGGGAAAAATAGTTAAAACCCTCTTTCCTTCAAGCTACAATTGCTCAAATTACCTCAGAAAATACCAAAAGTTTATGTCCTTGAAGGACTACTTTGTTGAGCTGCTGAAGTAATCATAAAACTCAACCATCAGAAGAAAAAAAAATTTAAAAAGCCAAAGTAAGGTTGTTTCTTAGAATTGCCTCAGTTGTTAGCAAAGGGTTGTTGCTGTCAGTTGTTATCAGTACTGAACCCTGAATCTGTCTGTATGTATCACTGTTGAGCTTTTAGTGTGGTTGTCACACTGGAATAAGCTTTCCTTTTTGTTAGTGAAAAGCATTTTCCCTTGATCCTGAAGACCCTTTTACTGCATTTTAAGCATGTCAAGACAGTTTATTGTATTGTCCTAGCAGCATATTTGGAAACCATATTGCATGTACATTTGAATATTTATAAGAATTTTATGTATTTTCCATTTTTCTGCTTAAAAATGGATTGTAGAAAACTCACCCTAAATTCTGAGAAGATATATTCTCATTGAATCATTCATTGATTCTCCTAAGACATTTTGAGCTAACTCTAGTTTTTCCCTAACCACTAAAAATCCAACTTGAACTGCAGACATCATCCCTACTAAACTTGTCTTGACAGCCAGGAAATTATAAAGGTAGCCCAAAGTTTAAAAGTTTGGTTTTACTGAACCAGAGGTTCTGTGTCTTTACCAGCTTCTACAAAAATGCAGGTATGTAAAAGGTTGTCCCTATTAGTTGAATTACTTGAATTTACTGCAATTTTACTACTTAACACACTGTGATTCTAGCATTTAGTGTATATTTAGTTAAACTCACTCATTGCTAAGAAAATTTTTCCTGCATTTTGGTCACCTTTCATCTTCATTTTCATGTTGAAAAATTTACTTCATAAATCGATTATCTTAAGGAATGTACTTCCAAAGTGCTATATTTTGGGACTGAACATTGTATTTTCTTTTTCAAATAATTACTTCATAAAGTTTATATAAAATGTAATTGTTAGCAGCTTGCAAATTCAATGGACCTTAAAATTCACAGTTAAGGGGTATTTTGACAGAAACTTGTGATCAGACTGCAGGTGATTGCTTCCCAGATACTTCTCACAGAGGCCCCAGCTCCTAAGATTTATATTTTGGGGCTTTGACTCCATTTGTGTGGATGTTTTACTTCATGAGTTACTTAAGCAGAATGTCCCTAAAGCCTGTTTGAAGTAACATTAACTTTACCATTTGCAAAGATAAATTAATCTTCTGAAACAACACTTTTTTTCCACCCCGATGCATTTCCAAATTGGTATAGACTAGTAGTAAAATTTAGCATTGTTAAAGATTTACCTGAATCTGTGTTTCTAAAATTAGAATTATGGACACTGTGTTTTGAAACAGAACTTGCTGTCTTTCAGTGGCTTGGTGAATGGTAAAGATCATATACTTTGAAAATAACATGGCTCTCAAAAATTGAATTGGGAGTGCTGATTTTTTTCCACATGGTCTGACCTTCTATTAGAGTAGCAATACATGTTGAAACTATTTTGGCAGCCTGCTGAATTTTATCTTATATGTCTATTAAATGCTATTTTATTTCTGTGTACTTTCAGGAATAATTTACCTGACTTCAGCTCTTGGCCACCTGGCACATTCTGCACTCTTCCTGACTGTTTCTGCACGGGATGGGGGTGGCCTTCCCTCTGCCAGCAATGCAGCTGTCACAGTAAATGTCCTTCAGACTGTCTTGGTCCCTGCCACATTTGAGAGATCCCAGTACAGCTTTTCTGTTCCAGAAGATGCACCTGAAGACAGCGTGATTGGCACCGTAAAGACCAGAGAGCCTCCAAGTAAGTCACATTCTCAGTGAGAGATTATGTTGTATTTTTGTTGTGACCATTAACTGGAAATAGCTGTAAATGATTTTTTTCCCCTTAAACCTCCATGCTATTCATTCAGTCTGTCAAGCATTAAATAGAATTTACCTTTGGTATATACAGCAACTGGTGTAATGGCTGCTTTATCAGGATGCTCTTTAGAACAGTTGGAGATTCATGGTACTGTCCTTGGTGGTCCATAGAGATTGGCAATGGCCTCCATTTTCTTCCTGATGGATCTCTATAATTGTAAATGAGGAGATAGGTTTGTGAAGGTTTAAGTAAATGTGACAGTCTGGTTCATGTTAAAGCATTAGCCATGCAAGGCAAATCTCAGAGCAATACTTAAAATCAGAGAGTATTCAGAAGTTTCAGAGGATCTGCAAGAAGTGCTCCTGGCCACCCCTCAAAAAACCAAACCAAAACCAGCCAACCAAACAAAACCCCACATTATCTCAAATCAAGTGGAGAAGTCCAGATGACTGTTTGCAGGACCTTTTGAAAATATATTTAATCCATCTGGTTTTGTTATCATTTGTAAATGGAAATGGATTAGCTCCTGACAGTCCTTGGTCTTAAAGAGCCCTGTCCTCAGAGCTGTACATATTTGGTTCCTATGCAGAGCAGTGGGATCTGTAAGTCCACATAATAGCCTGATGATGCTTCTGTAAATGTAAGGTGGTAGATGGCAAGGTTTCACACGAGCTTGATTAGTCAGCTCCTCCCACTTCCTTCTTTTGGGAAGGACTGTCCTCAGGGTGGAGACAGCAGCGGTGGGGTGGCCTTGCTAGTAAGCTGAATCTTCAGGCAGCTTGTGCCTTAGGTAGCATCTGGTGTATAAATGTTACAACAATGGTCACCCATGAATGGTAAGTTTATTAAAATACATTTTTATTTCAGGGAACTGCCACCTGTTTCCTTCCTTGCTATAGTGAATGCCTGTGTGTAGTGAAATTGCTCCCACAAGACTAATTTATAGGTGTGTTTTTTCTGTATTTTAGATCAGGGAGAAACAAGAGGCTATTATGTGATTTTTTTTCTATAGTTTTATAATACCAGTGTGATGAAAATCAAATAGTGTAGAAGTGGATAAACTCTATACATTCATATTTTACTAAAGGGCTCCAGAGATGGGAAGGAGGAAGCATAAAAAGCCCAAGAATGTCAAACATCTGTGTAGTTTACATTTATTCCATTGAATTTAACAGCATGCATTCTCCCCAGATGTTCATGCCAATGTTTACACTATCACTTCAATTTTTTTTTTTTAATATTTTTTGTTGTTTCCATTTCTAGATTCACTAGGAGTGGTTTCTTACAGAATTTGCTCTGGTGATCCACATGGGAAGTTCTCTATCGACCCCCAGTTTGGCATTATCCGCACCAAGAAACAACTTGACCACGAAGCTCAGTCTGTTGTGGTGCTCACTGTTCAGTCACAGCTGGGTGACTCCCCTGTCTACAGCAGCACTCAAGTCAACATATCTGTGACAGACATCAATGACAACCCTCCTGTGTTTCTTACCAAATCTGATAAGGTAACCATCTCACATACCCAGCCTCCTGGCACTGCTGTCTACATTGCTCATGCAGAAGACAAAGACAGTGGCCTAAATGGGGCAATCAAATACAGTATTGCAAGCAAGCAGTCAGATGCATTTGGCATTGATCCAAGTCTTGGAGTGGTAAACCTTACCAGGACAGTGTTGGCAGAAAAGCAGCAAGAATATACTCTACACATATCAGCTGAAGACTGTGGAAGTCCTCCTCTGACTTCTTTGCTGATGTTGACAGTGGTTATTGAAGAGCAGAAGATGGGCCCTACTTTGGTTTTCCAAAGCTTGGTGTATCAAGTAGAAGTTAGTGAAGCTACCTCTCCAGGTGCCCAAATACTTCAGGTTCAAGCACACTCGCTTGATCCACACAGTGTTACCTCCAATCTGACATATTCCTTAGAGCCTAGCACTGATTCTGTTGCATTTGGAATCAGCTCTGATACTGGCTGGATTTATCTTCGGAAACATTTGAATTACGAATGCACACAGATGCTGAGTTTTAGAGCCTTGGTCAGCACATCTGAGGACGAAAACCTTAGGCAAAATGCAAGTACATCTATAATAGTTAATGTCCTGGATGAAAATGATCATTCTCCCATGTTTATGCATGAGAGCTACTTCTTTGAAGTTGAAGAAAATCCAATTCCCAGTGGTGTGGTTGGCACCATTACAGCTGTTGACAAAGACTCAGGAAGAAATGGACAGCTTTCCTATTTCCTCTTGTCTGATGGAAAGTATTTCAAGATGAATTCCAACACAGGTAGCATTTTATGATTTGTAATCTGCCTAATATTGCTTTTGGAAAGCAGCCTTCCCTAAGGGTACAGAAGTAAAGTATAAAGCTTCCAGGAACTGCTGGGAATCTTTTTGGTAGATATATGAATATTTAACTCAGAGTGTCACAATTTGGGGAATTAAATAAACCAAATATATTTTCATGAAGAATGGACTAGCCCTTAGGATTTTTTTTTTCATGACTTTGTTCAAGTCACTTGGTCATAAGTTTCAGTGTTTGGCTGAAACAAATTAAAAGGAAAAGTTTTATGTTCTAGCTTCAATAGTTCAAAAGAGAAAATTTTTGCCTGTGATCAAGTTCAGTTGTAAAGTACCAATCAGCCATAAGTAACTATAAAAGTACTTATGAAGTTAGACAAAGTGATTTAAAATACATGTGGATGTTTCTGTAACTGACATCAAAAATGAGTTCATGGCATCACACAAGTCAAATTGGCTGAGAGAAATTTTTCACAGCATAGGGGGTACTCTGCAGTGAATCCCAAGTGCCTCAAGTAATAGGGGTTATGTCTATACAGTATAACACCAGAGACCAGAGCATGGAGAGCCTAAAGGAAGGGAATCCTTCAAGTGATACAGGCACAGTAAAAAATCCAGTTTAGCAAAATTATACATATAGGAAGCAATGATCTGCTGTTTAAAATTCCTGTTTCCAGATGTCCAGTCCCCATAGGGAGTGAATAGGCTTTCCCAGAATTTCTCTGTATGAATCTCAAAATAAAAGCAGGTTCCTTTTGAGTACACTTATGGAAGTTTCAGGCAAGCAGAATACTTAGGAGTTAACCAAGAATATTTGAAAAAAACATGTGGTTACCTGTGTGATGAGCTTTGGTCAGCCACAAATCTCCGGCTATATTGGGTATGGCTAAGCAGACAGGGAGAAGATTGGTCAGATCTATTTGCTGGGTTTACCAGAATGTATGGGAGACATAAAGGTTTATGATTAATGTACATAATTAATAAAGGCCCCTTGTCAGCAGTTAAACCCCTGTGCTCATGCATTATCTGTGCTGGAGTGTGGTGAAGGCCAGATGGATTTCTTTGGAAGGTCAGCACTTTGGTTCATACTGTTTTATACGTTTGCTCTGGGGCACCCAGTGTACAGTAAAAGATGTCATAGGGCACTAAAGTGCATATGCAAAACTCTGATTGACAGAATGTTTCTACAGGATGGGGTTTGGAAAGCTGAGGTTTTCATGTCGGGGATCAGGTGTATCAGAGGGCACGTATCATTATTTCACATTAAATTAAATGCATAATTGCACACACTGAGTGCTAGCATACAGTAAACACCTAACTGCATTTCTCCCCCTTTTCCTTGGCTGCCAGGTGAAATCATAAACTGGGCGGCGCTGGACCGCGAGGAGCGGGCGCACCACGAGCTGCGGGTGCTGGCGACGGACGCGGGGCAGCCCCGGCGCAGCGCCACGGCCGCTGTGCACATCTCCGTGCGCGACCGCAACGACCATGCACCGCGCTTCCCGCGGGGGGCGCTGCGCCGACAGGTGGGGCGGGAACCGCGCAGCGCCGCCCCACGGCTGCACCATGACCTGCGGGTCCTCCCAAACCAGGCACTGCACACCGCCAGATCTGACGGGTGGCACGAGCGTAATTCTGCCCCTGTGTGCAATGGCGTCCCTTTTGGTTTCTGACCTCTGAGCTTGCCATAGTAAAGATGTTTGAGTTAGCACTCTATGCGGACCATGACAGAGGGTTGCTAGAACTCTGTTGTTTAGCCATCTCCTGAAATGTTCATTGCACTTACTGTAAATATTACTGAAATGGAAAATAGAGCAGAAGCTAAACTCTTGTGTTATGGCAAGGGATTTGTTTTAAGATGGCTTTATCTGTGTATAATTGCAAATAATTTATAAACTGCTTGGTGACAGGTTTTGGAAGGGCAGCCATCAGGGACACTTGTTACCACCATCTTTGCAAAAGACTTCGATTCTGGAAACAACGGTGTTGTGTTATATTCAATAGAATCAGGTAAGAATTTAAAGGGTTAGTTAATACAAAAAGATACATTAAAATAACTACCATTTTAGAAAAGACACGTATTGTACAAGATTTTAGGTTTATTTTGTGTTGGGTAGAATAAAGCTGCCTTTGTAAATAGGAATCAGCATCATCATGTGTATTACAAAGTATTTAAGAAAGTGCAAGCAGCTGCCTTTCCTCCCTTTTGCTCTTTGCCCCATCTTTCATGGGGTTTAGTTGCTTCTGTGGCGGGCCAGAGAGTGTTCCAACAGCTCTCAGAAAAGACTAGGACCATGATCTTGTACTGCACAATTTAGTATTTCAGTCAGTTGTTTAACATCTTAAAGGAAAAATCATCTCCCTTTTCCCATGACCAGTTGAAAGTTTTCCTACTAAAATAACAGTTTGTGACAGTCTGAGACAGAGATCAGAGGGATCAGCACATAATCTGGGCAAACAATGAGGTTTGTGGTTTTTAGTTCAGGTTTCATCCTTTGTTTAGCAGTGTGTTAACCTGACATGGTGTGGCCACTTAAAAACACTTCTCTTTAGTTTTCCCCATAATTCCTACATGTACTAGTTCACTTCTGGGGTAAGTTGTAGGATCCAGTTTTGTTTGCAGTGAAATTAATAACAGAGCAGTCCTAAATTAGAACATGAGTGGGACTGGGGCATTAATACTGGTAGGAGACATAGATGTGATGTCTGGATTTGCTGCATACCACTTGCTGCACTTTCATAAAAGTGAGAACTTCCTCTATAACCAGGAAGGAAAACAGGTCTGTTTGTCCTGCTTTCCTTCACTATTGCTTCAAAACAGTAAGAGCTACCAGGAACAGAACTGTTTCTTTTTTGTTTGGTTTCTGTTCTATTCTACCAGTTTAATGTAATCAATACTTTTTAAGCTTGGGATTTGTAATCTTTGGTAATTTGCATGTAGATCTTACTGTTTCATCAGAGAAAGAAAACATCATTCCCTTAATTTGGATATAAATGACTGCCTAATCCAGAGGGAATTGGATGGTATTTTAGACTTCTGCATTGTGAGTAAGAATATTTTGCACAAAAAAGATCCCCCTTGTGAAAAAGTGAATGAATAGTGGCAACACTTTGTTTGAAGAGTGATAGCCAGGCAATACAGGAAGTGTTTTTCAGGGGTCTCTGCCTATTCATGTATCTCACCATATCCCCTTCCTTCAAACAGCACATTGGATTTTCTTACTGGCTTCACTGTAGAGCCCCCAGAGCGGGGGGAGTAAGTAAGAGTTCAAATTATAAAAATGACTAGCAACACAAAATATGACTGGTCTTGCAAGAGCCGTCTCTGGAAAGAACAAAAGCATAAAAACGGCAGCAAATACACCCCCATCTTCCCCCCTTTCAAATGCAAAAAACCACTAAAAAATCCCTCCCAGCCTTGGAACTAGATATTTTCCTGATAAACAAATCCAGAAACAGCTGAGCTTCTCTGATACTAATTTTTGTTGTTGTTAGTTGGCTCACAGCCTTTAACATCTGGTCTTCTGTTTCATTGTGAAGTTTTTGCCTGGTTTATATTTAAAATAGTGTTTTCTTGTTCTGGGATACTCTTCAGTACTTAAATATGAAGAAGAAACATGATCTGATTTACAGCCATATTTGTTAAACAGAGAGACAGCAGGTTAATTGGAGAACTCCATGCAGAGCAGTGCTCTATTCTTCAGTCATGGGCTGCCACAAGATGGAGAGCTGCAAGTGTCAGCGTCAGCTGTTAAGCTTGTAAATGTTGCTGGGTAATTTATGTTCTTGAGATCTTAAAGACATTTCAAGATAGCAGCAATGTATTAAGCTATGCAGGAATATTAATGACAAATGCCTACAAAATAAATGAGGAAAAATTTGAAAATAACTATGTGGTCTACACATCAGATGAATTTGAGGTTACAGGGAAGTGTTTCCTTTAAAACTGGCCCTTCACCTTCTTAGAAAATCAAAGCGAATCATAGTTTTAAAATGTATGTGTATGGAAGTGGGTGGTCACATGACCCTACCTCCACTTCTGTGTTATCACTAATTCAGAGGGAGTTAATCTCAGCTGTGTGTACTACTTATTCCTTAGTGATTTTGGCAAAGTGATTTTCCTGGTCTTCTTTATGACTGTCAATAGGATATAGTGTAGCATTTATAACAGAAATTAGTGTGTATTTATAGGGCATCTGGAACTACTGCTTTGTGTGTTAAGTCTAGCATTGACAGAGGCTTTTACAGTTATATTTGGAGCAATTATGTGAATGCAACATTAGCCCTTGACTACACAAGTGCCAAGAGAAGCCTAGTTACACTGCTAACATGCACAAATTGGCAAATGCTGCCCATGTGTCTGTGAAGAAGTCCTTGTTCTCCAGAATAACTTGCAAGCAGCATGCAGGGAGCATTCATGGACTTGCAGAGGGCTACATTTCTGCACAAGCCCTCATCATGTTCAGGTTCTTTGGGAGCCATGGCCTTGCCTTCCTCTTTTCTGTTAAAAGAAACAACTTTTCCATCATCTCAAAGGAGAAGGACATGTTCAGGGCACTAAGTATTTTAACACCTAGGAAAGAAGTAGTTGTTGAGGAAATTAGGTAAAAATACATAGCTAACTATCACTGTGTGCTGAGGTCACTAATCTCAGAGAAATCTCTAGTGTTATTCTCAGTCTGCTTTCTGGGTAATTTTGCCTAAATGCCAGTTTCTGTAAGGCCTGAATGTTCAGCCAGCCAAAGTTTACAGTAACACATTGCTTGGTGTCTCTCAGGCCACCATTTCTTTTCTTTTTGGTTCTAAACTGCAGTTTCTGTGATCATCTTTGAGAGCACAGAGCTGAAAGAGTGTCTGAGTTTTAGATAACCTCATGTAAATGAAAGTCTGGCCAACAGGTTGGACAAGGCAGAGATGAAAAATTTAATTGTAAAAACATATGTATTTATTGGCAGGTTACTTTTGCAAGCTCAAGAAGAGACCGGGGCCATTGGAATCTATTTGTTAAAGAGATTCATTATTTTTTCTGTTCCATGCTTCATCTGCTCTTTCCAGTTTCCTTATTTCTTATCCATTTCTCCTATACTTTCTTCCTTTTCTCCTTAGATACAAAAGGACATATTTAGGGTGTATGATATAAGCAGCAGTTGTCTAATTCGGGTGACTTATGGAGATGAGAGCTAAGGAAATGTTTCTGGAAATGCAGTGAGTGTGAGCTTTTAGAGCAATGGCTGACATGCTGTATAGGTGTTAAACTTTTTTCTCAGTGTAAAAGTTTTTTTTCTGACTTTCAATCAAATAGCTACATTTGGAATACATTTTAAAAATAGATTGATAAAAATACAAAAAAAAAAATAGAGGACATTTCAGGTTTGACTGTCTTTATAATGTGGTATTAGATAAAAAAATGAAAATGTGAAACCCTTACAAAATGGAAATCCCAAGAGTTTTTTCTTCTATACTATATCTCTTTCCTGTATTTTCAGACTTTTTTTGTTACTTTCATTGCCACTGAAATATGCACAAAAATACTTTGTGCAATATTTGAATTTTAGTGTAAGTTTTAGCAAAATACTGAAAATATAAGCATACAATTCACATTATATGTTCTGTTTCTCATATCTCCTGTGACTTTTGCTTAGCTGGAATTTTGTGTCATTAAACATTATGTGGAGCAAAATAGCGGATCTGTGACTGTAGACATATTGTTGGGACCTACACCAGGAAAGTAAACCAAAAGCTATTTATGAAAACAGTTATATAGCAGCATTAATATTTTGAAACTACCATGAAAAATGCAAAATGCAAGACTGTCTCACTCAACATAATTGTCTCTATATATTGTTTCCTTTTGTTGGCAATCTCCTTGTTAATGTTCCAGACAGCAAGACTCAACCCAGAAGGGACTGATGGAGAATTAGAAAGCTATATTCATGCAAAAAATAGCAGAACAATATTGAAAAAAAAATCCTATTTGTTGGTTATGAAAACACAGTTTTCTAATTAGTTTGCTAAGTGTTCTTTTTCTTTAAATGTTACAGGTGCAAATATTTACAGTTGCAGATGATATAATTGGATATAAAAGTGAGCATCTGTATGTGCAGTTAACTAATTTGAATGTGCAGATTTGAAGAATATAAACAGCTTCATGCTCACTTAGGTGCCTATGGAAATATAGTTCTTTATGCGTGTTTTGTGTACTACATCTGCACTGAATTTATTTTTACCACAGTTGCTTACTGTAATAGCAGCTATTATGCTGCATGACTTTATTTAACCCACTAGCACACCTTATTAAAAATTCACATAACAGAAAGCTGTTTGGATAGTATTCTGAGAGAGAAGTACTTATAACAATTGTGATTTTCTCAGTTTCTGGTGATGTATACAGAGTAATAGATACCCATTTTACTAAAATTTGAAAATTATTTGTATTCAATTTTTTTGAAAATGGGGGAGCCATGTGTTTGTTTTTTGTTTTTTTTTTTTTTTTCCCAGAGGAGGTTTATATTGGATATTAAGAAAAAACTTCTTTATTTAATTGTTTGTGAAGCATTAGAACAGGCTGCCCAGGGAGGTGATGGAGTCAGCATTGCCAGAGGTATTTAAAAGACATGTAGACATGGTACTTAGGGACATGGTTTAGTGAACTTGGCAGTGTTGGGCTAAAGGTTCCACTTGATGACCTTAAGGATCTTTTCTTCAACTTAAATGATTCTCTAATTCTAAGTCATGAAGAGCTATTTATTCATCTCAGGTAAAATTATTCTTTGCAACTCTCAAATAAATTATGTGGCTGCAAGGAATAACTTTAATTAAAAGCCACTTATTATTAGAATGCCACCAGTCCTCGATGAAAGATATAAGCATAATTTCCAATAATCACATGTTTATCTACAGCAGCTTACTGTAAGATTGTAGCTACCCCCAAATGGCTACTGGTACAGAGCACAACCAGAGCAGGTGGCACTGCTGCAGTCACAGTGCGCTGTAGGGGTCAACAGTGCTCTTTGCTGGCCCTGTAATCTGCGAGTCACAGGAGATACTCGACCCTTCATGCCAGTTTGGAGACTAAGACTTAATTCTTTCTCTGGCCCTGTCTGTCAAGGTTAGAAATAGGAGGACCAGTCCTGGGCTATCTGTCACCCTCCTGAGGCACACACCATTGGTGTGAGTAAAGTTGGTACAAAACTGAGCTGTTGCTTAAGTACTCTATGCAGTTTCTCCCCGTATTTTTCTAAATCCACACTAAGTGGTTTATGACAACTAGGTACTCAATGAAGAAAGAGGAGGTGAACCAAACTAGCCAGAGAGATCCAAATGAGTGCAGCAGGTTCCTTTCCTCCAGGTCCTGCTCTTTTTAACTGTTCATTACAATGTTCAGTACTGTGGAGGCAAGCTGTTACTGATTTGCAGTAACACATATCCATTTTTACCCCCCAGAGGAGGATATAGGATACTTCCAGATTGATGCTGTCAGTGGAGAGTTAAGAACAACCCGGCCTCTGTCACATGCTGAGAGATCCGACTACAGAATGATGGTGATAGCCAAGGACCAGGGGATGCCTTCGCTTCAAGGACGTGCTGCTGTTTACATCCAGGTACTTATTTACCTTGTACAGATAGAACGATTATGTTAAATGCTTAGTTTCTTTGAAGAAAAAAAAAAAACAATTTTGGAAGAAGGTTGGGAAATAAACTGAAAAGGAAGAAGCTCAAAATTGTAAGCACCTTGTCTCATGGTAATTTTCCTTAGCTGTTTCTCTGTTGAGGGAGGAAATGAGAGGGTAGACTCATTTTGATTTGTTAAGAATGCACAACAGCATTCTGAATCATCTTGAAAATAGATGATGCTTGTGCTTTAGGAGATCATTGGAAACACTGGGAAATAGGAAGAAAATATCCAGGTAGGCAGAGAGAAAAATATCAAGTGGGACTGAAAGTGGGGAAGAGAGTAGACTTTTTTGTTTTCTCCACTAAGTTGCTCTCTTTTCTAAATTCTGTCTCTATAACCTTGTATATCTCATTTCTTTGTGCTGATTTATACAAGGCTGCTCTTCATGGGAGTGTGAAATGCAGCATGTGCTCATTCCATAGCTAACCACCTGCTGTTCATTGAGCCACAGAGGGGCTGCTTTGTCCAGGCCACCTGTGCACTCCTCTGTCAGAGGATGAATGCCATTGAGGCTGCTGTTTTCAAGTCACCCTAGAGATGGTTAATTTGGATAGCTTGTAGCTTCAGTCCAGGAAAGGCAAATGCTGTTCCCACAGTTAAAGAGAGTTAAAGGACTCCTCTTCCTGAGCAACAGGAGAAACAATGGGTGAATAACTGATTGTAACCTCCATTCCCTGTCTCCCTGCACCCCTGGGGGAGGAGTGAGGGGTTGGGGAAAGGTGTGTTTTTAAGCTCTTATTTTACTTATCATTATCTTGCTCTGATTTTGTTTGCAATAAGTTTAGTTAATTTCTCTAATTCTAATCTGTTTTGGTTGTGATGGTATTTGCTGAGTGATCTCTCCTGGTCCTTATCTCAGCTCATGAACTTTCATTATGTTTTCTGTCTCCTGTCCAGTGGCAGAGGGGAGTGAGAAAGCAGCTTTTCTAGTACCTGGCATTCAGCCAAGGTCAGCCCACTACACATTACAATATTCATAATAACAGTGGCAAAATATTGCAGTCTTTGTGTTTTGGTTGCAGGTGATCCCACTTCCCAATGGGAGATCTGGCTTTTCTCAGGACTTCAAGCACTTTGTCATACCTGAAAATTTTAAACCTGCACAAGTGTTGGATTCTCTGAAGGCACCAAGTAACCATGTAGCACTTAACAGGAAACTACATTTCAGTATTGCTAAAGATGATAATGTTCATTTTGAAATAGACAGCTTGACAGGAGACCTTTATCTTTCTAAGGAGCTTGACTATGAAACAGATTCACACTTTCTTTTGCAAGTTATTGTAAAGGATTATAATAATCCCCCACAAAATAGCACTGTCTTCCTAAGTATTGATGTAGAAGATAAGAATGATCATTCTCCACATTTTCAAGATGACTTTGTAGTGATTGGCATAGAAGAAAATGTACCCGTTGGCACTCTGGTTTACACATTCAATGCAAAGGATGGAGATGGTGGTTTTCTGAACAGCAAAATAGAATATTCCTTAGAAATAAGTAACACAGGTGAAAATCCATTTCTTATTCACCCTTTGTATGGCACCTTGACCACAGCTTCTCCACTGGACAGGGAGATTACTCGTTCTGTGATCTTGACGGTGTTTGCAGAAGACCAGGCAATAAGTCTGACTGATCGTCGGCTGGATTCCCTGGCTGTCAAAATTGTTATTTTAGATATCAATGACAACAGCCCCATTTTTATGTCTTCGCCTCTTTCCTATGTCATGGAGGATGTGGAGGTGGGCTTCCTTGTACACCACATAATTGCAAAGGATCCTGATGAGGGAAGAAATGGACAAGTTACATATCACATTCTTTCAGGCAATGAAAACAAAGCATTTGTACTGGATAAAATCACAGGTACCGTAGCTTCTTTTCTCGGGGGTTTCTTGTGTTGTGATTCTCACAGTAACATTTGGGAGTGCATACCATACAATAGTGAAATACCACATTAGTGTGGCACTCTGCCCCAGGTGACTTATTGTCCTCAGGGGTGATTGCCTTGAGCAGAGCACCACACAAGCAGGGCAGTGCAGAGCACAGTAGTCAAGCACTGTGAGACTCAGCTCAAAAATTTTGGCATAACACTGTTACTGTGTTGTGTGGGTGTACTGGGGCATCTTCCAATAGTGTATTGAGGAAGGTGGGGAGAAAATGCGGGCAGTAAAATACTTCATTCTGATTTTGGCATGATGCATACTTAAAGCATGTGCACACATGTATGTTATGATATGTACACATGAGGAAAGGCAAAGTTGAGATCAGACAGTCTGCATTACACTGTGGGTTGAACCTATTCAGTGGAGGCTCAAAGTGCTGATGAATTTCATTCTTCAGCCCTCTGAAATTCTCTGCTTTCTAACTATTATACTATATTCTCACAAATGCAAATACCTCCTTAATAGTTGTAATATTTTCTGGTTCTTATTCTGATTTTGAATCCATTAGGTGATGCAGCTGCCACTGATTTGTAGAGCTCCTAACTGCATAACTTGTGTGCAAAAGAAGACAAATACTTAAGTTAAATATAGCTAAAAAATTAAGCCCGAAGTTAAATGAAAAGCAATTTCTGAACTTGCTTTAATTTTCCATGAATCCAAATTTCCCTGGATGCCAAAGGCAGTATTCTGGGCCAATTAGCACTGTAGAGGGAATCAAAGGTAATGAATGACTGCAAAGTCTGGAAGCGTAGCAGCACTGGCGTGGCGATGCTACATTGAAGCTGTGAGTGCTGGAGCAGCTAGGATCCTAACCTGGACCAGGGTAGTTTTTTAAAACCTTTTTTCTTTAAACTAGGACTTTTAACTACAGCCCAGTTTCTAGACCGTGAGGTTCAGGAGCACTACAGTTTGACAGTCATAGCTTTTGATGATGGCAGCCCGTCTCTCTCTGCCACACAAGTTCTAACCATCATTGTTCTTGATGTGAATGATGAGACCCCGGGATTTCTGAAGCAACTTTATGAGACTGCAGTTCATGAAAACCGAGATCCAGGGGAGTTTGTCATAAGAGTGGAGGCTGTGGACCGAGATGCAGGTAATTTGTGTCCTTTTGCTTGTAATTTACTTATGGACCATAGTCGACCAATCCAATCTTGATGCCTTGTGTGTACAGCTGTTGAGCTTTTCCCAAGGTAATGTATGTCTTTTGAGTTTCAAAATATGAGTTTTGGTTCAGGCTCTCAATCTTTAGTTGGGGCTTGGAGGTATTCTGACTTGCACTTTGGGGTAGCTTCAGCTCTGATGGGTATATTAAATGTAAAATGTGTTCTTGCGTGACACAGCATATTGTAGGTTTCACATGAAGAAAGCCAATGTGTTCTGGTTATAAATCGGCGAACAATATTCAACTCAAATTTTATATCTGAACATTTTGTCACTCTCAATCAGAGCGTTTTGGATAGTTTTAAAGCAGTTCAGTAGTCAAGAGTCCTGGTTTTGTAATAGAACCGGCAAATGTGCACTCATCTTTTCTGACCAGAGAGGGGCACTGTCATCCAAGATTTTCAAGCTGGTTGAGCTGTGAAGGGGTACTGGAAGGCCTTTACATGCTAAAGAGTGTTAATGCATTGCTTTTCAAAAATACACAGAATAGATCAATAAGATGTGGGGGTGGTTCATCTCCTCAGTGAATCACATGTAAGGACTAAACCTGAGAGAGTCTGCTAAGCAACAAAAAATTCCCTCCAGTTCTTCAACTACCTGCTCTTTTGAACTGTCTAAAATGCATAGCATATGATGTTACAGGTAGTCCGTGTGCTGGAGCACTTATACAAGGTCTGTGTGATAAATAATAAAATCTGGTGAGAGAGTTAAATATTACAATACTGCCATCTTTGGCCCAAAGGTAGTCTCAGCTCTGTGAATTACTTCATTTTTACTGTGGGTTCACTTTCTGTACTTTCTTTAGAATTGTGTAAGACTGTGCTATCTTAAAAACAGATAATGTAACTTGTTAGCAAAATAATCTTATGTATTCAGTAAGTTTTGTAATTTTAATGTAGAGCACATATTGATGTGCTGACCCACAAAAGGCTGATGTGGGCTCAGTAGATGTATTATATAGAAAAGGCATTTCCCCACAAGTATGTAAAGTATTTAGAAATTAGGAATGTGTATGTATCCCTGTCTGTTATGATCTCCATAACAACTGAACTGTACTGCAGTCTGCCTCTGTATCTCACTCTTCCAAATATTTTCTTTCTTTTGTGGATCACTAAAAAGGTGATACTTGAAGAAAGGCTTGGAAGATAAAGGAGACAACTGAGAATTTGCTTGCATTCTTCTCCCTCCTTTTCCATCCCTTATATTTTTTTTTCACATCTTGTGGGAAATAACAGCAGAAAGGAAACTTCCAGAGCAGTTAGTGGGAGGAAGTCTGGGTGGCTTGGCAGGGTGGAGAGGAAGGGCATTCCAAGTGTACTGGGTGGCATAGTGTGTGCCTGCCTGTGCAGACACTTTGGGCTGGAGCACTGTTGTGGCTGATGGTTCCTTCCTGCTATTTTTTTAAAGTACATTTTCCAATAACCACAGTCCTTCTGTTGGGTCTTTTTCTCACATTTGCATGATTTGGCCCCATGTCATGGGTGTGTCATAGAATTGTTTCAAATTATTATTGAAGTGATGTTCATAAAGTAAGAAAATTTGATTTATATAGGAGTCATATAAATACAATGCTACTCACTTTTCTTATGTTTTTGGAACACAATTTTTGAATAAGATTAGTTCTGTCATGGTGGGGGTTTTTTGGTGTTTTTTTTTTGTTTTTTCCATCATATATTTTTTACATACTCTTTAAATTGCAGTTCACATCCCAGTAATATTTGCATAGTCTCAGTGGAGGACTTTCTCCCATCACACTTTTTTGTTCACTTCGTGTGTTCCCTGAGTGACCACTGGGAGGAACCAGGCATTATCAACCTGTTATTTTCCGTTCTACTTCATTCTCTGTGACTGGAAGGGGGTCTTTTAGGGGGAAATCACAAGTAAAATTTCTGACTTTGGAATGGTTTTCTTTCATTTGAATAACCCTGAAACCTTTTGTGTAGTTACCTCCCTCCTGCACTTAAGTTGCCTGACTTTAGCAGGCTTTAGGGAGCCCTCTGTGCTCTCACCCCTTACCCAGCTGACATCTGACAGCTCAACATCAGTAAATGCAAGTGTAAAAGATGTTAACTTTGGAAAATATGCATGTTGGAAAAATGCACATGGGAAAGCAAAGATACTAGCAGCATACTTAAAATAGGTCAGGGTTTTTTCTTGAGGTAGGTCTTTGCAGAAGACTAAACTAGCAAACCAACCTAGCATTTTGTCAAGGTCGCCTTTTAAGCTGATGTGCACCTCTGTGGTTCAATAGCTATGTCTGGAGCCTTAGGAAAAAAAATCTCAAAAGGTTAATAGGAACCATTGACTTCAAGTTACGAGACAGGACTTACTGCCATTCATTAAACATTATTGTAAAGTCCTATAAAGATGAGACTTGAATCTGGATTTGGGGGGAGGGGAGGCATTTTTTATTCCAGTTGGTAATATCAGCCCCTAAATTGTGACCAGTGCTACTGAATAATAAACCAGCAGGTTGGATTAAGTGTAAATGTGCTAGCTGCTATGCTGTGTTGTGTGCACGTGTAGAGTCAGCACTCTCCTCTCCTGGGCACGGTGTGCAGCTTTTTCCTAATGCTACTTTACACTCCTAGCAGCTGGATATGGAAAAGGATTCAATAAATTCTCGGTAAATAAATGTAATTAAGATGTCATATATCTGTGTTCTTTAAGGGTTAAAAGTTTTAACTTCAGCATTGTGTGAATAGTCAACTTGGATGGCACCCATGTTTTTTCAGCCCTGGTTGTGAATAGTGTCCATTGTGGAATCTGCTGGAGAAGGAACTCAATTGCAGGAGCCAGCTTAATTGCAGGAGGCAAGAAGCTAATAGTATCAGACCTGCAGCTTTGTCTCTTTTTTTTTTTTGCATCTGTAGCGTATTGGTGATAAAGGATAGAAAAATGCTGGCAGAACTGTGAATAGCTTTTAAAATAATAGTTGAATGTTATCTGATATGGGCAGATCAGATAAATATATGTTAGTAAACTGACACTTTGAAGACATTCACCTTGATTGTCCTCACTGATGTGATTTTTCTTCCTTCTTCCATAAAGCTGAAAGGATTTCTGTAATTTTTCCTCTTGCTGTGTATTGTATACATCCTTCCCTTGACTTAGTTTAGGTGAGAATTCATTCATGGTAGTAATTCTCTTAATCAAATTTCAGTAGCACTGTCAACCACTTAACAAAGCTATTCAAAGGCAAATGAAGTCGAGTACGTTAAAAACTGTAGGCTCTGTTTCTTCTCTCACATGAGTGTTTCCCCATCAACTCCAGTGCAGATTGTCTTGTGTTTGACTGTAGCAGATGAGAATAGGTAGGCAGTGTTTGACATTGAATAGGAGTTTTCATATGACTAGAAGTGTCATGTAATTTTTCAGGTGTACCAACTGTCCCTGCCCTACTAAAGGACTAATTCTGGGTGGGAAAAACACAGAATGGTTGACTGGAACATAAGAAAATTTAAAAAAAAATAAGGACACAATAGTCAAACCCTTTGGGTATAATGTAGGATTAAACTCATTGAAGGTAATAATATAAGTGTGTTGGAGATGACATTATATTTTCCTTGGGAGGATGTTGAAATGAGAAGAAATATGAAAGGAATTATCTTACAGCCATTATAGGTAAGACTGTTGAGTCTCATTTCCTGTTCAACTAAGGTGGGCAACTTTGAAAGAAAGGTTTCTAAAACCTTTAAAAGTTTTAGCCTATTTCCCAGAGAAAGATGGGAAGGCTAATATCCCTGCACTATATACAGCTGGTAGGTCTGAGCAGGAACTGTATGGAATTGTCATTCAGAAGAATCTGGAGGGAAAAGAAAGAGACAAATAAGTAGACCTGAATGTGAGGGGAGTTGCTGTGTTGCTGTGTTTTACTAAGATTCCCGTTCTGTTTTAAAGGGCTGAATTCCTTGCTTCAGTATGAAATCTTACCAGGAGCTGGTTATGAGAAATTCAAGATGAACTCAGACAGTGGAGAACTCGTAACAGCTGCATCACTGGACAGGGAAACGCAGGAGGTTTTCAGTATTAAAGGTAGCAATGTGAAATATCTATGAATGCCTCTGGAGTGGGAAGTGAGAGTGAGTGAGGTGTTACTATCAGCATTACTTTTTTCATGCCTTCTGAATTAAATGCAAGTGGTAAGATTTTCAAGTATAGAAGAGCATATGCTTTTTACACAGGACAAATAGCTCTCCTACTCTGACATTATTAAAGAGTATCTATTGCTGCAACCTCAACCACTGAATGAAATTTGCTTTCTTTTTATTGATCTTAGTTTTGGTTCGGGACAGTGGAACTCCGTCGCTGTCAAGCACAGTGACGGTAATCTGCACAGTGCTGGATGAAAATGATCACTCTCCCACATTTCTCCTTCCTCCCTCTGAGATCTTTATTCCAGAGAACCAGCAGCTTTCTGTTGTTTACATTGTCCGAGCTGTGGATATGGATGCTGGCAATAATGGAGCTCTAAGATACAAAATAATTGGTAAGTTCTATTCCATCATTTTGTTAGTATAAATCAGGGAAATATATAAACAGCAGCATCCAAATTTTAGACTAGTCTTGACTTTACCAGGCCTCCCTAGCTCCCATCTTGTCCACATGCTTCTTTTATGTGGAAAAGAAAAGGGATCTTTCACCCTTTTTTCAGCACTAATAAGCACTTCCCAGACATACTTTCATTCTGCATTCTGGATTTGAAATACTGCAGAACAGAGAAACAAAAAAAAAAAATCAAATGCTGGAATGAGGCATTAATCATGAAGGCATAATTTTTGTCCTTTTTGTTATAGTTGTAGAAGTGTGAATGTAAATATTCCCTTGAAAATATACCCAAGAATTAATTAAAATTTATTTAATGATATTTATTAAATTTTATTTTGTGAGAGCTTCTTTCACCCAGCAATTAATAATGTCTTACTTGGCTTCCATCTTGCCAAACTCTCCCTGTGTCCACTATGCCAATGTAAGCTCCACAGCTGTTCAAAGCCTCTTGTAGTATCTTTGGACTAATACAAGTTTGCTGTGCTTACTTTGGTTTGTGGCTCTCAGCAATAGCTCAAATGTAGGCAGAGAGCTACTGTGGTAAAAACCAACACATTTTTCTTTGAAGAAACAGTTATGAATTCCTTTGTTTTCTTGGTTTTAATGTTGTGGTCTTCTATGACATTTAATTTAGTTACCTTTGGTCTTTCTGTATGTTATAAAGAATGTAAGCCATTCACTGTTACTAAAAATGCTGACTTTTCAGTTGACTGCTTCATATTTATTCCCAGTGCCCCCAAATCATGACCTTGTTCAGCTCTTGAATTCCAAGAGATATGTTTGTAGAAGAGAACAAGGAGTAAGCAGTGACAATTGTCAGCAATGCTTTATAGATTGGTGGAATTTGTAACTGAGGTTGGGAAGAGGTCACCTCGTGCAGCAACATAGATGCATGAGCATTTATAAGGTGGGCTAGTTTGGGAAAAAAGGTATGCGTCTGGCCAAAAAGCCAGTCTCTAAATTGATATGACATTCTGCATTTGTTATCATTGCTACTCAACTCACTGTTTCAAGTGAAACACAGGTTTTAATTTGTATGAGAAATAAAATATGTGAAAGACACATGAGCACACTAGCTATATGAGCAACTGGACCTTGTTATTGCAGTTAGCATAGAGCATTCACAAGGGGTTCTTTTTCAAAAGTAGTTGTTTGTGATCATTTAATTTTTTATGTGTTTGAAAGGTGGAAATGTTGGAGAATACTTCACTCTAAATAAAACATCAGGCAAGCTGCTGATCACTCGTAGCTTAGACAGAGAAGACATCAGCAATTTCACTCTTGTAATTGAGTGCCATGACCTAGGCAGCCCCTTGAGAAGCTCCACTGCACAGCTCTATCTAACAGTCTTGGATGAAAATGACCACAGCCCGTTGTTTGTGAAGACCCAGTATCAACTCTCTGTGACAGAAGGCCTGGAGGAAGGCTCAGCTATCCTGGACCTCTCTGCTTCTGATGAAGATGCTGGCCTGAATGGTGAAGTTATGTATTCCTTCATTGATGACACGTATGGAGCATTTGCCATTGATAGTGTCACGGGATCCATCATTACTACAAAGGCACTGGACAGGGAGACTAAGTCCCAGTACACGTTTAGGGCTGTGGCAAGTGACTGTAGCACCCATTTTCCAAGGAGCACCACTGTCAGTGTTGTGGTGCACGTTGATGATGTCAATGATAATGATCCTGTTTTTTTGCAGAATCCTATCAGGGTCTTTGTGCCTGCTGAAACTGCTGTGAATGAGACAGTAGCCACTGTGAGAGCAGAGGATGTGGATCTGGGATCAAATGGAGCTATTGTTTTTAATTTGATGATGGCAGAAACTGTATTTCAGATTGATATGAAGACAGGTGACATCATTCTTCGGGAGTCCTTGGCTTCCAAGGCCTTCAGTACCCAGCTGCTAGTGATGGCTTCAGATCAAGGCATCGCACCTCGAACAGCCACAGCTGTGGTCACTGTCTTTACAGAAGAGCAAGAGGAGGTGATCTCATTCAGCCACAGCCTGTACGAAGCAAGAGTGCCTGAGAACAGTGCAGCAGGTGGGCATGAAATCCCTCTTCTTGGCGTCACCAGTCTCCCCTCCTTTTGGAATGGTAATTGTAATGAATAGGATAGGGAAACCTTTTTTTTTCTATGCAGCAGCAGGGAAAAGTTATTGTGGATGTAGCCAATACCTGTTTGCCCCTTTCAAATGCACTGGCATGAAAAAGATGAAATGGAGGAGGCATTGTCTAATCATCAGTGGGTTCATTCATTTAGCAAAATTACTGTAATGATGAGTGGACAGCATTTATTTGTTGTTTCTCTGGGCAGTGCACACAAGGTCAGATGAGTTGAGTGTTGGGAACCAGTTGCAACCTGGTATTTCTTGTTTTCACAAAACCCTTCACAAACTGCAGTAGCTTTCATAAATACCTTACTGAAGATTTGGACACTTGCAGTAGAAGGAGAGAGGTGAGTTAGGATGGGGTAGAGAAGGTCGGAGGTTATTGGTACATGGTCACTTGGACAGTGTCTCTCTAGGTGGAGACTGCATTATGGAATGCCACCTATAGACAAACCAGCTTCAGTCGCTAGGTGCTTACAGATTTATTTGGATTTGTTCTGGTTATTGATAAGAATTACTGATCTACTTTTTTTTTCATTCTAAGAACATTAGTAGTTATCCCTCCAGCCAATTAGATGTGGTATCTTCTCCTGCATCAGGGATTGTCTCTGTCCTGATGAGGGGCAGAAAGGAATGGCTTTCAGATATTTCTGTACACAAATCTCACTATTTAATTGGCCAGATGTATTTAAAGATCTGACTTGCACTATATTCTCAATTAAAACAGCTCATGAGGTTCACCTTGAACAAGTAATTTCTCTTTTATAATTCAAACTTCCCTCAGTAAAACAAAGGCAGTATCCCCTTACATCCTAAGGGTTTTGTGAGACTAGTGCATTCCTAGATCTTGAGTAACAGCCTGTATATTGGATTATGAATCAGTAAATAAGAAATGTGTTAGTAATTTTGGGAAACCAATCAATATTCTTGGATGATTGCAAACAGAAGAGAGAATGAAGGGTGAAGAAGGCTGTTGCAGTAATTACTGCTGTGGTTATTCAGCCATTTCTTTCTCTGTGCTTGTTTGGGACTACAAGCCAAATTTTTGAATTGTTACATTTAATGAAAGAAAATAAAGATAAGGGCTTTATGGCAACAGATAAGCTGCTCTGATCCTAGATTTTTAAAGTGTAGCTGTGTTCCTAGGTCAGGCTAAAAAGCCAGCCTGAAATTGCAGAAATGCCCCAAGGAACTGTGGTATCAGAATGCCATTGTGTTCTCCCATTCAATCTATAGAAATATAATTAAGATTCAATTTAACTTGTTTTGATTAAAGGAAATTTAGCAAAGCTTCAGGGTAAACAGACGGGTTTGATCACAAAATGTTAGCTTGTGTTTAATAATACTTCTGTTTGCTCAGAAGATCAAATTCTTCTAAGAATATAAGAGATTTTACCAAATACTAGTACTGTTTGTCTCTGTTTATACTATTTTCCTTTTTTCATAAGCATAAATAAATATCAAATATTTTACATTTCCATGGGGAAGAAAAGCATGATTGTAATTAAAACTCTCATAGAAGTTAGCTTATAGGATAGATGTGATCCTGAGACCCCTACAAATGTGAATGGTACCAGTGTATTCAGTCCAGGGAAGATTTACATTACATACTGATTATTTGTAGAACTGGTATTAATAAATGTGGCTTCTGTTCATAATTTTATGTCTGCCTTAACTGAAGGATGGGAAAACACTACGTTTATTTTAAAAAGAATAAAAAATGTGAGTAAGATAAATGACTAAAAAACAAAGCCAAGGGTCCTTAGTTTTAATTTAGTCTAAACCCATGAAATGGCCAAGTGCCTCAGGAACTGGTCCTTCTGGTCACATTTTCTTTAAGTGTTTGACCTCCAAGTTTAATGACCTTTAGAAAACCCCATTTTTCTATTCTTTTTGTTTAATATTGAATACTTAATGTCTTTAAATATTATAAACTGTACTACAGCAGGCACTTACAAGTTAATCAATAAATAATCAAGTGACTATGCTCTTCAGAGGGTAAGAAACCTGTATTATTTACCCAACTTCTAGTTGAATGGTTGTTTACATAACACTTGGAGACAGATTCACCAGTAAAACTTCTTGACTCCTCTATTTTCTTATTCTATTAGGTATCAAATATGTATTCCCTCATTCTTTAAGTCAAAGAATCACAGAATGGGTGAGGTTGGGTTAGGGTTAGGGACCAAAAGGGTCATCTGGTCCCTAACCCTGCTCAAGCAGGGTCATCGCAGAGCACATGGCGCACAGGATTTTGTCCAGACCGTTCTTGAATTTTTATCTCCATGCGCACCTTTTCATTTCATGGCAATTAAGAGGTCTGAAGAAATAATGGCAAGGATGAACACAGGTTAGATGGCAGAGGATGGTGAAAAGAGACTACTGTAATGAGGACTGAAGAAAGAAGAAAATGCTAGTGATACAGCAGCTCTGTATGGTGCTGGTGTTAGGACATACATATTAAAAAAAACTCATATATATAAAACATATATGTCCTAACAAAGAATTCAGCAAGTGTTTTGGAGCTGATTTGGCCAGGTAGGCAAATGCTGTTCACTCTGACATGTTTTGGTTTTGAGTCTGCAGACATAATGGTGGGATCTGGGCTGTATAAACAGTTTGAGATACTTCATATGCAGTCAGACTGTATGTGATTAAACTGAAAAAAACCCTGGATTTACATATTTTACATCACTCTTCACGTCTTTCAACATTTTTTACTAATTTAGAGGTCAATTGCCTAGCATTTCAAGCCAATCTGACTGCTTTTGCTTTGAACCTGATCTCCCCACTGCCTTGCTTTATCTTCAGTGCTTATCTCAGCCTCGATGTGTTTTTGCAGGGAGAAAGCTCCCTTTCCCTGATTTTTATCTGTTAAGAGCTACATGATGTGACCTCTGTTTGCGGCAATGTCTGAATTGCATGTGATTGGAATGGCAAGTTCCAGCAGATGGACATTTTCTATTGCTCTTTATCTGTATAGAGCCTGTTTATATCACAGCTGACCTCACACTTTGGTCATATTTTTTTGATAAAGAACTGTAAAAATTCACTGTTTGGAGGAATCGTTTTCTGTGAAAGGTGTCAGAACACAAGAGATTTGTACTCTGCTAAAAAGAAGTTGTAAATAATTTTATCTGCATGAAAAACGTGGAATTTAAAGATTAGAATATGAGGACTCAGAAAAAGAGTTTATTAACCTTACCTCTGGAAAACAAGGATTCCAGTAGAAATGCTGCTGTTTCCTTTATTTCTGGTAGTATTTCTTCTTAAACACACAAGCAAACAAACAAAGGTGCAGACAGTGTTAAAAGATAAAGAGGGATAGTCTTCAGACCTTGGGTTTTTTTTATTCCTAACTCTGCTCTGAGGATGGTGTCAATGATTGTCCTTGCAGTTTTCTGTAGTAAATCAAAGTTGCTTGGCAATGAAAATTCAACCTACAGCCCCTTATTTTAGTTCCTAAAAAACTCTAGGTCAGCATTCATATGTCTGTCTTTATATATTGGACAGATGGATTTTGATTCCAGAGCTTTTCTAGTAAATATCTTATAAGTATATTGACAAGTACAGAAAATCACATGTCAAAATTGGCATACTTTTTCTTTTGACAGACAGATTTTGAGAGCAAATAGTAAACCCTTAACAGAAAAATTCTGGTTTCTAAAAAGTAATATGTGACTGCTAAAATTAAAAAGGTATCAGATTGTTGTAATAGCAATGTTTCATCTTATTTTTTATACTAAAGTCTTTTCCTCTGGCATCCAGGACACTGAGTATGAGCAGTATGACCTTTGTGCTATAATAAAATAACTAATTGCCTCTAATGGTGTTTGAAAGAGCTCAGGTTGCCTCATTCCATCATAGCTGCATGGAAACAATTACAATTTAATTGAATAATTAAAAACATTAAAATCAATGGCCATATATGCTAGATAATTTCATAAGTCACTTGAAAATAATAATTATTTGTAGGTTTTGATAATGCCTTTTGAACTTAATATATTTTTGTTAAATATATATTCTGAGCAGGATAATTTATTGAGTTCCACATTTTCCTTTTTCTTTTATTCCAAACAGGATTTTTATTTCATGTCTCCTGCATTCTATATTAAATTATTGATCTTTTCATGGAATTTGGATTCTATGTGAATTGACACATAGCTATGCACATAGTTTCATCTTCTCTTTCTCTTTGTCAAAAGGTGGCTAATTAAAATTCTGAAGGATATTTAATTTAGGGTACTGTTCAAAAACCCAAAGCAAATCCTGATAAATGGAGAAAAAAAATAAACTCTTTCTGGTTATTTGTGGGTGACATGATGTACCAAAAACCCAACAAAAATTAGGTATGACTTCAGGTAAGAGAGAACTCAAATGATTCCTGTGAGTTTGCAATTAGGAAAAGTTAAATCCCATAATTTTATTTAGGCAGATAGTTGTTATCAGATGTGTCATTTATTGAGGAAGGAGGGATAGACAGTACGTTTGTAATATAGGAAAAATCTATGGAGAATTATTCTTATAGTCTACTAAACTAATGAATGAGCACCTAACCTAGTACATAGTTGTGCATCTGCTGTTAATACCAATACTATAAAATTAGAACAAAACTTTCAAGGGTGGGCATGATGAAAATGTCTTATTGCTTCCATAGGTACATCACTTCTAACAGTAGAAGCCTATGCACACAAATTTACAGGTGAAGACATAAAATACAGTATCTTCAGTGACCAGGAAATATTCTCCATACACCCTGTTACAGGTACACTTTATAATTTTTTTCAGGTGTCTGTGTGTATTTTGGAGCATTAGCAAGTTCCTACCACAAGAACAAGGACTACATATCTTAAGAGTACTCCCTAGTAATAATTCTGTTACAATGAACAGGTAATTAGTAAACCCAGGCACTGTCATAAACTTGAGGTAAAAAGAAATTGAACACCAGTATCCCTGTTTAAAACACTCAGTTCTGCTTTACTATTGATCATCAGGTGTTGGGAGTTGATAAACTACTACTTTGGATACAAGCTGAGATTCCATCTTGTTTCCCAAAAACTCAATAAACAAAATCCTTCAAAACACTTCTACTTTAGAAGCATTAGACTCTTGTTGATTTTAATGCTCTTTGTTTCAGGCAAACCTCAACATATTTTAAAGTTAAGTCTGGTTTGTTTGGTTTTTTTTTTGGTTTGGTTTTTTTTTGTTTGTTTTTTTTTTTTTTTTTTTGTGATTGTATTTGTGTTCTTCAGCAGTTTGGCTTTCACCTGCTCTTCAGTCAGGAATTCCAAGTGCAGGAGTGTGAGGTGTTCCCCATGTACATTTACATTTTCTCCTCTAAGGCTTGTAACAGAGCACAGCTAATCTGGTTACCTCTCAGCTCCTAAACATCTGCGATAAGTTTGCCTTCTGAATAGCTGCAGTCTCTCTTTTTGGGATGGCATATAGACAGTGTAAGCAGTTTTCCCCAGAAACAGTGTAAATATTTGTACCCTTAATAAATTGCTTTATCCCTGAGTTTCTGAAGACTCTAACCTCTGATTATCCTGATGTCTCCAGGCAACAAATGGCATAACACTAAAATAATTTTTTTAGATGAGTGCATACTTCTGATTTTCAAGTCCTTCTTATTTCACTGAAATAAAACTAGAGAGATTAGCCTTAAAGAATATCTTAGACGCAGACAGGGTTTTTACTGAGGAAGTGAATCTTCTCCAATATCACCTTCAAAAAAAAAATTCAAATGGTATTTTCTCTTTTTTATCAAGCTAGGCTGAAAAATGGTTACATGATGCTTTGAAGCAAACAGGAGTGGAATTTCTATAGCAGTGAATGTATCACAAGTCTTCTTTTGAGACATTTGATCCATTGTGTTTTCTTCTGTTTCCTTTCCTCTGAAGCTTTTCTTCTGTTTTTTAGAAAAAAATAATTAAGTTCAACCTTTAAGGACTTTTGAAGAGCAGTGCTTACATTAGCATAATTTTGACACCAGTAATTCTCTACCCCTTGCTTCTACAGCAGAAGTATTTTTTGAGCCGTATCAATGCCCTGTCTGTAATTCATATTCTGAACAGCCAAAGGTCTGCTCTACTTGCCTTTTCAAGCACTGATGTTAATTAACCACACTTTGGAGAAGACTTTCTACCATTATTATTTTTTATTATACTGTACAATTGTAGAAAGAGTAGGAGGTGACTCAAAGACATGACCTAGTCTGTCCCTCCAATGCAGGAGGGGAATTAATTGTGCCAAAGTATGACAGAAATTTGTACTGTCCTTAAAAACAGTCAGGAACAGTGATTCTGAAAACCCTCTCAAAAGTCTGCGAAAGTCTTGGCAGTTGGAAAGTTTTTATTTCTGTTTATCTGAATGTTTGCTGAAATATTTTAATCTTATTCTTAATCTCGTAAGAGTAGATATGAGACAAAGGCAATCCCCCTATTATTTGCATATTTCAAGACTGTTACCCTGTTTTTTCTTTAAGTGCACTTCTGAAGAATAAGCAACTCTGGTTCTTTCATATATTCCTCCTAGGTGGTGTACCTCAGACTTGATTATTTGTTTCAGTCTACACTAGAGCCTTTCAGTTTGGTCTCTGTTATCTGGAAATGTATTTCTTCTGCCACTGTCTGTTTTCTTTTCTCTGTAAACAGAATGTGATATTTTTAAGTGTTGTGCTGAAAATAAAACACCTTTGAAATCTTTACGTCCAAGACGCGGGTCCATAAACAATAGTTAATGTTTCCTTATTCTAGAAAATATAAAATAAAAAGCACTAGTTTGGGGAGCCACAATTGATGCATTCTTTTGATAGCCCAAGTTTGGGATAACAAGATTCATGACATCATTACTGAAAAGTCCATGCAAAACTGAATTTGAGTTCTAATGAAAATTAATATACAAATCAAGTATGTTTCATGCTTAGATGTAATGGAGAACTGTGAGTATGTTCCTAGAACATTGAAACAATGACTATGGATTTCCAAGGACATTTCATGTTTAATGTGGAGGTGGCCAGTTGTCCTTGTCATTTCAATAAGTCTCATTCTTTGTTTATTTTTGACAGAATAACAGCTCAGGGGAGGGGGCTCGCTGCATCAGAGTGTTTTGCCTGTGTATCAGTCAGATACACAGTAAATTGTAGTAAATTTGCTTTGTTTTTGGAAATTGCCAGTGCAGTGTTGGTTGGTGAAAACTTAGCTATCAGATTTATTCAGTAACTAGCATGTTGGAGTGATGGTAGGTAGAAAAAGACACAATGGTGAGCTTCCTGGAATTCTGTTATGTGTTCAATGAAGATGACCATATATGTTAGGAATTTCATAACTGCATTTGTACATGTTTTTTCCTGAATGATTATATCACATCTTGAGATTTTTTTTTCTTGTAATAAACCAGGCACAATCACAGTAAAAGAGCCAAAGTACCTTGATTATGAAGATAAGTGTAAAATACATCTTACAGTTGTGGCTGAAAATAGCTTCAATTCAGTGTTCTGTGGAGTGACAGTTTTGATTCAAGATGTGAATGACAATGCACCTAAATTTGAGCAAAGCTATTACAAAGCATCAATATGGGAAGGCCAGAGTCCTAAAACAGATGTCATACAGGTAAGTGGAAGTATACCTTCCCAAGCACAGTGCTGTAGTTAAAAAGAAGTTTGGCTGATCAGTTCACCATTACAATCCTGTTAGCTCTGTCCTGGACCACTCTGTCTTAAAAACTGGGAGTAGGGTTCTTGGTGTTGCTAGTAGTCTGCTTGGATATCTAAAATATTACATTATTCTTTTTTTTTTTTTTCTAGACCGTATTTCAGATCATTCATTCAGGTCTTTTGAACTGAAAGAGAAATCTGTACCTTCTGGATAACTGTGCACCTGGAATTTAAATTCTCTTTTAAAAAAAAATCTGTTTCTATCTTCAAGCAATTGAAAAATACCATTCAAATCTGTGGTTCTGGTTACAATATAGGCTGTGTCTTGTATTAGTGCTTCTACTGAAAGGACTACAGCAATAAAAAGAATGCTTTCTACTCATCAGGCTAGTAGAGTCAAACCCAAGTGTTCAATTTAAAATCTGATGCCTAAAGAGCAGCTTGTCTTAATTTAAATGTGCAAACACTTCTTCCTCTGAATGGGTCCATTCTCCCAAAATGTTTCCAGCTGGCCGTGTTAGAGCAAAAGAAGACATCAGTTGGACTAGAAGAACACATAATTTCCTCAGTACATGTTCTTGCATTGCAAGTCAGGTCACGGTGAAGGTCATGTTAGGTACTAAAGATATTCCCTCTCTAGAGAATAAATAAATGAAAAGCTACAAATGCCTCCAAGGCAAAGTGATTAAAAACTGATGGACATTGTATTTAGAGAAACATATGTCCAGGAATGGAGAAAAATCCAAAGGCAGTCAAGCCAGATGTGTAATCAAAATTTTATGACAGAATATATTCTATTATGTTTCCCTTATTCAATCTGACTGGTTGCCTCTGCTATGTTTTGGATCCCAGACTCATTATAATGCTTGTTCAGCAACCAAAAAAATACAAAGATGACTCTTCAAAGAGTGAGAGAACTCTTTGAGAAACCTGTTCACTGCTGCTGACTGCTCCTTATTCTGTTGGCAAATCTTTACAGATTTGGTTTTTACATTTTCTGGTTGGTATTTTTAAAAGGTTACTAATGCACTATTCCATGAAAGCTCTGAAAACGTAGTAGTTTAATTATTTTATCATTTGTTTGTATAGCAGCAATATTATAAATGTCAGTCCTGTACCACTGAGAAAGTGCATTTTTATGTGCTCAACAGGGAGAGCATTCTAACAGCAACTTAATAGTAAAATTATTACCTTCAGCCCTACTGCTTTATGTAGCTGAATTTCAAATTGCTCATTCATGTGCAGCCCATTGCAGTTCATGGGCAGATTTTGTTACCTTACACGATACTCAAGCTGGGGACAATGATGATTTATTTAAATATGTGCAGTCGAAAGGAAAGTAATCAGAAATATCTGACTGAAGTATAAGGGTTTTCTTTCTGAAATCATGTCCTACTGTTTTTAATTAAGTCTCGGGTTTGCTCACAAACAGGTATTTGCAACTGACCTTGACAGTGGGCTGAATGGAGAAACTGAATACTCAATTGTATCTGGTAATGAAAATGCAACATTTTTAATTGATTCAGCACGAGGAATTCTAGCAACTAATACGGGCCTAGATTATGAAAGCACTTCATCTTACAGGTTTGTATTTAAGGCTCTCATAAAAATATATTCTTTTTGTCTCATCTAACTTGAGAATATTTGTGTTACATATTTCATAGTTTCCTGTTGATATCCATTACCCACAGAACCTGAGTGCAAGCCAGGCAGCGCTGAAAACAGCTCTAAAGCTGCCCATTTGTACTATAGATTCTTGTGTAGTTACCAAATTTAGAGAAAGGAATATAGTCTAGTTTAATCAATGACAACACTTAATGATATAAGTGTGATTATTAACTATAGGAACAATGACATTTCCTGGATTCTAGTTTATTAATAACTGTACAGCCATTCCCTCTCTGGAAATGTACTTTTTATAAAGACACAGGGAAAACACTCAAATCAAATCCAAGAAATAGGGATATGTTCTCATTTTTATTTGCTATATAGTTCAAAGTTTCTTCTCAATAATGTGATAAAGGCTCTTTTTAAACTGTTTCTATCTATAACCTGTCTTGTACTAAGTATTAATTTTTTGCAGTTTTTCTGAAACTCTGAATAAATATGGTCAAGTGGACATGACAGGTTTTTTTATGGGTTATTCCATAGTTGGAATTAGAAAGGAAATAAACAGTGCCTTGAAGAGAAAATATGATGATGAAGATTCATGAATAGACCCATTTTAAGTACTGCAATCTCCACAAAAAGTATTATTTATGTGTATGTGTCAGTAGAAGCTACTTTTTTTTCCCATGTGGTTGTGGTATCAGTTAAAATGTTTGCACGTTTTCCTGTCCTGTGGGACCTCAAAGTTTTAAACATCCGATAAGAATTCTTATGAATGAGAGTAACTTGTAGAATACCACATCCAAGGATATTGACAGAGTATGTGGGGGGTTTTTAATATCAAGCTGATTTGATAATAATGCACCCAAAATACTTTGTTTTTACTTAATACATGGGACACTTAATTTGGAGGGTTTTTTTCAGTTTTTCACTGAATCAAAAGCATCAGTTCTGATTTTCAAAAATTTAAATAGCATAATACATTTTATTTGTAACTAGTACTTTAAAAGAACACTTGGAATAAGTCCTTCAAAGGAAGGATGTTTACTGTTGGTGAAATGTTGAACATGGGAGCATAATAATTCTCATATATCTCTTTAAATGGGAGCCTGATTTATTTCACTATCTGTGTATGAATTCTAGACTTTCAGTTTGACAATTTGTTCAGGGAATCTGTGGCTTCATATTCCTTCTCTCTAAAAGAAGTTATTAATCTGTATATTGTTAGGTGAAAAGTGAACAGCGAAAGAAGCTTTCAAAACTATTTCCTGTTTGATGTCAAAATGTTACCATTGTTTCTTTTCAATTTGCATGGAGTTGTTTATATATCTGAATTGAACATTTTCATCCCCAGAAGTTCTAAGTCCCTTACAACAGGGCTTATAATGAAAGTGTTGACAGAATCTTAATTTTAATGCCTTAGCTAAAATGTTTTTATGAGAGGATTTTTTTCCTGAAACCTTAGAAAGTGATTATTTTTAGTAAAATATTTCCATATGTATACCTTACCAATATTCATTTTAGAAAAAATACACTTTCTATATGGAATTATGCATTGGCAATGATTGAATACTAGCCTGCAATTTAAGTTATCTTCTGTTGGATCAGAAACCACAAGGATACCCAGAGTAGAGCTGGTGTGGTTAAGGAATGGAAATGCTGCAAGCCACAGCTTGAGTTACAGCCTTGGTATTCCATATTGTCAAGTGAACATTTAGGAAGTAAAATATGTATTTGACACTTTTTAACTGTTACTTAGAAGAAAGATGGAGAAATAAAGTGTTTAGAAGATCTTCGGGGAGGCAAAAAAAAAAAAAAATGTGGTGCAACATGAAAACAGTTGTCAGTACATAAAACATTTGAGATGCTCAGCTTTGACCTGTATATCCTTTTATCCTTTAGCTGAGCTCATTGTTTCCTTTTTTTCCTTTTTTTTTTTTTTTTTTTTTAAGATCATCTGTTGAGTTAGATTTAATTTTGAATTCGTGTCTGGAATCTTCCCTACTGGGAAGTGGTAAAGTCTTCCAAATAATCTCAGCTTACATTTGCTTTTTATTGACCAGAAGCTGCTTCCCATGAAGAGTAAACCTTTTATCCATGTTTATCGTGTTGCTGCTTACCATTTTCTTTGCTACATTGTTTGTGCAAATGAAAAGGTTGTTTACAGAATTTACAACCCATCCTTATGCAGATGTGAAATGCAAGTGTAAAGTCAAAACTCGTGTAATCTGACAGCAAGATTCTGATCCCACTAAAATCAGTGGGAACTTTGCCATTGTCAAATGATGCATGTATTCGGGGTTTTCACTTTATCACTTGAATTTATAATGTAATAGAAGTGCTACTCTGTGTCTGTGGGCATTCTGGCTGAATACTATTTTGGATGTTTTTGTGTTTTCCAATTTCCACATCCCTTTTGTCCCTTTATAAACAATGCAGAGAGTCAAGTTCCTGCAAATGATAATTTAGTACTAAGGTTTTAATTCCTGCTCTGAATTACCAACAAGAGAACTGTGTCTTATTAGAAAGAGTTGTTTAGCACTTACATTTGGTATGAAATTGGATTAAGTAAGTACGGATGAACACTTCCTTTTCTTTGTGTGATTTTGCCATTCTTTTGCCATGTAGAATCTCCTGGACATTTTTCCTGCAAAACCAAAAAGTAAAACTGTGCACAGTCAACCTTACAGAAAGAAAGATGAAATTTAAGAGTTGCAGTGAGGAACAGAAATGGCTATTCTTTTTGGGTTTAAAACTTCCCCTGCTTATAACAGTGGTGGATAATTCTGTGATTTCTGATCAAAAGTGACAATTAGTGCCTCTTCTGATTGTAGGTTGGTTGTACAAGCTGCTGATAAAGGAAACCCCAGACTCTCTGCTACAACTATTGTGAGGATACAAGTGTTAGATGTTAATGACAATGTTCCAGTTGTCCAACCACTAGGTGAAGTGGAGGTCCCAGAAAGTAAGTGTGAAAGTACAGCTAAGTTCCCTTCCTAATTCCTAAGGCTAGGAATTCTCAGATAATGATGTAGTGCTTTTGGTGATTTGTGTAACCAAACAAATGTAGTAAAAATTATAATGGATAGTATTAAAGCTGAAATATCAAAGCAAATTGTGACCTGCTTTTATTCTCAGAGTCATTATTTTTAATCTTTAGACATTGTGAATAGTTTGGAATAAAACCATAGGCTATTTAGGAGGAGGGAAAAATCTGCAGAAATACAACTTGAATCTGTTCATTTTCAGTATTGTACTCTTCATATGTCTTTGATTTCTGCTCTTCTCCAATAAAAATGTTTGGTGTTAAAACCAGCATTGCTAGAAATGAGACATTTTGAACTTCATTGTGATGAAAGAAATACTTCCTATAAATTTGAATGAAGTGTTACTCAAACTCTATAGCTAAGTCCAGTTGATGATCATTAAGAGAAGGACTCAGGACCTCCCGAGTTCTCATCCCAGCATGCATCTTGTGTGTTGTGTGACTTAGCTCAACATCTGTACAACTTGAGTCCTGGGTCTGTAATTTTCAAATACAGGCATCTTACATGTGAATGCATTAAGATATACAGCAGAAAAATTATTAACACCAGTACTTCTGTTAACAAAAGATATCAAGTTTGCCTTTTCTGATATATTTTAGTCTTTCCTATATTTACCTGCCACTGGTAATGACAAGTACAGAATTCATAGATGCACAGCAGCTGTAAACTACTGGTTACTTAATTAGTATTTTGTATTCTCTTTAAGAACACTTGCTTTAGGACGTGGCACAGTAATTTTGAGGCTTCATGCTCAAGGCATGTAAATGAGAAATGGTTTAGCTTCTGTTAGTTCCAGGCTTTGTGAAAGGATCACTAATAGGTTCAGTTTGCAATTTTTGGTACTGTTAAATTGGCCCATGACAAAAGCTGCCTGTATCCACTTTCTCAATCTCGTAGGATTACACCTTGATCTCTTCATATTTTTGTGCCATGTAGGTCTGTCTGAAGGCCTTCTTTCTCTCTAGGGGCCTTCTCCTCATTTGGAGAAGCTCCAGAATTGCAATTGTTGGTTCTACACAGATCACGGTCTCTAATGCCTCAGTTAAATATTCTTGTGGCATTGTTCAGTAAATACATGTCATCTAAATGCTTGTAGAAAACCATGTAAGTTCCTGCAGCTGGTGAAGAAACTGTTATGAATATACTGGATCTGGGAAAGTCTAAAGAAAACCCAAATTAAAATTGGGATACAGGACATACCTTTGAAGAAATACACTACTCTTTCCATAGCTTTTCTGGATATTGTGATTATTGTAAACCATAAAGTTTAAATACATCAAAAGCTATACTGAAAGATTACTCATATCC
The DNA here is from genome assembly GCF_031753505.1 of Anomalospiza imberbis. Classification (NCBI taxonomy): domain Eukaryota; kingdom Metazoa; phylum Chordata; class Aves; order Passeriformes; family Viduidae; genus Anomalospiza; species Anomalospiza imberbis. The sequence goes on from NC_089684.1 coordinate 16,386,939, forward strand.
AAGATCTAATATTAAAAATTGGCAAAATCTTCAGAAATTGTAACATTCTTTTAATTCTGACTTATTCTCAAAATTATTGTTTCAGATACCCTGCCTGGTTTTATAGTGACTCAAGTGCCAGCAAGTGATGCAGACTCCAGGCCAGCACTTCAGTTTGGGTTTATTTATGATAATAGTCCTGAAATGAAATTTGCCATCGATCAACACACTGGTGTCGTCATAGTGGTGGAACCATTAGATTTTGAAGAAACTGCTGTGTATACACTGCATATCATAGTTTCAGATTCTGTGCATCAAGTAGAAGCAGAACTCACCATCCTCGTTTTGGACATCAATGATAACCCTCCAGTGTTTACTCAAGATTTTTATCAGGTGGGAACACAGCAAATGAACAATCAACATGTGGTATCTTTCCATATAGGATGATAAATAGTAGGAGTGTTGTTCATATTGTCTTTGAATGCATGTGAGCACTGAGAAGAAAGGTCTCTGCAAACTATTACTGAGCAGAAACAGAGCAGAGCTCTTCCAGGGACCTCAAGCCCCTTCCTATGAATTCTGCTAAAAGGACTGAGGAAACTATTCAGTTTCAATGTTTGTGGTTTCTGTCTTCAGAAGGCAATTGGTGTGAATGCTAGCTCATAAACCATGCATTCATCACTAGGAGCTACTGGATGCAATCCAGTCCAGTTTGGGGAGCAGGGTCCAGTGTTCAGAACTTCTTTCTTCTGAGAGAATGCTAAACAAGTTGGTGCCTTTATAGTGGTCCAGTTACTATGGCATGAATTTCTTCATTTTCAGTTACACAGCTGCACAGAGATGTAGCAATTGCCCTTGTGGTAGATGATGCACATAAAGTTTGCAATGTGTAATGCTGCCATATGTCAATGGCACTCACCTAGTGAGTGAAAGATATAAGTTTTGACCTCTCCAACATCCCTTGAGACTAAGGAGGGTACAGAGCTCAGCTTTTGGACTCCTGGACAAGCATTTGAACTGGTACTGTTGTAGAAGTTGTCCAACAGTGAAAACAAATCTTTTCGTGACTATGGACAACTGTGGGCCATAAAGAAAAGTGGATATTAAAGAAAGTGGATCATATATAAAATAGAAGCATTGAGTCATAGAATAGTTTGGGATGCATGGCATCTACAAACACCATCTAGTCCAAGCTCCTGACCACTTCAGGGCTGATGGAAAGCCAAAGCATGTTGTTAAGGGCATTGGCCAAATGCCTCTTAAACATGGACAGGCTTGAGGCATTGACCACCTCGTGAGGAAAACTGTTCCTGTGCTTTACCCTCTACGTAAAGAAATGTTTCAGCCTCTGGAAGAGGAGGCTCAGTCTAACCAATCTGCGTAAATACTAGCGTGGGCAAGTAAAGATGGGCAAATCAAAGTCATATCTGTTGTGTCCAGTGACAGCACAGGAGGCAGTGGGCACAAATGGATGTACAAGAAGTTCTGTTTAAACATCAGGAAACTTTCTTTTTTCCCCTTCTAACTCTAACAGTGACTGAGCATTGGCAAAGGTTGTCGAGAGAGGTTGGGGCATCTTTATTTCTGGAGATATTCAAAACTCAGCAGTATGCAGTTGTGGGCACCCTGTTTTAGGTGACCCTACTCTGACCAAGGATTACACCTTGGAGGTACCCAACAGCCCCAGCCATTCTGCAATCCTGTGAACTGAGCTGTTTGACTTGGTGCTTTTTGTGTGTGGTGATGTCCTCAGAGTCAAAAATATGAGGCACTACAGAAGACTTGGCTTTAATAATGTTCCATTTGTAAGTCTCAGACTTACAAATAAGTTTTAGTAAAGAAATAAGTCAAACATTTGGCCTAGTAAAGAATTTTCTACCTCTGAGCATTTGCAGGCACAGTAGTTTAGTCACTTAGATACCTCTGGGACAAACTGTAGGCACCTGTGAAATTTTTGGGTGCCTGAGTGGACAGAATTTGTGTAAATTTCCCATGAAAAATCATAAATCTACAGTCTGGAAAAAATGTATTATTAATACTCAAGTGATTTTTAGACCTTTATTTTCCTCAGTCCTCATATGTGTCTGATTTTGGAGAGTAGTTAGGCAAGTGCTTGCTTGTGCAAGTGCTAGAATTTTTTTTTGGTAGGTTGGAGCAGACATTGTAGGAAGCATTATTAATTGATTCAAAACAGTGTAGCTTTATTTACTATTTTAATGTAAACGACTGAGCTTCTCTTTCCACAGTCCTGATGTTTTGATGTGTTGCTTGGCAAGTAAGATACACTGCTTCTTTTTGGTTGATGATATGTATAATTCCCTATTCATCATCCTGTATTTTTACCCTTTTATTGTTCTTTCAAGTGTTTTCACATTTATGCTCCTCATATATAGTTTACTATATGTATGTGGTTATTTTATACATATAATCTCTCTGTTTAAATTACTTAAACTAACACTTCAAGTTATGACAGAGGTAGCTGCTATATAATACAGTCCATTTGAAATTGGATTTATAAGGTGGAAGGAAACTTTGGAAAGTGCTGTATCTGGACTTGTAACAATGAAAATTCTTTAAAAGGGAATGGACTTTCTTGGTTTTCTAGAAGAAAAAAAGGAAGCATTTTGAAAAGTTAAATTCTAGGAATAATCTAATGGTAATTAAAGTGGTCTAGTGTTGGAGTTTTCAGGGTGCACGTATTGGCTTTTTTAGCATTCAGTCATATACTCCAGAGACTGCAGACTGTATTCCATGTATGGAAATGAAAGGGTTCTTGAAAGCAAGGGGAAAAGCCTTTAGTTGCAGTCCATACTCTTGAAAAAAGTGATTAATTTTTTTTCTCAATTTGTTGTCATAATGAACTAGATGGATTTTACTACTGTTTAAAGCTTACTATGAATTTTGGCCATATTGAAGGCATAGTTTTCAATATCTCAACTCTTTCTGTTTTTGTCCCAGAAGAAAATGGGTAGGTAAAACTTCTTCCAAATCTGGGAATTGTGTGAGTTTTACTAATAAGATCAAATAAAGCCTTTTTTTTAATATCTAAAATCTTTTATTAAGCTATATTTTTTTTTTTATATGTCAGGTGAACTTGCCAGAGCTTGTTTCTATGGATGCCACTGTTCTGACACTCTCTGCCATAGATAGGGATTCTGAACATAATGGAATGATTTCCTACAAAATCCTCTCTTCCTGTGAGGGATTTTCCATTGATCACAAGAAGGGTGAGTCTGCATGGATTATTAGTTCAACTTTTTAAGTATAAATCAAAGAGTTCTGTTCCTTTCTCACCTGTTGCCAGTGATTACTTGAGTTCTAGAAATTTGTGGTGGCCAAAGTCCATCGTGTTTTTGCTAAATCTGCCATTATAAGTAGAGAGCTATTGCATCAAAGACTGGAGTCCTCAGTTTGTCCCCAAACCGTGCGTATTTTTTCTGATCTAAATGCAGTATGTGTATGTGATACTGCATCATTGAGGGGTGGTCTTGCCTTCACAGCATTAGCTATGATTTCTTAAAATCATGGAATAGTTTGAACATGGTCTTTAATAGTCATCTAGTCCAACCCCCCTGCAATGAGCAGAGACATCTTCAAATAGGTCAAGTTGCTCAGTATCCTGTCCAACCTGACCTTGAATGTTTCTGGGGATGAGGCAACCACCACCTTCCTGGGCAATGTGTTCCAGTGTTTCATCACCCTCAATGAAAAAAATTGTTCCTCATATCTGATCTGAATTTACCCTCTTTTGGTTGAAAACCATTATCCTTTGTCCTGCCACAAAAGGCCTTACTAAAATGTCTGTTCCCATCCTTATAAACCCTCTTTAGGACCAAAATAAGATCTCCCTGGAGCCTTCTCTGGGCTGAACTGTCTCAGCCTTTTCTCAGGAGAGGGGCTTCAGTCCTCTGATAATTTTTATGGCTCTCCTCTGGACTTGCTCCAACAGGTCCACATGTTTTCTTTGCTGAGAACTTCCGAGCTGGATGCAGCACTCCAGTTGGACTCTAACAAGGGCAGAGGGATTGAACCATGTCTTTCTCCCTGCTGCCCATGCTGCTTTTGGTGCAGCCCGTGATACAATTTGCTTTCTGGGCTGTAAGTGCACATTGATGGGTCATGTCCAGTTTTTCATCTATTGGTATCCCCAAGTCCTTGTTCACATGGCTGCTCGATCCCTTCCTTCCCCACCCTCTGTCAATATCAAAAGTTGTCCCAATTCATGTGCAGGACCTTGCACTCATCTTTGTTAAACTTCATAAGGTTCATGGACCCACTTCTTGAGCTTGTCCAGGTCTACCTGGATGGCATCCCATCCCTCAGGCATGTCAGCTGCAGCTCTCAGCTTGGTGTCATCTGCAAACTTGCTGAGGATGCACTCTATCCCACTGTCCATGTCACTGGTATTAAACAGTACTGGTGCCAGACCCCTGAGGGATGCCACTTGTCACTGATGTTCATCCAGACATTGACCCACTACTCTCCAGATGCAAGAGAGTAATTTTGTTGTGTGCAGCCATTACAGCTGGGTCATTTTCAAATATGACTGTTTAGAATCAGCTTTTGGAATCACATTTATTTGCCTGTGAAGTATGGGCTTTTGTTAATTCTATTTTATTTTCAGGTTCACTGTTTGCCACGGAACCAGTTATGCAGCTGAAAAATATTTCCATTATTCATCTCCTGATAGAAGCCACAGATGGTGGCAGTCCCCCTCTGAGTGCAGTTACCTCCATAGAGGTGCACGTAGAAGATGTCAATAACTGTGCCCCTCGCTTCACAAAGGTTCTGTACAATCTCAGTGTGAGTGAGGATGCCTCCGTTGGAGAAAGTGTCCTTCTGTTCTCAGCCATTGACTGTGATTGGACGCGTGACAACATGTTTGTTGAATACTCTGTTATTGGTGGCAATGCTGAGAATTTATTCTCCATAGAAACAAGCACTGTGGGGTCAGAAGAATCCTACAAACTTGTCGGCAGTCTCGTTTTGAGCAGTGCTCTTGACAGGGAAACAGCTGCTTCTCACCAGTTGGTTCTCCTTGCCTCTGATCATGGAACACCCTCCTTGAATTCAACTGCTACAGTGCTAATAACTGTGCTGGATGCTAATGATAACCCTCCAGTATTTAGCAGCCCAGAGTATCATGTTCATGTCAAAGAAAGCATCCCCATAGGCAGTCACATCACTGAAGTTTCAGCAAAAGACTCTGATGCAGGCACTAATGCAGAGATCACTTACGCTATCATCTCTGGAAATGACAGAGGGCATTTTGGCTTGGATGGTAGAACAGGATCTGTAAATTTGATGAAAATGCTGGATTATGAGGATACCGTGAAATTTACTTTGGTTATCCAAGCCACAGATGGTGGAACTGATGTAAAAAACATGGCTTTTGCTGTTATTCTTGTTAGTGTCCTAGATGACAATGATTATGCCCCGCTTTTTTTGTTTCCCAGTCTGAGCTGCGCTGTCAGTGAAAATCTGCCTATCTTTTCTTTTGTGTGTGCTGTTTGTGCATTGGATTTTGATAAAGGCTCGTATGGGCACCTTACCTATTCCATTCAGTCTTCATGTTTGGCTCATCGTGAAGCTGCTAGAGACCATGACATGTTCTTCATTGATCCTTTAACAGGAGATATTCATACAAAGCAAATGTTTGACTATGAAAGTCAAAATAGGTACTGTCTCATAATCCAAGCAAAAGACAAAGGTGATTCACTGGCTACCACTACAGTTCAGGTAGATATTGAGGGGAGAGATGAATTTGACCCAGTGTTTACACAAGAACATTATTTCTTTAATCTCCCTGATAAAAATGAAGCAGGCCAGTTGATTGGTAGAGTGACAGCATCAGACAGTGATGGGGGACTGGATGGAGTTGTTCATTACTCCCTTCTAAAACCTTCTCCGTTCTTTTCTGTGAATCAAACCAGTGGCAATATTTATTTGACTCAGACTATTCACAGAAGGAAAAATGACATCAAAAGGAATGATGATACTCTGAAATTGTTGGTAAGAGCTCATAGCCCCAAAATTGTGTCAAGGTTCACAGCGTGCACTGTTTTTATAAATGTTTCCAGTTCTCCTGAGAGTGATCCCACAGTGTCAGCAGACAGCCTGACAGTGAGTGTTTCCATCTCACTGATGGTGTTTCTGCTGCTTGCCATCAGTCTTATCACACTTACTCTGAGACTTAAGCAGAAAGATCTGATGAATGCTTGTGTGAAAAAAAACCCAGTATCCTCCACAGCCGCTGATGCGAATTCAATAAGAGAAGACAAGGACTGCCAGAAAATCCAAAGTACTGAGAGCAGTATGCTTCCCATGGGTGCTATAGCAAAATGGCTGAGCCTAGCTGGACTCGGAGAGGGGAAAGATGATGATGTCTCCTTAAGGCATTCAGACTCCAGTGGCCATGGTTCTGCTGAAGGTGAGTCTGCAGAGGATGAGGAAATCAAACAGATCTATGAGTATCCTTGCAGAAAAAGCATTGGCTCAGCACTGAGCAAGCACGGCTCACAGATGCCAGATTCGGGGATCCCAAGAGAGTCTGATCAGTTCTCCTGTCATTCTGGAGAAACAGATGTCACAGCTACCATGCAAAGCATGGAGAATGTGCAGACCATTAAAGGAGAAAGCAGAGAAGAAGCCTGTGGCACAGCCTGTGCACATAAAATCTTGTCTCAAACACTTAGGAAAATTGGGATAAAAGAGGAAGGCATAATGACAGACCTCACAAGAGACTATGTCCTGATGTCAGATAGGAAAGACTCTGGGTATGATTTGCTTGCAACTGTTGGCACCTCAGATGAGGATCTCAGAAGTGGTTATAACTGGGATTATGTGCTCAGCTGTGAACCCAGATTTCAACCTCTTGCCTCGGTGTTTAATGATATTGCAGAACTGGGAGATGAAAATGTTCACATTCACAGCTTCTCTAAGGAGAAGAAATCTCTTGTTTTCCCTCCTCCCTTGATAACATCAGTAGCACAGCCTGGCATAAGGACAGTACCCCCAAGAATGCCAAACATAACAACAGGGCAAGCTTTTAATAAAGACTCTTATCCTCCCATTATCCATAATCATGGATACCCTCCATCAACCAAGATCCCCAGATTTTCTCCTATTCTCTCTTTACTTACCATGCAGACACCTTCTGCTTCTCCAGTAGTGTCTGATGGGAAAATGATAGGAACATGTCTTACTGATCCAAGCTACGAACTTGCAACAGAAGAAGAAATTCAAGTCTAGGCTATTAACTGGCAATATTTTATGGTAAAAAAATATGGCTTTAAATGTATTTTGTTACTTTTTAACATCAAAATAGGCCTCTCAGAGCTGCATCACCAGTATTCTTTCTGTTTTCATGAGCCTAAAAAGTTAAAATATTAAGTAGTCAGAAATTTGGTGACCATACCTCTTGTTCTTTCCAGAATATGCTGTGAGAATACACTTCTCTTTCAGCTCACAAGTGTGGTTTCCTATGTAAAACACACAGCCAAGTGCCTGATAACCAATTTGACCGATTTTACCATTTTTCTTATAAAGTACATTAATAACAAAAAAATGGAAGTAATTCTTTATTGTTGAAAACATTTGTTAGCATACTGGTGGGTTCTGACTGATTCTGTGGTGGGGATGTAGGAGAGTACTGGAGGGATGTGTAAGTACAGTAGATGTGGGGGTGGGCAAAGGATAAAAACAAGGACACCTACTGAGCTCTTTCTCTAGTGTTTACCCAGGTTTCCGACATCTCAGCCTCTGGGTCCCAAAGATCTGTTTGGCCTGGTGTGGTTTCATCATTTGCAATGGCTCCTCAGTGGGTTTTCTTGGCTACCTTTGTGCTATGGAACCCACTCAGCAGGTTCTGTGCATCTTTTGTTTATCTCCTGGTTTAAAGCCAGCAAGTCACAATAATTTGAATAATGGATCACCTTTGGAAAACACAATAACCAGTGGTAAGATAAAAACAACCATCTATTACTAGATCTCAAGTAGATATCTATTGTCTTTTTGTCATATTACAGAGGGTGCCCTGGGGCTCAGGCAGCTGTAAGAACAGTGTTACAGTTCTGAAGGTCCTGTATGCCTTCACCCTGGTCTTTGGTTATGTGCTGAACCAAAGATCTGTGCAAGACCAGCTAATCTGGCCTTGTTTGTTGTATGTATCATACACATGACATTTTGTGTACGTATGTATATCCAGACACATACACATGCTGTATATGCTTGTATATTGACCAATAAAATACACAGACAATACACCTAGAATAACTGTTTTTTCTTTGATGTACATTTAAAAGTCCTTTGCATCACGTGTGTTAAAACAGGGCTATAAGAAGGGTCTAATTGGTACCCAGGAGTCTGCTACAGGTTGGATGTGTTCAGAGGTATATATATATTGTATGGGTGTTAACAGGTGGAGGGAAAGCATGCAGTGTGGTTAGGCTGAATGATTTTGTGGGATCAGTAGCACATATACAGTGGCTGCTTTTCCTCAAGCTTGCATGTCAACAATTGCAGCCTGTGGGCTCATAACCAGTCTTTGAATAAGATCCTGTTTCTGAGGCTACACTGACACTGCACAGCCTGCACATGCAACAGATTCCATGATGCTATGCAAGAGTGCGTCTTTTAAAGCTGGCATTTGTTCTTTGTACTGCCATGGAGTCGGAAATGAGACGTAGCTTAGAAATTCATTGGGACAGACAAATTTTACTAAGAAAGAGGATGGGATCGTAAGTTTTGTAGTCAGGCAAAAAACTGTGTCAGGGAGAAGAAAGCAAAAAAAGGGAGTCCTTCCCAGATCATATCTAAAACTAGAGATTCAGCTTAAGGACATTATTTCAGAATGAATATTATTATTCTCTGCCTGTTGGCATTATATTATATACAGCCTGATTGGCTTTAACTTAAATGTCTGAAGTTGTAAAGAAATTTCTCATGTACTGAAAGATGTTCTTTGGGTGTTCACTTCTGTGCAGTTATAATATCAGAAGGCATGCAGAGCTACCTTTTCTGTGAAGTCAACAACTTTGCTAATTTGATTTTAGTTTCAGATGGTCATGGACAAGTGGCAGCTATTGCTCTGGTGAGCAATGAGCACATGCCATGCTTAGAGGGGTCACCTTTTCAGCATGGGACCAGTAGAAGAATGAATGCTTTACACAGCAAAATTGTTTCATCCTTCACATTGATGGATATGAAGCAGGTAATAAGGCCTTCATTTCATGTATAGAGTCTAGACTAATGAATGAGTAGCTGTTTCTTTGCTAATATGGCTCTTACAAATGTTCTAATGTTATTAGCATTAGAAAGCATCAGTAATCATATTTAGGACAATATTTGGACATCAACTTGCTAATGGGTGCCCACCTCCTAGAGTTCTTGAAAAACAAGAAAACTGCTTCTGTTTATGCATTTTTAGCTCCTTCAAATTACATTTGTTTTTTATGCCTTTCAAAGATTAGATATGATTTGCATCCTATTTATCAAGCACATGATATAGACAATGAATACTTTGTGCTCCATTTAAGTATTACAGCAATCTTTTCCTTGTTTCTTATGTATTTATTGATTTTTTTATCAAATTGGAAACAACACTTAGCTGATATATTGTTGTATCATATGTAGTCAAGTTCAAAAACTTAAACATTGAAACAAGTGCCTGTAATAAATCATGCGCAGTTCTTTTAACCTTACTGTTGTTTTTTTTCTTTTTCCGTAAGTAAACAGTATAACTTCTATAATTTACCATGACTTTAATATTAGCTTGCCTTGAAGAGGCTGTGTTACTTTGCAATTCTGCACACCAGTTTTAGCACTTTGGAGAAGGTACAGAACTTGTTAGTGGAAAATCATATTAAGCTCGAAAAGCATAAGCTATAAAATAAAAGACAGTTGTCTTCTCTGGAATTTTGGCTGCCTGCCTTCTGGATTTGCTTGTTGGCAGCCTTGAAAACACTGGTGTAAATCACTACCAAATGGATATAAAAATTCCATCTACTGGTAGTCATATTGATGTTCAAGCAGATTTCTGTACAAAGGGAAAAAACCTTCATATTTTTGGGAAACCCATTATTTAGGGATTATAACATTGTATGCCTGTTTTTTAAAATTATACTAAAATCACTAATTACCTACACAAGTCCATATTTAGTTTGTATTTTATCTTCAGCTGAAGATAAATATTATTCCTAAAGCAGTTTTAGGTAAAAATAGTTGTGATAAAAATGAACCCTTGTTGCTAAGTCTATTGCACTGACAATTCCTAGTATTGTTTACATTTGGTAGCCATCCATCCTCTGTGCTGCATGTCACTTGTTTTCTATAACTGACATATAGCTTCCTGAAAACTATTTTTAAGTGTTCTCTTTGGGATATCTATAAACTGCAAATATGCTGCCCTGAAAAAAAAAAGTTACTAGAACATCAGCTAGCACCAGACTGACAATTGTGCCCATATGGCTTTATACTTCTCCAGCTCAAAGACCAGTTTGCAGTCCACTTGGCCACCATAGGCATGTGTGAGGCCATTGGGATTAGACCTCCTCCCAGTGGTGATGTCTACATTGCTCCTTCAAAACCAGCCCTCTGGGGCTGAAGAACAGATGAATTGAATCCTTGCAGGAAGGGAATTGCACTGGTAGGCTGCAAATGGAAGGGGGTGTTCCCTAAAATCCTGTAAAAACACTAATTGGAATAGGAGGCAGTTGTGACTTTGTAATTGAATATACTGTGGTGGGAGGTTTTTATTTAGGATTTGGCTTGCTTGGCAAGTGACATCGCTTTGCAGCTTCTTGCTCTTAATGTCTGTCACAACAGAACCAACTCACCATGGCAATATGTGGCTCAGTTGCCTGTAGATGATCTGGTTGCAATAAATAAAGTGTTGCAGAATCAAACTGAGTATAGTTTTGGGTGCCTCATAGTTGCTAGTTCTGTTAGCTGTTTGCTAGCACGTATGGAAAGCCTAATGGATATTCAATCTGTGGACGGATTTGTATGTTCAGAACTCATTCAAAAAGCTGCAGTCTGACATCAAAATACTCTTGGTGGCTTTGAAAATTCCTCCATAAATACTTACAACATTTAAAAAACACTGGAAAAAATGTGAATTCTGAAGCAAAAGAAAAGGGGCCTTATAGAAGGGAAATAATGAAGATCTAAAACTTTCTGGTTAAGACTTGCACTTTACATTGATGCTAGGGCTATTCCTCGTAAAACATCAGATACTTTTCTTCTGTAATGTGTAAAAAGTAATAGAGGAGCATCTATAAGGAATACTGAGAGGCAGCAGGGTAGGCTAGAATTACAAAATTATTCTGCTTCTTGTCACGTATGAGTTACTTGAGCAATGAAGAAAGTACCAAATCCTTTAGCTGATGATAGTCACAAAAATCACAATTGCTGCCTTGTTACTGTATAAATGTTTCACTGACCCTAATAAGTCCTGTACTGGATGAAGCATTAGGAGCCAAGCCATATGCCTGAAAATGCAGATGCCATAGTAAAGGACTGAAGAAATCTATCATGGTTTTCAAAACTTCAAATGTAAATCTCATTACAATTAGAAAACTCAGATTTCTTGACTATCCTGTTTAAAACAAGGTATTTCTGCCTTACAAACTACACTGAAAACTGTCAGTCACATCTGTGTAGCCTTATCCTCTTGAAAATAGTTTATTTTACACTTTTTTCGAAAGTTAGTATTTACGTAATACTGGTCACCTTCACTAAAACTGCATTTTGATTGCCTAGGAAAAGCTCTCAGAAAATGGAAGTTAAGCTTTGATTGTGAGAGCTGTTCAGCTGCCAGTATCTGTTGTATAGAAGTGACATTTCAGAGTGGCTGGAGCTAGATGGTGACTACTCACTAGCTCGACCTGGGGAATACCTGGCTGTCGCCTGTATCCACCTCCACCGTTTCATTGGAAACTTTCAAATGGGAAACCCAAAAGAGTTTCCAAAATGGTGTTACTGGTGCCATAACCAAAAGAAATGAGTAGCAAGTCAAACTAGTTTGCATGACCTCTGAAAGTTCTGTCTCAAGCCTGATCCTGCTGGGTGCAGACTGCTTTTCAGCATCTCCCTTTTAACAAACTGTAGGGTTTATGTAATTTCAAAGTTTTGGGTTTTTTTTTAATACTGGGTTCTGATCCAACATCCCAAGACTTCTTCCACTGATTTAAGTGGGACTGGAATAAAAAATGCACCTAGAAGAAATAGGCAACATATGTCTTGCTGATGCTCTTTTGCAAGAGTCAATGGTAGTGGAGAGCTGTCTCCCCAGTGTGCAGGGCTGTAAACCCGCAGGAGAGAGCATTAAGAGAAGAGAAATCGAGAGCCTAGAAAATAGTAGAACCAGCATGGGGAAGGGGGCTGGGATTTGGAGTGGAGGTTCCTCTGTGCTTCCAGCTAATTGATGCAAACCTTGCTTTATATGCTTATTTTGGAGCGATTTTTAGAGAAATCTGGGAAGGTCTGTAAGGGAAAGGTCATTTACTGTTTCCTTGTTCTTCTTTTATGTAAACTACAGTTGGCTGCCTGATTTGCTGCTGCTTTTAGTGAATGCACAAAATAATTGCGCCTTCAGACAAGGATTTCTCTACTTTTCTTCTCTACTTGTCCACCTGAGGTCAAGTTGAATTAGTCTTCAAAATTATCCTGGTAACTGTTAAGGTAACCAGGAAGGATTTAGGAATTGTTCAGTGGTTGCTGGGATTTGGAGATTTATTTGGGTTTTGGGACATTTTGTGGCATTGGTTTTTGATTGTGTTTTTTGAGAAAAGTATGTGTATTTTTAGTTTTAGGCTGAAATCCACAGTCATATAGCTTCTGAAATCTGTCTTCTGTCACACTAATGGAGCATCTTGTGCCGGTGGCTGATCATATATTCACTGGGTAGAGATTGGTAAATTTCAGCAGCCTGCTCTTTTCTCTGGCAATAGAATTGCAATAAACTGTATTTAATTTTGTTGCTGAATGTCATAAAGTCTAGGCTTGATTGCTGATATGTTTGAACTCCCCACTTTTTCTTCAGATTTTTTCCATATGTAGCTAAAATGTTTCACTGTTCACCATTTTCATGCCTCACGTACTTCTTTTAACTTAGTTTTAATAACTGAAAATTGTGCATTCTGATCCCCAAGAAGTTAAGGTGTGGACCCAAGTTGTGAATATTTCCTGTTAAAAGAATGTGGTGTGTTCTATCATTATAATTAGACATAAATGTGGGTTTAGTCATACAAGCCTCCTCTTACCAATGGTTTTTGTGTGAGATTTAATGAGGTCTTCTGTGATTTGCAGAGTTAAATAGTGAAGTTTATAGCACGAAGACAAAAAGCAACAAGGAAATTTGATTACTGCAACTAGTGCAAAGGTTAAATGATGAAGCAGGGAGGACATCTTGATAACTGAATTTTAAAACATGACAGGGAGTAAAAGGCCCATCCAGTTCATCCACATGCTTGAGACCTTGACTCCTTAGGAAGGTCTTGTGCCAATACTGCAAGGTACTACTTTGGGGAGTACAGGCTTGCTAGTCCTTTGTTACAGTTATTTTGTTTTGTAGCAATTATAAATTCTCAGATGTATAAACAAAAATGCCGGATATGTAGCCCATGGCAGAATTAGTGATGTCTTATGGCAATAGTGGGGACTGAAACTATACCATCAAACCCACTGAGCATCTTAGTTTACAAAAAATCTGCCTAAAATAAGTAATAAAACAACAGATTTTGGGGTATTCTTCCTAAGAGAGAAATGAATTATGGATCTGAGCGAAATCTTTCAAGTGACTGCTGATTACATTCTTTTGAAATGTATATATATTTGTTTACTGAGTGACTCTCCTAAGCAGAGATGTTGTGAGTCTCAGCAATGGAGAGATGAAGGTTTATAATAGAGAAGAGAGAATGGGATAAACTGGAGTTGAAAGGAAGAGCAAAGATACATAAGAGACATAGAGTAGATCTCTGTTAGTGAGGACTCCCTATTAGAAAGAACTGAGTACTTGACAGCTCGGCTGTTTCAGAAAATGATGTGCTGCCTGCCAGGGACAGAATTACATGTCAAAGACCTGACACAGAAATAATCTCTGAGAAACAAGAAAGCTTCTTTGCTCATCTGCAGTCTCCTGACAAAAGAAACTATCTGCTGGAGTCTGTCAAGGATATTGATGAAAAGCTGGGGTATCAGGACCTTGCAATCTAGATAACTGTCTTGGTTCCAGCCAGGACAAAGTTAACTTTGGCAGTAGCCAGGAGGGCCCATGGCCTATTCTATACCACCTGATGTCATTGCTGGGGGCAGGGAAAGGGAACTCTCTTCTGGGGAGCAGGAGTTCCTTCCATTTGAAGGGAGCAATCCATTATTGTCTATTGTTGGGGGGTTTCTTCTCCGATGTGAATCGTTTCTTTTCTTATACCCTCTGTCGTTAGTATTGTTACTGTTACTGTTCATTTTCTTGTCTTATTCCTCTTTCCAGTAAATTGCTCTTATCTCAACCTGTGATTTTTGCCTTTAGTTCCTCCAATTCTTCTCTCCATCGCAACACAGGAGTGAGGGTGGAGAGGGGGAGCGAGCAGCAGTGTGGGAACACTAAATTGGAGAACACCATTCCTAAAGCATTACAATGACCTTCAGCAGAGTTCTGCTGGTCAGCCAAGAAGAGAGAAAGCATAGAAGACAGTCTGAAGGTCAGGGAGCACACAAATGATTTCTCAAGCCTGACTGAGTTACATAGAAGAGAAAAATCAGGTAAGGAGGTGAGATGAGTTCCAATTGAGTAATTATTCCAGTTCAAAAAAATGTGCACTGTCCAGGTAGAGCAGGTTTTGGTTGGTTGCAGAGCCTGCTGTAGCCTCTAAGGTTGACTTAGGCATAGGTATATATGTACACATAGGATTTTCTGTAACTGTACTGCTGGGGTGTTTAATGTGATAATATATATATATATGGCTGGTAAACAGGTACTGCTAGTTATATAGAGCTAACACACTTATTTGTAAAGTTATTTACAAAAGGTAAATAACTGTATTCATTTTTCTTTTCATAAAAAATTAGCATGCTATAGAAGACTTTACTGGAAAAAACAAGCTTGTATCTGTAACCAAAAGTTAACTTTGGTAAAATAAAAAAAATAAAAAGTCTGTTCCAAAGAAAGGAAGAAATAGGTCTGTAAGTAAGAATTATGTCTACACAGCATTATCTACCTAGCAAAGAGAACCAAATTACTTCTGAGTGGGCTGATGTGAATATCTGAAGCTGTTCTGCCACATTCTTTGCTCCAGCTAACAGTCTCAAAGTTCACTAGCTCAAGTGGAACATCACACTGACATAGCTACGCTACCCAAGAAGGCTTTGATCATATTCCTGACTGTGTCGTATAAGCTAAATTCTAGGATTACTCACTTCAAAGAACAAACTTCCATAATTATAGAGGTGAAGGTAGTGGGACACTGCAGTCTGAATGCTGGAGAGGTTTAGAATTGTATCAAGTCAAAGATATGAACATTAGCTGGAACTATCTGGGTAGCAAAGATTATTCAGGGCAAAAAAACCCCATGGGGTACAGACCGTCCAGTAAGAAGTGCTTATGTTTAAAAGGGGACAAAGTGTAAGGATTGCAAAAAGTCAGTGAATGGACTTGAGACTATTACTGCAAACTGCCAAAGGCTTTTTGCTCATAAAAAGAAAGAAAATAAGTAGGAACTCTGAAAACTGTGATAAAGGTTAAAAATAATCTCTTCTAGCTAAAGTGAAGGCATTTTTAACCTTAATTTGCAGTGAAACTACTGATAATGATGACCATGGGATGAATGACAGGACAAAGGTATAATAAGGGCAGGGAAGGAAAAGAGATAACCCCTAAGGTGAAGACAATGTACTCAAATAGAGGGGAAATAATAGTTGTTGTCCTAAGGCTGAAATAGAGTATGTGGATACGGAGCTAGCTTGCCCAATAGCACGGTATGGTATGGCATGAAATGGTGTGTCTTTTAACCAAGGAAAGGATAAAAGTATGCCACTGGAAGTCATGATGGAGTCCCCCTAGCAAAGAAGGGGAAAATAAAAGGATTCACCCAGATCTCCAACAGTTACCTCCACTGGAATGGAGTCAGCTTTGGGGAAAAATCAGGACACACAGATGCAATAGTATTGTACATGAATTTCAGGGTAGGTCATGTGCCCAAACACTGCACTCTTTGAGAAGATATCTAATTGCATAAATTCAATTGAATTCATATATTTGAGTTTCAGAAAGACATTTGACACAATGCCAAGTAAGAGTTAATTCTAGAACTGCAACATGATACATTTATTGCAGAGTATATTGGCGGGGAAAAATAGAGTTGGAGCGAGGTCATTGGTAGAGACAGATTTTTCTGGATTGCTTAATATTTTCCAATAGAGTCAGCAACAGAAACAAGCCTGATTGAAACAGAGCTTGATCAGTTTAAAAAAGAGAATTTGGAGAAATTTCATATGTGAATTGGCCAAATTTCATCCACCAACTATTGGATCGTATAATATCTTTTTCTGCTTTACGTTAAGGAGCACCTGATATGATTGCTCATTGTAACTGTATCTATTTTAATCTCTTTAACCTTTTCTACTGTCACACCATATGTCATTTTCTCTAGTCCTTGAGAAATTTTTGTGGCTGTCATCAGAACCTCCATTTTCAACATCTTAAAATACATTTAATTCAGTTATTATTCCAGAATTCTTTAATACTGAAAATAATTGCAGCTTAACATTTGTAGACCTGAAGTATTTGCAGCTAATTTTTATTTGATTGTTGTATGCTAAGTATCCCAGCTTCTGATTCAGCAATATTCATCCTGTTATGTGTTATCTGAACTTTGTAACATCACCATTCCTTCACTTAACAATGGACTGGACAATGCTTATTATCCATAAATAATGTTGGAGGTTCTTCATGTTCCTTCAGAAGAACAAACCAGAAAGAAGTATTGAACACTTCTGAATTAACAGTGCTTTACACACATTTGTATTTGAAGAAAGAATTTACCTTTATTTGTGCAAAGAAAGAAAATACTATCATTTGAAAAGGTTGCATAAAACATGAATGCAAGTACAAAAGAGAATGTGCATATTGGCATGGGCTTCAGTACTCTTCAGGGTACCGTAACTCACAGAGCTCTGTTTAATCCATTAGGCTATCTAGAACTGTTGTTTCTTGATGACAGTTTGGGACCAATTGAGTTTTTTCAAAATTTGCCCAGATTCAAATATTTTAAAATATTTTATTTGAATTCTCACCAAGGTATTTTGAAATGTAATGGAGATGTTCACATTTAATAAATAATGGATGAAAATTCAAAGGCAGACACATTTTACTTAAGCTTCCAGTTTCACAAATCTGCCTCTTTTTCTTCTTTTTCTGTTTCCTTGCCTCTCTTTCTCCCCACCTCCCCCCACCAATAGTTCTTCCTGCCAAAAATTATTTTGGGAATTGAAGTCAAACCAGAGAGCTGTAGTCAGATTGATGAAAGCATATTTTGCTATCAAATGTTGCATTACTGAATCATCTCACTCCACTTTAGAGATGTGAAAGTACAGAAGATATGTGTTTGGGATAGATATAAAAATTGTAACGTTTTTGGAACGTGGTCTGAGAAAGTTTTGCAGTGTGCATTTGGAAAGATTCAGTATTTCTGAGTGAAGATATTTGGGTGAGTTATATAGGTCATCTCCAAGAAGCCACACATTTCACACCACAGCTCTGTAGATGCCTGATATTTTACAGCAGCTTATATGTAAAATATTTTAGTAAGTTTTAAAGTTTTATTGTTTCTATTTCTGTCTCTGCCTGTAAAGCCAAGCTCCATTAATACTACAATTCCAGCTATAAAGAATTCTGTGAGAGGAAGGGAACTTATAAATAATGCATTTAGAAACCTCTAAAAATTATCTTCAGAACTTTTGGTGCTTGTTAAAGCAGAATATCTCATGATCAGTGACAGACAATTTTTTTTTTTTTTTAACCATAGACAGGTAGGAAGAGCTTCCTGTTTTCTTCAATTAAACAAAATATTTTGTTTGCAGCCTAGGTAGGTCATTAGGCTTATGAGTACTTTTTATTTTGAGCAGGCTAATTCCATGGATGAGATTTATAGTTTATTCTGGGGGGAGGGGAGTCAATTTGGGGAAGGCATCACCCTGCTCACAGGACTGGTGTCTGAGTCCTCTGTGCATCTGAAACTATCACAGCTGGATCCCAAGTTCCTATCTGCTGATACTCTGCAGAGCATCATCTGTAGCTGAAGGGCTGAATCAATCACTGGGTTTTATGTATTGCAGCCTATAATTGTATAATTTTATGTGGAAATCTTGGAGGAAATGCCCTAAATTCAACAGTAGTACCTTCTCCCCCAGAACTTTCTCAGCAAGCTTTGTTGTTTTAAATGGATTGGTGGTGGTTTAATTAGTTCTTTTTTCCTATAGATGTTCCTCCTGGTCAGCATGCTCAATTCAAAGGCAATACAATGTCCTTTCTCAAATGGGCATCAAGCCAAGAGCCTGTTTCTGTCAGGGAACACAGGAGAGAGAAGTCCCACTGCTTTTCTTCTCTCTAATGTCTTTTCCTCTTCTAGACATCAGCCACAAGGTTTCCCTCTTTTCAATACCTGCAAGTATAAGACTGTAACTTAGCCATTTGGGAATGATTCATTTGAATCCAAGTCTTCCCCAGGGCATCAGTGGGAATTCTCACCCAGGACATATCTCTTAGATATGTGGATAAGTGCTCACAGAATGAAAAATTACATAATTTTATGCTTCTTTCTGCATTAAATCTAAGATTTTATGACTTTCACAAAACTCTCTACTCAGAAACCAAATTTTGGAGTCAGAAACAGCTTTAATGAATAGGCTGCAAAAGATGTAGAGTCACATTAAGATAAGAGATAGTCTTTCTGTCAGAGCAAAAATTGCCATTAGTTGAAAAGTCTATGGAAATGTGCTTAAATCCTGTGCAGCTTCACATATAGATCTAGAAGATGTAGCCCAATGTAGCTTGAAGAATTTCAAAGATTCCTGGATGCCTTTCACCAAAGTAAAAATAAATCATTGACTTCTTTTGTCTCCTTCTCTTTCTTTTATTGTAGACATTCTGAATGCTTTTCTTATTTTTTTCATCTTGTGTAGTTTTGAAGCATTTAAAATTCTTTTCTCTGTTGCATTCCCATAAATGTTAAACAGTTTCTATCATTTGCACAAGGTATAGGCAAAACAGAATAAAATTCAATACAATATTAAAGAAATAACTTTGACAGTGGCTGCTGTCAACAAACCTGGTGATCTTGAAGGGGAATGCTGGAGACTGGACAAACAGATAAAAAAGGAAGTGAAATGAACAGTCTCCCAAATTCTGTGGTTGTTAGTTGGCTTGGCACAAGTACCAGGTTTCTTTTTTTGGTGAAGTTCCTGAATCGCAGCTCAAGAGTTTTAAGCCAGGTCCTGCAATTTCTGTCTTTGGAATGTACTTTGTTCTCCGGTGGGTTCCTGAGGTAACGCACCCACTGCTAGGATAGACTTTAAAGTTGTGATCCAGTCTTTGTGGGATCAAAGGCAACCCATCAAAATTAAACTCTTGAGGATAAGTTCCTTGTTCTGCATCTTGCCAGTTGCACTTCTGCTCACTGCAAAACCATTTACCACATGATCAAAGTCTTTCCATGGCAAATGACAAAAATTGAAAACTCAAGTAGTGGGATTGAGAGCCTATAAAAGAGAAGGTAATTTAGGGTTTTTAACAGAAACAATTTTATTATGTTGCCAAAGAATTTAAAAAATTACTCTTCTTGGGTCTGACTTGGTTCTTGCTTGCCTGTGCTGAGATGCTTCGGAGTATTCCAGTTGGTCTTTCACTGGTTATTAGAGGTTGATTAATGCAGCAGAAAAATATCTTTGATGTTTTGGAAAGAACATATAACTTTCTTATTTTGTATTAGATACCTTTCACACTTCAGTCTTGAACACTGGTAAAATTAGTACTGAAAAAATTCTGTGTTTCCAAAGAAATAGGAATTGTCATGGATTTTTTCTCTTTGGTTTAATGTAGCAGGTTTTATTCAGTAATAGCTGCAACTTTGCAAATGGATCGAAACTTGTAAAGCAGTGAAAACCTAAGGTTTTACAGAATTGAAGACTTTTTTTTCTTCATATCTAATGCTTCCGTGGTCACCCATGATAGTGTTTTCAATATTGAAAGTGATTCTAGCATCATTTTTCTGCATAACTTTCTATGTGATTTTACCTGGCCAACCTTGTTTCTTCACTTCATTTTCTCAAAGGGTTCAGAGAATGTTGTGTGTTTTGATGAAGGACAAAATAGATAAATATATTAAACTGATAAGCTCTTGATTAAAAAAAAATAAAGAAGACTCTACAAAAGGTGTAAATCATATAAATAATTCCTAGAGTTCTGTTTTTCAGTATTGCCTGGTGGATAATGGCATTTCCCAGTGGTGCATAAAATCAAGGTAGTAATCTGTCTTGTATCATCCAACTGCTTTAAAGACTTTAAGAACAGGTAAAAGACAACAGTAAATTTCAGATTAGTCAGAATGGTGTTATTTTCTTTATCCTTGCTTTTATAAATTCTGGCAAGAAAGATTTTCTTTTGTAATTAGTTGTCCAAAGCAACAATTCCCAGAAGAGGAATCTTATTTTAAAGAGCTAAAAATTGACATGGAGGAAATTGCTTAATAAGAATTTCTTTGAAGATTAATGCCAGAACTGAAACCTTTCTAACATTGTGGGAACCATTTATTCATGTAAAAAAAGAGGTGCAGATGAGTGATGTGTAGGGATATTGAGATATTTTAGAAGAACTCTCAGAAAATGTGACTGGGTGAAGCTGAGGCTGATTTTTGTATGTTTCTTTGTTGGTTGTGGCCTAATGTGATTTCTTATATTGTTTCAAGCACAATGAAACTTAAAACAACCAGATGTGGCCACCATTAAAAGAAATATTCCCTCCAAAAGCAGAGTGGGAGGTTCAAGAAGCCCAGCTTAGTCACTGGCTTGGCTTATCAATTTTCTAAGCATTTGGTCTTTCCAATGTTCTTGCCTATCCTGAATTATTTACTCAGTCAGTGAACTCCTTACTGAGGCAACAGGTGCCTCTGGAGATGTGCCCTGAGCAATCAGCTTTTAACTTTGTTGACTCCCTAAAGAGTCACGGTCTGAAGATGACCTGGCTGTCATCACTGTCTCAAGGAATGCACAGAATACAGCGGGAATCTCAGATTGCCTCTGTTGTCCCAGAACTCATGATGTTCCCTGGCTGCAAAGGAGGAAAAGCACTCATCCAAGAACTAAGAGTTATGAGGTAAGACCTATCTTAATGTGTCCTAACCACCAACATTTTTATCTCAGGGACATCCCTGACTGCCTGGGGACCACTGGTTTTTCTAAGAGAGGACTCTCCCATCTGCAAAGCTGAGCTGATGCAAGGATTTTCTTAAAACAGGGAAGAGTAAGAAGCAGATTTTTTCAAACTCAGTAAAGCTCTTAGAAAAGATTCTTTTATTGATTCTTCCCTTTTACCTGTGCTACCCTATTCTTACATCTGAGCACAATGCCCTCATACCAAGTGGAGTTTGGAAGAAATTCAAGGGCTGAATTAACTCAGATCTCCATAGCCATAAAAGAGAATTATTTCTTCTGCAGGGTGACTTCAGGGAATGGCAGGCTCTGCAGCAACATAGAGATCTTTTTGAAATCTGTGCATGTGCTCACTCACCCCTTCAGTACGTCCACCTGTAGACAACATCTTAGCCATGAGTACACAGCACACTGTTTGGGAAAAGCCACAACTTTGCTAAATTAAAGCAAATTACTTCCAAAGCATGTAAAGGCACTAATTTTCATTGATTACTCAGTCATGACCAAGTTTCAAATTTCATCTGTTTTTACTGTAGTTCTTCTGGAAAAAATTTGGTGAGAATCACTCTCCCATAACCTAAAAATGGTTGCAGGGATTTTGCTTTGACTGTAAGGGGATAAGAAAACCTCTCTTTAGGCGTGGAAAACTTCAGCCTGAACAATGAGTGATTCAGAAGACTGTGGTTGGGGGAAAAATGGACTTTTAATTGGATTCATTTTGCTTATGTAACCATTTGGCCCCTACTAAGCAGCTATCCTAACATTAACTTTGCTTACCAATGATACGTAGTCTCTCCTGAACTAATGTATCTATACCAACAAAAATGTGCCACAGATATAGGCCTGTGTTTGTATGCAAAGTTTAAAATTGTCCTGCAAAAATTTGTGGAAGAAAACCCTTCCCAGAGACCTTCATAGAAAGACATTGTTCTGGCTCAGGAAATCCTCCAGCCACAAGTGGCTGGAACTTGGGAACATATTCTGAAAAAACTAGATTTTCTGTGTTAGATAGAGCTTTGATCCAGTTTGCTCAGACTTGGGTGAACAAAACAACAGTAGCGTGAAGAGAAGCTTCCTATGAGAAGATTGAATGTTTACTGCTTTGTCCTAAGTTCCATGGAAAAAACCCAGACTTCACCCTCCTGCTGTGGCTGCTGTCATTGCAAATATCCTGAGAGCTTTTAGCACCCCACTTTGGAGTTAGACAGACATGCTGAGTCTGTTCTTGGTGAGCTCCTGCACAGAATGGCTGGAGAAAGGTCTTGCCTTCTTGTGGCTTGGTGAAGATGAGGAGCTGGGAGTTCTTTCTTGGGTTTACAGCTGGCTTTGCTTTTAAATGATTCAAACTGGTTAATCCAGCTGGGTCAGCCACAGTGGATGAAGCTAAGCAGAAAGGCTTAGCGCTGAAGTTCCTGTTAGGGAGATACTGGAGGTGACAGATAGTAGAGGCAAGCAAGTGATGCTCTTATTGTGGCTGGTCATGCAATGCTTTCCACTGACATAGTCAAACGGATTAACCCACAGGTCTCAATAATTAGTTTGTAAGAATTTGTAAAGAGCTACCTGAGAAGGGGATAGTTTTTAAATGTGGTAGTCGCTCACACCATGGGGGACTCATAAATGTAAATATTAAGTCAATGCTGACATAGAGAAAACTGGAGTCATTACTGTGGGCTTCTCAGCCTGGCTGAACAAAATTTTGGAAATGTGACTCAAGAGGGAATAAAACAGCAATAAAATACCTATTATCAGTTTACAAAGGAAACTTGAGGGAAAGGTAAAAGATAATTTAAAATATAATTTGGTATAAAATTTCTGTTCTTGCATATATTGTATAGTTTATAACATGAATCCACTAAGTAAATTCACAATCTCATCAAAACCTGTGATGAGGTTGTGAATTTACTTGCTAATGATTGCTGCAGTGATATGAGATGTCTGGTATTTTATTTGGTTTTCCTGGCCATTTTAGCTTTGACATAAGAAGAGTATAAAACCCCTATGGTTTCTAGTCAATGAAATTAACAGGATCAGATCTTAGATCTGTGCAGTTTCTTACCTTTTATCAATGGCCTGAAGAGTAAGTTGCAGTTAACCAAGAGACCAGTGAATAAAGAGCACCCAAGCCAAAAAGGAGTCAGTCAGATACTTTTGGTTCTGGTATGGCACTCTGACCTGGTGCAATTTTGGTCACACTTGTCATAGTACTCTGCAGTCTGAGGAGAGATCTGGGAATCATGGTGGCCAATGGATTAACTCAGGCTGCCTGTTCAATTTTCTAAGTAAATGTGAGCTGAGCCTTCAGCTTTGCATCTATGATCAAAGAGATCTTATATGGTATGGGGACTTTCTCATGTTTGTACTTTGCAGAGAGACTCTTGTGCCAACTCTGTCCTTTTCTAACACTTGTTATTAAAGAAAATGTTGCATATTGGTTGGGTTTAGACTTGAGGCATGACAGTGACAATAGTATTGATAAGTGACACTCATTTCCCTCTGCTGAACTTGTCCTGCTGAGCACCAAATAAATCCAGATCCAGTCAAATGAGAAAGGCCTCTAAACTGCTGATTGAGGCCTTTACCTTCCAAGGAACTGCTAATTGAAAAACAGTGAAGCTTTAGGAGGAGGCAATAGCACAAATACTTTTCACAGGGGAGACGCTGCCTCTACTGGCATGAGAAGTAAAGCCAAGAGGGCTTTAAGAGGAGTAACTTCCTGTGTGCTTTATTGAATGACATAAAAGCTCTAGACACAACACACAGTCTCATGTAGGTAATAGACCCAGCTTTACAAAAACTGTAATTGTGCACCCAGGTTTGGAGCATAGTGGCCATGCAGTGATCATAAGCTCCCTGAGCATTTTGACCATTGCTACTTTGCTTATGAACTCTTTCCTTATGGATCAGAAGGGTTAGGGAGTATTAATGCTGTACAGCAGCAAGTTGCACTAGGAAGGCGTTTCTAAATTTCAGTAAGTAGGACAAAGGGTTGTCCCTGGCTGCCTGCATGGGAGAGTTGTTAAGACAATAAGCTTTTGGGGTTGGTAGACAACCCCTAAAACTTCAGGAAGTGGTGAAGAAGGTTCAATTAATTATGTCCTTGTAAAATCATTACCACCACCAAAAATTAATTTAGTTGAAAGCTCAAATAAAAGCATTTGTATTTTTAAAAAGTCCTTAGTAAAGCAGGAGGCAAAACAGTTCAAGTTAATGACAAAGCAAAACATTTGAACTTCTGAATTGTTTGAAGGTCCAATTATTTTTGGCCAAAAAATATCAGTTAAATCACAAAGAATTTTGACTGACTTAAACTAATATTTTTTAGAGAAAAGCATTTCTTAAAAAAAAAGGTCACCCTTCTTTAGTCAACAGAGCACTATAAACAAGCCAAGTAAACTCACTAATATGTTATGAAAAACTGCATAAAGACCCCATCAGAAGATGATACTCCCTTTTGAGTATCTGCTCCATCTGTTTGAAAATGTGAGCAAGGGCTTAGATATGATAATAAACTGAAGAGTTTAAGGTCCCTCCCTTCCCTGCCCCACAAACATTATGAAGCTAGACAGTTTAATCCAAGTGGTCTAGTATCCAAGAGATCAGAGCACATCTACTGATCTGCAAGATTTCTGCATTTTTGTTCTGGTTTTGTTTGTTGCCATGGAGTCTAGTAGAATATTTAGATGTGTGACCATTGGACAGAGTGTTTGTGATTGCAGCACGTGGCTGCTTGCCTTTTCCATGTGGAGAGGAGGCTGGGCCTGTGCTCCAGCCCTTCAGCTGTCTCTTAACTCTGGAGTCCCAGCTACATTAGACGGTTGCATTCCAGTTTGTGTGTCACCAGCAGAGCTGCAACATTGCGGACCAGCTGCACTGTGTGATGTCTCAGTCACAAGAACCTGGCAGAGATCAGGTTAGCATAGAGTGGTTCCCCTGAGGAAACACAGCAAAACCTCTCTCTTTCCTGCCTTCAGAACTGCCATTCACAAAACTAGTCTCCAAATCTCCCGACAACCACAATTAAAACATTTAAAATAGCAACAGGTTATTTCACAATAAAAATGTAATCTTTGGAAATATGTTTCCTTTTGATTATACATAGAGAGATAAAGAATATGGCAGAGTCCTATATTTGACATTTCAAGCTGAAGGTATTTACACTAAGGAGGAAGAGGAAAAAGAGGTATTGCATCTCCAGTCTGCTGTTTCTTCAGATATGCCTTCAGTTTAAGCACAGACACATCTCTTAAGGAACTGTCACTTAGTCTGTAAAAAATAACAAAATGGAACTGTCAATTATTTAAAAGTGTAGATGCAGCAGCTGGTGAGCAGTTTGCTGTCTGGCATTCCTCACGAAGAGAGGTGCCAGAAATTTACTTCCAAAACACTTCAGCTAAGTGATCTCAGATGAAAAAATGACAGCTTCTGCTAATGAACAGTCAGTGCCGTGAGCATAAACATTCATCATAACCCCGGAGTGGAAGGACTGTAGTAGTATCTGGCTTTGCAAAACCTCTTCTTTGCACCTATGTTGCATATTTAGCCCAGTTGTACTCTATGATGGTTCTGGAGCTGGAGTGTGTACCATGAGAAGAAACAGCAAAGGGCATCTGCTGCCAAGGACACAGCTCAAATGCTTTGGTGACCTCTTTTCAGAGAGTCTTAACTTTGCTCCAGAGGCAGCTGCAGGAAGGCTTGCTGTATCCACAGCTCCTAAGGAAGGCAGTGAAGATCACAGGAACCATCTCACATTCTGCCCCAGCCACAAGCAACAATAGGTATCTGGAAAAAGAGTACCACAACCAGAACAGTGTTGTCCACTGGGGGTCTGGTATCTGCCATGACACATGGTAAGCCACAAGGTGTAGGGGCAAAATTGCCTTCAAGAACCACTGCACTCCCCTGTTTCCTGTTAACTGCCCTAATCTCTTTTTTAATTCCTTTAAACGTCTGGTTTCCATATGGTAAAGACAATGTGTTTTACCATATCTTCATGCGCTCTGTGGGAAAGGGCATTCCTTTGTCTTCATGGCATTCAAAATTAGTTGTTTTGGGTGATGATTGGGTGATTTCTCTGCAAACACGAATTATTAAGACTGATGCAAGTGTCAGCTTGATTTTAAACCTAAAGCATTAGATCAGGAGATTATGCACTGCAGACACCAACAAACACTTTAGAGTGCTCTAAAGTAAATACTTTCTAAAGAAAGAAGACAGCTGTGGCTCTGGAGCTAAAGGTTTAGTGTCTTTATTTGTGGGAAGCCCATGTTAACTGCCACAAATAACATCCTGACATTGCCAAAACGGGCCTTTGCAATGCCTTCCAGTCACCTCCAGGTGACAAACACACAGATGTCTAGAAAATGAATACAGGCCTGGAAGAGTTTTGGTATCTGCAGAAGGATTTTCTACAGCATTTGAGAAGAATAACTAGAAATTGTACACATCATCTGGATGTGAGAAACTTTGCAAAAATATCCAGGCTCTGAGACAGTACAGGCCGTGGTGGGCAGTCATGCCTAGGGGTTTAGATGCCTTAGAAAGTCTCTGAGGCTGATAAGCCAGCTGGGACTACACTTCCCACTTACCCCACTCAGATTTCCTTGGGATTTCTGATTGGCATGGAGGGAAGTATATTCAAAATTGTAAAATCAAGGAAAGACATTTCACTGTTTCCTTAAAAGAATAGATAAAACCAATAAAGCTGATCACCCATGCCAAGGATATGAACCCTGGCAAATGAAAGAGTTAATATTGATGGCAAACAAAAATTCCTGCCCCCTCAGAGGGGGCAGAGGTGAATGAAGTTTCTCTCAGTTTTGGTTTACTGCAAAAACTGTGTTCTCATTTTAAACAGGTTTTGTCAATCCACTGTTATAGCCCCCATCAAAGTGCCCCTGCCAGAGGGGAATATAAACAGATGGTTTAGTTTGCATCTAATTTAGTCAGACATGACTCAACAACTTGTCTTTTATCATTAAACACTATCCATTTCATACCTAGCCTTTGGAGTATTATTGTGCTCTTACAATTCTTTACTTCTCATTTTTCAGGCGGGAGGCATGATTTTAGTCAGTCTGCCACAAAGTGCAGTTTTGGATAGCTAATATTAGCCTGTTCTGTGCTCAATCCACTGCACACGGAAAAATGTTAGTAAATAATATAATGGCTCCTGAAGGGAACTGCCCATCCATCCATCCATCCATCCATCCATCCATCCATCCATCCATCCATCCATCCACATCTAATCCATACAGAAATGCAAGGATCTAACATAGAACTTGTTCTGCAGGGTAGGTTTCTTTCTCATTGTCCCTGTATGGAGTAACCAGGATGTTGTCCTTCCATGTGTCTCACTGTTGTTGCTTTGGTAAAAAACCCACATTTTTGCAGTTTCATAAATAGCTATAAGATGAGGTAGTTATTAGCTCATCTTTTCTGTTGTAGAAATACGTGGCATATCTAGTATAGATTGTTTCCTCTCTTTTTATCCAGAACAAGAATATTCTCCAGTTTTAGAAAGCTCAGACTTTTCCCAAACGTTTGTTTTCTCCGTGCAATTCAGTCCTCTAACTTGAATGTCCCATGTGTGACATCTACAGTCATCCTCTCTGGGGAACTGACAAAACATAATTTTTTAGAGAGTCTTGGTGGAGAGTCCCCAGTGGAATTGCATGTGGCAGGTTTTTTCCCCGCAGCATTCGGGGGTATCTCAGCAAAATGACAGCCTGTGGATGGAGGCAAAAATCCACATCAAAACAAATACAGAACACCTCCCTCCAGACGCAGCAATGCACCTAAAAAGTGAGTTTTCTTTGTGTGAACTGGGCTCATGCACCTGCCAATCAGGTGGGCAGCATAAAATGCAAAGACTGGGAGTTAATAAATAATATTTTACCATTCTTATAGGCTTTTTCCTCTACTATAAAAATTCTTTATAATCTTTGCCATGTTTCTGGCTTTATTTATTCACTGCCATCTGCTCTTTGTCTCCTTTCACTTTTTCTGGAGCTTGCTTACCATCCTCCTGCTTGTTTATGTTTTGGGGCATCCACTTCTTGCTGCTTCTGTGCTCTTCCTAGTGGCCTCTTCTCCCCATGTTTTGCTGAGCAGTGGTATTCTTTCCCATGCACATTTTATGTCTGTGGGGGTCTGTTAAGTTTTAAATATGGACATTTCTAGCTAATATGGCAGAAGGACACAGTAGCCAGTTTTCTTCACATCAATCACTTGCAAAATTGTGTTTTCAAAACAAATGTTAAACATAAAAAGATTTATCTGAGCTGTCTGAGGTGATCCATTGCATCTTTTCTGTAGCTATCAATTTAATAGCAAGGCAGTTGTTTGCTGTCTCACAACTATCCGAGTTATAAAATTAATTTGCCATATTTGCCACAGCTATCCCTACTTGTGAAATTTTTGGAAGAACCACTAGGAGGAAGTAAAATAACTTTTGAATTTTATTGAAAATGAATCTAGCTTTTTAGACAATGAGAACCTTTTATTCTCTAAGTTAAAACAGAATGTATGAGCCTGTTTCTAATTCACATTGTCTGTGAAATTGAAGCAATGGATTAATCTTGACTTTCATGTTTGTTGTCCCAAGTAAAAAATGTTCTCCATCAAATGCTCATTATTCTCTGAGGTTGTTTACTGCTAAGTTTGTGTATGATTGCAAATTAAACAAGCACCATCGTCTAACACATGGCCACTATTCATATCTGGCAGGGCCTGTTTTTCTCATTGAAAAAGCATTACTGGAAAAGCACCTCAGATATAGTATTTTTCTTGATACTAAGAAAGTGCTGTGTTTCAGATCTACTGTTGGGCAGAAAGTACAGGAGATAAGCAGGGAGCTTAGTATAAAATCAAGCTATTCTATGCCTAAAATAGTAACCAAACTTGTTCTATGCAAGCAATTGAATATTAATATAATAAGAAGTAAGAAAATAGTGATCTCATACATGACTATATGTACAACTATTCCAGCAGAATTTGATTGATTAATTATTGCTACATCAAAATTATAGTGGAATGATTCCTAGTTTTTAGAAAGAGTTTTTAAAAGCAACTGTTATTTTGGGGGTTATATTTCTTGGATACCTATGTAAAATAACTGTAGAGAGGATTCATTTTCAGAAGGTTACTTCTTGATGTTTTCTGAAGACCAGACATTGTCAGAGTCTCTCATGTGAACACCTAAGATGTGATGCACTCTGTGCCATATTTTTTTTAATTTTACCCACTTTCATGCAAAAAATAACTAAAAAAATACTTTGTATGTGAACAGATTTTTCAAAGGCGAAAAAAATCTTTTGTTCACCACCACTTTTCCTTGCTGAAAGATGACTACTTTCTAAGCACCGAGCCATGCAAGTACACAAATACCAGTAGGATCTCTTCAAGGCTGATTTTTCAGAAGCTTCTGAGTCTGACAGGAGCTGCTCCTGGTAGCATACTTGGCTGGTGGTGGGCATTTACTCTGCTGGCCGTGGCTATTTCATGTGACTGGAAACACCTCCTGAAGGGGAACTACAGCTGCTTTACATTGTTGTGGGCTATCGGACATCTCATTGGCTCTTTTTCTTTCCTCACATCCAGCTGCTACAACCCATCTATCATGGTAATTGATTTCTCTTCCTCAGCTAAAGACCTTCGTCTGGTCTTTCCTGTTCAGGGCCTGATCTTACAGGAGACTGGGAAGCCACAGGCTACAGACATCTGTAACAGATAATGCAGTAAAAATGAAGGATGAGGCACTGCCACACTTGAACACAGCCCTCCACATGTCACACCATTCTCTCTGATTTCTTTGTATTTCCTTTTCACTGCTGCTGTTCTTGGAAGGGTGAAGCCTTGCAGAGTTGGAGCCCAGCTGGTATGAAGGCAGCTGTCAAATTGTTCCAGGCTAAGGACATAAGAATCTGCAGCCTCAAGTTTGAAAATTACACAGCACCATTGCAATGTTAGTGTTGCTGCTCACCATAAACACTGGCTATTCCTATTCCCAGTGGCCCATCAATGGGCTTTAGGATGGGGCAGAATGGTGCTCAGTCCTCCCTATGGCCTGCAGCTGTGAGCATGTGGAGTCACGGCAGGCAGGCGTCCACTGCTGGGGAGATGAAAGCTGTGTAATCTGCAAACGGCGTTTGACAAGCTGCTGGGGGAGAAAGGGCTGACAGCAAGGCAGGGGGAGTAGCAAGTTTTATCTTCCATGTGGCAGCAGTCAGTGATAAAATAGCAGTGGGATTTATGTCCCCGAATCTGATTTGTTGCTGTCCAAGAAGAAACACTCATGGGGCAAACAGCAGTGTCAACAGAGCATGTGTGTGGAACTTACATTTCTGCATAACCCAAGAATGCCAGCACAAGGTAACAGCTGACATCTAACCATGACTTCTGGGCCCCCATAGTTTTATCTTGATCTCTATGCAATTTAACCTTTGGGCATCCATACATCAATTTCTCTTTTGTAAGACAATATGACCTAGCCAAGGACACTGGGGAATGAGCTGAGTTACATGGAAATTGAGATTGCTAAGTAGCTCTGGAGGTCAGGCTGCAAGATATATATAGTTCCTCAGAATTTTGCAATATCACATTTTGCATGGGGATGATGTTTCTTAAATTCTGTTGTTAAGGAAAAAAAAATTATGCATTTTTCACACCATAAGGAGAAGTCATATTTAGCAGTGGAGTCAGCTTTGCAGAAGCATGTAGGTGCCTAAAGATATTGGCAGGCTCCTCAGGAAATGGATAAATGGATGGAGCAACTGTCCTGGATTTCCACTGGGAGCCCTGGCACTGCCAGGTCCTCCCAGGGGCTCCAACTGCAGCAAGGCCACATCAGCCTGCAGGTGGTTTACCAGTACTTGGGCAAAACTGAATCCCTGGTGAAGGCAAGAAGAAGACTTTTTGATTTATCGTAAAGAGGACCTGACCTCTACAAATTTAAAATAGAAATTACAGTTAGTTCCAGTTATTATTTCCTAGCATTGTATGTTGGTGAAAATATGGACATTGTAAATAACCATTTCAGTAATGGATATGAAATGTAACTTCAGAGAAAGCTCAAGAGGTATTTCTTGTCATTCTGAAGCATTCAGTCCTACAAAAGAAAGATTGTTTACTACTTTCTACAAAATGTGACGCTTGCTATGTTTTTTTTCAGACACAGAGCAAAAGTGGTTTAATTCTTCATCTCCATTCCCCAGCTCTGGCTAAGTCTGTGGCTTGAGATGGAGAGGAGAAAGGCTTCAGGCAGAGGAATGAGACAAAATGTTCTTGTGGTCATTCATGTGGCTTGTCATCAGCTCCAGAGGAGGCAGGCAGAGCTCTTGTGAAGGCTCTGACAGCACTGAAACCAGCTGGGATTGCAGAAAAAGATGCACAGAAGAAACAGTGCTGGGATGAAGAACCTGTTTCTCATGTGGAGAGAGCCCATCACAAACTGTAAAGTCGACCCTACAGTGATGGAAAGCTGTGGAGTGTTCTGAGTGCACATGAACATCAGGTCACTCGTGCTTAAACGTGACCTTTTCTGCAACCACACAGCAAAGATGCACAAAGATGCCTGTTTCTATAGGGACAGGTAGGAGACTTTTAGCTTGGAGCAGTGCACAGGCAGTGAAAAGGGCAAGACTTCCCATCACAGGCAGTGGGGAGAGCTGCCCACCACTCCACGGATGCCTGCCTGCTCTGAGACATGTGTCCTGCAGCCAAGGGTCACTTTGTCCACTGGAATATGCGCTCTGCACATGATGCTTTTCCTGACGCAGACAGCAAGTTATCCATACTTAAGGTCCACAGGGGAACTTTCCCAAGACGAAGGAAAACCAGAGGGGAAAAAAATGAAAATTACATCCTTCTTCTTCCAAAGAAAACAGTCCTTCTCCCAGACCCCTAATTACAATGCAAAGGTTTAATAGACAAACAGGCAGAAGGCTTAATGATTGTGACTCAGCTCACAGAAAGACATCCAGCACTGAGCTGAACAGCAGCAGATTGTTGGCTTCCTTTGAGGAGAGACTACAGTTCATCATTTCCTGGAAAGTGCCAGATGGTTTGATTGCAGAGGATGTAAGCAATGGCCTGTCATCTCTCATTTGTAAGGGAGTCAAACTCTGGTGAAAGAAAGAGGTGAGGACAGTCAGGAGAGCAAGCCTTGAGTCACGGGCTCATAGAGCTGTGGTGGAGGTGTGTGCTCATGGACCACCCAGCTGCTCTTCCCTTTCATACTGGAACTTCAGCTAAACTCAAACCTTTTCCAGCAGGCACTTCCTGGGTCTGATGTTGAGTATCTCCCTTCTCAACAGACAAGCTTGGGTGACATTTAGCTATGTCATAAAAACCTTTGTCTTGATGCTTAGCCTGAGTATCCCCAGGTGCAGGTCTGTCCCATTGATCCAGTACCAAATGGGCACTACGAGCCTCAGTTCTCCTTTCAGTCTTACCCTTCTCCCAGCTGGAACTGTGCCCTCTACTCACCCTTACTGAGGTCCAGTTTTGTGCCACTCAGTTTAGGCATTCTATATTTTCAAGTAAACTGTATTTTCAAGCTGGGCACCTGATAGCATGTATTATGTTTATATATACATTTATGTGGTTTTAGAAATACGTGTGAACTTAGCACCAGTATTTATTTGTGTATAATCTGTATGGTATAATATGAAGTTAATGGCATGGTTTGGAAAAGAAATTAAGACAACAGGCAAATAATATTTCTTGTGAATTCATAAAAATCTCCATTAATGCTTCTGGTAAGGAAATAAAACAGGAAAACAAAGCATATCTTTTTTGAACCTTTGTTAAGCAAATTAAAAAAAACCAGATTTTTAATAGCCTTTCACTTGGAAGTTAATGTGTCCTAAAAGTTTTAAATCATATGGAATGTTTTAGTCCAGTGGAAGTAACACTAAGAAGGAAATATTCTCCAAACAAATGCAATTTGAAATTGGGATCAGGGCTGAAACCATTTAGCTTTTGTCTCTCTCAGGTTGACTGGTGAATTGAGGAGATTAAGTGCATGGTTTCCACTGTCCCTCAACACAGGAGCTCAGGAATCCTGGTACCCTGGATTTGTGACCACAGGAGCCTGTGAATCATGAAAGAACATTTAAGCAGAGGACTCTGACAAATAAAAATATGTCTTTGTGGAAATTTAATGTGAAGATAATTCACAAGCATGTTTATTGGTAGGAAACCATTGCATAAAATGTACGGGTAAGGTAAAACATTGGTTAAAATACCACCCAGGTAAATCAGTTTCCCAGGCAATATATGGAGAGTGCTGCCATTTAACTGCTCTGAAGCAGCCAGCAAAAATTCTACAGCTGCCTGCCAAATAGCTAGATGTTGCTGATGGAAAAAATTAGCCTCAGTACATTGGCATCTGGAGTCTGTGACTGCCATCCAAAAAGAAAAGGGACTGGTGCTGTGGAATTGGGTAATTGCACTCCAGAAGCCTACCACAAGTCTGCTGCAGCTTTGTCATTAAAAAAATATATTTTAAAAGATATGTTCTTAATTAAAAAATAACAGTTCGAAAGTATAGAAAGTAAGATGTTAGGGGAAAAATACAGTTAACTGGATAAAAAGAAACTCAGTTTCTTTGTTTGTCCGAGTACAGGACAGACATATGTGTGTTTCCGTGCATGTGCTGGTTTGTGTTTCAGAGTACTTGTTTCTGTGTCAACTCTGTGTCCATTTCACAATTAATTACACACTCCATTTACTTGAGATTCCAATGTATATTACTTGGGAAAAAAACCCAAAAAGTTCTGACTACAACCTATGTTTTAACAATTATATTCCTTCCTCTCTTCCCTGCCCACTCCTTGCTGTAAATAAATAATCTGGGGGGAGGGAGGCTGTCAGTTACCAGCAGTCACCCCCTGTTGTGATTCTGAGGGTGGGAGTGTAGATGAAGTAACCACAGTGGAGCAACAAGTAGAGATAAATTACCAGTTCTTAATCTGAAAGCATTCTTATTCATAGGAGAAATTTACAGGAATCATGGCACATTAATGCAAATTTTTTGTTACCTGAATTGTCACAGTTTGCTTTACTGCTGATGTCCTAGAGATGACACTGAAATCACTCTGCTTAGATTTCTGAGCGGCACTTTCTTTTGAAGACTTTGGTCTCAGGTGTTTAGAAGTTCTCTCCAAATGAGAAATGACACATACTTCTCACATTTGAAACTTTGTGGAAAATCCACTTAGTAGTTTTCCCATTCAATTAAAAATCACTGTATTTCTTGTACAAGATTGACTGAAAGATGGTGTAGGTTTGGAACCTCAGGCCTAGAGAGCATCTGGTGTTCAGACAGGGATATGCTCAGTGCTAAGTTACCTGCTCATATGAATTCAGTGATGTGTCAATGATAGGAAACTGCACAACATGTGGACGTAAGATTGTAATTCAGACTTTGCTGGATGTCTTTTCTTCTTACAGTGTTATTTCTGTGTGTGTCTGTGACAGTTAACTAACCTCACTTCCTATAAGCAGAGCAACAAATAGGTGGTGGTTCATAGGCCATGGTGGAATACCCACGGGATAAAATAGGTACTATCTTGTTCTGCCTGTCACAGCCTTTCTATACTACAGGCAAATGTGAACAAAAAGGGGAGGAGAAATCAGTTAGAGGTGAATTAATTTTTGGGTGAAAATATCTGATGTCAAGAGAGGAGTTCAGAGGTATTTTGTTGGAATACACATGCTTTTTATTTGGGTTGGTAGACATATTGAAGTCAGTGCTAATTTGCAGAGGCAGTTCTTGTATGCATTAATAGTGGTAAATAAGAAATATTAGTCAATAAATATTTGAATTTTTTTTGCCATTTCTGGAAAGCTATTTTTCTTAAAAATTAAATGAAGCAGAAACAGAATGCATTCACTAAGAAAAAGGCAAGACAAACGTCAGTATAGGAAAAAACTACACTGACTCAAGCACAGCCCTAGGCAGCAAAGCACTTAAGCAGGTACTCAAGGTAGGGCACATACCTATCTGTTTTTCTGAACCATTGCCATGATCACAGGGCGTTTCATTTGCTCTTTGTAGTGTCCTCAGTTCCAGAGGTCTTTTTGCTTTCACAAAGAAATCGCAGTCATTAATCATAAGGCATTAGCATTCCCACCACTGGGATTATGAATTACATTTCTGTAATAAATATGAATGCCATTTCCCTCATCTCCTGTTCTTTCAAGAGCCCTAAAAGTTTTATTTCAACTTTCAGACTTGCACTGAGGGCTTTGGCTAGGAGTTCGTGCTTCTGGCTCTCTTGAGCTAATTTGGCAAGTAATTTTAAAACAACTTCTGTTGTACATAGAGCTGCAGGGTTTGAAATATTGCTCAGTCAGCTCTTACTTCATGAACAGTTTGTTTGATTAGGTGCCCAGGTGAAACACAATCTGGGAACCTGGTGAGCTGTAAGCCTTCCACAGGGAGCAGGAAATGAAGTGGATTTGCTTGCCCCTTGGCAGAGCGTTCCAGCTGTTTGGCGGTTGTGTAAAGGTGTGTCACCTCCCCCTGTCCACCTTTCAATAGCATTGCTGCTGTATTTTGTGAAAAGTCCTGTTCTGAGGCGTGTCCTTGGGCATCCTATGGAGTGACCATTTAAGTGGGTCTTGTCTGTGGGCTTTGACTTGGCTTAAGCTTGATGAGCTGCCAAGGCTTGGGCAGCACCCGATGTGGGCAGGAGGACCATGGTCAATCCTTACCAAGGGGCCATCCAGGTCCTGGTGCTCCCAGAAGGGTCAGCTGCCTGTTGAGCATGGGCTGTCAGGATTCATATTTTGGATTTCAACTTCTAAACTTGATCTGAGCATGATTTTATGGCTTTCAGGACGTTTTGTGAACTTTCACTTCTTAGAGGTTCCTAAAAGCTGCTTTGGCCATGGTGGATTTTACAGCACCTATATGGTGATAAAGCTGAGCTGGTCAAAAAGGCCCTGGTGTGATCTGGCTGTTCAGGGTCTCAGCTATTTCTCACTGGCCATGGTGGGGCCCTATTGGAGACACAAACCCATAGGCTTCAGGTAGGTTTTGGGATGTGAAAAGTGAGGATGCAGGCAGTGTACCCCATTGCTGTGGATAGCCTGGCTCTCCAGGTCTGCAAGGAGAAGAAGGAATCCCAAAACTACTGACAGAAATCCTAGCAATAAAGAATTTTCCTTCAGCAAGGAATTAATAGAAAGTATAAGCATGAGCTGTGGAGAGTAAGAAAAGCAAAGGAAACTAAAAAACCCCAAAGCATTTGTTCCCAAATTTTTCCTGAAGCAAGACATACTGTATCCCAAAGACAGAACAAGAAAATAGATTGAGTTTATGTAAAGCTGCTTGTGGAAACCTCCCTGGTAACAAAATGAGCTAACAAAAACCAAATATCAATGAGAATCCAAATATTCATCTTTAAAATCACTGAGCAGTAAATTACACATCACAGACCTCTTCAGTTTTCTGGCAAAAGCTGCAGAAATGGAAACTCTTAAACACAAATAAAAAATGTGTTTGTTTAATTCTGCAGTAAGAGCAAGTCTCTGGACAAGCTGCATTGTCTAAATAAGGCCTTTTTTGTCACCAGAGTGGAAGAATGCCTTATCCAACACAACCTACAAAGCATTTAATCAGTCCTGATGGTAAATTTAAAATGGCAAATTCCTTTCTGCCTTGCTCCAAAGTAAAGAGCTGGGTGCATTTCCTAGGACAATTTGAAAGAATTTTTCAGATGTTCTTTACCATATTCTGCAATCTTAAAATTAATCCAGATGAACTGTGTGGGTTTGGTGACCACCCTCTGTGAGGGGCTTTTATGTGTTCTCAGCCAGGGGTTGGATCACATCATGGTGTCACGAGAGAGTGCTCAGCCACGTGAAGACTGAGCTCCTGCTGTCATCTCCTAAAGCCTGAGCAGGAGGAAGAGGAGGATCCTGCTGTCCCAGGAGGAGAAGAGGAGCGCACCACAGGCAACTGCTCAATAAGCAATGCTCTTCCTGTGTGGACATTGTTGGGATACAGGTCTTTTATGTCACCTTTATCTCTGTCATGATGTGATGCCCATGGTGCTCCACCTCACAGGTGCTCTGGTTTTCTCAGTGCTTCATGTGTTGGTGATGGCAACGTCTCCACTGTCTAAACTAGGCATGGACAAAATACCAGTGTCTTTCTGAGCAGCTACTCATAAGATATCAGAAGCACCTTTCCATAACTCATTCTTTTTATTGATTGGGAATAAAACAGCATGGTATCTGATATTTTATGAAGTAATACACAGTTACTCTTGACATAAGAAGTAGCAAAATGGGGTTGCAAAGCCCTCAAAAGCTATTTTAGTTGTTCATTGCACCAAACTGCTTTAAGGTGACTGGCATAAAAAGCTATATTGGTGATTATTTGGCTCTTCTGCACTTTCCCCTCTGGTGAGCTGTGGTGAAACCATGTGAAAAGCCCAATTTTGGTAGCATTTAATTGTGGATGTCTGCACAAGACATTTTAAAGCTTCAGTGATAAATTATAAACCCTTTCTTTTAAACATGCCATTACAATTTCCCATTATATTGTTGCAGTGGACTGAACATAACAGCAAACCAAATCCTAAATCCATAAAGGCAGTAAATTAAATGTGGCTCCAGTGGTTTTGGAGCTTGACCAACAAGTTATCTTTATTAATGCATTCAGGGAAAAGGTCTCATTTTATTACATTATTTTCTTAATGATAAAGGCAGTAATGGAATCTCAGCAGAACACACCAAAGGAATCTTAGCTTTCTGGCAGTTGGGTGAAATTTTTGTCTGTGTGTGCTTGGTACAGGGTTAAGACTTGGCAGTGTCCAACTCACTGACTTCTGTCTTGAAAAGCACAGTCTTTTGCTGCTTCTCTGTAGTTGCTAGTTGACATTTTCTTGGCTTTAAATGAAATTTTGACACATAAATCCCACATGTCAAATGATATTGTAAAACAAGCATCCAAGTGTCAGCACATAGCCCAATAGTCTAGGGAGTAGAGAATAGAATAAGGAACACCTTTATGCAGTCTTTCATCTGCATCCAGCCATCTGCAAGTAATTTGAAACCAGTTTCAAATGAAGCTAGGTTGTTTGGTCTGTTAAGGCACACAAAGCCAAAGCAGAAGCTTGGAGTCTTCATGGCTTTTATTGACTTGCTAATAAGTAGATAAAGCCTTTATTTTCTAAAGCCATACTTTTCTCAGATAGCCCATTCCAAAGAAAGCCTAATTGAAATTACAGAAGTCTCTTGCAGACTACCACAAATTCCATTTTTAAATAGCCTGCTGATATTGAAAGACTTCATGATGAGTCTTTCACTTGCAAAGCAGGACTGGTGGGTTCCCCACTGATGAACTGTTTTGTTGGACTTGGGGAGACATTAATGGTACCAGGTTCCTACAAAACCACACCAACAAAAGAGTGTGGATTTACATGATGATGGGCTGGTCCCAAGATTCACCACTAAAATACTACAGCAAGCCTCATTTTGCTGCCAGCTGCAGTGTGTCCTTTATCATATATATTTCTTTTCTGTGTAGTACCACTGGAAAAACAGAATTCGGGTAAGCCATGATCTAACAGTTTTTTTTTTTTTCCAAGGGCCTTCAGCTGTAGCAAACTGGTATTTAGTAGAAATAAATTGCACATTCAAATGGTATATTTGATTTGATAGTTATGGATTTCAGATGACACAAAAAGACCTCAAAAACAATTATCTATATTCCCAAGACAAAGTGGGTTTAGTTGGTTTTCGGCATTTCAGCTCTGCCGGGTGTTTCTGCACTTGGAAATGTGTCAGAACTGAATAGCTAGGGTGTGGAGGTAGCTAGGCATGTAGTTTAAATGGTTGTTGGTACTTCAGCAAGTGCCTGAGATGCCTTCAGTTTATGCTGATTGTTTTTAGGAGGAAAAAAAAAGCCACTCAAAGCCTATGTATATATGGTGGAGCAAAACAAAAATTCCAATTTTGACAAGCAAGCTCTGATGGTACAGGGCTGGAGTGGAAGGAAACTCTTTTGTGAGCTACTCAAAATACTTAGGCTTGTAGAGATCTCAATCCTATTTGGTCTGATCCTTTGCTGTTTATGGTGCTGTCTTCAAGTCACTTGTGGTTCAGTGTGTGTGTGAGCAAGTGGGGAATCAGGTGTTGAAGTCAGAGGTGGCTCCATCGTGTCCCTGCAGCCCTTGGCCTTGCTCTGATGGCAGCAGCTATGCCTCGTCACTTTGGCATCCTCCAACTCCCTGGCGAGGGTGATACCAGCACTAGCCCTGCCTGAGAGCTCTGAGGGGAGGGCAGTCCTGGGGTGTCATACAGCTTGTCAACTCATTCCAGAAACACAGGTCAAGGGAAATAGGCACCATCCACTCATCACTGCAGCATTTCTGCCTACTCTCAGCACCTCATACAAAGCCACCAGGTGCTTTGAGGGAAGTGGACACAGCCTCAGTGCGTAAAGCTCCTTTCACAGTGAAACACGCAGCTGTCACTTCTCAGCACCTACAAAACCTGTTGAAGGAAGCTGACAAGCACAGTGGGGCCAGAGGGTAGGAGTGTTGGGTGCATTGACAAAAGCCAGCTTTCTGCCCTCTGTTTCAGAGAATTTTACTTCTCCAAAAATATCCGTGACATGAAACTGCAGCAAATACGGGAGGAACCCCTAAAAAAGACCGTCTTCTTCTGATCTCAGGCTCTTTTTCATCTTTTTTCATCAACTTATTTGCTTCAATGGCAGAGGGAGTCCCTATAGGAGCAGTAAGAGCAAGAAGCACACTTTTAGAAGATTCACACTGGTAAATGTGGGCGCACCAAGACAATGTGGAGAAATCTCTCTCCCCTTTGCCCAAGAATTTGAGACAACAGGCAGGGCCTGTTGCAATAGTATGTTCCCTGACACTGCTTGGTTTACTTCTGTAGGTGTAACCCGGGGGATCTTGGTCTGTTATCCCTGCAGAAATTTGGCCATTGTTGTTGTATTATATTCTAGTCATCATTTTTATCAGGAGGTTGGCTTTCTCAGAATCTGTTTTGCTATCTGGTTTGAGAAACATCAAAAAGTATTTAGCTGACTCAAAATTAATAGTGGCATTACTTTCCTCATGCCTCATAGAGTCAATGTCTTGCTTTGCTAATGTGTTCCAGTACACTACATGATTTCCCTCTTTATTCAACTGTGCAGCATAGAAATACAGTATAACAGACATTCATATGAGAACTCATGAAGAAGTTTTTAGTGAGTTACTTTCCTTAGCATCTAATAGCTTAGTACAAAAAAAAAAAAAATGTCCAGAAATGTGCTCATTGTAACTTCTTTAAAATCCATGCAGCTCCTGTTAGGGAATATTTTTATTCATAAGTATTTATGTCAAACTCCTGCTTGAAAGTGTTCTATTTTCATGAATTATGAATTTAAGACTCACAATTTTAGTATACTTGAAGCTGAGTTCACTGATGGACACTGCTATTACAAAATCATGCAGAAAATTTACAGGACCAAGTATATGATTTGGAATTTGAGACACGTAGAGCTCAACCCATTTTTGAGGATGACATAATATCACCAAAAATAAATCCATTTTATGTACTGATCTCACTCAACAGCTAGCAAATTTGAAAGTGTGCTTTCAGAGATAAACGCCACACTTTTCCAGTGAGCGTAAATGGATTTATCCCAACACACTCAGTTTCTCCAGTTCACAAGGCTACAGCAGAAACTGGGTTGATTTCATTCCTACGGGCAGCCAGCAAAGCATACTGACACACTTAAATAGTTTATTGATCTTGGCCATTAACAGCGGCATCACAAATCCAGTGATGCAAATTACATTTTGTGGAGTTTAAAAATGCTATGGTTCTATGTTTTTTGAGCAATAAGCCTAAGAGAACGGAGAAAAAGCTAGCAGAAAGGTATGTTTTTGCAAGAACTGTAATTGTGTTAAGCCAACACAATCAACAGTTTTATGGAGTTTAACTAGCTTCACTCATTTCGTAATTAAAAGTTTCATTAGCACAGCAGACAGAATGTGGCATTTGTGGCCTCCTTAGACTTTGGTTTGTTTTCATTACAGTGTTGATGCACTCCAGAGAAATAGGAAACTAGCACTATCTCAAGGCATAAGCTTATGTAACAAATTTTACATTCTCTGCTTTTTCATACTTGGGGGTCAGCTGTATAGCCTGTATATTGGCAGGATACAGATGATACAAGGTGATTGTTTTACACAAGTTTGTACTCTTTCACAGTATTGAAATGTGTAGCTAGCAGCCTGTTATGCTTTCAAGAAATTATTAATCCCCAGAGACTTTCCTTATTCAAAAACATGTCCTTGAGTTGTGCACCATCACAACAAAGAAGCTTTCTCATGATGCCATCTTGATAATCTCTGAGTTCAAACACATTTTGCTTGTATGCATCTGCACATAACAGAGAAATTTGGAGAAGTTTCTGTACTTTGGAAAAAAATCCTACAATTTATTTTTCTTAAATATGTCACTAACATTGCATATTGTGTATATATGTGTATAATTTACCAGGTGTATGAGCACATCAGCCACATGCAGCATATTAATCTACCTCACCAGCTGGGTTAATCCAGCTCTACAGCATTCAGGACAGTTTCAAAGAATCAACATTTTAAATAGCTTGTGGTTACAGCAATGTTTCTTCCCAATTTTTTTTTTTCAATCACCACCACATGTGTTTTAAAATGCAGATTAAAATTTAATCCTCAACTGGGGACACATTTGAGGCACACATGTGGTTCTGCATGCAGGGTGAAATCCAAAGATGAAGTATGCATTTCTCTTCCAGATTTATACCCAAACAGGTGACAGTGTGAGATGGTGTCACTTACATACTGGGATCTAGAAGGCAAGTTAGAAAGTCTTGATTTAAAGAGGCTTGAGTATTTAGCTCTTTGTGATGTTTGCCTATAGGATTTTTCCTAGCTTGCTGCTCCATGTCTTTCATAACTTTTTTTCCCTGTTATGCCTTTGCATGAGAACAAAATACAAAATGTTGGATTTCTGTGTCTTGTGAGGAAATGCTTTCACTGATCTGCCACATCTACATAAAATATATGTGCTCTTCTCA
The DNA here is from genome assembly GCF_031753505.1 of Anomalospiza imberbis. Taxonomy (NCBI): domain Eukaryota; kingdom Metazoa; phylum Chordata; class Aves; order Passeriformes; family Viduidae; genus Anomalospiza; species Anomalospiza imberbis. The sequence continues at coordinate 16,429,435 of NC_089684.1, forward strand.
GGATCCGCCTGAAATAATAAAGGAACTTTCTTTAATATCCCTGAAGGTCCTGTGCTGAAAAGATATTTTTGCTGTTAACACCATGACTAAATAAACAAATAAAATATGAAAAGATAATAGCTTAATTGAAAACATTTGCATATTAGCATGATTTCTATTAAGTGCACTGACGCTAGTGACAGAGGCTTGGAAACATTTGAAACTTAGTCTTTAATTCAGTCTACTATCTTTCCTTAAAAATTTAGGTTTTTTCCTTGTTTCCTCACTCCTTCTACATCTAGTTGTTCACCATGGGAATTCTCAGTCTTATGCAGATAAGGGTCCTTATTGTCCATTCTAACATGGCAAATTTTCTGTCTGCCTGTTGGAGTCTAAAATGGCACCTGAGTTTTTTGAGCCATATTTTGCTTATCAGGTTGAGAATGTGTAGAGGAATAATGCATAATAATACAGCTGGGCCCTAAACTGTTAGGACATTGAGCATGCTCAGACATTGACCTAGTCTTCATAAATATTACTCATGAGACCATGGTACAGAGAGCCAAACCTCAGCTCCAAAGTGGGAGAAAAAATGTCTAAGATGCTATGGTAGAATTTGATCCTAATTCCTGTCTAAACTTAAACCTGTAACTCTGAACATCCACTTTCATCTGCTTCCTAACTTCATCTATAGTTTCCCCTAGTCTCCAGACATCCAATACGTGCCTCTAAGAGGATAAATGTGTTTCCTTCTGGGAAGTCTGCACCAGGGGTGCATGAATTTGCACTCAGGACACCAAGGCTGAAAGACACAGCTGGAAGAGGATTTCAAGATCCACCCCTGTGCATTGGGACAAGGTCAGTTACTCTTCCCTCATTCTTGAGAAAAACCTGACTTGGTCCTGGCCATACAGACCCCACATGCAGCTTGCTGTAGTGCTCTAGTATCTGTCCTATTGAAAGGTCTTCAAAGTGTCCAATCTAAACTTTTTCCTGGCAAGCTGAGCTCTCTGACTTTGTCCTGCTCCCAGAGACAGAGAACAATGTGTTGTTTCTCCATGCTGCATGACAGGATAGTTACTTTCCCCTTTCTTGGTTTTTGTATCTTAAGGATGCTCTGAGTGACCTCATGGGTCACTTTTTTGAGATCATTCTTGCTGATCTCTCCTTTGCAGTTTCTCATGTGTGTATTTTATCCAGTGACTATTAAATAGAAAATGTGGCCATGTAAAAAGTTTCTTTTGGCACCTATGGATGCTCCAAGTTGTGGAGACCTCCACATGAGCCAGGATTTCTCCACAGCTGTTTGGGCCCTTCTGTCCTCTATGGAATGCCTGTGGGAAGAAATCCATGCATGAACTGAGCTTGCAGCAGCTAATGTGGGGAAAGGGAAAATATGTGAACGTCCTCTGACAGTTACAAAACCAGACACTGAAAGGATGTTTTACAGGGAGAGCAGTTATGGTGATGTACTGGGAAAAAAACCCCATAAACATATTTAATTCTCCTGACAGTCAATCACCCTTGCAAAAATCTATTCCACTCTGCTCAGGGAAGGCCTGAGTCAAGGTCAGCAGTACCCAGAAAGCAAAAAATGATGTGTTTGAGAGTTGATCACACTGCGATTTGCAGCTGTTTTTGCGGAGATATTTGCCTTTCCAGCAGTGGTGTCAAGGTTGCCCCATGCTCAGCCATGGGGCACTGGCAGTGTGGGGGATGGAGTGTCAGCTCCAGGCCATGCTCCTGGGACTGTCACAGCCTCCTGGGCTCCTGCCACTCTTCAGTGAGGAGAAAATCCACTCTCCTGCCCTTTCCTGCATCCCCCATGGGCTGCCACCGTGTCCTGTGCCCCGCAAAGAAGTGCAGGCAAAGATCCCCGGCCACCGTGTCCTCTGGGTGCAATAAGCTGTGGTGTCCAGGAATGCAAGGGAGCAACCAAAAGCAAAAATAGTCAGCAGAAAGGATGCCAGCAGATGGTGCTCCAGCCCATGCTGCCTCACTCTTCAGCTTGTCAAGGTTATTACTGAAAGTTATCACCTTGTTTGGAGGAGCAGCTTGCTTCCTCTGTCCCCTAGCTTGGAGTGTGGAATTTATTTACACCCCATGATTTAGAGGATGGAGTCAATTGGTGAGCACAGGATGAATTTTGGATACCAGCTAGCAAATGCTGTCAATGGTTAATGACCTGTCTGTAGAACAGAAGCAGATCTATAAGCACTATGATAAATGTGATGGACACAACAACAATTTGAAGAAATCACAATGTTCTTGTATTCTTGTAGCAACACTGAGGGCAGACAAGAAACAAAATTAATTCTTAAAGAATAAACATACCCTGATTTATTTTAGTTCAAAGGAGGCCTCAGGAAGTCCTGTGTATTTCTTCTGCCTTTTAGCTGTAACAGCTGATAGAAGCTGAGATTTAAAATGTTCCCCACAAGAGGGGAGTTGTACAATAATGAAACATACACCACAAGTTAACAAAGTCATCTTACCTCCCTTGATTTATGTCTAGCATAGCTTGATGCTAGCCTTGTGACAAGAGTGCAGTAACTCATTAGGCAGATCCACCTATATATTGATCCAATGGCCTCCAATGGCTGTTTTAAAGTCAAAGTACTCAATTTTTAGTGGTGTGAGTAACAGAAACAAAAAGAAACTGCAAGTTGAACTCCATTTCTCAACAAAAAATTGAGCAATGGTGGTTTGGTTTTTTTTAAATTTTAATCATTTTAAGGTATATCAATTGCCTGCTTAGTTGGATTTTTTTGGAAAAGCTTTGAAAATCAAAGTCACATCCAGTATGTCTCTATAGTGATCCAGTCTAGTCAACAAGTCTTTTCAGCAGTCAAAGGTAACAGACAATGCCCAGAAACAATTTTGCATCTTTCCTTCTGACATTTCTTGAATTTTACACTGCTCTATACCACTTACTTTAATTGGACTGGCTTAATAGTGTTTAATCTGTTCACTTAAAACCAAAGAGAAATATGAGGGAAAACTGGTTTTACTCAGCCTGTTTCAGCCCTTGGCTTTTGAGGTGCAGTGTCAGTTCCATGCTTTTTATCCCCTCTGTACCACATACACCCACAGGGAGGATTTAAGTAAGACTTGATACTGGTCCCACAGTAGCCCAAAGTGGAAATGGAGCTGCACACCTTATGATGCTCAGTGACCCAGTGCCCCATGTGTAGGGGTAGGTCTGGTTCAAGATCTTGGTATTTTTAGACATCTGTTTCAGCCTTAACAATTCTTTGATTCTGTAAGATGCCAGGTATTGTTCCCCAGACCACTGTAGGTTTGGAGGCAGATTTATACTTTGACCTGCAATAAGGCTATATACAGCAGTAAGTCCAGAGGCTTTCAGGGATGAAGTGAGTTGAGTTTTACATGTGAAATGGGCGGTATGGGTGGTATAGAGCCTTTGTGGGTTCCATCTAAGAGAGCATTAGTTTGCCATCCCCAGCCTTTCACTTTCCCACTGTTAAATCCGTTCCCTGCACAGTCAGGGCCTGGACTAAAATGAAAAAAGATTCCTATGTCATGTCTGCCTTTCTCTATCTGTCTGTCTCACTGCTCTTGCTTATTTGTAGAGATCAGTGCAGGTGATACTTAGAAATTGCTTACACTCCCTAATCTCTTGAGTGTGTTTTAAGTGGTGCTGCCCTGCTGCTATACCTCTGCAATGCTTACTTTACATTTCCCTCCTAGCCTCTCACACACATCATTTACAAATGCTATTTTGATACATATCAAGTAGAGTAATAAGGCAGGCAACCTAATCTTGTGGGACTATCTCTCTAAATGGAGGAGCAGTAATTTAGTGTTGTACAAAGAAGGCTCAGTATATACAACTTGAACCTGTATGACTTCTGTCAATAACCTTTGATCCTTTGCATAGTTATGTGTAAAGAGCAGCTCAGCCAAGAAAGTGACAGGACATCACAGTCCATATGCTTCTGGTTTGGGCTGCATGAAACACCTCATCCTATGGCAAAGATCATAGAATCACAGAATGGTTTGGGTTGAAAGGGGCCTTAAAGATTATCTAGTTCCAACTCCCCTGCCTTGGGTAGGGACACCTTCCACAATTTCACGTTGCTCAAAGCCCTGTCTAACCTGTCTATGAACTGTCCACCTACAACTTCTCTGGACAACCTGTTCCAGTTCCTCACCACCCTCACAGTAAAGAATTTCTTCCTAATGTTTAATCTAAACCTACCCTCTTTCAGTTTAAAGCCATTACCTCTTCTAAAAGCAATGTTGTTTCAGAACAAAACCATCAGAAGATTTTATTCTGAAATTGCCAAAAGAAAATTATTTCAATGTACATAATTCTCTTCCTCCTATCCTCTATTTTGGACAAATGACCCAGGAAATGGCATCACATTTGGTATTGGTTCTATCACTTAACAAAATTTTGTGGTACTCAACCAATTTCTCAGCTAGACACATGCAGTTTTGTGTCCAGTATCAATGCATTTTCTGAAACTTCTGCAGGTTTCATTGTTATTTATTATTTGCATTAGCACTGGTAGGTTTAGGAGTCCTTGTCTGGCTATGTAATAAAAACAATATTTGTCTCTGAACACTCATAATTTTCAACATCTCTGAGGGATTTTGATGCATTAAAAAATTTGGTTCTGCTGCTCTATTTAACTGGTTAGTTAATTATTTGAGCAATGTACATAAAAACGTGGACACTGTAAAAAAGACAGTAAGGCATGATTCCTGATGAACCACCCCCATAATATTGACCAGATTTAGATCTCCTCCTTTTCATTCTATCTCCCATCTAGGGTAGTCACATGAAAGGCCAAATGAATGAGCTATAAGAAATTCACAGCATGCAAGATTACTATAAGTAATAAATCTCCTGCAGTAAAAGAATTTGTATAGAAATAATAAAAGTATCGGATGCTAAGAAGAAGTAAAACCAGCTGTGTAATATAAAAGAAAATCTTTATCCTCATCTCACTGGTGAAAACTAATTCAAACAAAATACATTACACAAATCATACACTTTGAAATTATTTACATAAAAAACAGATGGAGAGTGTTCCTACTGCGATAATAAGGTTTTAGCAAAGTATGTCTTTCACAGAGTTGCCATCTTTCTGCAAACAACAGGGTTTATTCTGCTGGCACCAGGAGTGTGAATCCCCAGCAGCCTCCCTGTCTTCCCTGGGGGCCCAGATAGAAGGTGGAGCAGAGCCTGCTTTTGTTGCTGGAGCATCTTGTGAGTTTCATAACCTGCAGAAGTGTTAAGGTCCACAGGTAAGCAGCCTTTGCATGCTTCCCACTTTTTGGGATCCAGTGCAGCACATGCTGGCAGTTCTCACAGCACACAGAATGGCCCTAAAGGGCATGTGCTCTGCTAAGCATTACCCCATTTTGCTATTAATTTGCCCATTTTATGTGTTTGCCCATTTATTAATTTATTTACCCCCAGTCTGATAAAGTGTCAGCCCAAAGGTTCTTTTGTGGGCAGATAGGTGGGACCACATCCTTCTTCAAGGCTATTTTCTGTCCCAGAGCACATCACAGCTTTTTTGGTTGGGTTATTGCCAGCGGGTATAGGATGTAGCCCTGCTTCCTTCCGTGCCTGCTGATGCTGAACACTCAGTTCTGCTCCCATAAGCCTGGTGTACCCATCCCATTGCAGCTTTCAACCTGTTTATTCTCCCTTTTAAAAATTAAAACTTAAATCACTGTGATTTCTACAATGGCTCATGGTGCTTCTCCCACCAGAGTCCCGCACAGCAACTAATGCCACAGCTCCCATGCTGCTGCTTCAGCTGCCATCGAGATCTGCTGTATGTTATAAACATATTATTCCTCTAAAAATAACAGCCTTCATTTCTTCCAAAGGATGGAAATATATGCTGTCTCTTTAAAAATGTATCATGAAAATGAATGTCCATAAAATATGAGGCAAGTTTCCGTATACCTTAATCAAATTCTAGAGGGTCCCTGGGGGATGGCACTTACACTGCAGCTGTGCAATGTGAAGTTTGTTCCAGACCTGATTGAAAATATTTTTGTGCTTCATTCATTTTTGCCAGTGAAAACCCCAAGGCACTTTCTGCAGGTTGAAGGTGCCATTATTCAGGGTGACAGTGATGGGTCACAGAGATGGTGTGGAGAACTAACTAGCAGATTGGAAACTGACTGTCAGTCTTGAAAACTTTGGAATATAATGTGTCTGTCTTTCTCATTCCCTATTTTTATTCCACAGGGGAACAGACAGGACTGGGTTTGCACAAGCTATAATGTAAAAGCAATAATGTGATGGGGTGTCATAATTTTTAGTATGGTTTATTTTAATGAACAGTAGGGTTTCTGGACTTGTGGGTGTACTTTTTCCCCTTTCTCTTATTGCTTTCCTCAACAGTAACCACTGCCTGCTCTATCAAGTTGGTGTAGGACAGCCAGGGCAGTTCCCCCAGTTTTCCCAGGAGAAAACAACTTGCTTTCTTCCCAGTCTGAACATCTCCACCCAACTTCAAACTTTCCATCAGGACACATAATACCTTTGCAGTCTTGTGTCTTCCATGGTGTTCCCTGGGACCTCATCTCTTTGCTGATCCCTCTAGCAGCATGGGACCCTCCAAGGTTCAGGATAGCCATAACAGGGTCTTTTCAATGTAAGGTTCTTCAGTCTGGAAACTCCAGCTAGCATTGGGTTTTAATTACTGGATTGAGAAAGGTGTCCTCATTGGATGCACTTGTACACAACATGGCCCTAGTGCCTTCTGGTTGCTCTCAGGTGTGACTGATCTGGTATCCTGAAGCCTTGGCTCCCCAACCACAGCAATACATCACTCCCAAAATGACACTGATGTTGGCTGTTTGAAGAATGACAGAAATCGGAGATCTGTCAGTGGAAGGTGATTCTTCATTCACAGCATATTTTCCAGTGTTCACTTCAATACAGTTTTAAATGATTCCATCAATTAGGCTTCCCTCCACCATTTCCCTGGGGTGAATATGCCACTGACTAGTACACCCGACCATTAGGACTTATTTCCTAATGTTCTGCCTAAAATCTCCTCTATTGTTTTGCTGTCTCAAGAAAACATTTTGGTTGTATGTCACTGTCAAACATAAGAGAAAGTCAGCATTTTTAGTGTCCAGAACAGGCATCTCCCAAACACTTGAGCTGATGTTCATTTTGCTGTTAGGAAGATTTGTCAGGCTGCTTCACCATTCCTCTCCAGGCATGACTTCATTTTTATGAGCTACCAAACTCATCCATTTGTTTTTGTGGCAACAACTAAGTTCCATCCATTCTTGAGGACATAAGAAATGATCCAGCTCTACACATCACCTGAGTAAAACACTTAATAACTGAGGGGAAAGCATGGTTAGAATCCCCACATTTGTACTCAGTCTGCCAGATAGTCCCAAAATGAGGAATTTTATGAAAAATGAACTGCACTATGATGTACAATTCTTAATATTACATTTCAAGTTTGGTGATAATACCCCTCTTGCTCAGTTAAACTTCTGCAGCTTTAAGTCTGACCCAGAAAAACTCTCCTTCCAAGGCCTTATTTTCTTTCTGCCTTCCTTGCTTGAGCACCCCTCCTAGATCTGTGCATTCAGATATGTGAAATTTTGTGTATAATTTCAGTATTAATTGATAAATATAACTCATATCCAGACTGAATATTGACTCAAAAGAAATAGTACAGGAAAATATTTCATGCTTTGTCTACATTTTTTTAAGTAAAGAGCAGCAGTTGTCTATTAATTAGCTTACTATTTTGCTCACTAAAGATAGTGAATCTCACCCTTTCAAAGCATCCTTTAGGTTGAAATAAGGAAGGAAAGGGGAATATTGATCACAGATTTTTGCCAGTTCAGAGTCCACTTGAGAGACTTGTTTTGTTTGGGTTTTGTTGTGGGTTTTTTTTTCTCTGTTTAGGGGGTTTTTTTGGAGTTTTATATATCAAGATGATTTTTAATAGTCTATGAATCAAGCTTACAAAGATGTTGAAAGCATGTATATTCTTCCCATAGAAGTAATTATATCCAGACACAGAATTAAAAATGTCTGCACAGACCTTTACTACCTCTAAGTGTTGAACACCGAACACAAATCCAAGGTTTTTCCAAGGCTGAAATGTCTGCTCTGAAAATATTCCAGGTACCTCCTCACAAGGTACTCTCTGGAAGAACACAAAGAACAGGAGCAAAGGTTTGTAGCTGTGTCTGACATTTGTATACCTCCTGAGGTTCTTCCTCTGGAACACTGTGAGCAACAAGAAATGCTGGGACAATTTTTAAAAGTCTAAGCTAAGGTTGTAGAGGACTGCTGAAGTGAAAGGGGAAGGAGCTGGACTGTTTGAAGGCACTGCTGAAGAGTTTACCATGGTTTGCCTAGTATGTTGAGTGTCCATCAGTGTTTAAGAGCCCCCAAATGCCATTTGATTTCCTAGACACCTACAGCACAAAGTTTTACACTAATTTACAAATGGCCATGGAAGCTTCAAAGCAAACCTTGCAGTACTCACTCAAAGCAAATTTTCAACTTTCTCAGAAAACATCATTAATGCCATTTACTGGTAGGAATCAAACCTGGAGAGGAGCTGGACCTTCCCACCTGGAAAAGGCAGATAAACCTGTTCTGATGCAGAGGGCAGGGCCAGCTGTCTTTCCACATCAGTACCCTGTGTGACACAGCTGTTTTCAAAAAAACAGCTTCTTTTCTTTCTGGAGACAGAACTGATATCTGGAGACTGGAGACAATGTTTTACCCTCTTTTGTGTTGCAAATTTTGGGGTTTTTTTGTTTTGTTTTTGGCATATCACTGTATCTTTCAATGTTAAACAAATTTGTAATTACAGTGATTATTAGGTCCAGGATGTTGGAAGGGAAGTAGGGTTGTTTGTTCCTGTGTTAGCAGTGCTGATCTCCGGAATTGTGAGTAGAGTTGGGCACAAGGTTTGCGTATGCTCTCTCACCAAAGCTGTGGGAAACAGGTGGCACTTATGGAATATGGGAGGGTTGGGTCTCCCTCTGCTGCGTGGCTGTGCCTGGGACCCATACCTAATGGGGTAGCCACAGCACTCCCTCAGATAGTACCAGGCCATCACTGCTGTGTGTTTGGGCAGGGTGGCGATTGCTCGTAGACTTTTGATTGCTATTGTGGGTGGGAAAAAACCCACCAAAACTGTGGTATGTTTTGCTGTCTGTTTCTTTGGTTTTGGGTTTTTTTTCTGTTAGACTTACATATGTGCCTGCAGACCTAATAGGCTAAGCTGATCTCCCCCAGCAAGGCTGAAATAAATCAAAGGGCATCACTAAGTTCAGTGGAGGTAAGCCTGTGTCAAACCAATCTAAATATGCGTAAAACCATGTTTCATGTAGTTTTTTTTAACAAGAGCATTGTTTCAAAGGCAACCTGATTCTGTAAATTCTGTGCAGGTAAAAGTCTGGGATCAACTTCTCTTTACTTATGTCATTGCTGGCAATTTTGTATGTCTGAGGCACAAAGAATAGGGTCTGACTTTATATGACATGGCCAAAGTAATAGATACTAATATAATAGTGGGTTGTTTTTGATTCCACACAGTAAGCTCATTTAACTGATAAAGATAGTTGACAACTTTTAACTTGAGCGTCTGCTGTCAACAGATATCAGACCCTTAGAATTTAAAAAAAAAATCTTTGCTGGTAGTTCAGTTGGGTTTAATTTCACATTGCAGAGTTCCAAGGCCAAAAGGAAGAGGGGAATGGCTGTAGGACTTAGCACTTTTAGGCACTTGGAGCAATATTTGGGGAAAGCAAAGAGTCAGGGACATAAACTGGGGACTTGGCTACAGCTGGCTGCTGGAACTTCCAAAATGTGTGTGAGCACATCATCTGTGAACTATTAGGCTCTCATTACTTATGCCATCTAATGTACTTGTTCAGGAATGTACATACTTCAAAATAAATTTGATGGGGTTATGGTACCTTGTATCTGTCTTAAGTCATCTGTCTCTGCAGAAGGAAATTCCCCACTCCTGAGTCCAGACCTTCCTGGTTGCCCAGAAGATGTGACAATGATATTTTGAAGCCACTATCAGCTGCATTCAGAGGGAGATAACAAGCAGAGAGCACCTCACATGCAAATCCTTGTGTGTCTCATGAAAGGGTATGTAAGAGTCTTGCAAAGACTCAGGCATACCCTGTGTAGGGTTTTCAACACCTAAACTCATCTGGCCTACTTGCTTAGAAAATGCCACTGACATTCAGGTATTTATTTATTATTCTGGTTGTGTAAAAAATGAAGAAGAAAAAAGAAAAAAGTAAGAAAGGATAGCAAGAAAAAAAAAAAGAAGAAAAAAGGGAAAAGGGGGTTGGGAAAAAGAAAGAAGAAAACAAAAAAACAAACAAACGAAATAAAAAGGCAGTGAAGATCTTGTTTCCAAGAGCAGCAAGGTCAGACCCCAGCTGGGGTGCCTTGGGCAGGCCCAAAGGAGGCTGTGCCCTGCCTGGGGGAAGCCAGTAGAGACCTGCACCCCCTGGCCCTAAGGCACCTCGGGTGCTGCCATAACCTTCTCCCAATTAAAACTGACATGGGATTTCTCAGAATTCTATTGGGCTGAAAATATTTTGCTCAGACTAAACATATTAAACCAATTACAGCAAATTAGTCTATGTTCCCTGGTGACTTGAGCCCTGTTAAAAGGCAGCTATGGCAGTTATTAGCACGCTGCCTTTAGCTACTGCTTTGTGAATGGTACATTTCTTGCAAGTGAAATACCTGATCAGAGGTGGGTCACTCTGACAAACAGGTACTGGTTACTGGATCCAAGGGACGTGTGTCATGCTCCAGCACAGACCAACAAATGTGTTTCCCAGGGCCCCAGGTGGGCTTTCCTGGAGAGGCACTGTAAGCAGGGCAGCTTAGGGTTGTGGGCTTTCCCCCAGGCACTGTACAAACCCGGGTGGCTGGAGGAGGTTGTGACACAGAGGCACCACTGACAGCATTGTAAATACAAGTGGGAATAACACTTATTGGGCCCTGCCCAAGTGGCTTTCTTAAGTCAGTGCTCTTCTCCTTGGAGGCTTCCTCCCTAGGGGAGAGGGAGCGGTGGAGGATGGCTCTGGGGTAATGTTTGTCATGGTTTACTGTTGTCTGTCCTTCGAGGGCTGCAAACCTGGGGATCAGAGCTGCACTGCTGAGCACACGGAAACTTCAGGCTGCATAAGACAAGCCATGAGGGAAATGTCACAAGTTTTGAGTCTGACTGTCATCTGCTTTTCAGGAAGAGCATTTCTTGTAAAGCCAGACTCACCATGGAATGCCGGAAAATGCAGGGCACTTCAGCTGCTGGAGTCACCCTTGTCCCCAGGGAGCCTTTCACCTTGAGCTCCTTGCTCTGTAACAGAGAGGTCAGTTCCAAGCTAGCATTTAACTGTTCAGGTGACATGCCAGCATGTCTCATACCACATATCAAGATTAGTGCTGTGCATGAGCTGGGTTTGTTATTTATTAATTTTTAAGATGATGATGCAAGTAATTTTGGTGTTTTCTCTTGTAATTTCAACTAGAGAGAAGGTCTGCCTAATATGACCATATATAGAGATTTCCTGAAAAGAGACCTACAAAAGTAGGTTGGTGGAACATTTTGTTTCATCATGTGTTTGTTTCAAGTCATGTGTTTTCACTTACAAATATTTTATTTGAAATGTTTTATGTGAAAATGGTTGGACTCAATTATCTTAAGGAGACTTTTGCAATCTAAATTATTCTACAATTCTGTGATTTTACAATCAAGCAATTTAGCTGAACTTTTGCCTTCTCATGGCTTTTGAAATTTCAGATGCTTATAATTTCAATTTAAATATTTATAAAAAGAGTTGTTGTCAGTGATATAAGTGTAGAACATTACTGAACCAGGACTGACACATTGAAATATTTCTCCTGAAAAGCTGTATAATGTAGTACAAGTGGAAATGGAACTCTGGTCATAGAAAGGCTCTGAAAATCTGGAAAACTCTATTTTGGCTCTCTGTGTGGCTCCTGGGATAAGCAGGACCCAGAAGTTTGAGTCCCAGCAGCCAGCATTCTGCTTCTGCTTCTTTTTGTGAATAATTAGAAAAATCATTGAACTCTGGCATGGCTCACAGACAGACTGACAGGCAGAAAAACCTCAAATCTACCTTGAGCTTCATCCTGATCCATCATCCCTTCACCACTACATCCTCATGTGCTCCCCAGGACCCTCATGAATTCAGGCTTCCTCCCCAAAACTCTTCTTCCCATTTCTGCTGCTGAACCACTGAGGTACAAGAATCATCCCCAGACAGTGCCCTGCAGCATCAAGGAGAGCTGTGTGGGAAATGAAAGGTTCCAGTGCTACAGTTCAGATGATGGCTGTGTGGTCCTGTTTTTAGGCTAGTGGTTAATTTAATTTGTGTAAATGTTTGTCCTCAGAACACTCATTTCTCCTCAAAATAAGCTCACTATTCTCTCCAGTCTGAAGGAGCACTGCTTGGATGTCCAGGCTGGGGAGCTGACATAGGAGCATCGTTCAACAGTAACATTGGGCTGATCCCAGATTCCCAAAGGAGGGAAATGGCGAAACAGGATTGAGACAAGGTCAGATTCCAGTTTCCCCTGGTGTTTGTATAAAGAACAGATCAGATTTTTTTCTGTCAGCTAGGATACAGCTACAAGCATAGCTCTGGAATAATTCATAAAATGACAGTGTTTTCCAAAGCCTTCACTCAAATTGATCCTTTAGGTTGTTGAGCGGTTTTTTCCCCATTTTGTTCCTCACATCATTTTATTTCCTATAAAACAAAGTCATGGTGTGACAGAAGCATAATAAACCTTATCCCTTAAATCCTAAAAATTCAGTGCTATTCCAGCCAATGCAATACAAGCCATAGCATGTGCAAGTGAGATTTCTTTTCATTTCATACATTTCATACTTTAAGAGGTTTCCTTTGTGAACAGTTTAGGAGCTTTAAGTTGGAAGACTGTCTCATAACCAAACTGTGAAATATTTACTATGAATATATGCATATGCATTCACTTAATATGTCTTCAACTATATGATGGTGACAGAGGGACAGACATTTCTGTTCCTGTGCAGGAAGGGTGGCAGACCCAGACACAGTGGGCTGACATACAACACCATGAGTCTGCTGGAGGAGGGCTAAAGAGGGCATCTGGATGCTCTTCCCCCACCCTAGGCAGGGTCACCTATAACTAGTATCTTCACTGTTCATCTAACTTTTTTCTAAATCCCCTGGTGCTGAGGGCTGAAAACATTTCTTGAGCAATTTATTGCATGACTCACTTCCCCTTCTGGTAAAATGCTTTTCTTCAGTCATCGCTGCTGAAGTGACAGCCTGTCGTTTCATGCCTGATCTGCAATGGACACAGAGGAGAGTTTGTTCCATTCATTTTGGCAAGAAGCTTTTACAGGTGGCCATGTCTCCCCTACTCCTCTGCTTGGGATTTCATAAGTTTCTGGCCTTACTGGTCCTGTGGTGAAGTTTCCTTGCTATTATCCAGACTGTGTGTAAATAAGGCATTAAGTGACCCATGGGATTCAACCCATGCTGGACCAAAGGAAGCAGTGGCATCTAAAATGGTGTTCATGAACATTGTGTGCCTGTTCCCATGTGAAAAACAGATGACACACTCTCAAGACCACAGAATCACAGACTATTCTGAGTTGGAAGGGACCCACAAGAATCATCAAGTCCAATTCTCTAGTGAATGGTCCATACAGGGATCAAACCCACAACGTTGGCATTATTAACACTCTCTGAGCTGATCTCAGTGGCTAGGGTGGATCATGGGGTCCTACCATGCTAACTGGAAGTTTTGTCCCTGACAGGCTTCACATTTCTTCATCAGTATTTAGAGGTGCAGCCCCCAAAACACTCAAACCAGGAAAGTTGTGCTGGAAAACAAATCCATGCTTGCCAAGGCTAAGACTGTCTTTGCTCTAGAAGGGGTGGAGATGCCCATTGCAGATGTGAAGCTGATGTACCCCATCTCCTATCACTAGAGGCTAAGCCAGAGCCCTCAGTGTGCTGATACCTAAAAAGCTTTTGTAGGTTCCAGCTTGCAAAAACCTATGCAACCAAAGGCCAGAGCCCAGGGCTGCTCAGATCCCAGTGCCCCACGGAGACACTTCTATGCACCCACACTTGGCATTGTGCCCAGAGTCACCTCTGCTGCCCAGAGGTGCTCTTTCAAAAATGGAGCATGAGGCAGGGGCGACGCCAAAGTGCCAGGAGCATCTGGCAGATGGGACCATTTCTCTTTTAACTCTAGCTCTTGATGGAGCAGAGGGAGTGCAGTGCCTCAGCTGCCCCCTTGTGTCTGCCTCAGCCTGGTTTTGGGGTCTGAGGTGAGACTGCAAACTTTTAGGGAAAAGAAATTATTCTTTATTTCCCGAAGCGTTTTTCTTTGGCATGAATGACAGCATGATTTTCCCTTGGACTGGGCACCCAAACTCTGCCTCTGTCACACTGCAAATATTAAAAGAAGTCTCCTTGTGCCTAGCCCTTCTTCTACTACCTGGTGGCTCAATTACACTTTTCACAGAAGAAAATTTTTTAAAAGGAGTCTTACTCTTTTCCATATTTTGTACATAGTGGACATGGTTTAGTGGTGGATTTGGCAGCAATAGGTGTACAGTTGAATTTTTCCGGTTCTACGGTTTCTATATGGTTCTATGCTCTTAGAATTAGATCAATTTTCTAATTGGTCTAACCTTATAGGAATCAGGAAAGAATCACTGATGAGAGGATGGAACCAAAATTACCTCTAATCATCTCAGAAAGGTTGTACTTCTTTAAGGCACTAAGGGGTGAAACTGGAAAATATAGTGGAACCACAGTGAGATAGTTTATCCCTGGAAAAATCCATTTCTATGGGAAGAGGCAGGACAAGAGCACTGCTAACTCAGGACAGGGAGAGGTGGTGGAAGGACAGGCTGCACGGGGGGTGGTGCATCTCCGTGCCTGCTTCCCCAGCCCAGACCTGCTGCTCCAGCCCGGCTGAAAACCCAGCAGCAGCGGTTTGCTGCAGACAGCTGCCTGCCTGCCTGGGGTGCTGAGGGCATGAGTCACAACAGCAAAGTCAGTGTCTGGAGGGAGGGAAAATGAAAAAAGATTGCAGCTCTTAAATAGTTGAGGGTTGAAAAAGCCACTGCTGACAGATGCTGAAACTCAGTTATTTAAATACCACGATGATCTTGAATCCCTAAAATTTTAAACTAATTAAAATAAAACTGGATGGAATTAATATAAACAGCCTCAAACCAGGCAAAGGAAAAACAAAACCCCATGCAAGCTGATCTGATGAAGATTATGGAATGTAAGTGCCATTCAATTTTCTGGAATACCACATTATTTTTTATTCTGATGTTAATAGGAAAATATTTTACAGACTCTCTCAATAGGTTATGTTGGATTTGATTCCAATGTCTCCTTTTGCAATAATGCTAGTGGCAAAAGAAATGCACATCAATGTTGTTTTAGCTGCAGTAGAAATGCCAGGAAACTCAAACCTACACTGTGCACTATCACCTTGTCAGCTGCTAAATTACTAAATCAGAATTTTATGAAATTACTCAATCAATATTTGTGCAGATGGCTTACAGGAAAAAGCACTTGTATGTCTGTTTAACTCCAGTGTGTAACATATGGCTAGAGACAAGGCATTTCTTTTCATCCAGACTCACACTGACACTTTAAGATAGCTTTAGTTGCTTATTAGTTCTTGTAAGCCAGTCATTAAATCTTGCTTTATGTATTACAGTTAAAATAAAATTCAGTCATATATATAAAGCCTTTAAAAATGTTACAGCATATTACTTACAAAGAAATTAAGTGCAAGGTGTTCCTTAAAATATATCCTTAGTTTTAGCTTGTAGCATTTAGACATTAGAAGTCAGCTACTTATCCATACTTTTACTGCTATTCTTTAACCATTGTGAATCAAAGGAGTTCAGCTCTTGTTACTAATCATCAGACGTGACACAGGCTTTTCTTCTTGTGACTCTAAACACCAGTCAGGCTCTAGGCAGGCTAATAGGTCTCTAGATAGACCAGAAAAAAGGATGCAACCCCTAATCCTGTAGATTTGCAACTTTAACATCTGTCTCAGGTCACAGTGAGGGATGCCTCATGGATTAGAGAGAGGTCAGAGAGCCTTGTCCCCCCTGGGCTCACCAGCAGTGCTGGCAGCCCCGTGTCTGCCCCAGTTCTGATGGTGCAGGAGCAAACCTCACCTCTTTATCTACAGCTTTGCCGCATCCCCAGCTTCAGTATCCCATGCCAAAGCTGTCCAGATTTAAGCCTCTTCTTCCTCATGTGGCAATGCTGAAAAAGTCTGAGACCTCCACAAGCCTCTACACCCCCCTGATTGTCCTGTATGGCTCAGACATTTATAGTCCCATTGCACAGACAGAAGTGAGGTAGGTGTAGGGATTAAAAAAGCATGTTCTCTGACACAAACTGTTTCCACCACCTCTGTCACCTCCCTTGTGCAGAAATATATGTCTCTGTAAGTGTTTCTCTTCCATCCATCCTTTTCAGCCTGCTAGCCATGATTACTTACAGAGAAGTTTTAGCTTTTTGAGTGGCAAAACCTAATTGCCTGCTGCTTCACACTTGTTTCTGAATCATTGCGACCACAAGGGAAAAACAAGGACAGCATATTCAGTAAATGTAAATACAATTTCCCAGCATAGCCCCAGGCACTGCATATCTGACTTCTGTGACTTTTAGATAAGTCCTTTATCTGAATGCATCTTTTCTGGGCTTTGTATATTAACTGCACATTTTGCTGAGTTTTACTGTGTGAGAATAACATTACCAGATGTATATTCAACTTTCTGATATCATCCTGAAAAAAATTATGTAGTGCCTTAAAAATTCAATTAGAAGTTTTGGCTTTGTGGAAGTAAGTTTCTTGTCAGAATACTCTTATGATACAGCATGGTACAACTCACACTCACCATCCACTGAAGAACTACTACTGAACAGCTGGCATCTTTCACTATCATTGCACTCACCACAGCTGAGATGCCAAAGAGCAATGAAAGACTTGTCTGCAAGATCCATTCTGCCACTCCTGTGTTTTCCTTTCCCTGAGAGGGAGAGGTGCACCAAAGCGCTTTTGAAATATTAGTGAAAATTGACAGTAGAGGCAAAAAGCAGTTTGGTTGTGCATCTCAGAATGGGTTTGTCATCCATAGCTGTGAGCTACAGATTAGCTTTAGGATGCTCAGTCCTTCAGGGAGCTCCAAGACTGATTTTGCTCTCAGGCCAGGTTCTGTCCACTGGAGATGCCTGAGGAAAAAAAAAATTCCAAAGACTTTGTTTCATTTGCTTTGATGAAGGAACTGAGAAAGAGAATTTCTCTTGAGCAGCATGTAGTTTCACAAGCATTTCTCATCAGCCACAGGGAAAAATGTTAACAGTGGAATTCTCAAAGATCAATTTTTGTGATATTTCACACCAGGAAAATTATTGCAGAATCCTCCAATTATTTCAACATCACCGTGTTATACAAACTGAATCCTCATGGAGGCTTATAAAGCCAGTTTCTCCATCAGAATTCATACAGGGTACTTCCGTCCCTGAAGAAAGAGGCTGACAACAAATAATAGAAAGGAAGATCCTAAAGTGACACCCATTTCAAAATCTGCTCAGCTCTGGGTGGCTCTCATCTCAGTCATTTCCCTTAATTTCCCCTCTCCCCACTGCCTCCCTGTCTGGATAAGAACCGCAGGATGTGATAAAGACTGACACGCTAAGATTTTATACCTGCTATTCTGAAACGGAGAGGGATTTCTACATGGGTGGTTGAATTTATGTTACAGAATTTTCCACTCAGATACTTTAAGTGTAACACTTGTCAGTGAAGCTCCCTAAGGGCTAGCAACTCTAAGGTTACTTTAGCTATGATGAACTACACATACATTTGCAAGGATGTGTTTTCTTAAAAATTAGCTGATTCTTTCCCTACAAAAACTGGTCCCTCTGTGAAAATGTTATTGCTCTCTGCTGAGTGGAGTTCTCCTCATCTCTCTCTAGCCCAAACAGAAGGAAAGATTCATGAAGAAAACGTGCCTTGCTTTAGTGGATTTGATGAAGAGGAATTTTCCATTATAGATACAGCAATAACAGCACAATACATACTGCATGCATGTCATCATTTTCTTTGGCCTAAGGAAGCTGGGTTATGATTTCTTCTCATTTATTCAATTTCAATTTTTTTTATAGTCAGTTTATGTCACTAATCGCTCTTCTTTTTAATAACCTTTCTTAGAAGAAGTCACTGTACACAAAAAAACTACCCCAAACTTTTAATGAGCAATGAGCATGATGAGAGTGCTTGCAAGCTATACAAACTGGAGGTTTATTTTCAAATATGCACTGAAAAAATAACTTTTTGTCTACTACCCCCTACACAGGTCAACAAAAACATGTATATACAATCTATATTTTAAAAAGCCTTATCTTTCTGCTCCAGGATCTTTTAAAACCAGCTGAAATGAATACTTCTGGAGAGGTGACTTGTCCCAGCCAAAGAGTGGCCACATCCCTGGTCCATCATTTAGGGCACAATGGGACTTTGTGAGCCAGTCTTCCTAGGGACTGGCCCTTCCCCAGAGGACCTGCCTGCTACAAAGCTTCCCAGATTTCTGTATCCCGTGTACAGCATAATTTACAGCTGGACACTTTTCCATGTCACTTATTTTCCCTCTGAGGCTCCTTTGGCTGCATATGCAGGGAGCACAAGGATCCAGTGCTTGGCTGCTTCAGTGCTCCCCCTGTTTCAGGGCTTCTAGGTGAGTGGGAATCCAGTTTCTGGATTTCAGCTGGCTCAATCAGTGGCATACAGACAGGAAGAAGGTAGCTCTTGTGCTGCCTCTCTGCTGGCAACCTGCCCTGACCTACGGCAGGGAGAAGCTGCTCTAAGACAGGTTTAATGAGTGTTGTAACCATTTTATGACCATTCTTTCTTGTCCTTTTTTTTTAATCAACACTTTGGAAAGGCAGCTGTGAGGTTATTGTCCCACGGAATATTATTAAAGTCTAATGTAAGTATTCATTTAGTACCAGCAACATGGATATTTCATATAACTCCTGTTTTTCATCCTATTAGAGTATGTTATTTAATGTGTTTAAAACACCAGTTGTGGACCCCACTTTGCCAGTTGTATAACATAGATGGCTGTCCAAGCAAAGCAGCCCAGTGCACCAGTCTATTGAGGAGACATTTGTGTGGGCAGAGTTGCCTACTGGGCTGAAATCTACATTCAGACATCAGTTTCCTCCAAGTTCATGGAATTTTTCAGTCATTCGTAAATTTCTGTGGCAGTTCATGCTACCAGAGAAGAATTAAGGGGCCACTCAGGGCAATTGGACAAGAAAAACAGAAGGATGGAAGTGACCACGTCCAGCTGGTCATGCTCTTGTCCCAGGGCAGTTGGAGGAATAAATGCTGTTTGTCCAATAAATGCAGCAGTGGTCCAGGCAGTGTGCTGAGGTGGATGTGGATGCTGTCCCTAGAGCCTGCTGCGCCAGCAGCATGACTAGACCTGGCTCTTTCACCTCTGCCAGCAGATCCCCACATTTTAGAGGCAAGCTATTTGAATAATTTTCCAGCTAAACCATTGCAGTTAATCCACAAATATTCATCTATTTTCACCAACAGGATTGCACCTTTGCACTGCTGGGTGACTGCTGCAGTTCCCCATCCCTCTCCTCCCAGGGTCTCCTTCCAGCACCTGGCTCCCACGGAGTGAGCAGGCAGGAGCTCACTGTGCTCAGCACGGGGCAGCTGGGGACGCTGTCTCCCTCTGTGTGTTGCAACCCATTATGTCATCGGGACTGTGGTTCTCAAAACCCCTCACGCCAGCAAGAACAAGAGTATGTTTTATTGCCTTGATGAGCAAATGCAGCCCTCTGGGTTCAGAAAATAGCAGGTGGCTTCGCCAGAACAAGACCTTGTGTCTTAGCATCAAGCCCTGTACAGCTGGGACCCCATAAACTTTTCCCTGAGCAAGGATTAATAGTGATTTGTGCCTGTGTGTACACTGTTAATGTGTTTGAGTAGGTTTTGCCGAAGCTCAAATAAGTATGTGCCAAAGTACTCACAACAATTCACTGAGGGTCACCTTTTTAAAGTTTACAATGAGATAAATAAGAAAAGCAGTGTTTTCTTTAACTCGTGCAGAAAACTCTTAAAGCTAAGAAGAAATGATCAGGTACTTTGAATGTGTGAAAAATGCACACTGATAAATGAAAGACTCATCTGGACAGCAGTAAGATATCTGCATGCCCTTAAACCCCAGCCTCAGTCCCTTTATCTAGGCAAATGCAGTTTTCCAAGGCTAAGCAGACAGCAGAATATGCTGCTGCACCACTCCCTGCGAGATCAGCTGTTATTCATCCTGCTAGAAAGGTTGTGCTGTGCACTTCTCAGAAGGGCACACAATGCACCCACACTGATCTCTCAGTCTATTAAATTCAAAATGACACGATAACCCAAGTAAATCACTACAGCTTCTCCATCCTATTCCAGGAAATCTGGGGATGGGGAGCAGAGGCAATGCTCCAGATTACTTTGTCATTGAAAAGCAGTATCATAATGATGAGCTACTGCCTATCAGAGTCCCAGAGCCCTGCTACTGTACCTTGTAAATCAGTTCCCCAGGTAAGCTTGCCTGTTCTTTTTTAAGCACCATGTAGTGCTGCATATTGCCTATAGCCTTTTGAACATGAGACTTTCTGTCCCATAGGAAATTCCAATGCAACATTTGCTGTTATCTGCAACTGGACTAAGCTTTAGAAATGTCTATTTCCCACAGAGGGGAAAAATTTTAGGAGAAATGTGAGTTTAAAATGTCATAATAACCTATGACACTGCCACAGACTGGTGCACAAAAGCAAGTGGCTCTGATAAGGCATTAGGTGTAGCTTTTGATAAGTTTGTGTGCATGAGACCAGGAGGTGTGTCCTTGTATCTCCCCAGCCACAGACAATTTCACCAGAGAAGCCTTTCAGCTTTGGCACACACAGCCACTGTCTTCATTGGATGGCCAGGACAACAGTAACCAGGATCCACAGTAACCAGGTGGATTTGACAGCTGACAGCATTTACAGCAAATTCTGGGGCAAGTGCCAAAGGGTGTGATGTCTGAGGTTCATCTGGTATGCTCCTGCGTTTTTCCATTTTTTAGGCACAAAGTAAGTGATGACTTTAATGTTTGTCTTTATAAAGTGGGTAGGAGTTATATTGGCTATACTGTTACTTGGCAGTCTTAATGGCAGTATGCTCACAATTAATAAGGAATACCTATCTTGCAATTCAGTCATAGAATGAAATGGGACATTTCGGTAGCACTAACCAAAGAAAATGTTGGCAGTGGGTGCTGTCTTTGAGCTATTTTTGCCTAACTTGACTAATGTGAATAGATTTTTTGAATGGTTCAAGGGTATAAATATTCAAAGCAATGGCAATATGTTTTATTAAAACCAGCATGTTGCTTGGTAGGGCAGAAGAAAATAATGGCTCAAGGGTCTGGGAATGGGAGGTGGAACCATTCACATCTAAGTCTCTCTTTCACATCCAGCCAAGGTCAGAGTAAACAAGAATCATATCATTACCAGCTGGTAGCTCACAGAATGAGAAATAAATTGATAGTGTGAGTCCAGTTTCCATGGACAGAGGCAAACATCACAAAAGCAGAACCAGAAGTGGAACTAATTGATCTTACTGCTGGCTCTACCTGGGAAGTTAAGGACAGTGCTTTGAGGGAAACCTGGCCACTTTCTTAGCAAGGAGAGTGGTCCCACCAGAGTGAGGTGTAGCCCGTGAGGCAAGGCATGTGCTACCCTTCTTGTGTCACCATAGCGTGGCACTATACCTTCCTCCTCTGGGGCAACATGCCCAGTGTCCTGTGTGAGCCCCAAGGAGGTGCTAAACCCAGAGACCTTCTCCCAGCAGGGCAAGCAGAGACCCCATCAGCTCCCTGCCTTCCCTGGGAACCATACGCTCCCAGGAAAATGCTCATGAGCCATGGGTTTCCATTAGCACTGACATTAGTTATGGCCTCCACCTTCCTGTAATTATACATCCACTTGAAATAATAAAGTTTTAACATATACTACGTGAGCTTGGACTGAGGCGGCAGCTAATGTTTATTATTATTTTTATTGTTTGTTTCTTCTGGATTTTCTGGTGTAATTAATTTATCCAGCCATAATATTTTAAAAACATAATCAAAAGTCATTCTAATTTAGAGCCAAAAAATACAGACTCATAATACATGAATGCTTAAAAAATGATTATTCTTTTTTGTTAAATACCACAAGGAGAATGTCATTTTAGCATAATTACATTAAATAGCATTCCCCCAAGAGACAGAGAGAGAGGTGGGTGTTAAAAAAACAGAGTAAAGACCTGCCAAAAGTAAAAAGGCAGCATGAATCAGTGGCCACTCGATTACAATGGACATCTTACAATCTGTATGTGTATATACAAGCACATACATGCTTGTACATAATCGTATGTATAAACTAGCATGCTTTAACACTTAGCTCCAGATTTATACATTATAAAATGGTCATTTTATATGTATTAAGTGAGCATGAAATCCAGAACTACAAAAGGAAGTGTGCTGGTTTGTTTTTACTTTTCTCATACAACAGGCTAAATATTGCCTTTCTTGATGTTAATATCTGGAAATTTGTTACACAAGTAAGGTAGGGGGAAAAAATTAATAAATGAGACTCATTAGAGGTATTGCCAGAAAAAACTTACTAGATTTGGCCAGGCCACTGAGTTAATCAACATTTTTTCTTATTGAAAGCAAATGTTTAAGTACAGAGGAATTGAACTGGCTAACTAGGGAGTTTCAAAAAGCAGAAAATGAGTCTGTATAATTCTCCATATAGCAAATATTACATGGAAGATAGCTCTGTCTGCATATTCAGGGAAAAGTAGAAAGAAGAACAAAAGGTTGAATTAAACTTAGATGTCTGAAGAAGGATGCATTGGCTCTCCTTTTCAGTTTCTGGTTGCTAGGGTGATTGCTGGAGGCTGGCTATTTTGTGAGGATGAAGCTACTGTGAGCCACTTTTCTCTCTCCCCAGTATCTTTGGAGTTACAGAAAGTTTCCCTCCAAGAGCTGGAGATGTATGCTGAGCATTGGCTGCCAAGGCAAACACTCCACACAGGAAGGCAAAGAGCTGCCCGACGTGCCTGGCACGTCAGTGGTGGCTGGCCCAGCCCTCTGGCCTCCACACCCCATTGCTGGTCCTGGCAAGACCACCCCTGTCACCTTCCTGAAAGAGGCCATGATGGAGATATTCGGGGAAAAGGGAAATGCAACTAAGGCACCAGGGGCAATTTTTCCCCATCAGCCTCAAAGGTCAACCCTCATGTACCCCTCTGAGAGCTGATACCTGATAGAGAATCCTGGTGGCTCCAGCTCCCTGAAACACTACCTGCAGCATGCATGCACCTTTCTGCACCTAAATCAGGCCACAGGGATCTGGGGAAAGGGGGCAAGCAGTGCTGTGTGGCAGCTGGGTGCAAATGTTGCCAGGCATCTGTGCTTGGAGAGGGAAACCTCTCCTGGTTCCTGCACCAGAGCCAGAATGAAAGGTCAGTCTGCACCATCTTATCTTTGCACATCAGCATGGGAAAGAACAACAGCATGCAAGATAAGACAGGCACTTTCACCTCATTTCATTTCCTTCTCTGATATTCAGCAGAGAAATTCTTCATGCCAAGTGACAACTGGCAATGGGTTGAAGCAGATAAAATAACTAAGTGCAATCACTAAGTTGCACATCTACAAGCAGCCTCATACAAGGCAGCTGTGCAAAGCAAACTATTTTCCTACCCCTCTGTGCATACAACCTGCACTTTCAGTCAACTGCCACCTTGCTATAGACAGAGATTTAGTTTTACATACAGAAGTCTTAAAAATAGCCTTCACCTCCTGAACCCCCTTCTACAAATGTTCCTCCATTAGCCACAAGCTGCAGCTAATTTTCACACAACATCTGCTATAAGCAAAACCATGTGTGGCTATAAGTTAAGGACAGAGAATTTATGGCCCATGTTCTTCTCATCTGACACTGGGAAGCTTTTGTGTGCATTGTCCATATGTCTGCATTAGCTATCTGTCTTCAAGTCAAGATATCCATACCATTTCTTTTTCAGAAACACTTTTGGTTTTTTTTTAAAGTCAGCAAGGAATGGTCATTATCACAATGCTTTGGAAGAAGTGATTCCAAGCTACCTCTAGCAGAGATGCAGGCTACTGTGCACAATTAGGTTTTAGGCACTGAAGAAGCCTGTCATGGTATTTTGATCATCCAGTGAGTTTTATAAAGGTTTCTCAGCTTGGACCAGTTTTCTTTTCCTATAGGTAATTAGGAAAGAAAAATAAACAAAAGCAGGGCTCCTCTGGCTGTAGAGGAGTGCTGTGCTCAACATAAGCCCCTCAGCTGTACAACACCAGAGGGAGTTGCTAACAGAACTGACAGTTCAGGGAAGTGATTTATGAAGCTTTTCTTCTGTGAAAAGTTGGCATCTAGACAAACTATACCCCTGCTGCTGCCTGTGTATACCTCTGGCAAATATAAAACCAGAAAATATTCTATAAACAGACCACTATGCCCAGTGACTCCTCTTAAAAAGCATGATTAGAAACCAAAACAACTTGATCCATGTTCATATAATATAAGTATTGAGGATTATGATAGAGCAACAGTAAAGCGGGACACACATCATACCACCTGGTACCAGAGAAGATAAGTAACCATTTGTTTACTTAGATATAAACCTGAACTTCCCTGCTGAACATGTAGTGCTGCACTAATCCATTCTGTTGTGCTGAACACATTTTTTCTTAAGGTATGTCACTAACGAACACTTTCTCTGCTCTTCTGGATGTGGCCACAGAAAATCTCTGCCACGTAATTTCTTGTGTCCCATTATTGTCACTTTTACAAGAACAGTGTGAGAACTTTGCAGCTTAATATGGTGACAAGCACAAACTCATTTATTTTTTCCACAGCTTGTAGTGTCCTCATGCACTGCTCAGAGGTACCAGGGGTGAACATTAGTTCAGTGTCATTAGTTAACGGTGGGTATTGGTGCTTCCTCAGACATCCCCAAAGGAGCAGCCCTTGCCCTCGGGCAGCAGACCATTATGCTGTATCTGAAACATTTTAAAAAATCAGTTAACTACTTTTAAGCAATAATTTACTGGAAGCTTGAAAGTTTTTAGAACTCTGATCCTATATTTATGTATAAGTATGTATTTAAGGATGTAGTCCAGCTTTGTGGTCAGAGATCATGAGATAATGCAGCACTAAAGGGTTCTGCATTGTAAGAAAACCATTTCCTTGCAAGAACAACTGCAGAGGTAGATGAGGAACCATGCAACATACTCCATTCAGCTATTGCAAGGCTGCTCATAATTTGGATGGAAAACATCACTTCTAATTCATTAATCTGTGGTTATTATTGGATGCTCGAGCTAACAAGGCACTGGACAAAATCAGATGAGAATAAGGTGATAGCTGATCTGCAGGAATGATAATAACTAGTCCTCCAAGAATGTTCTGAAAGGCATCTGTAAAAGGGTACTGGTTAGTGACTCTAAAATATAATCTTGACGATGTGTTAATAATACCAAATCACTTCAACCTTTATAGCAAATGAAATCACTTCAACCTTTATAGCAAATGAAATAACACCACTTTTAAAATGCAAAAAGAAGGTTACCTTCTCAGGAGACTTAATTTAGAAGGGCAAAGTAACCTTTTTCCTACTGCATCACAACATTTGTCACCAAGAAAGGCATGTTTGACTGGAGAGCTACAGGAAAAGAAAAATGAGGAGTAGATGGGGGCATTTTGGATAATATCCATAGTGGCATACTGTGGCTTCAGGGTACTGTTTTGTCAGCTTTGCACCCATCCTGCCTGAGAAGCTCTGCAGAACAGCCTGATTAACACAAGTGTGTTTAATCAGGACTTAAGGGGTCACCTCCCTGGCAGAAGTCTGTGAGGTTTTTATAACCCACCTATGCCATCACATCAGCTAAATAAACTCTCCCTGAGTTTTCTGGAGTGGTGACAACATTCACTTGATCTGTTTGGCACCATAGATTAAATACAAAGCTGCACACAAAAGGACAGAACTTTTTTCAATTTCATTTTAGGTGAGGTGGAGCAAGAGTAAGGGAGAGAGAGAGAAAGAACAAAGTCAAATAACCTAGGCATTACATTAGAAAGAAAGGCCTTTTCCTTGGCACAAGGTAATTGGAAGTAGAGCCAGGAAATTATGATTCTAGTACCTACTCTGTCATCTGATTCCCTGTGTGGTCTTGGGCAAGTCCTTTAACCTGTCTAATTCCTTCAGCTTGTAAAATGGGGACAACAAACCACAGAGGAGCTTGATGAGTACTAGCAGATGTTTTCACAGTACACTGAAAAAATGTGGGAATCCATGGATGTGGTATTGCTAGTCCCTAGGAGTACATCTAAATAAAAGGAATCTGAAATTTACAAATTGCATTTAAGATGCAAATAACACTCCTCTTATTGCAGTAGGCAATTTTATTTATTTGATTTGACTTATAAAAGAATCCCTACCAAGATTTCTTGCTCTAAAGCTGGCTGGGAAATAGCTTGTTGCAACCTTTTATCATCTAAAATGTCTGCTATTTCAACTGGATCCCTAAGATTTATTGTATGTTTCTGTTTCTTAACTACTGGAGTATGATATTAAGGATTAAGTTGCTGGAGAAAATATGAGAAAATCTTAAATTTTCTCAAATTTGTGGACTCAGAATGCAATTCAATCCACCCTTTCAAGGTAGACAAAGCTAAAGGCTGTGTTCTGTCTCTGCATTTCATTTTTCTCATAATTATACTAGCTTCAAAAATAAAAGTCACATCCCAGGGTCTCCACATAAGGAAAATGCAGGAAGGTTGTGCACAGATACAAACAGAATATACAAGAAATTAAAATCAGGAGATAGCAGGAAGATGAGATGAGAACTTCCCCAGCTTTGCTACTTGAGTGTTGAATGGCTTTCAGTGCAATGAGAAGAGCTACACAGCAGAAAGTTTAAACAGTTTGATAATTTGATGTCTGAAAGTATTTTCCTCTTAGCCAGTGTCCTAACATGGAGCTGATTTGCAAAGATGTTGACCATTTGCCAGACTTCACAGAAATCCAGAGAAGCTGAGACACTGAGCAGGGTCAGAAAGCAAAGCCCTAGCCTAGGTGCCATGATACAATAAAGAAATTCAACCCCTGGTGTCTCTTTGCAAATTTCTGTCTTATATTTGATTTAAAATGTCTGCTGTGCTAACTCTAGCTTTGGTACAAGTCAGCAGATTTAGGAATTTCTTATTGGCTTCAGAATACACTGTGAAGTCCACTTCTAGCAGCTGAGGAAGGGGTTAGGATTTCTTGCAGTGCAGAAGTCAGGGTGTGACAGTACAAATTCCAGCTAATGGAGTGGATCCCATTCAAATTTCAAACACTTGCCATTCCCTGGAATAAGTGCTGCTTTAGACAAGTAGCACAAAATGATGGAATAAAACTGGGACTTCACTTCCATTCTCAAACAAAGAGCATATTCATTAGGAAGACCACCTCCTCCTAAGCACTTACACTGGTGTGTTTCCTACAGACAGGCTTCAAATCCTATCATATGTTCCTCATTTACATATCACATTAACTAGTGAAGACAAAAAAATCTAGCGTTACTTCTAACCAGCTCAGGATCTCTGCATCTCATTAGTCACCTCTTCCCTCCGAGGACTTGTGCTGTGCTAGATGGTTTCAGTTAAGAAGTCACCAGATGGTACAGAGCCAGCACTCCGGTTTTTTACACCAGAGCCTTTAGTTTAGTTTAGTTTAGGGTCTTTTGTTTTGTTTTATTTTGTTTTGATTTTCTTTGATTTTGATTTTTAGGGGTTTTTTTGTTGTTGTTGTTGTTGTTGTTGTTTTTTTTTTAAGTAACAGGTTTTTAATGAAAAAAGGAAGAGAATAGCCTCAGTCCAGGAGAGGCATGCGTGTGGTGGCAGTGAGTGTCAGTCAGTGAGCACTGGTGGTTCTTGGTGTCTGTGCATATGGGCAGAGGTAGGAAGAGCTCCCAGTGAGAAGCCCCAAGAGCACAGAACTGCACATAACCGGGGGGCAGGTGGATTTCGCTGCTGCCCTTGCCCACACTCCCAGAGCTGTACAACCTCGTGCACCCAAGCGTCAAAATAGTGGCCACTAAATGAATTTCACTGTCATTTATTAAAAGTGGAGCAGCTCAACTGGCCACAAAAACCAGTAATAACTTCTAAGACAGAAAAGGTCTTTCAAGGGAGCTTGTTGATTTCTTTTCCTTAGAGGTCTCTGGGAAGAATTTATTTTATTTGCCCTGTGGAAAAGAGTTATTTATGCTTTTATGTGGCACAACACTGGTTTCATTTAAACCACTTAGCAGCCCTGTTAAAGGCATCTGCTTGATTAACCAATCCTAAGCTTGTGCTCCCAAATCTCCAGAGCTCATATGTTGTTGTGCCAACACACTAAAGGGCTTCCCAGCTCCAGAAACTGTGCATTCACAGTGCCTGAAAGATGAGTTACTTCTGTAGCTTGCCAAGGAAACTGAATTCAAAATCATTACTTTCTAGTAGTGGGTTTAGGATATGTGTGAGCAGCTTTTGTTTAGTGCAGTTTAGTTGGCCCATCAGATATATGATGGATGTTATCAGGAAATAACTTTGGGAGAGCTGAAGCAAATCTCCATTTTGAAAGCAGTAAGGTAGCTGACAAGTCCTATTAACGTTGATTTTTTTTTTTCCCCCACATGTAAATTTCCAGGATCTTTCAGGATCTTCCTTTTTCAGGAGGGGGAGTTGGTGACTTCTCTTGGAGATCCACATCACAGAAGGGACAGTGGTGTGGCCAGCTGCATTAGCAAGCAGTGTCACACAGGTGAAGAAGAAAATACCCTGGCAAATGTTTTTGGGGAAGTTTCCACAAACTGCTTTAATTAAACTTCAGACCACTGTTATTACCCTCTTGCTTTATCAATCAACTTAGTTTTAAAGAAGAGGTTCTTCTTATGATACTTGGATATTGGGCTTTGGTTGTTTCAGCAATAATCTATTTTCTGCTTTGGGATTTTAAATTAAAACCTTTTGCACTGTAGTCTTTCCACTTAGCAAGTGGATTATTGCCACTTAAAACAATGAAGGGCAAGTATTTCCCTTGTGTTACAGAAGGATTTGAAAAAAATACAAAAGCAATGGAAATATGCCAACTTTTGTTAACAGAGTTGTGCATATCAATGGTTTACAGGTGCAGGCACATGAGAGAAGGGCTGGAAAGAAAGTGACAGCATGATTGATTTCATTTTCCTATTCATGATTATCTGTCTATGTGACATACATATAACAGTACATGTGGTTAGCATAGACTTCCTGACTCAATGTGTTTCACACATATCCACCTCAAAATCAAAACTGTGACTTCTTGTTTTGTTTATTTTGCTGGACTAATATAGAAGGAAAGGTGACCCAAGGAAAATAAAATTAATAACACCAGAGAAATCAATTTTCACTCAAAACTAATCAAGAATCAGACAGTTTTCTAAGGCATAGAGAAGATGAGGGAGTTCTGTGGTTACCTGACCCTTTTCCCATGCATGCTGCCATCTCCATCATCAATCTTTTAACTTCTCTACCTATTTTTGGAAACTTCTCACACTAAATTTCCTGAAGTTGTTTCAACTGGAATAGAATGAATGAAAACTGAATTAGGTCCAACATTTTGTCTTCTATACTGGCAATATATTTGGAGAAAGGACTGCTTAAACCTTTTGTCTTGCTCAGAAAGAAGCACATTGACCCTGCAACATAACCTGCCCATGAATAACCACAGTCTTTCAATGCTACTTCCCCTTGCTACTGTCCCCTCTCTTCTGCACTTTTCTCAGGTTTATATATCTTTTCTCAGGACCCAAGGAAGTATTGAAGTCACTTTGAAAGATGCTCTTTTAATAATATTTCTGCTCCAATGCAAGTAAAAAAAAATCCCAAACAAAACTGAAAAAAGACAAAACAGAAAAGGTGAAAGATTGATCTGGGAATTTCGCCACCTAGATTTTTGGCTTTAGATAGAGAGTTCCTGTAATTTTCTGAAGAGTAACCATATAAAATCTCTCCTCTTTCAGGGCTTTTAGGTTTCTTGTGACCTTGTTTTGGTACAGGAGCACTTAGACATATGGATGATTGTTGCAGTATACATGCTGACTGTTGATACGATAATTGCATCAGCTCATGGACAAGTTATTTAAAGAGAGACCCTCAGTCTCCCAGGGGATGTCATTCTGACTCTGGGTAATGGCAGTCCAGTGATGTTAGATTATACCTGATATCAGAATCTGGTCACTGTCTTCAAAATTTTCTTGTCTTTGTCTCCAGTTTTACAGTTCATTTATCAGAGAAGAGAGGACAGAAGATACTGTACTCAAAGCCCCTGGGTCAGCAAATACCTTTTTTTTTCCCAAAATACATACTAAAAAGCCCTTTTTCATATTTTCTTTTATATTTTATTTAATTTTAATCTAGTTTAAATTAAATTAATGTAGAATTAATATAATTTTTTTATATAACTTTTTAAAAATCCCCCTCACAGCCTATCAAGAATTGTTGGACCCAAAACATAGCTCTTGTTTCATATGAAGTATGAAGAATAATAACTATTTTAAGGATAAAAATTATACTTGAACAAAATTCTGTTACACAATACTCCCCTGTTGGGGAAAGAAAATAAGCCATAACCACGGTCTATCCACTTATTTTTTCCATTTCTATTCTCTTTCTGTCTAAGGAACATTGTCAACATTTTGAAGAGGAAACTAAGTGCCAGAGAAAGGAGCAGGAGGAATTTGATGGCTATCTTTCCAGCCATTTGTTTTCTTGTCCATTTACTCCCAGTCGTTTGCTTCAGCGCTGCCTGGGAGTGCTTTGCCTGACACCCTGTAAAAATATTACTATTTTTGGTGCATGATACTTGGTGCGATTCCCATTTCCCAGGATGCTCAGTATGATAACAGGGATCTGTGCTACCTCTTCCTCAATATGCTCAGACCAGAGCATCACCGAATATGTTTTGATGTGGTTTTTAGTTCATACATTTCTTAACTGCAGATGTCTCCCACTTAAATGCACTGGCAGCAATCCGCTCTCCTAAACTTTACAGTCTCTTCTCTCATTTTCTCTGTATTTTTTGAAATGCCAAATGAAAGCACTTGCTTTTCTTCACAATGCATTTCTGTGCTTGGTGTACCTTATATCAAGATACACAGCTGCAAAGAATCTCCCTCCTCCGTGTGATCTGCAGAAAGGTCAGAGACCATTAGATCCTCCTAGAGCTGCATCTACTTCCTTGGCGAGGGCACAGCAGCCTCCTAGCCGTGTGGCACGGAGGTTCCTGCACTCCTTCCCCTACACCAGCCCAGGGAGCAGTATCAAGCCAGGGCAAACTCTCTCTCCCTATGGATTTGTGGCAGAAGGATGCACTGTCCTTGCATGCCAAAAGGGTCTGAGTGTGGGTCTGCCCAGAGAGCAGCTCTCAGGAAGGCCAGGAAACTCATCTGTCAGTCACCACTTCATCTGGAAGAAGTCCTACCTGCCTGCAGGCAGTTCACAAAGAAAGAAGAAAATGAAAGAAAATTGCTGAATTAAGTCTTCCACTCAGGTATTTTTCCCAGTCCCTTCCTTTGCTTCTTGTTGCTGTAGCCAAAATGTCACTGTTCAAGCTGTGGGTACATGATCCTCAAAGAGGGAACAGATGAGCATCCCATGGCCCTGCAGTGCAGACAGGGGCTGCTTCTACCTCTGCCTTTCAAGACAGTCTGACAGGATAAAGGTCCTCATATCCCCCATCAGAACTCATCTTACACTAACCAAGGAAAACACACATAATTAAATTAAGGCACTTTGTTTTCATATCATCAGTGCAATTTATAAAGATACCAGTGTGACAGTTTCTAGGCACAGATACAGCCTTCATATTTTTCCTGGATGCAGCACATTGTTTTCTCAGCCAGAAAGCTATGCTAGGGAGACTCTTCAGCACAAAGCAATGCTCCAGGCCATCTTCCTTAGTAAAGAGAAGGGGTGTTATCTGCCCTTAAATTGTATTTCTACCTAATTAAATTCAACAAGATGCCTTCTTTAACCAAAACCAGTCACATGGAAATATTTGGAGCAGGGAATGATGATATCTGATATAGAAGTTCACACCAGCTGTCATGCCTTTCAAAGACAATAAAATATTCAGGCAAGCCATAATCTGGACTCTTACATTTTGACTAGGTATTTCCTGCATCCAGAGTCTCCAGTTGTGACAGAGGGACATTTTTAGCTCACTTTTGGTGTAGACAACTTTGTGAGTGCAATTATACACTGACATGAAGTAATGCTTAACCTGAGAGTAGGAAGTATCTCTGCTGCCAATTGCAGAAGACTGTGACCCTCACAAGGCATTACTGTCGTAGCACAGTTTGCTGACAAGGATCTTCATAACTGCATCCTTGATTACAGAAGGGGTTCTTCCCTTCTCACAATTTTCCCAATAACACTGAGCACTGTCTTGTTCTGATTCCTGTGCTCCCCAGTGCCTTTTTTCCCCTTTACCAGAGAAGATGTGAAATGAAGAACAAAAATCCAGCAATAACAGCATCCCGGCCAGTTTAGGATCATATCTGCAGCTGCAGGAGTGGGATGTCCATCACAGGGGGTAGAAAGAGGAGGAAGAAGGTAGATAAAATCCTATGTGGTGCAAGCATAGAACATGTCTGAAGGAGGAGGTCCAGGCAGAAAAAAACCATGTGAATCAATGGCACCCAAATCAGTCATCTTAAAGCTTCCTCTCCAGAGCTGTGGTCCCCTAAGAGGAAGGAGGGTTCAGTGGTATCTCATGTTAACAGCTTAGGATATACACCCAGTGTTTCCCTGAGCTTACTACACTCTGTGGAACATCAGTTGTCCCAAATTTGATTCAGAGCAGCCAAGTTTGGAGGCAAAAATGGTGAAGAACTAGACAAGGGTGTTCCAGCTTCCCAGTGACCTGGAAGAAGGTAGTTGCTGCTGGCTGAGTTGTCAGACATGTACCACAAGGGGAGTGCCAAGCACATTCTCCAGCGGGCACATGGGAAGGTTGCTTTAGACATGCAAAAAACAGCATCTCCAAGGCCAGTGAAGTACGTGTGAAGAAGGAGTGGCACCACACTGAGGCCACCACACTGAAAGGACTTTCTCCTTCAGGACATCCTCATACTGCAGGTCAAGTTAGCACCAGGCAGATGCCTCTGGAGCCTATCCTTCTCTGGGATAAGCCTTCCTCCCAGGAATGTGGAGAGTGAGCTGCCCCCTTGCCTTCAAAAAGAGAAACATCCATGATGATGGAAGGCAGACACTTGGGCATCATATGGTGCCTGCAGGCAAATGTCAGCTGGCATGCTGAGTCTGAGCCTGGACTGGCAGGAGAAATGGCCCTGAATGAAGTCAAAATTATTGCTGATGTAATTCATAAATTACTCTCTTTGATGTTTAACAAAATTGAACATGTTGTAAATTAATATTTGTTCAGGGATTCATAAGATGCAATAATTGTCAGTTACAGATTACAGCAATAACCCATAGAGGGTACAGAACAAATGAGATCTGGCTATGGTTTTTATAGGGGCATACTGCCATGTTCTTGCTCACAATGAAATAGTGACTAACTTTAAAAGTATAATGTTCTTTTATTAGCACAAAGGTTCTTTGGAGTGGAGGTGTTGCAATCAGCCTGGTCTAGATATTTATTGAAAGCAGAATTATTTCCTGTACTTGAGAAATCAGTAATTAGGAAACTGTGCTTGATTTCTTTTGCTATAGCGAATGAACCGACCTGGTTGTGATTTGGTCTAGTCAGGGTTAATGTTCTTGGCTGCACTGGGACTGAGCCTCTGCTAGATGTCCTATCTACATGACATTAAGAAAAGAAAGGGCAGCGAGGGTTGAGACAATCAGCTCTCTCATAAAGTTAAACTGGATGATCCCAATAAATGCATTTCACTTAATTCACAGCCTCCTACACTCACTCATCAGAGGATGCTGTGATACTCTTTTGTTGTGGGAGTGCATTGCACAAAATCTAATAATTTCTTCTGAGTTGAGAAAAGAATAAAAATAATTCAGGTACACATTTTATGTGTGGTGTTTTCTTGATCTTATGGAGTGATGTAGGCATATCTTTTATGCAACCATAGCCACTAAAAAAGTAAGATCAGGCTGAAAAAATCTACAGGCTAGAGATGGAAGAGAGGACCATCACAGCTACTTGTTTTTTTTTTGTTAGCGACCCACTGAAAGCCAGTGGGTTACTTCAGGCAAAAAGAACCCCCTAAAAGCAAAGTCCCAATGATGTCAGATCAAGTTTATATTGAACAAAAAGCAGAGCATTCAACCTTCCTCTCAGAGTTCAACATCACAGACATGCAATCACCCATCTGTTTCCTGAACTAACTCTTAGCTAGAAAAACAAGAGCAGTGAAGGGAACTTTATCAAAGACTGCAGGAGGACTATGGGGCATTATGTATCAAATAGTAAATATTTGTCCCAGTATAACAATATATATTTTGGCTTACAGGGGCAAAAGAGAGTATTTGAGTAGTGACCAAAGCCCATGGTCTTGATGGGAAATAAAATTTTGCCTGCAAACTGGCTTGGCTGTAGGCCAGAGAAGACTAAGAAACAATGCTAGAGGGTAAAATTTTCATTCCCCTTCTGAAACCAAAGCAACCTCTGGTGCTTCAGATAAGTTCTAGTACACCTACCTAAGTTAGGAGACACCCAGCAATTGTAACAGCTGTGACCCTGAGTCTCCCTGGGAAAGCATGCTGTCTGCTTCAGCCATGAGTCCAGAGACATTAACTTGGGGATAAAGTTCACATTTTTCAGGCTGACTGGCTGGACTCCTATTCAGCTGACTCAGAGCTGAGGAAAAGGAGATCAGATACTTGAACATCTGCTTGAACCTCTGCAGACCTATTCAAGGGTTTTCACTGAAATAGTTTTGGAAAACATAACCACTTTATGGCATTCTGTAAGAAAACAATACAAATGAGACATTTGTTTTGTTATAAAAACAGAGGAAAGGAAAGGAAAGGAAAGGAAAGGAAAGGAAAGGAAAGGAAAGGAAAGGAAAGGAAAGGAAAGGAAAGGAAAGGAAAGGAAAGGAAAGGAAAGGAAAGGAAAGGAAAGGAAAGGAAAGGAAAGGGAATGTGTTTATGCCTCTTGTGCTTTAAGTATAGGCACACAGGGTGGGACATTGGCTTAAGACTGTTTTCTCCTCCCTCCATATTCTCTCTAGTGCCTGTGTTGATCCAGGGTTAATGAAGAGTTATTGTCCATACAAGGTGATTGGAACCTCTTGCATTAAGACCCATATCTGACAGCCTTATAAAAATGTCATAGTGCATGCTCACCTAATAACTTGATCCTAAAAAGGTCCCATTTGTGGAAATTAAAATTCATTAGAAAATAAATACATCCTCATTTACCCTTAGTTATAGAGAAAGAGTTGCATGAGATATTCAGAATTTTGGGATTTTTTATTCATTTTATTGGGATCATGATGAAACATATCACTCACAAACCCCATCCATCATATCATCATCAAAGTCTTCATTTGTTCTTCTATAACTGGGATCAAATTTTAAATGAGGCATTTATACCCATGTAAAGATAAACTTCTAAGCTCTGCATTTGATTTTTCTCTGTGTTTCCAAGGAATTGAAAACGTGTTTCATCTTTTTCTGCTGCTTGCAGCTAATTTGATACAGTGTATTTTAGAACATTTCTTTTGTATTTACATTTTGGCATGAGTATACTGTATTGTTACATTGTTCACAGCCTTACTAGTATCACTGCCAACTTCTTTTGTGAAAATCAAAGAAAAGCTGAGACAAGATATATCAAGCCACAATCTTTTGGCTGCCTAGTATTTTATTGCTCCCGTCTTTCTTACTGGTTTCCAGTTGTCAATCTTGTAATTAGTACTTCTAAATAAACTATTTTCTTGCTTGTTTAGTAAATAATTTTACAATCCAACAGAGCTGTTTGAGGACATGAATCATACTCTTCTTCATGTCACACAGGTTAAAGCAAGTCCACAAGTCATGCTGTGGTTGACTAATTTTTGGAAGATTTCCTCTTTATGATGGTATATTCTAAATAGAAAAACAAGGTGACTTTCACTGAGTTTAAAAACAAAGGAACCACCATGTAACTGCTTTGGGATTTTAGGACTTTAATTGTTGAAGCTTCCTGACTCTAGAGAGTCTCACAACAAATGACTGCAGTTGTCTTCACACATCTATTCACTCCAAGTGGTTGTACTTATAATTATGTCTGGGTGTATTTACATTAAAACATATATATATCAGGGGGGTAGAAATTGCTTTTTCACCCATCTGTCTCAGCCACAGTCTTGCAGCAGTCTTTCTCTTCTGAGGGCTTTCATGTGTTCAGTAAAGTTTTCAGCAAACAGTTTGTGCCAACCTGACCTAATTCCCAAGCGTAAGCCAAAAAAATAGTAATTCATAAAACTTAAAGAGAATTTGCTATGCTGGTTTTTTTTTTTTTAATATTGCTTTTCCATAACATCCAACACAGCTTAGGTCCACTAAACCATCCAACTTATATGGTTTCCTAAGAAACAGTCCACTTCTGCCTGTGTTCCCTATAATGAAAATCTAAAGCCCACTCAAATTTATTCTCAAGATAAAAGGTCTAGTATTGTAGAAGAACAGAAAAATCCCTTCAGTCAGTGGTATCTCTTCAGAAATTTAGGGTGAAGCCATATGAGATGTGGTGAGTCAACCAAGTAGCTTGTAGTTGATTTTGCACCCTACCTCCACATTTTCTGTACAAAACATTTTGTACCATGGTCCTGTGGAAAAAGGTTAGCTCAGATATTTCTCTCTGTTAGGAAGGATTTCTGTCTCTGACTCCCCAGAGGTTCACAAAGGGCCCATATGGGGTCATTTTGAGGCAGTGACCGAGCAAGGAATCAACAGGTCTTTGCCATCAGGCAAGTGTTACCATGGATCCACTGTATCAGATTCCCAAGGAGGTGGCGGGGGGGCAATATCGTTCATCTCCAGTGCTTCTTGATGGCAGTTCAACAGAGGATGCAAGCTGGCTTCAGGTGTTAAATAAATGAGACTGAACTGGATATGATTCTGAATGTGGGCAAAGCACCCTTTTGAATCAAGCCACAACATTAATGGTCCCCATAGACCTCATTAGGTATTACTTTATTTTTTTAAGTTGTTCCAATACTACACTTTTTCAGTTATTCTCCCCTTGAAACTGGATTATACTCTTTTTTAGGGCACTTTAAATTTTTTTCTTGCTTATTTTTCATTATATTCTCTTATTTAACTACAGATTTAGCTCTAGTTAGACTCAGTGAGTGTCTGCTATTTTTCAAATCTTTGTCACACACTACTAACCAATATAATTTCTTCTGCTCTCTTAGGAGTCATTTCTCCTACATGTGGGGCAGTACTATAGCACTTCTCCACATACCAAAACAGCATCCATGTTGCTCATGATCCCCAGGATTGATGAAGATTTCAGTATC
Source organism: Anomalospiza imberbis (assembly GCF_031753505.1). NCBI lineage: Eukaryota > Metazoa > Chordata > Aves > Passeriformes > Viduidae > Anomalospiza > Anomalospiza imberbis. The sequence continues at coordinate 16,467,132 of NC_089684.1, forward strand.
CCTCAGATGGAAAAAAAGTCCTGGATGGGAGGGTCAGCTTGTGCTGCCTGTTGGAGCATCTGAACACAGCCCTTCATGACAGATGATGTGATATCCACTTCCATAGAGAATCCTTGGGGATTTTAATATATCTGATGGTTTACACCACATTTCACCAAAATTTTATGGGCCTAATCTGTCCACAATCAGTAGAGCACTTCAGCACATGCTTAGCCTGAAGCTTGTGCTCAGGGCCATTAAAGTTAATGGTGCTTAGGCAGATTTCAAAGTTAAATGTGTGTTATGGGCCTCTCTGCAGCAATGTCTTTCAGCGGTTTGCCCAAAAAGAAACTCCATAAAATACAGCTAGGTTGAACTGCATAGTATTTTCACTGTGGAAAATTTGTTTGTCACAAATGGGGAAGTGAAAACCTCTGCACTAAATAATGCCAGAAGAATGATTTATACATGGCACTAAAAAAATATTGTTGGAATAGAATAGATTAGCATAAGCTCTCTGGGGAGACACTATGCTTTCCTTGGATTTTACAGAGTGCCTGGCATACTAGAGATGCCAGAGTTAACAAGTAGTTATTAATAATAATAAAATATTTCTACTGAGAGAGTAGACACCAGTTCTTAGTATCAACCAAATGTCAGACAGACAAATGTCAGATAGAAGACAAATATCTGATAGATAAATATAAACATACTCAAATTTACTCTTTCTGAGTTAATAATTTTTTTAAGATGGGACTTCTCTACTTTGTATATTTTTTTACCCTTTATTTTGTCTCTTTGCAGTTTAAAATTTCTTTTATCAGCCCAGAAGAGCTGTCTGCCTCAGTCACATCAACCAGCATAAATACAATAGCATCAGTCACTCTTATTTTGCCATAGGAAAACTGTAAACTAAGACCAAGTGCCAGCAGAACACAAGCAATTGGCAATTAGTGTCTCTCCAGCTCACATCTGCCTATTTTTCACAAAGTAATTCCTACACATTAATTTGTAGGAGGTTGGAACATCCTGTTGTATGTTCAGTGCTTTACTGCTCAGCCATGAGGCATGCCAAAAGCTCCGCTCTTTCAGAAAGAAGTGACATCTGAGAGGAACAAAGTGCACATGCTCTCAAACTAATGCTACCAAAAGGCAAATTCTACTGCATTGCCAACTGCAGCAGAACTGTTGCACTGGGTCTTGCTGGCGTGTGCCAACAAGGCTGGAGGTACCAAAACTTGCCACACTGAAAATGCACCATTACAATGTTTTGGGGAGGAAACGTGATGTGGAAGCAAGCTAGCCTGCCATGAGATGCAAGCACTCCTTTTCCAACTCTTTGGTTTTCTGTTGCCAGCTGTTCCCACCATGGCCATGGCCCACACCAGCCTAGCCCTTGGGAAATGTCCAGGTGAGGCAGTGAGGCAGAAGCACAGCACATGGCAAGGACACCTTGACCTTGTTCTTCACTTCCTTTCCCGCCGTGTCACCTCGGGCAAACTGTGCCATGGCCTCACACCTCTGCTAAATACCTCATAAAAGGATTGAAACTATTGCAAATCAGAGAAAAAAAATCTGGAGTTTAAAAAAAGACATATCCCAGCCCCACAGTTCCAGCAGAGGACTTTGTTCCCTTTCTGATTTTAGCACATCCAAAGCATGTTTTCAAGCTCCTTTTACCACAGACACAACAGCTGGAAATTTGTTTAAAAAAAAAAAAAAAAAGAGAGAGAGAAAAGAAAGGAAAAAACCCCATAAAGCTAGGATTTCAATCTAATCAAAGCACTCTGGGGGTTGGAACAATATAAATAACATGGGAAATTTTGAGAGCCACCAGTGTAGCCAACGTCACTGTTGTGCCCCCGCCACCTCTTAGCTGCCTGGAGAGACAAGCACAGGCACTCAGCCTTCTCAAGAGCCCAGAGACACTCACGTGTGTTGAGGAAAACAGGATTATTTTGACAAGAGCTGCCAGGAAGTAAAACATTCATACATGCAAGGAAGACTGACTATTCTATTTACAATAAACCAGCACGGCGGCTCCCAGCCCAGCTCCTAAGGGCTGTCCAGGGCAAAGGTACAAAGAGGTTTTTTGGAAGCCTCAGTGCTCTCCATCTGCCTCCAGGCAACTGTTCTATATTTTCTCAACAGGATCCTCCCAGCTCAAACAAATGTCCCTGGCCAGAAATCAACACCCAATGACACCTCAGGGACCTGTCAGAAATGGGGCACACCCACCCACACCTTCCTCCCCACAGGTCCCAGTCCATCGCTTTTCCCCTCAAAACAGTGTGGCGTTGCCCTGCCCGCGCTGCTGGTACTGCAGGAGGGAGAGATTGCAGGATCACAAGCCCTGCCTCCACAGCAGGGGTGTAAGCTGTGAGAAAGGGGCAGGGCTCCCTCCAAATGTGGATTTAGCCCATCACACTTTGCCTTCCACCATCTACACCATCTTTAAAAGCCATTTCACAAATAAATACATTAGTATGTGGAAAGTTATCCTTAATATAGTGTGCAAAGGGTTTTGGCACAGAAAAGGTGTGTGATAAAGTGCATTCCAAACCACAGACCTGATTAAGTATTTAAGAACATCTTCCAGTGGGGAAAAGGGGTGAAGAAAAAAAGTAAGAAACAAAATGAAAAGAACTGAAGCAGCTCATGAAGACACAAATGAATCGTGAAACTCTACATGGAGCTGCCAAAGTTTCAAAAACACTTTCACGTGTAATGTATGAAATCAACCAAGTAAGAGGTGCTTGAAATTACAGATGCATGCAGATGTTGGTGGACTCCAGAATTAACTCTAAGCCTATTAAAACTTTAAACACTCGAGTGTGCTTGACTGTCAACAAAGGTTTTATATAGTGTTGCAATTTGCAGATCACCAGGGATTCGACTTTCTCAACTGAACACCTTAAGGCTGAGGGCTCAAGGGCTGCAGTCCACTATGCTTTAATGAGATGCAAACCACAAAAACATGGAACATGCCTAGAAGTAAATCACATTAGGAGAAGGCCCAGCAGAGCTGCTGAAACCATGATGTGTCACAAATTTTAGAACGAGATCCTTCTATGAACATTTAAGATGTTTTGAATATGGCATCTGCTGATATGTTCAGTGTATCATGAGGTATTTCAGCAAGGCACAAATTGGGCACTGCCACTCTACCTCACCCTCCTGTTCTGGAAAACAGAAACTTCCAGGAAAAGTTCTAGTGGAAAAGTTTAAGCTTCCAGGAAAAACAATGGAGTCTCTCCTGATGTGGTGCTCAGAGACCTGATCTTGTGCCACAGCACTTCCGCCCTAATGACAGACCCAGTTTCACCTGAATTATCTTCATTTATTGATGATCTCTGAAAGGGATGAAATTATTAGAAGACTAACTTACAAAATGCAATGTTTTTACCATGCAAAAATCATACTTAGAGCATCAAAGAAATGGACTATCATCTATTAAACTAAGCAAAATTCCAGCCTGAAAACTAAGGAACATTTCAGAAAAGAAGGTGGTACACAACAGACCACATCTGTGGTTTTTAGTGGGCACGAGCAGAAATGTTCAGTCCCATTTTACACCAGCTAAGACACTAGTTTTTGGATGTCAGTGACTCTACCAAGGCTGGCTCTATCCTAATGACAAAAAAAAAAAGCAAAATTAATGCAGATATAGTGTTGCCTTTTAACAAATCCACCCATGCCTTTGGGTAAGGGTGAAGCAGGAATCCCATTCCCTTGTTAATCTTAGATTTCAAACTTTTTTCCTTTTCTATCTGAACTTATTAAAAACCTTCATACACTTATAAATTCTTCTGTGGTACATGATATGTTTAAAGCCAAAATAATAAAAGAATGAGAATGTTTCTGTCCACAGATACTTAGATATTGAATGTAAATTTCCTGATAAAAATCCTGGAGAATCACAACATAGTCTAGTGTACTATAAATTATGCTAAATCAAATAAATCAGACTATATCATCCCTGGTGGCTCCTACACAGTCTTTAAATATATTACCCACTCCTCATCAGTCTATTCCACTCAATAACCAGCTCTGTCTTCAGTCCCCAGGCCCACTTTAATTTAAACAATATATTAGCCTTCGCAGTATAAAGGAGAAAGAATCTTCAGGAAGAGGGAAGGCCAGCTTACAAATGAATCTCCCATGGCAACTCACTCAGACGTGTAGGATGGATAGCTATTCTGAGCGCTCTGTGTCCCAGACACAGCCAGGGCAATAAATCCTTCCCTGGTCAGGAGATGGGAGCATGAGCCATCCCTGCCTCTATCTCCCAAGTCCTCAGACCCCTTCATCCCTTCCAAATAGAAAGGCTTGCAGCCTTTCCAGCTCCATTCAGCAGGCATAACCCATAGCAGACCTGGGAAGAAGAAAACCCGAAGCTCAGCCTCCAGGGAGAGGGTTCTCCCTTGGTGGGTCTCTCAGGATTGGGTGGCCATAGCCATCCTAGCATGGGAGGTGGCCCTGACTTGGTACAGCCAGAGCCTCCATCCACCAGCCTCAGAAATTACGGGATATGAAGAAGATGGACCTGAGCACCACATCCTACAAGCTGTCATTAGGAGGGTGGAAGAGGGCAACCAAAGGTAGCTGCTCCTCCCTGGGAAGTCCTTAAAGCACGGAGACCAAATTACCTGGTTCCTAACCAGGGTACAGGCTGGTGTCCAAGGTGCCTGAGACAGAGGGTCACCAGCTGAAGCCTGATGGTGCTAAGCCAAGGCTTTGCTCAACCTTCCCCCAAAAGCAAACAGCCCTGTGTCTAACATCGTAAAACATCTGGTAAGGCTATCAGGAGGGAGACTGCTGAGGATACAGTTTAATAGAGCTGCTGGGATTTTTTTTTATTGCATTTATTTTCACAAATCATAACAATAAAAAAGGAGAAGTTGGAGTCCACTCAATTGAGTTAATGCTTTCGGAATTTTATTAATCAACATCTCAGCATTCATAAAAAAATGACACCTTTTAAAACCAGTGGAGAGAAACATTTCCAAATACTTCCAATCAAAAGAAATTATTTTAAAACTCACATTACATGTATTTTTAACCAAACCCACAGGGAGATGGGTGTGAACTCTGAATTATCCCAATTAACTTTAGTGCCAGAGATCAAGGCCAAAAATGCAAAGTCAGCTCTAAGTTTTCTGAGTAAGTTGCTGAGGGTGCTACAATGTCGGTAAAGCAGCTGAACTTTTTCATGCCCTGTGCCTGTGTTTGTCCTCAAGCACCCCTAAGAAGAGCTCCAGCAAGGTAACATGGAGAACAGTGGTCTTGTGCAGAACAAAACAGCACAGCCTATAATTGTTCTGGTATTGACTAAATAAAATCTGCCTGGTGAGGAGAAACTGGAAGCTAAATTATGTTAATGCCCTTAAAAAGATGTTTACTGACCAAGCAAATGCATTCCTTTGTCTGGTCACATGGTTAGCGTTCACTTAAGGACAGTAATTTCAGTCCTGAAATTCCATCTTTTGTGCCATGGCAGAGCTGAATACCATTATTTTCACTGACAATCTGTGGGTAAGTAAGGGGGCAGCACATTAACAGAGCAAGCAGCCTATGATTCCCAGTGGGTCTTCTCCTCCCTAACTCCAAATGCCACAAAATAGACCATATCTTGTGTTCTATTAAACCCAGAGATGAAAAAGGTAGTTTGAAAAATCTAACTTTGGTGCATCACAACTGAATCCTGAAAACCAGGGTCATAAAGGAATTATTTCCAGGATGAACACAAAGGCAGTGAGAGATCTGGGAAGATGCTAGAGTCTTTAGCCTTGCCAGCTGCATTTAAGAAGCCATTTACCCCCTCTTTTTCCAACACTTTCTTTCCATCTCTTTTTCCATGTTACCTGACTGAATTTCTCTTTTCTAAGAAGTTCTCTGTCTTCATCGTCCCATGCTACTTTCTCCATTTGAAATATCTGCTTGGCATTCCTCTCCCAGCCAAGGGAACTCATGAGAGTTCAACCTGTTCCTCTCTGGTAAGGATGACCATCTCTGCCTTCCCTGCTGTCTGGAAGGGGAAGGGCAGTGCAGACAGGAAGCTGGTAACAATCAAGTGGATGTGAACAAATAGATCTGGTGGATCTACCCAAGCTGTGAGGGTTGTACCATGCAGTTCAACCAACCAGGTGAAAGAGCAGCTCTGACCTATCGAGTAGGAGGGGAGCACAGATCTGATCATGATCAAGGGGACTTGAGGTGCACAAGACATAGTTACTCTCACTGGAACATTATCTCTCTAAAGAAATAAAACAGGATGCAGAGCCACATCTTGCAGCCCCCAGCAAGGTCCTGTCTACCAGTGATGCAGTGATGCTGTTCTCCCCCCAGAGAATTGACTCAGCGTAACTTCAGTCTTCTGAGCCACTTCCAGCAGGTCCTACAGAAACCAGATGGCCATTCAGTGCACTGACTCAATTCATCTTGTGAAATCAAACGGAAAAAGAGAGGAGTTGACAGAAAGGAGTGGTTGTCACTGTTCCCATGAGATACGGACACTTTTTTGCAACTATGAATGAAAGAATAACATTCAGAAACTACTAAAGCCATTCATTCAAATACATTCAAACAGGTACTATGAAGCACTATTCTGCCAGAAAGGCTTATTTAACCAGAAGATAGTGAGGGTCCAGGAACCAAAACCACAGAGTTTGAAAGTTTTCAAGGGTGCTAAGCTAAATTCAGAATGATTCCTTATGAAGGCTAACTGATATGGAGCTCAAAGAAGTTCACTGTGAGCAGAAATGTTCACGTGAGCAAAAGTTACTGTGCATACCTGAGCTTTAGTGTCATACAAAGACCAAGCCAAGGCAACTTAGCTACCAAGATCAAAAAGGCAAGGTTTACCACAAGTCTCCATTTTTTAAAACAGGTTTTACTGCAACAGTTAACACTTGGTAAGGTACTGCCTGCAACAGCAGCCAAGTAGCCCATGATCCTGGAAGGACCAGATTTCTGTCAACAATGTTTGAGCCAGTACTCAAAGGCATCTTCCAGTTGGAGTGAGTGTGAACCTACTCATTCAGCAGCTGGTGCTGTTCAAATAAGTGTCTGGGAGTAAAGAATTCAATAATTGGGTCTTAAATTGCAGTGACTCATCCCTCAAATAATTCAGCAGACTGCAATATTTACAGTCCATTGTTTTAAGAAAATGATGCAAACTATATGTCTTTGTCAGATGAATTATTCACATGAGTAATATGCCCCTGCTTGTTCATAAATATAGCTCCTGATCCAGTTACTTCTCCAGTTGTCTAACTACTGCTTCAGTTAGTTCAGGCTTTTGAGAAGCTAGGGGTTTCAGCAAAAATAACTCACCCATTTCAGTCAACTTAGCTTTCCAGTGGCCACAACTCCTTTGCCGGTTAGGGCACTGTACAAATAAGATGAGATTGATAGCTTCATTTTATGGATAAGGCAGCTGAGTCATGGTAAAGGTGTTATATCCAAAAATGAACAGTGATGGAGCCAGAAGCACAATCCCAGCTGAAGATGCTCAGTCCTCTACTGAAATCCACACTTTTTCAGATAAGACTGGCAGCCTGTCCTTTTGAAAAATGTCCATCTATACTCTCAGGTGTCAGAGATGATATTAAGTTGTGAAGCTGGGAGTACCACAGGAGGACACTTAGGGGTCCCAGCATACTCGAAGACTGAATCTCATAATGCTCTGGCCACCCCAGAGAACCACAGATCCCATCTGAAGACATTCAGCTCAGAAAGGTATGCATAACCTGAATTTAGGAGGAATTGTACATGGAGATCCATTTTCTGAGGCATAAACTAAGCAGAGAGCTGGCATTTGCATGAAAAGGCCAGATCCATCATAAGATTTCCTTGGTGCATTCACGTTCTAGACTAGGCTAGTGCCAGGAAAAGTAACATTAACATTACAAGGAAAACCACAGAAAACAGAGTGTTAATAGTGAAAGCACAGGTCTTACCAAATGGAGAAAGAAGAGGCAAGGAGGCAGAGAGAGAGCAGAAGCAGTGAATGGAGACTTTGCAGAGGGGCTGAAACACGGCGAAAACTTTAGAAGTCTCATATCTATAGATTATTGAAAGAATTTAACACAGAAAAAATGGAATTTCCCCTCTCAGGGGAGAAGTCTTTGGGGAGGTGCTCCATGCCAAATGTTTTCCCTGTGCTTGATACAAGGTTTTGGCAGGTTCCAGTGCACAAATGGAGCGCAGATTTGTGTTCATGTAGCAAAGGAGAAGACCTCTACTCTACAGGGATTGAAAGTTCAATGGCTTTGATTATTTGAATGAACACATTACATTTTTGATGGTGGAAAGCCTGCAAAGGTTTTCATAAATGAAGTTTTGATCAGAGAGAAAATATCAGGGGTAGAGACTCTGCCCAAGACTGAAAAGAAACAGAGTGCTGGCCTAAAGCTGAAAAATTAAAAATTCCCTACATGCATAATATAAATACATTCCTAGGAGAAAAATGAACAGAGCAAAAGGGCCAGAGAGGTACCAGGACTAAGACCATCACACTCTAGGTACACCAGGAGAGACAGGTAAAAAAGGACAGGCATCCCTCAAAATTACAAATGAAAAAAGGAAATTTATGCTTAATCTAGCTACTTGACATGAGAGTCTGAAAATGGATCTGTGCAGGTAGGACCATAAAATGCTGGTAGCATTAGAAGGTCTGAGGTAGTTAATCAGAGGAATTTACAGGAGAAGTTCAGCCCTGAAAGCTAAAACAGTAAGTGAAAAACAGAGAAGCCCTTGGACTCTCCCATGAGAGGTACTGGGGAGGTCCTCCCTAAAGCACAAGTTTAAGTCTCACAGAGTCTAATAAAAGTGTCAGTGTGTTGTAAAAGAGAACAAGGTCTGAATATGGCATTTGGGTATCAAAGGTTTCATGTCTCCATGGACTGGTTGCTTATAACAGCTGGAAAGGACACTATGTCACCTACTGCTACTGCTGAAAGGAGCATGACAAACTTGCCCTGGAAGCAGTGAAGATTTCATTGTTATTAAGAGAGAATATTAAAATATCAAATAAAAAACCTAGAAGAGAGATCACAGTCTCTAGAGCAACGCTCTAAAATGCAGGTGAAAACACCAGAGGTGGGTGATGCTGCAGTGGCCCCTAGTGAATGAAACAGCTGAGTCCTCCTCCAAGGGTTGCAGTACCAGCCAAAGGGAGCAAGAGACACATCTTTACATCACAAGGAAAATTGTAATTTCCTTCCCAGTAAGGCAGGGAGGGGAGATCAACCAGCCATCCTTAGGATGCTCTCGTTACAGACTTTCACAGGGGTAGGCCCTGCTTTTATACCGCAAGCCCCAGCATGGGGAAGTGACACGCTCCAAGCTCTGCCCTCGCAGAGTCCATCTCCTGGCACAGAGCATGCAGGGGCTGAGTGCCTCCTCATACAGCTCAAAGCCCCTCATTGCTGGAGAGAGGATTAGCAGGAGACAGCACCACTAAACAAGGAGCTGCTGTACTAAGAATGTTACTCTTCACATAATGGTGCATGACCACAGATTGCACCCACCAGTGATCCAGAGTTTTAAATAAATTGCAGTGAACTCCCAGACACATGGCTGCAAGTCCCCTTTATAGTGGCATGATGGGCCACTGAGCAAAGCTGTCAGTGCAATAAAGCACCCATTGGCAAAGGAGAGGTATTCAGATCTATATGCAGTACTCACAAAATATAAAATAACAAAAGGGGCATATGGGCTGTCAGCTGCAGACATTTTTTTGAAAAGTAATGAGAAATCAAGATTGCCTATGCCATTAGAAAGTGAGCTCAGGAACTTGCTGGTGCATGAAGAAATATTTAAAGAGAAGTCAATAATAAAACACAATGGGTCATCCTGAAAGTTGCTGCTGTGCACTGGAAATGATTCTGTACATCTGTACAGGAAACCAAAGGTGGTTCTACACGTCTGTGAAATAACTGTCTCAAGCACCTTATCCAGACCTTAGGCAGGAGGAAGATGAGGAATGTGTGTCTACAGAAATTTTAACCAGAAAGGATAATTGCATTAGCCTGAGCTCCCCACAGCACTAAATTGTTTACTTTTGCCCAGTGCTCATGGGGAAGTAAGGAGTAGGCAGAATGTAAATTGGATGATCATGGTTACTTTGATTAACAAGCAAAGGAGAAGCTTTTCATATCCTTTCAATGGTGCTTGCTAAATACTGTTAGAACAATGAAACTTAGTTGGGTAAGGACAAGACAACCGTGCATTTACAAGTCTCTGGCATGACCTGCTTGGACTGACCACTGTGTTACACAATAGTGGGCATTTAAATGTCAGCCACTTAAAAGAAATCTTCTCTCTCAAACTTCATGGCCTCGTGGGCTTTTTGACCCAACACAGAAATGCCAACCGAATTATAGGAAACTCTTGTTATTGTGTAGTCTGTGCACATGCTTCTGGGGTCTAAGAAAAAATGATGCTCAGAGACAGCACAGCAGTTTCTTCATGCAGATATCCCACCAAATACCCAGATTGCTAAACTGAGAGGAACATTAAATATCTCCAGCTATGGCCTGATTCAGTCAGAGGACGTCTCTAGCTCCCTTATGGCAGGCAATCAGTGGAATTTGTTACTTGCTGCTACAGAAAATACTCTCAGTTACTTGTCTTTCTTGACAGAACAGTTGATTTTTCTACCACTGAAATATCGGTTGGCGTTTCAACACAGCTGAAGCTTCCATCACTAAAAGATGTGTCTCTAAATTCAGTTTCCTACAGACACCTGTAGAGCCAAGAGTTCTCCCCGTCTCTGTAACACATGAGTGGGATGTATAAGTCTGTTTCCCACAGATGCCATCACTCTTGCAGCAAACACACACACATGGAAAGGAAGCAGCTCCTTCAGTCATAATTATCTTGTTTCCTTTACACAAACAGCAAAGTATGAGACAAAGATAAGTCCTGGAGAGTACCCATTTCACGCTGGTTTCACATTGGTGATCTGAAAGCACAGATGGGGTTTCCTGGCCAAAATACTAAAAGTACTTATTTCCTTTTTGCTTGGGAACAACTGCGCCCAAAGCTGTAGCAGCTAGGAGTGCTGTGCTGAGAAAGGGGTCATGTGTTCCCATCCCTGTGGATTCATGAGTGGGCACAGATGTTAAGCCTTTCCTTTCCCCCCAATCCCTATCCCTTATTCTCCTGTCAGCTCCTCCTTGACAAAGCAAGAAGATAATCTGCAGAAAGAAAGAGGCATTTCTCCCCTTTGTTTGGATAAAATGGCATATTTCTCTTTCATCCTTTGAAGTACATATTTGGTCCACAGAGTCCATAGAGATTCAGAACCAGAAAATACCAACTAATGATGATGGCTGATTGTTTGTGTCTTGTGCATGCCTGTCTCTGCCAGGCTGTAGCCTACACTGATGTTTCATTTGCAGGCAAAGACAGCAGGACTGCTCCCTGCAAGTGGAGAGCAACAGCTTTACCGCACTAAGAGATGCCATTTAAAGCAATGTTAAAGACAAACTTTTGGTAGCTACCTTGTGCATATATAAGAAAATATTAAAAAAACAAATAAAATTATTGCTGTCCAGCACAAAGTTAGTGGATCTCTGACTTGCTGGCATTTGCTTTTGGACTGAAGAGGGAAATATCTCTGTAAAGTTTCCATTGATCTATAAAGCAGAAACATCTGCTGAAAGTGTTGTCCCAGGCCATCTCTGACTGCAGTCAGCAGGAGGTGAGCCTGTGGTTAATAAACTTTCTCCCTCCCTTCCACAGTAGATGTCATTGCAATGAATACGAAGTACAATAAGTAAGTTTACAGGATACGGTCTAACTCAGCCAGAAAATACAAAACACAAACATGGAAAAAAGGCATCACTAGAAGACTCTCAACAGCTTTCAGATTAGTGATGTATTCCTGCCAATGCAAAAAGAGAAACACTGGACCAGCTGCCTTGAACCAGCCCTGGGACTTGCTTCCATTAAAAATGCCATAAGGACCATTTTAAAGCTCTCCTCTGCAATCCTATATAAAAGTGCTTACAAGGCTGGGATTTAATAAAATACTGTCTTCTCTGGCAGGACTTTTTGAGAATTTAATTCAATTTGCAGTGTAGTTTAAGCCACATACGCACATTGAGAACTTTAATTTCCTCAGTGATGCTAATCAGCATGCACTTCCAATGTGGCTAACAGCATCCCACAGGTATCAGAGTAGTGGAAACTTCCCAGCACAGAGATGAGCATGGAATTTACTGCTGGCAGCAATATTAAAAAAATCAAGCAACATTGGTGCTCTCCTGGGCAAAGTTCCACCAGGCTGCTTTTCATGACATTACTGGTTGTTTCCACCTACAGGATATGTTGGAGAGCAGCCTACAGCATTTCACCTGGACATCTTCCCTGTGAAACCAACATCACTTCCCCACCACAGGCATCCGTGACATGGGGCACTGGTGGGTCCTCCACCACTCCCACCACAGTGCCTGCCACAGCTTCCTGCACCCTGCAGTTCTGAACATCTGCTGCTTCGCTCCCCCTCCTACGGGAAAACAGAGACGACAGAGAGAAGGATAGTTGTCTGCACTTGATGCAGCCAGCAAGCCCCAGACTGACTTGTGAAAAAGGCTGTTTGCTGCACTGGGGGCATCTGCTGCTCTGAGACTGAGGTGGCTCTCCGTGCTTGGGGGGGGTTCGGCCGGGACAAACACCCCAAGGCAAGCACTCCAGCAAGGTCCACCCACGGCACAGCCAGCACCGCTGCCCCAGGGTGTGCCAGGACCTCCTGAGGCTGTGCCACGCACCCCCTCCCCCAGGCCCTGAAGCCTCTAGGTCCTTAAGAGCCTCGGGTTAAGTGTCCAGCAAAGGACACAGCTACAGACACAGCCAGTGTTTCTGTGAGGCTTAGCAACGCTGCCCTTCTCCTGGGGAACCAAAAGCTGGTACAGAGAACAGCCAGAAGAGCAGGATCAACAAGACTCTTCTTATTATGCCACGCTGGTTACAGCATGTCACTCTGTCATCACCCTATCATTCCTCTGCTGCGCACACCGCTTTCTGCAACTTTAATGGTGTTACACTTACCAAGGTTATAATTACACATTATAGTGCGGCTTTCCTACGCCAGAAAAGGACTAAACGTACAATTACACAGCTCATAAATAGGAAGACACCACACTACTGCACAAGCGCACATGTCCACATAAAACCTTTAATTACAGTTGCAAGCAGATTATAGAGATTTTACAAATAAGTTATTCCAACTGTGGCAATTGTTAGCACCACCTCTTGGAGAGAGCCTCCATCTGCACAGGGCTTCTCCCAGCAATGCTTCTCAGTGTTGTGCTGAGGGCTATTGTACCTGCAGAGCCAGTCATTATCAAGAAAAGCATTATTAAAAAGCAGCTTGATGGGTTTTGTTGTTACTATTCTTGTTTCAATTATTTAGATATCTGAACCTCTTTAAATTATTTGAGTATTTAGAAACACTGACTCCTGATAATCAAAGGTGTAGTCAAATGAAAAAGCATGTGTGCCAGATTCAGTGACCCCCTCAAAAGTTTAACACCAGAGCTAAAGAGAAAAACATATGGCAAATACAAATGATTAGACAATTATAGATACTAAGATTAACTGCCACTGTGACAAGATAAGAACTAAGGGCTTTCTTCCAAAACCACCCCTCATCTGAGCCATAAATACCCATCAATGGGGATCAGAGAGAAAAATAATCTCATCTCTAAACCCAAGAGGGTTTCTGGGAAAAACCTACTGCATGATATTGATGTGAAAAATCATGATGCAATCACACTCTACCAAGAGAATCTCCCAAAAGAAAGAGTCATTTATTCTATTACTCCCTTTTTGCTTATTCTATTAATTCCTTTCTCCTTTAATTTTCAATTTTAATTGTGTGGAACAGGCAAATAAAAATGAATGACTGGTGTTTTTTGAAATGTACAAAACCTGAAAAGTATGCACTTCTCTTAACATATCTTTTACGTTACTTACAGCACTTTGCACTCAGAGCTGCTCGCTGTGATGCAGAGTCCTGTGATTTATGAGGGGCAAGAGTTTCACAAATGGGAATGGGACACTTTTTCTTCCCCTCCTCCTTTTTCTCACATTAGAATAACAACAACAAACAAATAAAACACACAAAATATGAGAAAATTATCTCAGTGTCTCTTAGATTTCCTAGCTTTGCCTCTGTTTCCTAGCATCATATTCTTAGGCATATTATTCAGGAGGGAAAGTTTCTACTTGGCTACAGTAATTTCATCTGCATTTCTCATAGCTTCAGCAACAAAAACATCTCAGCTTGTGGGCTCTTAAAGGCAGAATTAACAAGAATATACACATATATACTGAGCCACATGAATCCTGATCACAGATACAGATAGGAGCACACACAGGAATAGATACAGTCAACTTCTATTTCCCTTATTCATTGTGAAGTCCAACTGGAAGTACTTAACAGAGGGATATGAAGAAAGTGTGCAGCATATGGGTCTGGAACTTGGAGAAAGAAGAAAATTTCAGTTCTGAGGGTCAAATGAGTTTGTGATGCATTTTGTAAAATAGCAGGAGCTTAAGTCAGCATTTTCAGGATTTATTTTCAATTTCAAGTGTTTTAAAATGAGACTGAGCCCTGATCTTTTTAAAGGGGCATGATGATTTCTCAAAACCAGACCCCTTGCTCCAGTCACATGAAATGCAGCACAATCAATATCAGCTCTAATTTTTTTAAATCCCACATTTTGACTATGATGGTGCTTGCCTTTTGGCAACACTATTGGCTGTGAAGTCTCACCTGAAAGTGTGCACACTCACAACCTAGCCACCTTCCTGTCAATACAATAAGGTCACCAGGAGGAAATGGAAGAAATTTCTCAGTAATTTTTTGCAACATGAATTCATTCTTTGCCAGGGAAAACAATGGGAAAACACCACATGTATTTGATGGCCTCATTCCCTGAATAATGAGTTTGCGATGCTTTTTGTAAAATAGCAGGAGCTTAAGTCAGCATTTTCAGGATTTAATTTCAATTTTCAGTTATTTAAACTTAGACTGATTTTAAGATGACCATGACGATGAAACATCCCATGAGCCCTCACACCTCTATATTCTGCTACATTAGGACAGATTTCTAGTGCAAGAAGGACATGTCTGAAAGGATACAGAAGAACTTAGTTGAACAGAGGCCTTGACACAACACTAGTGGTGTCCATTCCAGCAGGAACAGACGGAAGTGAGTTGGGCGAGGAAAGCTGAGTAAGGTCCTCTCAGATTTTAAAGATTGAAGAAGGAAAATAAACAGGTATAAAGCAGTCTCCTGCATTAGAAGGCAAAGCAGAAACAAGAAAAAAAGTACCTGAGAGGAGGCACGGGACAGCATTCAGAAACAGAAGTGGGAATGAACCAGCTAAAAACAAATAACCAAATAACAAGTGGCTGGGTCATTTCCACCACTTGCACTCATGGATGAAGATACATGCCAATAAGGTCTGCAGTAATTTGCAATATTATAGGACACTCTGGAAAATGTATTTGTTCCCAGAGGTTAAAAAACTGACTGTTCAACACAATACACTGATGGCATCACTGTATCAGTCTAAAGAAAACAACAAAAAAGCACTGGAGTAGAGACTAAGCTCACCCCCTACTACACAATAGAATAGAACTCCCTACGGTGTACAGAGTCACGATGTGCTCAGTTCAGTGCTTCCCAATCAACAAGCAGGAGCAAACAGCCCAGGCCCTGTCAGTGTTGCAGGGGAAATAGCCAAACCCACTGAACGGCATTTACCAGCGGTTACAAGCCTTAACAAAAACGGCCAAGTCAGCACATCCTTTGACCTAAATCAACAAAACAAAGTGCTTGGGAGAAGCACTGTCGTATTCACAGTGGACAGCATCTTTCCAAGATGAATGCCCAAGTTTTATTCCCCTTTTAGATGCCGCAAATGGTTTTTGGCAGATGCTTCTACACCCAGATGGCGCCAAGTTAACTACTTTTATTATGCCTTTTGGATGGTAATCCTTCCACAGACTTCCTTTTGGCATTGCTACTGCACCCAATATATTCCAAAGGAAATGACAAAGCTACTGCAGCACCTGGAAAGGGATAGTTGCTTGTACAGACAAAGTCCTGGGATATTGCCATTGGGAAGAGAAATATGATAAAAGCCAGTCTAGATTTCCAGAGACACTTGGTATTCAGGTCTGAAAGGCAATAAACATTGGGCTACATCAAAACTAGCTGAACGACTGAGATAACACACATGAAAACAAGGCATTAAGGAAGACCGAGGAAGGGTAAATTGGCCTAAGAAAGTAATAAATTAATGCAAACTCCTGAATCTATGTCAAAGTGAAATGAAGACTAGGTTATGAGTGGTAGCAACATATCCTTGTAATGAACTCCTGGAAAATGAAATCAACTGATATTTGAATATAATTCAAGAATATGTTTTCAAGTGAGTGGAAGCCCTACCTGAAGCACATAATTCTCCTTTCCTGTAACCACTCAGAGCCAACTGCAACATTACAACCCAGTCAGACTGGTGGGGCTGCTACGTACTGCTGCTAGACATTTGCTGACGATATAAATCACTCTCTGCAGACTGAGAACTGTCTCATTGTAAAAGAAACATGTGAAAAATGTAGGAAAAAAGCTCTTCCAGAGCGTTAATTCAACTTTTGACTGACCACAAACCACTTGTACCCCTGATAAATAAGAAAGACTTGGATCATGTGCCAGTGACTTGTTAAGCCCTACTTAGGGCTTAACTAGGCACAATCCACAGACATAATACAGTGTTCTGCCTGGCACAGCCTTACCCACTGGCGCTACCCTGCCCAGATACCTTGCAAATGTGACAGATGTATGAATATTGCAAATCATTGAGGAAATTAAAGCTTTATGAGAGAGATCTGCAAGCCTTAAAACCAGCGTCCAATTCATACTTACAACACATCTGATTGGCTAATGCCAAAAATGTAGAGCTGCAATATTAGAGTGTGGGAAAAGTGACTGCCTTAAGTGCATTAGAATAATATCCTTATTCCAAAAAAAAAGTAACATTTCAGAGCCAACATGATTATCCCAGCAAAAATATCCCTGTGGTACTTCATTACTGAAAATTATGAATAAGCTGAGATGTCTGTTTAGTGGTGTGCCACAGGCAGAAGACATCCTGCTCTTTCTAGCTATGCCTGTGTGTCGTTGCCTGTGAAACACAAAGACTACTGCAGTCTCCCACTGAAGGCTGAGATGCCTGCCTAGATCCTATGAGTTAGGCACATTCCTCACAAATGACCTCCTGACCCAGTCCTTTCCCACGGGTAAAGGACTGCTGTGTTAGAGCAGTAGTGCTGGAGCATGAGTGGAGAAACACAATTACTTCCCATTTATTTGTGATTCTCTTGGCTAGGTTATTATCCTTTAACACAGTGACTTCAAAACTGGAATGCCTTTACGCAAATGTTTTAAGGTTTAAACCTTCCAGCAATACATTGCACATCTCTATCTGACATTCTGTCTCTCTCTTCACTCTCCTGGAATTCTTGCTTTTAGCAACCACATCCCTGGTTTTTGATTCCTGGGAAAAAAATCCCCTTTCTCATGGCATCTTGCTCGATCATTGAAGTTGACATGCCAAAAGATTCCCAAGATCTTGTTGGCTTTTTTGGCATCCCACTTCTCCACATCTGTTATTTTATATAGCTATCCATAATATTACAATTATTATGCCAGTAGCTTGTCCTCTTCATATGCAGACTATATCTCTCACAGATTTCTCCCCAAATGGGTGCCTTCTCCACTACATTAGCTACTCCAGGCCCCAAAAATCCATCTGTCTGAGAGCTCTATTTTTCCAAAAACATAATTCACCAAGGCCCAAAATACCTGACAGCCTTATACATCATAAAATTAATGACCAGAAAGTAATGCATTCATAATTTGTGATTGAAGGCCAATGAAAGTGACACAAGAAACTTTCCTTTCCTCCATGCTGTTGCAGCTTAAGTAGCATCCAGAAACTTGCTAATGACTGATGCCCACAAAAACAGAAATTAATGATGTTTTTTCAAAGAATTATCAGGATTACTTTTTATTTATATTGATGTAAGCTTCTTTTGTAGACCTTAAAGTGGTACTCCGTTCCCTTACAAATCAGGAGAAGAACACAAAAACCTGTGTGTCTCAGATGATATGCCATCCTTTGCCCACAATCTAAAAATTTGCCTTGAAATGTTGATAACAACTAGAAGACAGGGATAAAAGAAGAGGCATCCCTGAACAGAGGAACATCATCAAGGAGCCATACCCATTTTTTATGCTATTCAGCAAGACAAAATATCTAAGTCTACAGAAGGCAATTGGGTATGATCATAACGTGTTCTTATTCTATGCAAGATAAAAACTAACATTTATTGCCTACTTAACATTCACACTCATTCTACCAAAATTTTGCTCACAGTCTCATTTCATCTGTGCAATTTCCTGGGCCCTGGCTACTGCCTACTGGACATTGCTCATCACTGTACAGCATTTCTAGGGAGAGGGGAAGGAAAACAGATGAACAGGCACCACTTCTTCTCAAGCCACAGCTGAAACAGAGGGATAACCCAGGCCAATGGGTTTTAAACCACCATAATAGTACCAGTTCTCCTTTTATCCTACCCTTTCTATAATGGTTTTCTAGACTATCTCCTATATTATCTCATACTGCACGTTGTCCCACTTGAAACATTTACTCATGGGTCTACAACAGTGTATGGGGTTTGCAATTATTTATTGGGTGAGCACCTTCACCAGCCAAGGTCAAACCACTACAGCCTGTCAGATTGACAGGTCTATGATTTGTGAGACCTTACAGGAAAAGTCTATTTTTTTCCCTCCCAATGTCAGTATTAAATGCAAAATCAGGTACATTTTTAGCCAAATCTCACAATCAATAAAACCCACCACCCCAAACAAAAAAAAAACCCAGCAGAGCCCCAGACCTCAAAGCAAGCAGTTAATGAATCTTAATGAATGAATTATCATTAAAAAGTCACAAACAGAAAGGAAAACTTCACCAAATATTTGAGAAAATCAACACAGAAACTACTCCCAGCCCTTGTCAGGAACTGTTCAACACAGAACAGTCAAAGAATAGGTCAAAGCTCTGAAAAGCAAATGTCTTTGTCTCCAGGCATGTGCACAGCTGTGCCCGAAGAGTGTGGTGTTCAGCTTATACCTGGGCTTTTTCTGGAAAACAGGAAATATGTGTTTTCTTACCTGTCTCTTGAAAAAAGGAAGAAAATTCTTGTCACAGGGCACAACTGAGCACAGGAATGCAGAATGGAACTGCAGCATTCCTGCTCCCAGAGAGATGCACAGCTTCACCAAACTAGGCCATGGAATACATCATCTAATTGCAAAGTCAGGTCTGCTTTCAGCATGGGGTTGGACCAGATGACCTCCAAGCATCCTTGCAATCTATAATTTAATGATTCTAATCAGTAAATAAAAAAAAAAAAAAAAAATCTGCCAGTGAGAGGGTTTTGATATGTTCTTGTCATAGCTATAATAGCTGATCTAAAGTATTCAATGTGAAAAATATATTGTCATACGAATTCCTCCTTATGCACTGCACTGTTCATGTGTTTTACAGCACACTTTAAAATGGGACACAACCTTATGCATTTCCTTTGGTTGACTTTTTGCAAAGACACCTCTGTGAAGGAATAATCATGTTCCAAGTGGCTTAGGGCTAGTACATCTGCAGGCAAGGCATGAGCTGCTGGGACAAGCACCTTACATCTTTCCTGCCTCTCTCTGTATGTCTCTGGCCCTCATGGCACACATCCTGCAGTTATCTACAGTATTCGCAGAACTTTCTGGGTTTTGTGGCTGGCTGTTATTTTTGTACCAACCTTGCAGCAATTGCTAGTGACCACAGCATTTCCACCTTTCCAAGCTGTGTGCTTGAAAATGTTATCCATTTCAATAGGAAAGAAAGCCCAAGGACACACATATTGAGCAAGTATCTAACTGCTTAGCTTTCTACCAGACAACCAAGGTTTTTTTGCTTAACTGCCAAAAGCAGAACAACAAAACTGTTTGCCAGATCCTACTCACTCTCTGTGCAAGTCCCTTCTCATCCATCAGAGACTGTTCAGCTCCAGACAGGACAGGACAGATGAAACTGGCCCTTCTCTTCAACTTTATTGTCCACTGCAGGCACATAAATGCGTCCCACCCCAGAGTATGTCAGACCACTGGCCATTGACATAATAATTCCTTTGAAATGCCAGTGCTCAAAACCAGTAGAGTCCCCAGCTACCCTTGCAGTAGTGAAAGCCAAGTTTCCAAAGACTGCAAGGCAAAGAGGGGCGTTTCCAAGGGCAGGAAAAGCAGTCATGTTCCTGACTGGTTGCTGTCCTTGGAAAAAAAAAGTCTGTCTTGCATGTGTGAGCAGCTCGGGCAGGGCATGATCTTCCTCCAGGGACATCCTCTCTTTGCATTGTTTTCCCTTTTCAAGAGTACAAGTGTTGGGCAGCCGCCTGCAACTGTTTCACTGTAGGATGAAATGAAATATAGTGTTCTTAATAAAAGAAAAAAGTAACTCACACAATAGGAAGATTTAGTTAGGTTCCTGAAAAATGAAGAGCAAAGAAGCAGTTCTCCCCATATGTCTAAGGCATTTGAGAGTGAATATTTGACTCACATAGCTGCAAGGAGTTTGGCAACATATGCTAAATTTCCAGTGGGACAGGCAGAAGGGCCAATGAGAAGGGATGCTGACAGGCTAGGAATGGAGTAGCAGTGTGGTATTTTAACAAAGATGAAGAGTGTAGCTCTACATCTGAGAGCAGCTTTGTTAATGCAGTTGAGTTTCTCAGGCCACATAGCTGAACTGTCAGTGGGTTTGGCTGTGTCACCTCAGTATAAGCAAAGCCCAATGAAATGTGAGTAATTTCTAAAAGAAAGCATTTCTGTGGGTTTGATTCTCTGTTTTGTGGTCATTGCCTTGGAAGGAGCATTAGTAATTTTGGGCTTTTGCACTTGTATTAAAAAAAAAAAAAAAAAAAAAAAAGAAGAAGGGAGATAGAGAAAGTTTTAGCAATGGTTAAAAGCTTGTTAAGGGCCTGCAGCCAGAGCCTTGCTGGACCCACAGGGTCACCTGGACTGCTGGCAGCCAGCCCTGTGGGGGCAAGGACACTGCCTGCTCTGAGGCTTGGCACTGGCTGCCCTCCCCTTCCACCTCCTCCACGCTGGGAGCTGAGCTGAGGGTGAGGCAAGTAGAGCCTCGCACACTGCCATGCCTGACGGAGCCGGGGACAGCACACACGCTGCCCCTGCTCTGCATCCAGCACAGGCACACTCCCTCCCTCCAAACCTGAGCATCAGGAACTGGCAGCATGAGCAGGAGACAGTGGAAATCAGCCAGTGCAGAGCAGTGACATGAGCACTCAGGGTGTAATCAACATCTAGTCACTTGAAGGAAGACACCTGCCTCCATCTGGCTTCCATGTGCCTACATTGTCCCCTTAGATCTGGTCCGTAGACTGGTCATCTACATCCCATTTTGTCCAGAACAGTTAAACACTGTGCAGAATGGTAAGACTCATGATTCCTCAGCCCAAATTAAAACATCCCCTTGCCTCATAGATGCATCTGCTGTTAAGGGCACTTTCTCCTCTGACTTTTCAGAAGCACTCTGGCAGTCACAGTCCCACCCTCAGAGACTTTAAATGCTGGGATGAAAGCCCCTTCACAGAGGGCAGCTCTAGTGACCCGACAGGTGCCTGCCCAACTCCCTACACATCCCACATTCACACAGACAAGATTTCCTCAGCAGCTCAATCTCAGGTTTCCCAAGTAAGGGACTCAGACCTCTGGTTCCTTTAAGGAATTTTATTTTGGTGCAGCAACAGAGTAACAGCTCAGGCTTGTGCCTTGGAGAAGGGACACTGACCAAAGGAAACACTGGGCTTTTATACCCTGAGGCTGAGGTCTTCCACCTGAGTCCTCAGCTGCTGCTATGTCTCTGAGTGTCTGGTCACCTGTCTGAGCCAAAGGTCCTCCTGCCCTTTGCTGGACAAAGGGGCAGCACCAGGTCACGGCCTCTTGCCTCGAGCTGTCCTCACCCAGGGCTCAATCCGAGCTGCACCTGAGCTACCTGCACTACCTGGACCCCTCGACAACTGCCTTAGGTTAAGGGCCTGGCAGCTCCTACCTCTGGCCAAACCTGGCCGGAGCTCACCTTTGAGCTCACAGGAGTCTGTCAAATCCAAGGCACTTCAAAATCTCAAGTAACTTGCATTATGAAAGCTGTGTAGATGTTTCCAACAAAATTTTGACTAGCTGAAAAATTTCCAAGGAAATCTAAGAGTTGACTGTGCAGCTGTGAGTTGAGAAAAATAAAAAAAAAAATTGCATGGTCTTACTTGGGTTGCAATTGTAGCTCAGTTACAGTTATCTGCTCTAAACAATCTTTTCCTTTATAAAAATTCTTGAACAATAAAAAGTTGCCTCTACCCCCCTAAAATGCAGTGTAAGCTTTGTAGCTTGCTAGGAAAGAGATCTGTAACATGCATTATGCCATTTGGCACTCTCCAGAAACAATTTTCCAATAGCATTGAAACATAATGAGTGCAGTGCATATAAACAAGCAGAAGGTGCTTTGGGGCTTGATCTTTAAGGGTTCACCTCCCAATTCTTCCTGCAAAAGTGGTGTCTCTGGCTCTGATGCTCCTGCAATGGTTGTACAAAAATTCATATATTTAGCTTAGTAATTGCCCCAAAACATGGTTTTGATTCCCACATAAGCCAGGGCTTTCTGATTTCTTGGGTTTACAAAGCTTGCACAGCTACATTTTTCTGACGAATTAAAGGCTTACTACAGAATTGTTTTAAAGGGCATGATGGCTGCATGCACTTAGGCTTATCTCAAGATAAGACAACACCTTTCCGTAAGCAGGGAAGGAGCAACAGCTTCTGTCCTGTGTATCCTGCATGTCCTGAGCATGGCAGGTCTGCAGAGCGAGAGATGCCTGAAATATCTATGGAGTGTAATACATTAAAGCATAGGCTGCACCCACCCATAGCTCAGGTGAAGATGTTGGCATTTTTGATAGCTCTTTTTCTGTACTGTTGCATCAAACTTAGCTGTCAACAGTGGATGCTGTAGGCAAAGCCAGCTCCGTGCTAAGGGAGGAACAATGACACTCTCAATTCAGAACCAGAGAAAGGGCCAGCCCAGACCAAAGATCTCAGTCCAAGAATCAGTTCTCCCTGTATGCTAAAAGACAGGCTTCCATCCTGCCATGCTCATTGTTTACATGTTCCATCCGTAGGGCTTAGGAAGCTGTCCCAACCAAGCACCTTCACTTAGAGCAGCAAGAGAGACTGTCACAAGTCATTCACAATTATTTACAGTTTCTTTCCACCCTTAAGACGGAAAGAGACCAAGGAAATCATTGAAATGCATTAATAAGACTATTTCAGTTACTTTTCTCCACTTACTTACCAGTTACTTTTAAACTCTGCATCTGTCTCTCACTTACTGGCTTGCAGATACTTCGATAGCAAGCCACAGAAACCACTGCAACAAGTACTTCACCAGTACTGGGGAAACTCTCAGGAGAGAGGAAAAGAAATAAGTACAAAATTGTTACTCTTTTTGCTCTCTGCGTTTATTTATTTTGGACCCATTGGGCTAGACCGCAACTAAAACTTTATGAACCTAATAAAATTCCCAACATTCTCAGACATGGGTCGTGATGTTTATATATTAGGCAGAATACAAAGGTGTATTTATGAGGAGATTTGGAAGTACTTAGAGATGCTTGAGCTCAGGCAAAGCATAAAACACACATAAGAAATATTTTCAAACTTAACACAGGTAAAATCAAGCTAACCAGATGACACATCACCACCAGAAGTGTTTCAGAAATGTTGTGCTCCTCATCACAGAACCATCCCACATAGTCACAATGGTGGAGTTCGGGACAAATTAATTATTTTTCAATAGATGTTATTTATTTATTTGCATTGCTTTGCTATGTCTAAAATACAGCTCTATCATCTTGGTACTGGTAGTAAGCATAAACACTAATAAACAGGAGAAGGTTGCAAGAGTAAACTTATCTTTTCCTTTCTGTCTTCATAAAACACACACTATTCCCTGATTTAATAAGCAAGATGTACTGTTTGACTCAAGTAGAAGGATAATGGGTCTTGGCAACAGATTAGGCTTTCCATCTCTGTAAATACGAAAAAGCTAGAGGGAATATATGATGGGATTTATTTCTGCCAGGAGCAAATAAACAGTTCTGTCAATACACAGATAATCCCACTTCCCCACTTCCCCATCTCTGTCTTGTCTTTGTCCATCTCCATTCCACCTCATTAAAAAAAAAATGTTACGTGCTCATTTTTCTCCTGTCACGCATAGTTGTTTTACTGATTTCAGCATTAACTTTTTTTGATACTTCCTGTCACTGGAAGACCTCTCACTCTCTCTACCCACAAGAACAACATACGTTTTTAATTTAGGTTATGTTTCCAGCAGATGTTGCAGGACATGAAGGTCTTGCTTTCTCTTTCATTAAAAAGGCACTTGTAACACATTTTATTGTCTTGGATGGGAAATGGCATGTATTACAATATTCAGGAATCAGTCAATCTGATTTCATAATCCCTATCTTAAAAAAATATAATGAGTTAACAAGAAAGAATAAAAACCAAGGTCTGTGTTATATCTCCCTGAAGAGCATGTGTAAGCATCCCCCAAAGGGTGCTATGGAAGGTAAGGTTTAGTATCTCAGAGGACCTCCCCAACTCTAATATCCACACTCATCCCAAGAATCACTTCTTGTTTTCATGACATTTTATATGAAAATTCTGAGTGTACACCAGTGCCTTTGGTTCTCCATGTGGGCCTCCCAGCTATGCCATGGGCATACAGCTTCATCTGAATTTAGACTTGTTAACAGAAGCCCTCCAGCTCCCAAGACATGACACCAACAGCTCACGTGGAGCCTGAGGTATGGGTTAAAGTGTCATGTCAAGATATGCTATCCTTGTCTGCTTGCTGCTGGCCGGTGGCCTGGCCAGGATCACATCATATGTCTCCCTTGCAGCAGGAGGACTGGTTTAAAATGGATCAGAGCACCAAAAACCTCAGTGCTTTGAACTCACCTAAGAAAGACAGACCAGAACAAGTAAGCTCCTGCTTCATTAACTGCCATCGAAGAGCAAGGCTTGAAAGGAAAGGAATAGGGCAGGCTGCATTGAAAAATAGCAATGAAATCTAATCAGAAACTCAGTATATCAGAAAATGGTCTGTTACAGTCCCCAAAGATTTTTTCAAAAACCTTTTAGCTTATGCACACTAGAAAATTGCTGTTCATAGTCTGTAGGATGTTCACAGTGTCATAGAACCATCTGTTGTCTGGTTTCACAAGTACCTGCTGCTAAACACATATATGTGTGTATGTGTATGCATCTTTGTGTGTGTACTTTACATGCACTCATATTTACTTATTCCATCCTTTGTGTTGAAACTAGGAACAAAAATGAGGTTATACCCTACAGCAAAACATACACAAACATAATGTGGAATCACCAGAGCTGCCAAAAAATCCCCGCTGTAGAAAGAAGATTAAGTCTTACAAAATGGACAGCAAACCACAAGTTTCATACAGAATGCTTGTTTCCAATATACTTAGATTTTATCATTCCATTGTTGCTTCCTGTATTATGGAAGCAATTTTTTTTAGAAAAGCATAGGTATGTCAGAGCCAGAAGCAATGGTCCATCTAAACCTGCATTTGTGACAGTAAGTAATACAGACATCATACAATACATTGATATCTCAGCATCTATTCCCAACCACAAAAATCCAGCCAGTGGCAGTGTCTCAGGTTTCCTCATTTTCCATGAATTTGTCTATCTTCTCTTCAGCTGATGCGCAGTGCTTTTTATTGCTGACTTTGGAAATTACTCCATAATTTAAAAACTCTTTGTCTAACAGAAATCCAAATTGGATCCAACTGAGGTTGGTGGTTTCCACCTGCTATATTGGGTTTTCTGATTACATACCCTA
Source organism: Anomalospiza imberbis (assembly GCF_031753505.1). Lineage (NCBI taxonomy): Eukaryota > Metazoa > Chordata > Aves > Passeriformes > Viduidae > Anomalospiza > Anomalospiza imberbis. The sequence continues at coordinate 16,493,193 of NC_089684.1, forward strand.
ATTTTCCATTTGTACCCTTCTGTAAGCACTTGAAGAAGGCACTTACTGCTTGAGGTGGCTGCTGGCACCCTGGGGCCAACAAGGAGAGATCAGAAGCAATTTTGCAGTGTTTACCTTCTCCTGGCCACAGGCTGCTGGATCTGGGTGGTGGCCCCACAGTGGATCAGTTCAGTGTGGATCCTTCCTTCCTGGCTGCTCCTGGCTCCCAGCAAGCAGCAGCAGGGCTCAGCAGCATCCTGCTCATTCCTGAAGCTCCTGGGATCAGTCCCCAGTGGTCTGCCTTCTTCCACATGGATTTATTTGTGACCCAGGACCTTTCTAAGTAAAGGAAACCCAACAGGAGTCACACTGAACTCTGGTCAGTCAATGAAATGGTCTTGTTTTGACTGGGCACTTGCCACCTTGGCTGGGGGGGCTGCTTGCCCAGCATCTGTGCCCCATGGGGCATATTGTGGCCCTGCTCCACTCACCAGAGGGGATGATGTAATGTCCAGATGATCACAACTGAAGGGCTATCCCAGTTATTTTCCATCTCAGCAAGAAGCAGACATTTTCCCAAGTCCCATGGAAGTCCTGGTGCTTGGCTAGTGATACCATAAGCTCCTGAGCCAGGCAAGCACCAGGGGCCAGTGGTAGCCCTGTGGAGTCAGGAACATTTGGGAATTCAGCCACTGGGACTCTAGGCACAGCAACCCTCAGTGTGGACTGTTTTCCTTCCTGCAAATAACCTGCTCAGTTTTGCTTTATTTTCATAACTAATCACAGCAAAACCAAGCCTGAAATTCTTCCTAGCAGCATGTCAAGCTCTCTCCACACCTCTCCTGGTACCTGACTGTGACAATCCCCATCCTACTGGCATTGGAGTGGGGCTGCCCAGTGCCAGCCCCAGTGAGCATGTGGTCAGTAGTGGAAGATGGATCCTGCCCACAGGACCTGCCTGCACACTGAGGGACAACACCTCAGAGGAGGGGGCAGGTGGGCTTCTCCTTCATGGCACTGGAGGGCACTGAGACCAAAACAAAACCTGGTGCAGCAGGAGCATCTCCAGCTGCTCAGCACTGCAGACCCATGAGCACCTCAGGCAGAAAAGGAGCTGAGGAGCAGAGCTAGGATGTGCAATGAGAGATGAGATTTCAATAATCTGTCAGAAATACTGCTTACAAATGTCAGCTTGTAAAAATTTATCAATGTGCAGACTGAAATATTCCTACTCCTGGGATACCTTTTTTTCTTTTAAGATTGAAATTTTTCCTTCTTCTGTATATGTAGCCTAGGAACGAGCATTCTGACATTTCTCTATTCCTTTTCAGGCTCCATGTTGCTGTGCACAGAGATCCCTCTAACTTTTTCTTTTTCTTGGCTTTGACACTCAGGCTTGCCTCTGTACATTTAAACAGTAGCCCAAAGCTGCGCTGCAGGATCCCGATGTGCATCCCCACTGAGGAGCACAGTGGGATGGCAAGGAAAGCAGCTGAGAGACTCTGGAATGCACCAGCGAGTGGGAGCAGCAACACTGGGGCGAGTAGAAGCAACCATGGCTGCAGGGACAGCCATCCTTGCTTCCCCATGTGTGGGAAAGAACCTCCAGGAGGGCAGCCCACCACAGGGATGGGGAAGGAGAAAGGCAAAAGGTTATGCTGGGGATACGGCGGCTCCTTGCAGGCAGAAAATCTGAATTGAGCATATAAACATCCCATGCTTCCCAGCATGATTTTCAATTAAAATAAACCCATTCTGTAACACCGCCAGAGAATGGTTCACTGAGAAATTTATAGTCTGAAGTATAAAGGAACTCAATCACTATTACTCTGTGAACATTTATTAAGAATATTAAAATGAAATTAAAATTGACAGATTAGGGAGATTTGATGCCCTTTGTGGACACTTACTTTTATTTTCAGGACAAAGTTGCTTTGCTTCCAAGAAGTCTGATGAATTCATAGATAGGAACTCACTAAAATCATCCACCATGGTATTGTATAGCACTCATTTTGCTTGCTGTTAAGTGATATTTTGTAGTTCCTCTGTTACCTCAAGAGACTGAGTTGATTGGCCTGGGTTAAGCCAAAAAACCAAAAATAGAAAACCACAAAGTATTGTAACATATATCCAAAATAATAAATCTGTAATCAGCAAAGAAGAGAACCTCTGTTAACATCTTCTTAATGTAAAACAAGTATTTTTTGAGGTATGCAAATAAAGAGAGTTAATGAGACCAATTTTAAAAAGTAGCTTTTGCAAGCCCAATCGTTTTGGATTACTTAGTATGCAGATTGCTGAAGGCTGAGCTGCTCCGAGGAATCCCTTAACTTTTTGATGGCTGAGTGCTGCACATGTATATCCCTGTAAGCTGTGTTGGTCCTGCCTGGAAGAGGCAGCCTTCCCAAGGAACTAGTTACACGTTTTCCATGAGCTGGTCCCTACAGCTTTTAACACAATTTTGCACTGCACTTGTAACTGGATCAACAAAATAAATTGGCACACCAATGCCAAAATCCCCAAGCACTTCTTTCTCCTGAGAAATTCAACTGCACAATAAAAATGAATAACAGGAAAAAAGTTTTATCATGTGCATCATCTTATATGAAAAACCACAAATATTTGGTCTTGATTTAGGTTGTTTCTTCATATTGCCACAAGATGTTAGCACCTTGACATTTTGTTATTATTATTGCTGCTTTCATTTCTAAGCTGGTGCATTTTCTACCTTGTTCTAAGCATGTCCTGTGCTCTTACCCTAGGGTACAAAATTTCACCTCTTTCCTGGTCTTTTAGTGATTATCAATGAACATTTAGTAACTATTAAATAATTAACCTGTAGATCAACCTCCTCTCACAAGTACATGACCAAGGCAACTGGTAAACTCAGTAATATGTGCATGATTTTCAAGAGACAAATATGTCTCTCTCTATGACATATAGTTGAAAAATATCCAGCATGTCTGAAAAAAAGTTACTTTCTAGATGCTTCCATCCATATTCAAATTTTACCTTTAGATCCCAGTTTTTCAGTTTGCTATGACACATACATTCACCTAGAGAGTTAGACAGCATCTAACACCACCACAGTCTTGGCAGAAAAGTCCTTGTTGATACTTCTATCACTGTAAAATCAACTCATGCTGAGTGAATTAATTACTTACTAAGTTGACAGTTTTTAAGAGAGCGCAAGATAAAACCAACCAAAAAGAAAGCCAAATATAAAATTCCAAATAGAACCACAGTGTCTGTTGAACTGTTAAAATAAGAATGCAATAATTTTTGCAGTGTTGAACGTTGGTCCTTGGATGAGTTTTTAGTATCACATTTCAAAACACATTGCTCATACAGCTTTCTTGCAATGCTTTTCAACATGCATATCAGCCAGTCCCAAAAGTCTAAAACCTCTCAGGCTAACTCTGGAAACTATTTAGCACCTGAATCCCATTTATTTCTACATAAACATCTCAGTTCCTTAGTCATAACTGGGAGAAGTGTACTCCTCTACCTCTCAGGATTTATTTAATAAATTTTACATAATATTCCTTAAGTCCTTTAAATACTACTCTCTGTTCAAGAGGAGAGCCCAAAGATATCCTAAACAGATCAAAGTGAAATAAAAAATGAAGTGAGATCAGCAGTGACAAGATGAGCTTTGCTTTGGCTCCTGGAGATGAATAGATAGATAGATAGATGGATAGATAGATAGATAGACAGACAGCATGTAAACACATTACTAAAAGCCTCAAATTACAATCCATAATTTGCAAACTCCAGATAAGAGCATTTGAGTATGTATACTGAAACTCAAAACTGTTCTTAATTCATGGCATTGAATTTTTCCTCTACTGTCACTTAAATAAAATTATTTCCATTATTCGCTAGAACAGGTAAATAGCAAAATGCAGAAACTCATACCACAAGTTATATTTATGGAAATATTGTCTAATTTTTGAAGAAACAACTTTGTGCTGTGTCATTGGTTCAGGACAGATGGCCTCATAAACCTCTCAGCAATATATAAAACCCAGGGTTATATTTTACAGGCTCCAGGACCTGCATTTCACAGAGATGACTGAGTGCTGCAGCAGAGAACCAAAAGCCATTTCTGCCGAGTGGTGGGATGTGAGCTGAAGGGCCTATCACCTGCACACAGTGCAGGATGAGACCAAAATGGGGAGTAACCAAGAGCTGCTGTCCCCACTAATGTGCTGCACCACGCTGCACTGTCAATGGCAAGCTGTAGATCCATGAACTCCTTGATTTCTTAAATTAATTTTTGGTCATATGCTCACTCCCAAGACTGAGTGGTGATGCTGAAACAAAAGCCCATGGAAGCAGCATGTTACACAGCAGAGTCTGAATTTATACACCCTGCCCTTTCTGGCTCCACAAATATTCATAGGTGGCGCTTCTCTGTTATTAGTATCCATGGTATGAACATCAGGCTTCATGTGACATATTCTCATTTACTGGCATTTTACAAGAGACATCTGCTTACTTAAGTCAATATATCTACAGCTGAAATACTCCCATTTATCCTACTTACCTTCTCCTGTGTTACAAATCTGCCTGGGGTTTAATTACTGGAAAACCTCTGAAACAGTATTGATTGCAGATACTAAGGGGTGACCTGTCCCAGATCCACCTTGTGCTTGCTCAGGGCTGCTGCCCATGCTGGGTGCAGCTGACACACAGGTCCACACACCTGCCTTGTCTCCTCTGCCCTGATGGTGTTTCTTGCTGGACTCAGGTGCTGAGAAGGAAGAATCCATCATACTCCAAAGTAGAGTGGCACAGCTGAAAGGAGCACGTTCAGCAGGAAATATTTCCACTCAAGTAGCCTGCAGAAAGAGTGTGGTAGGGAAGTAAAACCAGGAAATTAGGCGCAGAAATCTCTGTTCAAAACAGGATATTAAGGTTTCTCCCAAAATACTGCTGAAGAAACCCAGAACTAAAATCATCCACGCTGTTTAATTTTAGCCCTTGCAAGTACAATTTCCAGGGACATATGGGCCTTGAATGCCATTACCAAGTAGTACATTTTTCTGTGTCTCAACACACAGTGTGGATGGCACTACCTAATGAGCAGTGGCAGCAAATCCTCTTGATCTCCACTGCCTACACCATTGCCAGCCCTCTGCATCTAAGCAAGGAGAAGCAAAGAGTGGTCTGAGTAGGTTGTCAAAGCTGTCCTGGGGTATGGACATGTCAATTGCAAGTGACCTCCCCAGGCATCTGCTGGCAGCAGAGAAATTTTGAACTCAGAAATCTCACTGTTTTGCAGATCCTTAAGGCAGTTGTGGGTCTCTGTCACAGCCTTGGCTCAACATGTGGTACTTCAGTTTGTTTTCATCCAGGTCTTCCACCTCCTTGGCTAGGCCCCCTCAGGCCTCCCCAAGCCAGGAGTGCTGGGTTTAGGTCTAAAACTCCTGAGGAATATCAGCATGGCTCCCAACCCAATCTGAACTGGAGACCCAACCCACCCTACCCACATCTCCTCCCTGCCCAGCCTACCCTTCCTTGTGTCCTCCCTGCCAAAGCACTTCCAACCTCACCCACCTTCTATGTAGTCTTTAGTCTTTAGGCCACCTCCTCGCCCCAGAGCTTCTAGTTCCCTCGTTCAGTGGTGGTGGGTGGATGTATGGCTGTCGCCATGCCTGAAGACTCCTTGAAGTACAGAGAAAGGAGAACAAACACTAGGACACACACTTCCATTGAAGCCATGAGTGTATGAACTACGCAGAGACCATGTTTCACTGTTACTTTGGTGGCCACAGGATTATACATACCAAGTTTTGCCTTTTCAGCTGGTTTCCATGTACTTTTTTTATTCATCTGGAAAATGCTGTCATGCTGACAGCCACATAGAAGATGGCAAACAACTAGGCAACTGGATGGACATTCGGTGTGGGATCCCAGGGATGCTTCAGAGGGCTTTGTGAGTTCAAAGTTGTGAATGCCATAAATGTTACCACAAGTGGTTCACTGACACATATTCCAAGTGGTCAAAAAACAATTTTCCCACAGCGACTTGTGACTCATTGTAGCCATAGCCATGCTAGGCAGAAGAGTACTTTTGGAAGACTGTACCAGCCTTGGTAGGAGTGACATTTTTTGGATGAAATTTTCAGGAGTCTCAAGCTTCAAGAAAGTACAAGAATTCTTCACCTTTTTTAACCCATGATTTTCCCTATTGCCTGTTTCTTTAGACACTGGAGACTGTCTGATGCACACACTTCCATTTGCTGATTTTTAAGCACTCCTGGTTTTGAGACATCTTTCCTCTGTTTTGATCAGTAGATACTTTACTTGAAACCCCTATCTGGCTGCTAACATAACTTCAAAAGTATCTGCAGTGCAGAAGATTTTGGGTTATTTTCCTCTAAGTGATTATCAGGCCATTTCACATTTGCACATGGTACCATTAAAATGCTTATAAATGCCCCTCCTCATCTCTGAATTGCTTTGTCTTGCCCAGTTTTAACTCATCATGGCTTTTAACTCTCATTTTTTTCCTGCTATTAGTAACTTAGATTATATTCTTGTGTAGCTGCCACCTCTGTTTTCCATTTCCAGAGTTCATTTGTTAACCTCAGGTTTTTTGAGTGGTCCCTTGTGAAGTCACATTGGTGTTTTACTTGTTCTCTGCATATTTTTTTTTCAGAGGAATTTTAATCTGTTGCATTCTAAATTCAGATTTCTTAATATAATTCTCCAGCTTGTTTGCACACCCTTGGATCTGAGGTATTTCTCATGTATCCAGGCCACTAAGACCCTGATCTAACTAGGCAGTTAAGCATGTACTTAATTTAAAGAACATGTATAATCCAATCCCTGTTCAACACATATACCAACGGCTGTTCCAATGGGACAAAAGCACATGCTGAAAGTTTCTGTAAATTTGTAAAACTTCTGTTCTTGAAATTTAAGCCTTCAGTACTACTGCAGCACCTTCCGGTTCCTAAAGAGTTTGTCTCAACTAAACAAAAGGAGATTTGCAATACTCTGTTGTTTTCATCTTTTCATTTTCATAGGGCTTTTCACCTTCTGGGCTTTTAGGTCACTGCAGTTATTTACATCCATTAGACAAAAGCAACAGCATGTTTTACCATACTGGGATGACAAGTCACCATGCTCTTGAAAAGCAAGAGATCACTTACTCACACTAAGCAAAAGGAAGCAGACTTTTTAGACCTCCAATTTCTGATCAGTAGAACTTGCATTTGTGGAAGAATCTGAAGAAATCAGCTGTGAAGGCTCAAGCTTACACATCTTCCTCAGGGCTCAGGCTGAGAGGTTGCACAAAACTCATATGCTCTCAGGCCAGGCTTCAGCTCAGCTCTCTGTTCAGGTGACTTCTTTCCTTCTTGCAAAAAGTGACACCTACCATGCATAAAGAAATGTGTTTCCATGGGATGAAGGAAAGGAGAAAGGATTCCCACTGCCGTCTCCCTGGAGTAATATGTCTGTTTCTCACCACAAACCCTCCTGGAAGAGCAAAGTTATGATTCAGCAGTATAGTACTGTCCTGGTGATTATTCTGGGCTTTTTTCACCCCAAACTTCTAAAAATATTAATTTTTGCTCTAACAACCAAATACCAATTGAAAAGAAATTGAAAGGAAGTGACATGACCAAGCAGCAAATGTTCTTTTTACCAGTCAGCTTTGCATTTTAGAGATAATGTAAAGATAATGCTTAAAAACTTTGCACCTTGAGACAATCAAGCAACATTCCCACAGTCAACCAGTTGCATTACTTACAGCTTCACTAACTGCCTCCTAAGAAAAAAGCTGTTTTGCATCCTGGCTAAACTGTTGACTTGGAACATGATTTCCAGGCAAAAGGCAGAACAGAGCAAGACCTGTTTGATTCCTGGCTTGTTGTCCTGTCAATGGCTTACACAACATTTCAGTTTAAATTATTTTAGTCTTTTCTCTCTATTTTTTCTTTTTCCTTTTTTTTTCTTTTTTTTTTTTTTTTTTTTTGGTAGGTTTGCCTCATGTTTCAGTATTATCTGTTAAAAATGCTGTGCAGCTTGATACTATCACCAACACCCCAACAGCACTTTAGCACTTTATCACTTACTCCCTTTCAAGCAGAAAAGGAATTTTTCTTGGTGTTAATGGAAGTGCAGTCAAGAGCTGTGTGGGACCCCTCTGAGAAGAGAAGAACATACTATGTATTTAGTTTAAATAAGGTTTGGAGATTTTTTAATAGAAAAATAAAAGGCTTTATTAACACAGGAAACGATTCAGAAGGATCTGCGTGCTACAAAGCAGGGTAATATCCCTCAGATGGTACAATTACCCAGACAACTGGAAAAGCTTCCAATTATACAAATAAGGCACAGCACTGCAAAGCTGATAGCAATGTGGAAAGTTACAGAAAGGTATTCGGCAAATTCTTCTAGGGAATAAAAGGCAAGCATGTTGCAATCAGCAGCCAAACTTGGATAACATGATATTTAACGTATTAAAGATGTCTAACATTTCTTCATAACAAAATAGAGGAGTCATAAATCACAAGGTACTGATTCCTTTGGGTATCACAATTCTACAAGTTTGAAGACAAAGAATATATCAAGTTTCCTTCTCATTATATTCTCCATATAGTAACCCTGAGGTTGGAGAAAGAGGTGAGAGTTTGTGGAAATATGCCTTCAATGAGGGAGAGGCAAATATGCTTTGGATTGCTTGAATTTCTTAAGGGAAGAGTCTGCTGCCTGAATAACTGGAAGCCTTTTGCCTTGTAGGGATGAAATAACAGAAAAATTGGTATTATACTAAGTAATCTGAACATTATTTTGTAACCAAGACTGACCTTTAAATTTATCCACTTTCCCTATCAAATGCTCTCTTCCAAAAACTAAATACTGAGTCATTCTTTTCCTGTCTCTTTCCATTTTCAGGGGTTTTTGTGTTTGCACGAACTATTCCTGTTTCTCCATGCTAAGGCAATTTAGCTACTAAAAACCCCAAACAAACACAGAAGGGACACTTCAAAGTAGCCAGACATCATGCGTCAGAGGAGAATTAGAGAATTCTAATAACTGTCTGAGCATTTATTTGCCATCATTTACCTGATCATTTCAAAGTACTTTTGAGCCTTTAAAGCTTTACAACATCCCACAAAGTTGGTGGTTTTTTAACCTTCTTTCACAGACAGTAAAAATGATAAAGAAATAGCTTAGCCCCCCTGCTGTAGGTCATATGGATAGTAAGAAAGAGGTGCTATAAACAAGGTGACAAGGCTACAATGTTCCAGCCATTAGCCAACACCATCTTCTGGAACCAGCAGTCAGTAACACTGCTGTCTGAGGGGAATGGGGAAACCACTGCAACTTCTTGAAAATTATTACACAAGGCAGCCTTCCCTAAAAACTGGAGAGCCAAAGGTGAATTTTGAATCACATTGTGTATCTGTCGACATTAAAATAAAACCAGTCAGGTGCTTAGATGGTGCTCTAAACAATAGAGTGGGGCACATGAAAGAAGAGCCTGCTTCTTGCCATCTGCATCTCCCAGGAGCTGTGGGGAGCCCACTTGTGCAAAAGGATCAACAGGAGCCCCAGGACACTGGGTGGGGAAGGCTGTGCTATGTGAAGGCACATGAGCAAGCTTTTGTGGGCTGCTGCATCGGGGGTCCACAGCCTGCAGCACTGTTAGCCTGTTTGCTGGGCGAGGCTGCCACCAGAGCCAGGCAGGGCAGCCCAGGGGTGGGAACACTGCTGTACCTGTGCTGCACGTAGAGCCACTCCGTCCATCTGGTCCAGTGCCACAAGGGAGGGTTCCTGCAAATACAACACACAGACTGGACCTGTGGGCATGGCATGAAGCTGTGTCAGGGGAGGCTGGGTATAAGGAAAAGGTTTCACAGCCACAGGGCGGCAGGGCACTGGAACAGGCTCCACAGGGGAGTGGTCACAGCTCCAATCCTGACAGAGTTCACAGAGTGTTTGGACAACACTCAGGCACATGGTGTGACTCTTGGGGATGGTTCTGTGCAAGGCCAGGAGCTGGACTTGATGATCCATGTGGGTCCCGTCCAGCTCAAGGGTTTCAGTGTTTCTGCTTCTATGACTGCTTCTGAAGTTTCAGCCCCGTGCAGAGAAGCCTCCCCAAGCAGATTACATCCAGCACTCGGGATGTATGGAGCTGAGATCATTACAGTGCCGTGACGACCACAGCAAACGTTGAAAGGAGTCCAGGCCATTATTGCATAAGACTTGAGCGCTTTCCTGGCAGTGACTGCAAAGAGTATGAAAATGCTGAAACTGAATTTATCCTCAGTTTCAACATCTCTCAGAAAGAGTCAAACAGCAATGGAATTTCAAGAGGGAAAAGCTCCTATAAAACTAATGGCTTTTCACTCTCCCTCTGTCAGCAGATGATTAATTCCTGGTGCTGGAGGTGCATCTGAGTGACTTAGAATGAAGTTCTGGAAGTCACAAAGAAGCAAGAGAGGTTCTGACCGAGGCTTAATCATTCTATTCTCAGCCGTTGCTCTGTCCAAAGCTCTGCTGAATGGAAGCCAGTAAGAATTTTTCCTTGAAAACAGCAAAGGAAAAAGTCAAGATAATCTCAGTTTGCAACTTGGGATGTCACATTAAGAAGAAACTAAAGCAAGACAGATTAAAAGCAGTATTATTTTTTTCTCAAAATCAGATGCCTGATGGTTAGCACCAAAATCTCCTTTTTTTTTTTTAATTTGTATGTCTACTCCCAAAGCTAGTATAAACTGGCTGAATGGGGTTTCTGAAACATATGCCACATAGGCTGACACATTAATTTGGAACTGTAGGTTAATTAGACTGACCCAAGTTCAAAAACTTTCTCTAAGTGATTCCCCAGCCCAACACTAACTTGTCATAGTCACTGCAAAGTAGTGCAGTGAGCAATCTACCTCTAAATACTTCCTGTGCTAGAGCTGAGAATAGAGACATGATAATATAAAATACTTTATCATCATTCCATTTAACTTTAAAAAGTACACACTAGACAATATAAATCCAGCATGCATTCATACAGATAAGATTACTATATTTTTTAATATTGAAATATTTTTACCAGTGCTTATTAAGCTACCCACCAAACATCTAGAAATTTTAATTTTTAAAAAATCAGGATTTTTAGGAAGCAGTAGAACAACCAAAACTTTTTTGCCAATCAAAACATTCCCAAACACAGATTTTACTTTTTCCAAAATTTCATAATTATTTTTTTTAATTCCTTGTTATTGTTTTTCCCAAAATGGAAATTTTGGTTTAAGCAGTACTGCCATCAGAGACAGAAAGTCCTGTTCTTGATGTAGATATTCAACAGTGGGCATTAACTATTATCTTTCTGCATTGCCCTTCATACAATCCATACCTTTAACTTCTGCAGAAGAAAAAGCAAGTGTCCCCCAGAATAAATTGTCTGGTCCACCTGTAACTGCTGGAGTAACTCCAGCTGACTTTACATGAAACTCGACTGACATGCTGTGAGAAACAGTAGCTTGGGATCACCTAATTAAAGACTGTTTAAAAAAGCAAGCAATTGCTACTCAGCATAGCGATTATGTTGTGGAATATGTGTAGTGAGGTGCTAACTTCCTTCACCTTGCCCTTTGTCTTGCTGTATTTTGTCCAACTGCTGACATGCCATCCAGAAGGTCCATCTGGTTTTGCCAGGATATTATTTCAAACCTTCTTTCTGCAGGCAACAATGCTGCCCATCTGGTATCCTCAGCCTGTGCTTTAGCATGCTGTGACTTCTGGTGACAAAGCTATCAATGGCACAATTAAACAGGAACACTTTCCAGATGCTACAGGAGGAATACAGTGGCTCCAGCTCAACCCTTGCCCTTTCAGGTGGCAACTATGTGGCCTCTTCTTAAAACTGTTCCCACTTGAGAGTCTTCATACAAATTCCCATCTCCCTCAGGTCCTTTCAGACTCCTGCACTGCTCAGTGGCACTGAAGCCCTACTATTTGAATCTCTACACTTCACTTCCTTTGCAGAGGAATTACCTTGTAAAAGAGAAATATCATCTAACCTGGTACAATTCACCTTTGAAAAAACTCCTATTGCTTTTAATTTTTACATTCTCCACTTGCCTTTCTTTGTTCTCTATTGCTTAAAATCTCTACACACAACTGAGATGACACTAATGAGCTGACCAGATTATTTTTCCCTTTCTGTAACAGAGGGTGCTACAGGCATTATCCCCCAACTATAAAGTGCTGGAGTTCACAGGTTTTGAAAAATCCTTTCTACCAGACTTGCAATTTCCTCTTCCATATCTTGGACTATTATGAGATGGACATTATCCAACTACTCTTCAATTGCAGACATACTTATTTGCACTTTCACAGTTACTCCTGACTACCTTTGTTCCCATAGTCTGCCTTATAAAATCTAGTCTCATTATCAAACAAAAGCAAAGTATTCTTTAGCTTGAGATAATACTTGGACTAGCTTTATCTTCATCCCCTCCTTATCTGACTGTGGAGAAGATGAGACTTTTTTGGACCCTGCTTCTAATCAGGTGAAATATATTCAGTTAGAAAATGGTCTTGTCTCCAGTTACAGACCTCAACAAAAGGTTCAGATAAGCTATTGATGGCACTGAGTTACATGATAGAAAGGTCCCAATACTTAGAAATAATCAAATTTGGAAGTTCTTTGCTCTGGAATTGCACTGGCTAATATGCCGGTTATCATCAAAAAAATCCACTTGGTCCAAAAGAGAGAAGAAAACTATTTCAACACGGATTTCAGCTTTCAACATTCTTGTCATTTTACATCTTGCCATTCTTGTCTACCTTACCTTATGTGCTGCAACATCCCAGAAGAGGTCCATCCAAGTAGAACAGCCCTGTCTGGATCTGGCATGCCTGGGCCCAACCCTTTGTTTCTGCAGAGCACTCACTCATCTTCCAGCTCACCCAGAACACACCTTACACTTCCTGCCCACCCATCATCCAGCAGACAAAACTAGTACTCACAGCAAATATAGAAAAAATAGAGGGAGTTTGTATTCATTAAATCCCCCAAACCCCTCTTCCAAGTCCTCTGGCTTCAATGTACTCAGAAGATCTTCCTTTCTCTGTCTCAAGCTCCTTCCATCTTCACCATGCCAAAACCCCAGATCAAGCCTCATTTAATCTATATACAAGGAGCAATTTCAATCTACTTAATATGTGTAATGAAATTGCTCACTGCTCAATATATTGCGGAGTTTGGGAACATTTATGAAGCTGCCACAAAACTTTCAGTGCACTGTAGAATTCTACTTTGAACTGCCAAAGAAACTGGAGGTTCTTGCCATAAAATTGAGGTCCAATGTGTCACAGAGCTCACATTGTTTTGTCTAATTTGAACCTGGAAACAATTTCTTTGTTTTTTTCAGAACCGGTGAGTAACCACTGAGCAATTAAATTCATGCTTCCATATTAGTACTGAAACAGATTTTCACAGTGGGTTTGGCCTTCTAAGAACCTTCTACCCGACAATGGCATCTCCTCTCATAATATCCACATTAAAGAACAGCTGAAATGCAGAATGCTTTTTTCCCCACATACCACACTTCCAAGAGAACCTTTACTTTTAACTCCTATAGGGATTTTATGAAAGACTGAGGGAGCAAGACATCCCAATACAACCTCTGTATCATATTGGTCAAAATGGAATATTTTTAGCCAGAGTCCATAATGTTTTATGTTTCAATTGAACTGCATGCTTGTCCACTGTATTCCTATGAGCGATGCCTCACCTGACAGGATCATGGTGGTGCTCCCAGGTGCTACACGCTGAAGTAGAGCTGGCAGCACATCTTTGCCTTGGGATGCCCTGGTACAAGCCATGCAGGAATGCTCCTGGGCTTCTGAGGTTTTCAACAAGGCAGGCGCATGAGAAATGCCCTCTGGGGCAAGACCCGTCATCCACCCAGTCCTGCAACCTATCTGTGACAATGGCTGTACTGTAAATAAGTGTGTGCAAATAAAAATGCAGTAATATATCTGGCAGAGCTTACTCAATTCCGGTTGTTGTAATCACTTCAACAGAACATTCATTTTGGATTGGCAATTTTCACATTTATATTGTGTTTTGTACAATCGTAACGACCAAACAAAATAAGCTCGGTCAGTTTAATCCCTTAAACCATCCTCAGAGTCTTTCTAATTACAAACAATGAGCAGGCAGCACCTCTTCATGAGGAAAAAGGGAGAGAAACATTAAATGAACATACAAACCCCACAGGTTAAATTGGCTTATTAAAATTCATTCATCCTGGCCAGCACATTTTATTGAGCAGAGCCAGAAAATGGCTCTAAGTGGGCATGGAGGGAGTCTCCCATGTTGTTAGTCATCTTCAAAAGAGTGGAAAACCCACTAGAATAAACTGTATGGAAAGGAAAATGGAGGTCCCTACACACCCCTGAAAATCCCCTGGGGCTGCACAACACAGCTGTAGCCAGCCTGACGTCTCTCAGAGGAAGAATGCCCTGAAGACTTCTCCTGTGATGTACCCCATCTTCCCTCACCAACAACTCTCTTGGTGTGCAGGCAGGATCCAGTACAGGCAGAGGTACAGCCCCAGCTCTGTACTGGTAATTTCCAGAAAAAACAACCAGTTTCCTTAGACATAGGTGTTTGGCTGGAAATTAAATCCTTTTTCAAAAAGCATGGATACTGAGGAGTACTTGACCAGACCTTCTTCCAGTTTCCTGGAAGAAAAGGCTGTAATGGCCCGTGGCCTCTCTCCTCTTGCCCCTGTGCTCACACATAGTGTCAGTAACCTGTGACTTGGAGGGTGTTGCCTTCACACTGCTTTCTAGCTTTGGCCTTGTCAGCAGAGAGGACAAGAGAGATGGAAAGGGATAGAGTACTCAAGGAAGGCATAATCCTTAGAAACAACCAATAATGTACTCAGACAGACAAGTTAGAAGTGAAATACTATAGAACAATATTGTCAGATCTTCTCAGAAATGGCCTGCAGTGGAGAACTGGCCAGTCACACAGTGCTGGTTCTCCCCAGTCCCAGCTGCTAAACTGTTATGAAGTTAACGTTGCATGAAATAGTTTCCTAACTTCACTTTTCCATGGATGTAATAACTATCCATACCACAAGGGTGTTTCACAACTGAGAACGGGAAGAGGAGAGATACACAAGACACTTGGTTTTAAAATATCATCCATGCTATGAAAAACAAATGAGAATTCTGGATCTGACCTAACTGTGAAGCAATTTCAAGTGATAATAAGACACCAATGATAGATTTGTTAAATCTGGAGTACATGTGGAACTCATCTGAAGCATACAGCTGAAAAAGAAATACACTACTTATAAAAGGGATGCAACAGGACATTCTGTTCATAACAACTAGCTGAGGACAGTCTAGCCTGCAATTATACCATTTGTAGCCATAAGTTTGGTAAATTTTTAAATGTATGTTAATATTTATTGTTTACATAATAATTCATTAAGACAGTGTTCTCCTCCCCATTTTAGAGACACCAAAAGTCACTAGGCACAGTACAGCAAGGGGTTTACCACTAACTCATGGTGTAGTAGTCTTTTAGCTCAGAAGAAAAAAAAAAAATCAACATTTGGTTTCAAAAACATCACAATGATTTTGAATTGCTCATGGATTTCCAACATCAGCATGTTCACAAAATAGCTAGGGCCAATTGTTACTGCAACCATGTTGTCGGAATGTCTATAGCAGGACCAAATAAGTTAATATTTTGAAATCTTTTCCAGCATGATATTTCTGTGATTTCATCCCATGAAATGCATACTGCCTATTTTTTGAATCAAGCTACAGTCCATGCCCACACTGTCCCTTCTAGATTCTATCTAATATCTTCTTGAAAGACCTCAGTGTCAGCAATTTGGCTACTTCCCAACAAAGTTTGTTCCAAAGTCTAAGCCTTCTGGAGATGCAATAGAACATCTCTGTTTTCCATCTACTATGTGTTTTTATTTATGTTATTTCTTTGTAGTTCTTAGTAATTCTCATTACTGACATTTATGGACAATATTTTGCAATAACCTATCCCATTCTCATACACTGATTTCCACTTATTCACTGAATATGGAACTTAAGTCTCTAAGCTGGATTTCTTTTTTCTGTTTCCTGTGCTAGGAGCTTACTGAGTACTGAAGTTACTGATGGATCTGGGTGTAAGTACCCCTAGCCAAAGAGGTTAATCTACATATAAGTCTGTTTCAGAAAAGAATGCAGCTTGAAATGAAAACAAGAATAATTCTATGACAACCCATGCTCAGAGAAGCTTTTAGTGGTTAAAATAGCACATCAGTTTGCAGATGGCTTTTAGAGAAGAAAAACTAGATGCACCCTCCTCACCATCAACAATGTAATTTAATGTCGGGCGGCTTGCTGCCATTCATTTTTCTAACAGGTTTTGATCTTCCATAATTCAGGAACATTTTCTCACTTAGCAGAGGCTTCATTTCCCCTATACAGCAAAATCTTGAAACAGGTGAGTATTGCCATATAACATTGATAATGACCAAAGTCAAAGCATTTCCTATTCCTTTTTTGGTTTTTTTTTTTTTTTTTTTTTTTTTTTTTTTTGCTCCAGATCCAAAGTATCATGGCATTTTTTTCCATAGCCTAATACTGAAGTCAAAAACAGTTAAGGTGTACTTCTATGTCAAACACTGGTAATTTATCAGTAAAGGGGGAGGGATAGAGATTTATTAAGCAGACAGTGACTCCAAAGTACTGTGACAATTAAAAGGGAGCATTCCAAATTTTCAAGGACTTTTTTGATTACTCCATGGAGAAATCAGGACATAGGATACACATGTTATACCGCAACCTTTCACAACACAACAGCCTAAAGGCAATGAGAAGATTTTTGTACTGCTGAGGGTAAGTGGTCTGTGAATCCCACAGTAACATATTCAGGAAAATTACCTCGATCTTTGCCCTCTGCATGATTCATATTCTTTCAGGTTAACACTGAAAACAAAACATATGAAAATGCAAGTATGACGAGTGACTAGCTGTAAACACAGAACTGTCTGGTCAAAAACAGATGTAATTTTTCCTCCCTTCGTTTACTTTTTACTTACTCCCTTCATTTCCTTTACACATTATTCCTGCATGCAATGTTACCACAGAGAATTAAATCCCCATCTTACTTCTGGATAGGTTTTCAGGCTAAATTCAGTTTATTGCGTATTCAAATGAATATGCAATGAACATGGGATGAAAACTCTCACGAAAAACTATATTTTAATCTTCACAGAATCACATCATCAACTAGGTTGGAAAAGACCTTTGAGATTGTCAAGTCCAACCTATGACCTAACACCACCTTGTCCTAATTATTTAACTTTCAGATAGAAGAAAGATTTCTATTGATTTCACAAACTACAATGATTGTTTTTAACATAACATCTAAAAAGACTTCCTATGCCTGTAGCACAACCATGCAGGCAAAAAATTCCCAATCGAGAGATATTTGCTAAGCACAGACACTGTAAATACCTGGTTGCACATTTATAAAGAACATCATAGAAGACAAGTGCCATGTTGCTTCAACACCCTAAGAAAGTCACTCTCTTTTGGAAACATTAACACTTCCTTCGAAAAAAAAGAAAATCTGGTCCAAACCAAATTATAACTCCAGTACACATACTGATAAAGTTTCAGAACAATCTGGTTTGTATTGATGAGAAAAGGCCAAGGAAAGGCAAACAATAAGTCTGGCCTTCTCTACACCAAGCATCTTTTATGCTAGTTTGGCATTGTAAAAAAGGCTTTTCTGAGGTGCAATTTATATGTTCAACCATACAAAGACTTTTGCCTTGTCAAAAGAGTACAAAGAAGGCTTGGTAAATGAAAACCAGCCCAGCATTGGTATATGAAGTATTAGTGTCTCATCCCTTCTCACTCAATGGGATTAGTTTAGAATAATGTGTATTTTCACAACAAGAAGCCAGCATACACCCTTGTCTTGTTTACGTTTCTATTATTATGTCATACACAGGGGTAGGGCTCAACACACCATATGCAAACACCAACTTTTCATCTTCGGTTACTGCAAACCTGTTACTGTTACTGCAAGGCCTAGGCTTGGTATTACTCCTGAATCTCTGTGATCCTTACATTAGAACTGCAATCCTGGCTTTGAGTGTCACCACTCTAAAATACTTCTCAGCATAAAGTCCCAAAAGCAAATTTGCATGCACCAAAGACCCTGCCTACAGCATGCAAAGATGCTCAGTTTTGTTTAAACTTCACAAGCATTTTTTTAGTCTTCCCAGGTCTGAAAGACCTGTAAACTCCTCATTGGAGTTCAGAAAACGCAGAGTGCCTTGGGTCAGGACATCTACCCAGCAAAATGCACTGTCCTCCCCAGTGACAGGAGGTTCGCTGCACACAGAGCTGCACTGCTCCATCCACAGCGGGGCTGCTCACAGCGCTGCCTTCTGCTGTGCAGGCACAGTCACAGCGAGGCACAGGACAGGCTTTGCACGTGTCTGGTAAGTCAACATTACGATGGGAAAAATTCACCCAATGCCAAGTGCTCCAGCATAACCACATAACACTTCATTTGTGTGCTAAAAACTCAACTGGGATTTAAATGAATTAGATCCTTGTGCACAAGAGAAAGTTAACCCTTGTTGAATAAACCTTTTTTAGTAGTGTATCTGAATTCAAAATAATATAGTACTTAAAAAGTAGTTTAATTTGAATGCAAATTAAAAGACTGACATACTGTGTCTTCAAATATTCCTGTTTCATAATTGTTTCTTCGTTTTTTTCTTGTTGTTTTATGAGTGCAATGTTCCATCAGAGTCTTCTTTTTCCTATGTGCAACAAAACAAAAGATATCTTCTAAGAGCAGATGAAATAAATCAGAACAGTCAAAGTCAAGACTCTCACTCTGGTTTGACTTAAAACAGAAAAAAAACACATTACAAATACACCAAAAGTTTGCCAAGTCTCTTTAGTGACCCAGAAACTGATTATGATGTACTGAATTTTGAAAGTTACTAAATCTGCCCACATATAAAACACCAAAACAAAATGCTGGGACTCTGACACCAACAGGATTTTCTGTTCAAAATTAGACAGATGCAGTAGCATAGTGACTCTCAAGGAAATCCCTTGGGATTAACCCCTCCCACCAGGTAGTTGTCTGGATGAAACCAACAGGCATAGAGTTCTCTGAAGACAGCAGCACCTGCACCTTCAGTGGAATATTTCTATCAGCTGTGCTGCAGATTCATCCATGGTAACCTCTGGCTCTCAAAATGCCTCGGCTGAGTCTGGAGGGCTAAAGCCAAATTTCATCCCAGTGGCTGTGCCTGCCTCCTCTTACCTGTGCACTCCTGTCAGTGTGTGAAAATAACTGCACTGTTCCCAGCTCCCTTAGGGAGCAGTGCAGGACAAAGACAAAACTTTGCATTCAGAAGTATCATTCATTTTTTCATCAGCACAAGGTCCTGACCCAAAGCCATCTCAAGCTGGCTGTTGTCTGTCCGTTTGCTCCCCCGGGCTTTTGACTAGCACAGGTTTCAGTGTGGTATAAAGCTGGGCAAAATTATTTTCACACACAAATACAATGACGAGGTCACTGTGGCTGTGCCTATCAAAGCCAAGGGGTCCTAAATATAATTAGTGTACAGAAGGACAAGGTTGGAAAATTAAATTATATGTGCTGCAGAAAAATCTGTCTTTGTTTCCCAAGCTCTTATTGCTCTCATACTCAAGTGTTTTGTGTTTCCCTCATCAGCAAGCACCACCACTTGGGAATGGCTGTGTCCTTAGGTGGACACGTGATTCATGGTGTTGTTGCTGCAACTTCTGTGTGTCTTCCTGGAAAATTTCAGTCTTAATGGTACTTTTTTTCTTAAAGAAATATACTTCTAAGTCAAAACAGGTTTAGAAATATCTCACCAAGTCAAGTGAAGTCCAAGTGGGTAAAAGGCAGTTTTATTTTCTTGCTACAAATTTTCCAATGACACCTATTTTTATGTTACCAAGGGAAACCTCCATGATTTACTAACTACAAGCCCTTTAACAAACATGAATTCAAATATGCACTTGTACAGAACAAAAACAAATGCTTCATGAAGAAAGGTATGTTTTCCTTTTAAACACTTCTTCCGTTAGAATAGAAACATAAATTCAACTGATTTTCACTTTTTAACAAAAACCTACTTCCCTCCACCTCCCATCCCAGATGGCTAGATGTTGACTCAGTGCAAAGAACTTGGGAGGCTAAGCAAACATGAGCCTAGTTTGACAATCCATTATAACTTGGCTAATGCTCCTCTGTCACCAATAATCAAGGCTTTGCTAACACTTTCATTTCTTTCTTTTTTTTGCCGAGTACACGGCACTCTGCTCAGCTGAGTCACCAGGATTTCTTTTCTGTCGAGAGGGCCCGTTCTTTTAAAGCTTCTTAAGGGAAAAATATTTCTTTCTTCAATGAAGCCCTTGAAGTGGTTTGCTCTTTGCAGGTGAACTAGCAGAAATGTTGGTTTGCAGAATAGTTTCAGGTATAGCTTTCTCTCTGCCCCCCTCCTTTTCCAGTGCAGCACTGTGCAGGGCAACAGTGCCCAGCTGCAGCCCTTAACCCTGTATTCTCTGCCCTGCCCCAGCACTATTTGATAGAAAATCCATATCTGAGGCTTGATTTAACAGAAGTCCCAACTCTGCCCCTTACAAAGTTCCTCAACCCTATTAGAAAACCTCCAAAAAAACAATTCCACTACTTCAGACTTCTTTATCAATTTCTTTATGAGGGCCTGAAACACCAGTTTTAAAGGCATATTGGGCCACAGTGCTAGCTTGTGGGCATAGGTTCTCCAAACACCTAAAATCGGGTTCTTCCAAGGGAAGTCTGGATAAAGTGAACCAACAGTTCAGCCATGGGTGCACAAGCCTGTGGGTATCCCAATCCCTGTGGAGAAAATATAATTGCACCTTGGCTTGTTGGTACAGGTGTCTCCAAAGAGGCTTTGGCATGGCCACGGGCTCTGCTCTTGCCCTGTTCCCATGAAGGAAGGAGCAGTGGCTGTATGAAGAACACCAGCACCTGTCTCGGCAAAGGAGCCTGAGGGGGCCCTGGCCCCCTCACAAGCAGTGCAGGAGGGACGTGTGTCCTGATTCTGCCAGGCAATAAATCTCTCCTGGTCAATCTCCAAAGTGTGTCAGGCTTGTGCTTCTCTCAGTGAGGTGAACCACATGCAAGGCTGAGGTAAGCAAAGCTTGGCAAGTTTGTACTTCCCTGTGGAGCATCACTGCTGCAGGCAGGGGCACCTCTGGACTGGACAAAATATATCAAATGGGGATCTCCAGCTTCACTCAGTTTGGGGTCTCTTGGATGAAGCAAAGCAGGAGTAAAAAAATAAACCAAATTTACCCAGTCTCTGTGGGAATACAAACATTTAAGTAGACTTAGGAATATGGAGTTTAATATAGAAACAAGGGTAACATACTGAAAAGATCCTAAGGCAGTAAAACTTAATTTAAAAGAACAATGACTTAGGAGCCCTGAAAATTACTCCTGCCAATGCCCTCAGACCTGGGGTTTGAAATCACTTTGGTGCTCTAAAAGATTGGGAATTTCAGCATTTAAAAGTGATGTCTAAGGTCTTCATTCAAAACTGTCATATTTGTAAAGGCTTTGAAATCTCATTCCTGCCACCCTCATGGGAAAGGCAACCCCCTCCACACACCACGCAATGCAATAAGTTTAAGGCAGAAATGCTTCTACAGCACAACCATTTAAGTGACGATTTTTCCCATGCCTTTCCTCTCTGCCACCAAGAGAAGACACAGCCCTGTAGGGGACCCTCTGCAACGTGAGGTTGCTCTGGGCAGGGAGTGACGGCATTGGAGTAGAGTCCATGGGATGGGTCGTCACCTCATGGAGAGCAGTGCCACTGGCAGGCACATGGCAGGCAGAAGGTTGGGGACCATGCTCTATGGGACTATCAGCAGAACAGAATGATCCACAGTGGCCCCACATGCCACAGCATGCTCCTACCTGCTCGGATGATCATGGGGCTAGCAAGCTCATCTCCCACCACGAATTAAGAGAGAAAAGACATACCTCCTGAGGCTAGGCTAGCATGCCTGCCCCACTTCTAATGCTGCAGAGAAGAGGCGGTCCAGCTTTCAATGACAGGAGTATCCTAAAGCACTTGCAGAGCCAAGCAGTCAGTGAGCCAGAAGACATGGAGAGAGCCAGAGGAGAGCACAGCATCCAAATCAGCAAATCCCTTAAGTACGTGTTTAAGAGCTTTACTAAAACTGGACCACAGGCTGTCTTCACAAATGGCCCTCACAGATCCTGGGATACCTGCTAGTGCTCCATGAAGGGACAGGGAGACTGCTCAAACCCCTGCAAAAGCACACCATGGCAAGCAGAGAGAACATGGGTACGTGGGTAGAGTCTGCAGCCCTCTATAGCAAAAACATGCAAAGGGATGGTCCTTGGAGCAGTTCACTTCTCTGGGCAGTCACACTGACTTATAACCATACAACATCTTTCCTCTCTTTTTTCTTTTGCCATGTTTTTTTTTTTTTTTTCCTCTAATGTTGTTTATTTCAAGTTCTCATCTCCAGTGGAAAAGCCTTATCCTACATATGTTCTGCAGATTATTGGACCCCCCTCCCCTCCAAGTGTTTCAACAACAATCACTTGTTTTCTGCACTATGAGAGGGATTACAGCCCTGTGGCATCTTTCTGCATTCTTTAAAATCTTCTCTCCTCTCTGAGGAAGAATCTGTTTCTGATGTTAATGTGGTGCTACGTGTTTTTAAAGTGTTCTGATCCTGCCTGCTGTCACCACAACATGGTGATAAATTAAGAGTTTAATTTCAGTTTAATTTGCACATGCAGATTAAGAAACACAGGGGACAGGGCATGGAAGGACAAGAACAACTCTAATATCTCTGCCTCGCTCATGTGCATTTCTGGCAACTGTAAACTGCTTCATCCTCATGTTGATGAAGAAAAAGTAAGAAACGTCAAGATTTAATAGATTCAGTATTATTTTTACTCAGATATTATGGAAGGTGAGAGTTTAAGAAAAACTCCTTGGCAACAGAGTTAACACAAATCCTTCTCACTTGCCTTACGTTTTTCTTCCTTTTTCTTAGTTCTGCAAGAAGGGAGTAACATGCTGAAGTATGCCTTTAACTCCTTAACTGAGCTGAAGAGGCTTGGATAAACAATTATTCCAGCATGGGAATTACTCATTCCAGTGAGATGGATAGAAACAGAGATGCAGGCTCTCCAGTGACGGCACAAACTCTCCAAAGGCACCCAGAAGGAGACAATTTCATCCCTACTGAAGGCACAGTGGTCTTCAGCCTTACCAGCCATGGTGGAGCCGTTTAGGATGCAGGACCTCCAGCCAGGTCATGCTCACCCCTGCCATATGGACAGCTGGCCTTACCAACCCTTGCAAAGGCACTGAGTCACTGGGGGGACTCTGCACCTCTCAGGCACCCCATTTCGCCAACCCTTAGAGGACAGAGACAAGTTCAGAAAACGTTACCCAAAAAAAGGTTGGAGCAGAGACCACTCAGATCCTGGTAAGACTGTTTAAATTGATTGAAGTGATAAAAATGGAATACCCACATTTTGACTGTAACATATAGAAATTGTGCTGGGCATCAGAAACTTTTCAAAGACTGCTAATTTATAGATGCTTTTCTAAGGAGGACAAGTGAGTATATTACTTTTCCTTTAATGTGCAGCTGCAACAGCAAACCACACATACTGGAGATTTTATAACCTTGATAATTTTCCCTAAGTCTTGGGACATATTGGTGGTAAGTATTAAGGTATTTTGTTTCAACCTAAGAAGAAAAAGAAAACTGAAAACACAAGAATTTGTTTTCAGAGTACAGTTAACAGCTAAACTGAAGAGATATCCCTACAGAACAGCCAATGATGCCAGGGAGACTGGTTTGTACCTCTTACTCTCAATTCAACTAAAGAAATTGAGGGGTTATTTTTATTCCAGTTGATGTTAATGAGAAAAATGGACGTCCTAAGCATGCAGGAACAAAATGGCAACCTAAAGGAAATGCTGTATGAATCCGTAACCCAATGGGCTGCATGCAGAAGAGGTGGAGCTATGGGAAGAGACACGCTGGGAGAATTACACTGGGTGAAGTATGTGCAGGAAAAGGAATCATCTTCCAGGTCTGCAACACATTTTCCCACTTTCACATTCCCATTTCTAAAAGAGTCAGCAATAAAACCAGTTCATTAGGGTGTGCAAGAGGCTCAGATACTGAAGAAAGGAGGAGCATGTAAGAGCTGAGACTGAATGACTGATGACTGAAAACCTCATCCTCTGTTAGCATCACCATTTGAAGCACAGACCAGCCATTTTATTTTATGCCAGTTCTTAAAGCTTTGATTGTTGCTTTGGTCTCATAGAAGAAGGAAACAATGATTTTAATGGCATCATGTCAGAATAGCTCAGTAATGGGGTACCAGCCAACATTGAGTTCACCTCTCCATTTCAAAAATTAAAGGAGAAAGCCTTCATTCCAAGGCAAAAAGAAGAGAGCTTTGACTGCAGGTTTGCCCAACTGCCTGTGCTAAAGGAGTGGAAGTAACTTTCTCTATGACTAAAACATTTTCTAGGGACATAAATTAAGATCTTCTGTCTAAATTATAACCATAGTTCAAATTGGTAAATAAATAATTTCAGTCATGCCTTAATATGAGCAGGGCAGGCTGCACAGACAGGTTGTTTGTCTACAACAGACCCAAAAAATGGAACTGGAGAACTTTCTCTCCATTGTAGGGACTTTTGTCCTTGCTTCTAGATCTATGAGAAAAATTCACTGTCAAACCCTCAGAGACGTCCACAATGCTTCTCAAGTTCCAAAATCACTGGGACAGCTCACATAATAAAATATTTGCTGGAAAGGCACCAAGGCATATTAAGTACAGAGGCAGCCTTAACTCTCACTTTCCACAATTTCATGAGCCTGAGTCAGAACTGCAATGTTTTTTGAACTATATATGGACTTAACTTATGGCATTTCTTCACCCATCCAACACCTTTTTATTTACTCCCATATGTTATCTCATATTATCTCATTAGCTAGGTTACTTAAGCTGCACTTAGCATGCAGGTGATATTCCAGTTTGCTACCTAGTCATAAAACTGCATATCCTTCTATTGTCATTGGGGTTTTCCGAAATATGCACTAATTCTATCATCTCAAGATATATTACACCAGCTGAAAGCATTATTAAGCATTTCACTACTATAATAAAAACTAAAATGTATGAACAGAAAAATCACAGATTTTTGTACTCCATTCTCATTATTCTAATTTTCAGTTGCTTCTGATTCTATATACCCCGATTAACAAATGCCACATGAGAGACTTAAAACTAAATGGTCTGGAAATGAGAATAGAAGTTAAGTAAGTTCATAATGGCACCCAGAGATCAGGGAAAATAATTTTTAAACTGTTCCCCACCAAGCTATTAAAGTGCAAGGCTAGCTACACTCACCAGCACAAAAGCAATGATACCATCAGCTTGCTAATCTGTCTTCCATTTTAAGACCACCATCGGTCAAGCAGAAGACTCAGCCTGTTGGGTTCATTCCATAAACAGTTATTAGCCACAGCAACAAGCAGAGTGAGGAAAGAATGTTCATGTCCAGGAATGAGTTTCTGTTGCAAGGAAGGAGCAGCAACAGAAATTAAACCTGCCTTGTCCTTAAACTGAGAGATCATCCTCTGGCTCACAGGGAAACCCAAGCAACTCTCTTTTTCCATTTTGCCTTACTGGTCTGAGGCCAATACTTTTCAGGAGACTTTGGCATAAAAATTCAGCATACTAAATTTATATATTCATTTACTAAATTCACGGAAAAACAGTTTATCTCTTAAACCTTTACATTTGATTTTTTTTTTTTATTTTGGAGTTAGTCAGCACTGCCCACAATTCATGGTGGCTACTTCCTTTCTTAGAGATCAAACATGAAAGGCTTCTTGAACTAGGTATCTCCTCCTTCTGAATCTAACTGCTGCTGTAGTACATATGAAATAGGTTTACTAACCTACAGCATTCATGTTATATTCAAAAAAGACTAGTTGATGAAGTGCCTTTGGGTGAGATGGCAATTAATTAATTTTCTCAATTATTTCAGAAAGAACAAGAATTTCTGAGTTTCTCTGCTGAACTTTCAATCATGATTAATTATTTAATCAAACAGGTGAAATAATATGCAAAAGTAAACCACATTAGTTCTTTTGATTCACTATAGGCTGTACCAAAAAAAAAATCACATTTTGCCACAGATCTGTGAAAGGTGACAGACTAAGTTGTAAAGACTGAACACACCAAAGATCAAAGTAAAAATAAGAAGCAAGTAGCTTGCAGTGTTAGAGTTTAAGGTGTGGGGTTTTTCAAAATAATCTGCAAAGATAGATCAAATGCTACTGGTCTTTAAAAAAAAATCCTGTGTAGCCAATCTGGAAACTCAGCAGCAGATAGGACAGGATCTTCAAGCTCATATCAATCACCTTGAGGAGCTTATTTCAGCTCTAATGAGCCTTTCTGAGTACATACTATGCACTGGAGCATGTATCAGCAAAATCATCCACAGCTCTACACAGCACTCCCACTTCCAAACAAGGAAATAAAAAGGACACCCAGCAGGACTTATCTTCTCCTTTAACCAGTGATACATACCTTACAATTAGCATGTCTATGGTTCACTGAGGGGAAAAAGTAACAGAACACAACAAACATAATTCTTCTCCAAAGAGAGTGCCGCTCCAGCAGCACTATGATCTCCAGGCTCCAGTAGGTCCATTGCCGGAAGCAGATCAAAATCTCATTCCTGTCACCGAGGCATAGTTTTGTGAAACCGTGCATGCCAAAGCCTAAGAAATATCGTGCAGAAGTCAAACTGCATGTTTTTTGAGGAAGAGTTACTGGCACACAGTGTATTAACACATAGCAGTAACACAGAAACCTGTGCATGCGCCCTTTATATGGGAACAAAACCAGTACAGATGTTTGCTATCAGTGCAAACCTGCACCCTTTTGTGTACATCATCTTCAGCCATACACAGAAAGTTCAACAACTATCCTTGAGTGAGGAAAAACACACAGTTCACATGTATCCCTTTAATCAACGAGAAACAGTGCTCTGCAGGATTAATGCACTAAGGACTCAGCTGAATCAAAATCTGTATTTGACTTTCCTACAGAGATCGTGGGATCTTGACTACCCAATTCCTCCCTAATTTCTCAAAACAGAGGCTATGCATGCCAACTATACATAGAAATGTTTAAAGAGCTTAGTGTTCCAGCTATGTGTGTGGAAAGCAAATCTTAAATACTATTAATTCCCTAACTCTAGTCACACAAATACATTAACATTGACTTTCACTAACACAGCATTGAATTATATTCAGTGTTAGGATGTCATAATCTCACAAAAAAACCTAAACTACTGTAACTTTTAAGTCAAGTCAAAAGAGAAGAATGTGTTGGTGATGCCTTCTAAATGATAAATCTTCAGTACTTCTTACTAGGACTAATATTTGGCATCACTTTCCAGTTGTTTCAGAGTGCTACATTTCTCAAAATGAAACCTAGACCATACAAGTCTGGTCAGGTGAAAGTTGTTGTTGTGAATTGTATTGTCTGTCAGAGAATTATCTATTGCATCTTGCAAGTTTTCAATTAAGTATTTAACTCTCTACTAATTATGTGACGAATAAGCAAAAATTAACATTGCTTAAATATTAATATTTATTCATATTCATATTAATAAATGGGTATTTTTGTGTCAGTTGCTACAATAAGTATGATTGCTCTCCTTCACATAAACAAAAAATGCAAATCTGAATGTTTCTTCAAGATAAGATCAGCTGAAGAAGTTACTGCTCTGGGAAGAAAGTGGATAATGTTCTCTTTCATCTGCTTCTGAAACTTCCAGCCACCTTCTAGTTTGCATAGCATGAGAATGGTTGCTGCAATATAAGAAATGAATGCCAGGAGTCTTGGAATTGTTTAAAAGTGAAATTAAAATGTAGATATCAATTCCTCAAAGCCACAGGCTTCCAATTAGGGCTGGTCAAAATCCCACTATAATTAATATGAATTTAGTTATTTGCTTTAATATCTGCCTTTCATAACCATTGTTCACGTAATATGAGCAAAACCACATTTTGAATTCTGTGGGATATACCCCATTTCTCTTACCAGATCCAGGAAAGGATAAGAGATATTAGATGATGAATATGATGCACTTAGCTGTGATTTTATTGTCCCTCCATTTCTGCTGCCCTGTGGAATGTGCAGAGAAGCTGGTTCCTATGACAAGGAAAACAATCCAAAATGAGTAGGGACTATAAGGTAAAAAAAATATTATTAATTTCAGTGTATATTCATAGGGCTATGGCTTCTATCTAGTCACTTGAGAATTCTGGTTCAGCAGACACCCTGTGATCATTCTGCTTTTTCAGCAATCCAAACAGAGGACATCACCACTGATGTAACTGGGTATAAGTCATGTAATTGTTCTGGGACAGCATACTCTATAGATTTAGTACATTACTCTGTACATGCTACTGGGTTATTAGCAAAAAAGACATTAATCACTGTGACAGACAGAAAACAGCACTAATCTCACTCTCTGAACTGAGAAATAGACCCATTGCTAATTAGGATCATGACAGCTAGAAATTAAATTTCAAAGACTCTGTTTATCCCTCACTTCTGAAAATTATTCCTCGCTGTCCTACCCTACTCCTCACAAATCTGGTAGTAAAACTTGAGGCAGCTCTTCTGTGATTCTGCTAAGCAGTTTCTTGTTAACAGACACAATAATGACAAATGAAAGAGAAGAAAGTGGTTATTAAGCTATTAGAAGCTAAATGCACTATTTGAGCACATCCAGCATTTATCTAGCTTTAACTTGCTTTTCTAAGCCAGGAATAGAAAATGATACAGAGCAGAAAATGTAAATCACCAATGATGTAATAGTGACCTGTGTGATACCTTGGAAGGGCTTAAGTATACCTTTAGATTTTCTTAACAAAAAAACCAATTGTCCTATCCTGACATACGAGTTCCTGCTTACTTTCCCCACAGCTCTGCAGCATACATTAACCCTCTCTGTTACGTAACACTGCACAGGCACTCATGTCTGTCTGAAAGGATGCAGCAATATTTACCTGCATGTGGCTGTGCAGCCAGCAGGGGGATGGGACCAAATACTAAGTTCTATTTTCTTAACTTGTAAGAAATACTCAGCTACACTACCACTGAATTCTTCCTGGTGCTTGTCGAGGGGAAAATGTAAAAAAGGTGAAAGGCAAGCACACTGTGCTTCCAGAGTGATTTGTCACAGGAACTTGACAAACTCTTGTGCAAAGGCACCTAGCAGTGGATTAAATTACTCTGGATGATTTCTTTTTGGCTTGCCAAAAGAGGAATGAATATGTGGAACCTGACACATACGTGCCTGGAAGGAGCAGACACAGAGACAGAGCTGGATGGAAGAGCTTGCTGGGAGATCTGCAAATCCAAAAAGAGCAGATGTGAGTAAAGCTGCCCTCAAAACCAGATGGTACCAAGAAACAGCAAGTGAATCCAGAGAAACAGCTGAGGTGAACTTCTTTCCAGAGATAACCCTTTGTTTGTCTCATTGAGTAGACTACTGAGCTGAGAGGTGGCAAGTATTGTTTAAAAACAAAATCTTTATTGGGGGAAAATCTGGAATGTTAATTTTTTTTTGCTGTTTTCTGAAGTTTGAGGTTTGTATGTTTGTTGAGTCATTCTTTGAAACAGTCTTTTATCAAAAGTAGTTATGGTTGGGGGTTTTTAGACAAAATATTTTGATAATGTGCTTTGAATATGTTCCAATAACCATTTCAAAACAAATTACTACTGACATTTTCAGGAGGTGAAGTGTTGGAAAAGCCCAGCTTTTCCCACAAGTCTTGTTTTTGCCCTGGAAGAAACTCATGCAGGAATGAAAACATATTTCTCATCAAACTTCAAAAAGCTCATCTGGTAATATGGGGAGCTGACTATTATTTGAGATGGCAATTCATTCATTAAAAAAACCCCACTCAAACAGAAAGAATATCCCACAGGGAAACATACTGTGTGAGTGTCAGAGGTAATTTGCAGCAGTGACTTTCTCACCTTGGTTAAATGTTCATGGGAGGAAGTCTGAGCAGAAAGGTGACCTCTTCAGCCTTTTTGACCAAAGACAGCATGTGTTTAGAAATAAATTACTTGCTAGCATACCTAGTGAATCTTTTCCTGAGGATAGGTATCTTAATTTTTCTCATGATGAAATTGGCCTTTTGAAACTGCCTACATTTTGCAACTTGGTTTTACCTTCTTTCTGCGACTGGGTAAAAAAGGAGTTACAATGTAGTTGAAACTGTAATTCCATTGACTTTTTTTATATGTCAATGTTGAATTCACTGCAGGCTGATGAAAAAGACAGAAGAAAAATAATTTCTGCCTTCAGCTAACTTAATATATAATTACAACAGTATAGTGAGAAAAAAATACTACAATGGAAGTGCTCAAATAGGCAAAACAACAACGCACAAATTTCTGCATGCAGACACTAAAACCCTTCACAGGTAATCTTGGACTCAGGCTATGAGTACGGGGCAAAGAAGTGAAAATATCCTCCACTGGGACATTAATAACCAGGTACATTCAATTTTAAAAGACCCGCAAGAAGAAAAATACAAGAAAACTCTTAATGTTTCTCATAGCAATGAAACAGCTACTTAAATGGAAAAATGAAAAGTTAAAAAACAAATGGAGTGTAACATTGACTTAGTATTTGTTTCCCAAAGGCACTCATCTATGTCATATGATTGGTGGACTTCAGTCCCTGTAGTGCAGCATGTTCAGATTCAAGCTCAGATTTTAGGGAGTACATGATGTTTTGATTGGAAAGTGGATACAAGGAGATTCCTTTAAATGATAATCAAAATAAAGACATTGACATGAGGAATTTGGTTGTGGTTTCACGGGCAGCCCAGACAGTCTAGAAGCTCGCTGACCAAGCCAGGGCTGCTGCTCTTCCCCTCACCAAATTTTCCTGCTGCTGCCCCAGTCTCAGCCTTGCCCAATCCCAGGCTTCCCCACTGCTCCTTCCCTCCAGCGCCCGCTCCTTCCACCGCCATGACTCACTAGAAGGCAAAAACCAACACTAACACAAGAGCTCTAATTTCTTTTTTATTTTTTTACTTTTTCCTACTTTCGGGCCAGTCTAGTAAACTAAATCAGCTAACAGAGTGACCTAGCAAGTGCCAGAGGCAGCACAAGGAGAGCACTGGGAGAACATGGCATGGAGGAGGTGCTGTGGAAGGTGGTCCTGCTCCCTAGGTTGACACCAAGCTCCATCCACTGGAGTCAACAGTGAGAGTCCCACTGACTCCACCAGGTTCTTGACTGATCCCACATTTGGTGGGACTCATATGTGAAGCCCATATTCACTGCACATGAGCCAGGGCACAGTCATGTAGACAACTGTACATAGCAGCTAGGCTCCTCTTGACAGTACACTGGATGCTTCCATCAGGGATCAGTGGAGCTTGTACCAGATTTTTCATAAGGAATAACCTATGGAAAGTCACAAACCTCACATCCTCCTCTTGGCTATAATGTTATTTACCTAGAAGTCTGATCCTATGAGTCTTTTGGCTCATTACTGGGTTGCCCACACAGCCAGGTAAGGACTTCAAGATGCAGTAGGAGTTTGGTCGCTTTACTTTAGGCCAGAGAAGCCTCTCTGAACCAGAGACCATCCTTCATTTTGTGAAGAATTTCAAGCTGCAGAAAGTTAACTACAGACAAGTAAGAATGAGCAGTGGTGGCACCAGTCAAACTCTGAGCTGCACTCAGGATTTATAAACAGGTCTTGTACTCAATTGATGCTTTGCCATGCACTTCTCTTGCTCAAGTGAAGAAAGAGACTGAGTAATACAATGCTACACACTGCAGCACTTTATTAGTTTTTTTCACACTGAACGGAGGACCTTATTAGTTATGTTAATTAAGAACTAATAGCACATTTGTTATAATGGCTGTTTCTTTCCTGAATGTTTTACATAAAATTCACAAGTTTGATATTGCAGCATGCCAAAAAAAGTGAGAAATGCTTTCCCTGCTCTTGAGAAATCTTTCTCTAATTAGGCTGGCCATTTTTCTGCCTAGATGATGAACTGGAAAGGTTTGGTTTTTCTTTTGTTAGAATAAAAGATATCAGAAGCACTCATTCTTCTGGGTTTGAAAGTGCTTATTAGCACATCCGTTCTAACCACTGATAAGATGTCCCATAGTTATTCATAAAGCTGAGGATACTAAGCAGTATACAAATGTGCCCACTGGTTTAAATAATTAAGAGGCTGGTGAAGAGGAAACTACCAAAACAGCTACGAATGTTAATTACATTAGTAATTACATAGTATAAACCTCAAAGTCAAGGCCTCTTTTCCTCATTTTGCTTTGTCCATTATTTACACCACCAAGACAGTAACCATTAAACCCAGTTTCCATTCCTGCTTGCTCTTTTAAAGATTTATCAAGGATTTTCTGCTTCTAAGAAAATGCCGCCTATGACAGCCCTTTCACCCGAGCTTTCACAGCTCCCTGTGTTCAGAGGGGGCAAAGATATGATGACAAATACACAGCACAAACCTAGCCCAAAGCTTCTGTGAAACCTCAGGTTCTAATCACAGTAATCAATTCTAATAACACATTTGCCCAAAGACTTCCAATAAAGTGCTGGTGTTATTATAGGAAGAGGACACACTGCTGTAGATGATGCAAAAGTTGACAAATATTAACATAAACTGCACACACGCACCCCCACAAGCCCCTTTTTGCATATGACTATGAAAAGTCTAGAGGGGATGAAGTGCCTCAGGTGCAGAAAGAACCTGGCTGAGCCAAGAAGAGAGTCCACATACTAGATGCCATTTGAATGCTCAATGTCCCAAGCCTCTTTTCTATAATGCCACTGGCCAGTGTTATCCGAGTAAATCTAGGGTGAAAGCAGCAGGCATTGCTCCCACACCTGATATGAATTTACAACTGAATAGGTAAAAGCAACCAAAAAAATAAAAAATTATGCTTGCAAACTTTTTAAAAGTCAGTTAAAGGCTCTTTGAGAATGGGAAAGGAGGCACAAACACCCTCTATGATGACTGTGGTGAGGAAAAAGAAAGAAGCCTGGAGACAAGTCTCTGAGTTCTGTCTAGGTGTCCTGACAAATGGCTGGCTTAACACAAAGTGCAAAAGCCATTCTTCATGCAACCCAGAATTGTCTCCTCACATGCATCCATGTTTTCCCAGCTGAATGCCCTAGATACTCAGTACTGAGTCACACACACTTGTAACTCCATCCACTTGCAATGGGATTTATTTTATGTGACATGACACATCTTCAGAAGAAGGGTGCTCAAAGTCACACTCCCCATGCTGTGCCCCAGCACATACTTTCCCCTGTGGCTACAGCTTAGTTCAGTTTTGAGGCACAGTGGTTTCCTTTCTGAAAGCAAAATTCTCCTGTGAACACACAGTACAATGGGCATGCTTAAAAACACCTCCTAGACTGAGAGTTGCAGAGAAAAACATCATGTCTGGATATCATATGGGACAAGGCATGAGAGAAGCTAAACTGTTCCATCAGGAGTGCATAGCAGAAGACCTTCATGGCCTGAGCTGCAGTCCAGCTCCAAGAGCCACAGAGGTGCAGAAACCTGAGCAGGCATCTTGAGTCCCCGACTCCGGCCTCAAGCAATGACATTAGGTTCTGGACCTTTAAAAGCAGTGTTTTGGAACATAAATATACAGATAGGGTTTTTCTTATCAAGATATAAATTTTTCTTAGAACGGTTACTTTGTTCTTTTATTATCTGTACATGAACTATGCAGGGCATTTGTTTAGGATCCGTAAAAATCTGTTTCCCATAAGCAGCTTGGCATTCTGTCTTTATTAACTACAACATTCATTGAGAATGAAAACATTGTACTATCAAACTTTGAGAGAAAACATTGTACTATCAAAAAGAATCATTATTACTTTAACTTTATCCCACTGGGTGATTACAACTGAGATAATTAGAGGCTAATTCGAGAGAAACTGAAGGGGAAGTGTAAGCAGAGCTAGAAGTTAATCAGAATGTGCCTGTATTTAAATCAGGAGTGCACAGAGTTTGATTTCTAGCAGATTTTTGCAACGCAAATACAGGCATAAGAAGGAAAAACAACACAGAAAAATAAGGGGGAGAGAGGAGTGGTGAACGTAGCTTGGAGAAGAGCATGTTTGACATGCTGGGCAGGAGAGACCTTCTGCATGCATGAGCTCAAGTGTGCTGCCCTCTCCCTTCAAAAAACAAAGCATGAGCTCAGCCCCAGGACAAGCAGTGCCTGAGCAAGTCCATACAGAGTGTGCTGATACAGGCTTTGCTCACCAGTGCTTCAAGGTGGCAGCCAGTGGCAGAAGTCTTTAGGAGGAGCAGGAGGAGAGATTACCCTTGCCTGTTGTGATGAGTTAGAGTGAAGCAATCAGGTAGGCAGATCATAAACTTGCTAGTGGGAAAGTTTTTTTTTAAATAATAATTTAAAAAATTAAAATAAAATAAAATAAGAAGAAAAAAGGAAAATACAGCTGTGACCTTGATATTAGGGGAAGATGATAACTCCAGGGCACAGATGGGGTCATCCAAATGAGAACAATGGCTGTTGGAGGGCATAAATACCCAAGATCCTTCTAGAGGGCATCACAGGAGGGAGTGGGAGCAACCCCTTTCCAAGCTCCCTCACCAAGTATGTACAGAGAGCATGCTGCCTTGCTTAGATTCTGAAGCAAATCCTCACCACAACCTCTCCAGGGAGAAAGAGGGAGATATCAGCCATGTCATATGTGTCAAGCTGTGCTATTTCCAGCATCCTTGGCAGCTCAAGCATCTCATCCTACCTCTGTATTAAGGCACATAGGTGTAGCTCTTGGCATAACCCACTTCAAATATCCAGCAATGGCATCTCCTGTGCCACCACTAATAATTGCCTGCCCCATCATGAGACACAGTAGGGACTAACCCACGGAATTCTTGCTTGCTATTGAACAGACCCCTTAGAAACTCTTATTGCTGACCTTTGCAGAGGAGTCCCTCTGCTCCTGCAAGGACTCTCTGAACCTGTGGAGGAGAGGAGGGCTCTGCAGGCACAGATAACACAGCAGAAAGCACCACAGGTTGAGCTGGGTTTCACAGGGAATGGGGAATGCAGGACCATTTTTTCTGCCTCACTGTGCATTAGGAAATGTTTAGTAGTATATTTTTTTCACCACAGCCCTATCAGTAAATCTTCTTAATGGATTGTTTGCTTTGCCAGAATACCATAAAACAGGTCACCGTGTGAAATAAGCCATCACTAATAAAAACAATCTTATGAAAGGATAATGGAAATTTATGGTAGGGCTTTGGCTTGTATGGCAGCACAGCTAAGAGAAGAATTAAAATGGTAAACCAGTGCTTGGTACTCCTGACAAGTGATTAAGGCACTTCTTGACTCCTGTTTCCTTCCTCAGATAGTATTTCAAAAGGAGTTGAGTCTGTAGGAGCATTGGTGCCTCAGTTATGGGAGGGTGAACCTTGCCTGCTCGCCATCATCCCAGACTCTGCCCTAGGAAAAGCACTCCCATCTTGTATTGGTATCTTGTATTCCATCATGTATTCTCCCAATTAATGAGCAAAGTTAATTGAAAGAGAGAACATCCTTGATTCCATTGCAAGGAGATTCAGAAATAGATTTGAACAGGGAGGGAATCAGGCACTCATTACTTATAGACCCAAGCCCCAGTAGTCTCCTTTCTCCAGGAAAAAAAAAACTTCCCATGTATATCTGCTGTGACAGACCTGTGACATGGGATTTTGCCAACTGCTTGACATTGTCTAAAAGACAAAAAGAGTGAGGGCATGAACTGACACAGAAGTACTAGACACACTAATGTCTGGCAACTACCCCACCTCCATTTTCCTGCTTCCTATTTGATAGGCCCTTTAGGGAGATTTATTGCTGATCTGTGCTAGAAAATTACTCATATAATTGAAACATCAGTGAAATATTGTTTCCCCAGTATAACTTTTTCTTTGGGAATTTCTGGATGCAATTACCCCTTGTGACTAATAAAAACAATGGCTTAAACACAAATACATGGTTAGAAATGTCATTTTATGATAAAACATAAAATTCCTGTTGTCTCAGCATTTCACATCAAATGGACTGTCCTTTCTGGGAGTATCCAAAGGAATGTGAGGAGCAGAAATGGGTTAGGAATGACAGGAGCTAATTATCCTTTCCTCAAGATTCCTCAGGAATTTGGCTGAATAAGCCTTTCAGATCTGACCATCAGGACAGTCCTCAGATGCTTCTAAGAGTTTCAGAATAATCTGAAATGCAAGGCACCTTCAAACCCACCAGAAATTCAGGACATGAGCCTCTGCCTGATGCAAGTCTGGTGGCACCTTTGTCCCACTGCCATCCCCATTCCCCATCCCCTTTCCATATGAGCAGAAACTGGGTTACAGCATGACCAAAGGAGCTGCTTGGCATTTGTCCCTGGTTTTCAGTGGGGAATGGCAATTCACAGAAAAACTACTCTGGAAAGGTTTGATTGGGCCACTTCCACTTTGCAATTTTTTTTATGAAATCCAGTTGATTTTATATATCTCTATGTACATATACCAAATATTCTACATACACAGAAATGTAAAGTCAGTGAGGAAGAGGAGAGTGAATACTGAGTTTTGAATCCCTACAAGATCCCCAAATTGCTCATTTTTAACCCCTTGTGTTTTACTAAAATGTATAAAACTGCTTTACAGTTCCACTAGCTAAGAAATAAGCATTACTGGCAAAACATGATCAGGCTCAATACTTTTCAAACCTCCAAACAAGTTCACAAAAAACCAATCATAAGGTAGTAAGAATTTCTTTTTCAATAAAGTTAAACAATTAGCATTCAAACAATTCTAAGAAGTGGCCTAAAAATTGAAAGATCTGGTACTCAGCTGTCAGCACATCAGAGTCCTGAGCTCATAAAGTGAATAAATCCTGCTGTCCCCATCTACATGAAAGAGGATTCAGTACAAATAGCATAATATTGTCCACATTCAGTAGAATGGAAGAGAATTCCCACATAACATCATCAAAATGTGTATTTTTATTCACTTAGAGAGTTTAAATAGCATTCACTAATATTAATATACTAAAAATAATAATTTAAGAACCCTAGACCTCTAAATAAAAACAGGTGTTTTAAATTCCCTGTGATATCATCAGAGTCTACACATCAGAAGTGATATTCTTTCCTTGCAACAAGCCAAAGCAGAACTGGACGACATGGGAACTACCAGAAAACTTGGATCCCAGTTATCATGTCACCACACATGTACACTCAAAAATGGCTCCTGTGTTTGCAAGAGGGCAAAGCTGTCTCCTAGCTCTGAACACTACAAATAGAGAGGAAGCCCAGATACACCCTGAAACTTTGCAGCAGATGCTTTCCTTTAAAGTACCATGCAGCACATTTGGATTGGGTTTTTAATTATTTACTACAAATACAGCTTAATTGTACTAAAGTTGAAATCAACATACTACCAGTATTGAAGCAATTTTGGTCTTTCATTAGTTTTCAGACAACATCACTGTAAGCACTGGCACCAGCTTCAGTATAAGCAGAATGCACATTTCTATATGTTCTCTAAATTAAATATGTATGAAAGCCTGAGAACCACAATGACAATTACTGCACCTTGGAACAAGACTTGGAATATTTAGTCTGGCAGAGTTCAAAAGACTATTCATCTGGGAGCAGCTGTAGCTTGGTTAGCACAAGAATGGATTGATTGCAATTCATAACTTGGAATATGGATTAATGCAATATTCATGGAAAACTGCATGTGCATAACTCCATATGGCCTGTGAAGCTCTGAAAGCATTTTGCTTCAGGGAAAAATCATGTCACCAGAATGCATTTGCCTTTACTCTGTCCAAGTTAGGAAGGAAGGAAGCTATTTTCCTTGCTTAGCTGGTATGCAGATTGTAGAGTCTAAATCTCCCTTCACCCCTACCCAAGGAGGCTGGAAGAGACCTCTTTTCCTAAAGCAGTAGGTTGGGGTTTGACTGTCTCCTTATTTGTACCCTGCAGATCACAAGATGCATTATCTCTGTCTAGAACATCCTAACAAATCCTCTAAGATAACCCTCAAGATCAGACTGTCAATATAGACAACCATCAGGACCTACTCACAGTCCGGGTGGACTCTTGAAAGTAAAAAGACCAGCACAAACCAAACACACCTGTCTGCTTTGTACGGTATGAATTAAAAATTTGGCTACTGAATAAGACACCAGGCAAGCTCAGACTCAGGCATATGAGATGAATGCAAAGAGAACAGACAGACTGCAACACTCACAATTTTCTATCAAAGACTGAAGAGAGCATTACAACCTCCCTCATGCTGAGTACCAGGGAAAAGCCAGCCAAACTCCACAATTATTTATTTATTTGGCATCTGCTTTCTTGTTCTGGTGCTACCAAAGATCATAAGTCAAGACTGAACAGCATATCTGGCAAATTTCAGTTGGGGAGTCAAAACGGGGACAAAAAAAGATGTGATGTCAAATTGCTCTCGTAGTTGGGTCTCCATTCTTCACATGGCTTTGTTTCAAAGCACTTCAGGAAAATATTTTTTTAAAAGTAGGAACTGTCCTAGATCACAGAATGGTTGCTGTGGGAAGAGACCTCTGGAGGTCACCTTGTCCAACTCCACTGCTCAAATAGGGCCACCTAGAACTGGTTGCCCATGGCCATGTCCAGTATGTTTTGAATATACCTCTGAGGATGGAGACTTCACAGCCCCTTTGGGCAAACTCTGCCAGTGCTTATTCACTCTAACAATACAAGAGTTTCTTTTTATGTTCACACGGCACCTCCAGGGTTTCAGTTTGTGACCCTTGCCTCTGGTCCTGTCAATGGGCACCACTGAAGAAAGCATGTCTCTGTATTCTATGGATTTTCCCTTCAAGTATTGATGAGATCCGCTTCAAAACTTCTCTTCTCCACGCTGAATAGTGGCAGCAGCTCTTTAAGCCATTTCTCACAGGAAAGTTCCAGTCCTTTCATCATCTTCATGATCCTTTGCTGGACTCTCTTCAGGTGTATCCATGACTTCTTTGTACTAGGGAGCCCAGAGCTGGACACAGAACTCATGGTGAGGCCTAAGCAGCATTGACTAGCGGAGAAGGATCATCCCCTTGACCTGCTGGCAATACCTCTCCTAATGCAGCCCGGGGTGCATTTCATTGTCTTTGCCACAAGCACACACTGACAACTCTGCAAGCTGCCTTCCACCTGGGTAGCCCACAACATGTACCAGTTCCCAGGGGCTTTCCCCAGGTGCAGGTATTTGCGCTTCCCCTGGATGAACTTTGTGAGGCTACTAGATAAAAAATTTGTTGCAAAGATGCTGCTGTTAGAAGGAGTAGCCCTCACTTTGCAGATTTGGGTCACTCTGGTTGACTTCATGCACAAAAATTGTTCTTCCTCCAATAGGCTGAAATACTGCAGGTGCACTAACACATGAGGCATGAATTTTACATTTGAAGTAAGTAATATTCTCCTGAAAAGGAATATACCCCTGCAGGATGACCTTGCAAAAAAGTCAGAGTAGAATTCCTTAAACCCGAATTGAGCCAGGATACTGAAACATGATGCAGGTTATCCCCCTCACCCTGCAAAGATCTCAATTAGAAATGTCTTTGGGAGATAAAGCTTGAGCAACAGATCACCTCCTGCTGCTCAGCAGAGGGATGCTGCTCTGCAGCACCTGTAGCTCATTCCGTGCTTGTATGTGCACAAAGCAGGAATCTCAGCCCTTCCAAGAGACATTGACCTGCAAAGTGCTGTGATAAGAGGAAAGGTAGGGAGACAGCTAATGCACTTTCCAGGCATGTATTTGTGGGGAGATAGTTAAGAAAACTATGGTTTAATTGAAAACGTGGCCTAGTTCCCACATGTTCATTTCTGTGAGAAGCATTGTGCTAAACATACATTCAAAGACTTATTATAGACATTGTACTTCCCAATGGGCAATCCCTTTTAAAGACTTGACTTCCCTTTGCACTGTTGAGGTTTGTTTTTTTCCCTAGACTGGTTTCACAGGACGCACCATGCACTTTTAAATCTTTCCCTAGTGTAATTTAATCTCTTCCTACTTTTCTGTACTATCTGATGAAGTGGTAGCACACTGGGAGCACCCACTGGTTCAGCAGGGACTGTGATCTAACTTACAAATTTCTGGCAAAAACACTGTGTATCTCAGGGAAACAGGCGTGTGCTTAAAGCACCTTGTGAAACTTGTTAGAAATCACACTAGCTATTACAAAGAGGAAGGTGCAATTACTGCATACTGATATCTGATTTCTGAGAATTTTGAGGAGCATTGCCCATAGTGAAAAAAAATCACTGAAAAAATCCCCCAGTTTGTGCCTCCAGGGGGTTAGCAATCCAGTTCTAGGTGTTCAGTGCTCAAGGCTGATGCTTTCTTGAAGTTCTTTTCCAGAGTCTAAAAATGGTTTGGGGGAAAATAAATCTCAAATTTCAGGACTCCTGTTTCATGTCAGTGTTTACAAGTTTTACATTTGCAGCCTTCTCAGAATAGCAAATCTTCAGCCTTTCACATGATGCTCCTGAAAACACACTTCTTGACAATTTGTTTTTCAGCAACATCCCTGGCTGGTAGGGGCTGTGCAACATCACTTTATTACGCTCTTCAAGTTGATAGTTTTCCCTGCCACATGGCCTCTAACACATACTGCAATGATCTAGGATCTGGCAGATTGGATTTGGGGAGACAAAATGATCAGACTTGCTGCTAAACTGTGTTTCAGTTTGTGTGCCTTTTCATTCAATGCATGGCAAGGTTTCAAAGCATTTTTAAAAACTAGAGTCTCTCCAGAATCCATGGATTAACAAAATGTTGTGTCTTATCTTCTCAGAACAAGTCTACAATTACAAGCACTGCCTCATGTGATTATATTTCACAAATAAATAATCAATCTTTCTAGAAGGCAAAGCCAAAGCTTTCCTCTCCACAACCACTTTTTAAACAATACATTAGAGACTGTGTGTTGTCTTCTTACAGTGATTTTCCCTGCACTCAGGTAATTCTTCCTCATGGAGTTCTTGTGGTCTTCTGCACAGCACACCTTCTGATGAATTCCCTTTCCTAACTTCTTGAGAGCTCTTCAGGTAGGTCAGGGCCATGTGGGTTGTGACAGAAGACCCAGAGCTGGCAGAAAATTAGCTAGAGGCCGCTGGGAGCTACAGAGTGAGAGCATCCATCTGATCTCCACTTGCAGCTAAGAAACGAGAGAAACCTTCCCTCATATACTTTAACCTCTATTTCATTGTCAAAGGCACATGAAGAGCCTGTATCTATGGTACTTATATCTGATTCAGAAAGCGAAAAGGTCACTGAAAAGCATCAGTATCACCTTCACACAAGACATAGATAATACAGCCTGAAGCACGCTCTCTCTCTCTCTTGCTCTCTCCCTCTTTCTCTACCACCCAGAAATTCAGCCAAATGAAAAGCAAAGCCTTCCCTCCAGGAAAACCAAACAAAAGCCATGTGTCTTGAACCCTCTTTATGTCCAGACAGGCATAGGGAGTTTGCCAGAGCAAACAAGTTCCAGAGTCAAAGGATTTCCGCTGAGAGCTCTCTGCAACCAGTCCTCCTCAGACCGGCCCCGCACTTCCCAGCCAGCTCTTGCTGCTCAAACCGCGGCAAAGAGGCCTCCCATTACAATGACACATTTGACAGCTTTGCCAAGAGCACTTGGGGAGGTGCCAAAGAAAGAAGCAGTGTGCTTTCCTGAAAAAAGCAGACACTCCGGAGAGGAATACTTGAAATACTCCTTCTAGTAAACCTGAATGGTTGAGTGCCCACGCAGAGAAGCACTTGGGCCGCTATCCCAAGGGAGAGCAGAGAACAGGCTTCACCAGGTTTCTCCCTCTCCAGAAAGTGCCTCGTTCTCAGTGGCATTCAAAGCATCTACATTGAAGAGTGGCCATCTCTTTCTATGCTTGGGTTCACTTTGAAGACATCCTTTGCTGCTGAATTTCAGCCTGATACCCTGCATTTGCCTTTGCCCCAGTCAGGCATACTTCAGAGCCCTGCTGTTCAACACTGGGCTTTCACTAGGCCTCCTCACTACCTAAATGCAAGTCCTAAGCCTGGTTCCAGCTGCTCCTGTGGGAAGAAGTTCCACAGCCACTAAGATCTCACAGTCCACATGAAAAAGCACTGTGAGAAAAACAGACATGTTCTTGAGAGAACACATAGAATTTGGACAGCATCATGAGGGAGATTTACACTCTGCTGAATGATAGCCAAAGAATGATAGCCATTTGACGCCAAAGCAAATATCACCCTGAATTACCAACCTTGAGTAAGGGGACAAGGATTCAAGATAATTATACTTTTATATCTCTAGACAGTGACAGAAGCCATAGCCTTGCTCAGGTTTTCCTGCTGTAGGGAAAAACCCGAGGAGGAGAGAATGCCATTGCAAGCACTAGAGCTCTTCCTCCCACATCCCACAGTGACAGGATGCTTCCCAGAGGCAGAGCTTTAAGGGACTTACGCAGCAAAGTAGAACACCTGCACATATGTCTATGGGTGTGTGGAATGAGTGTGTGA
Organism: Anomalospiza imberbis; assembly: GCF_031753505.1. NCBI lineage: Eukaryota > Metazoa > Chordata > Aves > Passeriformes > Viduidae > Anomalospiza > Anomalospiza imberbis. Next base: position 16,535,967 of record NC_089684.1, read on the forward strand.
AATGTGTGCATCATAAGGTCTCCAGTATATTTATCTGAGGCATCATTCAACTTCTAAACTTGTATTTTGCAGAAAGATTTTAATAGCATGACATAATCTAAGTCATGTACAAACTCTGTTTTTAAGACATTTGACTTCTGTCTGGTTTACACAACTCCCTCTGATTTTACACAAAGGCAAGCATAATGGAAGGCTCTTCTTCCATTGTTTTTATGTGCCATATCCTTTCTTCCTGTTTTTCTTTAAAACACATTGGGTTTTTTATTTAATGCAGGATTGTGCATCTAGTGCCTTGCAGATGGAATGCATAATTGAACATTATACTCCACTCTTGAGAGGCACACCATAAAATTAATATTTGAACCATATTCCTGCTGATCCAGGGCAGAGAGCAAAATAACACAAAGAAAATATTCTAAAGCAAATTGTAGCCTTTCTGCAGAATACTTTCCAGACATTAGCATAGTAAGATAAATACTTAACATTAACAAAAGGTGAGGTTTCATTCACAGGCACCATTATACTGTGCTGGGTTGCTTTGGGTAATTTTACAATTAAGATGTTGGAGTGGGGTGATGAGGAGAAAACTAGGAGGGAGAAAAGACAAGATTTCAGGCAATGGTCCCTGTCCCCTCTCTCACTTCCCAACACACACACACAGCTGTGCAGTGGGGAAACACAGAGCAAGAAACTAGTAGAGATGAAACCACACTGCAAATGGAATCACAGTGGGGTCAGTGTTTCACAGCATGGAGGCCCTGGCTTCATGAAAGGCATTTGAAATGCTTAGGACAAAAGATTATGGGTAATGTTTGATGCAGTACTACTGTAAAGCCAAGGGAAAACAAAAAAGAAAAAAAAAAGTTCTAAACTCTATTTAAGAGAGAAACAAGGCCAGGGGAAACAGAAAGGGGATGGCCATTACTAATCAACTACTTCTGTCATTACCACAGCCATGAAACTAAGATATGAATTTGGAGTAAAAAGCACCTCATATGGGGGTGTTTTGCCCTGGGATACTGGGGTGAACAAAGACATGTCAAGTCATTAAAATCTGTGCCTATGCCAGACAGTCTCAGATTTCAGAGTCAGAATCCAGAGTTTCCAATTATGTTCAAAACTGTTTCTAGACATAGGAAAAATGAGTTTTAACTTTACCAAAGGAGCACTGATGCCTGACCTTGATACCTGCTGGCATCCAAACCCACCTGAGTTCTGTATAAGCTGTGTTTGTGTGCATTACTGGGACTCTATTTTTCATTTTTACCAGATGGTATGGTTTTCCTTAGTTAAGATGTTGAATTCTGGTGATGGTGACTGTGGAAACACACCTTTAAAAGCATATAGCATGCAAATAGCATTGTTTTGCAGTTGTAAACACAGTTTAAAATTATGGGTGAAATGGAAATTTGCTTTTTTAACTGGCCTGACAGCTCTGCATTGCACAAATGGACAAGGAACAAAGAGAAAATGCATTATTTCATCCTCAGAAATAGCTAAGGTGCATAACCATGACCCACAATCACCAGAGTAATTAATGCTAGAAAAGTTTGAGGCAACAGGTACACTTACAGTACCACATCTGCAGCTCAGATGTTTATTAGTCACAAGTTGACATTAAAAGACCTTCTAATTAGCAAGGATTTATTCTCTCTGATCTCAGGAAGTTTATAATTGCAAGGGCCATAGACACAACATGAATAACGCCTAAGTCTTCCACCTTCCTAATGGGTTACAGAAAGCATGCACTTTGGTGCAGAGAGCAGGGTGGCAGTGAATAAAAAGCAGGTAAGCTCCCCTCTCAGGTCTACAGGAAAAAAAGAAACCCCCTCAATACCCAGAATAGACATAAAACCTAATTTTTATATATAGCTTTGGTTAATTCTCTGATTTTTTGATTCTCTCCAGTGACCAGCAGTCAAGTGTGCCTGACACGCTCTCGGTTTCTTCACTCCACGCGGGAGCCAGCCAGCACCCCAGTGGTGCTGCTGCGGCTGGGGTGGGGGGCCTGCCCTCCAGCCAGCGGGACTGGGCTGCAGCAGCTTAGGGCACAGGTGTCCCAGGAACGCGGCACTGGGACACACCACACACACGTGCAGCCCCTGAGCACACACACGGTGCTGGCCACACACACAGCCATGACAGGGACGGCGCAGTTTGTCACCACCGCCCCATCATTTCCTTCACTTGTCCTGGCTCGGCCACCACAGCTCAGAGAGGAAGTACCGTCTCTGTTGCGATGCCAGGGATGTTCTGGCAAGAAGTATTTCCAGAAAGCTGCACATTTGAGAAGGCACTTTAAAAGCCCAGACCTCTTTGTTTTAACTCCGACTGAAGACAGACCCATAAGCTCTTTATATTATTTATTAGTTATTGTCTTATTTAATCCCCTTTGAAAAGGCAACAATAGAGGAGTTGCAATTCCCCACTTTTTTTTCCAAGCTGGTGATGTTATTCCTTAACTTAGAAGCTGAAAGCAGACCATACCATACACTTAACTACCAGCACAGCTGGGCTACTGTTATCCACCTAATTTGCCCCATTCCTGACTCACTCACAGTCACCATTAGTGATGCACTGGTCCCCAGCACATCATTGGGGAACACAGGTCTTTGCCCAACTACCTGAGCTCAGTGGATGCATCCCTGCCCTCATGCAGAAGTGCACTTTTCCTTATCACTCTTGAAGAATAGAAGCATTTGGGAGCTGGGAAAAAGCCCCTGGTAGACTGCAAGGATCTCATCCCACGCGCACACCACGCTAGTTTCAAATTCTCACCTCCACGCCAGCCTACAAAGGAAAACCAGGAGTAGAAAGGGGCACTTGCAAAAGGGAAGAAGAAGATGGTCACCAAACTAAGAGTGACCCACTTTCAATTGAGGAGCACCAACACTCCCAACAGATTCAGAAAGACTGGATGACAAACAGGAGCAGGCTTCTGTTTTTCATATCAGATTTCTCAGTAAAAACAAACACACCAAAAAACCACAATACCCTTACTCTCTCGTGCTAGGTAAAATCCTATTAAACAAGTAGAAAGATCAACAGACTTCAGTCTCCCTTCCACACTGAAGCAAACTGCCCTCAGACAAAAGGTTATTTTAGGTACCTCTGCTGAAGTTTATGTTTTGAAGAGACAATTGTTTTCAGGAAAGACATATGTAAGAGTCAGTCTGCACCCTGAAATCTGATTTTACTCCTTTAATGGTGGGCTTGGGCATCTGGAGTGTATATGAGCAACAGCTAGCCTTCAGTTCAGCTTGTAAAAACTTCTTGTGGGGGTTAGCGACTTTCCCAATATTTCTCGTGTTAGAATAAATTAACTTAAGTGTGCATGGAAGGTAGAAATATATATGACTGAAATGAAAAGTTGGGCTAAAAATAGCACTACAATTGCATTGTTTGTAGGGAGGGAAATGAAACCTGGGGCGGGGGGCGAGGGGGGGAATAAAGATATTTAACAGCTGTCTCAACATAATGTCAGATTTATTAAAGATTTCCAAAATGGTCTTTGACAAGTCTTGACTCATTGGCTAGGACTGGAAAGGGTATTGAGGGTGGACTATTTCTTGTGATTTATATAAGAGACCACTGTGACTAGTTTGAAAAACCTGCTTACAAGTGCAGTAAATTAAAACAGAAGCCTACATAAGACATGTACCTTAGAGACAAAAGGCTTAAACATTCTTCAGTCTGAATCACCAGAGTGTGGTTTGCAAAGGGAAATCAGCTTCAAGAATTTCTGCTAGCCAAAGATGTAATCTCCAGTAATTAGAAGAATCTTCTATTAGCACACTTTGGAAACTAAAACCGAAACTCACGCAGCTATATCATGCTTCCAAAGGCATGGCACTTAGTCTCTCTATCAAAAATTGCAGAAGTTATCAGTAGTTCACAGCTCACACTGGATCATGTAGTAGTCTCATGTATCAAAAAGCTTGCATGGTGCATACCATGCAACCTCCACACAAGTGCAATTTAAAAAACATCCAATTTTGCATGTGCAGAACAGTGGAAAATGAAACCATGTGCATTTGATCAAAGATGGGCATGTTGGCCTTCCCCTTAGCTCTGAGAGATAATTGCACAAATTTTCACATAAAATTTGAACATAACTTAATTCATCAACAGAGCCTTGCACAGGCTGTAACACAAAGAAAATACTTCAGACATCTTCCCAGGAAGTGAAAACCCCACAGACAGAGGTGCTCTGCATAAGAAGTGTATTATTTTCACAAATCGAAGAGAAGTCAGATTGTGATCTTCCTTAAAACCCTGGCTTTCCCTCTCCCTTCAGGCAGATACATTCCCCTACAGAGGCCAAGAAATTACTGAGCAAAGGTTCACTCCAACTCCCACAGCCCTCTCCAAGCCCCATGAGTAAATCAATACAGGCAATTCCTTTGGCTTCTACCAAAATGTCTGCAGAGGTACGTGATCTACACTGAATACTTCTGGAAAGGCATAATACCTTTACTGTGAAGCTCTAGCACCAGTTTGGACGTCCAGTACTATTGGATACACAGAAGGGCCACTTCTCCTTGGAACGAAACACAGAATTTGAGATTAGGTCAAAAATCCTTTATTTCAGATCCCCTAGGGCATGGTAGAGTAATAGCTAGTAGCATCTTATCAGAGAACATACTGTGGGAAATGGCATCTTACAGATAGGCTTTGCTTGCCATTACCTCTTTGTGATGCCAGCTGGTGATGTGTAGAACACCTACCTCAAATGACATATGGGAATTCAAGAGCCAAAACTCTCCCATGACAGCTACCTTCCAGACCAGATGATGACCTTTGTGTCACCAAGCAAATTTAAGGGATCAAAATCAAACCTCCCAGAGACTTCTGCACAGCGTTTTAATGCCCCTTTTTAGTGATGGGGATTTATTAGCTGTTGTTTGTGGAGGAATGACCAGGAATAGAGTAGCTGATATTCTTAATGAAGGCTTGACAGCTCATCTTTGTATAGAGTTAGTTAATACACTCTGCATATAACAGCCAAGAAGGCTAAGGTGAGGGGCTGAAGAAAAAGGAAGTAACCCCAAAAGAAAAAGAAGAAATTAATAAGCAATAGAGGGACCTGAGGCTTCCATCCTCTTCATCATCTTCTGTTACACAGGTCAAAACAGAACACAATGTTTCGGCCACTTCTTATCTGATGTGACTATTGCTATTGGAATAAAATGTTTTCTTGAGTATATCTGCTCCCATTTGCCTTGCACAACTACAGTCAAAAAGATTTCTGTATTAAACCTTGGGGTAAAAGGTCCCTGTCCAGTACGGACTCCTCCCTTGTTCCACGGAAACTACCCAAAATATCACTTCCAAACTTGAGGGGTTATGATTGCCTATAGCAACTTCTCCCCTTCTTTTGTGTCAGTTAAAATAAAGAAGCCTGATTTTGAATTCCCATACAAACCTAGCTTCAAGTCAGCACAGCTCCACCAAAGCACTTCTGGAAGATGCAAAGTGCCTTTTATCTGCTAGACTGCCTACATGTCGAGCTGAAACAATGGGTCAATTATCCCAGCACTCTGTTCTCCCTGGGCTGAAAGAGGATAGTAAGTTGAGATCTCATCAATCACTCCAGCTCCTATTGCTCCTGCAGAGAGAATTGTTATGACAGCAGGAGGCTGAAACTCAGGTTTATTGTAACAGAACAGATGGATTCCAAAAGTCTGGGACATTCTTGCAATGGAAAAACTGATGAATTACAGAAGAAAAAACATATGCCACTTATTTAACTTTCTGATTTTGATTCATTGCTAGGACAAGCAAACAAATTTTAAAAGAAAAAAAAAGGAAAGAAATAAAAAGAGCAAACAGTAATGTCATTATTGTTTCTATATTTCATACAGTAGTGATGCCAGCACACCACCTGCCCCTTGACCTTCCTACCTCAAACCCCTAGATGGAACCCTGATTTCTGAAAGAGGTGGGGCTTACGTAGTGCTAGAGAAAGTGCCTCCAGTTCCACACCCTATTCTCTTTTTCTCGACTGGCCAATGGTGTAAACATTTGACAGAAGGGTAGCAGCCAAGAGACTACCTTTTTATATGAAGATTGCCAGCTAAACAGGGGACAGAACCCAAAGCAGTGCTCTACAGCTAACAGCAGCTGCCAGAACATCTACATTCTCTGGGCAGAGGGAGACAGGGGAGACTAGAGATGGTGTGCAATCCCACAGCATGAGATTACAGCAGGGACACTTGGTAGGAAAGCAGGTTACACTGCTCAGGAACAGATCTCCTACACAACTGCAGTAAAAATTTCCCTCTCCCATCCCCGGCAAAATAGAGAAGAAACACTTCTGAAGATGCATTGTAATGGGAGAATGCATGCCTTGTGGCTGTGTAAAACAGCAAGAAAAGAGATTCTGAATCGAACCTTTCCTCTGCGTGTGTGTGCGCTCGCACATGCCTGCACACACAGCCAAAATACACACTCACCCACAGAACCCAAATGTGTGTGTAAGCACACAGAATGCAGTACACCTTCATGTTCACTCACAGAGGGGAACAGTTAAACGCAGCAATCACTGCAAGTATATCCATGCATATGCGCACAGACAAAACCTGGGATTTCCAGCAAAGCTCCAGCAGTTCAGTGTAATAAAAAAGGGCTCCTTGCAGCAAAGCACTTAACGAATGGCAGATTGTATCCAAAGGGTGCCATTACCCAAGGGAGCTGTGGGATTTGGCTGGAGCACACAGTATAAACAAATGGCCTGAAGATTTGTCAGGGTAAGGACTGCATTTAGCACAATCAGAAGGCTTCATCTCCTTTGAAGCCCTATATATTTCATTCCCAAAGAAGATGAAGCTGCAGTATTTTTCCATACTTTAAAAGTAAAATTTTTGTGAGAGGAATCTAATTTCTGAAAACTATTGTACCCTCCCAGTGTTTTCTCAGTCATGTTGTCCTCTCAGGCCTATTAGCAAAAAAATGAACACTTTTCATTTTAATGCAATTTCATTATTCATTATCTTCTTATATACCAACCAGGGAAAATTGAAAAACCTAACAAGAGACAACACTAATTTTCTGTTTTAAATGGCTGGTACAGACAAATAATGGCTCTGACATTGGTTACCTTCTAGAAATCACCTTTTCACTTTCCCCTATAACCCATAATTTGAAGTATTTGCAACTCCTCTTTGTCTTAAATAAAATATATTATTTACACTATTTTTTGTATTCTGAGATCTTAGAATTCCTCCAGGACTATAGCTCACACATCGCTTGTGTCAGACTCTGATGAAGCATCTATTTCTGATTACAGTCTGGCAAAGGAAATATTAGAAAATTGGAACTCCAAGGAAAAGAGCATTTCATGTTTCATCATGTTGTTATGATGAGAAAGGCAGACTTTTAGCCTGATTGTTTTATTTTTGCCAAGGGATGCTTAGTGCTGTGTTTTATGTGCTCCCAGAATATGAGCCTGTGTATTCATGGTGTTCCAAAACCTCAACACCCACAGTCAATTATACTGGTCCAGAATCTAGGTGGCTCTAGATTCCTTACCACCAGTTTCTCCAGCAGAGGTACTGCTGGCTCTATCTGTCCCACACAGCCACACTCCTTGTGGCTTTGAAAATGCACTGACTCTCAGAATGCTTGAGGTTGGAAAAGACCTCTGGATGTTACCTGGACCAACCCCACTGATCAAACAGGGACAAAGTCACTTGCCCAGGACCACGTTCAGTCAGGATTTTAATATCTCCAAAGACAGAGACTCTACAACCTTTCTGACCAAACTGTCAGTGCTTGACCACCCTCACACTGAAAAAGTTTTATTTAAAAAGCACCTCCTGTGTTTCAATTTGTGTCCATTGCTTCCAGTTCGGTCATTGAGCACCACTGGAAAGAGCCCGACTCCATCCTCTTTTCACCCTCCCTTCAGGTGTTTATAAATGTTACTGAGATCCTCCCAAGCCTTCTCTTCTCCAGGCTGAACAGTCCCAGTTCTCTCAGCTCTTCCTCATAGGAGGGATGCTCCGATTCTTTCATCATCTTTGTGGCCATCTCAGGTAAATTCAAATCTTTTGTTGGGGAGCCCAAAACTGGACACAGCACTTCAGGCTTCACTGGTACTAATTACAGGGACAGGATCACCTTCCTTCACCTGCTGGCCACCTCTCTCCTAACAGCCCAGGGTACTTGTTAGCCTTCCTTGCCACAGCAGTGCACCGCTGGATCACAGTCAGCTTGGTGTTTGCCAGAAGCCCCAGGTCCCAAGGTACTTTCCAGATGGTCAATCCCCATTATGCACTGGTGCCCTGGTTGTTTGTCCTCAGGTGCAGGACTTTGCATTTTGCTTTCATGAACATCATGTGTCTGTTATGGCCCATTTATCCAGCCTATCGAGATCTCTTTGAATGACAGTACAACCATCTGGTCTCTCTCATTCGTGAGCTATGTGTCACCTGAGACTGTGATACATTTTATTTCAAACTTGATGAGGGTTCACTCTGTATCAGTGACCCGGTCATTACTGAAGAGGTTAATAAATTGGCCCAGAAGAAGGCTTGGATGAGGAAGGCACCAAAAACCTCAGGAATTTCTGAGGTGTCCTTTGTCACCAAGTCCTCTGCCCCATTCAGAAGCAGAGCCACATTTTTCCTTGTCTCCCATTTACTGCCAATGTATTTGTAATAGCCCTTCCTTTCATGTCCTTTGTCACATTCAACTCCAGGTAGGCTTTGGATATCCTAACCCCATCCCTGAATGCTTGGACATCATCTCTATGTACCTCTTGAGTTACCTGTCCCTGTTTTCACCTCATGCATGCTGCCTATTGTATTTGAATTTAGTTAAAAGCAACTTGTTCTTCAGTGCAGGCATCTTAGCAGGAAACCAAGCTGCCTTTGCTTGGTTTTCCTGCTCAGGTTGATGGACTGCTCTTGAACGCGGAGAATGTGATCCTTGAAAAAAAACCTACCAGATCTCCCAGACACCTCATCTCTCTGGGTTCATAACGCATGGGATTTTTCCAAACAAGACCCTGAAGAGGCCCAAGTTTTCTCTCCTGAAGTATAGGGCTATGGTCCTCTTATTTGCCCTGCTTCCTCATCTCAGGAGCCATCATCTCATAGTCACCACAGCCAAAGCTGTCCCTGGCCTGTGCCACCCCAGCCAGTGCTACAGAGCATTTTCCCCTCATTGCCTGCTCCATCACCTGCATCAGGATATCATCATGAATGAGCTCCAGAAACCTCCTGTGCTGTTTGTGTGCTCAGCTGTATTGTTGCTTCAGCAGATGTCCAAAGCCTGCCATGAGAACTACGGCCTGGAGACTTATTCCAGCTGTCTGAAAGTCTCACCTCCTTCTTCCTGATCAGGGGGTCACAGTTAAAAATATTATTTACTGCATACTAGTCTGTGGCTTGTAACATTTCTGGAAGTATTTCTGTGCAATGGTTTTTCAGTGAATTTTTTTTTTTTTCAGTGAAATACAAGCAAAATAAAACCTGAGTCAGGAAAAAGCTTCTCTCTATATACTGAAGCCCATCCTCTTTTTTCCAGTCATTTCATCTGTAGGCTAAAGGGCACCCAATAATTATGACTACATTTGAGCTGAAATCAAAATATAGCAACTTAAAATTTGGGATATCCAGACTTATACCTTCAAAAGCACAGCTTGTTTTATGGATGCCTGGCTGGAAGATATTTTGTGCATAAGCTCCCAGCCATTCCATAAATACTGCAGCTCATAAGATCCCACCCCCTCCAAAGGAATATGTTTTCAAATACTGAACAGCACCCCCCATAATGAACTGCCAATTTAAAGAAGGGAATAACTTTTAAAAAACAGTTCTGATTTGGTAGCCACAGATGGGGATAAAGCTGTACTTGTTAATGCCATCACAGTAAGTCAGGCCCTTTTTTAATTTATGCAAATCTAACCAAAAAAGCAGCACATAACTATGCATTTCTATCACCTCCAATTTCAGCATGGACAAAAGAGTAAAGTAACTGCTGAGTGTCAAGGAAGTAACTGGTATATTACCTCTTCTCATCCCATGCAAAGCCAACAGCATGATACTACCAGTGAGTGACCCAACTTCAAATATGCATTATGGTGCAAATGCTCCTAAAATAGTTCCAAAAAAATAGAACCAAAGAAGTCAGAATTTGTCCCCTCCTTATGAAGTTAAAAAAATCTAGAAATAATATATATTTAATATATTTCAAAATACTTAACTGCAAGGAGCAAGATGCCAACCTCTCTCATAAGAAGACATATTGCCCTATAAGGTCACAGCTGAGGGGGTTTACTTTATCTTTGAACATTTGTACAGCCAAACCTTAGCCTTGCTTAGACTGGTGACAGGGCTGAGCATCCCTTTGTGCTGGACTAAATAATGAGGTAAGAGCTCAGTGCTGGGCCCTTGGAGTATTAGTGGGTTGACTCTAAAACAAAACCCCCTTTGCTAGAGAACAATACTTATACAGATAGTTGCAACAATTTGTTTGAAAACTCACTGAATTATGCAAAGCTGAAAATAGAAGAATTTTTTTTTTCCCAGCCCTGTACCTCTTTCACAGAGCCACCCTTCTACTTTCCCAGGACAAGGCAAGGTAAAGAGGGAGCATATACACACACTGCTGTAAAGCAAACTAGCTGGGAACTGACACTGCTAAATAAATGCAATCGCATTCATCTGCTTAATATATGAGGCAGATCTGAAGGGAAACCTCAAGAAACTGCTTAGCAGTTATCATTCTCTTCAAGCAAACAGCCAAAGGAAAATCTGCTCAAGCTTAAGGAAAGTATTCACAGACATACTGCAGATACAGGTAATAACCCTAATAGGTCTTCTACAACGATAAATAGGTGAGAGATGCCGGATGCTTCTCTCTCTTCTTCACAAAATGAAGAAACAAAAAACATCCAAAATTCAGAGACATATCCCAGAAATAACAGCAGGCGTTTCAAATATGTGGCTAGGCCCTATGGCTAGAGCGCAGCTGCACATTGCATAGCTTTAGAGAATTAAAACTGTTACCTGCACACATTGTAAATGCCCAGCCAGCATTAATGACATAGGCCATCTAGGAAGGATTAAGGATTAGTTATCATTTCAACCCAATGAAAGAAGATCTATATTTCTTTTTTAGACATGTAATTCACAGGAGAATCGTGCTTGCCAACACTCTGAAAAAATAATCTTTCAGAATTCTTGCAAACCCACTGTGTTATGATTTCATCTCATGAAATACAACACCTTTACATTAAACCTCATAAAACTAAATCCTGCTGGATCTCTTCCAGGCTCAGAGAATAAACAGCTATATCAGTGATGCCTAGAACAGTAATATCTGGCCCATTGTCATATGGCATTTTCCCATTTACAGAGGGGAGCAGGTCTGCAAACAGCTAATTCACTTTGCTATTACAAAATCCTCACATATAATGAATTTCTCACATAATTGTTCTAAGAAATACTTCAAGAAGAAGGAAAAAATGCTTTGAAAATCATAATACATATTTATTTATACTAGGTTTGGGGGAGAGGGGTTGTTAACCTGTTCCCTCCCTTCTCCTTACTGTAACGCGCTGCAGAGCTGCTCTGGTTTTCAGCGAGCAGGAACAGGTTTAGTTGTCTGGGGCTCTGGTCAATAGCAAAGGGGGGAAATTTGTTGTCAAAACAGTTTAAGCCCACAGAAGAATATATCTAATGAGTTTACTCTGCAAAACATGATTATTCTCCCTTTGCTGTCAGAAGTGCTATTCAAATTCCTTTCAGCCCTGCCGGTCCAGCCCAGAGCATGAGTAAGGAAGATATCCAAATAACAAGTACAATTACACCAGGCAACACAGAACAAATGCTCAAACCCTCCTCAGAATCTCAGGGCAAATGTCTTCCATAGAGATGGAGACTGGTGTATGGCCAAAGAATAAAAGCAATTTTCTATGTGATTTAGAATCATCTCCATTTCCCATGTAGAATTGTGCTTCAGTCCCCTGGTCTGGGCAAAGGTTTGCACATCTTCATGTGGAAACTGAAGTTACAAACCCATATATGCAGATGTCACACATTCCTTCCATCTTGCCTATCATTTCTCTGGCTAATTACATCTCCGGCGAACCACAACTAGGTCCACAGTGCAGGAACAGCACATGAGCTGATATCACTCCTTACCAGGGCCTGAATTCCCCTAATGTTCCCCTTCTCATTTTTTCCATTCTGACCACAGCATTCTGGATTTTAGTAGCCACAGCTGGAAGATGATACTTCTACAGTAAAAGGGAGAGGTTAACAGTGCTGTAACCTGCCCATGTCCAATGACACTAAGCAGAGGGAGGAATCCCAAAATATGTTGTCAGTTAAAAGCCAATGGGGAAGGGACAAAGGTTCCCTGGGAATTGTTAGGAGATGTTGTTTGAAGTGGCAGAAGAGAAACATCCCTGTTAAGACAGTTGATTAGATGACACAACAGCAGGACAAGGTCGCTGACTCCATCACCAGAATTAATTAGGAGGGGATGTGTGTGGAGGGCAGTAGACTGTGCCTCCAAGCTCCCTGTCAAGCAGAGGACTATGCAGGACACCTTCAGTAGCCAGATATCACACTCCCAGACTTTCTCTGGGGTGGGGAAGACTGACACCCTAGGAACGCTCTCCACGGATTCATGGTTCTCTCAACCAGCAAGTCACTTCTGTCAAAAAACTACTGTATACATAGGGTGTCAGAATTACAAACACTTGAGGGTAGGAGGAGAGAATTTCAGCTCTTGATCATCTAAGAAGCTCCAACTTTAAACTGGCGAATGTCCCCAGCCCACAATTAGCCACTCTGATGAGGGGCACACCCAGGCAGACTGTGCAACACAGCGCCAGGGGAAGTCACAGTGTCCACAGGGGCAAATCATTGTGAGGGAAAGAGAAGCAAAAAAGAATAAAACATGGGTGACAGCACACCAGGGTTAACGTGAACTGATACTGCCATTCTTAAGAGCTTACTCTGATATTTCAAGCATCATTTTCAACATAACTTTATAATTTGCAACCAAACCAAATAAAGATAATGCAACACAGTTTCAGCTTTATTCATCCTTTTCAGCATGAACTCTTTCAACACCCAAATGTGTAACTATACACTAAGTAGCAAAGGATACATGTCTGTAAACCATGGTAACTTTTATTTTTAATGTTCATAAAACTACTCAAAACAACATGATTTCACTAATTATTCAGATATAAATAGGAATTCTAAACTGACCCTGACACACTTTCTGCTACAACTTTAGTTATAGGGTCTAAACAGACCTTGTTTGCTGTGAAATCTTCTAGGGAAAATAATACTGCACAAATAAATCAGAGAAATACATTCTCACGTTTTTTTCCAAAAAATAAGTTTTCCCTGCAGAAAGTAGGTCAACCCAACTACATATCAGTTGGGAACATGGGATGCAAGACACTTACTTCCCACAAAACTAGCAGTTCCAAGCAGAAGACCAAGCAACAACAAACTATTTGGGTAGAAGGCAGCTAAGAAGGATTAGTCCCACAGTCAACAGAGAGCTGGGAATACTGAAAATATTGAAATTTACAAAAACAAATTATTAATTTAAAGTCTGAAAAACCACCAAAATAATAAATAAATGGGCTAGATAGTTCTAAAACTTACCTCAGCTTATATTACAAGTATGCATTTGCACGTACTGAGAAAGGAAAAATACATGTGGAGAAGAGCATGTTTATAATGTATTTCAAACAGGAGTTCCTTTACAAGATTCTTCAGCTTTACTTGTCTGCACCAAGTTCAGGAAGGCAAAACTACAATTCTAGTCTGAAAGCAGAATAGTAGATGAAAGAAGAAATTTGAGATGTTGAACAAAAGTTTTAATATATTCCTTGAATATAGAGTAAATGAAAGTTGCTTGCTTTTTCTCAATTATTTCTGAACTGGTGCAAACTGCAAAAGTAATACCAATATATCATAAACCATGTCATGCAGACTACCTCTGGGTCAGGTACTTCAAACTTCTGGATTTTTTTTTTTTTTTTGGAAATACCAACTCTAGAGTCTGCAAATATATTTAAATTACTGATTATGTGCATACTACTTTGATTATTTGAATCACTGTGTAATTTAACTCCAATGCAATACAGAGGCTTGCTGATTAGATCAATCTTACAACACTGTTTCATTGTTTTATTTTAGATAGCATAGCTTTGGGGAACAGGTTCTCTTGATTTTGCTTTTCAAAATGTTTTACTACAAATTATTATTATTTTAAAATCATTTCCCTTGACAAGTAATGAGTGTCCAAACCTTGAGGCCATTAGACTAGCTGTCTATCAGCAAATCGGACCATTTCCCTTCAAGAAGCAATTAGTTCCGAAAGTGAGTTTCTGTACCTCACTTCCACACTGTACACACTTCTGTGCCTCACTTCCACACTCATTTAGAGCTCTTTTCTCTGTTAAGCACTGCAGAAGCAGAGCAGTCAGTGGCTATTTTTGCCCGTGCATCTGCAGATTTATGTGAGCCCCCCAGCACACAGATCCACACCAAAGTTCACCGATGTCCGCAGCTTCAGCCACTCATCAGGGGAAGTACTAATAACAACTTTGGACACAAATGGCCAAAACCGGCCGAAGTCCTAACAAGGAGTAAAATATGGAGCTAGACCCCTCATAACAGCAAAACTCACACAGCAGACAATGGTGGTAGTATTTCTGTCCCCTGTCATCCGACCCAGATGGAGGCAGCAATTCTCCTTTCTCCCCACCTGAAGCACCCGTGCCCCTCACAGAACCCAGGCATTTTGGTATAAACACCCTGCCCTTTTGTATGGCTCACACCGTGGGGCCCCGCTCTCTGCTCAAGTTGCTAGCTACTACCAGGCTACAAATAGCAGCTAGGGGGAAAGAAAGGAAAGATTTATTACATTATAGTTTTTTAAACAAAATACACTAGGAAAACCAGGTACCATGCAACTATAGCCCTCCAGGGCATGGTTCTGCTACCTTTGCTATCGAGCACTTAGATGAGATAGATAGTAAAGGGAATGGTAATTACGAACAGAAATTCTGCATGAGCAAAAATGCTCACCACGACAAAAACTGTAGCCAGATATAGATACATGTCTGATAAATTTGAAGGATCGTAACTTACTGAAGTACTAGCATACAAATAAATCTGGACTTCTCTGTGTGTGTGCATAATACAACATCTAAGCAGCTATATGTACTGCTTTGTATAAAGGGAAAGCACAAAGCAACATTAAAAAGAAGAGGTTTGGAATAATATTTAATAATGTTCCTACAGAAAGCATTCCAAACTGAAAAAAAAAATCTGAACATTTAAAGATACTAAATGCAGGGAAACTATTGAGGGAAAGACCACTAAAATTAAAACAGTAATAGAAGTGAAAACCTAGAAAACTCTGTGTGATTTGGTTTCATTTCCATTTGAAACTAATCAGCCTCAGTTTGATCTTTCCCTCCCACGATAGCAAACCCTGACTAAAGATGGCCTGGATTCCAGTCTCCAAACAGAGTTTCTAGAGAAGAAGGGCGGCGAGCAGAAATACAGAGCATGGTATTTCTAGGGGGAAGATCGATACCCCGCGTCACTGGGCAAAGGAAAACACGACACAGTGTGCACAAGCGCCACCAAGAGGTTCTTCTGCCATCGCCCAAGGAAGACTTTCCCCCTGTGCCGCTCGGGCACATCCTCAACACCTTTCGAGCATGCTCGCCGCTGCATTTTCAGTGAGGATTCCAAATGGAAAGCAAAGAAAAGGATAACTTATTTTTAAGGGTTCCTTCCAGAGAAGAGGGGGGGAAGAGGGGAAGATATATCTACAGCACGTGCAGTTTTTGACAATGGAACTCTTAAATGTTGCGGCAACAGAAAACAAGATTGCTGCCCAGTCCGGATCTGGAAAATGTTAAATTCCACCTTATCAGCCACTGAAACAGCAGACGGAGAGATGTGCTGCTGAGCTGCCTCACATCAAAATCTATGCAATCCTATTTTTTTCCTGTTAAATTCAACTATGAGATTCAAATAGTAATACTATTTCTGTAGTGTGATGTTGGAGACCATTTTTAAAGGTAAGCAGAATTTTTCTTCAGATGCTTTCATTGTGGTGAGAAAACCAGTTTTGTCCTCATCACTGCCCTTTTATGACCTGAAAAGAATGACCTAAAAAGCCACAGGTTTTTTGTTCCTCTACAATGTTAAGGGCAAGTCCTTAAGCTCTGATTTTTTGCTGAGAAAGCCCCTGAGGTCAGTATTCCCCTAATCTGCTTGGCCCGGCTACTCTCACCAGTCAGTGGGGCTGGACTCAATTCAGGGGTGAAAGCATCACCGAGACATTTGGGGAAGGTGGATGCTTTGTGCCAGGTAAGGCTTGGCTGCACTCCATGCATCCGTGTCTCCCTTTGCAAATCATTGCTCTCAAAGTGGGCAAATCATCCATCCTAGTCTCACCATCTCCCACGAAGGGGAACCAATCTGGGGGCTGCCCAGGAGCTGAAAGCTCAACATTTTCTCTAGGAAGGGGAGAGGGGTTGAGACACAGCCTTGAATTAAGCCTCCCAAGTGAGGGTGCAGGCATCCCAGAGTGGTCTCAGAAGTGTCAGACTGCAAGCCACCTGGCTAAACCCAGAACCTGGAACATTGAGTTGGACTAAATGGTCTCTAGAGGTTCCCTCCAGCCACAATTATCCCACGATTCTGCAACCCAAAAGGACAATGACACCTTCAAGTCTGTGACAAAGGAATGTGAGGCTGAAGGAGTCATCAGTGACAGCTGCTTTTGTCTCAAAGCTCATCACATCACCAAAACACCTCATAGAGTCCGGGGAAGGGAGAAGCAAAGAGGCTTCCATATGCAGTACATAGCCAGGTAAGGGACTGAGTGATCCCAAAGCAGAAGATATGGAAAACTATGACACGAATTAACAATTTCATACTCTTTATTGCTGCCTGTGTTAAAGCAAGTGTATTGCCTATTCTTTAGCAGACAGGCAAGTGTCAATGCATTTTCCCCTTTCCACATCTCAGCTTTCAGGACTGGTCAAAAAAATGTACGGAAGTTCATAATTCTTCTCAAGGCCTGAAAACCAGGGGAAGCAGCACCATAGTTTTAATTTAGAGGGCACAGGAGAGGCACACTCCTTAGAACACAATGCTACACTGAACTCCATTAAAGTTCCAAGGACTCCAGTCATTTTCCCCACAGTTCACTCATTTTCACCACCATCCATCAGGTAACTGAGGGCTGGGGGAAACTGGAGCTGAGGTTCTTTCTTTCAAGGCAGTTCATTCAGCTAATTCACAGAATTTAAGGTCATTTAAGCACTTGAGGATTAAAGGTGTTTTAACAGCTTATACAGATTTAAACATCTAAAGTGGCTTAAACGCTTATGCTGCTTTCAGAGCTTTAAAGTGGCTTAACTATCCATGGCATTTGATAAATTTATGGGTGCTCAAAAGCCTATGCTGCCTTTAAAACAATTTCAAAAAACACCTTAAAACATTAAAAAAAGGTATACCTTAAAACATCATTTTATTTTAGGAGTGCAGTCCTGCTTGGCTCCTGCCAGGTCGGACCAGGTCGTCCAAAAGCCTCCAGCCGGACGACTTTCGTGGGAGGTGGATCCCAGCGCCTTACCTGGCAGCAGCGGGACCCGCACCTACGCTGGAGAGCCGAGCCGGGCGGGGCCCGCGGGGTTGACCGCCCCGGGGGCCGGAGGGGCGGCACCATTCCTCACTTCCATTCCCAATTAAGCGTGAGACAGGGAATGTTTATTGGCCCGAGCGCGTGCCGCGGGACGCCCCCGCGGGCAGCCCCGGGGACGCTCCCGGGCCGAGCCGGGCACATCCCCCGCCCCGCCCCGCTCCGGGGGCAGCGGCACCGGGGCAGCCACAACAGCCCCGCTCCGCCCGCAGCCGGGGGCAGCGGCACCGGGGCAGCCACAACAGCCCCGCTCCGCCCGCAGCCGGGGGCAGCGGCACCGGGGCAGCCACAACAGCCCCGCTCCGCCCGCAGCCGGGGGCAGCGGCACCGGGGCAGCCACAACAGCCCCGCTCCGCCCGCAGCCGGGGGCAGCGGCACCGGGGCAGCCACAACAGCCCCGCTCCGCCCGCAGCCGGGGGCAGCGGCACCGGGGCAGCCACAACAGCCCCGCTCCGCCCGCAGCCGGGGGCAGCGGCACCGGGGCAGCCACAACAGCCGCGCTCCGCCCGCAGCCGGGGGCAGCGGCACCGGGGCAGCCACAACAGCCCCGCTCCGCCCGCAGCCGGGGGCAGCGGCACCGGGGCAGCCACAACAGCCCCGCTCCGCCCGCAGCCGGGGGCAGCGGCACCGGGGCAGCCACAACAGCCCCGCTCCGCCCGCAGCGCCCTGCGGTGCGAGGGGTGGTGCTGGCGCTGCGCGGCGGGGCCGGGCGGCAGCGCGAGCATCATCCGCACCCTGGAAGGCGGCTGGGGACGTGGTGAACGGGCACTGCTGCCCTGCAGACACGGCGAACAGCACGCGGGTCCGCAGGCAGGGAACGCCGTGCCCGAGCTGGCAGCGAGGAGCTGTGAAGGCAGCCTCGCCCTCTGGCGCTTTCACCTGCAAGGGATCAGAGCGAGGACACCGATGGTTGCTCGGGGCTGCAAGCGTGGGCTGGTTTTGTTTACGTGATCTCGGGTAATTTCAAACTTAGAGTAAATGAGTTCACCGGGGGTCATTAAAAATGGAAATAATAAGGTCTCGATAAAACCTTGTTTCAAATCAAAGCTCAGTCCAGGAAAACGTGTGGTTTTTCTGTTTATTTCCCGTGGGCTGGAAACAAACAAGCAAACAGTTCTGGTGAAAAGAATGAGCATATTTCTGTCAGAAGTGTCTCATCCTCCACCACAGAGAATGGTTATGATCTCTAGTCTAAACAGTCTGCTCAGATTTGGGTCTTTGCTTCCACATAGCCTATCCGTGGAAAGTAGTGTATGGGGAATTTATGGAGCAGGCAAATTTTCTTCTGATCATGCTGAAATACACCTGAGGGGATATCAATGACTCAAAAAAAAAAAAAAAAAAAAAAAAAAAAGAAGAGAAGCAGTGAAAAAAAAAAGAGAGAGAAAAACAAACCACAAACTTGTCCAATTTACAAAGACCTGGTGAATAGCCCAACCATTCAGGGTCAGAACAAACCTGCTGGTAGATTTCCTTCCACCAAAGAGGAGTCTGGGGACAGAGGCTTGTAAAATCAGCACTAGGGGCAGGAAGGGATATTCCTGGCAAGTAACAAAGCCTACAGCCTCTGGCACTTGACAAAATAGGCTTAAAATGGGCACCATAAGGCATCAGTGGGGCTCAGTCCTATGGAAGGCAACTGGGGCCAGCAGCATACATGTGCTCTGTTTAAAAGTAATTAATGGCAAGAACATGTGGTGCTGTAAGAAATAAACTACTTTTAAGCCTTACCACAAGTGATAGTAGACATTCAGAATATATATTTTCCAGGTATCAAACAACTTCAGGAGAGAAGCTGACCTACAGGGAGATTACATTCATCAGCTTGGCCCACTGGAAGGGATCTTGGAATCAACACTGAAAGAACTGGCACTGGCTTCACCGTGTGACAGCAGCCTGCCTTGGGCAGCACTGCAGCCATTCCAGCATGGCAGACCTGTGCCTTCCAGGTGGGAATGCTACAGGTCCCATCTCTTTCCTATGCCACAAGCAATGAGTCACATCTCTGGGAAGCCCAGTAGGGAAACTGGATGTACAGAGATCCTGCAATTTACAGAAGTCATCATGTTTGAGGCTAGCTTCCCATAAAACATCTCTATAAGGAGAAATATTCAGTAGCTGATTAATGAATGTGGTTTACCACAAAATGATACTACACAGGCCTACTCTTTTCAATAATAATCCCATAAATAATATTACTAAAAATCCAAGAATTATCCAAAGCACACTGAAGCTGAGTTGTGATCCCAGGGCCTTGCCTGTTGTCTTCCCCTTGGTGTTAAATCAACACAAACACAATTTTTTAAGTGAGTTACTAGGTGAAGACAGGAGTGAAGGGAAAGGGATGTGCCTGTGCTGCACGGAGCCAGGCCCGCGCTTTTAGCCTCAAAAAAACGTGCTAGTATTTCCAAAGCACTTGGATTCTTCCACTCGGGGAAATCCCCCACTGGCAGTCAGGGGCCATCCAGGGGCTGTAGGGCCCGGGTCCGCTGCAGGCCCCCGCTCCCGGCAGGGGAGAGCCAGGGGCAGGAGGGGCTGGGGGGCAGCAGGAGGGCCCCGCCTGGCAGCCCCCAGGGCTGGGCGCTACCGAGCCGGAGTGGGGCCGGGGGTGCCGGCAGCCCCCAGTTGCTGCCGGCGGCTTCAGCCCCAGGGCGAGCCCTGCCAGCATCGCAGAGAGGGGCCGGAGGTGGCAGACACCCCCCGGGGGATGAGGGAG
Organism: Anomalospiza imberbis; assembly: GCF_031753505.1. Classification (NCBI taxonomy): domain Eukaryota; kingdom Metazoa; phylum Chordata; class Aves; order Passeriformes; family Viduidae; genus Anomalospiza; species Anomalospiza imberbis. The sequence continues at coordinate 16,556,392 of NC_089684.1, forward strand.
CCGCCAGCCTCGCCCCTTGCCTGGGAACCGGCCCGGCCACATCTCCCGTCCGCTGGCAGCGAGAACTCCAAACGTGGGCAGGGGGTACCGGGGGGAGCGCGGCAGCTCCGCAGCACTGTGCCAGAGGCAGAGCTCACCTCCAGCTCCCCGCGGCCCCTGCCCGGCACGGGAGCTCCTCGGGGTTCTTTGTTCGCCGGGATCTTTCCCTCCTTCTCCGTGCTAGTACGGTAACGTTCCTTCCAAAGATTTCCTGCCAAAAGACAATCCCCCTGAGCAAAAGCAGACCGAGAAAGTAGTGACCAATCCTTTCTGGATGGCTGTCACCAGGCTCCTCCCAGCCCCCGCTCCCCCTGCTATTTGCATACAAAAAAATCCAGAAAACTCCCGTTTGCCCCAGCATCTCGTTCAGACTCTCCGTCCCCGCCTGGCAGCAGGAGCCCGGGCTGGGGGACGCTGCCTGCGGCTGAGGTAGCGTCGCGCCGCCCGCCCCGTCACCCCGGCCCCCCGAGCCTTTCGCCAGCCCCCCCCTCCACCGCGCCCCAAAATGCAGCGCCGCCTCTGCGCCCTGCTCCTGCTGGCGTCCCAGTGCATGGGCTCGGCCGCCGGGCTCTTCCCCTTCGGGGAGCCCGACTTCTCCTACAAGCGCTCCAACTGCAAGCCCATCCCCGCCCCGATGCTGCTGTGCCGGGGCATCGAGTACCAGAGCATGCGGCTGCCCAACCTGCTGGGGCATGAGACGGTGCAGGAAGTGCTGGAGCAGGCGTCCACCTGGATCCCTCTGGTGCAGAAGCAGTGCCACCCGGACACCAGGAAGTTCCTCTGCTCCCTCTTTGCCCCCGTCTGCATCGACGACCTGGACGAGATCATCCAGCCCTGCCACTCGCTCTGCGAGGAAGTGAAGGAGAGCTGCGCCCCGGTGATGTCCGCTTTCGGCTTCCCCTGGCCCGACATGCTGGACTGCAGCCGCTTCCCCAAGGACAACGACCTCTGCATCCCGCTGGCCAGCAGTGACCACATCCTCCCCGTCACCAGGGAAGGTAAGAGGGAGCGGCCGGGTCGCCCCCAGACGGGCAGCATCAGCCCCCGATGAAGCGCCCCGACAGCGGGGTCCCTCCGCGGCTTTCCACGGGGAAACGAAGGCGTCTGCCTTCGGTTACAGCACGCCCCGGTGCTCCGGGACGGGGGACCGGGGAGGTGGCCGCAGACCAGGCTCAGGGAGGCTTTTCCAAGGGGGCCGGGGAAACGGCAGCCACCGTCGAGGAGCTGTCATCGGCCTGCACCCATCTCCATCCTCAAAGAAAAGGTCTGGGATTTGGCCCTGGAGCCGCGCGGCATCCACAGGGTCGATCGTTTTGTACAAGAGTCGTCGCTGTAGCGCAGAGCTGGGGTGTTCTGTGTCGTGCTTCGACCTCCCTCCCCACTCCCCTTGTACTTTTTTACCCGCTAAAACAAAAACTTTTGGTTGAGGCGTGACCTTAAAAGTCCACCGTGACCCCTGTAGCGAGTCTGCCGCAGGATAAGGCGGGACAAAGTGCTCGGGCAGCTTCGGGGCTTGGGGGGAAGGAGCAGGCTCTGGGGTGAAGGGATGGAAAGCTGGCGTTTCCCTAAGGGTTCCCAACGCCACCTGCTGTTCCTTTCTCCCCGGGTCTGACCAGGACTGTTGCTTGCATTTCCAGCACCCAAGGTCTGTGACGCCTGCAAAAACAAAAATGAAGATGATAATGACATCGTGGAAAACCTCTGCAAAAATGACTTTGGTAAGTGGAAGCAGAGCTCCTCTCGCTTGAAACTTGAGAGTCGAGGATCAGGTACAGCTCCCAGTGGAGTCAGTAAGAGATGTGCCTGAATAAAGGCAGGGCTTTGACCATTGGGTCATGAAACACAAAATTCCACCTTGGAGTAAAAAGTAGCCCTTTTTATCACTCTTTTCTGTTTACTGTTTTGAAGTAGTGCTCTTTTATGTGGATGTTGCTGGCAAACCCAATAGAAAGTAAAATGAGAAAAAAAAAAAAAGAGAATCTTTCATGCAGACTATTGCCTGGGGAGAAGTAGAGCAAAGCTTCATTTAGATGTTTGAGACAGAGCCGCATGACCAATCTCAGTGTATCGTAAGAAAGACTCTCTCTGCAGATTAAGAATGAAGCTCTATATATCATTTGACAGAGAAGGTAATGCACAGACAATTGGGGATATAAACTTAATGGGAAGATCTGGGGTTAGAAGAGGACAAGAAAGCCCCTTCAACACAGACAACTGAAGGACACATTATCCACACATTAGCATTTCAAGAGCAAAAGGGAATAAGGAGGGGAATCCTTTTACAATAGGTCAGTGTTTAATACCTGGAAACAGATTTGTAGTATAAGTATCTACAACAATTCAAAAGTCTTTCTTTAAAATAAGAAAACAAAAACCCAACCAAAACCTGAAACTATGATTGTGGGACATAATTGCTAAAACAATCTATAGTTTTGGCCTGGCAAATTGCACTCAGATAAATCCTCCTAAAGCTAAACACACCCCACAGCTTCTTACAGAGCCCTGTAACCCCCTCCTAGTTATTTTACCAAATCGAATGCAGCTGTTGGACCAATTTGCCCTCCATGGGATCTATTCTTTCAAAAAAACAATGCATGTGAAATATCATTTCCTTACAGGTTTGCCTAAAATCCTCTCCAGCCTAATAAATTAAGTGTAGAAGTTTTGAGCTGCAGCAGAGATCAGGTTTCAGATTAGGTCTAGGTACTTGCCTCCCCACCTCCCCTTCAAATGCTACTTTCAGGAAGGCTGCCCTCTCCCAGCAAAAAAATGGTGCTCTGCTTAGTGTAGCAAAACTGCCCTCCCTCTGTTGCAAACAGGAGAAAAGCTGGAAAAAATATTAATTTAGAAAGGAAGGGAAAAGGGGGAGGGGAAAGAGGAGAAAAGAAATAAAAAAAAACCTCAACCCTAAGGTTGATTCAAACTGAAATGACTTGCATGCCCTTTGTGGCTTTAGAAATGGAGCCACCTGCTGCCTCTTCTGTCAGCCCTGACAGTTTAATTAGCAATAGAGCACCTCCCTCCCCAGGTCCTCTTTATGTGCACTAATGGGAAAAAACCTCTCAATCTCTCTCCCTCTTCCCACTTCCCCCTCCCCTCGCTCTATTAGCCTTGAAGATAAAAGTGAAGGAGATTGCCTACATCAATGGGGATACCAAGATCACCCCTGAAACAAAGAGCAAAACCATCTACAAGCTGAATGGGCTGACAGAAAGAGATCTGAGGAAGATAGTGCTCTGGCTCAAAGGTGGCCTCCAGTGTACCTGCGATGAGATGAACGACATCAACGTCCCCTACTTGGTGATGGGGCAGAAGCAAGCTGGGGAACTCGTGATCACCTCGCTGAAGCGGTGGCAGAAAGGGCAGCGGGCTTTCAAGCGGTTCTCCCGCAGCATCCGCAAACTGCAGTGTTAGTGGCTTCTGCTCTGGCTGTCCTCCAGCAGCCACCCCTGTCCCAAGCTCTCTGGGCCTCCGGCTCCTTCCTGCTTTGGCCCCTGTGAGCCTTGAGATGCCGTGGGCACGAGACACAGTGACCGCTGTCGGAGAGGGGAAGAACCCCTCCATTTTTGTACATAGGTTTAAATGTAATAAAAAAAAATGACTATTTTTGGGAAGTATTAAAGTATCTCGCTTAAAGCTTGGGGTTTTTTATGGTTGCAAACGTGACTTTGGTCTGAGGTCTTTCCCTCTTCGTTTTGGTAATGCTGGTTCATTTATATTGCTGCTTCTCTGTATGCGTGCATGTTTGTTGTGCCACAGCAGGAGACGCAGAGAAAGCCAAGCGTGCGGCTGGCCTGTCACCGCGGGCACGGCGCTTCCGCTGAGGCGACATGGCTTCCCATCGGTATTAATGCTATAAAGGTCACGTTACGACTCTTGCATGTGATACATAGGCACCAGTAAGAGTATATTAACCATTCTCACATTTTATTTTCCACAAGTCTGAGCCCTTCTCTCTCAGCAAAAAAAAATAATAAGTTTTGGAGCTGGTTGATCTGAATGCAACTTTTTTTTTTAATTATTTTGCAAATTAAACCATCTGTAGCTTAACTGTAATATACCTAGTGGTTAATCTGAAAGAGTTGTAAAATATTGCTTTAATTAACCTTGTAAATACTCCAGATAAATGTTATATTCTTGTATATAAACTTTACATCATAGTTTACTCATTGTCTCTGTCTGTATTCACTTTAATCTGTTCTGCGAGAACTGGGAGAAAGATGTCCAACTGGACTTTGTCATGGCAAAGCAGAATTTGTCATTCCACCCTAAGTGGCCAGTAGAAAAGCACAAGGAAGCCTCTAGTGCTGCAATCAGAAAATCTGTAGCGAACCTCATTTCCCCAAAGATGAGTCCACAAGACACAGGACTGAGGTTCAGTCAGCTCATTTTAATATGTGTCTGTTGAGCTCTAGGAGATGAGGCTCCTTTTCTGTGGCTCCTTTGTTCAACTGCCTGCATTTTCTCATTTTCTCAGAGGACTTTCCTGACATGGAATTGCAATGAGACCACTGTCTTAAAAATGAAATCCATCTTTCCATTTCTTTAAAAAGACATATTAAGGAGAAAAATGTCATTTGCAACTTGCAATTCAGAATAATGCTAGAGCAAGGCATTTTTTGTGTGTATGTACACTCACTATTCTTATTGAGAAAGAAAATAAAAGATACCTAATAGTATAACTAAATGAATGTTTTTCAGCATTTTTCTTACAAATGTTTTCTGATGAAGAGTATTACCTGAATTTTATTGTACTTTCCCTGAAAAACAGTCTTGCTTCCCAATGCTGTTACACATAGAAAATTCTTCTTAGCTTCACTGACAGGATGAACAGTCCCATATTCCCAAGAACAACATTTTATGTTAACTCTTTACTGACAGAATAAAAATACACCACTAGACATTTCTGTAAAGTAAAAAATCACATTGTTTTCATAAATTTAGTGTTATTTTTCATCATCAGGATCAAAAGATGAAAAGGAAAGATCCAGCAGGTACATTGTTTCAGAAAAATTAGTTATTTGCCCTCTCCCACAATCTTAATACATTCACTACACCTGGTGTAAACAGTGGTAGGATGCTAACCATGCAAGAAAAGAGCAAATCTCAAAAATGTCCTCAAAAGTACAAGATACTTTTAAAAATTTACAAATGGAAAAAAGTAACCAATCACTAAAAAAATCCCCATTTCAAACTGGCTCTTAATTATTTTGAAATGGTACCTGTATTTAAAGGCTTATACCTTGCTGAAATGTCATTAAAACCATTCTTCTGAATGAACCTAACTTACCAGGAAACAGATTTTACTCTTTTCATGCTATGGTGCAATTATTTTAACAGCAGCACTCTGTCCATCATCTTACAGAGCCATTTGCATTCAGGTGTTTTATCAGTCTGCTCAGCATATGATGTAATGCCTGTGCCTGAACAGCCTTGGGTTTAGAGGGAGCAAGCTCACAGATACAGAGGAGCTGTCTGAAGATGAGCCTGGGGAAAACAGGCATGTGAGCCCCATGGAGGAAAGCGCTTTGAAGAGGCGGCTGTTGCCATGCAGTCGCTGGGGACTGAAAATGAACAGCCAGGACTGCTGCACACAGCCTGCCTTACAGATACTAAGTTGTCCTGCAGCAGCCATAAAATTATCTTAATTGGGCTGTCCTAGAAGGCAGCAGTACTGAGGCTGATGAGAACGGGCAGGTCACAAGTTACTCACTCTGGGGTCATGTTAAGGCCAAGACCATATAACAGACTTTTGCCAAATTTCTTAAATGTATAAAGACATACCACCTATGATCAACAGTGCCCTGTCTTAAAGGAAAACATCATACCACATTCCCCTTCACAACATAAACACAGTTACACCAGCAAAATCCTGTTCATATCAGGACAAATTCAGAGGAAAAACAAACTTAACTGGCAAACATTCAATTTTGCTAGTCTGATCAGCGTCCTGGATTAAGAGCACCCTGCCATACAGATGCCCTACTGATAAAGCCTCCTGCATATGGCCCTTGGCTGAATCACTGGGACTGTCCACTCTCAAGGTGGATTGATAGGGGTAGCATTACCTTTTAGATAAAGAGGATTTAGGCAAATGTGAAAAGTAATGGGATTCACCTTTTCACAAAGTTCCATTACCTTGTTCTAACACTATTGTATTTAAAGATGGGTCATATCTGCCTCACCAAGAAGTGACAATGTTTTTTGTACAGCTTCTAGTGGTGTAAAAACCAGACATTGCAAACTACTCAAGTGAAAATTAGGATTTTAAAGTCACAGCCTGAGGAAACTTCACCTCTCAGATACTGGCAAAGAAGTAAGCACATAAATTTTTACTCTTACTTGCTCAAAAATAACTGAAAATCTTTGTGCCAGGAAAGCAATGAGCTAAACATATAACAAAAATTATCAGTGCCTGTTACTTCTCATAACTGTGTCACATATACTTCAGAGTAACTTTATTACCTGGTATGGTCCACTCCTAACAAAGGTTTTTTTGCAATTGATTAAAAAAGGCAACCCACTGCTGCATTTTTTAGACGCTTTTTGTCTTTTTCTAAATAAAACAACATTTTTATGCAGCCAATTATGTAGCTTCCATTGTATTTGCTTTCATAAAAACTGTAAAAGCAGCTGACTACAATGGATTAGTTTAAGAACAATAATAATGATGCTTGACATTTATACAGAAGTTTCCATTTAGTTTCTCAGACTGCCTTCACAAAAATAGGCGTTAATATCCTTTTGCAGATCAGGAAAATGAGGCACAGTGAAGTGAAATAACTCATTCAAAACCACCCAGCAAGTCTTTTACAGTCAAGAGAAACAGAGTAATTTTTTTCTCTAAGTTTTATGTTCTAATCGCTAGCCCACAGCAATCAGAATGATGTATAATCAAGGCAGCACTTAGATTATAATTTGAAAGCATAACAGCAACCAAGTCTCCCTCCAACTTCTTCCCATCAAGTGTGTAAAAAAAATGTCTGCCCAAATTCAAATTTAAAACCCACCAGCAATATTCCTCAGTATTTTCCTTTCTTTCTTATTGATAGTTCTCTTTATCCTTTAACTATTTCTTAATCCTTTGCTTTCTCCCTCACTTCTCATTCACTTCAGACACCCACAGAGAAGCCACCCAGCCCCTCTCTTACCGTCTCATACAGACCCTTTTGCCCTCAGAATGGTTTACTGCAGAACTTGTGCAGTATTACTACACACAAGCCACAAAAATCCTAATGACCTTATGGCTCAAAACTTAAAAAGACCCATGCAGAAAATCCAGCAAGAGACATGTAAATTTAATTAATGATTTTCTCTGAGGACAGGAGGGCAGTTAGATGCCACAAGGAGCATCACAGACACATGGTGGTCAGTCAGGCCACTAGACCTATTCTGCAGCATGAGAAAATAAAGATACTTAAGGAATATGTGAGCAAAAATGAAGAATAAACAGGTAGAACACACATTCCCTTGGTTACCAGGTCTCCTGCACATCTCCCTGTTGTTATAACCCTTTGCTCTCCAATCCTGGGCCATGAAGCACCTCTCTCAACCCTTTTTCGGATGTCTCTACCAGAGCTCTTCAGCCATCAAGGGTATAAACCAAGAGCAGAGCTACCAAGACTCAGAAAAGGACCACCACATTGTCCCCTTGGTGCCTGCTGGGACAAGAACACCCCCCACTGCAGCCAGCAGAGCAGCTTGGCTTTGGCAGCCCAGTGCTCTCCTCACCAAACCTACCATCTCTGACAGCCTTTGTGATGTAGTCACAGTTGGCAGTGCCACAGGAAGGGCGATGGATTGATTGTTACCAGAGCAGTAGGCAGCCTTCCTTAGGCTGGGCAGTCAGGCTTTTGTTACTGGAGCCAGAAGTTCTTTTTCTAGGCTTCAGAGACCTGCCTCTATGATTTATCTAGAAGTTGCTTTCTTATCAGCAGATGTAGTTTTAGCACAGCCTGACTGTCTGGTGAAACAACCACAGGAATGGATCTTGCTTGCCTCTGTACAAAGAGGAGAGTGCAAGATATTCACATCACAGGAATCCAAGACCCCAAGCTCTCTTGCAAACATAAATTAGCCCCCTCTATATCCCTTTGGGGTGAGTTTAATAGAGTAACATTTTCCAAATGCATCAACTGCTTTCAGGGTGAGCCATGGGCTCCTAAATCACCTAGATGCCTTGGAAAATATTAGCAGCTATCCCCCACTGGAGTTAAAGCCAGTTGGCCGGGGTCAGCCAGCAAGCCTGTCACCCAGCCAGAAGGAACACCTCAGCAATCAGCCAGCCAGCCCATTGCTCTCACAACTGATCAAAATAACCAACCAACACAGAAAGCTGCACTGTGGAGCAGCTGATGGAGCAAATTTCAAAACCAATCACCACACACACAGAGCAGCTGTCTGGCCAGAAGGACGAGCACAAGTCAGAGGTATGCACAGTGTCTTACAGGACAGACACAAAAAAGAACTTACATACCTTCTAAGACTCACAATAAGGCAATACTATTAATGCAGCTTTTTTAAAATCCAGATCATCCTTTTGGAGTCATTTTCAGACCACAAAATGATGCTGGAGTTGTGGAGAATTTTCTGTTTGGACAAAACGGATTGCCATTAGAGGCACGGCCAAAACTAGCAGCAACTGGCAGATTTAGGATTGATCTAAGAAGGTAGCAGAAATGCTAATTTAAGAACACTTTCAGCTTTTCAGATCTTTGTTTTCAGAGCTTAACCCTGACAGTCTTCATTAGACATAAAACCTTCCATATGGAGCTGCTATGGAAGAACAATTAAAAAGTTTTCCAGTGATACCTGTTTTTATCAGGCAAGAGATAACTAATCCTTCCCTTGCAATTTCCCTGCATTGTTAGTTAAATTCAAATCCCTAACATTGTCTAATTGCCTTTTTTGTTATGTGAATCTCCAGCCATGCACCACAGGGAACCCAGGCGTTACACACTGAGACAGGTGCTTTAGTGGCTGCAGGGCTCACATCATTAGGCACACACAGAGCTATTAATCATTTCAGTTTACTCTGAGGCACAAACCTGAATTAAGCCAGGCCACTTTCCTAAGAAAAACAATAGCTTAATTGTAACAGGTAAGGCAAAAGCATTTTAAGAGGTAGAATTTCAGGAACTAGGGCAACTCCCCCAGAAAAAGAATCAGGAAATACAAGAAAATACACTGTATTTAAGAATTAGGAAGTTTGATCATTTGTTTTCAGCAAGGGAAGAAAAATAATTTGAAGATAATCTATTTGCCTCACACAGGCTGTTACCTTCAGATGTTGAATTCCTTGATATGGGAAAAGTTGTCACATTTACATTCTGTGATCTGTAGCACTGCAATCATCCCAGTGATATGAATGGCGGGTTGTTTGGGTTTTTTTTCACACAATGGGGAGTTTTAAATAGAGATGGATTTTCAAAAGCATCTACTAAAGCACAAGTTCAAAGATTTCAAAAGTATTCTTAGGTTTTGATTTTTAAAGTAACTTACACAACAGAAGGAGAAAAAAAATAACTTTGTTGGAAACCACGTAAGAAGGCATTTAAAATCCTGTTAGATGCCTACAGATGCTTATCTGTTTTGTGAGGTACCCACATATATTTAAAAATCTGGCTGCAAGACATCCTTAGAAAGTTTAATGTAGCTGGGACACCCAGAGATTTTGGAAATGGGACCTAGACTGCTGAAAATATTAGCAAGTACTGGTATTATAATCAATCCGACACATGTGAAACGATAAATTTGTCTTTACTCTTTGGTTTCAACATTTGACTAGAATATCATACTTACTTGAAGAGCTGAAATAAGACATCTTTGCTTCCCCGCAGAAACAGACTTTGTAAATTCATTGGGTATCTCTGGAATTCTAAAGCTAGCTCTGCCTTCACAAGAAAACACTGCATGGAAATCAGTCCCTCGATTCAGAACTAAGCTTTAGAAACCTTGCTAGAAAGATTAGCATCCTTCTCAACTTTGTACTGCTACATTAAGTAGATGAACAAGAAAAGATTTGTATTAAATACTTCTGTCTACAACACAATACAGCTGAAAGCTACGTTAACTGTTAAGATTTGCCTTGAAACTGCTGCAACTCGCTAGTACATTGCAAGGAGTAGTATAAAAGTCAGAAGTATAGTTCGAGTACAGAGAATCACAGAATATTTTGAGTTGGAAGGGACCCACAAGGATCATCACCTCTGACTTTTTAGTGAATGCCTCATACAGGAATGAGACCAGTGAACTTGACATTATTAGCACCATGCTCCAACCAGCTGAGCTGATGTCAAAATGGAAGAAAGAGATGCATTTCCTCACATGTGAAACTCGAAAGGATCACCAGAGACATCTAGAATGTGGATTACAATATAGCACATCTATGCTGGTAACGTGCCACAACCTACATTACGGTGAAGTTCACCCAGCAACAATTGCACTTATTGTTTACATATTGCATCCAAATGTGATCTGCTCCATAGAGCAACCATTTTCTGCACCCCACTGCCAACTGTGTGCTCCCACCATCTTCCTGGATCACACAAGGCAGACAGTGTGTGGGCTCAGCTTTTTTACCCAGCCCCAGATGAGCCCTGAATGAAAACAGCTAGATACCATGAGTGGCTTGTGATGAGTTTGGCAGCTGAGCAGGGGACCTACCTAGTTCCATAGCTGCACCATCTCCATGTCTGCACCGGGACCAAACGATGCAGGGAGGTCACATAAAGTGCACCTCAAAAACAGGCCCTCAGCCCAGACATTTGCAAAGAAACAAGAATATTACAGCAGGCTCAATCTTGATTTGCTGCTGTGGCTTGCCCAGTACCAAGGTAAGCTGGTGAGGGCAGCTAAAGTATAATTTGCAGTATCAACTTCTTCTTGGCATGGCCTGTCTCTGGAGCACATTAAAGGGTTCCCCAAGGACCTTCCCTTCATGACAAGGAGCCAGGGCTGGAATGCTTTTCCAGCCCTTGAGCTCCCACAAGCCAGGATAGCAGCAGGCAGGAGATGCCAGTCAAATGACTATCTGCAGGGCAGGGCTCAGCACACCTGAGTCTTGGAGATGAAAAATACAGCTTTTCAGTCTTATGGTAGTCTTGATAAGGCTGAACACCTCAAGGCCCAGGCTTGCAGCATTTGCCAGCTGAACTCTCCTCCTGCTTGTCTGTCTCTCACACTCATTCTATCTTTGATCCTCTCAAGGAGAAAAAGGATCTAGAAGAATTTGTGGAAAACTTTACACACAGCAGTACTCAGAAAAGGAGATAAGAAGGAGGTGCTGGTGAATACTGTAATGGCATAATCTACTTCAGTGTGAGATTCTCGTCTGGCTGATGCATTTCATTTCTGACACACTATTGAAAGGATAGTGCAGAGACAGAGGTTAAAAAAAAAGAGGGCAAAATTTGCCAGGGAATTTGGTGCCAACACATATTCTAGGTGGACTTAATGAAGTGTGAAATGATGGCCTAGAGCTGGTCCTAGGGAAATAAGCAGTAAAATTCCATATACATTAATAGAAACAGAGGTACCAGCATTGACTATTTTGAAGTCTGATTGTTCAACAGCAAGAGAATCTATTTTCTAATTTTCATGATATGTATAAGTCAAGGACACCAAGGATTCAGAAGAGCCACTCCTGCTCAAACTCCAAGTAGAAGAGAAGCATTGTGAGTAGATTTAATGGAGCCCTACTGAAGCCACTGCTCCAATATAGCTGATAGCTAAAATGCAATAGCTCACTGGGTCTGAATGAAACATGTATTTATATACAAATGCAATAACAAAAGCTATTGGGAAGAAAAAGCATCAACCCTGATTGTCATTGTGTGGGCATATAACAATGTGGAGAAGCAACTGTGGTCAGGATAAAGTCATTTTCATAGTATAGTGTCAGGCAACTGGCTAAGTGCAAAGCTGCCCAAAGTTCAGTGAAGTCAGCCTGGTGACATGTGGAGCAGATGTTGAAAGTCTGACAGCTGGAAATGTTGGAAGCACTTGTCATCAAAAGGTGGCAGGAAGCTTATGTCAGCTGGAAGAGAGCCTGGATGCTTGTTGCTAGGGCAGCGGAGAGGGTTTTGACAGATAAAAGTGTTGGTGAGCAACGACTAGAGATAAGAGTGTAGATCCCTGGGAAGGTGGAGGAGGGCTGGTTCTTCACGTTTATCTTTAGTGATAGGGATACAAAAGGTCACTGCAAACCCCCAGTTTGGGGCAAGGCCTTGCATGGTCCTCAAGTCATCTGCCACTAGCTTAAACCTAGAAGGGAATTGTTAATGCGACATTTCATGCTCATTCTCAGTGTTGCGGTATAAATGCTACAGCTAGCAGGGAGGATGCAGATAGGAAAGAAGGCAAGGGGTGTGGGGAAGAAAATATTCATCTTTGGGAAGAGTTAGATTTATTAGACTTGACCTTGAGAACCTGAATGACAAAAGTTATGTCCGTGCCTGGCAAAGCGCCTTCTTTTTGTATTTGACTTTCCTCTAGACACATTCAGGGTAAAGCAACAAAGACATAGCAGACCTGTCCTCAAGTAAATCTTTAGTCCTGTAAAAAATAGAGGAGAAAAAAGACCTGAAAGTTTTTTATTGGGCTAGCTAAATCACAAGTATGTTAAAGAACAGGAAGAAAACCCTAGGTCTATCAAAAAATGCACAGTCTTCAGAAAGACTAAAAAATATAACCTTGTTAGTTGCTGGTTTCAGTCCAGATCCAGTAAAAAATCTAGAAAACAACAAAAAATAGAAATCCTTTTGCAAGTTTTTTTTTTTAAACAAGTTTTCCCAAATGTACAATATTACTCAGAGATTTTCCAGAGCAAAAGCCTCTTCAAAAAACATTATAAAAGTTACAGTATTGATAGCAATTTCAGATAAATGGAACACCCAAGGTCTTTGTCATTTTCACACTATGAGAAGTTTCATTAATCAAGTACAGCTGGCTGGACATTTTTTTCATTATATGGTTTACTGGTTTTGATGACTGAAATAAATTGGGGAAAATTACCTAGTGCTGTTTCCCTTTCATTTCCAAGGTTGGCAGTGGACATTTCTGAAACTATATTCCAGTTTTGATAACAGATTTGCACACTGTCATTAGCTATACTCACTCATGCACGCCCAAAGAGATAAGTGAGACAAGATGGCAAACACTTGTCCAGGCTGTGAGAGACCCTGGTTCAAATCTGTCCTCTCTGCCCCTCTGTGTTCCTTGTCTCAGTTCACACTGAGACCTTAACCAGTAACCAGAGAATTTGATAACTACTCATTCAAATGGGGAGTATACTCCAAATTATATGAAATTATAGAACAAATTGGCTGTGTTACTCACTTTGCACAGCAGTGAGAGGACATGAAGTAGAAGGGTCAGAGCTCTTCTCTGATCCTTAGTCTCTCTCTTGCCTCTGTAGATGATGTGTGCTGTGGTCCCACAACAGACTCACAGAGAAGATTCAGCACAAGAAATCTGACCCACCAATTCTGATTTACTTGCTTGATCCATTTGGATTATTTTTTTAAATCTAGATATCCTAGGAAAGAAACAGAGCTCCACTTCGGAATACTTTATTTCCAGCATTAAGACTTTCATCCAAGTGTTAGGCAAACACTTTAGTAAAAAGTTTGAAGTGTTTTGGAGTCTTGAATTTAAGTTGTTAACATCCCAGGTAAATTGCCCTACTCGCTCAAACAGCAGATAAAATGGGAGAGCTGGGACTACTTCCCTCTCATGTTTATGATCCAATCCTTTTCTTTTATTAAATTTACATGAAAACCAAATGAAACAGTTTGCCAGGTGTTAAAAAATGTTTCTATAACCTCAAATCAATCTTTGTGCTGTGCTAACAATTCTAAAGAAATTAAGTTTCCATTCAGTTCATAACATTTTCTTTGCAGCTCAGCTGCCAAAATACTTTAAATCCAGTAACTATTTGCACAGCCCTATAAATTATGTTTACTAAAGGAAACAATTAGCAAGCCCGTAGCTTACAGGAATTTCAATTGGTAGTGCTACAGTGCATTGTTTAAGAATTAGAAAATTATTCCAACTATTGTAAGTATTTGCAACACAAATCTGGTGTGCATAGTTGCTGTCCTATTAATAATGGAAGCTATAAAAAGCTTGAAAAGCTAGTCTGCAGAGCAGGTCACATGCTTATTATTAGTCTAACCAGTGTATGCTTCTCATTGTTACTGAATACCAATATTAAAATAAAATAGGAGCATACAGGGAAATGCTGCTAAATTTAAGAGAAATCTAAAGATATAGATGTGTCGCTTATGCTATTCAAGTTTAAACAGACGAGGATCTGGATAAAGATATGAACATAATAATTACTAAAATTAAGGTGCACCACTGAACTAGAGTTCTGTACTAAATACTTAGCAGAGCTATAAAATCGGTAGCAAGATATCATGAAACCAAAATGAGTTTCCAAGTAAATGCCTATTTCCAAATGGAAATAGCATCAATCACAATTGAGATGCTTTAACCACAATTTAAAACTCTCTACTATCTTGAAATGCAATTAATCTGCTAAAAGACAGTAATACTTCCAATAACAATTAGCAGCCTTAAAAAATCCCACACCTCCGATTTAGCTATGAAGCTTTAGAGATGGGCTAGCAGCCAGATGTTTATAAACTCTTTTCAGGTTACAATTTAGTTACGGTTACAGGGTTAGACAATATACTCTCATTTAGCCCTCCAACTGACTAGCTTAACCATTATCTGTCACTACACTGGGCATATGCACCCTGCTGGCTGCCACTGTGCAATGCCAAGTCATCTATTTCCCCGCTACTGCTCGGCTGAGGCTGCTCCATTCATCCCCTAGACAGCCTCCTTTCAGGGGAGCATTACAGGCTCAACAGATCTCTTTGTTGGAGTTCTATTTACACCACCATTTTTTGTTACTCGGATTGTGAAAGGAAACAACAGGAGATGGAGAGGAGACGGACTGCTAACACAGTGGACCAGAAGTCATCAACCTCAGCTCTTTGAAGTGATGTGCACAGTAAATACGGAAACTATACCAATATGTGAAATAACCTGGTGGTCTAAGTGCAGTTCCCAATAGACACGCGGATCTATATCTACAAGAAGTCAGCATCATAATCAGCAATAACTGGCAACCTTCCCCACTATTTATAAAGAGCTGCAGTGTAATTATTCACCCAGGTCCCATTGATTATAATGGGATTTGGCTGGCTAAATCCCCATGTAGCTCTTTGAAAATTTGGGAGCTTTAGGGCAGTTGCTGCTCCGAGGTGTAAAACCTTACACACATTCAGATGGAATGCGCTGCCTTCTGAGCACAGCTAAAACGCAGCAGTAAGCACCATGAGCCCTTGACTTGATTACTGCTGTCTGCAAGCTGTTGTGAGATAGAAATGCACCTCCCTGCAGCAGGACAGGACAATGACCGTGTGTCTCTGGGGCAAAGGAGTGCTGGAGCACATGCCAAACTTTGAAGATGTGTTTAATTCCCTTTGACTTCCACACGACTAAAGCACACACATGCCACTTGCTTCATGGCATGGATTTCAGCAAGTGGCCCAGGACGTAAGGCATACAGCGGTGCTCCAGAGACCTCGCAGCAGCTTCAATTGTCAGGTTTTATTTGGGGAAGCTGTTCTGCACACACACCAGGCTGCTCAGCAGCTGCCTCCCTGGTGAGCCATGGGTTGGCTGCTCCTTGCCTGCACCACAAAGGCTTTTGCAGCCGCATTGCTCCACTCTGTTGACTTCAGCAGGAGCCACACTGCATTTCAGTGAGTGCTGGCAGCACCAGGGCTTTATGTACTGAGGTGGCAGACATTGTGTGTTGAGCCACCAGCTGAGCAGGCATAAAGGGCTTAGGGAACTAACTCTGTGCCTTTCAGGGAGATCCTCCTACACCAGATAGCAGGTCCATTAAGGGTACATGTGTATCTCTCACTTCTTTGCCAAACTCTGACTTAAATACACCTGTTATTCCCCAGCCCTGTTATCTTCATTATTTAGTGCAGCACCTTATCATCCAGCTTCAGCTTTCTCCCTCCTACTCCTTCCTGAGCTTCCCTGAATGGCAGCTCTGTGTCTCTTTGGTTACCAGATTTTAAGCTTGCAAGGCCATGGCACCCTGGTCCCACTGGCCATGATGTCCATTGGCCCTTCCATCACTCTCCACTACCATCTTCCAATCCGGTGCTGTCTTAGACAAAATAAACACCACCAGAGGCAAAGTTAATGTTACTTCTCTGTGACAACCATCTCCTATTTCTATAGTGGGAGAGATGCCAAACAGTGGTGGTGTGGAAGATAAGTCTGCTGCATTTACCATGGCCTACAACCAGTCTTCCAGAACATTTTACCAGTGCACACCTCCTGGGGTACTGAGATGATGAATATCTCACCTGCTTTCACTTTATAAAATGCACATTTTTTGATTTCCTTTTTCAAACAACAGGGAAAAAAAAGAGAGAAGCATGTAAAAACTTTAAAATTACTAAGAGAAAGTATGTTGTTTTACAGAAAATTTTCTCTTCCTAAACCAGTGACATCACTGGGGAGACAAGGGACTGGTCCCAGAATTTTCATTATTTGAAGTAAAGTCTTGCTTCACTGACTTTTGCAGATTTGAGGAGAAAACACATTTTAATGTCCCGTTTTTTGGCAGATTAATTTACTATTTCTTGTCTGGTGTGTTTTGCTGCTTTTTAAGAGCACCTTCACAAGCTAGAATTGTTCTTCTTTTATCTGTCACTATCCAGGAATTGGACATAAAATAGACAATGTACAGACCAGTGTGTTTGTGTGCATGTTTCATGCATGGAAATTTGCACTTTTAATTTTAACCAGTGCAAATGACAACTAAAAGCAAAAGCCTTTCAACTTTTGCAAAAAGAGGTCCCATTTTTGCATTTTATGGGGTAGTTAGAAAAACAAAATTTTATTGCCTGTAGAGGGGAACAATTTTCAGTAATTTGAGCTTATAGTGAAACCAGCTGATCTCCATCTTCCTTTATCTGTATTGCTTTATTCTTTGATCATAAATGTATCCAATGAATATTTTTATGCTATTTTATTTTTGTGGTAAATTGTATGCATCATGAGATAAAAAATATACTAGTTACTATTATTTTCCCAATGGGTTTTCCTTTCCAGTACAGTATTGTTTTGTAGGAATCACACTGAGAATTTGCCAAAATTAGCTGACAGACCCAGCCTAGAGCTTCAGCAATTCTGACATTCCTGCAAAAGTTCCAAGAACAAAAGCAATCCATTTTTTTTACTTCCTAGGAGCCCCAGAATCCAGCTTAGTCAGTCAGAAAAAAATGTTGTCTTGTAAGACTAGAGCAAGTCTCTGAAGCATATCAAGTTTATGAGAACACAGACAAATCCAGAAAAGCATTTTTTTAGGGAAAAGCTCAAAGAATAAAATTTAAAGTGTTTTTTGGTTCTGTTGATTGATGGGTTAAAGATAACAACTTACAGAGCTGCCTGGTCATGAAGAGGTTGGGATAGAAAAACAGAGCCCATGATGTTAATTGCACACAATTTAAATTTGGCTTAGACTATCTTACTCAGCTCCTTGGTTTTGATTAGATTTCTGCCAAGTGTTCAAACTCTTTTGTTTGGTAAGTGCTGCAAAGGTATGGCCTGCACAGACTGAGCTTGGATGCTGTTGGTTTATGCAGAAACATTCCTCTATCACCCAGTCCCATTTTGGCTGCCTACTCCTCTTTCTTAAAACACTGTAGAAAGTAAGGGAAAAAGTAGGATAACAACATATAACTTTTCCCTTGAACATTTCTGTTTTGTCAGAGGTAAATTCTCTTTAGACCTTTATTTTTTTTAAAGAGATTCTGCTGATTCTTCTGATTCTGGCTCCAAAGAGCACTTAGAAATATAAACCAACTACTATTATAACAGAAAAACATCTAATGATTTAAGAGTATTGCAAAGATTTTGATTCATATTTTGGGTTAAATGCCCAGTATGGAAGCCATACACTGAAACTGCATTACGTTATGACATGCAACCTACTGTATTGAAATATATACCTATTTTAAAAATATGTACTTCTAGGGACATATCTAGGAAAAGTTCACCACACCACAGTGAACAGGGACTTGTAAAGGGTGGCCATCTCTTCAAGATCCTCAATAACAGACTCAGAAGTGGTCAGAAGACCACAGGCCACCACTATTTTGGTGTTTTATGCATCAGATTAAAAAAAAAATTAAGTCATTACATGGCAACAGCAAACAACAATAAAGTTCAATTTGCTGCTGCCTTGGAAGGCTTTGAGGAGGCTGCCCAAGAATTCTCTCAGGCAGCTTCCCCGCAGCTGCTCATCAGGCACATGAAGCAGACCCAGCAGGGAGAGTGATAAAGACACATGTCCTCCCTCATGTTTAGAACAGAGAGTGGAAAGGCAAACAGAGATGGTCTGGGCTGCACTGGGTCAGATGGAACAGGAGCAGCCTTTTTCCTGGCTCTTGATGCCAGGCTGCCAGCACTGCCACCGAGACACTGCAGGCTTGGGTGGACACTGGCAGTGGCACCTTCCTTCCTACCTGCTGCAGGGGTGTGGCTGCCCCCATGGCTGTGGCATGGTCATGGAGGGAAGAGGAGAGCAGAGGGTGGCTGGAGAGAGGCTGGCAGTGCCAGGAGGTGTGGGGCAGCTGTGGTGGAGTGTCTGGCTGCAGCCAAGTGCGTGCAGGCTCATGGCTTAGAAGTGGTGTTGGCTGTGTGATGAGAAGCCACGTTTTCAGCTCTAGTGTCCCACAGGCTGGGAGGGAGCACAGGTCTTGGGGGAGGCCAGATGCACCCCAGGCATCTGCAAGAAGAGGCAGAGACAAGCCTACACCTCTAAAGGAAAACCCAGTGCTCCTGCTCATGGTGCTCACTCATGCTTCTCAGTCCATTGGCTTGCCATCACCCATCCTTTCCAGCCCAGCAGGACTGGCCACTCTTATCAGCTCACTCCTGGGAACCAAGCCTGTCAGGCCTTCCTTGGCCTCTGTGCATTTTTCCTTTGCTCTTGAAGAATTGAGCCATCAAGAGATTTTCAACTATTTCCTGACCTAATACAGCTTTCACAAGATTTTACAGCAGGATGATGACAAGGATGAGATGGCAGCTCTCTGTGCAACTCTATGCATTAATCATTATAATTTGTCATTACAACTGTAGCAGTATCAAAAAGCCCAGGCACAATTTTTGGGTAACATTAATTCACACCTCATTAGCAAGTACTTTTTACCCAGCCACCAGAAGAGAGGCCCTGACTGCATAAACGGTATCTAGTCTTTATCTGAGTCTGCTGCAGACAGACACTGTGTTTACAGGAGGGTTTAGCATTTACAGCAAATACTTTTTTGCTAGGTCAGTTTGCCACTACTGAGTGGACACTGTTGAGGGCAAGTCATGCACTTGGCCGGCCATACATTCACTGATCATCCATTGCACAATGATGTTAGAGATCCCTGCTGCATCCAGGGATCCATTCTTTTCCTGGAGGTCTAATAAAATTTTCACTGTCACATCTAAATTCTAGCACAGATAGAAGAAAAGATGTCATCATCAGAATGTGTAGGGTTAAAAAAAAATCCCAACAAAACAACAAACTAAATAAACAACAAAAAAGTCAGTATTCTCTATAACTTCCTCACTTTAATAAGCTGGAAAGGAGTATACAATGCCATGAAATACTAGTAAATGGTCTGCTGTCTTTGACATACAACTAATTTTATTAAAACCCAGTTAACTGGGTTAACTCTCTACTGCATTAACTCCTAGCTTGCTACAGAGTCAAATTATGGTGTGCAATGTTGAGTAAAGTGGGATCTAAACTATCCCAGGCAATTTCCAGTTTTATTGCAGAGTGACAACAGACATCAGATTCAATTAGCAAGACATGAATGCATTTTCAGAATCTGCAAGTTTTTTATCACTTGCTAGCTGGTAAACAAATAAATTATGCAGTGTGAATTGAAACACATCTCTACTTGGAGCTCTATAATGTAATTGTTGTAATTTAATTCAGCTCTAATGAGATTAGAGTTTGCGGATGTGTAATCCAGTATTTTTGTAAAGATACATTACCATACATTTGAACTTCAAAAGCAAGTCTGCTTTATCATATTTGCTGACTTGTCAACACCTTTACTTGACTCCACAAAAGTTTAGTGAGTGTTTCCTTTACCCTTGTTCCCTCCATTTGATCCTCATGACCTTCAAAAGACATGAGATCAGGAGCTTCTTGCCTTACTGTTTTTCTGACAGAATCAGGAAAAAGAGCTGAGAAAGCAGAATGGCAGTTGGACACCTGCATGGCCTTGAAGTTCCTGCTAGGTGAAGTTGTATCTTTTGATACTTAAATCCATCTAAGAGTGTATATCTCTCCCCAAGTGAGTGGTGACTTGGATTCTCTGTTTCTCCCTTAGATGAGTAGAAAGTGCCATGCAGTCCTTTAAGGCAGATGGTAAAGGTGCAGCATATTCCTCAGTACTCTGAACAAAACTCAAGGGCACATCACCCAGAGAGCTAAGGTGTATATGGCAAAAAACAACAGAAAGAGGCACACTTCAATTCCTATTAACCATAACAGCCACCACCACATACAGACATTTCAACTGAAAAAACAAAACAAACCAAAAACCAATAAATATTTGTAAAAAATAAGAAAAATTTATCCCCTTCAGTTTTATAATTTCTATAGAAAATTTAAAGACATTTACAGAATTGAAAGATTTGGGAGGAAAAACAAGAACCAAACACCATCTTTGATAATTACCTTCTCTAAGAGAACTCAGTTTGCAACCAGAAGTACTACCTTTAGACTTGATTGAGTACTCAAACTCAACTTTTCAGCCTCTTTCTGTGTGAGCTATACCACGGGCTTTATAGTGTACCTGTACAGTTGCTGGATTAAAGCATCTGAAAGATCAGACCCAGACCTTTTTGATTAAGCCCAGTAGACACTTTGTTTAAACCTCAGCTTGCTAATTTTATTGCAAGTGATTTTGCCCCCATGTATTGAAGAAGTAAAAGAGAATTTGCTGCCACAGGAGGCCTGGAGAGGCAGTGAAATACCCATCCACAAAGATTTTAATAATTCAGCTGGACTCAGCCCTGATGTCCTTACTCTGTTTTGTGCTGGTCCAGATAACTGCCAAGGTCCCTTTTGGTGGAAACAGCTAGACTTTTGGTGTCGGTCTCTAAAATACCCCATCATCCCAGTTGGTCAGTCATTCTGAAGGAATTGCATGACCACTATTCCTGATGTACTCCAAGTTCCTAAGCACTTTCCATGAAAGAGTGGCAGAGGGAACTTAGCAACATATCCAGCAACTCATGGGACAAAGGGGTTGGTGAGGGTGAAGGGAAGAAAACGCTCATCTGGCTGTAGTTCAACATGAAGTTATTGTATTTGTTTCGAGTGCATTTCAGGAAAGTGATTTATTATCAGCAGAGGAACAGTGGAAGTAAGGTAATTTACATATTGCTTGCAAATATTTTGATAATCAAATTATATGTTTATGGCAATACCAGAAACATTTAACTTTTTTTTTTTTTTCACAGAAGTATGTTTAATAAGGAATTTTCTTTTCTCAAAAAACTGTACTGGAATTTCTATTATGTCAGTTTAATCAGTTCCTCAGAAAAACAAAATAGGAGTGGCTTTACTGTGATCATTCTGGAGATTGCTGCTGTAGTACAATGTTTTCCTTAAGGTGCAATGAATGTAATGCTTCCTGTCCTTGCAAGTGTAACATAAAGAAATTATGCTTTAGCCATCATCTTAAGACCTGCTTCTCCGGTGGAGAGGAAAGCTTGTTACCTCCCTGTTTCCGCCTGACCTTCTCCTAGTTCCTTAATTACTTATGACCTTAATCGAGCCATCTCCGGCGCTGGGCTTGCCGGTGCGCTCCCCATAAGGGGGCACCCTTGGCTGCATCCTGAGGGACCGCCAGGGGCTGCTCCGAGATGCTGCTGAGCAGCAGCGCGCTGCCGGCAGGGCAGGGCAGGGCAGGGCAGGGCAGGGCGATGTGGTGTCCCGCCGTACACGCATGAAGCTGGGAGAGGACACGCTCAGCACTGGTGCCGGTACCCACTGCAGCGCTGCAACATCTAAGCTCAGCACCCACCATCTAACCACTTCCTTCCAAATGGAGCAAAGTGTGGCTACCATTGCACTTCTTCTGAAGAAGAAGAAGGAATGGGAAAGAGCCACATGCTTAAAAGCCACATCCAGATTTCTGCAAAGTCAAAAGTTTTAATAGGATGCAAACTTTGGCTAACATGAGATAATAACTAATAGCAACAAAGAACAGTTTCTGGCTTTTGCCTGGTTGCTTCCTCAAGTCTGGATCTCAACTGGTTTAACACTGGCTGTGTGTGAACAAAGAAGCTGCTGCCCATGACGCAAGGTCTGGATCCGCAACTCATCCAAGGCAGGTATCGCACAAAATGTTGCAGCTCCCTTCCAGGAATGAAGATCATGCATGTCAGTCTCTTTAGCTTGATTTCAGGTTGCAGTTGAGGTGCAGTCAATGCACACACAGATCTGTAAGCCAGGAGGTGCTGCTGACTCCTGAAGTGTAGGCCCAGAAGACACCAGGTCAGAGGGAAATTAACATCCAGGTGAATTTCAGTCTAGCTCAGATGAAGAACAAAATTCTTAACTGCAAGAACATGAAACTCTGATCTAACACAGAAGCTAAGTGAGACTTAAATATGAGAAGAGATGGATTTATAGCTCTAAGGCAATCCCCTCCTTCTTTAGGGACTGAAGGAAACTTTCATTAACTCTAGAAGGAAGTGAAATACCCCTTACACTTCTCACTTTATATAGAAGGAAGCAGAAACAGGGCTTTAAGCCCTCTTCTGAGTTTCCATTTACTACGGATATTGCAGCCTTGCCTATTGCCCAGACTGTGCTTGTTCTGTGGAAACAAAGCCACTGTTGGTCCTACTATTTGAATGGCTTGTCAGGAAGAGCCATTTTGGAACAGTCTTTCTTAAAACAACATCCTTCTCAAGTTACAGGTGGCAGTCACAACGCAGTCTAGCAAGACAACCAAGCCTCTGTGGAAAGCAGTAAGCCATGGCTTTTAGTCAGGTGGAGAATAGCTTTTATATAGGAAGAAGAAAATTAATTGCCTAGGGAAGCCTGTGGTGTTCTAAAAAGCATGCACTTGGTTGTTGCCTTGGCATTATCCTCCTCAGCAGTATTTAAAGTTAAGTAAAGTATGTGTACTACAGAGAATCAACCACTGTTTAAAAAAAATGCCTATAGCCTACAATTCTTACAGTTCTATTGCTTGTGTAACTCAGTCTTCAGCCAATGAAGCTTCATTCCCAGCCATTAGTTTACAGGAGCGAGTCCCACCATCAAGGTGACATAAGCAATACAGGAAAAATACATTTTTAAATAAGTTTAATCTAATTTAGGGAGGATCCCATATGACTATAACCATACAACACTAATAAGATTTTGTGATGGTTTTCATATTGTATTTAAAAATAAACAAAATATCTGCACCAGAAACATCTTGGGGCCTCAATTTCCAGTGTGTAGCTGCATGACAGCATCAAAGGCTCCACCTCCAGTAAAAGAGGAACTGAAGCAGAGCCTCTTTCAGTAAAAATAGCATCACCAGAAACTGAAGTTCACATTACAGAGTTTTCACAGTTCTGCTTCATGGTCTGTTTAGCTGGGAGAGTCATGTCTTCTCACACCTACCATCTATCTGTGAATGAAGTTACTTTACAATAGTGACCACTGGTCACCGTGGGTCTCTGCCAGTAGAGGGTTGATTGCATTTATTCCATGTTAGACAATTCAAGAGTCACCAAAACAGCTTCTAAGTTTGTGTGTTAAGTAGTAATTGCCCTAATGTTTCATATCCAGATACTTTTGTATAGTTTTCTAACACACTGTTGATCTCCTTGCATGAGCTTACTTTTTTTAAAAGCATGTCATAAAGCAATGCCAAAGTTAAAAATTTCTACCTGTAAAGTAACTGCCAAAATCTGATCCCTATATTTCAAAGGCTAGCAAACAGGACAACAGTAAGAAACAAAGTTGGATGATTAATGAGATAAATGAAAAATAACTAGCATACATTTTTGTATCAGATAAGAAAGCCTTCTGATTCAGGAGCAGAAAATGTAATGATGGTCGTATTTAGAATTTAAACAGCTTGGTTAATGCATACAGGAAATTGTCCATTTGAGATGAAAACAAACAGAAAAAAAATATCCACTGCTCCCCTAAGTATAGACAGGTCTAGACTTCTGCATTGCTGTTCTTGCAGGTGGCCATTATTATTCTTGCATTCATGTACATATAGTTTTAGTTTGATTTGGTGAGAAACATTGAAATAAGTTGAAATTTGAAAAACAACCATATACTCATTAGAAACAGCCCTCTGCTTCTGCTTGCTTACAGATTGTTTTACTTGCCACCCAGCCTGTGCCTACTTGGTTAATGCCTGTATGGTTCACATACAGATTACACAGCGGAGTGTCTAATGCTGGAAGAGAAGACACCAAACACCTTCCTCTGCCCATAGCAACATTTGCATCTTTAGGAGCAAAACAAAAGGCAAATCAGATGAAGGGGTAGAAGATGCTATTTTCAGTGGGAGGGGTAAACTTAGGCCTCCCTTTATCTGATCAAAAACTGCTTTCTTTTCCATTTTCTGTTCCAAGAGCCCAAACAAAGCAAGTAGCCAGCCCTCCATTGCATATCATGGTAGACAGCATCAGCTGGCAAAACTTTCTGTCTGAGTCTGAGGTCATGGTGGGTCTTTGCACATATACACATCCCTACTCTGGACAGTCATGCTATTCTCAGACATAGTAGGAGCCCAGAAAGAATTGCACAGAAATAAAGCAAAGGATTGCAATGATTGACTCCCACCCTTCCCTTCAAAGTGCTTTGCAAACATGTGAAAAAAGAAAAGCTTGATTTCTTTTTGAAAGAAAAAGGAAATGAAGGTCAAAGGGAGCATAAAATCAGCCCTAAATGGAAAGGGCATTCATTAGCTTTCTCAAAAAGGACAAAAAATAAAAAGCAGCAACTACTTACTAGATGCAAGAGAAACAGCACCAGCCTGCACCTTCCAAAAGAGCCTTATCCAGGCTTATCGAGAATGTAAAACGTCTCCTGAAAAAAAAAGGCATGCTGGGGAAGGCTCCTATTTCAAAGAGGCCAAAGCAAAAAAAGTTGCAGCAAAGCAACCAAGGTTCAGCTGTAGATAATTTTGGGCAAGAGGAAAGAGATTGCCCTTCACCAGATGGCCACATATAAAGTAGTACAAAGGAAAGGGGTAGGAAAAGGGGAAAAGAAAAAAAAAAAAAAAAAAAAAAAAAAAAAAAAAAAAAAAAAAAAAAAGGAAGAGGAGGATTTGGGTTTTTTTCTATTAAGTCTTGGTTTGAAATAAAATGTAGGCCATTCTGATACCTGTGGGTTTTTTTTCTTCAGATGGTAGCTGACAGTTTGGGGTTAACTTCCACATGAAAAGGAAGCAAATTAGAGAAAATTATTGTTTCTCAACTACTTCTGAGAATTTTATTATTTTAGATTTTTCAAAATAAACATGAAGCCTGTGTTCTGCTAATTCACCTTGTGAAAACTTGATTTCCAGTGGGTTTGCATATGTGTTCAAATAACACTCATTTCTCCATTTTACTCACAAGTTTTGCACTTAACGAGGTGCAGGCAACTGCTTGGACTGTATTATGTACTCTGGGATGTGGAGTGGCAACAAAGAATGTTAGAGAATTACCATCCTTGAAAAAACATTCTATCCTGTCCTATACTAGCCTATTTTTATCAACATAAAGGCAGAAGTCTAATATAGCAAATGGAGAAGAAAGGAAAAAGCTTATTAGTATTCTGACTCCGTGTTTTCCTAAAAGAAATTCTGACTATCAGGTACTCAGCTGACTCTTATAATGCAATTTGCTTGCTGTTGGAAGCTGTCCATTGGTGAAAATTAAATAAATATGATATATATGAACAAAGTTGTTCTCCCCTGGCATAAAAACATCTCAGATAGAAAGGTAGATCAAACACAAAAGCCTTGTGCCCTGTGCCATAGGTGGCTGCCCATTTTACTGATTATATAACTTGTATCATATGGCAGTCACAGAAGAATTTACTTGGGAATACAGCTGAAAAACGAAACAGCATAGTCATGACAGCATTGATTTCTGTACCTAAGTAATGAGGCAAATCTTGAAAAAATAAGGTTGGTTGATTTACTTAACATAGAAATTCCTGCCAATTTTCAAAGTGCTGTCAAATATAATCATGTTAACTAAACCTTAAAAACCCCAAACAGCCTTATTTATTATTTCTTCAATGCATATGTTTTTGGGTATTTGAATATGCCTACATCAAAAGAAACTAGATTTTTAGGGAGCCAGTTAGCTTGTCTTGCCAAGTTAAAAGTTCTGGTAAGGTCAATCTCTTACAACAAATCTAATTATTACAACTTGCTTTCTTTATGTATACAGTTTTTACCTTATGCCACAAGACAGAAAGGATAGTGGGATAATGCTCTTAGGTTGAATTTCCTGGTGATAGTCATTCTTACTTCCTCAGAGTGGGGAAGGCCATTGCGAGGGAAGCAGAGGACAGATGGATGTTTTTCAGTTGGTTCTTGTATTTAATCTGCATAATTAGAAAATGGGAAAATTATCTATGATGCTGATGCTGACTTCACTTTTAGGTCTTTTTGAGCTCATTTAAAATATGGTAATGAAAAAAACATTTTACCTTTGGGCAGCAATCTAATTTGTCAGGAAATTCCTCTTGCTATGATGAGTGGATGAGGAAAATTTGGAATAATATGATCCAGATGTTAAAGCTCCTATTTAGCAGCAATGCAGATGTATTATTTTATGGAACTGTCCAGATGGTGACCTTCCAGTATTAATAATAAATCAATACTGGGGTTTGCATCTCTATGACTCAATTCCTATCTTTGCTCTCATTTACATGACAAAATACTCATGCATTTCATGTAGAGGCTAATAGTACTAAAATTAACAATCTGGAAGACATAAAAGTCAATAAGGAAAATTGAAACAATTACTGCAAGTAATATATACCAATTGATCTCATAACAGCATCACCCAAAAGAAGCTATGCTACAGTTTTTAAATTGATTTGCATTTAATTTTGCATCTAACGTGATAACAAAAATCTGTTACAATTTTGTATTAGAAAGTAGCCAATTTTCTGAATATGTGCACTCGAGCAGTTTTGGCTTTGCCACTTAAATTCAAACTGTACTTTACTGGAAAACAAGAAAAGCAACCCACAGTATATAAGCACATATATAAGAGAAGGTTCATATTAGAGAGCAGCCAGGCAGGCAGGCAACAGAAACCTTTGGTGGCCTCTGGTGAAGGCCTCTGGTTTCCTGAGGGAAACCTCAGGATCTGCAGTCAGGGATGAGCAGAGGCCACTGACCTGTGGCATGTCAAAAGGGCAGCAGGGCATGGAAGTATCTGAGTCACTTTTATGGTCACAGATAGCAGACTGAGCTCTCCTAAAGTCAGGGCTGCGGGGTAGAGAAGGGCCTAATTCTGATGTGATCTAGTGATGATGTGCTGTTATCTTCTACAGGCGTTTCTATCTCCTAATTTATTTAAACCTATATTGTAAAATACCAGTTTGTTCAAGGGTTCCCTGCTTCCTGGGGCTTGGGGGGACTATTTTTAAGGGTTTCTCATTTTTTCCTTAGAGAAGAAGAATTGAGTCCTCCTACAGCTGAAATCTATGGCAAAGCTGTGTTAAGTTTCAGAAAAAGTAACACACATTCCTTTAGAATTCTACTTTTTGGATTAAGGAAAGAGATGAATTTTCCATAGAAGTATCCTTTTGTTCTAGGTGAATTGTGCTTTTTGTTTGCTTTTAAAGAATCTCCCTGTACCAAAGCAAACATTTTTTTTAGCAACATTTCTGTAACAATCCAGGAGTTAACTCTACAAACATGTATATACTAAAGTCAGTCTTGCTTTATCTTTGCCATCATCAGGTTTCCACAGTCCCAAATCCATGGTTTATTAACATTACTACAGAGAGAACTGACATTACAGGGCTTTTAACTCTTCAGTGGGTATTAAATATGTGCTTATTGGAAAAGAACTAGAATATTTCATCACTGTGGGCAGCTCAAGCTATTATATATATTGAGTTTGATGAAATTTCATTTCGGAAAAAGCATTTAAAACTTTAAGCCACAGCACTTTGGCACTTTGTGCTGAAGAAAGAGGTTTTAAGAAAATCCTAAATTAGTGTGGTTATGTACCCAAGCACCACCCAGAGGGGTGCAGCCAAATGTGCCTCTCTGAAAGTTCCTAAGAGCAGCTCTAAGGCTTAAAGGTCAAAGTGCCTCCACTGATTTCAGAAAACTTGCTCCCAAAGCTTTAACCTTGTGGTCACCATACCTAATTTGAGTTCTAAAGCAAACTTTAATGTTTTTTCCAGTAAAAATAATTCTATCAATCGACAATTTAGATTCCAAGCATATGATGTGAGGGGTCTGATGAATTGTATCTCATTGTTATAACCAATTACTACATTGGATTTAATAACTATTTACAAGATGCAAGGTAGACTTGAATCAAAGGCACTCCTGGGTCAGATGCTGTACAAGTAACATTTTATTTCTAAGACTTAAAGTTTGACAGTCTGTTAATCAAACCTGACCATGCACAATGGAAACATGGGATGTCATTACTTTGAAATGACTGTCTCAGTTTTGCTAACAGTCCCACTGCTGCTTATGTGGCTTGTTTCTCTTTATTTCACCATCAACCTTTGCTGGTGGAAAACTCTGTCCATGTGAGGAATGCTCTGTTACTGTTACTACCCTTACATCACTTTCAGAACAACCTCTCTTGGTAAGAACATCAGAGAATGTCTCATTTTTGTTGGTTTTTTAAGTTGTCTAGATAAATTTCATAGATACTATGGTGACTTGGCTATATCTAACCTACCTTAGTTATTTTCTACCTCTTCTAGTCCTGTTCCGTCCTTTGTTTCCCTCCTTCACGATTCCGAACTGTTAGTTTTAATTGTGTTAGCAATCTGTTCACATTTACCACTTTTTGTGAAGACTGAAGCAAAACAAACTGGGTTTCATGGGTGTTCGTTTCTTTATTTTTTCCTGTATCATACAATTTTATTCACCTTTAAGTAAGAGCGAAATACAGAAGCATAAAACTTGTTGAATTTATATAAATACTTCAGTAGAAGCTACACATGCAGCATTCTGTGCCACTCTGCAAAATACACAAGGTCTTGAGCAGTCTTTTTTTTTTTCTATCCATATGTCAGTGTACAAATTGTTCTTCATGATCCATAAATGCAACTGAATTTTGGGTTTACCGTGTTTGGATGCAATTAATTCCTTAGGTAGGTAACTTTAAGTAAAATTGGGATTGGCAAGTGTTAGGATTTTCTATTTGATAGATTTTGCTTTGTATGCAGTGAAATTGCTCTAGGCTGGTCTCATCACCACCCACCTCTACATATGAAACCCCTTTTGCATTATGGAGCTGTAGCTCCTCTTACTTCTTGGGGTTTTTTAATTGCATAGCTGACCTGGAGTTTGATATTAATTCATTTTACAACTTGTGTTTGTGGTGTGAAGAGAGAAGGGGAAAACCCTTCAACTTGGTACAGCTACTGTGCTCACTCAGTTAATGCCCTAACTTCTGAGTTAATCCTCAGTTCTCCATTTATGCACCTGAAGGTGCATAAAGCCTTGACATAATGGATAAAAATAAATAAGTGTATTCATATCAAAGCCACATTACAATTATTTCTGTTGATCATGATTTCCTACTCTACCACACTTAAATGTTGCTTGGAGATCTTCTCTATTTTGACTAATGCCAAAGATTTTTAGTCCAGTGAGTTACTGCTTTCTTCAAACTGCGGGCTAATTTTTGTTTTGTTTTGCAGCAGCAAACACCCTAACACTTAAAGTGTGAATATGCTTGATAGCCAGCAATGTTGGCAGCAGGTTATAAACTACTTTTGGAGTCACAGCTACTCAGCTTTGCTACAGGTAGGCCAAGCTGACACATTTTCTTACAGAAAGGGACTTTAGTTAGAGTCTTATTATACAGTAAAATTAGATTAATTTCATTGTTTTGCAGAAGCAACAAGAGCAGCCAAATCCCAATAAGGTGTAACATGCCAGTCAAAGAAATACTAAGTTTCTATAGCTGAAAGAGCCCACTGAATATAAATTCCCCAGAGCAAAATTTTTTTTGCTAAAATGCAGCAAGTGGTATTTAATCCCCTACTCTTAAACATCCCAACCCAATAGAATCTGCAAAAATGTTCATGTCTCCTGTCAGCTCTCTGAGACTGTTATGTGTAACAGGTCTTGGGAGACTGAAACCTGGCTACAAAATATCATGAAACTGGAGCTTCTCAGCATTAAAAAGGACTTGTCATTTCTGTTCCTACAGGACACAACATAAAAGGCTTTAAAAAAAGAGTTGACAATTTTTGTACCTGTATCTTAAAAATACACTGGTGGGGGAATTTAGCTAAAGAAAATACTTCAACAGAATAAAGCTGAACAGTATTGGTAACACAAGAACTGCTAAGTTTCTGCCAAGAATTTTCCATCAGAGCTACATACTTTTAGATTAATAAACTATACAATTTATGGGCAATAGTTTTGAGACTTAAAGGAACAGGGGCTGCAATATCTGCAACCCCTTCAAGAGGTGCTGGACTTACATCAGATGCATTATGAGATTGATCTACTTGTTCTGGGGGAATCCCTGGAATTCCTGGTCAGACAGCAGCTCAAACTGAGTCCAGCACAGTAGCTCTCAGTGGGATGCAGAAGTCCTGGACCAACATAAAGAAAATTCAATTCTACCCAGGTAAAATTTCAAGGTGCATTAACTGGCATTTTGGTGAAGAATAGACTGACGCCAGTAATCTTTTGTGGTCTTATGACAGAAAAGTCTGATGACTGTGGATTTTTCCATGACATTGCTTTTTTATGTAGTGTACTATGGGAGTGATGGGAAGAGACTTCGTGGGGATTTGTCTTGCTTACATGGCTTCCACCACTGCTGCACCTGCCAGGGTACATCACCCCCAATACCACTGGCAAGGACCAGAAGTGAGCTCTTGAATCTCTTTTGCCTTGGGTTCATGAGAATAAGTTCTACTGGATACTTCTGCAGTAAAATAACCTCTCTTTTCCTTGAGAAGAGCTGTTCTTCTGCCACAGACAAATGATTGAAGTCC
Organism: Anomalospiza imberbis; assembly: GCF_031753505.1. Lineage (NCBI taxonomy): Eukaryota > Metazoa > Chordata > Aves > Passeriformes > Viduidae > Anomalospiza > Anomalospiza imberbis. The sequence goes on from NC_089684.1 coordinate 16,587,734, forward strand.
CTCATCAGTCTTATGATTAAGAGAACACTCTTAATGCAGTAGCCACTGACATATGCCAGGCCTTTGGGGATTTGGAGTTTCCAACAGGCAGATCCCTCCATGCAAGAAACTACACAGTTTTCCTAATGGCCACAGGAAAGCAAGTTTCTTCCTTCCCCAAAAGTCTGTGCAAGACTCTTGTGGTCCTTTCCTTTTTATAGCTCCTATCTTTCCCTTTCAAATAGGAGAATTATGCTGACATATCACCTTATGCCCAGTTACTTAATATCAAGCAGATGGTTGCTAAAATTCTTGTATCAGCAAGATTTTAATTATTCTTTGCTAACTGTGCATCCTGGCAGTAGTAAATCCTGACAATTGCAGCCATTTCATGCTGTCCTTATCTTTGATGGCAGCTGAAATGTGTTTATGCATCCTTGACACTAAGCAAATATTTTGTTGTTCTTTGGCTTCTTTATTTCCTGTAAGTTTGATCTTGACAGTTTTACAACATCAGTGGCATACCAACAAGAAGTTTGTCCAATGACATCTGTGCAGTCCGTGGACAGAAAATCTTTGGGGATATAAAAAAAATAAGGGATCATTGAAAATACCTAACAGCTGTCCTGTAATCATAGATATACTTTCCATGTTATTATGAAACTATTGTTTTCTCCTCTTTTATGCTGTATTAAAAATAATGATGACAATAAATACCAAGAAAAAAAAGGAGCTAAAACCACATTGTGCAGAGGTTAAAAAAAAAAAGCAACACAAACTATTTTTCAGTCCTGTAACAGAAGTTGAGGCATGCAGATTTCTGGCTGACAAACTGATGCAAGAATGGTGATAATCCTATAGTTCCAGGTTTAAATCTACCTTCCAGGTACTTGGTGCACAGCCTTTGTGGATGTGCCTGGCAGGACATTATACCAGGCATGCTGACCCATCAGCCAGGTCTGCTAATTCAGGCTCCACTCTTGTGTATTGCAGAGGATTTCCTCCAGCTGTGCCTGGGGCTGTTTGCCAGGTAGTTTTAAGTCAGATATGGAACCTTCTCAGCCAATGTCCTATACCCTAGAGCTTGACAGAAGAGCCAGTGACCCAGAGATGCCAAACAACTCCACATCTTGCATTCCAGAAACTCAAAATGAAAAGTATTGATATGTGCTGGAACAATGTTACTAATCACCCACTTCTGCACTTCATAAAAGTATCCTGGCTTCTTGTGAGCTGGAAAATATGAATACCAGTCTGGATGTTCAGGATGTTGGATTCAGCTTTACAATAACTCCAAATAGTCCAAATAGTTTAAGTAATTTGAAACTGCTTGGTTATAAAACCAGGCAATGTCCACACTCGGTCATTAAAATTATCTGCCGATGGTTTGACCAGATTTGCAGATGTAAGCACTGAGTCCTTTTTGCATTTGAAAGATTCTTTAATGATACACCTGATACTGGGTTTCATGAATCCTGCATCCACAGCTGGTTTATTGTTGGCAAGAACCAAACTCGCCCAGACTGCCCTGAGAAAGCTGATTTTAAGGGGTTGTTATGCAATCCATACCATCTCTGTAACAAGTGTGCTTTTCATTTGGATTTTCTAAACCATAGCCTGATTACTTACTAATTCCTGTTTTGATCTGCAGTGGAGGGATGAGATGGCCACATTAAATGACTGGAAAACCTATTATTATTAAGGAAAAATTATATTTAGGGAAGATGATAGCTCTGTTTGCCTTTACCTTATCTAAGACCCCAAGCAAGCTAAGAAAAGAAAAGTATATATATTTTTTCCTACTTGATTTCAAAACATCCAGAATTAATTTTTATAATGAGAGAAACACTTTGAAGAATACAAATAACTTTATAAAGACCATGCAGTGGATTTTGTTATTTAACAGATTTTTTTTCAAAATTATGCTATGCACTTTCAGAACTTTTAAATTATGTAATGCGCTTCTCCCTTTTAGTAGTTAGCAAACAAGATTTTTCCTTTAGCAATTAAAAAATAGTTAAAGATCTACTGCTGTAGTTTTCTGTAGAAAACTGCTTGAGTGAATGCAAAGTTTGTCTTATTTTCTTGGAGTCTATTTTAACCATAGGATACTTAATTTTAACATTACCTCTATAAAAAAGGAAAGTAAATTACAAGTGTTAAGGAAGTAAATTATGAACACTAAAAAAAAAGATTTCAAGAATTTAACCCAATACTGTATCTTTGATTCTGACTAAAAAAAATACCAAGATGTACCTATTGTTGCATTTTCTCTCCAATTTCCTTATGAACAGATTGTGTGGGAACACCCAAATATTTTATGGACAACTTCTGGACTGTCTCTGCTATCTGGTGGTTTAGCAGTTGATTGTTACAGGCATCATCCAAGGCATTACATACTCACTGGTTCTGGAATAGGATGCAGATTATTGGTGAGAATTCAAAGTGTTGGACATTTACCTGCCTACGATAATATGCATATTCTGTACTTAATTTTAAAAGACTAGAGAAAATAACAATTGGTGGAATTCTGGTATGCTAGAAACATTTCTGCCTCTTTTTGCATTACAGCAAGGCTATGCATCACACTGAAAACAGCATGTTTTGGAAACTCATGCTAGAAAAACAACAGATTTCCTAAAATGAAGAAATAGATAGCAGAAGTAGCTTCTGAATTCAGATTAAACATTTTAAGAATCTCTACATCATCATTAGAAATCAGAGATACACTTACTTAACTTACACTTTAATATATATAAGAATAAAACAGATATTGTATGAAGCCATCTATAGGTGAAAAAAGGCTTAGATGCTAAAAATAGGAAATAAAGCACTTTAAAAAAACCAAAGTAAATGAAAGAAAGAGCAAATCTTGAATACATAGAAAGAAGGGGGCTTTTTTAACTTAGATGAAGTAACAAAGTTAGTAATTCTTATTATGTATTTGTATTATGCCTGCATTAATAAATGCAAAAATGCATGTAAATAAGCTATTAATTTTCATTGTGCTGGTTGCCTGCTTGTGGGTGTAGTGGAAGCAGGGGCATCCTCAGCCTTCTCAATGGCTACCAAAGAACAGGGTACTTTGCTCTCGCTGGCACTTTGGTTGTGCAGAGGATTTGCTAAAAGCAGTAACACAAGCAACCAGCTGTGAGAGGAAACTTCTAATGCAATCAACTCAGTTACAGTGAGGTGTTTGAACAGGGTTTTTTGTACCACATTAGATGCCCAAGATCAAAACAGCAACAAAAACACTAACTTGGACATGGTCTCATCACAGTTACAGCCAAATGTTGTAGGTGTTTCCATTTGAAAGCTTTTAAGACCTGCTTCTGTATGTGCCTGGAAATGTCCTAAGCTGTGCCTAAGCCCTGAAGTGATCCAGAAGTTCATAGTTCTTCTGTTCTATCAGAATCAAGCTATAAGAGTTCACCCCAAATTTTCTGTGGCTGCAAAAAAAAAATACCACAAAGACATCACTTTCTTTTTCTGTCAGCTCTGAAGGATGGGTCTGGTGCCAGTTTTCCTTTTGTTCAATTTTTCAATTAGGACCCTTGTCCCAGTAACCTTCTCAAGAAAACACTACCCCACCTGACAGCAAAAACAATGTCCTATGTGGGATGTTCTCCACCCACTCTAGTTTTGTGGACTAAATTTAAAGATAGAGCAAAAGGTAGGAAACACTCTTTTCATGCCTATGTTAAGGTTGCTGAACAAAGAGAGGAATGTGGTGTTGGATTCAAGGACTATATTTGTGTTTCCCACACTGTAGCTGAGAGCAGCTTAAACTCCACTTGTAAAAGTCAGAAGAGTATTTGAACCCTACTCTGAAGCATCTATTACAACATATAGTACAATGAAATTAGACAGAATTCATCCTCCATAGATGTCTTTCATAAAGAAAATTATAGAAACTAAAAGCTACAACAGACAGAACTGCAGTGAGAAAGCACATTTCCACATCCTGCCTTGCAGCCATGATTTTCAGGAGATCTGGGCATTTAATTTCCTCTGACCATGAAATACAGAGAATCATCCTTAGATTCACTGACTAGGAGAGCTAGGACAAAATTATTTGCTGCAAAAACTGATTTTTATAGCATGTCATGAGAAGTGGTTTATACAAAGAATGCAGAAAAACCCTTGGCTAGGCAGGTTCTCTCCTGAAACTTTTGCAAAGATGAAGACATATAAACTACATAGCTGTATATCTAAAAAACTTTTCATCATTAAATCTTTAAATGAAACAGCTTTTGCTCATACTGCTGCTTAACATGTGTAGGTAAATACTGTTGTTTAACCTCAGAAGACAGCTCAACACATCCACTCTCTCACTCTCCCCCCAGTGGAACAGGCGAGAAAATCTGAAGGGTAAAAGTGAGAAAATTCGGGAGTTCAGATTAAGGCAGTTCAACGGGTAAAGTAAAAGCTGTGCTCACAAGCAAAGCAGAAGAAAGAATTAATTTACTACTTTCCATCAACAGGGAAATGTTTAGCCATTGCCATGAAAGCAGGACTCCATGACACAGAACTTCTATTTGGGAAGGCAAATATGGTAACTGCAAACATCCTCCCTTACTCTTTTTTTTGCCACAACTTTTAGTGCTTGATTATGTTGTCATGGGCCATGACATTATGTAGGGGACATCCTTTTGGTCGGCTGGGATCAGCTGTCTTCGCTGTGTCCCCTCCCAAATTATGATGCACCCCTTGCCTGCTCGCTGGCAGGATGGCGTGAGAAACAGAAAATACCTTGATGCTGTGCAAGAACTGTTGAGCAATAACTAAAAAGCCACAGTGTTATGGAGACAGTTTTGGGCACAAATACAAAACACAGAAGGAGCTAAGAAGAAAATTAACTCTATTCCAGCCCAAACCTGTACAAATATTCAGAACAATACCTGCCAAAAGTAATTATCTCATAGCAAGTGTTACAATTTGCAGTAGCCCAGCTTTCTGATCTTGAGATCCAGATAAGTGATGAAACAAACAGGCAAGTGAAAAAAATCCAGAGTAAATTCACTACATATTTATTTCTTAATGTCCCTGTCTAGGATCTTAGAGCTATTTTCAAATTAAACCAAAACATCTGCTGCTGCTGTTCTTCGAGAGGCCACTCTAGATAGGTCTTTGTGTTCATGATCTTACGCAGCTTGCAGAACCTCTTGGGAATTGCTTTGCTCTGGATGGGCTCCAGGAGGACGAGAATCGCTGCATCGTTGTTCTCATCAAAGAGACGGAAATGCGAGAAGTCCAGCTCGTATTTGCACCACTCGCTCTGCACAAAGTGCTCGGACAGCACAAAGAGCGTTTTGCGGCTCTTCTCAATGGAATCGATGATGTTGTCCACAATCCACTTCCCTGGCACAAAGTCCCGCTTGTGCAGGCAGAGCTGGAAGGGAGGGCAGGCCTGCTCCAGCTCCCGCACCATGGTGTTCTCCACCCAGTCAGAGTCGTTCTCGCTGTAGGAGACAAAAGCGTCGTAGCAGACGTCCTTTGGCGGGGCGCGCTTGGGCTTCCGCTTGGCTTGCAGCCATGCCCACGTCATCCGCAGATACCAGACCATGTGGTACTTGTAGCCAACGGCCACCAGCAGCAGGATGACCAGGAACACCAGGACGCAGATCAACGACACCACCAGGGACCTGTGGCACTCCATCAGGGAGAGGTGCACAGCGCCAACCTGCGCCCCTCTCACTGCCAGCGGAGAGTCACACACGTACTTGTCCGGCCACCCCACCAGCACTTGGGATATCCCAGCTTCGTGGTGGATGAAGGAGAGGAACTCACAGGAGCAGATGAAGTTGTTGTCACTGGCATCCAGCAGCTTCATTCTCCTGAAGGACTCAAACTCCTCCTTGGAGAAACTGTTCAGCTTGTTTCTTCTGACGGACAAGGACACTAAGTTTGGAATGGGTGCGGCACCCGGCAGGGTCTTCAGCTGGTTTCTTGTGAGGTACAGCTCTTTCAGAAGTGGGAGCTGCAGTCCAAACTCCTTCAGGTTGTTTCCACTAACATCCAAAACTTCTAGCGTTCGAGGAATGCAGGCTGTTACTTTAGGAATTTGAGTGCTGGACAGGTTTAAATATTTCAGGAATTTTGGCCAGTCGCATGCATTTGGAATATCACCAAAATTATTTTGGCTAATGTCTAAAACAATTAGGTTTCCTAGATGAGATAAACTTTTACTTGTCCTTTCTAAGTCACTCAGAGAATTCTGACTTAAATTTAGAGTTTGTAGTGATGGCCAGCCACCCTGACAGGCTGAATGTTCTAAACTCAAGTCTCCAAGCAAATTTGCACTAAGGTCAAGATATATTAATGACCGAAGATGTTGGGAAATTCTGCATGGTACCAAAAAAACCTTGGTGTTTTGAACTGTGACTTTTGTAAAAAGAGATAGTAGACCTTCCACAGGATGAAGATCTGTAAACAAGTAAAATTCTTCTATAGATAATTTCTTTATTGTGAAAATTCTAAGTGTCTGTGATTTCTTTGCTTGAATTTCCATTTTCCACTGTCCAGTTCCCAAGAGTCTACAGTCTACCAGCTCCAGCTCCACTAATTTTGGCATGTCTTCTAAAATGCTGACAATCTCAGGCACAGTAGCATCTGTTAGTAACGTCTGTCTAAAAGAAATTTTCTTTGCAAAAGATGAAGACATGACTCTCAATACTTGCATTTCTGCAGCAATACTGAATGCTATTCTTCTCACTTCCAGCCAAGTGACAGAGTGCAGAAGGTCCCTAACAATTTCTGAGAATATATTACTATTTCTTAGGTTTAGGATCATGTGATTTATCTGCTTAATTGATTTCAAACTTCCATTCTCATACTGACTGAGATTGCTACCATCAATCCACAACTTGTGCAGAAGCTCAATACCCTCAAAGTTCCCTTGCCTTATCACAGAGAACTGCGGGTTGCCCAGGTGGAGAGAGCTCAGGTTCTTCAGGCTAGAAAAGGGGGAGCTCTGCCCCAGGTCTCTGTAGGAATTGCCTTGAAGATGGAGATGCTGGAGTGAAAAAAGGTGCCCAAACCACACAGGGGACAAGTGAGCCAAGCTGTTATTTGATAAGTCCAAGAGCTCCAGTTTTTCCAGGGACCAAAACGAGTCCTCATCTATGGAGCTGATTTCGTTGGACTGCAGAAGCAGGGCTCTCAGGTTTACAGCCTGCTGCAGGTCCTGAGATTGGATGTGCTTTATCCTGTTGTGGGCCAGGTTTAACACTGTGATTTTGGCTGTGAGCCCAGAGGGAATGAAGTCCAAGCCCATGGAGGAGCAGTTGCAAAGCTGACTGGCATCGCATGAAGGACAAGCCTGCTTCAGTGCTTGTTGCTCGGAGAGGCTTGCAGCTAAGATCACGTAGATGGCCAACACTCGCCAGGTGTGTGTAGTTCTTGATATGTGTTTTGCTTGGATGGATATTTTGCTGTAGGAAACAGAAAAAAAAAGAGAAGGTAGGGTCAAATTTTAATTTTGAACAGCATTTGAAACCTCTTGAAATCCTGCACCATTTTTTTAGTAATCTCAGATAAATTTTTTTATATGTTATCCTCTGATGTCAGTCTTCCTCTCCTACTTGACCTTCTCAGCCCTGCAACCACTGTGCGTTGCTCATCCCTGGAGTACAGCCATATTACTTGTCAAGAGCCATAAAGGACCATTCTTAGTATCCTGTTTTTCTATAGGCACATTGGCTATGGCTCTCACCTCTTTCATCTCTCACATTACGCTTCCTCTCAGCACAGAAGCTACAGCTGGATGTTTCAGCTCTAAATAGGAGAAGATTGTTAGATCATCAATGATCTGGATGAGGGGATCAAGTTCACACTCACTTTGCAGACAACACCAAGTTGGGTGGGAGTGTTGATCTGCTGTAGGGTAAGGAGGCTCGACAGACTGATCTGGATTGGATGGATCCACGGCCTGAAGCCAATTGTATGAGACTCAACAGAATGAAGCACCATGTGCGGCACTTGGGTCATAACAACCCCACACAGCACTAAATGCTGGCGTCAGAGTGGCTGGAAAGCTTCCCAGCAGAAAAGGATCTGGAAGCACTGGTCAACAGGCAGCTGAATATGATCCAGTATATATCCAGGTGGCCAAGAAGGCCAATGGCATCGTGGCCTGTACCAGGAATAGTGTGACTAACAGGACCAGGGCAGTGATTGTCCCTGTGTACTTGGCACTGGTGAAGTCACACCGCAAATCCTGTGTTCAGTTTTGGGCTTCTCACTTCAAGAAGGACATTGAGGTACTGGAGTGTGTGCAGAGCTGGGCAATGGAGCTGGGGAAGAGTCTAGAATGTAAGTATTAAGAGAACCAGCTGTGGGAGCTATAGTTGTTTAGCCTGGAGAAAAAGGAGGCTCAGAGGGGACTTTATCACTCTCTACAACTGCCTGAAATGAGTCTGTAGTCAGTGGGGGAGTGTAGTGAGTGGGGGTCAGTCTCTCCTCCCAGGTAACAAATGATAGGAAAAGAGGAAATGGCTTCAAGTTGCACCAAGGGAAGTTTAGACTATATATTAGGAAAAAAAAAAAATCACAGAAAGGGCAGTCAAGCACTGGCACAGACTGCCCAGGGAAGTGGTGAAGTCACCATCCCTGGAGGTATTTAAAAGACATGCAGATATGGTGCTTAGGGACATAGTTTAGTGGTAGGCTTGGCAATATTTGGTTAATGGTTTGACTCAATAGTCAAACCATTAAGGGTCTTTTTAAACCAAAGTGATTCTGTGATTCTCTGATTACAAACGCTTACAGCCGGTGCAGCGTCAGCCTGCCCATTCTGTATGGCTACATGGCAGGCAGAAGCCCAAACAGAGCCTGCTCTCCCTCTCAGCCCTTCTAGTGGGTTGAAGTTTCCAACATTACAGACTTTCCTGGAAGAGATCTGGGGGTCCCCTGCATGGAGTCTCACCAGCCTCAGGGCTTCTAAAAGCAGAGTTCTTGCCACACCCTTTTGCACACTGTGTAAGCATTTCACATTCTTTACTGGAAAGGCAGAACAACCTGATATGAAATGAAGGCTATCAGACTTCTCTGTAAAACAACACCAGTAATAGATGGGATATGGATGTTACTGTCACCCTATAAACAGTGGATGTAATTAGAACAATACTGATTTTAATGTAAAGAAGGGCTGTGTTTCCTGCCCCAGGTGCCAAAGAACACTTCACTGAGTTTGAACCGCAAACAATTCCAGTAGTGCAGATGAACACCACCCGTAAACCCTGAATAAACAGAGGTTAAGTACTTACCTTGTGTACTGCATGCTGTGTGCTGGTCAAGGCATCTGAATGGTCACCTTATAACTGCAAACACAACAAAAGTTGGAAATTTTTGACAGGTCTGATGAGGTGACAGTCACAAAGTAAGAAAATATTTCAGCTTCAAAATTATTGTTCTCTTCAAACAAAACTTCATATTCCCAGTTTCCTTTAACTACGCAGTCAGTGAATCATAGCAGTTTGCATCTCTTCTCTCTAGTGGTGGCTCCCCTGAGGAAACCATGACTTCTGAAGAGTCCAGGATTGTCCAGCATGTATGGCTCACCCTTCAAACTCACATTTCAACCAATTCTACCATTGCTGCTGACTGGGGACACAAAAAATGAGAACAGATTGTAGTTGAATGCTCTTCTTTGAAAGATAAAATTTAGTGTCAGTCTCTTCTTTTTGTCAGTCAACTCCCATTGCTGGAAAGGCTGATGCAACCATTTTGCACAAGCCATTCTTTCACAATCACTTCCTCCACTATTAAGTGCAGAAATAGTTCCCAGGCAGAACTACATTCACCTCCATGTATCTCTACTTTTGGTACTTTTTGTCTGGTAGGCACTGGGGGTTGTTCACTGTGCTGAGAAACAGAACATCTCAGCATAACCAAGATATGTAAGTTCTGTAAAATATTATCAATATATAGTGATGCATGTATTATATTAAATGTTGGAGTCAAATTGTTTAGTCAAGGAGAGTGCTATAGAAACACTCAGCATCCTTTCATTTCCTAGGACATTACAGTCATATGTTGCCAACAGAAAATGAGTAAGAATGGGAATTATATTCTATCTGAAGCACAAGACACAGTCTGAAGCAAAGTAGCTCTCTGTAAACATCGAAGGCAATTTTGAGAGAGGAGGTTTGATGGCATTCATTTTAACCTGACTGAAGTAATACATGGTTGGTCAAATAGCCAAGTATGCTGTTTGCATAAAGGGGCAGGGAGTCCTCCTAGCAGCTCTGAAAGGGAAGTCCATTAAATTAAACACTAACAGTCCTATTGCATTTACCATTTTTTTTTCTGTGTTCAAAAATTGTCACCTTTTACTGCCCTCTTGCACCAAGAGGTACCTGTCTGAGAGCAGACAGACGGACAGATTCCTGCCACTTGTCAGAGGGCCCACAGCAGCAGTGTGATCAAGGGTGGCAAAGCGCACAGAGAGCCCAAATGCACCTCATAGCAACCTTCAGTTCCACTGCACTGACATTAGTGTTGCACATTAGGTTAAGAAAAAAAGAAATTGGAAGACAGAGATACCCTTGTATTTTCTGTCTACTACAGAGGATAGCTGATAAGCATAACATTGTAAAATAGAGGCAAAGCAGCTGTGGGGCAGAGAGGAGAAGGAAAATCGTCTTTTAGTTAAAGGATGTCATCAACTTCCCCAAAGCTACCTCTTCCCTCTAGCAGCTGAAATGGTTCTTGTTCTTCAATAGGGAAGACTTCCATTTTCAAAATATTAACTCTGAGTTCAATGAGACTTGTTATTGTATATTTTTGTCTTCAAAACTGCACCTCTCTGATGCAGGAAAAAAATTTAGTTAATTTGGAAAGAGTTTTGGAGAAGAAGACCATGTACATAATTCAGTGTGAAATGGGCACACTCTTCTATCTGTTACAGCTTCATCACCACACATTTGTGGAGAACTGAGGTAGGCATCAGCTGATTTTTCAGAAGAAGCCACTTTCTCCTAACATCCAGGCTCAGCTAGCTCTCATCACAGATGGATCTACACTGGCCTAGGTTTCTAGTTTCTCTCAGAAAGAGAGGACTGGTGTGACTGTGCCACAGTTCATTTCAGCAAATCCATTTCAGCAAGCTGCTTAAAATGCTGAGAAATGTGGGCAATTGTCAGAGTTTATCACATTATCCAGACTTAAGAAGGTTTGAGGATGTGCAAAAATGCTGTCCACAAACTGCCCCACACACACACAGACAAGCTACCAGCCACCTGCCTCCCAGAGTATTAGTTTTCAAATTGAGGTGCAGCATGGCTCAAAACAACTTCTTTTGAAATCAAAGACTCTAAAGTAGGAGAAAGCTGCTGTCTTTTAAGATGAGAATACTCTTCAACTGCTTTTTCTCCAGAGTAACTGCATATTTAGCATTGAACAAAGATGCACCTCATAGGTGCTTTCTCTCCTCTTCCAAATTTAAGGTACAATTAACCTTCCCCTTTAATACTGTTTAAAACAAGTCGCATGCCTTCACCTATACTACATTTTCCTAAGAGAAGCACATGGTTCTGCAACAAAGCTGTGCTTTTGTAACTGCAGATGTTCCAAGCAGAGACACTGCACAAGCCTTTACCAGCAGTAGATGGGGATTAGACTGAGATTGTGGTCATTATTTTTGAAGCTGTCTTGCTTTAAATGTTCCCGTTTATCCAACAGCAGCACAAGCAGTACTCAAAGTGGGCATGATGCACTCTTTAAGCACTTCCCGTTCCCAGTCTCACATGAAAGGATCCTGCATTCCCCCACCCCCTTCCTCTCTTTCCTTCTCTATGTCAGTGTCCACATTGAAAGCTGCCTGTTGCTTTTCTGCTGAGAAAGGACAAGAGAGCAGTGCAGAAGGGACCTAACCCACGTCCCAGATCCCTGTCTCAAAGAAAAAGCAGAAGGAGTAGAAAAGGGAGGGAGGAATGAAACTATTGACCAGCCTGTGTTGCAAGCAGAAAGCACACTTTCCAAGTCTTTGTAAACAGCACAAAACTGCTTCCTCATACTTACCACTGGTAACCAGGATGTGCCAGTATGTCAGCTTGGCTGCAGCAGTGTCAGGCAGGCTGAATCTGGGATGCTCTTACCCTAAGTGCCCCCAGAAAAGGATGGCAAGGAAAAGCCAAAAGTCAAATCTGTCCTTGCAGTCTTTGGAGCAGAAGGTATAATACTCATGTAATGAAAGCAAAATGGCTTGGCATCCTTTCATGGTCTTGGGAATAGATTCTTTGCATGCAATGCTGGTGCTTGTGCTTTAATCTGTCTTGCAGAGCTTCAGGTATTCATCTTCAAGCTACAACAAAAAGGTATATGATAACGAAAAATAAACCATTTTAACTTTGTTGTGTTCTGTATCAGGCCTACCCTGCCAGCTGCTCAATCCCCTGGTTCGATCTTCGGACTGGAAGTTTAAATGCAAAGGACCCAATTACCTTTGTTTTTCTTCTGGGCAATCCTTACCCTGCAGTTGTGGCAGAGCACGATATGATATAACTGGTTAGTCATTCAGCAGCTAGCCTACAGCACTGCCTCTGCCAAGGAAGCAGAGTTGTGGATTTATTTTTGTCATATCCTTCCTGAAAGTGTTCAGTCAGAAAAAAACAACACTGATTTTCTACCTTAACTGAGGAGCATCTTGCAGGGAAGTTTGCACACTAAGACACCAAAGCTTATCTTAATGATATGGAAAGTTTCTAGAGCAGTTGTAACAGCATGACTCAGCAAGAGAAAACATGTAATTTCTACCAAAATATTTCTGGTGAATTCTTGACTCCCAAGGAAACTGCTTCAACAGGAAACAACCTACATGTAAGGCAAAGCTGGACAACACAGTTCCTTTCTTACTATGCCCTTTAGGTACATTGAAAAAAATTGTTTCTTATAGGAGTACTAGGATATACAGTAAATACATATTTTCCAGTAATATACAGTGGAAAAAAAGGCAAGTTTTGACACCCTATTTTGAAGACCACTGTGACAAACATACAAAATCCTGTTTTCACCACACAGATTTGTTTCTCCAAGACGAGAACTCTGAGGCAACTCACATGGTACTGGAAGCTCAGAGTTCAGCCCAAATGTACTTGGGCAGGTAGGCTCCCAGCTTGCTGCTGCTGGGGATCCATCCCCTAAAAACAGACATAATCTGGAAATCATATTTTCTGCCATTTTCATAATGTTGATTGGTACAACATTATCAACTTACAAAGCTTGTTCTTAAGTTTTTTTAGAGATCTTCAGGAAATACTTCTGTGTAGCTTTCTCAAGTACCACTCACACAGTGTTTTGAACTAACTTTTTTCTTTGCTCTACATTTATCTATCTATCTCACTCTTTTGTGTTGTTCAGTTTGCTTTGCTGTATCCTAGGCTGTTTGGCCTAGAGGTCATTTAATATTGGCTGCCCAGAATGGTATTTGGACACCTAAGCCATATTTCCAGTTTTAAAAAAGGAGGTGCCATTCCTGTTTTCAAAGATTTTGCAGGATTTTGGACAGAGCCACAAACACTTATGACTATGGGCTGCCAGCACAAGCTGCAATAGCAGGGGGGCTGGGTTGGGAAAAGAGAGGAGTGGGATCTCTTATGCTCGCTGTTTGGACAGCTTCTGCTTCATTTCATCTCACCAGGAGAGAAAGTACCCTGTGACAGCCCACCGGGTGCAAGTCATCACTGGCAGGCTCTTCTGAGGAAGTTAGGGTTTAACATCCTGGCACCGGAATTTCCCAGTGGAGGAAGGGGGAAAAAAGCTTTGCTCAGCTCCAAGTAAAAGCTCCTTCAAGAGAGGCTGGGCAAAGGGACATGCATGTTGGTGCATTCCAGTGTGGGAAGGTCCAGCAAACCTGGTCTTGCCCCATTCAGAAGAATGCATGAACGTATTTTGTGCTTACGCCTAACTAGTGCTAACAGGCTGAAAAAAGTGTTTTCTTTTTCCTGTTTTGTTTTGGGATTTTTGTTTCTTGGGGGTTTTTTAATTGAAGGGAAACATTCCTGGGAACGGGACCAAGTCATTGCAGAACCAGTTAGAGTTTGTTTCCTGTACGGAGGTGTAAAGCACTTTGCTGGGATGCAGAGATACATATTTAACTGCTTGTTATACAATAGAAAAAAATTGTGTTTAACAGTTGGGCAAGAATCTGAGCAGGAAATGAAGCAGATCATTATCATGCACCATAAAAATATCAAGATCTTTGTATTTGTTCCAAAAAAGATAATGCCAGGATGTATTTTGTACAGGTAGTTCAAGCTTTGCATTCAGCTGCTGACTCCCTCTGTATGTGATGCCATGAAATATTTTAGACATGACAGTGGATTTCCGAAAAAGAAAACTAGACAATTCCAAATCTTTTTTTCTCAGCTATTCAAGACTTCAGAAGTTCTTTCTTCATTGTATCTACTTTTCTGGATTGATAGCCTATCAGTATGCCACATTTCTTAAAAATAGGAAAATATCTAAGCTACTACTTCCTAGGGTTTTTTCACTCACTGGAAAATCAACATGTTTTGTGAGTCTCTTGCAGGGATTGTTTCTATTGCCTTCCTTTGCAATTGTATAATTTTTAAACAAACTTTTTAGCAGCTTGACTTCAACTGAGTTGTAAACATGCATGAAAATATAATTTTTACTGAAAATGAAAAGCCTGATCATAAAAAGATATCAGTAAGTATTTTAAATGTGTGTGTGGCTTCTGATAGGGCCACCAAATCATCGTCAAATAATAAGTTATTTCCAATATTGGACCATTCTCTGACTTTCTGAATTTGAACATGATTGAAAACAGACAGTCCAAGCTGATTTTCAAGCACACACTTAGCTATTTCAATAATTCCTTCTAAATTATCTTCAGATTGCATTTCTTGCTCTTCTGTAAGTTTTCTTGACTGCAACAGTACCAGCTTAGTAATGACAGTTTCAGAAAAGACCATGTAATTTGTGCCTGTGCTTCCAGATGCCTTTTTGTCTTTATCACAGTATCTACAGAAAGAAACACACCATATCAAAACCAAGGCATTTTCTACCCATATTTACAAACTTTTAGCTGAATGCCTCTCTAACATCCTGAGTAAGTTACATGGATGTACCAGGAAGAGCATGGCAGTGCTGTGGTAATGCAAGAGAGGGATGTAGCAATGCCAAAAAGACTTGTGTATATCTCAGCAAGTATGGAAAGCATGGTAACTCATTCTTTCAAGTAATTTTCTCTGCAATTCACAGCTTTTAGACAGAAGAGTTGTCAAAGGAAGTAGAATCAAAGAAAATATAGGCTAAAACCAGCAAACAACAACCAAATTCCATCTCCATAGCTGAAACTACATAGCTCCATAGCAAGATCTCCATAGCTCCGAATTACAGGACCGAATAAATTGGTTGAGAGATAGCCATAAGGTAATAGAATTTTTCTACCTTACATCTGCTTTACCATGGGAAAGAACATCAAATTAGATGCACTCTCCTACCTTGTATCAATTCCAATTATAGTCTTTCGATGCTTAACTCACCGTGAAGTTTGCACCTGTGGGCACAAGAAGATCTTTGTTCCTTTGGGTCTTATTATCCAATGTCTACCCAACAGATTGGCCACCTGGGGTTTTTTTCAGCTTATAACTTACACTAGTGTCAGCATAAATATTCTTTTCTATTTATAGAAATTATGTTACATTTACACTTCTTTCATGTGCTATTTTTATGACATAATTTAAAATTAATTTCCTGAATGTTCCATGATTAATAGTGTCAACAAATTTTTCTAAAATATGTTCTTCAGAGTACTTTATTTCTCTGGGGTTCATTCCTTGAACTCTTTGTTCCCAGCTCACATCTGGGACTGAAAGGCCAGGCAGAACATATTGAGATGTACAACACTCTGTTAAGAGGCATCTTTCTTGGTGATCTCTCTGGTGCCTCCATGCTTGCCTCTAACAGTGTCCTCTCTGATATTTGCAAGGCCTTCCAGCTGAACAGAATTTTTCAAGAGTCACTAACAAAAATGCAGTGAGTAATGGGAGAAGGGATGGATAAAGTAAAGGTTGGCTGGACTCTTCTCCCCTACTGTTCAGTGGTCTAAACTTTTTTGTAAAAAAAGTATTTCTCATACTTCTCATGATGAAGCACAGCGTGTGAATGAACTTGGCTCGTTCCCTGTTTCTGCAGGTGGAGAAATCCTGCCTCCCGGCTGGGCAGCCCTTTCCTTTTCAGGGGGAACTCAGCAAGGAGCTGGCAAGCTGGTTTGCTGGACAAGAAATCTGTGAGCTCATAACTTCTCACTGAGTAACAGGACAACATTGATACCAGAAACTCAGTCAGGGTGAGTCAGGTCTGCAACTGGATTAAGGGAGAAGGGAACGTTTCCATCAGTTTTGGCTCCTCGTGTTGAAACCATTTGCCATCTGTGAAGGAGCTGTTTGTGCTCCCCTCTGCTTTTTACTCCTTGCAGAAAGGCCCCAGATAAATGCCCCATCCCCCAGGAATGCCACCAATCATAGAATAATCCCTCTCCTATTGCTCTCCCAAACTCTGCTGGCACAATGATGACTGCACACTCTGCCAGAGTTAACAAGCAGGCACATTAATCCCCCCTCTTGCTAGAGAGTCTTTCCAGACCTGCCTCAGCTTTCTGTCAGTTGCTGTGCATGGAGGCAGGTTTATTCCAGGATGATTCCTTGCAGGCATATTTGCAGGAGAATGCCAAGTGTGCACCTAATCTGAAACGACTGAAGCCCTTGGAGGCATGGGACCAGCTGTGCCGTGCGGCTGGCTCTTTCATTTGCAATTTTTCATTCGTGTGGTTTACTTTGGCTGCTCGTCTTTGGTAAACATTGTACAACACTGAAACCAGGAAATACCCAAAATAAATAAAGAAATGGATGATGATTAATAGACCTTGCTTTGTCTTTCCAAGGATCTACCTTACTCAGGCCAAATTCTTGCCATCGAAAGAGGAGTAAAACCTCCCTGGGAACCTATCAGGAGTGAAGGACACCTCTAGCAGGGAAGGAGGGAAGGAAGGAAGGGATGGGGAAGCTGCTGGTGTCGTGCAACCACACTCGGACTGGCTCAGCAAGCCTTTGGAAATCACAGCCAGAACAAGAGCCTCACCCAGTTGCCCTGGAGGCATGGAGAAGTGGGAAGTTCCCCATGGTGCCTCAAAGCTGGTTTGTCCTAAAATGCCTTGCACTTTCCACTCCAGAGTTCAGCCAGGGGTTTTCCTTCTCCTCCAACCTCTGCTTTTTCCTATGACTTCTGGTGTGCAAGAAAACAACTTTATAGATAAAGCCACACCTTTACCAGTGCAGGTACTCTGCAATTAGATGAACCCCAAATGTGTTTTAAAGGGAAAATCAGATAACGAACATACTGAGGCACTGCAGGGCTGTCTGTCTGGGACTGGGGCATGCTTGTTCCCTCTCTTCCAGGGTGGAAAGTCAGAAGGGCAACAAGATCCTCTAATTCCCAGTCCCCACCAGTGGGGAAGCAGCAGAGAGCTGGGTCCCTGCAATTGCATACATCCAATCTACCCTATACATTTGCAGGCAGCAGGACAAGACTGCTCTTGCACACAGAGGGACGGGCTTTGCCTGGCTCTGAGAAGCTGTAACCTGTTCGAGAGGCCTGTGCCAGGAGGAAATCATTGAGACAAGCTGTCACCACTGCTCCTTTTCCTGCAATAAGGAGGACAATAAGGAAATTCAGGGTAGATATACCATGATTTCTCCAGTTTCATAACAGAGAGAGGGAATTTTTTTGTATGGGCTCCCTAAACCTCTGTAAATGCAGTTACAGCTGAGACACAGAAGAAAAGGAGGTGCTTCTTCTGGACAAGGTTTCTGAAGGAGCCAGGTGATTAGGAACTGGATTAAGCCTTGCAGAAAATGTGGGTGAAGAAGATACAAGCAAGTGCTTAACCACAGGATACTGTCAGAGATGGATGACACTGTCAGAGCACCAGCTGTGCTGAGACATCCTGAGCATACTCAGAAGCAGACATAGAAATCCAACAGGAATTATGGTATCCAAATTCCAGGGTCTCCAGATACCACTGTCAGTTTAATAAGGGACATCCAAGATCTAAATGCTAAATGCTTGTGTCTAAAGAGGCAGCAGGATCTCAAATTTTGATCAAGTGTCTCTTGTTTGTCACTATGGTAGGACTGTTTTCTAATTCTTAAAGCTCTACACAAATGTCACTAACTGTGACTTGCTGATATCTACTATAACCTACACCTACCAACCAAAAGAGTGCTGACATTTTTTTCTTCTCTTTTTGTTACAGGAGATACATAAAGTCTAATGGGTAAGATGAAATTCAAAGAAAAAAAAATCCCTGCTACAGGCTTTTTGCATAATTTTTTGAGGTGACATTGACATTCAGCTTCATACATAGAGCTTCTAGAAACTCAATTCCAGGGTGTTTTGATGCAGAATGCAGGGGATGGGTACTATTACCAGATCCAGAGATTTCTCCAGTGTGCTTATATTTCCATCTCCACTGCCAAAAAATACACTTTCCAATCAAGCTAAGTAAAAGGTTATACTTTAAAAAAACAACCGTTCACATAACACACAAACCAGGGAAATAAAAGAGAAGTCCATGTCCTGAGAAAGCAAGTTTCAGTAAGGTAAAAGGGGCCAAGAGTCCTGGCACACACAGCAGCATTCCCCTCCCCTGGCACAGGGTTTGGCTCTCAGAGCGAGCAGCAAGGCACCAGTGAGAGACAGACTGTAAAGCAGTGTGCGGTGTTTGCAGAAAGCAGAAGCAGCTGTTGTGCAGACAAACTAATCAAAGGCAGCACAAGGGCAAGCATTAGCTCAAGTGTAACTCTACACAGTGTGGACTCCAAAAGGTTTATTCCAGCTTGTGACAAATGACCTCCTCTGCCATCAGAATAAATTGTACAACTGGAAAACAGTTTTCAGAATAAACTGTACAGCTGAGGCTAGTTTCTGGAGTTTGCAGCAGCTGGCACACAGCATTTCCACCTGCTGCTAGGCAGTGCTGCAATTCCCATGGATTCAGTCATATTACTCATCCTACACACAACCTGTCTGAGAGACTGTGCTGAAGTGCAGAGCCTGCTTGTGCAAATCTATGTTGGGCATGCTATGGTCTGTCTTCTGCCTGTATTTTTCTAGGAATTAATACAGATACTCATGAGTAAGCAGACTGATCTAAACAGCAGTGGGTGCTGAGATACTCAGACACTTAAGGAGATCTGGGAGGCTCCAGAGCCTTCCTACTCCTTCCTCTCAGGAAATGCTTCCTTACCAGGCTCTCTCTTGAATCCCAGACTTGCTGACTTCTCTTAATACCTGCAGCATGTTTGAGGCAACACTGGGTCCACAGTAGTAGTAATAAAAATAATAATTAAAAAACCCCAACCAGAGCAGTCATTAGGCATTATTCCCTGCAGGAGTACAGGGGGGATTTTGAAATTGGCAAGTTCAGTCCCATTACTGTAAGGATACATTCGGTCTGTCATCTATTGGAACACACGGCTGTGTATGCCTGGCAAGTGCCTTAAAGTTGTTATTTTGATCTTTGCTAAGATAAAACTGTAATATTTTGTAGGCATTTGAGAATGTTAGTTACTGGACTAGTTAAAAAACACTTCACCACTTGGAATTGATGCCATCTGTTTCCTATTTTTATTCATAAAAATCAATACTTTTTTTTTTTGAGGACTTCTCTAGCAAACTTTCTCTATGAAATATGAGTGATGCTCTGGCCAAGACAGCTAAACTTCTGCTTGACAAGTTCACTGTTCAATTGATATAGGACTACTTGGACAAGAGGAAGCAAGGAGAAGGACAGAACAAAGGCCATGTCCTTTAACTCATCCCTCAAATCAGCTCTTCAGAAAGAATAATACTGTCTTGGTTAGATTACAGGTTTCTCTATTACAGGAAATGGCACATGAGGTTCTTGCAACCAAAATCAAACTGCAGCTTACTGAGCATCAGTCATGTCAGCCATTCTGGAAGACGCACCCAGGCTAATATTTTACTAAGGAAACTAACAACAAAAAAAAATCATATTCACTTAAGGATTGTGAAGCATTTGTATAAGCCATTATTTGGTCCTCAACTAATTGTAATTTATCAGTACTTAAACAGAATTGTTATTAAAAACCTTTCAAGTAAATAGAAACATTACTTTCTTAAAACAAATCCAAACAAACCCTCTACCAAACATATGCAGGTCATCTATAAAAGCCACAAAGATATCTGTCCTTAATGCTATTGTGAATTGTGGGCAATCACAAGTTGCACATTGCTGTAGGGTATCGAACTGGGTCATGAAGTTCAGCTACTACAAGAGAAATTCATAATCTTGCCTGTGAACCTCAGTCAGAAGGCAGAAGTACTTACAGACAGGAAAAGTTTGTGTCACTGTGAGCTTAGCAGGCTGTCCACCCCGGGCATTTCCATCAGGTCTTTGTGTCCCGGGTTTCTGCTTACCAACAGGAGCATCCCACCCTGCAAGCCACAGATGGCTCAGGCCAGGCCATGCCAAGCTGTGATGTTCCAGATGGCAATCAAAAGCAAAAGCAAATCCTGCAAGCTGGAAGAGGGAGACCAGCTGCACTTGGTGGGATGTGTGAGTGGTGAAAGTGATAGCAAAGTGTCAGGAGAAAATTGCTCAACCACATCTGTGCTCACCAGAGGGCCGGTGTGGGAAAATTAGACAGCTGAACCTTGATCAAGCAAAAAGATACCTATGGTCTGATTTCTAGCAGCCCTGGAAAGTACAGTGCATGCCAAGGACATACAGATGGGAAAAACTGAAACTTGGTATGCTAAGTCATTTGGCAAATGCATGAACCGTACACAGTGCTAACAGGAAGAGCCTGAAATCGAGCACAGGGAATGCACCATGTCCTTAGCCAACAGGAGGGACTGGAAGGTGCCTAATTGAAGGATAAAACCAAAGGAGGAAGACAGTCTGGGACCAAGCAGAGGCTTTTACCAACAGAAGTAGGGCCAGCATCTCCTCTGGTTAACAGCTGCTTGCTTGTCTGCAGAGGGACTGATTGACCTGCAGGCAGCTCTGAAAGAGCTGATCAATACAAAACTGCCACTGAGCTCCAGAAGCCATTCACACCACAGACCGTGGATTGTGTGCCTGAGAAGTGTGGGGGAAGGCAAGGTACAGCAAGGGCTTTCCATTCTGGTTGGAAACAGGGCAGCAATGAGGTCATTTTCCATTCCCTCAAGTGCCACGTGCCCTGTCCAGGACGTACCTGTACCATCGTGAGATGGGATGGAGACAGAGTGAACTAGCGTGCCTGCAAGCAGCTGGAGGAACACTGCTGGTATGCTGCCTTTCTCATATGAACGTAGCTGATAAGAGAGCAATAAGCTCCACTGTCTCACAGGTCTGAGGAGAGTGGTGGGAATGGTACAGCATTTTCTGACATTTCTGCAAGCCTCCCTTATCATCTTCAACATCTGGATTGCACTGTTCAGCATTTCCTACACCACACTGCAAATCACCTTTCATCTAACAAGGCTGTGTTCAGCAAATGAAGTGAAATATTTTTCTTACTAAATCAGAACCAGCCATGGTAGCAGGTTCTTGTATGGCACTGTGCTCTGCTGCAGCACCGCAGCATTGCATGAAAAGGAGGTTATTTCCAAATTTGAAATAGCCCTGCACTGTTCTGGAATATTATTTCTAATACTGAAATAGCACCTGCTGATGCCTAGCTCAGGGAAGGCAGCCCACCTTCCATGTTGTTGTCTCTGAGAGCTGGAGCAGGGTCCAGGCATAGGCTCCCTACACATCTGTGCTAACAAAGACATGTGAAAGCATTAGCTTCCCTTCACAAATTGTACATCCAGTCAAAATTAAAACCAAATGGCTCCTAGCAAATGGAGCATTTTTCCAGGGTGGCTGGAGAAGAGGTCTAGCACAGCTTGTCAGCCCATGGGTACAGCAGTCATAACCCAGAGAGTGGCAGGGACAGTCAGTGGTATGATCTGTTGCCTACCCAAAATCCCTGCACAAGAGCTGAATTCACTGAAGAGGATGGGGCCTTTTTGGTCACTCATGAGGCTGACGTTGTCCTTCCAAGAGACAAGTACACTTGCACTCAGTTGCAAGCCAAGCCTGGCTGCTGGCAATTTAGCTGACAGTGACTAAATCACCAGTTCATGCTAGATGAGAAGCCAGTCCACAACAGCCAGAGAAGTTCATCTGGCACTAGTTTGTACACTGGGCAGGTCCTGCATTCCAAGCCAGCATGGTCCCTGCGCATGCAGGTTGCTGGCAGCCTCCAAGCAATAAAATCTGCAGAGAGCTGCAGGGGGACATGTGGAGTCACCCAGAGCTCCACCACCTCTAAACAAGGCTGCTAAAACCCCAAATAGCCCAAGGAGTAACATCCTCATACAACCAGGGGAAAAATCCTTCAGAGTAACCCCAGGGGTAGAAGAGGTTTGAGGGATTGTGTTGCTATTGCTGCTGAAGAACTCAGTAGGAAATGAAGCAGTGCAGAAAAAGCGAGCTGCACAGTGTGTGGCCCACTGTTACAAAGGATGTGTTTTTGTCAAGCTGGCACAGACGTATTTTGCAGGGAAACCCACTCGAGAGATGGAGGGAGGAACAGCAAGATTCACTTTGCAGCAGGCCAGGAGTGCCTATGTCCACGCATTAGTAATGAGCTGCAGAGGTGGGTGCAAGCCCCCAGGACCTCAGTTGCAAGACCACCTTGTAGGGCTGGGACAACAAATCCTTTCCCCTACTCTGTTCTGTCACTTGCTCACACTGGGCAGAGCAGAGCCCACCCACGGTCTTCCACTCCTCCACACCTTCAGCTTGCAGAGACATGAAGCATCACTGGGACTTGCCCAGCAAAGCCTCTTCCAGTGCAGGACTAGGCAACTGCTCCAAGCAATACCAGGGACCTCCTTCTCCTGCTGGGACACCAACCTGTGCCAGAAAGGCAGGGTGAGTGTTGCATTGCCATAGGGACAGAGTAAGGCCAGGCAGCACAGCAGTCCTGGGGAGACAGTGAGCCTTCACTCCACCCAAGCGTGTTGCAAAAGAGGACGTGATAAGCCCTGCCCTGAGCCTTTTTCTCCATAGAAGTGGTCAGAGAGACTGAACAACAAACAGGACGGGGCAATCAAAGGCAGAAGCAAAACACACCCATGGTGACAGGGTAGTGCCACTGTGCACATTTTCCAGTAATTGCTGAAAGCAAAGTATGTGAAAAGGGCAAAAGCAGATGGAGGTGACTCAGTGACTAAGAAAAATAAACAATGGGTGTTTCACAAGAATGACAGGGAAGAAAACAAATGACATAAAGCAACACCCAACCTACCACTGTAAATATCAGCCAGGAGCTCACCTGGTAGGACGGCTCTGCAGGAACCTGTGGTGCTGCAAGGGCCACGACTTCCCAGGAGTCACCAAGGCTTCTCCAGAGGCAGAAGTTGGGTGGTGGAGCTGCAGGCACTGCCAGCACTAGTGTAGGTGGTGGAAACCTCCCTTGCTTCCTCCTCTTCCCTCTCTTCAGAAGATTAACAGCTCTCCAATGAGCTCATCTGCCCTCCGGCAATCAGATGTCTCGCCTGCCCTCAGAGCTCTTAGGCTCATTCTGCCAGCATCCTGCATCCTGCTTGCTGGTCATTCTTGGAGCAGCTGGAACAGTCCTGCACACGCAGCTCCAGCAGCTGCAGGACAGATCTGCCAGTTGCCACCGTGCTTGTGACATACTCAGATGAGCAAGCAATGACAGTGCTCCCCGTCTGGGCCTGCCCTGGGGACAGCCCTGTCCCCGCAGGCGGTACTTGCAGCTCGGCCTAGCCCATCTGCTGCTCCCATGGAGTTCAAACCAGGCTCCCAGGCCGGACTCGTGGCAGCCAAGCTGCTGGGCTCTCCAAATCCCTCCCTGCAGGAGCAAGCTCAGCACTGTACCAGCCCCACCCAGCAACAACCAGGGTCCCAGCGGAGGACTGCCCCTCTCCTACAGGGAAGCTGCTTTGGATGCTCCCCTTCTCGCAGCTCTGCTGGGGCAGGAAAACACCCTGCTAGAGATTCTGGCTTTGTCCAAGTGCTGTCTCTCAGTACCGACAAACCTCCAGGAAATGTGCCAGAAATATTCTCTGGCTCCATAATGGAAATATTGGCCCAACCAGGTAGGCGTGGCCAATATAGCCTGTGAAAATCAAGGACAGTGATAACGTGGTATCCCTAGTTCTCAGTACACATATAAGAAGCTACAAACCTGCTGGGAGCAGAAAGCAGGGGTGGCTCTCACTTCTTCCCAGTTCTCGGGAGAACAGTGAATGCCCAGAGACTATGCAGTGCTCACATGGTGACAGAAATCAATATGGAATGCTTGGAACTGCATCCATGGGGATTTTTCCCCCCACTCCATCTTCAGCCCTACTAGTGAACTGTGCAAGCTACTGCTCTTTTATACTGGTATTTTTGGTATTCCCTTTCCAATTTTAAGCATTTCTTTGGTTAGCTAAGAACAACTTTTGCTGAAGTCTCTTAAAACAGTACCAGTTTCAGAGAGATCAGTGAAACTCCCAATGCTGCTATAGGCACAAGGCAAGAAGTTAGAAATTACTTTGTTCATGACAATGAGATGTCTTTAGAGCAGCCTCTCCAGTTCACTCCAGCAGAACTATAATCACTTTGGTACAAAGCAATTATTTATTTCACCTTTCCCTTTACTGTAGGAGGAATGATTTTTAACTGAGCCCAAACCCACTTGCATTCAAGTGGATTGCTAATTAAGCTACAGCTGTCTCCTGATGGCAGCAATTATTTCTAGTAACCTTAATGAGCTTGTTACATTCCTTAGTTATTGTTATGAAAAGTTATACGAAAAACTTTGCCTAATACTACACAGCTCCTGGGGGAACAGCTTCTTGATCTGTTCTGGTTTGATTAAACGGAATGATTGTTTCCTTTCTTAGCAATATTTCCCAAGCTCTTTGTGGCTCATTCCCCTTGTCTTTTGTTGGCATTTTAAACAAGTCTGATAGAATTTTTCACACAGGTCTTCTTTTCCAAACATTTCTATCTGGTTTTGCTCTCCCTGAATTCTCCAGTGCCATTGCTTGGTTTATTGCATACTTTTTCCTCTCTTTTCCAGCGATTGACTCTGTTTAGAGCACACACTTTACTTAAAACAGGGATTCAGTGCCTATCGGAACTCTGTGGGGTTTTGAGGTTGTTGTTAGTTTGTTGCAGATATAAGAAATCCAGGTCCTTGGAACTTGAGGAAAAGCCTCCCATCAGTGCACAGAAAATAAGGATATCCTTGAAACACTGAATGGAATTAACAGAATAAACTAAGACAACTAAGCACATCTTTTCATGTCCTCTCTCCTGTGCCTTTTTATCCAAAATCCATGCATGCTATACAACAAGCAATATTATCCAGGGAAAAAAGAAGTTGATTCCATTTCAAACCAAAGGATCACTTTTTTTTTTTTAATCTGTATTTATTGGGTTTATACTCCCACTCTATTCCTCCTGAAGTCTCTTACCACAGGCAAGAGGTGCACAGAAAGTATGTCAGTGGTTACGACTACTTCTCATGGCTTAGTATCATTTTCAGGAGCATCAAAGTTCATTGGAACATGTGAACTTTCCTTCAGAATCACAAGCAATTGCGATTAAACTGGAGTCAAAGAGATTCCTGCCCAGCAAAACACATAATGGAAAGCAGCCATAAACCCCGGGTGCTAATTCCTGATCAAGCAATTGAAACACCGCAGTTCAGAGAAGCATTCAGTGACGATCCCATTTTGCTGACATTGAAACCAAAGGAAGGCTTTGGAGCACCTTTCACATGAGCAATTAGAGCAGGTAAATGTAGGAGCTTTTGAGTTTCCCAACCAGTCCCTGACCGCCTTCTGAGCTAACCCAAACACATGTGAAAGCATAGCTGGCAAGGTAACTTTCAACAAAGCTTTTTTTTTTCAGGAACTGCTAATTTACTGCAACAAATCTTTTGTTGGAAATGCACTGTTTCTGCTAAAATATTTCAAGCCCTGGGATGACATTTCTGGATGAAACTAGCAAGATAAAGGAGCTGGTCTGATAGCTCAGCAATGTGGTGAGACTAGCAGGGCCAGAATTTAGGTCTGAGAGCTCAGATTACTGAGTAGCCTTGCATGCAGGCTGTGAACTATCTTGCAGTGCCTTTTCTGCTCTGTCTTTGAATAAAAACAAATAAAAAAGCCTTGATTTCTTATTGTCAAACAGAGCTCTTGTCTTCCAGTCACTCTGTGAGCAAAAGGAAAGATGAAATTAAGTAGCAAAAAGTAAGGAACTTGCTCAAGGCTCGCAGAATCCTCAAAACAGTGTCTGGACCCTGATGGTCTCCAGTCTAACCTCCCATGAGGAAAAGGACTGCCACCGCCAGTACAGCAGGTCACATGTGGCTTCATTCAGCCACACCATGAACATGAAGAAGAGATCTGTTCACCTGTTGAGGTACCTTTCTCCAGCAGCATCACACTCCAAGGGACACCATTCTTCCTCATTTTCAACCTCCCACGTGGCAATCCATGACCATGACCACTTGCTGTAATGCCTGTGGCCACCACAACACAGAATTTGATTCTGCCACCTCTATGGCTCTTCTTTAAGCAGTTGTACAAAACTGCTACTGGATCCACTTTCACTCTCTCTTCAGGCCTGACAAGTGCCCTGGTGCCAAGGACATCTCTGAATCTGAGGGATGTCTCCGCCTCCTTTTGATATCTAGACACACTCTACAGCAAGGTAACTCTTCCGCAAAGGTAAGCAGAGACATCTTGCATGACAGACTGAGTCCTGGCATGGGTGGCAGCACTTCCTCAGCTACACAGTTTTAGTCTCCTAACATGAGCCAGCACATTATCACTCTTGTTTGGGAGAGTGATGTGAACTCTGCTCTCAAAGAAACATTTCTTCCAGTTCAAGGTTTGGCATTTTAAACAGGCGCAATTAAATGCACTGAAAATGCTGCTGCAACATGAAGGCTAAAAATTACAACACAAAATGCCAGGAGTCACTCGCAAGAAAACTTCCTGGAAGAAATGCTCACTCATCCACACTGCACAAGCTTAACATCATCCAAATGATGGCTTGCAATTTGAAGCCAGATAAACAAGCCACAATTCAGCCTTTTTCCTACTGCCAAAAGTCTGCACTCACTAACAACTGTATCAGCACTAGAAGTGGCATCATTTGGAAACTCTCTGATCTGCATCAACAGGTGGGTCCCCATTTACTATTTGGTACAGATGCAATTACTTATGGGTGTAAGTTTGTACCTACAACTGCTAAGCCACTCCTAGTTTATAGCACAGAATGTAAACTTCAGAAGAAACATGTGCAGTACAGGTTCATGGATGCTCTTAAAAACTAATACTGTCCTTAATGATGATAAAAAAATTGAATTTTAAATTTATAGCTTTCACCTGACAATAACAGCATCCTGAATATGCTGTGTTTTTTAAAATGCACTGAATGCTCAGACTTCAGTAAAAAAAATTTATTTTCAATATAAAAGTGCCAAAATATTCACCAACATTTTAATCTATTCAGCAACCAGCTTACTCTAGTAATCAAAATTGCAAGCATCTTTATTCACATTTTTAAATCAAATTCCTTTCACACGTTTCCACAATAACCCGAGTCCCTTGAAAGTGGGAAATTTGCATTTCGATTGGCTGCTGTAGTCCATATGTCCAAGTTCATGTAGGCACGGAAAGGGTTAAACCTTGGATAGTACTCCTGCTTACACATAACTGCCTGGTTCTCCACATGGGTTGAATGTTGAGTCGTGGCACTGACAGGGCAGCAGCTTTCATAAACATCACTCTGAGGTGCCCAGATGGAACCAAAAAGTCCAGACATTGGAGACAAGCTTCGGGTGCTTGAGAGGTAGGGCTGCAGAGCAAGATAAAACCAGCATGGGAAACCGCAACACGGACCATTTGCCAAAGAAAATCTGGAATGCTAAGTACTAAATGGGAGGGAGGAAGCAGCATTTATGCAGAAATTTAGGAAATCCACAAGTAGAAAATTACACAGGAGTTTACTAAGAAATATAGCTGCCAAAAATATTACAGCAGCATTAATTCTTGTGTGTGTGTGTGTTTAAAGGCCCTTCACTGAATGAACTCACATGAGCTCCTCCCTGCACGGCACAGATATTACTCTAACAACAATATACTACTCAGTTATGGTCAGACTGTTGAGGAAAATACAGGAGAAATGGAAGACACACAAAGATCACCATGCATACTTTGAGAGTTCAAATTAAAAGAGAAAGATGCCTAGAAATGACAAGAAAAGGACTGAAGTATGTGTCAGTTCAGAAAGACTGTGCATGCTGGGAGCAGAAAGTGATATTCAGTGTGGAAAATGAGACTGTAATTGGGAGCTAGGGAATTTAGTTAGAAAATTTTGAAAGCTTATAAAGAACCTCCTGGAGGGCAAGATGTATTAGTCTGCAAGGAAGTCTCTCAGCGAAGGTCATGGAAGTCTTGGGACTTTTAAAACTGAATGAAACATTGAAATGTATTGTGGAGAAAAGCTCGCCAGGGAAATGAACTGAATTATCTAATGCATTTTCCAATCTCTACCTTCTGTGTTTCCTGGCATTCCTGAATAAAATATGAAATAAAGCCATGTTTATTTTAGGAAACAGTCTTCTACCAGTTTTGCCACTTTTTAACACAGAAGAATTTTCATTTTTACAGTTGAAAATATTTCTTGCTTTATTTAGTTAGTTTCATTCAAAATAAACCTACATTAAATTAAAAAAAATCTAAAATAGAGGATTTTGAAATATGAGCAGAAGAGAAGATAGTTACAACTAAAGACCACCTTGAACTGAAGTTACTACACTGCACTATGGGATGACATAAACATGGCTAGTCTGGAGTATAAGAGATCAAAGGCAGGATTCTGAAATCTGCACAAATCCAGTTTAAATTGCTTGAATTTCCTACCAAAAAAAAAAAACCCTGTCAAAGTCACTGAGAGCAGCTGTCCATTCAGCTCTTCAATTTTCAAAACTCTCTGGGTTTTTCTGTCAGCACTTTTTGGGTTTTACCCTCAACTGGACATGTTGATTTTGATTGAAAAAAGTCTCAATAGACTACCTAAGCCCAAAATATTTTTCCATATGTAAGCTGATTTTAGTCAATTTTCAAGCAAAAGGATCATCTTAAAATTTTGCAGACAAGATCAGTAACATCCTTGACGAACAGCTGGGAAAAACCAATGCCAGAATTAAACACATACATCAGGCTACTCAGTAGATTCATGAAGAAGATGCAAGCAACAGATAGGGAAAAGACAGGAATACACAAGGAAGGCTTTGAAGGAGCATGCAAAGGCAGCTCCTCACAGTGACAATACTCACTGTGGAGTTGACATAACTGGCAGGCTCCCAGGCAGGTGGCATATTGGGAGGAGCATTCCAGGTGGAGGGACAGTTCTGGTCAATGAAGGCTGTATTCTGCATTGTTGCAGTACCTGGGAAGCCACTGGGGTAGTTCATGTTTTCTGCAATTTATAAAATTAAGAAGACAAACTAAGGCTTTTGCAACATAAAACACTACTAACATTTCTGTGGAGGAACACTGAATCTTCTTGAGAGTGAGCCAGGCTGGGACTGACTTAATCCATGCAGCATCAGGATAGCACAGCAGCAAAGTGTTATCAATTTCTATCAACAGGACTACCACTCTGTATTAAGGACCCACTAACAAATTGTTATCAGGAGGACAGGATAAAGACTTGGCAGTCCCTCTACTGGAGAACAGAGTCCTTATTAGACAGAATGTGCACTGCAGAACCTCCCCAGGCCTCACCACCAACATGTCTCAGCTCTAAGCACCCAAGGGATCAGTGTGCTGCCTGGGATACTGCAGTCTGACCTTTCATTATTACTTAGGCAGGTAATGCTAAAGAATTCTAGATTGCTGCCAGTGTGCTTCTCAAGCCAAGAAACTCTAGCCTGGAAAGATAATTGGTCACAAGAGACCTTGTATTTCACACACTGGAAGGCTGAAGCCTGCCAGAGGGGAAACAAAGAAGACTGTGCAAAAAGATATGTGTAATACTGTAGGCACAAGCATTTCTCTCAATTCCCTCTGGAAGTCCTGCATACTGCCTTTTCAGGCTCTATACAAAGGCCAATCTTCTCATCCACCACATGCAGTCATTGTTTATTACTACAGAGCACTCAGCTGGAAAACGTAAAGTTGAAAGCAATGAACACCCATGTATAGACCAGCTCAGCCTTTTGTTCTATAAAAGGTGAGAGGAAAACAACCATGCTGTGATAATTAATAAGCTTTATTTCATCTTACCTTCTGGGAAAGCACCATATTCATTCATCTCTAGTGGACAATACATGTTGGAAAACTGGCTGTCACAAGCTGCATTCCAGTCAATGAAGCTGTCTCAAGAAAAAAAAATCTGCAGTCAGAAACAATTTGCAAAATTTCTGAAAATTAGTTAGAAATATTTCTTTATTGTAAAGCTCTTGGATGCAAAATGCCTGTAACTGATCATGAGGCTTTTCACATTCCACTTGTCAATTTTGCCAGTATCTACTCTGCGCCACTATGTAATCACAGCAATCTCTCTCACAGAGCTCTTTTTCCTCTGAGAAAATGAACAACTTGTAATGATGCTACCAGAATCCTGCCATGCCTAATTGGGTTCAACTTTCTTCCCTGTAAAAAGAAAATAACTGTACTTCTTCCCCATAATCCTGGATAATATGATTTGAGGTGGCAGAAGAAGACATAATACATTTGAATGCTTGAAAATAGCAATTAAAATGGAGATTTCTATTTTCCTAACAAAATGTGCTGAAGTCCAGTTAAACAGTGCATTTCCTAAGTTACACATAGATTTCTAGGGGTTATACTTCTTTAATTAAAATAATTTCAGAATTTCAAGAAGACTTTTTCAAAAGTAATTTCGAAAGATATGGCCCTGCTGTACAGCAGGTTTGAAGCAGTCAAACTCTGGATCCAGTCCGAACAAGGTAGGCATATAAAAGGATTTTATAAGAAGCTGCCCTACTTCAATTTTACTATTCAGCCAAGCAGCCATCTTAAGTTATCACTACTAAATTATCAATGAATAATTGCATGGATGTGTATGTATTTTTTGCATATGAAGTCCAAATCGAGATAGGTGTATGAAAGCAGTCACAGAATGGGTTAGGCTGGAAGGGACCACAGTGGGTCATATGGTCCAGCCTCCCTGCTCAAGCAGGGCCATCCCAGAGCACATAGCACAGGACTGTGTCCAGAGGGTTCTTGAATATCTCCAGTGAGGGAGACTCCACAACCTCTCTGGACAATCCATTCTGGTGTGTGGTCACTGCACAGTAAAGAAGTTCTTCCTCATGTTCAGGTGGAACTTCCTGTGCATCACGTTCTGCCCACTGCCTCTTGTCCTGTTGCTTGGCACCACTGAGCAGAGCCTGGCTCCATCCTCTTGACACCCTCCCTGCAGATACTGACAGACATTGATGAGGTTCCCTCTCAGTCTTCTCTTCTCGAGGCTGAACAGGCCCAGCTCCCTCAAACTTTCCTTGTAAGAGAGAGGCTCCTGACCCTTAAACAACTTTGTAGATTTTTTTCTGGATGTGCTCTAGGAGCTTCTGATCTCTGTTGCACTGACTATGGAGTCCAGCACTGGGCACCACTCCAGATGTGGCCTCACCAGGGCCAAGCAGAGGGGCAGGATCACCTCCCTTGCCCTGCTGGCATTGCTCTTCCTGATGCACCCCTGGGTACCACTGACCTTCCTGGCCACAAGGACACTGCTGGCTCAAGGACAGCTTGTTGTGCACCAGAAGCCCCAGGTCCCTCTCCTGTCATTTGGATGACAGGATACAACTTGAAGAACTGGCCATATTTCACTGCTATGTGGTGGCAGAGTATTTCTTCTCACTAGTTTGTGGCACATCTTTCATTACTAAAATTTGCTGTGTAAGCAGTGTAAAATACAAGAATTAATCAAGTTCATTACTACAGGAAGATCAACCAAAATATACACAGGGCCTGAAATATACCATCTTGTATCCCTAAATCATCTTTATACTGGAATATTTGTCTTTATAACAATGTCTGTTCCTGCCATTTAACACAAGTACACACTGCATAACACACCATGTCGTATATACAAGCTATGCATTTAGCAAGAGGGCAACAGATTTCAAAGACAGGCACTCTGCCTGCAAAACAAGTGAAAGGAATTAATAGCTTTCCAAAAGTATTTAATTAAACTTTAAAAAAGTTCTAGAATATCTATACATGAACAGGGACAGCAGTGAATTTGTATTAGTAAAATTAATCATGATGTACTCATGGAACAGCATTAACAACTAGAACTAAGACTGAAGTGCTTTTTTAAGAACGGCTTTTATTTTAACTGTCATCTGCCTTTACAAAAATAATGAGTAAACTACAGCCCTCTGCATTATAGAAGCCTGAACAAAGCATTATCTGTACTTTTTACACAAAATGTAACTTGCCTGTTGTGGACAGAGGGGGTTTCTTGGATCATGCATGGTATATTATTCTCAAGGTTGTAGTTCAAACTATTTGCCACACAGACTGGCTGGGCAGGCCACAAGTCTCCTGTTGGGTAAAGACCTAAAAAAGGAAAGGGGAATGAAATGCAGAGTAACAGGAAGGAAACTCCTCAGATTCTCTCATTCTGACACTTTATTCTCAGATCCCCAATAAGGACTATCTGCTAGAGAAAAAAATCCAGAGTTACTTTATTCTCAGATCCCCAATAAGGACTGTCTGCTAGAGAAAAAAAATCCAGAGTTATTAAGCAATTTTTTTTGTGATGAAGGCCCATCTTTAAACACATCTCAAAATTTTTATGTTTTAAAAAAGATTTATATAAGACTTGAACTGAGAAACTAGAATTCAACAAAACAGGGCAAGAAGCTCCTACTGAGGGTCCTTAAGTGTTCAGCCGCCAGTGCCGAGGTAGCACACTTCCACACAGAAGAGACAGCAGGGATGCAATCCCCACTGGCCTCTTTGTGCCCACCCCTCAGTCACTAACCACCTCTGAAGTCCAACTACACAAATACAGCAGGAACGGGGTCAGGTTTCTAACAGACTGGAGCCATTCCCGACCAGACAATTTGTGTACTCATTAAATGCTGTATTTAGCCTCTAGCACAGATATTCATTGTGCTGCTCTTCATGGACTGCATGTCCTGACTGCCCACAGATACTTGGTTCCTAAAACTCTATGAGAACTGGCAGCTGGAGAAATGAAAAAATCCAAATTAGCAATTTCCATGAGACAATGCTTGCAAAGTTGGATCTATTTCATTATTTCACATGATACATATTAATATTGCTACCACGGAAGAAGGTTAATCAGCATTTGTATCCTATCAGACAGGTTAAACCTCCAGCAGAAGGGCAGGGAGTGCTGCTGCCCAAAGAACCACGTATCCTGACCAGCTTTAAAACTCCACCTCACCATGTAGCATGATGCCTTTATGAATCCCACTCAGAAAGCTAATGTTACTTCCCTCTGAGACACAAACAATGAAAATTCAAGAATTTTAACAGTGCTACACAACCTCACTCATTACTGCTTTCAAAGAGAGCAAGTCCCAACTGTGGAAATTTAGAGAGAAAAATAGTCATGTTTGATTTGATGCCAAGCTTCACTTTAACACAGCAAGCAGTGTTCTTGATCTCGCAGCTGCATTGCTTTTGGATATTAATCTGTGCACAGCAAGAAGATGAAAAAAAAAAAGAATACCTAGAATATGAGCTGAAAGCTAAATGCTGTCTTCACACAGAGAAGATGCAGCAAAAATCATCAAGGTTATAAACAAAAACTGTCAAGGTTTTAAGCCTTCATTTGCTAACTTTTCACCTAACTTGCTCAGAAGCAAGTTAAGTTCTAGTAACGATCTGTCAAGTTGGTGCATGTGTTATTAGCATCATCACTAAAACTGCTTGGCAAAGTGTGAGAAAAATAGCTTCAGTTGTCGATACTGACCTTTATTTTTGTCAGGATCTGCAGCTATGTCAGTGAAATTGGGACATAAGGTTTCAGGATATTGGGTGATGTTGTTCATGTCTCTGCTGAATGAAAAGAAAATTTAATTTCTTAAGTCTCATAACACAAACTATTCAAAGGAATAATATATTCAAAAAATATTTCAAAGGAAATATACAGAGATGTAGAAAACATTCTTATGACCATCGCGACTGCTATTGCTTTTCCGCTGTCCTGATTTTTCCTATTTCAGAATTAGCACTGTGCAATTTTTAAAAGTTTTTCTCCAATTAAAAGCCACCTACTTATCACACATGCAAAATTAATAAAATTAATACACCTTAATTACCCCGTTTTTATTATCCAGGTATCAACCTATTGCAAATTAATTCAACAGCTCTTCTCTAAAACTGGAAAACAAGCTGTAGTTCATGAAGATCAGTAGAACCTCTTATAATGTCTGAACTTTTAGGTAAGTTTACTTTTATGCCCATGAAGACACATAGAGACACATGAGCATGAATTTGGTATTTATCAAAACCATCCCATCAAAGGAACTAGTCAAAATGAATAAAAGAAAACATTTTCAAGCACCAGAATCCCAAAGGAAAAGGATTGGATTATTTCTCCTAGTGAAAACAGAGAGTGGTGAATGAGAAGTGAAATAAGGATTCATAGTAATAAAAATTGTAGATGCTATCTCTACTACAGTAAAGAGGGAGAAAAGAATGTGGGGGAGGGAGGAATCAATTTTCATGCTGTATATCCTGGGAGAACATTATTCCCATTAAAAGAACAGCATCAACTTGAAAGTCTTATTCCCACCGTTTAAAAAAAAACCAACTAAGCAGTAATGGAAATGTAGTAAGTTGATAGGAGCTGGAAGAAGGGGAAGTGAAAAATTAATTTCCATTATTTTTTCCATGTGGAAGCTTTTATTGTACTTATGCAGTACAATCAATTTTGCTTATATCTTTTCACGTACTGAAGAAGATTCTTCTTCCAACTAGTAAGTACAATCAGATGATCATAAAAAATTACAAGATAACAGGTGCCAACAGGTATTATTTATCAAACTGAGACAAGACGTTAAGTTGGTGTTGTTTCTTTAATGCCTTACAGGTGTAGATGCAATTTTTTTACCTGGTATTGCAGATGTTATGAGACAGATTTAGAGTGATAGGAGTTTCAGATGGAAAATCATTTTGTGAAATATTCTCTCCTAAAGAAAAGAATGACTGTGAAAATCAAAGATCTTTAAAAAAGAAGTATGCACAGAATACACATACACACAAACAGAATCATCAATGGTGTTAATCAAGTTTTCTCTCACATTGGATTATCACTAACTGCATCAGTTTCAAGACATGCTACCTAAGTCCATAGTCTTAACATGTATTTTATAATTTAGAAGTGATTACCACAGTCTTGAACGAGAGGTTCCTTGTTACTATCAAATTAAGTCTGAATTTAGAGATCACAGGTTCAGACAGATCACACACTATCATTAAGAAATGTAAAGTTTTATACATACACAAATGCACATGAAGTTTCTGTATATTTTTAAATAATTCAAACCAATCTTTTTGCAAGTACCCAAAGCTGGGTTTGCTGGTGTCACTTCAGCATTTTAAAATTTACTTCTAGTGCCACATCACTCTGAATAATTATTTCAATGACTTTCAACAACTTTAGTGATGTTCAGGTATTCAAGAATTGCAATAATGAACCACAGCTCCCATTTCTCATACTAGTCAAGTGGCTCAGGTGTTCTGGCTATTTACATCTCAAATACACCTATTCAAACCCAGCCTCCTCAGATCTGAACTGCTTTCACACATTCCTCATTTGCGCATTACTTAAATAGTTTTAATGTCTAGAAAACCAAATAATGTGATGAAACAAATTCAAAGGCAGAAATTGCTTTGGCTATTCTGAGTGACTCTCAGTTCTCCCATCATTCCATGACAACTATCTGTGCATATTGCTCATTGAGGAGCCTGACAGTGATGATCTTCATCTCCATGAAACGTGTAGTACTTCTTGTCAAGTACAAAGTTCTTTACATCTCTCCGTGTGTGTCTAAGAGGGGCTCTACAAAAGACAAGTCATGTGCCCCATGCTGTGGTAGGCCTTTCCATTCAGCAGGAAGGCTAAAACTCTGTGCACTGCTGTGAAGAGGTGCTGTTTGCACAACTTACTGGATGGAAGAAAATGCCTGGGAGTAATCATTGGCTTTTTATCTCCATCTGAACTGCTGGTACTGCTCCAGCTACCCCAGCTCCCACGACTTGCACGAACACTTCCTGAAGAACTTCCACAATCTGAGCTTGAATCAGAACAAAACTTCTCCAAACACTTCTTTTTGGACCGCTGATAAAAGTTTTCTAAAGAAGTTGGGGGAAAAAAAAAACAACAAACCAGCACAACATTTAAGAAAGTCTTGTCAGGGAAAAGTAACCTGAATCATGAATTTACATGGATTCTCTGAATTTACTGGTGCAAGAGGAAAAAATATTTACTGATAGATTTGGTAACTAAACCAGCCCCTAACACAAGGAGTTTCGAACCTACATGATGGTAAATGAAGGCAAGTAAAATGAAGGCAAGTGAGGATACAGTGCTGCTATAGGTAATAGGTTGAAAGAGGAAGTGCGTATTGTCCTTTGAAATATACACTTAATATTCCAAACATGAAACATATCCTGGCTGTAGGAACATGCACACGAAGAGCAATAACAAAATGTTGCAAGTAATGAATTAATAAGTGATAGATTCTCTTTTCTTATTATCTCATCAGAGACGCAAAGGACAATCCTATAGAAATTGATAACTTTCTTCAGATCTCCTCTTCCCTGAAGTCAGGGAAAAGAGATTATTAAAATCCTGATGGAAAGGCAGGAAGTAGGTACCCAAGCTTTCTTTTGAACACAAAACCAGACTACCAGTCTGTCTTTCCTTCACCAAGAACTGATCTGTCATTGCTTCAGACTGATTCATTTTCTGTTTTGCACCATGAACCAACCCCATGGAGAGGCATGCAGAGCCCTTCAGAAGTGAGCAGCTATGTCCTGCCATCTTCACATCAGGGTTCAAAAGGGAGAAAAGCACAGATCTCTCAAGTAAGGAATGCTCTACTGCCACAAAATTCGCATTGTGTTTCCTTCCCCATTTTAGACAATTAAGACTGCATACCTGTTTCTCCCTGTATGGACAAGCTCCCAGCTTTTTGGTCTGCTTTACAATTTTCCCCGTTATTCTGAGGACACCAGGCTCTTACTCCAATATTCGCTCTCAGATCCGGCCTTTCAAATTCACTGCACATATGCTTCAACTCACTCTGCTCAGGGACCCTAATAGAACCACAACCCCAAAAAAAACATGTTTGCATTTTACATTTCATCAGGCATTAAAACACTTCAACTCACACACCTATCAAGGTAAAATGCAGGGGAAACAGTAGGTTTGGAAGTCTTATTTCCCAATTTTACAGAAACCTAAAAAACCTTTCCCAAAATGAAATATCCTACCACACAGACTACTACTTCTCAGGGGGAGAGGCAAAATGACATGTGCTTATTTAACTCCATTCTCTAATGCACTTGGCAAAATGGTAATCAGATGTTGCAGATAAAAAGTTTAGCAGTGTACAAAAATCTAGATGCAAAGAAAAATGTGTCCTGTGTTCACTTCACTGGCACAATTATAACTAGAGTAAAATCACAATCTGAAGCAATCTTAACTTTTTGCTAGTACAGGTGAAATGACATGTCTGCATCCAATATCAGAGTATTAAGGAAAAATGATTAAAAGTCAGCTGTCAAATTTCTGCAGAAATTGAATGGCTCCATCTTAATTCAGAAAGCAGCAACTGCTGAATTGGTTCAAGGAACAGACACGAAACTTCAGTATTTCACTGCTCGTTTTTTATCTTTCCTATCTATAAAGGTGTGCGTCAAGCAAAGATTTACACGTGTACTTACTTCCCACAAAATGAACAGAAACTTGTGTACGATGAGTTATAACAGCCTTTTCAGATTTACAATCTCCTTTTAAAGTCCAATGACCTCAATAGAAGCACTTGCAATAAAAATTAAGTCTGTGAAGGCTTTGTAGGATTGCGACCTTAATTCAAAGGGCTGGGGGAGGGGAAGTAGGATTTTCTCCACAGAAATGTTTCTATTCTAGAAGCAGTTTGTAACTAGTATTTTTTTAATAATCCAAACAACTTGAATTTAAAATATATTAAAAAAATAATTAAAAGTAATTCATAACCGACTTTAAAATGCACTAAAACAATTCTCAGGGGGGAAAAATAAGTAACTTTCCACAGTGCTCACTTAATATTCTCTACAATCTAGTGCTGCTGTAGTTGTTTTAAACATTACAGCAAAAATGCAAGCCACTCTCATTTCTACACATTTCTTTTCCAAAATTGGTAGAGTACAACATCCCCCCAGTTACTCAGTATAGCAGATGACTCTCTTGAAGGTGAAATCATTTCAACAATTTTATTTTCCTTTTTTCAGTGAAGAGAATACATGACTAGAACCTCTCCACACAATACACAAGGGGAAGGAAGCTAACTATCTGAACTTCAGAGACAGCACATTCCAGACTCTAACAGAGAGCTACCACTGCTATATAGAATGGGCTGCATCTATCTACATGTAGATTTACAAATGGAATATTTTAAAATTTTTAGTTTTGCTGGTGATACTTAGTAGTCCACATTCCTAAAAGTAAATGCTTGGGCCAGGATTAATGTGTGTTTACTTAAATAGATAAAGTAATCCTGCCTAATGTATTATGCAAAACCTGCAGAAACATTACAGAAACTTTGGGTTTCTTCATGATTTGGTGAGGCAATACATACCTTGTGGATATATTTACATTCTTCTTCTTATTTTTCCTAGATGTTCTATTTCTATTCCAATTAATATTTGGCACATTTCCTTCCTTTTTCTCCTGAGGCTTCTTCTTTCTATATGCATCTTCTTGCTAAAGGCAAAAATACAAGCTGAGACATTATAAAATGAACTTAACTTAGTCAATGAACTCCACTGCATTCTTCTAGCTAAATTTCTCTGGACAAAATGACCCGACTCAAATACATAGTCATTTCATGATTTAGTGACTTTCCACAGCACATCCTCTTTCCAGCACCATCAATTTAACCAGCCTTTCCAAGACTCTGTCCATCAAGACAGCAAGAGATGATGAGAGGGAAATTTCTGAATTCCCAAACTTAGCATTTTCCCTTTCACAGCATCTAGCTCTGACTTTCAGTGAAATAAAAATAATGGAGGGTGAAAAAGTAAAGCAGTCAATAAAATTCCCAATGTGCTAAAAACAAAAAACATCTGCCAGATTTATGATCAGCTGGTGTGCAAGTTCAGCAGCAATAAATCCTCCCTTTCATCAGCAACTGGGGGGTGGGGGAAGGCATTCATTTGAATTACGGCTGAGGAAATTATGGAGTAAGTTACCAGCAAATACTAGTCATTTCAAGAAATGCAAGAAACAAATTGAGCACCATCAGCCACACGGGCAAAGAAGTTTATAACAATTCCCAAAGCAAGACTAGACCATGTCTTTTCACACATATTCCCTAAGCAATGTAAGCAATTCTTCCTTACACCATTTTGCCATGGGATTTATATCCAGTAGACAGAATACAAACATAATCCAGATTCTCAGGTTTACTAATTGCCTGATGAAGTTCTTTTAGTGTTTTATGCTGCCTGCAACAAAGGCACAGGCTGATGTGTTTGTCATACTCAGAAACCAGGGGTGAAGAATGATCCTTCTCAGCAACTGCACAATCTACTAAAGGGCTTCTGCCTACTGTACTCTCAAATTCAAGTTTCTGATGCAAAGCCCTGGGTTTGGAGATCAGGTCTGCAAGTGAAGGCCAATATGCCCACCTCCCCTGCAGAGAATGTTCCCACATCATTAGTGTGGCTGACAGCTGGCATTGGATTCCAGTATGCTTGTGCCTGCTCTAACAGTAACAATCTCTGGCTGTGACATGGCTGTTTTGATTTTTACCCAAACTGTTCACCATTCCACAAAGCAGCATTAATACACAACGGATGTGGGACAGCACATCTGCACTCTTCTTCATTCATCTGATTTACAGGATTTCAGATCTGTGACTCTACAAAATAGTCCCTACATACGCATACATACATAAACTATAAAAAGATCATTTCAAATTTGAAAAAGAGAAAGATCACAATACAAACCTCAGAAGAAGTAATCTCCTCTTTTGTACAGCATGGAGTCTCTTCCTTGGGTCCCTTACTAATCTTTTTCTCTGTGGAAGGCTTTAGGTTGATCTGCTTTTTTGAAGTCTCGCAGTTTTCTGTTTCATTCCTGAGAGGCACTTGCTGGCTATTCCCTACAATTAAACAATAACAACTGTTTACATGGGAAGAGAAGGGGCTCTCAGTCATAATCACATATCACATACCTTTCTTTAAAAACAGCCTTGTGTTGCTTTCCAAAACATAGGAGACTAATGTCTAGGCTGATGATACTGGAAAATTTTAAAACCAAAAGCTAATGCAGTGTAAAAATTCTTATAGCAGTTGCAAAAAGTAGCTTTGTGTTGGTTCATGGTCATGAGCACACCACTCCCAGTGCATGCATAGATTACACAAGTCCTGCTCATCTCATCTGAATTTGAGCTACTTGGGGCTCAGCCATGGGGTCTGTAAGGTAGAATTTGAAGCTAGGGAACACTGGGTTAAAAAAACAAAGAGAAAAAACATCTGCAAGTTTAGTGGAGAGAAAGGTGCTTGACACTTCTGAAGTGTCCTCTGCATTCATTATGAAGACGAAGGGAAGTAGTCCTTTCTTTAGCATGGGTTCCACACTAAAAGTTCTTTCACTTGAGAGGCTTGTGAGGAAGAAGAATTATTTTGATCTAAGAGTCCAAAAGATGAAAGCTTCAAGAGGAAGCCTGCCTCAACAATTAGATGAGCTGCTCATTTAAGTCACATTCCTCTGCCTGGGCCAGGACAGGACAGGACAGAATTAACTTTGCCTCTGATCGATTCCAG
This sequence comes from Anomalospiza imberbis, assembly GCF_031753505.1. Taxonomy (NCBI): domain Eukaryota; kingdom Metazoa; phylum Chordata; class Aves; order Passeriformes; family Viduidae; genus Anomalospiza; species Anomalospiza imberbis. Next base: position 16,628,822 of record NC_089684.1, read on the forward strand.
GTATCTCACAGAACTGTACTACATTCACAGTGATCTGCTACCGAGGCTGTCAGCTGCTCTGTGTGAGAAATGTTATCACTTACTGAACTGAACTGGCCTTCTCAACTGGGAAAGGCACGCCCAAACATTTTTACAGTTTCCTGGCAACCAACTTCAACATACCAGCTCTGAGTCACATACTGGCTTCCCTCTGGAGCAGCAGCCATGAGGACTGCAAAAGGAGCACATGTGAATGAAACACCAGGCAAGGGAGACTGCCAGAGCTCTAAAGAATACTCTGTGGCTCTCCAGCATACAAATATGTGAGTACCGGAGGTCCTGTACTCCCTGTTTGCACAAAACCAGGTCTGTAACTATAATCAAGATACAAACACTGCAACATGGTACATTTTAGACTTAACATATCCTACTAAATGTCTTGAAACACAGAAAAATGCCTGATAATAGACAACAAGGGAGATTACCTTTAGCTCTTTACTACTGAATACACTGAATGATCTCCTAACTCAAAGCAAAGAATAAGTAACAGTACATTTTAGGTGAAAATATCTTGCCTTCACCAGCGATTGCACACTTGTAGCTGCTATAGCTCACAGAAGCAACACAAGAAGCAACGAGCCTGTGGTTGCAACTACGGAAGACAGCAGGGCCTGAAATCCCTCTCTGATGGCTTACTCCCTAAATAAACTGCCACAGCTACAGCAAATGCCAGTTTTCACCATTCAATTACTTTGCCAAGTGCCTCAATAAAGCCAAGCTTCCAGAGGATACATTCTTCTATCCCACTTTTGATTTCTCCCAGGTGTTCTTCTGCTGTTCTTTAAAATTTTGAATTGTGAAGCTAAGAGGTATGACTTCCCAGGCAGCTTAGCCCCACAATTTCAGAAAAAGAAAAACAAGATTAAAAATATAGCTATGCAATTACTATGGAAAACACTGATTTGCAGATTCCTACATAATAAAAGTTCACATTATCCTGATGTCAGGTTTTTCTTATTTTGGGTGGTTTTATCAGAGTTCTGAATATCTACTTCTGAATGTGCTTGCTTGGTGATTCAAGCATCATATTTTTAGTGGACCTGATATAGCAAACTGGGATCCTTCTAAATATCTGACAAGGGCAATTCATGTCTTATAATCAGATCTATGACATCAATTATTTTAACAGTTAAAATGCTATGGCAACAAGCTTGAAATCTGTAAACAAAGCAAATTTATGATTTATGAAACAACTTTAAATGTAAGCTGCTTCCTTAGGAATGTAAACAAACAAATCACAGTGAACACATAAGAAACAACACATTCCCTTGTCCCACGCAGAAGACAAAATCCTGATCACAGTGAACTCATCAGAAGATTTCACGTAGTAATTTAGACTGACAGAATTTAAGAAAAAATTACCACTAATTTTCCTAATTTCTTGCAGTTCAGGCTGTTGTTGAGGTGAATTTCTGGACAAGTGACTTTCAGGCAGCTTCTTGGACATCTTCACAGAACAGAACTCCTGTTCTTTGAGCTCAGCTAGATTTTCTGAAGTTTTAAGGTTAGTTTCCTTAGGAAACATACATGTTTGAAGATCTTCCTTCAGATCACACTCTGAAGGAGTATTTTTAATGAGAACTGTATTTTTCAGTGTACTTTCTTCTTTACCCAGAAAGTCTTCTGGAATAGTTAAATTCTTGTTAACGTTTATGCCATTTGCATATTTCAGAGTTACCCAGTTCTCACTGACAACATCAGTGCAAATGTCCTCTTTTGGTGCTGAGATTTGGTTCTCTGCAATCTGATTCTGTTTCTCATCAGCAGCTGCAATGGCACTGCCAGCTGCTGTGTTTGCTTTCTGCTTACTGTAGTAAACTGAACATTTGTGTTTCTTCTGAGAGTGGCTGTAGGTTGCAGGACTTCTCTTTGCCGCACTCTGACTTCGGCTGGAAGAAGGGCCTACAGACAGGAAGCCCTTCCCTTTACCTTTATCTGAGGAACTATAGGAATCCATAAATGTCTTGCAGCTTCCCCTGGAGGAAAAAAAAATAATTTGGGATTTGTTTTTCTTTACAAAGTCATCATGAATTGTTTTATGAGATATTGCTGTAAGAAAAGCAAGGGGGGCATATTCACAAGCCATGAAATTGCTTTAGGTCTTTACTATACCAGCTAAGCACATTCTGATTTCAGTGAGAATTGACCAAGACTCTTAAGCATTTGCTCAGACTTCCAACACACTTACATGCTTCAGTGAATAAGTGCCTAACTGACCACTCAAGAGGGTCAGACTGAGAATCATTAATGTGTTTTCCCTTCTTTCCATGGCTGCCACACATGGTGTATCCTTTACTTTCATCACACCATTTTTACCTTATGTATTACTGGCAATATTCAAGATAATAAACCCCTGAGTTCCTCCATTTCTCCTGAGTTGAGGTGGAAGTTCTCTAAAAGAGGCTGCTTGGAACACTGTCTCCTTTAAACCAGCACACAGCAATATCAGTAAGAATCAGACAGAAAGCACCACTCCACAATAAACAGGTAGAAAAGAAGAAAAAAAAAGTATTTTTACTTGTAGGAATCAGAGCTGATTACGTCAACAGAGTTGTTCTGCTGTGGTGAAGCACTAGGATTTGGCCTCTGTCTTGACTTCATGAACTCTGCTAGAATATACTGGGCTTGCTGGAAGGCTATCAGAATCACTCCAAGCAGAGACAAACTGCCAAAGAAAACAATAGATACTGGAGGAACTTTCAGGAATATTCATTGAAAGAGTTAAAAAGCTTCTAAAAATATACACTTCTCAAATATTTTTTTCAGTAAATTCTATGTAAAAAGACAGACAATAAACTCAAAATACAGCCTTAAAACTGATAGTTGTAATAGTATTTTCTTTTCCTTTTTTTTTCCTTATAGGCCTTACGAGTTATTAGCTCAATAAAATAACTCAGTCATGAAGTTTAAAAGAAAAAAATAGAACAAAGTAAAAGTTAATTCTAAAAGAGATAATCCTTGAAGGTAATTTAGAAGTAACTGTGTTGCAGTCTTATATCATATCATAATATGATGCAAGACATCATAATATGATGTAAGACATGATATCATAATATGACCTATCAGCCTGCTGTTCATTTATGATAGTAATCGTCATTATTTTGGTATTTATTAAATACCCTCTCTCTCTTTTCCTAGAGAAAATGCTGGCATAAAATGAGCTACAAATGCCATCATGCTTCTGAACTAAAAATGTCCTCTCTCCACAGTGTTTTAATTGCATCAAACATATATGGATCAAAACAAAAATGTTTCTAATTAATCAAACCACCTTCTCAATCATTCAGTGTAAATTTTGTTAGCAGGAATACAGAATGAAAAATTCCTAGTTTTTCAGATCCCTGTAGTCTTCTCCTGTTGCATCCAGAACCAGGCAAAGTGGTCACCACTGTTACTTCATTTGTGTTCTCACTGTTTCCAGTGTCCAAACTAAGCTAGCAGCGGCACAGTGAGCATGGAAATCTCAGTTCGGGATGCATCAGCACATGTGTGTTATCAACACGACATTCACACACACTGCATCTTGTAGGAACTCTGAGGTGCTGTGAGGAAAGCCTTACCTTACAAAGAGAACAGTGAGCCTCCAGAAAGACTCTTCCCAGCTGGGTCCTGGCACCACATCTGCACACAGCGGTAACAGATGGTGAGGGAGAGTCACGTTGAGCGTGAAGTGGAACTCCAAATCAGCAGCAGTCACCAGTGTGAGCTCACGAATTACCCAGGAAGATGTAAAGTCAGGAGTGAATCTGTCAGGAAAAACAGAGGTGGTGTTTGTGACTTTTCACAATACTCTTATTACTGTGACATGTTTTCCCTTTGTCAAGGAAATGCACATAATCAATTCAGATTAATCAACAAAAGCACAGCTGTCCACCATACAGCCAGCATGATTTCAGAAAGGGTCAGGTACTAGGGTACAAAGCAGGAAAGACACAGAAAGCAGAAGAAACACCAGATTTGTCTCTTCTTCCACTTCCCTGACCCATCTCAGTATTCTCCTTGATTGCTAGAAGGTGTATCTTGCCTTTCCAATCAGTAGAGGTGAGATTTGTTGCATGGGAAACCACAATTACTTTAATACAGTAACATTAACTTTACTTTTGCTTCAGCCGCGGTATCTTTCACTCATGGATAGTTTAAAAAGAATCAGTTTTAGACTATGTGCAATGTTGGGAAAACATGACTAGATTGTGGTCAGGCTACTTGGAATAAGCTTAGAGAATAACAAGCAAATAAAAAATTGTGGCAACTCTTTTGTTTTAATTTATTACTTCATAATGCACTGATAAAAGCATGTATGCTGCTTCTTAAAAATAATGGGTCGTATAAAGAACCAGTATTATAAAATCCGTGTGTTAGTGTTATCCTGAGGGAAATTCTTACTAAATTTCTATTCATAATTTTGTGTGTGGTATGTTATTGGAGTGTCTGTTTCTGAAATTAATTATTTCAAATTTCCACTTCAGTTATTTTGTCAACAAATTTGTCACTGCTTACACAATGCTGATTTCTCGTGATGAGTTTTGAGCTAGGAAAAATTCCCGACAGTCTAACACTTCAAATCCATATCCTTGGCAACTGTAACCATTGATTTTCATTGATGAAATTGTTATAGGAAGAGGCCCAATATTCTCTACTTTGAAGTTCTTCGTAATGGATAGAATTTGCTTGCTGTCTTTCAGTTCTTGAAGGAAAAAAAAGAGAGCAATTATTTTACAGTGCATAAAATGATTTTCTTACATTCATAAATAAATTGCTATTTTTACTTACAATTGAACAAAGAAGCTCCATAAGTGACTAAGATCTCATACAGACTATTCTGCAGAAGTGTATCTCTAAAACTTTTAACTATTTTCAGTCAGAGTTTTGACAAAACAGAATCTACGTTTCTCAAGGCCAAGCTCTTCAGCTTTTACCATTCTGTTTATGTAACATTAATCTTCTGTATCAGTACCAGTGCAGAGCAAAGCAGCCAGCTGCTCAACCAGAGACCTGTGTCTCCTTACTCACGTCGTCTGCAGTCCATTAGTGTAGCTTCTGGCACCTTAAATCGAAGGGATCCTCCTGCACCAGGGAGTCTTCCCCCTACTTTAAGCAATTCTTTGGCTCCAAAGCCTTCTACATTGACCACATCCAGAACAGTTAAGTTGTTTCTGCCATAAAATAAACATCAAGCAATAAGCCACTAAAGCACAAATTAAGTTTGCGAAATCATGGCTTTGCTCTCTAGTTGCCAAATCAACAGTGTTTCAGTAACAGAATAAGTGGCAAAACCTAGACAGGTTTCCCCTACACAGAGACAGGATCAGTCCAGAACCAGCCACTAGTGAATATCACGTAGTGAAGGAGCAAGTTTAGCGACCAGTGCCAATAGATAACAACTGTGCCACCTAGTAAAATGGCTGCTTCTTCAGTAAACTCTCTTTTCCTACAAAGGTAACCAAAGTTTGGCTGCATAAAAGACTCACTGGATCCATAACTCCTATCATTATTAAGTAAGGTTGAAAACAGCAAAGCCACACAATGTGTTTCTCTCTTAAATCAAAACTGCCTCAATAAAGTCACATGCATTTTATAACCCTCTGACCACAAATCAAGAAAATTAATGACTAAGACAAAAGGCACAAACACACTTTAAGCAATTTTTATTAAACCAGAGGTATTCTGACTTTCAAATTTTGACCATTTGTCTACATGCCAGGACTTTGCAAATTCATTTTTACACCGAGTTGCTCGATTCTCATTTACAACTAAAATTTGCCTTACCTGATTAAAATAAGGGAAGTTACTCTTTTGTAGTCAAGAGGTGTAAACATTACACCAACTTTTCTGGTTTCCAGCGGCTGTAAACTTAAACAAAGCATCTCAGAACTGCATTTCTTGCTGATGAGGTTCTCTTGATGTGCATTCTGTTAAACAGAAAATGCACTTCTTACTCACAGAAAACGTGTGTTTAAAGATGTCAATAAAGAAAGCACTGTAACACCACATAGAATATTTTTGGCATAGTGCAGAAACTGCTAACTAATTTGTTATACCAAAGTCTTTCCTTTTGACAACATAAAAAATCAGATAAGATTGTTTATTTGAGTAAAAGTTCCTATTACTGCACTTACTACGAGGAATGTATTACTTCATTATTTAAATCAGCTTTTATTTGCTCAGATGGAAAAGAAATTATATAGTGTCTTTCATATTCAAGAAATCCTGAAACACTTCACAACACAAGAACTGACAGTGTACTGATTGCACAGGGAAATGTGGCAACCATTACACCCTCAGTGCATGACTTACAACTTGATTGAAGTGAGAAAGGAACTGCGGGTAAATAAGCTGATCATTTGAGTCACTGGAAAGAAGCCAAAGAGAATTCTCTGCTATATTAACTGAAAGCCAGAACTACCAGTACTTAGTCTGGAAATAATGTAATTTTTTTTAATACTGTTGTCTATTCTTTCTGCCTTTGAAAAATGAAAATAGCCCTATAATTTGCTCTTCCAGAACTGGGGGTCCCCTCTTAGAAAGGGGTAATCAGATACCTATAGCACTCAAAAAAACCATAGATATTCCAAAATGGTCTCTCACTTGGTTGTTTCTCAGTTTATGGGTGTTGTACTGACAGCTTTTCTGATCTTTTCCAGTTCAAAATGTTTTTATTCTTAGTCTGTTTTATGAAAAATAACACACAAAACCTACCAGAACCTGCATTTAATAGTCACTATTTATTAAAAGCAAGCCTTGTATGGCATTTGCAAACTTCCCCATGTCATTCCCTACAAAGACGAGCCTAACAATTCACTGTACATAAACTGACTAGGGAAATGATGCCAAACACAAAAATTTAAATATTAACAACTATTGATTTGGTTAACAAGACAAGATCTGCCTCATATGTGCTGAAAATCCATCTAACCATGCATGTTCCACATAGCTCTTCAAACCTAATGAAAAACATGTATTGCACACAATGATGTGAAGATCTACAGCTGTTTTTCCATTTGGCCAAGAGTATGGTGTGTGGGACTGTGGAAGCTCACTCCTACCCCTACGCTACCTTCCTTTTTTCAGAGTGTGCCTACAGGCTACGATTTATGAACTGCTGTCTCCTCTCTTTTACAACAACTCTTACAACTGTTGCCAGAAAGGAAAGGTCAGCTTTGATTAGCTTAGCAAACATACTCTTTTCTTTTTACAAGGTACAAATATTTCATTAAGATCTTAAAGCATATGTGCAGAAACATGTATCTGCACAGGACATTAAATATGAAGTTGCAGCATGCCCAAACAGCAAGGAAAATACGTCAATTCTGGGCTTTTGTACAAACCAGAAGTCCTAAGAAATTCTGTGGCTATTCTGGATAGTACTCTGGTCACCAGAATATGCCAGCATCCCTGATACAGCATTTTCTCTGTCATCCATGACACAACACCTCAAAGTTTAAGCACAGCTCAGCACTGGTGTGCCACAGTCAAGTGTTACCACACTTATGCAAAAATTAGGCAATGAGAACCAGAAAGAACTGTGCCATTCCAAACCTGAATCCAGAAGTTGCAATGGCATGAAGCTGAGATGCAAAAATCCTGGCTCCTCCTCCCCTGAACTATCTGATACTGCTTCTCTCTACTGAGAGGACAACCGGCCAGCTCCTGACATTGCCAACTCCACAGCCTGACACTTCATGGCCCGCCTGGAGCCAAGGGTGAAGTCCCAACAACACATCCACACACGTACAGGCATGCACACTCTTCCTCCCTAGAGCTGTATTCAAAAACTGACTCAAATCCTGAAGATATCTAACTGCAAAGATACAAACTTGATGAAGAATCAAGAAAAAAAACTGTGAAACGCCTTTAAATTGTACTTGGGAAGAACCCAGAAGTAGCATAGCTAGAAAAATCCTTCTCTAGTGCATCGGACCACTTCTACCAAGATTAGCCATCTTACCCTCTGAGAACATTCATCCATTAGCCTGAATTCGGTGGTTGTGAAATTAATAGCTTGCACATTTATGCCGAACCTAAATAAACCAAACAAAAAGTTAAGCACTTGAAACCCAGCCTGTCAGAACTGCATTGACTTATTTTTACATGCTGGCATCTATTCTTAAATAGAGACTACTTTTACAATTGCATTTTGGCAGTGTGAAATATGGTGGAAATGTGGGTCTGCATTTCAACAGAATACACTGCAAATCAGTTTTATGTGGATTCCACACATTTGGAAAACAGACAAATGGCTGGGCATTTTAGGTCTGTCAGTGTAGAATACTGTAAAAGATAACAGTCAAGAAATAGAATTCCTAAGCCACACAAACACAAATTCCCCAAAGCTCTTTCTGCTTACATAACTGTTAAGAAATAATCATTATTAAATCTCATATAATTTATTCACATATCTCTCTTTCTGCTCATGATTTGTTTGGGATAAATTCCTATTTTCCATCACATAATTTGCAAATCAAATTCACTTAAAGCAATTGATTCGTTTATCCAAATGCAAATTATAAGCATTTGACATTAGGTATTAAAAACTGACTTAAGAAAACCAACACGTAAAATGTAGATTATAGATGAATGGACCTCCAGCCACTGAACCGAAAACTCACTTGTCATAACTGTCTATGACATTAGCTTAAAAAGAACCAGTTAATGGATGTGATTTCTGGTGAAGAAGATCTGCAGAAACAAAAGTGTGCAAATACAGAGAAAATGTAATTGCAAACCACTAGAAAGAGTCTGTGTGGAAACCATATTTAGTATGCAAACAGATGCAGTTATTAATGTGCATATATATACACAGACATATATATGCACAGGCATGGACCTATGTAAAGAAATGAAGTTAAGGAAGCAATTACACAGGGATTGGGACCCCAAATAAGCAAGTTGCACCTAAGCACAGGAGTAATCCCACCGTCTCTAACCACACACTCCTACCAACTATAACATTTTTTCAAAGATAAGTGTGACAGGGCTTATTTTGGTGAACATCAGCTCACTCACCAGGTCCCTTTATTGTTCATCTATCTCTTCTCTAGATATCTCATTAGATCATCTCAAATCTAAAACAGAAAGTCTAATGCAGAAACATTTACTTAGCTGACCCTAAACATTTATGTTGAGGTTCCTCCCTCTGGACCTGCATTTTTCTTCCCGGTTCCTGTTTCCTCTTCGACCAGAGTTACTACGTAAGAAAAGCCTAAGAAGAAAACTCTACCTGGTAGAAAACTCTTCCTGGTTCAGATACCTTCTTTTCACTGATCTGTCTGCAGACCCTACAGATACCAACTAGCACTGTGAGGAGATGCACAAGCCCAACTCTGTAAGCTGTTCACCTCACCTGGGCAGCTTGCACTAAGCCTCAGACACTAGAAGATGACCAACTATAATATATATATGGCAGACACAAACCTGCTTAAAACACGTTCAAGTTGTGTTTTATCAATGATGAGGTACATTACAAAGGCATGCACCATACAGGGAACTGCCCCGAACATGGCTCTATCTTCCAAAATGGGTCAGAACATAATCCCCACCTAAGTTACACTTTGAAAAACTAAATAAAACCCAGTAAGTAACAATCATAAGGCATAGCAAATAAGAACTTTTAAAAGGGAAAACAGTACCCTGAGATAGTTATTACCATTTGTTCAGCAGATTCAGTGAAGCTTGGGGATCAGGGTAGTAAGAAAGAGGCAGAAGCTGCAACGTAACTGGGAAGGATGAAGGGTTTCTTAGTACGAAATATTTTACCTAAATAGTTTGGAGGGGAAAAGAAAGAGTTAAAAACTACATATTTGAGAACTGGTTGGTAAAATAATTCAGCACTGGCAATACAATCTGCATTTTCAAGGGATTTCAATCTGGCATCTGTGTCAATGCAGTATAATCATACATGCACACGACTGCATGTAACAGCAGGACATGTCACCACGATGTCATAATTTGCAAAATCATCTAAGAGTGCATTTTGAACCATGTGTATGAAAATACAGACCGCCCCCACTCCCCCAGCAATCCTTTCATTTGGATTTTGATTTATGCAGACAGATGTGAACAAAGCTCTTGCACAGAAGAGAGTGAAGTTAGTGAGGTGCCACCCCTTCTCAGAGAAGTCTGAATGCAAGCAGGTTATAAAAATTTCTGTAATGACTAACAATTAAACTGGACAAATGGAATATTAAGGTAATTCACAATATGTGCATATGAAAACTATTTCCATATGACTGGTTCTGGCCTAGGCTAGGTTAGTCGAGACCTAAATCTAACAAACAAGAAAGAAATAACTGTCAGTGTGGCTGCAAGATACATTGCTCTGCAAGTGTTGTATCTCTCATAAATGTTTTACACACTTCTGTTAGACAAGACAGTGGCATAAGGAAGGCCATCCTGTACAGCCTTACATGCATCACTAATGACAACACATCCTATCCCTAGTCCCATGCTCAATTATATTACCACAAACATATATCTTACACAATGAAAGCAAGGAAAGTTTAACAGCTACAAAAAATTGTTGGTTAAAATTGACACTGCTTTACTCCTCTCCTTGTACTAAAGTATTACAACTAGCAAGGTAGAAAATTTATCAAAGAGCCAAAGGGATACAAATTTAGTGTCTTAACTGAGATCAAAACACCAGTTCATAAGCAGTAGGAAAATGCTAAGCAGCACCAAATATAAACCACAGACTTGTTGTTTAAACAAGCTAAACACACATCAACTCAGAAAAAAACATAGTAACAACCATCCTCACCATACTACTTTTAACAGCTGTGGCATTAAAGTTGAGTGTAAGGCCAGGCTCTGTAGTCAACCGTGGCAAGAAAAAGGCAAAGGGTTCCTCTTCAGAGTTCTTCTGCTGAGTAAAGTGAGCCGATCCTAAAATACTTCTCCTGCTTTATTGACCAAAGCAGAAAACTCAGTTAGTTGCTTTTTTTCTTCTTTCAAACAAAGAACTACAACAAGAAGATGACTTGCCAGAACCTGTAATTGCATCAACTTATCTTTCTTGAAAATGGTCTCTACAAAATAAAGTCCATAAAGCTGTAGCCTAACAGCTAACTTCTGCTTATGTAGGCCAGAGACTAAAAACCTTGAAAGCTATTCAAAGACCCTGAGAAGACATGAAGGTTGCTATGCAACCTGATGATGAAGGACTCATGCAACTCCATAAATGAGCTGGTAAAACATGCTTGGACTGCTTTCATGCCAGGTAGCCCTGGTGAGATAACTATAGCCACAATATTATTTACATTCTAGTCTGAAAAGCTTACTTGTGGCTGGCAGTGCCTTGAAATGAAAGCTGTGTGTGTCTGGGGTGCTCTGAAACTTCATGAGCTTCAAGAGAACTACCTTAAGTATAGAAAATGGTCCAGAATGTTTTGTTCTCATTAAGGATACTTCAGAACAGAAATACTCTTTCTTACAACACTCTACTGGCTTGAATTAAGAACCTCAACACATTCTGTACAGACCTGCATGCTTCCCCACGTCTTATTTTTTGCCATCTTTCATAAAGGTCACGTGCAAGCTCAGAATCCACGTCCCAGACAGAATGGTCCAGAGAGAGACTCTTCTGCCAAAGCAGATTTGCTAAAAGGATAATAGATTTTTCAGATTTTACAGAGATAATATTTGCTCCTTCCATCAATCTACTTCTGAACACAAGTAATCAGTATCTGCAAAGCATCCAGACCCAAACCAAAAAAGGCAACCCACTTTTCCCCTTAAAAGTGAGACTATGCAAGGGTATATATATTATTTTCCGTATCAGATTTGTTTAAAGAAATACATCTGCAAAACCAAAGTAACTGTAAAAGCAAACAAGAGAATGGGTATTGCACTGGCTATGTATGCTTCAGTAAGCCCTTTTTACTGCTGCTACTCCTAATAGATGCCACTGAAGAGTAACCACATTATCAGTGGTCTACACAGTACTCTTCACTGATGGCACTAAAGTACCAAGAAAATATGCTACATAGTGGTACAAAAATATAGCAGCATGGCACAGCAGGGAACAGAACAATTCCCACAGTTTGGCAAAAACAGTCTTTTCATTTTAGCTTCTTTTCTAGATGCTGATAATTTTCTCAAATTCTTCTTAAGATGAATTGCATAGCTTTACATTAGTCTAAAGATTGGTGCATTTTAGAAAGTTACACTCATATTGCTTCAAGCATTTTCACACAGCAGAAAGTAGTTTGAAAATTAAGCTTCTTTAGAAAGAAAACAAAAAATACTTATTTTGAAAGTGCATGTACTTTATTTTACAATCCTTAATGTTTAAAGTAATGCATTGAGATTGGTGATTACTGGAATAATCCAACTACAATTTCTTTAGGTCAGTATTTTCAGGCATTACACATTTCTGTTTAACAAATACTAGTATCCTAAGGCAGAACACCTGTAAGTACAGATCTCATTATGTGTATTATTAGGATGAAAATAAAGTAAGCAACAAGGATTTGGTTGTATCAGCCATATTCCTTCTTTGAGATTTAAAACAAAAAAAACAGAAAAGCAAACATTTGCTTCTAAGATACGGACCTTAGCATGCAAGTGTCTCAGTAAGTGTTCAAGTCACATGTTTCTCTATGTCACCTCAATTCTCCTTTTCACATCTGACTGACTACTACTGCCTTCCTCATATCCTCACACAAAGATACATTTTAGGAAACGGTCATCTTGAAAACATTTCCAGGAGAGTGCTCAAACATTTAAAGCCTATGATACCAGCTGCCTTCTGAAAGTCCTTACTTCATAGAGAATAAAAACCACTATTCTGAATCAGCTTTTAACAGGTTCAACATTCTTTAGGCAGTATCATGCCATGTTATACCTATTGCTGTATTTTGGTAAATGCCAGCCAGGTACTTAAAACAGCGCCTAGCATTACAATCTATCTGGAGATAGATTCTTTAGTTCCAGATGAAATGAGACCTCTTCTTTCTGTTTGATATGATGCAGTGTTAAGGATGCTGTTTTATAAGCCTGATAAGCCATATTTGCTGAAATCTGTGGAATTATTGCTGTGGGAAAGAGATAAAGCCTTCAAATTTAACTCTAGATACAGGCAGATATTGGTCAATGTTTTTGTTTTTCATAAAAGAATTCCCAGGATCTGGACCCAGGTTATATACATTTTCTGATAACTTTGAGTTAATGGACAGTTTTACCATTCTACCTCAATATCTCTCAAGAAAACATGTATGAAGAAAGAAAAGGGCAATACATCACCAATGAGAATTCATAGGAGAGTCTTAAATACTAAAATTTAAAATATTTCAAGACAGAACAATAGCTTAGTACGTGCTATGGAACCAGACGTCTGAAATACTGCACTCTATACTCAGTACTCTCAGCCATTTATATACTCCCAGAAAAGTGGATGTTTTTAAACAAATGTAAAACTAAGTACTTGCATGAACAATTTCAATATTCTCATTACAAGTCCTGCTATATAAAATGAATTTTCTACAATAAAACTACTGTCAGATAATAGAAAAAGCCTTAGACAAGCCTACCTGAATCAGACTTTCCCAAGTAGCACTGAATATCACAGTGGGCAATTGCTTCAAAATTAAGATCTCCCTGCTGAAAAAACAAAACAAAAATATGAAAAAACAAGAGAACAAATTTCAGTTTCTCAGTGCATAATTTCATAGAGTCAAATAAGAGAATTAAGGCCTTGAATTAAGAGAATTAAGTGCCAACAGAACGATAATTCCATCGCTGTTCAACTCTGGGGACTTAACCTCTCAATCTTCAGAATCATCTAACAGAGTGGTCTGGTACTGAGCTTTTCTTTCAGGACTAAGAAGAGATTTCTGACCTGAGAGAGACACTGCTGTAGTTGGGTTTGCAGTGCCTAACAATAATTCAACACACACAACCAAACACAATACCTTGGACACAGTCGAATATATCTGCAGAGGTATTTCAAACATCACTCCCACATTTGTGGACAAACAAATACTGGAGAGCACATTCGTTACAGTGTCTTTCACACTGAGCTTCAAAGAAAAAACATTCCAGCAGCCTGGAGGTAGAGTCAGAGGTTCAGCAAAGTTCAGAATCTGAAAATAATCAAACGACAGCTGAATTAAAATTGTTACAGCACTTTCTGATGCAGATGGTACCTTGAAAAACGCAAACTTTCTTTGTGTTTTTGCTGTTACTACATGGTCATATGTGCTCATACCTGATCCATTCAGTGCACTTATGCAAATCTCAATACCAAAACATAAGAAGAGCCATTTAGATTCCTACATCATGTGTTTATTCATAAACTAATTTGCCTGATTTGAACCAAGCAGTTGTGCCACTCAATTATCGGCTTTAAAGGTCATCTATGCACTAACTGCTTACACTATGAAGAAATGCTGAATCCTAGAGAGCACAAACACACACATTCAACAGTTCTGAGAACAGTGCAATGATCTGTAATTTGATGCATCTGTAGCTGCAACACAAATGAAAGAACAGCTGTCAATAAAACAATACAAAAGTAAGCTGGACAGTGAATAATGCCTCTTGAGACAGTAACCTAATAGTTACAGATGTACATAAACCTTTATTTTTAACTGATTCTAACCAGTTCTAAGAACACTGAGTGCTTCAAAGAACCTATTTTGTATGTCAATGGTCCATATCTCTAAATCAAATACAAAACATTACACAAAGAAGAAATAAAGCTTACCTTTACTATGTTCTTTGTTTCTCTGGCTATGAAGACCTCATTCAATTCAATGCTGAAGTAAAAATTGTTTGTAAACCATATGGACCAATATCCTGAAGTATTATGATGTGGTTCTATATGAAACAGTGCTGCAGAAGGATCTATATCAAAATACCTATAAGTAAATATAGAAAAAATATAAATACACCTACTATTGTCCTTGAGTACACAACAAGTGGTCTATACAAGACAAGATACTTGTCTGATGAAGCTCTTCTAAGTTTTCCCAAAGAAGAACAAAATTATTTATTTGGGAATAATTACATATGAGAGTAAAAATTCACAAGAACCATGTAAAAGAAGCAGACAAAGTATCTACTCTCTTGTCATGCTATAGTACAACATTGCCTATTGCTTTGTGATACAGCAGGCTGGAGGAAATTAGCAAAAGATATCTGAAGCAAGAGAGGACTTCACATTTTTTCTAAGACTATCCAGCTTCTGCCTTGCATTAACAGGGGTGCTGGAAATTTTATCATAGACTAAGCAACATTTATATGGTATGAGCTGCTAAAGCACATCTTTTTACTGGCTCCTAAAATTCTTCTTGGGATAAAATACAGAATTATTTTTTTAATTGTGACAGGTCTGTTTTGGCAAATGGCACAGCAACAATAGGAAGAAGCCTCTTCACTGACCTTGGAATCACAGAGTGACAAAGGAAGTTAGCTTCATCTCTTAAAAGTAAGGTACAGTATTTTCATTATAGTATCAGTGAATGTTAACAAACAAACAAAAATCCATTGCCAACCTACCCTTCCATCACAGGACAGAAAAGACAGGCTTTGAGCATTGTAGTGCCTTTCAAAAGATTGTTCTTGTGGTCAGAGTAAAGACTTTCTCTGTCATAGGATGCAGCTGGGAAACAGCAGACACACAGAATACATCAGTCAGAAGCATATCCACAATTATTTTCATGGGAATATTTGCAAGAACACTAAAAAGGGGAAACTTCACTGGTGCAATCTTCACACAGGTGAGTCAAGTATCTAATTGTTTGAGCTCTAAAACGCAATCTTTTCAGAGGTTTCAAACCTTGCCTTAAGAAGTATTCATGAATGCTAAACACCTTCAAAAATACACACACAATAAGGCTGTGAAGAGCAACCCGAGCAATTTTAACCACCTGTCTTTGGCATAACATTCTTAATAATCAGAGCATGCGGCCTCCTTTTAACAAATGAAAAACTGCTCTGAAAAAGAGAACAACTTAACATAATAGTCCCTTCTTCCTTCTTATTCATCCATGTTTTCCCTCAGAAAAGAATGTCTCAATGTCATTATGAAAGCAGCCTGTCTCATTAAAGTTTAATGTCTATACACTGCAGTCTAGTGGTCAAAACAGGAAACAGGCTAGAGTCAGGAATGCTTAAATGCCAATCTCTGCTCTTCCACAAACGCGTCTGGTTTCAGGCAAGCCTCTTCAATGGTCCTGCCAAGCAATGTCATAGAAAATGACCACCCAAGCACAATAGCCTTTTAGAAAACATTTTCGAAACAGAAAAAAAACCCCATAAACTATAAAAGGATGTTGAAAAAGCATATTCAAGAATTATGCTCATTGTAAAATCAGCTAACATTTTAGCAACTGTTTTTTTTCCCCTTTTTCAAGTATGTATAGCTTAGAGCCTTCAACCAGCATAAGAGGAACCACATAGACATCAAAAGGGTGGAAACTATTAGCAAAAAGAATTCATCCTCTTTCTCAATAAAGTCTAGACAAGTTGATTTTGAGATCTTTCAGGGTCTCTGCTGAAAAAAACTACCCTTTTTTCAGCAATCAAATCCTATTAAATTATATTATCTCCAAATATGTGTAACCTTTACCTTTACAAGAAATAGAAGCAACTTTTGTGAAGTTAGTAGATGATGAGGATAGCAGTACTGGCTCAAACTCCACAGCTGATGTGTCTTTTTGTGACAACTGCTGTATTTCCTGCAAGAATAAGAAAAATTATTTTTATAGCAGTACTACCCTTATTAGTGTTGCAGCTCCTGTATTAGTCTATCTTCTTGTCAAATTTGCATGCCACCATCTGCCATTTTCTCCTATCTTCTAAATCAACAGATGAATTTTTATTCAAGTTAACAGCTCTTATGTATTAAAAAAAAAAAAACATCACTGAACTACAACATGTCATCTCAAGGATCTATTAGACATTTGGGCACATTTTAAAAACTTAGAAGTGTGACATTTGCCGCCAGCAAAATCAATCTGCTATTAGAGAAAGCTGATTGCCTAATCAAATTCACCACCCTAAATTAAGAGACTTCCTGAAGCCCACGATTACCTGTATATGCACCAGGCTGTTTCCAGAATGCATTATATACACATCTACTGACGAATGACCTGTCCAAAAGAATAAACACCAAGGGTAAGACCACCAAGGACAGATACACTTGTTTTGTCAGACGCTCACAGGAGAAACAATCCCAATTTAAATTTTAAAATCTTTGTGTGACAGATACCCTTGTAAAAAGGAGGAACTATTCACATCTTGAGCTGGCAAACATTTGAGAGAGGAGTAAAAATGCTTTAATATGCAAGCTTTAAAATGCAAGCATTCCCAGGAAATAATCCGGATTCACCACTTTGGGCTCAAATCAGGAATGATCGTTATCACCCAGTAGGTAGCAAACTATTGCCTAAAGCAACAGAAGACAGAGGTAACAGCTTTCACCTGCTGGTAAGGTGGTACAGCTATGTTGGGGAACCACCCTTGGTCACTGGCAAAGCTCTGTTTCCATCCACAGGACAGCAGGAAGACGTAGAGGACCAAAAGAAGGGCAGCAGGACAGAATAAGAGATGGCCATCATACTACAGTCCTTCCACAAGGCAGGTAACTTGAGTTTTTGCCTTTGCTTATACTTGTATTAAATCAGTGTATGCAGGCTGACACGAAAGGACATTCTCCCACCTGACCAGCCACAATTTCTAATAATGTGTGTGCTTTGCTCAGCTGCTTGAAAGCAAGACTGCAAGTGCCAGCTTCCAAAAGAGGGTTCAAGGTTGATTATGAGCTCCACATACCCCACAGCTGTTTAAAGCGCAAACTCCTCTGCAGCCTTTCCAGCTGGTTAGTTCCCCTGTGCAGACCCTGCCTACCTGCTGTCCCACTCTAGGTGCTAACTTCCCACCAACAGCTAATCCAGAAGGCTTATAGGACCAACCTCTAGCACAGACAGGACTTTAATTGCACTATATTTAACAGAAAACAGCCCTAAAAGATACTTCTAGTACTTTAACCATCGAAAGTGTTAACAGTGAGCACCCTTGACAGAACAGATGGGAACAATTTTCTACCAGCATCAGAATAAATGTACACCCACAACTCAACATAACAAAGCCCTGGCATCTCATTGGCAGGAAAACTAGGTTTACAGTGGGTACTTCAGTTTCAGCTCTGTGAGATACCACATCACAGAACAGGCAGAAGGGAAACAGCACATATTGTAGATATTGTTTTGTGTAGATTGTATCTTTTGTTTTGTGACTAGATTTGGACATGCATTTCTCTAAAGACAAAAAGATCATGTTCCTTTTCAACAAGTTTCTTTAAAAAATATTATTTTAATCTGGATTCTTAAGCAGTTTCTTCTTCTCCAATCAGAAAGGAAAACTGGCAGAAATGTCTAAAAAAAGCTATTCTAATAGACTGCAAGGCTCTAGAAATAATTTTAATTCCCTTGGATTTAGAGGATTTGCAGCATAAAGAAACTGCAAGGACTTGATTGTTTTGCCTGTGGAATTCTAGCTTACAAGAACAAATGATGTGCACATCTGTATTACCTCATTATCCTAATTTCCATAACGGCCACTATCCCCTGTACTGTATAAACCACACTGCCTTCACGATCCCATTATGGTCAATTTAATTAATGGAAAACTAGAAATGCAGTTGTAGAATTCAAAGGACCATGTCATCATTCCACACTATTTAAGCATGGAGGACTAAAGAATTAAAGAGATCTAGTTTACAACTTTACAGTTGTTACCTTTATGAAGAAAATTGCTTATGATAACTCTGCCCAACACAAATTCTCTGCAAGCAGTGTTTAAATGAACTTACTTGGTTTCCCTTATTTTGAAATTATGCTGTCACTGAATTTGATTCAATCTAGGATGCCAAATTACAAATTATGTATAAAACCAAGTTGAATTACACTAACAGGTAGATTTAGTACTTACCTGAGGTCTTTGTTCTTTCCATTGCTACATAAACTATAAAAAGATTCTCCAGTAAGTATTGTCTGTGCTCCACAAAATCTTGCTGGGCATTTTCCACTCTTACTGTTAAGCTCATTTCTAGCAGCATTGGGTCATCAGACATAAAACAGCAACTCTGGAGTGAGACAAAGGGATATGGTGTGTGTGTGTGTGTGATGGGGGAGAGAACAGAAAAAAATCATTACACTAAGGAACTTGGAGAAATTAGTCAAAGGTATTATCTAAGAGACAAATGTTTGGAAAAACAAAAGTAATTAGGACCTTTGCTAAAACCTCAGCAGAAACCAAACACAGTGCAGGTACAGAGAGCACAGCAAAAACAAAGACAAAAACAACTAAAAAAGACACTGAACCTTGAGAGAATGCAAATTTATAAACTGTCTCAGTCAGTCTCACCTCAGGGACTGTAAAACAGTTTCCTTTGTTAAATCCTCTGCCTTCAATAAAATGTGCCATAAACAGACTGATGCATGTGTCTTAATGGTAGGAAGACAGTTCATGTTCACTGGTCTGTTTATAGTTAATTTTTCCAAATCCTGTGTTTTTGTCTCCATTTCTCACTGAAGTAATTTTAAAAAAACAAACATACATGTACAATTCTTAATAGGAAACACTGTTGTCTGGCTAGAATACTTCAGAAAAATACAAATAGGATCTTATTTCCATCTGTAAGTAGAGGCGCTGCTGTTAACAGGGCTAAGTCATAGCAACTACAAAGACACAGACATCATTTCGCAAAAAAAAAAAAAACTAAAGCCAACAAAGCAAAATAGAACTAGACATCCAACAGGGAGCAACATGAATTAGTCCTACATCAAACCACAAAGGTCAC
Source organism: Anomalospiza imberbis (assembly GCF_031753505.1). Lineage (NCBI taxonomy): Eukaryota > Metazoa > Chordata > Aves > Passeriformes > Viduidae > Anomalospiza > Anomalospiza imberbis. Next base: position 16,648,662 of record NC_089684.1, read on the forward strand.
TAAATTCAGGCTCTGATGCCCTATCAGGAGGACTAATTTGCTCAGGATGGAGGATTAGGAGGAGAAAACTGGCACGGGAAGTGCTCTCAGAAGTGCAGCAAAACACTTCCAGCTAATCTCAAGTGGTGCAAGCAAGTACAGCAGGAGTGGGGAAGCACCTGGGGATGGGATGCCAGCTCACAGCTCACACAGCATCAGAGACCCTCAGCACTTGAAATGGCTGGCAAGAGCAGGAGAAGGGGCTGCCATGGAGACTGGAGCACAGGCATGGCGTGCCCCTGGGAAGCTCGGACCAAAGGGCTGACAGCTGCACTCCACACAGCCTCCAGTGCTCAGGTGCACCTCAAGCACCTCAATGCACGGTGCACCGCAAGAACCAAACGGGGAAGCGAAGCAGCTCAGGAATGCCACCATGTGCAACACGTATTCCGTACAGGAATACAGCTGTGGAGCCTGGGCCTTGTCACTCCTGGGGAAAGAGGTGCCGCTGCCCACAGCGCGGTCTGAGCCTGAGCCAGCAGCTCACCTGCGGCATGGGCACTGAGCAGCACCCACCCGCCCTGGAAGGACATGGAGAGATGGGAAGCAAACCCGGGTGGCACCGCCCAGGACAAGGAGATAACCTCCTGTCCTGAAGGCTCAGTGCTTTTGGAGGGGCATCTCTGCTAAAACACTGGTCCTTCCTCAGCTCTGCCCAGCACCATGGCTGTCCTCATGCTCTGCTGAGAAACAGCCCATGCTTCAGCCTCTCAGCTCACTGCTCATTCCTCACTGCAAACCAGACACTTGTGAAAAGTTTGTGGAGAAAAGAAATTACAGAAATCTAGCCATTTTTGTGCCCCACATCTGCAGTACAACATCTACAGATCAGAATGCTTAACCTATTGGACTGGTTTTGGTTTGTATATTTGGGAGGTTTATGGGGCGGAGGTTATCTCCTTCTCTCCTAAAGATTTTAGTGTGATATGTGTGACGCTTAATTTGTATCAGAGGATACAGTTTTATAAAAGCACAATTTCTCTTTAAACTGAGACACTGAAAACTGCATTTTTGCTAAAACTTCTAAAGCTATGGAAAGCATCCCCCTAAGCCTGGCTTAAAATAAAAAGATTTACATAGATATAAAATAATAATAAAACCTACCTTAACTAGCTGATACGTGTCATTAGGTAAACTACATTCAAGGTGAACCTGTAATAGACTAGCATTCATAGTTTCTGTCTGTAAGAAAGAAAAGTGAAGAAAATATCAAACACATTGCTTCAAATGTTATATAAATCAAATTCGTGTACCATAATAAAGATAATAGGATTGCTTCCTCATATATGTAACACAGCAACATAAGGAATTTTTTTAATGAATACAGTTACTCTGTACAGTAGTCCAGTAATCAGTCTCCAAATCTCAGGACTCCATCAATATCTACCTACTTATCAAACTGTTATTACACATGATTATTAAATATTTATACAGCATCTGCATGAGAACTCTTACAAATTTTCTTATGCCAAAAAACCTGTATTCAACAGGGCCTTTGTGTGCAATATAAAAGCTTATTTCCTTGTTTTCTGTGTATTTTCTTTGCTGATTGGATACTGAAATACAGTATCTAGGCCAAGAACATGCTTCTTGGACATGGTCTGATACATAGGCTTCATGCCAAAATGGACAGACAGAAAATACTTGTTTTGCCTTTTTATTCACTAGAATGGGAAAAGAAAAGAAAATAAAAGATGACATTGACTGTGCCAGCTTGTAAAGCACTCATAAATCTAATGGGGCAAAAGCACTGACAAAGCCAAGTATAGTTCAAGAAAGCTATCTGGAAATCTGCACTGCCAAATTACTGGCATAAACTGCACAGCCAGTACACCTCAATTCTGAATTGAATTTTAAAAAACCAAAACAATAAAAAAAGCCAGAATCAGAATGGCAGAACTGTCACTCTGTCAGTGCCCTTCTTACAGACAAATTTCATGCTAATTTTGAGGCTAATGTGGAATCCCCACCCTCTCTTTCTCTTGTGATACTGCTATTATCTGAGTAGGGTATCTGCAGGTTCAGGTTTTTGAAGGTGTTGATGAAACTGACTTTAAACAATTTTAATAATTTGATGCTGAAAAGCAAAACTGAAGAAACTTTTGAAGGTATCTAGCACCCTATTTTGTACCTTTTTAGTACAGGAAAAATAGGACAGGCAGGGGCACATGAGTAGAGAGATTTAGCACATGTGTGGCATTTCATGGGGTCCAGTTTTATAAAAGCACTGCCAAAAGGAAGCCAATATTTGCATTCCTAATTAGACAGAATTTCATACTAAAATGACTGAGGCTTCACACAAGAGGGCGACATAGCCCCTGCAAAGGTGGTTAGTGGCAACTCAAACACTGTCCCCAACACAGCTTTCTGGGGGACTCAAACCCCTGTAAAGTCTTTTCTTTTTTTACAGATGTTTTTTTCTGTATCAAATTGTGAGAGCAGGGAAAAAAAAAAACCACATGGCTGCTAGTGGAGTTTTAACAAGGCAGTAAGAGTAAAACTTTAGAGGTCATTTTCTGATCAGATAAAACTTGATGCTTAGAGTTCCCTTCTCAGTGCTTCTTGAAAAAACAATACTGCTTTTATGGTCCTATAATAAGGATTTGTTAGCACTTATTTAATGCCATTGTCATTTAAAGTAACTTAAGACCCCACATCCCTATTTTAAAAATCAGCTACATCATATTTTTCCAGCCTTTGTTTTTCTTGACCTGGCATAGATCTAACATGGGAACTGCTGTCACTTTAAAATTGAATCTTCAAACGTACAAAAGGGGAAAAAATGCTACTGGGGTGTATTTGCTGTTGATCTGTTTTCTAGCGGAAATTTTTATTTCTTTGTGAATCTATCTTCAGAACAGGAAACGGATTAGCATTTCTCTAAGGCAGAAAATAACACATAACTGTCATGCCCAATATCTTACAGCACCAACAGGATGGCTCTGAGTTAACCCTAAAGAGAAGATAATGCATCTGAGAAGGAAACGCTGTCAGAGTTTCCAACCAGACAAATCCAGGACCATCTCCCAGCAGTGCAAGCACTCGTTTATACTGTAACTATCATTGCTAGTGAATCAGAGCAGAGAGCTAAGTTATACAGCCAATGTTTGTACCAGAAGCAAACTGAAAAGGAGAGGCACAGCAGGGAAATCTCAGAGAGAGCTCTGCAAAGCACTGCCACTTAATTACCTGGAGCCTCTATTTTGTATTAAGTACTCAGGCATATATACTTGAATGTACACACACTCAGCACCCACAAATCCTATATGAACAAAAACAACTGATAGAAGCCACACAAATTCTCTCAAAGATTTTTGGCTATATTCTTGCATCATTACTAGGACCGTAGAGTTCAAATCACTTCCTGGAGGTTTGGCTACAATATAACTGAAAAAGAACAACACTGAACAAGCCTCCTCTTCTTCCTGTAGGCTGATCCCTCAAAGGTCCTGTACTGGACAGTCCCTGGCCCTAAAGTGGTATTTCCACTCTGAATGGTGTTAATAAGCTGTCCCTGTAATAATGATTCAGCGGAGTTTCATCAGCTTTTTGCAGACAGTTATCAGGATAGCACACCAAGAAAGCTCTAGTCTTCCTTCCTTCCCTCTCCACACCCAAGCACCACACTTGGACATGTTTGCTTCTATGATCCTCTGCCCACCAGTGCAGAACATAGCTCAAGGTGTGTTACATTTCTGCCAGTACTTGCAATATTTCCCAAGCTGTCAGTTCATAAACTTTGAACTCCTCTGGGAAGTCAGCAAAGCAGTATCTGTGTGTCTTCTACGAGAAGACCCTCCACCCTGCATGCCACTCCTCCTCTGACATTTCCACCATCCTGAACACAGCGAGGCAGTGATGTAGCTGCCCTCTTAGCGCTGTCCAAATACTAAACAATGCCAAAAACCAGGCAACTATAGTGAAGACTACAACCAGAAGCTGGGTAAACAAAGATGACCTATATGGGCTCCACCATCTGTTACGGCTTAGTGGTAACTAGCCACTGCTGAGTGGCCACGTGGACATACAACAAATTCACAGTGTGGGACACCGCTCTTCTTTCCTCTCAACGAGTGAGCCATGAGCCCAGAAATCCTGGGATCCAGGAGCACAGGCAAAGCACGCCAATCTCAACCCTTCAAAAGCTGAAACACTGAAAAGTGTAACAGAAAGATGGAGATGAGAAAGGCAAGTTTGCCTTTCTCTTATTAAGCACAAAAGTTTCTGCTTAAAAACATGCAGGAACGAAGAAGAAAAAAAGAAAAGGCCTTTGTGCTTTGCCCATTAAAAGATAAAAACAACACACAAAATCCATGGGAGTTCATTTTCAACAAAAAAATCAAACAAACCTGTCGCATATTGTATTTCCAATGGAAACACTACTGTAAACTTCCATCTATAATCCCCAGGTATATGTTATATTTCCAACACAAATAGCCTACAGTGGCAGAATTTTACCCATGTCCCTATTTACAATTCTGGCCTTGACCTTCAAAATATTTTTTTTCAAATTGAACAAGCTACAAAAGGGGTGGTCCATTTGGTGAAGATATGGCCAGCCCATTACTGAATACACTACAGAGCATGGACACTTCAGCTTGGCAAAGTGAAAGTTGACAGTTCTGATGCCACCAACAAATGCTTCTGAGTGTAAGTGTCAGAAGCAGGAAGAGTTACATAAATTAAATGTGCATCTCAATATATAAACTGGCCACAAAGCAATTTAAATTGAAGTCAGGTGTAGGTTTCCAACCATCAAAGTAGTAAGAGTAAGTATTTGGAGTAACAAGGCCTCCAGCAATCCTGGTAAGTCACTTTCCTAGCACATGATGGGACTAAATGATGTCAAAGCTTTTTTGGCCTTGTTGACCAAGGATGTCAGTATTACTGAACAATTTAAACACAACCACCTTTAAAACAGAAGGCAAAAAACAGACACACAGCATGGAGCTCTCTGAGGTTTCCAAGCAATATCAGTGGACTTCAGAGGTAAGGACACCTTCTGTGTTTCAAACTAAATGCTGTCGCCCAAAGTTAAAACTCAATCATCCCAAGGTGAAAAGGGATATGCAACTGAGGCTTATGCTATCCTGAATTTATTAAAATAGATATTTTGTGTCAGTTAAAAATAAATAGGGGAAAAGAAATGTGCACAGCTAAGTGAGTATGGTTTGTTTTAAATGCTTTTTCACTACAAGACTCCATTCTATGTGTAATAGTTATGTATCCTTCAGTTTGCCCTTGTGTGGTCACTCAAACCTCATTCTACATCTTCCAAGCTTAAAATATAAACTGGACAAAACAGAATGATGCCATTTTTTTAATGAGATCTGGATCAGAACGTAAGGCAGATGAATTGAAGAAGGCACTTCAGGAGAGGACAGCTAGCTGTAGAGAAACATTCTTCTGAGAGGAACCCAAATTCAAACCATAAACTCCTCTGCAATATTTAGATCTTGTCTATCATCTTCAACAGCTGAGGATCCCATCCCACTGCTGCAGCATTTCTGCTCAAATTGATAACATGCAGTGAAGAGTGTTACCTCAATTACAAAACAGCACAGAAAAACTACACCCAGAGCTTGGAGAATTGAATCAACACTCTCTCCCACCTCATGCCCTACAAGATTAGGTGGTACCACACTGCACTGTCAAACGTGACCTCAAACTTGCACTCCATACACGTAAAACAGGATAATGTTTGTCACTCTACAGTGAGGAAAATGTCAACTGTACCCCAAAGCTTCTCCACTCAGGAATTTAGAATGAACTGTAAAAAAGCATGTATGCAACTTTCAGATTCAACCTGACAACAATCCATTGAGCTAGATACGAAGATGCAGACATTAACAGCATCAAAAAAAACCCTTCTCAGTTCTGTCTCTAGTACCCCAAATTACAAAACCTGAAGATTTTTCCTTCCTTTCCAAGAGTCTGCCTTTTTATGTCCACGAGTAAGGGCAACCTTGTGACTACAGGGAAGAGACTGGTATGGAGGAAAAGAAACAGAGAAAAGAAATTGTGCATTAACGTTGGACAGAGGTAAGATTGACCTAACATATACATACCAGACTGAAAAATATCATCTATGCTGGTAATTTTTCTCAGGTAGAACAGAAGGCATCACGAAGGCAATTAATGCAGCTTATGTTTAGATAAAGTTATAAATTTTGTTACGTGCTAAGGTATTCTGAGTATGTTTTTGGAAAAATAAGTTCTGTGTATAATACAATAGGAAATCTCAAAGATCAGTTTTTCAAATTAGTTATTCACTTGAGAGGGTCTGTATGGACTGGAAGATTATGAAAATATCTGCAACTGCAACCAAATGACAGAAATCAATAAACTTCTTTCAACTCCAGTATTTACACCTCATAAATTCCGCTGGCTGTGTTCTCTAGAGCTCCTTGTGAAGATGCAGTAAGCAAAGCTGATATCTTCAGCACTGACAGGGGCAGGAGGGAATGCTGCAGCCTGACTCCCAGCTCCCAGTCTCATCCTTGCAGCACGCCATGCTTTTTAACTGTGGCTAATTGTTGGTGCAGCCCTGCTGTAAACCCGCATGGGGAACTGGCCAGAAGTAAAAAACAGAACAAACCAATACAGCTTCCCACCCTTCTCAATTTTATGGTATAAAGTTTATTTTTTTGTTTAGGGCAGACCAATTCTCCAGTTCAGCCAGAGCAGAGCCTCACAAATAGTTTTGCCAGCACAAATACCTTAGAGAGCACTCCATCACAGGGGCACAAAGAAGAACAAGTGTGAATAGCTTAAATGCCAAAGACTGTCTCAGAGAAGCAGCTGATCACAGTAACCCTGTATCTTGCAATCTCTCTCTCCTGCAGTCACTGGTACTTGGGATTTTTTGCTAATGTTCTTTGCATCCCAACAAACTGAGGCCAAAAACCTTCTGTGGTTAAACAGACTTATGTTTCTCCCCTTGAAATGTATACTGTACCAGGGTGTGTGATGCCTGGATGTTCTGAATGTGTGGAAGCAGTAAGTAGGTATTTGCTAGCTGCACTTTAGGTTCTTCTGAAGAAGACATCAGACTTCCCATTCCAAAAACCTGGTATTAAAAAAAGGTCATTACATCAACATCTAGAATTTCAGTTATAACAGCAACTTCCAAAACTACATTGCTCATAACAACAATCTTCCCAAAACATTGTTTTTCACATTGAATTCTTTTAAAAGACAATAAACAGAAATCCCAATGTAGAAAGTTACCATAGACATAAATGGCACTTAAGAATTGTACTCATTCAGGCACTATTACAAAGACAAAACAAAGCACTCACCAGCAGAGCATCAGGTTATCTCAAAAACAAAGTATCTACATTCTCCTACTATTCTCCAGGAAATTACAATACACATATCACCATTTAAGAGAACAGTAATTTCTGAGAAAACTTTGTTACTAGTCCCACTGAATACTGAATTCAATGGCTCTGCCTTAAAAATTGAGTAGAATATTTTCTCATTATTTTGGTTTTTAAAGCCTGCAGTTTTCAGAATACTGTAAGATTTGTAATTTGGATGGTTCTACTGCACTCATATTTTGCTCCACCAAGATTAGTTTATTGACAATGAGATGCACAGTAACTGAGGGGTGTGGAGCCTGGAGGGATCAAATAGGCAGGGGATCATCAGAGGCTAATTAAAACCACTTAGGGCTTTTCATTTGTATGCAAAGATTTACTGTTTTCTAACAGGAAAAAGCCTGTTAGAGGAGCCCCAAGAGGGCTTTGGGGCTCTCAGAAGCACTGTAACTGTGCATCAAACACTCAAGTCATGCCTCCTTTTGAAACTCTTAAACCTAATGTGAGCTGAAAACATGGACAGCTACTTCCTCTGTCTCAGGTGGCTGGTGAAAATGCCCATGAAAACCAGCCTGCTACTGATTTTTGCAGCACTCCAACAGGAAACAAACTGATTTTGAGATGGCACTGACAACTGCTTCCCTGCAACTTGTTGATAAAAGGCTGAGTTGACTGGGTAATAAATTAAGGGTGCAGGGAAGGGTGAGATGTCAAAAAGAAAAGGTCAATCACTCTATAATGCACTTTTCCCTCATCCTTGATGAAACGTTCCTGCGAAATGTGGCATTACTTCTAATAAATAATAGATAAATGCAATATTTGTACTAAAATCCCATATATGTCAACTGAACTTACCTAAGCTTTTATTTAAGGAATTTTATTTTCCAGCACAAGATCAAAGTATAGGAATGAAATTGTTTGATGACTGATTAAAGTTGTCACTCTTTTTAAATCACTACATTCAGAGTTAAGATTTTTCTTTGTCAAAATAATAAAAGCCAAGAATTTGGAGTATATAGTGTCCCTTATAAAAATTTTTAAAAGCTGATGACCTGCTTAAATTCACCAGTTATTCAGAAAACAGACAGCTTTAAGGCACAACCATTACTTCAACTTTTATGTTTTAAGGGCCTAAACCTCTCACCCTGTGCTACATCCTCAAAGTGTTTACATAAAATCCTGCAGAGTAGCTGAAAACCACCTAAAATATTTTGTAGTGTGTTTTTCCCAACAAATGCATTCCAGCACAGTGCAGTCTAGACTACACTAATATATGAAACTAATTAGACCATGATCTTTTAAGTACACACATGCAAATACACTTGATTTTACTACCACAACTAGCCTCACTAATAGCAGTAATTTTAACCATTTAGATGTATGTGATCATGACATTAGCATGACCTGGTAAAAGGGATGAATTGGTAACATTACCCCATCTGATCTGTACCAGGAATTCAATGAACTTTCAAAGTCCCTAAAATAATGAAAATCGATTTTTAAAACACAAGTAAATCCAAAACCCAAGCTAAAAATAAGAGTGGTTCCCCGATATGAAAAACAAGAGAAGTTACCTGACATGAAAGTAATCCATGAGATGAGGTATTTATAAATAATGAGCTTTCAATACTGCCTTCTTCTGTGGGCAGGAAGAGTACTCTGAAAGACATCTTTCCCATCGCTGGAATCACCTGCAGAGACCACAGAGAAGCTTGCTTGCTTGGTGCCAGTGATCACACACTCCCCACTAAGTCACAGGGCCCACAGGACACTTCCACATGTACATCCCTATCTGTAAACCCCACTAAGCAGAACCTCACCCTGAGAAGTTTCATCTGTGCACAACTCTCACTACAAAGGACTGAGATCACACAGCAGCTTGCCAAGTTATGGCTGGAGTTTCTCAGCTAGCATGGGCCCTCACCAACCAAGGCTTCTTTTTGCATAAGATCTTAACCATGCAGCACCAACAGCCTGTGAGTGCACGGAAGTTCTTCCCCACACAGAGATGGCAATTGCAAAGCGAATCAGTGCCCCTGCAATACATAGGTAAATCAGCCAAGCTGAACTTAGGCAACACTCTCAGTAACTAGACAGTCTGGCTGTAAAAACAATGGCATTTATGTAATTTATACCCTTTCAGCTATGGTAAAACCAAAAATCAGATGAAAACATAATAAAATCCCTTTGCACATCAGGGGAAGATAAAAACTGAGCTTCATCCAACTGAGATCACAGCAATTAATTCTTAACATGCATGATATTGTTTAAAGAATCAGAGTTAAAATAATGATCTTAGATCATAAAGGCAATTATGCCCATAATTGTAATACAAAATACATAAAACATTTCACTGCAGCTTTTTCTGACGAATATGCAAGACCATTCAAAAGACTAAAAATTCAGGGCTGTAGAACACCCACATGCCTGTGGATTACTGCATAATGCTGCTTAAAGCAGAATGTGATTTAAACAGCCTCTCTAACACTGAAAAATTCTTCTCTTCCTCTGTTACTGTCAAACACATTTCCTCCTGTAGGTTTTGGATGGCTTCTCCCAAACAAGTTTAAGTAGAAGTGAACAAAAAAACCACTAGCAAAACAGAAAAAGAGTTGGAGGTCCTACAAAAAAGTACAAAAATACAGAATAAAGAGCTTATGCCTAAGGAAGCAGGAAGGCTTGGCACTTGGCCACTACATACTTTCCAAAAGTACATCAACACTCACCCGGCTATGAGCAGGAGACACATGAAACTGTCTAGTAGCTGTAAACACTGAATTGACTACAACATCTCTATCTCTACTAGGGTTGTAGGCATGCAGCATTTTAGCTCTGGGTAACCCCAGTAACCTAAAGCAGGGGAAAAAAAAAAAAGGGAAATAAATTATTCACTTTATAAGCACAGGCAGCGCACAGAATAAGCAACACAAATCACCCTTAAACATGTTCATCTGCAACAATTACCAACTTGTAATTAATTGTCTGGAAACACACCAAACTTATATTGCCTTTAGTATACAAAGGCAAATATGTAAAACTGGGATGTGAGGTACACTTGGCAAAACTCACTGGGAGTAACCAAGAGTTAAAAGAAAAAAATAACCCTTACAAAGCACAAAGTTTTGGATAAAAAGTTTTAAATAACTGAAGCCTTGTTTTGTCAGCTAAAGCAATTATTCTCTTGAGGCTTTTGCTTTAGCTAGTACACCCTAAACCCCAACATCTTAGACGTTCCGCCAGTGCATCCTCTGAAATATTCCTTTAACTCAAAACGAGACTGTGTTTCTTTTTGGTTACTGGTAGATCAAAGTAGTACTGGTAGATCATTATCACTTAAAATCAATCTTTAAAGTTTTCTTAAAAGAGAACTAAGAAAAATCTCATTTATTCTACCACCATGTTTCCTTGGGACTCTCTGGATTTTGTTATCAGAATTTAAAGGAAACAACAAGCCCTTCCTCCACTAGAAAGGCAATCTTTCAAAAATGAACAACCAGCATGAAGCAATTATTTGACATCCATGCAGAATCACCTGAAATGTACACCCAGAATGCACTATATTCCCTATTAGCTTTTCCTCCTTCTCAGAACTATGTTGATTTTAACTTACAAAACATTGCAAGGCAAGAAATGCACTTCCAACTCTGTGGCAATTACTTACTACTTGTCTATTTTTCAGATGATGGCATGATCCCAGCTAATACTTTTTACCGAAATGGAGCCCAGTGTAGCTGGTCCTCCACACTTTATTATTAACCAAAATAACAATCATGTAAGATACTCACTGCATTCCAAAATGCAGAACTGATGGGTGAAAATGTAAGGCCTTCCCATTTGGAGGCATCTTTGCTGAAAAGCTGAAAAGAAGAGAAAAGAAGCCACAATTAATATTTAGTGGGCATGATGCTACAATCTACAGGGAAGGAAGATACATTACAGGCTCTTAACTCTTTCTATTCTGAACCTCCCTTCCTTGCACAGGTCTCCACAGTCATGCTGGCACATCTATTTATGGGGCTGTGCAGAGGGAAAACAACTGGGAAGAGTCCTGAGGAATGAAAACCATGTGAGCATGGAGCAGATCCCCAGTCTCGCCAATTAGGTATCTATGCAAGCACTGGCAAGGGCACACCTGAGATGCAGAGGCAGAGAAGTACATAGCAGCTTGGGCAAAAGCAGAGATCAAAGGAAGTGCTTGTATAGCTGTGGCTTTAAAACAAAATCCGCTCATTTCTTCTGTGCAGAAGAGAGTAAGAAATACTGTGAAGCATATACGTCATCATCATCTTTCCTTTGCCCTACAAAAAGTCACAATAAAGTTCCTATCAGTTCTAGCACATTTTTAGCTTACTTCAACATTACTTAATACCCTATAACATAGAAATTCCACGATATCTTCATCATTTTCTCAATTAAAACTTGTACTCCACAAGTTCCAAAAACCACAGTGGTAAAAAACAAGCCCAGCATTTGTTTATTTTATCTGCATACCCAGTGCCACTCTGTTAAAAGCTTCCCCAGAAGCAGTCTGCATAGTGAATAGCCAGAACCAGTTTAATCTTTACTGGATGATGCTAATAAGCATCCTAGCAAGGATGAGTCCATGAAGGAGACATGGACTGTGGTCTCATTAGGTATCCAGCTGCTTTGCGTAATTTGTGGCAGTACAGTCAATTGGTTCCCAATTTTAAAATATAGTTCTGTGGCATTACACCTTTAATATATTTTACTGTGTACATAATCCTGCTGTTATATTCCAAAGCAACAGACATCTTAATTTATTACCAGTCAGGAAAAATAATACTTATTAATATGAAAACCCACAACTTTTATGAAAACAGAATCACAGAAGGGAGAGAATTCTCTCACTGCTATAGAAGGTGGAATGCAATATATCCAGGTAGCATTCCTGAGGAGCTGCTAGTGACAGCCTCCTTCCAACCACCTTGTCTCTGCAGCAGCCAGCTCTTGCTCCATTCCTAGAAACACTGCAGCAACAGGCCCTTCTTCCCTTTCCAAAATCAGCCTCACATACGTATCCAAAAGTTAAGTCTGAGTACTCTTGTAACACATACAAATTAAAATTATTACTATAGTAAAAGCCACAGATGTTTGAGGAAGACATGTTTCTTAAAGGCCCTCAAATCCTTTTATTGTATGCATACACATAAACAGCAGAATAAAAGTTAAGCCACTGGTTAATGCACGACAGTATGACCTTGAACCTCACCACTGCTTAAGTTTCTAGCATCTTACAGGTACTGCTAAAACACCTTTTCTCACCAGAAAAATCTTTGCTGACAACAGCAAGAAGCTGAGTGCCTCTCTGACAATTCATGCAATTGGCAGTAGCTCTCCAAGACTTACCCCCATTCTGAGGAATTCTAGCAGCATCAGCTCTTTTCCTCTCAATTCTTGCTTTTTGCAATAGGTACCAAATGCACCAGCTGGGTGCAAATTCAGCAGTGGATGTAGGTGACTGCATTTAATTTGGTCTAGGTGAACACAGCCATGCTGTAGCACTGGCTCTTAAAATGCACTGTATTGCTGTTCACCCAACCCTCTACCAGTCAAAAAATGGGAAAAGTCCTATAAGAGTAGCAGCAGGAGGATCCCAGGGGTTTATTCCTTCCTGTTTATTCTTTCTGGAGAAGGCAGCCTGGACCTTGCATGGCTGAAGCCAAGACTCGGTTAATGACCTGTGCAGGCACCGAGCGAGCTCCTGAGCACGGAGATAACTTTGGGGCATCCCTGCACACTACTTCACCAGGCATGGTCCCATGATTACAAGACGTCCAGCTTCTGCTTTGCACCCCACAAAAGTTGCCAAATCACTTCAAGCTCCAGCCTGGCCCCGAAAGCAGAACAGCCACATTCCTGTGGCACCATGCCCATCACCCAGCCCACCATCCAGCTCCAGGGCATCTGCACCGCTTATCAGCGGCCCCGAAGCAGTGCCCAAACATAACCTGAGAGCTGAGCTTCTTCTACAACAGAACTGGTGGAAAGAGAACTACCGCTGCTTGGCTTGGGTTTTTTTTTTTTTCCCCTCAAGGGAAAAGATGACAGGTTGGAATAATGGGAACGGGCAGGAGAACATTCTGCTCATGACAATCGAACAACTAGGACGTGCTTTGAAGTGCACCGCTGTACAGGAAAAGTGACAGGCCCATCTACATTAGAAGTGCACTTCTCCCATTTCTGTCTCTAAAAGGCAGCTGGAAGCTGGCAGAAGCTGGCAGAACACCATTCTGCATCCCCGCACTCCAAACACAATTCAGATCTCTGTGGGGAAGCTGACACTGAAATAAACACCAAGGCAATTTACTGAGACATTTAAAATTTGAAGTAACTTTTAACAAGAAAACCTACTTTTTTCTTTAAGAACATCATCTCACCAATAGATTCACCTCAAATTATGCCCAAAATTGCTCTTTTAGCTACAGATGACGTGTCCAAAAAAGTACATGGATCCTTTCACGAGAATGTCACAGGCTTGGGAAAGACAGAAGTATCTGCCTAAGAATGGAAGTCTTGAAAAAACAAATGTGGAGAAACAGGCCTCTTCACAACAGAACCAGCCTGTTTTCCAGGTTTTACTCTTTCATTGCTTTTAAAATCTGCTAGCATCCCATTAAGCATGCCATCCAACAAAGCTGGACCCCATGCTCCATGGCATTTTTTTTGGCAGACCAGTTGAACAGCAGATTTTGATACAGCAGTTCAATTCCAACATTTCAGAGGACACTTTTAAGCACAACTGAACTGGAGGAGAAAGAAATAGAAGAGGGGAAGGAAATTCTTGGCAATTACTTTGAACACTCAGTATGCATCAAAAACCTGGTTTAAATGGTGCTGTTATCACTTCCCAGCCCAACAATTCAATGCCCTTCCCCCTCTCCATCCATACAATATATTTAAAACCCTGACACCCTGAAACATCCATTTCCAGGAAAAAAGAGAAAGAAAAACTGAACCAGTGAGGAGGTTGGGGAGGGTATCACATGGTCACCCAGAGCACCAGGAGGATTTGGAGACAGGTTGTAGCAGGAAAGATGATGGTGAGCACATGAAAACTTCAGCTCATGACCCTCACTTGCAGAAAACACCCAGTCGAGAGAGACAAATCCTGAGCGTGCACACAACCATCAGGAATGCCCACTGGGGAGAAAAGTGGATGTGGAGCTGAAAAAAGTGGGCTGGAGGGGAGGTGGGATAAGGAAGAGGGGTGACACCAGGGGAAAGAGCAGGATGGAGGAATGCAAGCACCATTAATCACTTGTGCAAGCAGAGGAACACATAACTCCAGGGAAGCATTTTTAGGGGATTTTGTTGTTTTTTAAAAGGTGCATAAACTGTAAAATGTTAAGCTACCATATTCTCTCCACTTAGGAGCCCCAGAGGTGCTTGAACATGGAGAAGCTCCAGCCTTTCACAATGTTTCCTGCTTCAGGAAAGAACATTTTGGTGTCCTGCTGATGTGGGACTAATGAAAGGAGATGCTAATACAGGGATGCTGCTGAGAGCACTGTTAAATATAGCATTGATATTGTTTTGCCCTTGCTTCTTTCAGCTCTGTTAGGCTGTGATGTATTAAGTAAATATAGGTAAACAACCAGGTCAGTATTTACAGTCCCAAACCCTAACATTTTTATGCAATGTATATTACAAATGTTCAAATTATTTTGAAATAAGCAAAAGCCTTATGCTTCCCCTAAACAACAGAAACAGGTCTTTTTTCACAGGAGATTTGTTCCTACCTCACTGGTCAAAATCACAAGAGAAATATTTCTCCTAAAAATCTAAACAAAAGAGCAGATCCATTCTGAATAAATTGCTGGAGATTGCATTGGTCTTTTTTGTTTGTTTTGCCTTTTTTTTAAATGAAATTTTCAAACTGACTTAATTCATCTGAATATACACATAAAACACTCAGTCTGCAGAATAAGCTGCATTTGACCAGAAGTGAAGGACATTTCCTGGAAGGAAGTTTATACCAATGTTGCTTTTTCTTCTATTAGCCCCTTTAAGTCTTCCTTGTATCTTTATTTCTTCACTTGAATTGATTACTTCATACGATCTTAGCATGCATATTATCCGATGACTCAGATAGCAACGTCTGTAGTTGAAAATAATCACAAATGCTACTTGGCTCCCTTTCTTCTTCCTTCCTTTTTGTACGCTTTGTTCACAGCACATGCTGAAAAAAGCAAGTCGGGGAAAGGCATTTTATTGTTAGGTCTTTTGCTTTATGGCTGCAGGGTTTTCTTGGAAGCACCAGGCAAAAAGAACTGGATTCTTGAACATACAAGAGGTCCTTTTTGAGTGTATCTGTTTAGGCAGTACTGTTTTATTTCTCAGTATACTGATAAAAGTAAAATTTTACTTATGTTGAGCATTTTAGCACTTTGCATCACCAGTGCAATGATATTAATGAACCCACAAGATGAGGTTTGGAGATATGAAACATGTATATATTGTACAGGAAAGTACATTTTTTGTGCAAACTAAAATAGAGAAAAGGAAATAAAACCTCTCATTTACTGACTAATTGTAGATTCATTCCTCTAAACTACACCTGATAAAAAAAAATGCAGAATGGAACACAGAGGGAAACAACCAAACCCAGATACTTTTAATCATGCTGATTGCAGGTGATGCAAAGAAATTATTCTGACAAATGAAAACAGGTAATTAAGAGGTAATAGACATAGAAATAGAAAAAGGAGCTGAATCAAAGTCTTATGCGGAGCTAATACAAAGCTTTGGTTCATCATATCCCTAGTCCCTCTCTCGTCTCAACTTCCCCTTTACCAAAGGCAGTAAAAGCAGCAACCAGTATTAGGAACATTAAAGTGCAGCTACTGAAAGACACACAGTGCCTTTGAAAGAGATTAGGAAATTGTTTGGAAATAGGAAATACAAAGTTAAAACTTGAGTTGAGTTTACTAACAAGGCAACTCTGCCAAAACCAGAAACAGGAACAGTTTTTAATTTTTTTTTTTTTTTTGTAACCTTAGCTTCCTTCCTAGAGACAGAAAGAGTCCTCAGAAACCAGGAAATTGTCCAGCTTGCAATAACTGTGCACCGCTCATGGGCAAGCTATATATACATGGTGCATCCCTGTGGGGCTTTGGCACCTGGAGAAGAGCAGTCACACTTGCCACCTCAGCTCCAGAGACTTACAGGACTTCTCCTGAAACCCTGTACCAACCTGTGGCAATACATGAATCAGTCAGTCTTTCTAGATTTTTTTTTTTTTTACTTTTTAAAGAAAAAGAATGACCAACACATAAAAGAACACAAATGACAATTCTGAACACTGGAAACCTAAAAGTCCCAAAAGTTCCCTTATTTTTAGCACCATATTTTTTACTAAAGAGAGGGAGGACTGACTCACTGCTTCTGAATGCCTGGGATTTGTAACCCATCATTAGGAATTCACTTACATGCTTTACCAGAGAGCTGTGCTTCTTCTGGAAGAATTTATTTTTTTTTTTTTTACTGAGGGTAATGAAGCACTGCAATATGTCGCCCAGGGGAAGTTGTGCGTGACCTATCCCTGGAAGTGTTCAAGGCCAGGTTGAACAGGGGCTCTGAGCAATCCAGCCTAGTGCAAGTGTCCCTGCCATGGGAGGGGTATTTGAATTAGACTGAGGTCCCTCATGATCCATTCTACAATTCTGTAAGAAGGATGGTTGTCTTTATTTCCTCTGAAGCACACTACGAACATCAAGGACTGAATCACAGACTGTGGAAAGCAGGAAAGGCCAAAACAGTGTTACCTAGCAACTAACATGTACATGGATAGCTGCTATTTTGCATGTTTGGGCTACAGGAAAATAGGCAAGGGCAGCTAAACCAGAAGAAACCAGTGAAATGGATGAGACAAGCTCTCTAAAACAAATCCCATACTTTATGGCATAATTTAAGGACAAAAGCAAGTCTATCAACATTTTCTTTTTTATTTCTTAAACTACTGAAGTTGGAAAAGCAACATATAGCTAAGACCTGTCCACAAAAGTTTTGATGAGCTGATGACTTATTTACAAAGGCAGTGAAGTAAAGGGGTAGGTAAGCCTAGCCTGTGTAAAGCAGAAACCATTCTGTTACTTCCACCTGGTCCCTCATGCATTGCTCTGCTCCAGCAACCTGCTCTGCTCCATACTCTAGCCCTGGTGTGTCCACGGCCACAGGTCACCTTGCTGGGCAACCTTCTCTCCTCTCACTGCCCGTGGTCCTCCCCTTTTCTACCAAGTTCTGCAATAGCATTTACACAAACCATTTGCACAGCATTTACCTAAGCCAGCAGTGCTTCAGTTTCATTCATTACAAAACAACAACAAAAACTGCAATGATCAAACCAGAGTATCTCACCCTATAGGCCTTAAAGCCACATTTCTCAATGGGGTGTAAATGGAAGGACACAGATTAAAAAAACCTGGCTTTTCTCTCTACCCTCACAAGCAACTCCAAAGAAGTTAAATGCAGACCACAATAAAACTGAGATTAAGACTCGTAAAGAAAGCTAGGAGAGATGATGATCAGTGAGAGACAAAATGCTACAGTGAACATCTTGGTGAAAAGAAAAGGCTTTCTTCCCCAGCTGTGCCTGTGGTTTGCATTTTAGTAGCAGGAGCAGCACAATAAACCGTGTTTAAGAGCAAAATGGAATTACTCCCTCACATAAATCAGTCCCCAACTTCTGAAATAACCAAAATCTGTAGTAAATTAAGACATTAATTCACAATGACTTGAATTCATTTGAAATTATTTCCTGAAACTGCTTCTTTGAACTCCTTTACTCACCCAAATTTCAAGCAACAACCAGCAATCTCTAAAGATGTTCCGGGGGACCATGTGTATTTTAGGCATCTTGGACAGACAGTAACTAAGTTACTTGTTTTGGATGACTGTCCAGGGCCCACTAGTTCAAAATGCATATCAATCACATTTTCCTCTGAAGCACCTCTACGGCTGCCAGCAAATCCCAAATATCCTGCCAGGCAGAACATCTACCTTCATTTTATTTTTGGCTTCATATAATCCAACAACTGCCTTTACATTCTGCAATATTTCATGGGGTAAACTCGGATAACTGCTCTCAAATAAAACCTTTACCTTGCCTCTCTGTTTTTTAAGCTTCTTTACTGTTTATCTTTTTCAAAGAAATCAGTAATCTTCCATTAAAACTAAAATTGCAGAAACAATACAATTTACTCTTTTCTTAAGTTCTTTTCACGAAAAATTAAGAGCCACTTGCCCAACACAAACACGAAGTTTTGGCTCCATCAGGAGCCTTGGTATTCTTGACGTTTTGTCTTTACCAGGTCCCGGACTTGTGGGGTTTTAAGAAAATAATGCATTTTCACGTCTCTTTGAAGACTGTTCCTAGCCCATGAGTTTGCAAAATAAAACCAAAAATCACAAAGGCAGCTCATGCTAGTTTTTTAGCTTTTTAAACATCAAAATTTTTTAGCCAAATTCACTATTTTGCCTAATTTGCTTACCCTCTAGTTGCCAAACCCTCAAAAAATTCCTCAGAACATTTAGACTGCCTACATAATACAAGTTTGTTCTTCCAAAACTGCCACTAAGATCACAAATAATTGCTGAGATGTTAATTTTTGCCTATCTTACTTGATTAACTAGAATGAATAAAGACAGTCAAAGCTGAAGCACCCTGGCCTATTTAATACATGGTCAGAAGTGGCTGCTTTTTGAAGAACACTGCCCAACTCCCACAACTCAAAACCCCTACAAGAGAAGCTGTGAGTCTCCACACCTCTGAAAGATCAGGTCCTCCGGCCGCACTCCTGCCCAGCATCTCTGAACTGAAAATAAAACATTTTCAAGTGAGATGTGGTGCTCCGAGCCTTTTTCAGACACTTTGAAAACATGAACCCTAGAGAAAGGGTGCACAGGGAAGTACCTAGAGAAAAAGCTTCCGAGGTGTCACCATGCTGCCTTCTCTGGCTAAAAACAAAGCACTAATGTAAGCCTTGAGCTGAAATACCATGAAATTTAAATGACTGTTCCCCACCCACAGTCTTCAAAGCCTTTTACTGAAAGCAGTCAAAATTCACAGCACAGCCCGTGAAAGAGGCAGGGTAAAAGAACCTTTAAAAAGTCAGAAGACAGGCCACAAACCCACCTGCCTTTTACCCAAGAATACATTTATTTTTACTTACTAGGTAGCAAAGCTTTTGTTTCTGTCATTGCAATGGCAAAATGACAGCAGAAAATTTTATTGGGAAGGGCAGTTTTTAAGCACAGTCCTGCACTAACATAATTACAAAGAGAACAAAACAAGAAGTAGGTGTTTCAGAAGAAACAAATTCTATCACACCTGCCTCAACTAAATTAATTCCCACAAAAGTAACAATGAACGTATTTGCTTTTCCTGCAGCGTGCCTACAGAACAATTACCAGTAAAGAAGGAAAAGATCCAAGTGACCTCACCAAGACCTCACCTTTTTAAACGCACCAACAGCAATTCTGTTTTTAACAGTAAAAATAAACATTCATTTCATCAAGCACCCCAAGTTTTACTCAAAAACTCTTCCTAAGCTGAAGAGCAAAGGGCCAACTTCTGTCAAGTAAGTAGCAAGCCTTCCTCCTTCAAGTGTTTCACTTCCACATGCCAGGGAATCTAGTTTTCCTCCAGCTCTGAGAATCTGGCTCCTGCCTCCAGAAAGGCAGGAGGCATTGACAGGAAGCACTGTGGGGCTGCAGAGCTCACAGCAATAGGAAGTCACATTCTTGTCAAATTTCACTGCACCCAACCATTTCCTTTTTCTACATCAGGCACAGCCAAAAATTTCTATCTTGACAGAAATGATTTTAAGTTACAGCAGTTCAGCAAAATGCATGAAAGAGCTCTGCGGTCACTGATAAGCTTGACCTGCTTAATAATTAAGAATGATAATCTTCCTACAGTAATTAAGAGTGATAATCTTCCTATGGGAGCTGCCTTTTGCTGTTTCTACATTAATCCAAGCCTTTTAGTTTCTTTTTTATAATGAAAGGCCTGTAGGACAGCATGTATTTGCTTGCTGGATCTCAACAGCCCACAGGAAACCTGTACACTGAACCCATTAAGTGCCAAAAATCCCACTATCCTTCCCTGTGCCTTGCCCCTCCCCAGGAAAAGAAAAAAAGAACACTAACTAAAAAGGAAACTAAGCAAATACAAGAAAACTCAGACCTAGGACTTTAAAAAGTAGTAACTTCTGCTTTTAATTTATTCCTGTTGATCTGAACAGCTCACCTGATACCAGTTTCCCTGAAAAGAAGTTACAGAAAAGTCACTAAGATCATGTCTCAAAGCTACAAAAAATACCCAATAGTAGAAAATATCAATCTGGACTTTGAATTTTTTCCTCTTTTGTGAATTTCAGCCCAAATTTTTAAAAACCAAGTATAATCTTTGAGCATCAACCTTTAAGAATAGTAATTTAGCCATGAGCATTCAATACCATGCTTTGTTTAAGCCAGTGCATGAAAACAGAAAACCAAAATGAGCTCAGTATGGAAAACTGTACAAGTTATTTAACAGGCAGTCTCAAATGCTACAAATGAAAAAAAAAGCAAACACTCCAATATACAGTTTCACTGCATTGGCAGTAATTTATTTTAGAAACTGATAACATGCTGGGGAAGTCCCACAAAACCTTCAAACCATGCACCACTTGCAAAATCCTTTTACCAAACACCTGCTTGAGTAATAGACCAAGACCAGCTTTCTCAGGGCTATGTTTCAGTTTTATAAGGACAGATGTTATTGCCACTATTGACTGCCAAATTTATTAAAAACTTAATTATCTCCTCCAGCAGATGAAACTTCATACAAGACTTTCTGAAGCATCTCCAAATGCTTCAAATTTGTTGCCTCAAATTTAAACTACATAAGTTCCCTAAAAAATACATAGTTTTTCATGTAATTGAAAAGCATTTTCACAAGCTGTACTGTATGAATGTGAAAATATGATAAAAATAAAAATATACGGAGAAGAAGCAAAGCTACACTTTTCTTTAAAGGTACTGTAAGCATGGTGCTGCAGGGGGAAGCTGTGGTCACACAGACATCCTATGCACAGGAGGGAAACTAAGCTGCTCCCCCACACCCCAGGGGCCACTACCAATCTTCAGGATGAAAAGTTAAAGTCACTAGCCAAATACCAACAGTGAAAAAGTAGCTTCAACCACAAACCACCACCACTATCTCACAGGAGCATCACTCTCTTGTTGTTGTTTCCCACCCCTCCCAGTTGGGATGTATTACATCTTCTTTAGGCCCCCTCCAAATGTTTCAGCATCCTTTGACGAAGCTTTCTGTTCTGGTGCACTAATTCATTGAATCTACGCCATATGTGATGTGTGGCATTTTTTTAGGCAGGATACAAAATACAGAACCTTATGAAGAACCTCTTAAAAATAGCAATTTAAAAAAACTGCAGACTATTTCTATTAACTGGCATTTATTAACTGACAGCACTGTGCATTTTCATCATCATCTCTATGCTTCAATAGCAGAGTCATATAAACCTACTCTCAAATAAAGAGCTTTTCTCTTGTAGCTTCCCATACAAAACTCTGATTATACTTCAAAGTACATGCACTCCTGCAGTCAGAAAAAGAAAGGGGAATCCTCCAAAGCATCAGATCATTTCTACTTTTTCACCTAAAGCCAGTAAACCCCCAAGGTGACAGGACGCCACTGCAGACAGCCTGCAAAATTTCCCTGGCTGCCCCTTTTGCAAAGTGCAGTTTGTTGATCTCTCCTGTCTTGTGTCACTCGTCACTCTGGGTTATGGTGTGCAAAATGGAAAGACACCATGACTTAGAGCTATTAATAAAAACAAGCATGCTCATGGTGTGTTTGTGACCTGCTCCTAAGTACTATTGTGTATTTATGGTTCACTGGATTACATTGTTAAATGAAACACTCAGATATGAAAAAAATTATACCAGAAAATTCAAACTGGCAAAGAAACTACAACAAAAAAATTGGCATTACCAGGATTAGTAGTTGCAACACTTATCGCAGAAACCACCGGGTCCTTACAAAGCATCTGGGATCTGTTGAGGCCAATGCACAGCACATGCTCTCAGCCAATTTCTTCAGATCTACAAAATGCTGCAGCGTTCTGCTATTATACAATGTAGAAGCATATGAAACCTGCTTCACAGGTTTATTAACAAAATGTCTACCACCAAAGAAACCTCAGGTATGTTATGGCTCTGAATTCCAGCAAGGGGCACCTGAAGTCCACAAGTTAACATTTGCTTCCTTCAGCAGGATAGCTGTGAGGAAAGGAAAAGGAGGAAAAATAGGAGAAAAAAACAACAGAAAGTCAGCTTTTGATTATCTTATATCCGCCAAAAAAAGTACTTGCAATCGAGTACAGTATCAAAAGTCTACCTCCCCTAGACTCTTGCATTTCCTCCTTTATTTCAAAGCTAGGAAGCTAATCAGAGTTCACCAACTGGAAATGTTCACCTGTGAAACCAAAGACAAAGCATCATTAAAGCTATTTTTAGTTTCTTGACAAGCCTCTAACCAGACATCTGCTTCCAGTGCAATAAAGGATGCACTTTCTTCTGCATGCAGAAGAAACATGGGGTTTCTCAAGCTGCCCACAAGAGGAAAAGCTCCTCCAGATATAAAGATCCCTCTGCAGCCCAAAGGTGTATTTAACTGGTCTTGGCCATACATCTCTTGACGCTTCTTGCTCTTCAAGATAAGCAAATTAGTGCCATGGTCCTGCATGGGAACCCACACAAAGGTCCCACTGAAGCCAGAGGGGCAGCTGAGGTAGACTGAGGAGCAGGACTCACACACAGCACTTTGCCCCTTCTTACGGGAGCATTTGGATACACGGATGGACATACAAGAGCAAGACAAAGATCAGCAAAGTGTGTCCAGCCTCTGAAGAGGCTTCTTCTGTCACTCCATGGCAATAATTTACACTAAAATATGAGCTACATGGCTTTGTAAGGCAGATCTCCAATCATGTCAAAATGGAAGCTGTGGCTTTTGGCACGAATACAGCAAAAACACAGAGGAAACAGAGAAACTTAAGGTGCTGCCCCAAACCATGGTCAGCAGTAGGTAACATGGATTTGCAGTTACCACAAAGTCACATTTTCGACACCTGCTCCTACCTTTCCACACCTTGCAAGCTTTCAGTGGGTAAAGGGGAAAGGAAAAAGATCTGAGCACTCAAACCAAGTGTCATTGTCCCCAAACCAGTATGCACACCCAGAATGACTTAACCTCCATGTCAGGAAGCATAGGAAAGTCAAAGATGACATGGGACAACCTGAAGTTTTCCAAGTCCCAAACAAGTTTCCTCAGCTTGGGAACAAAGGCAAAAGTTCTCATCTTAAAATCTGGAAGCGTGCACTCTATGTGGCTGGACACTGCCCTGCCCTCCCTGCACAACAAACGTTTCAGTGATTGTTTCAGGGACAACAAAACACAGCCCATTGCTTCAATGACCAAAAAGCATGAATAATTGTTTTTATTTACAAGGAGAGAAAAAAAATCCAAGCAAGACTGAAAGCATGGGGACCAGGGCAGGGGTGTGTGTTCGTTTTAAAGCGACTACCCGCATCTGCGGGATCAGCCGCATTATCCCAGCAACACTGAGAATGCTCACAAAGGCCAGAAATGTCCCCTTTTCAAAAGGGCAGTTTAAATGCTGCAGAAACTGGGTCAGCGACAGGCCACAGAAATACCTAAGCAGGCAGCAGGCACCTCGCGAGCTGCAGGCAGCAGGCTTGCAGCAACGGCCTTGAATAAAAGACAGAACACACCAAGACCGAAATCAGACAATAGCTATTGAAGAAAGGCAGTTAACAGCAACAAAGCACGTAAAGCACGGGTCAAGGAGTCGGTCAAGTACAGGCCCTTCAGCTCTCTACCCTTCTTCAGTTGCCAGGAATGAAGATTTAGACACAAACCAGAGATGTACATGGCCCACAGCACCAGCAGGCAGGCACAAAAACTGAGCAGGCATGTGACATCCACAACACGGTAAAGAATTGCAAAACCTATTCTACAATATTACAGGGCTGCTTGTTTGCGAGGGCAGCACAATGCTTCTTGTTTTTCCAGTTTCATTTTTTAAAAAAAACCAAAAAAACCCCAGGAATTACACCATTTTTTCTTATACATGGTTAGTGTATTTACCATCTCTGTGATCAGGTCTTTATTGTCAAACATTTATTGACGTGCAGACACCTTAACTTTAAAATGCTAACCCACAACTGCAATCGATAGGACAATGTCATTTACGTACACAAAATCTAAGAGACGACCTAGAATGTCACTGGTGAGGTCTGACTCGCTGACTGCATAATAGCTGACACCAAGCGAGTGTGCAGCAGGACAGCTGCACACATCTGCCAGCCACAGTCAAGAGACTTGATTCTGTTTTGCACAGACCTTAAAATCATTTGACGTGAACGGAGGTGGTGGTTACCCAGGGTGCAAGCAGTTATCTATCAGTCACTCTCTCCTTTCTCTCATTTCACTTCCCTTTTGTTATTGTCTATCTTTCTCTTCATTGTTAAGACTGAAATCTGCAGTTGTCCCTTATCAGTTTTGCCAATCACTTGAAATGAGCAAACTCTCATTTATTCCCTACCTACCAGTATCTTTGTTCACTTGGTGTTTTTATCAGGGCACGGCTTTTTGCCTTTCTTTGTTCTGTTCACAATCTCTAGTGTTTTTTTACTTGTTACCATACTTTGCCCCTGCCTTCGCCTTTCGAGCAATTACACCCCGTCTTTCCCTGCTGCCAAATTCTAGCCCAGACATGTTCAGCATCAGAGCCAAGCAGTTTCCAGTGCCATGTGCAACTTGCTGGCTGCCCAGCCTCTCTCCCCACAACCAGGCAACCATGCATGGATGGTGGCATCCTGTTTCAGCTGAGTTTTGTCTCACCCAACACACTGCTCCGAGCTTTGGAAAGAGGCATCAGTCCCTGTGCACCAAAGCAGATGTGATCCATAAGCAGCACTCCCAAAGAAAGGTCTGGTGGTTGCAGAGTGCCTTTTGTTTCCGCAGCAGAAAGTCCAGTGAGACCCAAGGTGCAGCCACAGCCTCTGCCCCCAAAGAACACAAACTGATGAGCCCAGAGGGGATGAAAAGGGGAACAAACTGTACTCAGTGCAACCTCACAGCGTAGTTTGCTGCAAGACAAACACTGACAGGCACCTATCCAGACAGTGGGAACTTAATGAGGGGAAACAAAACCACCCCTCTACTCCTGCCACATCCCACAGCCCCTCCACCCAGAGATTTAATATCAGGACACCAGTGTAACCATCACACTGGGCAGCACTCATGTACAGTAATGGCATTACTACTCCAAAATGCTCAGCATTTGAGGCTACTGCCTGGTGCAGGAGCTGACCTGCTATGGCATTACTTCAGCCAGGATCTGGTGCTCAATGCCCAGACTGCACCAAAACCATGAGTGTTCAGCTCTGTGCACGATGACAGTCACTAGTCAATAACTTTGGTAGAGTTCTAAGGTAAAAAGATAAAACTTTTATATTTCAATTTTGAATCCTTTTAAAAATCCTTGTTAGATTGTCCCTACTTTTCAAGCAGAGAGCAAACAATTTCACACAATAATTTCTGCATTACTAACTACTGCAAAGGCAACCAAATCTTTCAGGAGGACACCTCCAACTGTGATATTTCATGCAATGTACATCTTCATACTCTAAGCAGTAGTCAAGTAATTACTTTAAACTTCAAAATTACAGGTTTTATTTTCTACCAAATCTAACCAACTGTATTATTAATGAATCACTGTGATTTATCCTCCAAGAAAATTAAACAACTGTATTGTCAGATAATTCAGTAGACTTCAACTAGTTTAGCTTTTTATCATACAACTCTCTCAGGATTCAGCTGTGTTGTGGAATGACAACAGCTAGCACTAAAGTGTAAGTGATGATGATGGGTTTTAAATGAGGGAAATGTCCCCACAGACCACACCTGTTGATAAAACAGCCTGCCTGGAACAGAGGAGTAACTGACAGCTTTTACATATTGCCACCCAGAAAAGCCTTGAGAACACGATGCACTTTGGCGCACTGACACAAGCGACGAGGAAGTCCGAGAGCCTAAAAAATCCAGTGCACGTGCGATTTCAATTGCTTGTGTAAACTGCACCTCTCGTCCAAGTGCACTGCAGCCATGGAGTTAAAAGGAATCACAACATGCAGGAACCTCAAGACCTTGGAAGCCATTCAAAGGATCCTCCTCACAAATAATTAAAAAAACCAAGCATGCAACTGTTTTTTCCTCTCTCTAGTGCTAAGCACATCGTACTGAGACTGCTGGCTCAGAGTCAAAGAAGTCTCCAAAGTCCCACTTTGTTCCAAGTGTATTCCCAACTGGCAGCACAGCACATTGCTCCAACAAATGCCAGGAGATGGCATTAAAGTGCATACACATGTATGAACCGAATTTTGTCTTGCGCATGGCTGCTGAACCTGTTCCTGTCCTCACTGATAAGAAACAAATACCTGCAGCTGAAGGACTGCAAAGAGTTGCCTCATGTCACCAACCCCATGTGCTGCCCATGGAGAAACACTTTGGGAACACTCACCAGAAAAAGATACCAGCAGGAAGCAGGATACCAGATGATCTTTTCTTTTCAATTTGCTTTTGATAATAACCAGAAATCACAGAAATAACTGAAGCAGCTTCACAAGAAAGGTCAGATCTCAGTGCACCAACAAACTTTAAGAAGTGTTAACATTTGGACTCACTGATTGACAACCACTGTCAGCTCTGAAAGAAGTGTGCAGGAGTCAACAGAGGCACTCACAGTGACTCAAAGCCAGTCTCTAGAATTCCTAGAAATCTGAGTCTCTATAACAATCCCTTTTGGATTCTCTCCTGGGACCCGCAAAAGCTTTTCAATCAAGCCCTCCTTAATTCAGGAGGAGAAACTGTAAGAACATGGCAAAATTCAGGGGTCTCAGAATACAACAAAGAACAGTAAAAAAAATAGAGATTATTAATTTTCTACTAGATCAGATATGAGCATTCACATGTTTTTAAAAAGCTGGGAAATTCTGCTCAGGAGATAAATGTAAATATGCTACCAACAAGGCAGATAGTCATCATTTATCTCTATCTACTTTGTAAAGCTGAGACTGCCAATTTAATTCAAAGTTAACTTTTTGTTTTGAAAGATGCATATGTAGGTAACAACAAAATTATGCTTCACTGTCTCAAAGAAAATAAACAGGATCCAGAGAGAAACATTAAAATAATGAATAGCAATTAAAAAAACTCAAAAGCAATATATAATGATTTATACATGCAAAAAAGTTAGCAAAAATCTATGCCAGAACAATTTGGGCTTAAGGTCACTGTTTTTTTTCATATACACACATAAACATGTATTTTTAAAATTCAGGCTTCTGAAAGTCTTCCCAAGCATTTTCATGTGTGTCAAATTATCATGCTATTGATGTGCAAGTGTCTCCAAAGGCCAGACCAGTTTAAAATCTTAGTATTACAAAGGAAGCAAGTTCTTTCATAATGCAAGTGCAACTACGTTACTGCTTTTGGCACCATCACATCGGCCAAAAAAACAGTTTTAGGCTTAATAAATACTGAGTAGTTCTCTGCATTTCTCTTATTTCCTCACAGAACATGCTGTTGCAAACAAACATTTTAAACAGAACTTTTTCTTTCTCAAAAAATCCAACTCAGAAATACAACAAAACCAGGAATCAGAGTCAACACAGCCCATACTTTTGACAGCACTGAACAGGATACACCATCTTAACTTTCTTTATTTCCAAGTCTTTACAGCTCCTTCATGTGTCTTCACAAAGTTTTAAAGCTGAAGTTGTTTTTTATCAGGCAGTAACTAAAAGCATTATTTTGCACTTCAAATTTCTTGATTTTGCCATCTGCAGAGTTTTGGTATGCAGGTGGGTCAGACGGTAAACAAGTAGCTAGAGCTCTGCAAGAGTATCTTGAAGCACACATGGAAGATGAGAACTTCAGTAAAAATAAGGACAGAGGCCTACTTCACACCTTCCTCTAAGAAATTATTTTTCCTTCTTTTCCTCATAATTCTGAGCAAAAAAATCTTCTTCACTGTGTGTGAAAAATTCCCTTGTTTATATATATATTTCCATTGCCATTTCTAAAAGCTACTAAGACAGCACACACACACACACAAAAAAAAAAAAAAAAAAAAAAGCCTCAGCTTTATTTGTACACCACTTTGGGGCCAGGAGGTGGAGAAGAAGATAAGGCGACAATTAACACCACCAGCTTTGCCCTCTTATCTTCCTTATCTCAGTTGGCAGCCTGGACATAACATAGAATGGTGGACCCCTGAGACACCAAGCAGACACCTAAATTATTCATAATGATCACATGTTTCTCCCAGGTGACTAGCTTATTTGATGAAAGCAAGCTCTTCTACAAATACAAAGCAAATATTTGCAGTGAGTACTCAGAACTCTGCTAAAGAGTTAACACATCATCACATGCAAGTATAATATTTGATATATACTGTTCCCCACCCTGAAGTGGATGGGGTGTTTCTGTCCTGATGAAGAAGGGAGTTGGTCATTTTGCAATAACCACCAAAAAGAAAAAGTCTCTTCCCAAAGCACATACTTGAATAAAGTGGATAAAGAATGATGTCTAAGACAACGTTACTAAGATGTTTCTTAAAACTCAGGTTTGAAGTTATAACTATTTATAACTAGCTATAACTATACTATGGCGAACACCTAAACTACTGAAAAGGATCCTTCACCTACTTGCCCACAAGTCATGTAGCCAGAGCCAATGCCAGCTTTCCTAGAGGACCTTTTTTCGTCAAATAAAAATATGTGAGTCATTAAAAGCTAGGTTTGTGTCACTCTTGAGTATCTACAAAGATGAGAGCCAGGTAACAGCTGTACCTATAGCTCTTTATTACACTACATTAGATGGATTTCAGGACTCTTCATGCTCTGCTTATAATAATCAAATGAGAGTACTGGGGTTGGTCATTCAGAAGCAGACTCCACACAAGTTCTTACAAGTAAGCAAACTGTTGTTTAAGCTTTCTTCTGTCACAATATGCCCATCTGCAAAAGTGGAAAAACTGTGAAGCTAAATTCTTACACTGTGTCAATTTTCAGACTGTTGACACTGGTCTACAATTCCAGATGTTTATTGTTTAACTGCAAAATGGTGAAATTGCTGCAAATTAAGTCCTCTTATAGGCAACTAAGAACAGCTATTATGGAGGTGAAAATAATTTATTAATAATAAACACACATATCAAAAGCTAAATTCTTTGTGGCCCACTGCCCACAAATCAGAAGGATTAGCCTGAGATTAACAGACATCAGAAATCCATTACGAATGTATTAAAATGTAAAAGTCGAAGCATAAGAAGAAAGTTCCTATTCTAAACTACTTTATATTACAGAAGCAGCAAGTACAGGCTACAGGGACACAAAGTTTACAAATAAACATGAACAAACATGCCACAGCAGCTGTTTACTTTTGCTTTTCTTTCTCTCTTCTCTAAACACACAAAATGTGTCCCAACATCCCGTTTTTTCAAAACAAGGCCGGTTGAGTTTAACAAGACAAATGCCCAAGCAGACTTGCAGAGCTCTGGCAGCATGCGACTGGCCGGGCATTAAAAGCTCACCTTCCCCGTGTGTTTGCTGAATGACTACACCAACAGGCTGTGCCACGAGATCTGTCTCTGCTCTCGCACAGCTCTGCAGCCAGTACTGAACCAAACACAATGGGAAATAAGACACCATATGCCCTTGTCCCACCTGCTCAGACCAGGCTTGTCCTAACTCTAAAGGGCATGCATTTTGGGTGGGCTCTGTCCCAAAGCACAGGCTATGGGGAGCTTACCAAGTGAAAAAAAAGAAAAAAAAAGAAAAAAAGAAAAAAAAAAGAAGAAAAAAAACCAAAAAAAAACATGCCCAGCAAATGATGCACATGTGTGTGCACCAGCTAGCAATTGTTCACACAGTGCTGCCACTGTGTGATTCGCCACACCATCCACCCAAATCCCAGGAGCTGTCCCCCGGGCTATCCATCATCCCAGTGCAAATGCTTTACCCCACTCCTACCCCACAGCCACTGACTCGAAGGCATTACTCCTAACACACAAGAGGCTGCCCATCTCAGCCCCACACTTCTGAGGACTGGCCAGCTCATCTATCTCACCAACAGTGAGCAGAACAGCAGATCTGGCTGGGCTCCTCCCCAGCTCCTCCTGCACTGCAGGTAAGGGAGCAGGTCAGCCCTGGCACAGGCACCGCCACACAACCACCCACTCCCACAGCAGCCCAAAAGGCAGGGGCAGCAAGAGGCAGGTCTGAAGAGGAGGAAAGAGCAAAAAGATGCCACAAGGTCCAGACCAGTGCCACACCAGCACAGGTGGGACTCCCTGTGCCCGACTGCAATGTGAGACAAGCAGAACAGAGATGACATCCTGCAGGTGACACAGGGCACCCGTCCCACACAACAGGCTGTAGACACTGAGGGAGAACTTCCGTGCACATTTTCAGCTGATGCTGCCAGAGCACAACAGGGAAACCAACCAGAGAATGATCACAAGTAAATGTTAACCATGCAATAAAACAAGTTCTTCTAATCCAGAGAACTTGTAGGGTTGCACAAGGCAGGGGACAGCACCAGGCAACACAGTGCAAGACATCCTCTTCCTCTGGCAGTACAGAAACTACAACCATTTCAGGCATGACCCAGACAGAAGCTGAAAAAAAAGCAGAGATGCCATAAGACAGTATGCAAGAGATCTGCAGAAGATACAGAGAACAGAAAGTGAAGCCATTATTAACACATGAAAACAAATAAATAACTATATAGGGCACCAAAATGTAAAGCATAGTTTATTTGTCCTTTTAAAATAGATCATTACACATGAGAAAGTTTCCTCCAGTAGCACACATCCACAAACATAATTTCTCCATACACACTAATTCCTGTGCAAACAATGACCTCACAGTCCCAGCCTGCTATTTTTACCAATCTAGAAACTGGTGTTTCCATAGAAGCCTGGGTGGCTTTTCAAGGCACCATGACCCATATGAATGCAGAAGTGCCAACTGGTAACTACCTTACCAAGACTGCCTTAATTTCTCAAAGTCAAGTTGTCACCCACAGATGAGAAAGTCCATTTTAGGTAGCATATGAGCTGACACAGATCAAAGAGTCTCTGGTCCAGCCATGACAGCCTCCAGCCCAAGAGAGTGCACAAAAGTAAGAGAAATATAGACGACATTCAAGCAGAGTTTGTTCAATGTAAACAGACAAGATTTCAATAATGAGTGAGACTGCAACAGCAAGTCTAAGAGTAATTAAATATGGCCACATATCACCTTTAAAGTATTTCCATCAAGGTCAAGCAGGACCTACACTGGGGACAGAAGTTAGACACCTCTTTGCAAACAAGTGCAAGACTGTCATTTGCCATTATCTCATGATCACAGAAAGCCACAGGGTCACATTCTCAGTTTGGTATGAAACACTGTACAGCTGGCCTAGGCAACTTCTCTCATTTATGAAATGTCTGAAAACAATTTACAAATAAAGAAACAAACAACAGCTGAAACATTTGTTAGCACACAGCACTGCCATGCAATGTCCCAGAGAAAAAGAAAACCACATTTTTTTTTACCCCCTCTATCATCAGGCAAGCAACATAATTTTGTAAAAGGACCAGTATTTTGGAAGAAGCAATGCACACAGAAGAGCTGCTCCTAACAGCATCTAATACAAAGTTCAGCAAGGCAAAGTTCATCAGTGAATCAACTGCCACATAAAACAGAGATAAACAATTAAAGCAGCAGGAGTTCAGCCTGCCACCCTAGCTGTGCCTGGCAGAGGCATAAGGGAGGAGAGGAAGAGTAACACTGCTTATTTTAGAAGGAATTCTATGTTCCTTCATTTACTAGAGAACCTCCAATTTCATTGACCTCTTACAATTCTTTTCAGTAAGCTGCTTTTAGTCCGGTTTCACAATATCCTGTGTTCCTCACAGGTGTTTCCTTAGGGATTTTCACCCAAGTGTTATAGGTGGGTGTGTCCATCTCAATTCTCCTCCTTTACTTCAAAGGATTATGTAAAATAAATTTAATTTATTTAGGAATCTAATAAAATTAGTAGTCCCTTGATGATCTAGAAGAAGTGGAAGTGGGGCCCAACAGCCACGATTTATCAATTAAAAACAGAAGTTAGTCAATATTGAAGAAGGTTTTAGTGCTAACCACTAAAAACATACATTCTGTGCATACTGCAGAAATTGCTACCTTATGCAAGTACAGTAATGGGACTAAAAAGCTTTTTCCCAAGAAACTCAGCTTTTTATTTTCTTTTTTAATACACATATGGATTTTTGTTTGTTTTGAAAAAAAATATTAAATACACTAAAACCTTAATAAGAAGTAGCTTTCACTATTGCAAGTTAAGACCAAGCATATATTCTGGGAATAGTCTCCATGTAGTTAGATTTACTTTTGGGGTAAGTTTAATGACAATCTAAATGATCAGTGGAACTCCATACAAGCATAGGTTGAAAATATTAAGATGGTTCCTTTCAGACAGCTTAAGCACTCACTGACACTCTCAGAACTACTTTTCAGCTTTTCATTTTGAAATACTTTCTCAATGGACTCGCACTTTGATTTTAATAAAAGATATTTTAAAAATAAATACAACAAACTTTTTTTTTTAATATTCAGACAATTCTGCTGGCACAAAATCAATTTTTTTTCATTTCAGTAAAAAAAGCAGAAGGAAAAAGAAAATCTGGTTGATCCTAACCTGTTTTTCAATCTTTCTTTTCCTGCCATAGCCACCACCCAAGCTAGTTATCTGACACACAGGCATACCACTAATCCCATGCCACTACTTTCTAATTGGGACTTTCAAAAATTATGGCACTAAGACCACAGGCTTTTTGGAAAGATGAGTCACCTCTGAAGCGTCTTAATACTCCATCCACAGCGCCAGAGCTCATTTGTGCCTCTTGACTAGAGACAAAGCTGTGGCCAGGGAGGAATTGCAATGTACAGTCTCACAATGCGCAGGAGGCTCATTCTCCCACTGCCACTCTGTTTTCTTCCTGATTCAAACGTTGTAATTCCATCTCTGAAGTATTCCCTAAACCCTCTAGCAATTCTGCAGTCTGTGCACCTCAACCGCTTTGCTCTCTCTCAGGCAGCTAGTAAGCTACTCCCTTGCTACCTCTACCTTTAATTTCTCCTCCACATCTGGAGCACTATTTCACAGACACAGCAAAACCAACAGGATTAGGAGTAATTCCACCAAGCAATAAGGAGAGGTCGAAGTGCTGGGCATCAGCTGTCACTCTCAGACTGCACTGACACCCTAGCAGGAGCCCACCGGGAGCTTATACCACCTTCTGCCCCAAGCATCTCCAGCCCACAGGGTCAAATGCTCTCCAGAGATCAAAGGCAAAGGTTCAATAGAAATGCCTGACTGAGCCAAATTAATCACTCTCATCATTTTCCTGGCAGTTGATAACTATGTACTCTAAGCAAAATATGCCCTGCCATAGGAAAAGGCTGGAAAATGTCTTCTTCCTGGCTAATTTCATTCCATACTTCTAGTATTTTATGGATTTCCCTTCTCGTGGACATTCACTGTGCATCACATATTAAGAATGCACGCTTCACATCTTGAGTACAGCAGTTTATTCTGGTGCAAATGTTCCTTAACATGCCAGCTGCAAAACTGCATCCTCAAAGACCTTTCTCCAGAAGTCCTCAAAACCTAAGTACTAACAAGGTCATACACATGAAATTACAATTTTTTCTGTAGTCCAAGTATACCTCCTTGAAGGAGAAAGCTAAACATCTTGATAGCATCATTTGTGCACATCATCTGACAGTACTGTCTCTTTATTTGTGCCAGACTTCTGCATTTCACAGAATCACAGAATATCCTGAGTTGGAAGGGATCCACAAGGATCATCAAGTCCAACTCATGGCCTTGCACAGAACCATCCCCAAGAGTCACACCCTGTGCCTGAGGGCACTGTCCAAACTTCTAGAACTCTGTCAGGTTTGGAGCTCTGACCACTTCCCCGGGGAGCCTGTTTCAGTGCCCAACAAGAAAAGGTGAAAAACCTTTTCTCTAATATCCAGCCTAAACCTCCCATCACAACTTCAGGCCATTCCCTTGGGTCCTGACTCATTATGCTGCTTTAGCAAGCATCTAAACCTTCAAATTTTGTTACTGCCAGTTGTGGCAACCAAAATCACCAGGATGAAGGGGTGGGAGTACAAAAAAAAAAACCCGAAAAACCTCAAAATAAAAAAAAACCCCAAACACAGTAACAAAACCTTTTCTTATCAACACCTGTCATTGACTGTTATGAAAGGCATCTTTTTACTCCTAGCTTTCAAATGTAAGAAAAGTTTTTTTAAGAAAACTGGAAGCTCTTTAATAGGCTAGTCCAAATACACATTGTTTTAATTCTGTCAAAGTCTGTGGCCTGAAGTGTCTACTGTGCTGCATTTCTTATTTCAGAATCTGATCCAGAGAGACACAAAACAGCATGAAGCAACCTGTGGAAGCATCCAAGCAATCAGAATGGCAGGAATTGTAGGGTGGAAATTAAGGAGTTGATAATGATCTTCTCCTCACTCAGGGCAGCTGCAAACCTATGGACCTAATCAACCATTTCTCATTCACCTCTGAAATAGCTCTTCACAAAAATTACTATTTTGACAATGTCTTTTACCTCCATGCAAATTTCTCTATTTGTTAAAGCTAAACCTAAGGCAGAAACTACAAGACCACATCCATCTCCCTTGTGCACTTGCCACAAGAGCAGCAAACCAAGAAGACCACCCCAAAAGGAAGATCTTATGATGCACATGCACAGGAAATCCGTTAAAGGACTGTTAATACTGCTTTTGTTGTGTTTGGTTTTTTCAAAGTAGGCTAGCAAGTTCCCAGGGAACCCACTAACCTAGAATTAAAAACTGAATAAAACAATGTTTTGGAAAGAGACTTTCTCTTTTACGCCCCAAGATTATGAACTCCCTGTATTTCCCTCACCTCTGGGGAAATTTCTAATTTCTCCATCTCCTTTAACTTCTGCTTATCCCCTACATTAAGGTGCTTTGCTTCTTGGGGCTTCACATCAAATTACAGTTGCTTCAGCTGATTTCCCCAGGGCATGCAGTCAGACAATGAGAT
The DNA here is from genome assembly GCF_031753505.1 of Anomalospiza imberbis. Classification (NCBI taxonomy): domain Eukaryota; kingdom Metazoa; phylum Chordata; class Aves; order Passeriformes; family Viduidae; genus Anomalospiza; species Anomalospiza imberbis. Next base: position 16,684,293 of record NC_089684.1, read on the forward strand.
GAAGATGCTGCAAGCTTCAGGTTTTGCTGCTACAGGAAAAGGAAATTCCCATGATTTCACCATATAGTAATGTAAGCCAAGGGAATGAAAATTAATCTGGAAATAAACTAATAAATTCTAATCTTTCCAATGTACCTTTGCTGTCTCTTCATCATGAAATCTACGCTCTAACATTCCTTCAGTATATAGAGCACACACAGGTCTATGCATGTGTTTACATACAGCAGCAAACCAAAATAGTTTAGAAGATGCACACAAGCCAGAATCTGTTCAGGGAAGTTCCCTGAAGCATTTCAGTAGAAGGATGTTTCCAGCATGCAAGTTAACCTCTACAAACTTTACTCCCAAAAAGCAAATTCATTTTTGAAAACTAATAATTACTAGAAAAAAAATTAAGCACCTGAATGACCTAAAAAACCCTCCAGTCAAATCACTTTTTCCTCTCCAAGTCTCAAGAACTAATTATTTTCAATAATATTTTTATTATTGCCATAGTAGCCAATTACTCCATCCACCTCCAGAGAAGAAAAGGCAAGTAGAGAATTTTTTCCTACCTAAATTACATCTATCTGACTACTAACGAAACAACCAGAAACAATCTTAAGCACAGCATTAGACTAAGACTACTGCCTTCTGACTACCTCCCGATAAAGAAAGCATGCAGGTAATAAAGTTACGCAGTAAAAATTCTGCATCCAAAGCATAATAGCTCCCAGATGAAAAAATCAGAAACTTCTGTACTTGTGCAGGGAAATGCAGCTTTCAGTAGTTTACCCTTCTTTTCATAAAAGGAGGCAGGAAAAAAAAATTCCCTCTACAGGTAGGAATTGGGGCACTTAGGCAAGCACAAGTAATCAGCACCAGCTGTCAGCAGCCACAGTAACTCTCACATCCTGTTTCCAAACCACCTTTGTAATTCCCACGGAGATGAGGCACAGGAGCATTAATGTGATGCTGGGTTCAGATGAGAAGGCTCCCAATGGGGCAGCAAGGGGAAAAGCCGTGTGAAGAAGCTTTGCAGTGCAGGACAGACCCATCATAAGCATCCAGTTCCCGCCACCCAGGCTTACTCCTCCTGCCAGCTCCCAAGGCTTGTGTTTTATCAGATCTGTTTGCTCTCAAACCTAAGCTAAGGGCAAAGACTGGAGATAAATGAGAAAAGCATTCGTGGCTAACTGCTGCCATCAGAAAACAGTGCTGTTCCACATGTTTATTTTAAGTCTTGTGATCTTTCTGGCTGGCATGGCACTGAAAGCTGTAACCACATTAACACATACCAAAGGAAGGAAGTGTTTCACTGGTAGATGTCCAAGCATTTTAACCTGGACACTCAGAGGAAACAAAATACGCATTTAAAAAATAATCTGCGATGCTATTTACCTAACCCTTCAAAACAGAAGGCCTGATATTAACAGAAACCACAGAGTTGTGGCTATAGTTTTGAAGAGCTTCATTATTTATCTGATTTCAAGACACAAGGGCAGAATATTTATTGTTCCATAGCAACACATTAATAAACCTTTGGCTCTAAATCTCCCTCACCTCTTTCCTTGCTTTTGTACAAATTAACACTCCAAGACTACTTATATTTACAAATTTTGCAATGGAAAACTGTCCCCTGCCTTAAAAAAATTAATTACAAAATATACAACAAAACAATAAATAAACATTTAATTTTTTGTGTGAAAGCAATAAGAAGCAAATTCATCTTAGAGACAGGATTAGGAGAAAGAGATGCAAGAAGTATTTTGTACTTGCATACGCTGAGCACAGGTTTTTTGGTTTTGCTAATAAATCAATATTAACATTAAGTTGAGAAAATTGTAAGCCACAATTAATAAAAAACTATTTAACATGCAGGAGAAAAAAGTAATTTTTAGTAGTCTGCCCAATTACACTTTGGTATTTCCTAAAGCAAAAACCAAAATGAACCTCAATACTCTTGCTTCCATTTGAGTTTTGCTTACCTTTGCTCCTGTGGATGCTCCTCCACATCCTCCTCCGAATCGGCCTGACAAACAGAGAAAACGCTGTGTAAGAATCTCAGGACTGCATCATGCTACACTGGACATACATACCACTTTAACTCCATCACAGATGGACTCTTATGTGACTTGTTCACAAAACAAATTCAGAAATATAAAATTCCTACAACTCCTTTACAAGTCAAGTAAGGTGATTGATGGACATCCCATTTGAGGTTTCAGCTCATCTTGCAAAAGATAAATGGTGACTTAACCTGACTACTCTGCTGCTTGTTCCCAAATGCTGACTGAACAGACCCATTTTCCATTTATGCAAGTGTCTCTATACAAAACCCTCTCACACACAGAATCCCAATCTAAAGCCATCAATTGCCCTCAAACTACAGGAAGACTATTTCCTCCACTTTCAAATTTTCTGCCTCATCAGTAAATTTCAATAGCCAGTACCTGAGGAAATAAGATGCAGAATGCCTTGAAATGCAGATCACCTGTCAATGCCAAAAGCAAAGGCAAAGTATCACATTCCAACTGGCATGGTGAGGTCCCAAACCCCTATCTTATCAGTGATTAGCAGTATGTACAGAAAGCAGAGAGAGCAGAAGCTCTGAACACATCATCTTAGCTCAGGTGCTGCATTCAGGTAATTTTCAAGACATGCAGCTGAATTGTGTAAGCTTGCAGTTCACCACAAACCACTTTGAGCTGTCTACAGAAATGAATTCAAGTGTTGGTTCAATGAGCTCCCTGCAGGAAATCCATTTAAAACAAGAAGGTAGCTACTCTGAAATGGCCAAGATCTCCAGGAAAGCTTTAGGTACAACTCAAAATAAAGTGTGTTACAGCCACTCAACCCCTGCTGATGAAACCAGGGACAACTTTAGGGCAATTAACATTTTTCAGGCGGAGGTCACAGTCATCCTGCCAGGAACAGCTGGTGAGTTTTCCCAGCTTCTGCAGGTGATGGTTCTACAAGACATGAACTAGAGACCTTAGCAATGAAAAGGTAGGGGGAAAAACACTTTTAAATTAAAAGACTGTACTTTCCACCACCCCTCCTACATGTTTCCCACATAAGCATATCACGGAACAAGACCCAAGCCCCAGCTTTGACTTTACCTATTTTCACTACATACTGGAAAAAAAAAAACTGTAAACATGAAACATCTTTCTACAGGCTTCAGATGCTTAAGCAGATCAGGTAGCCCTACCTGCCTAGTGAATGGGACAGGCAACAGGATTTCTGAAGACCTGAGCTTCATGAAGTGAGGAAAAATGACAACCACACTATGGCAGCAAATATGCTTAATGCTAACATTAATGCTAATAATTGTTGTGTCTAAAATAATGACCTTATGGCTAATACTAATACACATCTTGCCAAAAACTACCAGACACATATGAACTTCCATCTTTTGTCACAAGCAGCTCATACAAGAGAAGCAGCACAGCCTCCGCTATAACATAACCAAATCTGGAACGAGACTGACAGGGAAGTACAAGTCAATTTGAGGATTTGACAATCTTTCTGTACGCTTGCCCAGAGGTTGAAGACACTATGCTAATTGTTCAGGATCTGCAGTACACAACAAAGCTCTTCAGCTCACATCTACCTAGAGGTCCCAGCATCTGGCCCCCCTGAACACCCAGCCATCTCCTCTAGAGACCTTGCAAAGCCTTGGTGCTAGACTTCACCAGGATGGCATGGTACAAACCCATCATGTTTTCTAGCTTCGCCAAGCTCCTTTTGCACTTCTAGGACCTCAGTACAATACCAAGCAGAACCAGAGGACGCTTTATCCACCTTCTCCAGAAACAGCTCCTCTGCCACAGCCAGATAGCAAGCTATCCTCATTTTAAATGGCTTAGCATCTGCCAGGCATCAGAAACCTGGCTCTTGTGTCATTCACTGTGCTCACCCTTAACACTAGCCACCTTACCATTTCTCCTCTTCACTTTTCACCAAGTAAAAATGAAGCAAACTAATATACAGTGCAGCCACAGCATATCTCAACTGTGCAAGGAAAAAAAAATTAAAAATCACCCTCAACTCTGATCACACACAGACCCCCATGTCCAGCTTTCTCCTATCTTCACTCCTCTGTGTGATCCAGGCTACATGTGCATGTAAGTTTACATTGAGGATTTACAAAAAACAAAAAAAAAAAAAAAAAAAAAAAAAAAAAAAAAAGAAAAAAAGAAAAAACTAGTATTCTCAAAGTACAGGGCTACAGGGGGAAGGAAGAGAAGACCTCCTGAAAGTTAAAATGCAGTTCCCAGCAGTCTACCTATGAGAAGAGAAAAATCCCCTTCCTCCAAACATTATCCTGAATATGGGGCAGGTGCTTATCTTGTGTTGGAAAGCCCCCGAAAGCACCCCTCTTGTGTCACACAAGTCTCAAGAGCCTGAGCTGACAGCTACGGCATAATCTGCATGGCCATCCAGCCCCAAGTCCTATCAGCACCATCCAGAAGCTCAGCTGGGAGTCTGGAGAAGCCTTTTAAAAGCCCAAAAAGGAACACAATTCCCACTCCAAGCCTGTCTCAGACTTTCATACAAATTGTGTGTCTTCAGATAAACCCTGCCTTGAAGTAGGTGGCTCTGTACATTTAATTTGTGCACAGCCGATGGGATCGTTAATGACACACTGCAGATCCGCGTATCTCTGATGAATATATGTAAGATCAAGGTCTTCATCAGCTTTCAAATCCAGTAGAACAATTAACCTTACTAGCCCCTGAGCTGCACTGAAGAACAGAAATTGAAGACAAGCTGCTACTACTTGCAAAAAGAAAAAGAAAAAAAAAAAAAAAAAACATCTTCCAGACCTGAGCCGAGCCTTTTAAGTGAAAACTCAGGCAGCAGCTCTGTATTTGTCCAATGTCTATAAACAACCATGATACAGTAAACATTGCAGTATATTTCTCTAAAATTCAAGTACCTGAAACAATGTCACAGTAAAGTGAAACAAGAAGTTGTTGTAATCTCCTTAGTATATGCAACCAAACTGTAACATTCACAAGGCATTCCTCTAAGGAAACATCTCACTCATCTCCTGCATGTGACACACAGGAACAGTAGAAAACCCATCACATCAGTCAAGCACTAACATCAAAATAAAGCTTGGTACACACTGACTTTGATGACTTACTGTCATTTTCAGTTGTGATAACAAGAAATACAACTTAACCTTCATTATGTCATTTTAAGGTAGCTCGTCCCTCTGAACTGAAGGGGCCAAAGGGAAAGAGTTCTGCAGGTACCCAACCTGCCTGCTCCTGCCTTCAGATGCTCCCAGCAACCACCTACATGGCTTCTGACAGACAGAAACATGCAACTATGACTCTCTGATACCTCTTTTAAGTGGCGGAGGCCATGAACAACAATTGTCATTTGCGTTTCTTTCCTACACTTGTATGTGTATGTTATGTTTAAAACATAACTAAGTGCCTTTCAGCTTTGCACTGAAGTGCTACAACCTGGCTGTCAATATCTGCAGCTTTTTCAGCCTTTAGTGGCGAACGGCTTGGATGTCAAGTCTTACATAAAGGAACTTTTCTTTCAAGCATTTTACTTGAGTAAGTATTAACAAGTTGCAAACAAACATGCAAAACCACAAAATTATAAGGGGTCTATAAAAACCACAACTGCTCTAATCAAGTCTCTCACACTCAAGATTTTCCATGTCAAAATCCCACTGTTTTCAAAGAAAAATCCAGCTGCCCATCCCAGGGACATTTATAAAAGGGAGGTTAAGAGCAAGGAGAAGGAGAGCAAGGTCAGTGGGTGCTCCATGGTTACCCCACACTTCACACCATCTTCAGCAAGAAAGAAAAAATGGGCACAAGGGAATACAGCCACCGCATCCGACTGGGAAAACCAGCCGGTCTCAGAGCTAAAACAGGAATCCAGGAAGAAACATTGAAATGCTGGAGGAAGCAGCAGACCAGTGGAAGACAGTCGGCAGGCTAGATACAGCCAGCTCCCCCTCAGCCCCGGCGCACGAGCCCACGCACACCGTCACCAGCTGCAGTGCTCCAGGCACCCTTCGGGCTCGGCTGCGGAGCAAGAGCAGTAGGTGAGCCATCCCCAAAGAGCTCTGCAGGCTTCAGAGGAAGCCGGAATCAAAAGCCCATGAGCACTAGGGGAGGGGAAGAAAGGAAAAGCACAAATATGTATAAGAGGGAAGCTGGGAGGGGGCACACAAGAAGCACAAACAATGAAAGGGAAGCAAGAGGAAACAGAAGGTAGAACAACCAAGTGGGGTGGAGGCACGGGCCCTGGGCGGCTACACTCCAACATGCAAATTCATGCAGTTCACGTAGACAAAGTGATGCTGTGAAAGGCCTAGAAAGCAACTACAAATATTAAAACGCTTTGTTTCCCCTCCCTCACCCCTTAGCATGATGTCTTTATTCGCTACATGCTCCTGGAACAAAAGCATGTGCAGGCAACAGGATGGCTGAATGGGTTACCAATCCACCCAACTTTCATCCTCAAATTCTGCAGGCAGCAAGGAATGCTCAAAACTGCTCTGTCACAGGCAGGCAGTTGATGATGCATGGAAAATAAGATAATAGTGTAAAGCCATGACAGAAAGAGAAAAACAGCCATCAGACAGCATTGGTAACCCGCCAGAAACAGGTTAAAGGGCTGGCAGACAGGGCAACCTAATCCATTTTCCTGCTGAGAGCAGTTGGAGGGAGGTGCTTTGGCAGAGGAATATGCATAGTTCCTTCCCTGGATTTTTCACTTCTGCAGGTAAAATCCTCATTGGTGCTACACTCCCTCCAAAAAGAAGCAGGAAAAACAAAATAAAGGGCCAGAACTATCCTATTCCCAAAGCCTTCATCAAGACCCACCTTCAAACACGGGAATGCAGCAACTCTTGGATATTCCCTATCAAACAACATTTATTACCCCCTCAAAAGCAAGGAAGTTCTCCCTGTTACTACACCCTTACCATCACATCACCACTGCTGTGATATATGAACACTGGGCAACAACCCTCATCAAGGGTTTAACTGAGAAAGTCTATTCCTGCAAGAAAGAAAACATGGAAAACCTCCTTGTAACAGCAGTAGGTCAGACCACTTTTTTTAAGTGAAACGTGATCAACATGCAATAAACCTCTTGCAAGTTTAAGCATCTCTCTAACAAAGGGCAGTCAGATGTTAACAGATGTAGCGATTTTCCTGGTCTCAAGAACTGATGCTGGCTTCTCCACTGATGCCCCTCACCATCCCAGCAATCACCCAGGAGGGCAACAATGTTGACATGTCTTTAGGACCTCACAAACACCACAGAGGATCACAGCTGGATGGGCAATCCTCGACTCTTTGGGCATCCAGGGAAAAGCCACTACCAGCCACTGCACATCAGTGCCACCACTCTACAAAAGAGGTGCTGAAAGGGTCCCTCACCATATCTGCAAGGACTCAGGGAAGCCTCTTTTCCTCTTCACCACAACAAATGGAAAAGGTGGCTTCAAATGTGGCCACAGGGCCAAAGCCCAACAAGGGCTGGGTAAAGCCCTAGTCCACATGGAAACAAAAAAGCAAGCATAAGGGTCAGACCTGTGACCAAGTTTTGGTCTTAAAACCTATCTGAGGAGCCCAATCCTTCTGTTCAGCTCGAGTAGTCACTCAAGCATCAGATGCTGCTGCAGCCCTCAAGCTCAGAGGGAAAACCCATGCAAACCAGTCAATGCACCACCATTACTCAGAGACCAGCTCATCTGACTTTTAACCTCTTAAATCAGCAAGCCTATTGTGATTTACTTCTCCCTCTGTCACAGCTGAAGCCAGAAGACTTCTTTCTTTCCTGCATACCTAACTTATCCTCTACAGAAATGATGGAGGAACAGCAGCCTCAGCTTTGTCTTCACTGCTGCAAGAACTGAGCAAGACCATATGCTCAACTATGCCAAATTCATGGGTCATTAATGCCTGGTTTTTCTTTAGCCAAGCTAAAGCACATTTTTATGAGGATGCTCAAGAACAAAGTGTTTTCCAAGAGGACCTAATCTCCTCAGGAAGTAAACATCACGTCATCGTCACTCAATTGCAGCTTCGCTATGAGAAGCAACTATAAATGACTACATTACACAGTTCTACATCTAATGCATCTTAATATCTTCACTGTAAAGAATGCAGATGCAAAAGGCTGAGCTCCTCAAGCATCTCTGCACAGCGACTCTACACCTCCCCTTAGCTACTACCACACCTGCAACAGGCAAAATCTTAATAGCACAAGAAATGTATCTTATAAAATTATTTGTACATTCAATAGATAAATGACACTTTCATAACACCACAGTACAAAATGCTGGGTCCTGGGAAGCAGCATCAATTGTTAGCTAGCTGAGACACAGCACTTCTGCTATTTTTCCTTACATTCAAGGGTGTCAGTGGCTGAGCACTAAACAGAGAATGATATATGGGCTTAAGACAAATAAATTACCCGCTTTTGCCCCTCATATAAGATGATGCCCCTAAGGACTGCTTCTTCCCGTTTATGAGCCTGGTGCCTCGAAGTCTAGAAGGCCAAGCTGAACATATGGCAGAGTCCGTCAGTGCGAGTTAAATGACTGCCTCAAATGCCATAAACTCCAGACCCCGCTTCCAGCGCCCCTCCTCGCTCACCAGCCCCGCCGGGCACTGTACCATATTGGTTCCTCTTGCCAACACAGAATTTATCACATCTTGTTACTGCCCAAAGAAAACGGCTAAACAAGACAAAAAAAAAAAAAAAAAAAAAAAAAAAAAAAAAAAAACCACGAGACGAAGGGCACCATAAATGATGTGTCATTTGAGGGGGGGAAATGGCTTCACCTGAGCAGGCCTAAGATATAAATATATGCATATTCACGACAGGCACGTCTAGTGCGTTCCGACCACAAATGCATTCGTTTAAAGAAATAAATAAATAAACGGGGAGGGGGGGAAACCCCCAAACGGAAAATAACTGAAGCCGAACAACCACGCCGCTGGCGCAGGCTGGGGGGGCCGCGGCGCTGGGGCTGCGCCGTGACAGCAGCGGGCGAGGCCGCCCCCGCCCCGCCGGCCCCGCGCCCGCCCCCCGGGCCCCAACACACCCGCACACCCCGCAATGGCCCCGGCCCCTCCGCCGCCCCCACCCCCCGCGCCCCCTCACCTGGGCGGGCAGCAGGAGCTCCCCCTCCTCGGCTTGCCACAGCTCCACCACGCCGGGGATGGGCTCGATGGCTGCGGGGGCAGAGAGAGAGAAAGCGCGGATGGGCAGGGGGCGGGCGGCCGGAGCCCGCAGGCGGCGGCCCGGGGCGCCCCGCGCCGGGGCGGGCCGGCAGGGACGCGTGGCCCGGCGGGTACCGCGGGGCCGGGAGGAAGGGAACTGGAGTCGGCGGGAGAGGTGAGCCGCGTCCCGGCTCCCTTTGTGTGCCCGGGCTGCCACCGCGGCAGCCGCCCGAGGGACGGCGACGGGGGCGGCGGCTCCGCTCTCGAGCCCGGAGCGGGCAGCGCCGGCATCCCCGCCCCGCTTTGCCCCGCCGGTGCCCTCACCTTGTCCCTGCGCCTCCCCGGGTCGAAAGCAGGGCAGGAGGACGTGGAAGACGCCGAGCAGGAGGTTCATGGCCGCGGCCGCGCGGCAGTAGCTGCCGTGCTGCGGGAAGCGCAGCCCCGCCATGCCGAGCCGCGCCGCGCCGAGCTGCGGCTGGGGCGGGGCGGGCGGCGGCGGGGGCGGCTCCGCGGGCACCGGGCACCGCCCCCGCCCGCAGCGCGGCTGCGCCCGCCCCGCCCCGCAGCGCCGCGCACATGGCCGGGCGGCAGCGCTGCCGCCCCGCCGCTCCCGGAGGCGCCCGAGCCGAGCTCCCGCAAAGCAAGGGGGAGGCGGGGGAGGTGTTGTGCGAAAGCCGGATCGGTTTTGTGTACCTCGGCCGTGCGGTCGGACCGCGAGCTGCCCTACACGCTGCCCGCTCTTACGCCTGTGTGGGATGTCACCGCGCCGAGGGCCGGGGCTCCCCGGTGATTTTTAGAAACAAAAAAGCATGAATAGTGCGAAGGGAAGACACCAGGAGCGCGAAGGGGAGGGGAGAGCGCAGCGAGGAAGGCGGGGGCGCGTGGTAGCGGGAAAGACAATCAAAGTCCCCCCCGATCTGGTGGTCCTATTGCAAATCTCACAGGGCCGGAAGGAATCTCTGCACGTCATCGAGGCGACCCCCTGCCAAGGCAGGGCCGCCTGGAGCAGGTGACACAGGAACTCCTCCAGATGGGTTTTGAAGGTCTCTAGAGAGGAGGACTCCCAGATCTCCCTGGGCAGCCTCTTCCAGTGCCACCAATCCGGTTAATTTGCCTCAGTATTCCTTTACTGCTTGGCAGCACTATATGTTGAGGGTCGCTGCTGCTGTTCAGATCCATTTTGGTCTTAAGCAACTCTTCAGGTGCCTGTTGGATCTCTCATGGAATTACACGGTGTTTGCAAAAGAGAAGTGTAGAGCAGAGCCCAGAGACAGTTGTGAGGGTCACACGGTTTTAACATGTATGTCACATACCCTTCTAACTGCATTTTAAAGTGCTTTTTTAAAAGTCCCTTCTGCTGAAAAAAAAAAAAAGCCCCCTCAGATGCCTTAATTACAGGAAAAAACAGTTGTTAAACTAGTTCTGCAAACCTCAAGGAGAAAAATAAAGTAAATACTCTGCTAACAAGGTTTGCGCAGGCCCCAGATTGCATCTGGTTCTCCCCTTAACAATCATACATAGTAACTCACACAAACACTGGCAGCATGGGACTTGGTCAGCAAAGGCTCATAAATAAAAGCCAAAGAAATGACAAGAACCATTTTTAGCCCTGCACTGAGATAACACATGAGGACATTTGGGACCTTCGTCCCCAGCAGCAGTGGGTCACCTGCCCAATGCCCTTTCTGCTCAGCGCTTGGAAAAGCTTTTCCCACCAGAGGCCATTCAGTTTTGACTGGAGGTGCAGGTGGGTCTCCACAAAAGAAGTGCCGACTCCCTTCCTAAAGGAGAAGACTTTGGCATTTGATGTTGCACAACTGCCAAAGTATAGCCGGCAATGCAGCCTTGTCTCCTGCCCACATCCTACTCTTTCTGTCTTCTCTTCCCTCTTTTTCCTGCTCCCTAATGGTTAGATAGGTCTTTTGTTTTCCACACTGTGTCCCCCTGTGTCTTTAATCTTATTGCCTGGGCTTTCCCATACATGGGCAGACGAACACTGTGGCACCCCTCCACCTGTGTCCCAGAGCACCCCAGGGCTTGCAAAGAAACCCAGCCTTTCAAAATAGGAATGGCTGGATGTTTCTCTGTTGGCAAACATGCGTCTGTGCTTGGACAGGTGCCTGAGTACCTGCTTTAGAGAAAAAGAACAATACAATGGTGTAAACCTTATATGACAACCCCACCCAGGGGCTGCATGGCACCATGAACATGCTGTGCATTCAGTAGGGAACAGTTCCCATTACATCTACAACTGGTTCCAGTTGGAGTACTCGTTAGAGCTGTAGACTAATATTATTTTAACTTACTAGCTTTTTCTTGGTGAGTTTTTAAAATGTTGTGCCAGCATGAGCTGATGATTTTTTGCCTGTCTAAAAGTTAACTTCATTTTCAGTGCCTACAGGAAGGGATCTGGCTGGACATAGGTTGGGGTTTAAAGGGAAACGCCTAGACAGTCTTGGCTTAGCTAAGCAGGCTTAAAAATGTTAGGTGAGAGAGTTGGCCTGAGCTGCAGTCCAGGCTCGGACAAGACTCTCCCCAGAAATGCTTCCCCCTTGCTCTCTGTAAAGCAAGGAGCATGCTTTTCAGCTGTGGAAAGGGCTGGGGAGCAGGGGAAGTGAGGCTTTCTACAGTCATGGCAGAGCCACTTCTACCAAACAGCCCAGCTGAACACTTTGCTTTCTGGAGGCTTTTTCAGATGCAATGGGCAGGACTGGGAGGAAATCAGGGCCGTGATGCAGATGGTGTGATTGCATGGGGAGATACTTGTTGTGTAACAGACATCAGATGGGAGCAGGCAGCCTAAATTACATCGCTGCTCTTGTGCCTCTGTGCATTCCTTTACCAGCAAAATATGCCCAAGACTCTTCCTCATATGTGAGATGGGATGTACATGATGCCATGTACATGGATATGCTCCTCAGGCAGCCTTGGGAATGTCACCAACCACTGAGAGCATGGGTGCTCGGCAGCACAGGGCAGGGCAGGGTGGGTGGGCAGAGCAGGAGAGAAGCAGAGGTGGAAGCTTTTCCTCTCAAGTAAAGCTCCAAGTGACTTTGTAATCGTGAGAGGGATGTTTGGGCTCCTCTAGGCTGAAATACCTGCATCTCTTGGCCTCGGTTGCTCAGCAGGACACTCGAGAGCCCCGTGTCTCACAGCACCCTTTGCCCATTCTTCTCTCGGCCAGCTTGGCGGGTGCCAGTCCCAACCCGCCCAGGGAGGGTTTGCCTCGCTCCGCAGCCTGGCGGGGGCTGCGCTGCTCCTCCTCCTCGCCCACAGCGCTGCCTGCAGCGAGCGGGCTTGTGACACAACTGTGCTCCCTGGCAGCTTGGGCATTCCTCACACCGCATCCCTCGTTGTCTGGTTGTGTGCACACCAGCACCAGCAGTTTTCGAACTGCATCCGACCTACATTTAACACCTGCTTGCTCCTCTAGTCTGACTGCAGACCCATGGGTGAGAAGCAGCTCGGTGTGAAAGGGGAAACAAAGGCTGCCGGCAAGTCCCCGCCGGCCCTCTTTGATGGGCTATCATGGTACTTTCCTGTTCCTCAGAAATTTCTGACTAATCTGGAGCGAATGGATTCACCCCACTCGCCGGGCAAAGCAAACAACTGCTAAAATATTTGGATGAGGAACTTCGACGATGCACTGGGCGGGGGGGATGGTCCAGCTTGTGAACCTGGTGCAGCACCCCCTGCTATCGGCAAACGTGACAGTGGTCTTCAAAGCTCACAGACCTACTGATGATGCTGTTTTCCGGCTAGAGATTTTTTTGAGGCTGTAGACATACTTAGTATTCATGCAAAACAAATCCCTGTGCTGTCATACTTTAAAATCTTTGACTTGTTTTTTCAGGAGTAGGATGTGCTGCTGAAATATTTATTTTTACTGTTTACCTTGCCCTTGAACTACAAGGAAACAAACTACAAGGAAAAGGAGCTGAGTTTTACCTACAGCAGTCTGGAAATACTGCTGTAAACTTCTGCAAATCATAAAGCACACAGAAATTAATCCAGCCATTACATTGCCATTAAATGCCATTACAAATCCCCATTACTTGCAGCATGGGAATAGTTACTTGCCTTTCAAAAAAGATGTAAGACTTTAGAGAAACACTAGGCAAAATCAATTTCTGGGGGAACTGAGCCCAGCAGAAGACTTTATAGTATGCAATCATATAATTTGCAGCCATGTATTGTACCATATGCAGTCAATGCTCAACGTAAGTTGAGCATATTTAGGTATTTCAATTAGGTGCAGTTTGAGAGACAGTATGCACTGAAGGTGGTATAGTTTTCTTTTAAAAGCCCCAGGAAAGTGGTCAGCTCACTCTGGAGTGTTACCTTCACCTTGCCATCACCAGCAAGGAAATCAGCCGTGACAAGCCCTACTGGCATGAGCTGATATGCCCATCCTGCGCTCTGCATCAGGCTCCAGTGGAGCTCAGGGCCTCTCCTCACCCTCCCCAGTGGCGTCCCTCCCCTGCCAAGTTCCTCTTTATCAGCCCCATGGCTACACATCCCCACACCCGCTCCACACGCCCGAGGCCAGCCCTATCAGCAAGCGCAGCACTGGGCAGTCCCTCCCGATAGAGCTACAAATCCCAAAGAGAGATTGAGAAGTGATAACGCCTTGCCTTGGCTCATCTCCTCGCCCAGCTAGCTCATTCCTCCCCAAAGGGCAGCCTTTCCCCAAACACCCGCTGCTGGGCCACCAGGCCGTTCACCAAGGGCTCAGTCCCACGCAGGCACAGCCAGGTCCTTCAAACCTGAGCACACACCTATGTGCTCCAAACACCAGCTCATGGGCGAATGCACAGGGAGGGGAAAACAATTAGCGAGAGAGGACCTGGCAGAGTATAGCCATAAAAGTGTGCTCGGTTGCCCGCGGGACAGCTGAAGATAAGCAGCCCTCCCTTTTCTTCCCGGCATTCGCTCCGCTGCCTTGCTTAGCCAGCCGGCGTTCTGGGAGCAGCACTCTCCCTCCATCTCAGTGTTTGTGTAACTCCCAGCAGAGCGGGGCTGCGATCTCCGCCGGGGCCCCTCTGCATCATTAGAATAATAAAACAGTACGGGAACAAGAGTTTCTCTCTTCCTTCTGGTGACAATTACTGTCATGCGCTCCACCACTGCATGCTCCCCCCCGCCCCCCCATTCCTAGCAAAGATTCTTAGCGCAGATTGTGAGTGCGGCTCGAGCTGGGCTGAGCCTAATTCTTTTAAAGACTAATTCAGCCTGATAAGAGTGTCTGGGACAAAGCCTGCCCTGGCAGCGTAATTAAAGAAGTACAAATTGTTTCTAAAACCACACGCTGGAAGAATTTTTACAATTAATGACCAGTTGTCTCTGCTGGGGCTTGTCAGGGAGGAATCGCTCTCGTCTTAGGCGCCCGATCTGGGTCAGCAGCCCATCCATCGCCTCTTTGAGGACGGGAAAGCGAACAGGCAGCGGCACTGCCCCAATAAGCTGTTAATGACACCGCACTCATTACTGCGGATAACAAACATCTTGTTTCTAAGCAGAATTTTTGCCAGCTCGCTTTGACTTTCTAGGCTGTGATTAAACACAGACAGAAAAATAGGGTGTGCTTACCTGGCCTACTTTTATTCGTTTTCCCTCTTCTCATGCATTTTTGATTGAAAAAATCTGCATGGTAAAAGAAGCATCTATGTGATCACACAGAAGGCTTGATGAACATAGGACAATATTAAGTTATTTTAATGGTGCAACTTCTGAAATATTGACAAGAAAAGTAGCATGGTTGAGTGATCTATTAAAAAAAACCCTGCTTGCTCTGGAATCTCGAGTATACATACATATATATATATAGATATCTCCCAAACTCCTCTGTGTACTGAAGAAGAAAGGGTCGTAAATATTTTTATTTTAAAAAGCAATGTTACCATTGTGGTATCAATCAAATGCTAGGTAATTTAAAAAATATGCTGATGTGCTCTGTCCTTTCCTTGCCCTGCTCTGCCTACATTTTTTAGCACATACACTGCATCCACTTGAAAGCGTGGTGGATCCTTGCACACAGCAGGATTTTGCAGTCTCCTGCGGGACCCACCATGTTACAATAGCGTTCAAAGCTTTATAAGCTTCATTTAGTTTCAGCAAGCCTGTTGGAGCATTGTCTGTGCTTAAAGAGGCATTTAAAACTAAAGCAAAGCTTTGAAAGCTTCAGAGACAATGACGCTGGACTCCCTAAACCCATGAGTTCACTGCACGGTTTGAAGTGATGGCATCATGTAGAAAACATGACACGCTGCTCTGAGAGCCTGGCAGTACCTAGGCACAAAAGAGGAGGGGGAACAGAAAATCCAGGGTGCACACTCAATTTCTGCCACTGAAGGTCACATGCCTAGACTAAAGGGAAGAAAAACATTCTAAATTATTTTCTGCCTTTGAGATTTGTACCTATGTATATTTATTCTCTCGTTCTGGAATGATTTCTAAGCCGTTGATACGTGTGTTTCTAAGCTGTTACAAATAAAAGAAAACAACAGCCAGAGCACACAGTAAAAACAAGGGAGGATGCAGCAGCCATGCTTCTACAAGATATCCAGCTTTTGGTCTAGGTGGTTTGCACATCCCTGGACTGTTCAAAAGGCAGCATTTAATGCAGAACTACACTACCTACAAGCTAAGGGAAAGAACATTAAAACGGGCATCAGTAAAACTGTGGTTTCCTGAGCAGGCACTATTTTTTCAATGTACAAGCCTGCTTGTCACCATTTCTAGGCAAGGGCATGCAGTGAGAAACTGCATTGGTAACATCTCAAGGCAAGAGGAAAAGATCCTCTTGAATCCCAAAATTAAGCATCCACCCTACCCATGCCACCTCATTCAGGTGGTGAAGGTTCCAGGTCTTCTTGGGCTGCAGTGGCATGAAGTCCCCATTCCTGCCTTGTCAGGCTTCCCTGGTAAAACCCCTAGTGCTCTTGATCACCAGGGAAAATGACAAGGAGAGGCAGACCCCCACAAAAATAGCCATGATCTGTGTAAAAACAGCACCTTGTGGATCAAGTCAGCTACAGGATGCCCATAAGTAGATTGAAAGGATAGTCTGTAGCAAACAGGTGTAATAAATACCAGCTTTGTGAAAAAGCCGTGGTGCCTGAGCAGGTTTATAAATGAAAGAGTAAAATAGGATTTCACAGCATGATAAATGCTGTTCAGTAATGGCTGGGCACACCTCAGCAGCACTCAGAGACCATGTCATGTCTCGCAGGCTGCATCTCATTCCTAAGACCACAGTATTTCATTGGGGCACAGCTGCAGGCAGAGCTCGATGGGCTGGAAAAGGACATGGCATGAGCCATGGCAGAGTTACCATGTGCCTAATTTTCAGTTTCGATAGCTATAGAAGGTTTTAATGGGGGTAAAATATAGTCTTGTTTAACCTCAGTCCTCAGCCCAGCAGAGCCATTTTTCACTGCAATTGAAAATAATGAAAATAAACTAGTTGGAGGCAGATAACGAGCATGGGAAATTTGAGCTCAAAGGGTTGAAGGCTGGACAAAGTGTAAAGCAACTGGAATCAGTTCAGTACCTCAGCATGTCAGAAGAAAAGCATAGCTGTCAAGAATGCAGCACTTCTACATGTGTGCAGATGCTCTTAAGGGAGGAAGATGCACTGATGACATTGAAAAAACATAGCAGAAAAGTAAAGCACATTTCAAAATACACCCAAATTGGAAACAGTACTGTTAGAAGCTTACTAAAACACAGTAAAATATTGCTGTAACTCTTTTTTAAGTCCTGAAGTGTTACTATAACAAAAATAAACATGCTGATGAAATATAAGAGAACAGCAATGTCAAACTCCTGGAGAAGTGAATGGCAAATTTGCCAGAGCTGTGCTTCCAAAACTGCCTGCACAGCCCGGGATCCAATGGTAATGGGTCACAGATGTTTTCCTTTCACAAAAAGAAGTTGAATGTGTTTATTTCTTTCATGGTACCGGCTAGAGGGCAGTTAGGGGAGCAATTGGAAACCTGTGAGTTGCAGTTATTTGATTGAATAATCTGTTTGAAAAAAAGATGTTGCCGTGCAAAATTATCCTCCCCCCTCCACCACCTCCCTGCCAGTTTTGACAGCACATAAGAGTTTCACTTCCATACAAAACTGAGAGGGAAATTTAGGTAACCCAGAACTATGTAATGTGCACAGTCTGTGAAGCACCAGGGATTTTTCATGCCACAGACATAAGGCCACCTTTTTTTTTTACACACCCAAAGAATCCAGAGATCGGGTTGCTGCCCAGCTCAGTGCCAGGGCACCAGGATGCACATGCAGGTCAGGCTCTCCAACTGGAGCCAGGTTCCCTGCCTGCTAAGTGAGAGTCGCCATGAGGAGGGATCACCTCTGGGCATGGCCAGACTTCTTGGCTCACCTATCTACAGAAAACTTGTGTGGCTGCAGCCACCAGTTTCTCACCAAGTGCCATCCCCCAGCACCTAGCTCTTTCCTCCTTTAGGGAAAAGAAAAGCCACAGTATGACAAAGGAGAAAAGAAATCCCTCCCTGAGGACAAGGGGTGCTATTACAAAGCCTTCCTGATCAACCCAAAGCACTGGCGTTTAAGAGCATTCAGGTCAGGGGTGGTTTTAATGTGGGATGAGGAGAAGCACTGCCTTGCACCCAGGCTGAATGGACAGCACTGGCGGGTGACAGGGTACTTAGAGCAGTACAACTCAAATGACATGAGGAGAAGAAAGCTGATGGTTCCCATACTCAACCCACAGCATGAACAGTCCTTTCTGGATACCTACACCGCATCTCATAGCACTTCTGCAATACAGGATACTGAAGTCCCCTCCAGGGGCCCAGCTCCATCACCACTGAAGTCAAGCATCATGTGTAAATGTGGGATGCTTCTTCAGGGGTGGCAGGCATGGCTTACAGACAGTAACAGACAAGCTTTCCTCCAAGGCACAAAATAGATATGAACCCCCACCCTGCTGACCTGGAACTGAGTGGTACCCACAGACACCTCAGCCAAGGGTGGAGAGGCAATGCTGGGACAGGAACCACCAGACTCCCCTCACCTGAAATGGTCTGGTTGCTGAAGTAGTCTCTGCAGAAGACCTTGTCACGTGGCAGACCCCAGAGCACCTTGGGGAGAAGGGAGGCCCAGGCTGTCCTGGGAAGAGCTGAAAGAGTAATTTTTTTCTCTTATTCCTATAGCCAGGAATCAGCTTAGATATTTACAAATTTCTAATCCATTTTTGAATGCTGCTTAGAGAAGTGCTGCAGAGAAATCAGGAGATCTGGACATTTTGAAGACTTATTTTGTTTCCCAGGGAGCAACTTTAGGCTTGTCCGTTTCTTTTCACAGAACATCTGCAATTCCCTGCAACTGTAATTTCTATCATTGTCTTTTGAAAATGACACTTGTACAGCCTCCTTCCAAATAATTGCAGGAACTTTCTGTTCATTAGGGGAGCATATTTTCATTGCACAGGTCTTCACCTCACAGCAGCTCTGCCCTTTCCCCAGGGATGTGCAAGCATTCAGCTGCTGTACTGACAGCCCAGGGGCTGTGGCCCTTTGCTCACCAGCTATTCCCAGTGGCATGGCTCTCACAGCTGGACAGGAAGCAGTTCAGCTCCAGCACAGTCTGGATGAGAGGCCATGCACATCGTTACCCACAGAAGCTGGATGCCTCATTCTCTGCCTGCTGTGCCAAAAATGTACTCTGCCAGGTGCCTGAAGGCCATGCAGGGTGTTGCTTTTCCAAGCCTGTTGTATATGCTGAGTTACATTCAAATGAAATGCAACTAAGCTGCTCCTCTACAGGCCTTGATAAAACATCAGACCTCTGAAAACGACACATCTGCCCTAGGAAATACATTTTGGTTATTGCAATTAATTACATTTTTACATCCAAAATCTATTTAGTTTTCAGCAAGAAATCAGAAGATGGCTAACACGAAGTATTTCCTTAGATTCTGCCATAACAGCTATCTGGTGGCTGGATAAATGCACAAGGATATGGACTTTCTTTAGGACATTGAAGACAGCCCTACAAAGAGGTTACCAATAATAAGTTGTGTTTCTATGTAAAACTGTTAGTCTTTTAACATTCAGAACTCCAGCTTTGCTCTCAGCTTTCTGGAGCATTATTCCTTATGCTGCTGACTGCACACTTGCACTTACATGTTTTCTTATTTTTTTGGCTCAGTGGAGCAAGCAGTCAGCTTTTCCCTCATTCCTGAGGGATATCAGGTTACAACGAATGTTGTTCTGCTATTATATACTTACCCAGTGGCGTATTAAAAATGCATATTTTCCATTTGATTTTTCTCCTTGCCAGAGTCAGGTTTAAGGCCACTTTTCTTTTCCCACTTGCTAGGTACTGTTAACAAGCAACTAGCTTATTCCCAGAGGTAAAAAGGCAGGCAACAATACATGCCCTGTTTAACCCCAGCTGGGGCTATAGTCCCTGCACCAATTCATTTAGACTAAGGAAATTTACAGCGCATCCCTGCAGCTAAACTACTTTTGAGTGTATTAATTTTTGGAGAAGTGGCAGAAAGATGTACATATGGAGTCTGCCTGGTGGAGAGCCAGCCTCCTGCAGCTGTGTGCACTCCTGCCCTGCCAATGCACAGCACACGCTCCCACTGCAGGTCCCAGAGGGTCTCAAGTCCCTGCTGGTGGGTGCCATGTCCCATGTCCCCCCTCCACCCTGCCCCTGGGCCACGTGGGAGCAAGCTGGCAAGTGAGAGGCCATGGATGAGCACTGCTGCTGAAGCTCTGGGCCACCTTGAGGGCCCTGTCACTTGCAGACTTGTTCCAACTTTGAGATATATTCAGTCATTAAAATTGAGCAGCAAATTCAAAATAAATACAGCCAGAAATACAGCGCAGGCTTGTTAGAGCTGTGTGCTGGAGCCTGTGGGACAGGGATTTTCCTCACCCACCACTGATATTGTTCAGTTTAGCAGTTTCATCTAAGTCCCAGAAGAATAAAACCAGGATAGAATCCCAGTGGATGGTTTAACTCCCCACAGGCATTATCCAGCACTGTTCCAGCAGCCTGCACCGCCACACAGAGCCCCATCGAGGAGAAGCCCAAACGCCACAGTGCCAGCATCTGCCCATGTTTTCCCTTCGTGTGATTCCTGCTGTGGAGGGGTGGTTCATCAAACTCACATTCCCAGGTCAAGGTACTGAAAACACATGGGGCAACCCCAGTACCTCCTTCTCAGCTCCAGGCTCTTAATGTCCAGGAGCAGCTATGTGTGCACTCATCAGTACGATAAAAACCCCAAAACCTTACCAACTGACTTTTTTTCCTGGTTCACAATTAGGTTAAATACCTTGAATAATTAAGTAGAGCTGATGCTAAGAATATTCTTTTACAGATAATGCTAGAAACTGGTAATATAGGAATCTCAAGAGGCAATTTAATCGCTATCATGATTCCCTGTAACACCAAAAGGAGGGATGCAACTGTTTTTCCTACAGCAAAAAAAGGGCGAAAGGTTCAGCCTGAAAATACATTTGTGGTATGGTAATTGCCATGTGTAAAGAGCATGAACTAGAGGATTACAAAGACAGAGAGGGACAGTAAATCACATAGATGTAAAAGCATGTTACCACTCAAGCTAGAAATACTCCTTAAAGGAATTACATTGTCTGTTGGCATATTTTATTTCCTCTTAATTGAGCATATCAAGAAACAGATCACTACTCAATGCAGACTTCTGATTTGGTGCCTCACTGCTTGGATTTGTCTGTGGCCATACAATTATGGATTATCAAAATCAATTAAATGTCTTCACTAAATAATTACCTTAGCAACAGTAAAAAAAATCACCAAAAAAAGTCATAGAAGAAAATGTTCTGAAATTATTTATATATTTATTCTAATATGACATACAATAGCAAGGAGGACAGGCTGATATTTCTAAAAGGATAGTTTTTTGTGCAAATAACCAGAAAAACATGAAGTAAAAAGCTAGAATCTTATATTCCCCACAATTCATAGTCCTAAGAACCAGAGGTTAGGAGTTTGCATAGACATACTCTAACTCAACCCACAAAAGGACTCATCTAGTTTTTATGCCAACTCATCAGTCTTCAGCTGGAGAGCTGGGCTATCTTCCTTAGCTTTATCCACACCTAAGCATCCAATTCTACCCACTTGGGAAAAATTCAGAAGATTTTCTTTATTATACTTAGCATGACAAGCATGTGAAAACAGAGGATGCTTTAGGCTTCTTTTCTCTAAGTCTCCTAGGAAACACTCCCATTCCAATCAAGAAAATATGGGGAAAGCATAATGGATTAAATTTGAAATCTAGTTTATTTCAATTTCTGCTTTTAGTAATTGAAGGTTATGCATCCATCTTTCCAAAGCATTAAACTAATTCTCAAACTGGAAAAAGATATGACACTACTGTCAACTCCAAAAACAGTTATTCTGAAAAAAAAAATCTACTGCTGTTGAGACCTCAAATCCTGCCCAATGTATTTTGGGCCCTAGAAACAGTAGTAAGCAAAATTACATTCATCTAGTTTGCATATCCCTGCTGTATTCTGAACCAGGCTCAATTGCTCCTGCAGAAAATGATGATTTACAATCCTGCTGTCCTTAACAACAGAAAAATGGGGAAAAAATCCCTCACAAAATCTCCCTTATCTATTTTAATCCATCTGGTAGGGAAGAGACCTGAGACTAACTTACAGAGATTTTTAGGCTCCCCATGAGTTCAGTAGAACTTGGTCTCCTGAAGAGCTCTGAGGAGACACAGATGCCCAAATGTCTCGCATGGCACTTAGCACAGCTATACTCTGAACCCCCAGGGATGTCCAGGGACAGGAGCAAAAGATGCTATATTGTGCTTAAAGCATGCCAGGAAAACTTTAGTTGAGAAACTGCACTGAGGGGTAAGATCTTTCTCTAAGTTTGCAGGTAAGACTGAGGTATAAGTAAAATGCAATTAATTTCAAGAAAAAAAAAATTAGCAAGACTTCTTTATGGTGTTCATGGAAAGATATGTTCAGGCTGGGTGCTTCCATAGGCCAGGCTGCAAAGCAACTGTACTTTAAGTGGCATTTGACTGAAGCACATTTTCCACAAAAGCTATTCAGTCTCGAAGCCACCTGATGCTAAAGAGGCTACCTTTTCCCACAGCAAGCTAAAGCTAAAGCTAAAGCTAAAGCTAAAGCTGCCTCTTGTATCTTGCTTTGACACCGAAAGCTGTTTCTGCAGCAAGACATGACAACACATGTAGAGTTCAAGACTTGTTTGCAGTCTCTGTGTGACTGATCTCTGATCACAGGTTTTCCTCAAGAGAAGCTCCACACTATAGCACAGATCACTGGGCTGTGCCTTGGCATCCAGTGCTCTGGCTGAAAGGCATCCTGAGGCCGAGCTGTGAAAACAAGTCAGCAATAAAAAGGGAAAGGTGAGAAGCTCGCTATCCCACAGCATCCTGCATAACACAGCCTCCCACACCTGCTGCAGAGAGCACTCCAGCCAAGTTATTCTGCTTTCATAAAAATCAGGTGCAACTCAAGAAGCTTTGGCCAAAAGGTTAAGATAGAAGCTACATGTCAAGGAATTCTGGAGCACAAATGTCACAGATTTTTATCTCTGACGCAAAAAGTAATGATTTCAACTCGAGAGGCAGAAAGGAGTGGAAGAAGGAAATTGTAGGGGTGAAACCTTGAGCACACTTGGTGGAGGTGAATGGAGATAAGAATCCCAATTCCCTAGAGGCAAAACAGGGTTCAAGCAAAAAGGGAATTTTACTGAGCAGAGGATGCCTAAAAAGGAAATTATTTTCCTCCTTTTCATCAACAGAAAGATTGTTCCAGCGACCGAGTTACCATGGAAACCAATTTTGAGAATAACAAGAAAGCATTTATGGTACAGAGCTTATTTTAAAGGATGGCGAACCATCAGCATCCCATACCCCTAACGGAACGGATAACCTGACCTGATGACCCACAGAACTAACACGACACATTTTAAAGTGGCATGGAATGGCAGGGCTAAATGTAAGAGTCACAGCTTCCAATTGCTGTACTTTGATGACCTTCATAGCCATGAATATGGGGCTCAAAAGCTTCTCCCAGGTTTAGCCAGGCTGAGTAGCACCACATCTCTCAGCATACGAAAACCAGAGACAGGTGAGCGCCTCCTTTCAAGTTAATTCATGCAGGCTGGCACTTTCTTCTGTCATTCAGTTCTACTATGAAGGAACAAACTGAAAATTCAGTTGTCAAATTCAAGGGCACACGGAACTGGCTGAATCTAGGAGGGCAGCACTTCTGGTGCCTTTACAGTCACCAGTTTTGCTTATTCCTGCAGCTGCCACACAGACCGAGCAAACTCAGAAATGCCTGCTACCCAAGGTAGGGCAGGGAGAAGGCTCTCTCTCTTGTTAAAATGTTGACTTCAGAGTAGAAGTCATGAGGCTTTTTTCTCCCACTCATCTTCAGTCTTTGGTTTGCTTTGCATTTACTTTATATTTTACTTTTATTGCTTCTCCTTGCACTATGGAGGCTGAGGGATGGGAGGCTGGCCACAGACTTGAAAAAAGACATAAATGAACAGGAGCTCTAAAATAAAGGGAATAAGGTTCTACTGGCACTGCCACAAATATTTTTCATGCAAGGCTATCAAAATCTTTCCAGCTTCCAGATAGGAGGCTGTTCTGTGCACACAAGCAGCCAAGGAGCAGTATCTCTGCTCACAGCCACCCGCAGCACTGGAGAACAACCTCGCTGCCCCAAGTCTCGGGCTAGCCTCTAACGGCTCAAGCCCAAGATAAGATGACACCTGTCAGGTGGAGCAAAGACAAGAGGCAAACCCCAAGCTTGATGAGAAAATACATTCACTTAATCAGATCTAGATGTTTTTTGAAGTACTCAGAAATCAAGCAAGCTGTCAGGACTTCAATGCAGCAATGTTTCTTTTTCAAGAGGACAGAACCTTCTGAGCAGAATCATTCTCTGCTGGCTTCTTGGCAAAACTTCTTTAATTTTGGTAAAAGCTAAGACCACGTGTCCCACTATCACTGCTGCTGTTCGTACAAGAGGTGACAGAACTGTGCAATTAGCACTGGCATGGTGTATGAAACAAAAGCCTCTGAAATACATTACCTTGAAAAAAATTACATGATAAAGTAGACAGCTTGACACCAAAGGGTTTCTTTCAGTAACTCCATAATACACCTGCAAGCCTGGTCCTCAGAATTTTTTTTTTAAATTTAATTGTAAATTATTGCTTCCACTATTGCATACTAGTTTATTACGCAAAAGCACCTATATTAGAGTATGACTATTCACCACTCACTTGCCAAGATCAGCATTTGTTAGGGTAAATTTGTCAAAAATAAAGCTGTTCTAGAAGGGCAGAGAGGGGAAATGCCATCAAAGGTGGATCTAAGCATAGATCTTGTGCTTTTTAAGCAGTGAACCCTCCCCCCTCTGGCCCTATTCTAGGATAGAGACATGCTAGGCAATAACAGTAAAAAGCCAAAAAACCTTTGCAAAAACTCATTGCGATTGTTTTTTCTTCTATCTGCTCCCTATCAAAAGCTGAATGATGCAGTTGGGGAGTTGGTATAGAAAATCAAGTCAGGAATCAAAACTTTTCATTATGGTGTTGTGATTTGGGAAGTTAATTCAAACCAGAGGTCAGACGATGCCCACTCTGTTGGCTCAAGACTGACAA
This sequence comes from Anomalospiza imberbis, assembly GCF_031753505.1. Taxonomy (NCBI): domain Eukaryota; kingdom Metazoa; phylum Chordata; class Aves; order Passeriformes; family Viduidae; genus Anomalospiza; species Anomalospiza imberbis. The sequence continues at coordinate 16,709,186 of NC_089684.1, forward strand.
GGGAAAAGTCTAAAAAGAACCAAAAAATTTGACATTAAATTTCCTTTTTTCATTTCCCCATGTTCCTATCCAGTTATCAATCAAATTTGCATAGCAGTAAAGGCAATGTAACAGAAAATTCTCTTAGTTCCAGTATAAGCATTGAAGAAAGAATAAACATGAAAACACACAACCCCAAAATGCAGATTTTAGATCATACCTGTGAAGTGTAAGACACCTTATATAAGACACCTTACCCTGTGACTGAAGACATATTTCCTACTCAGACATGCATGGTTCTCTTAGGTTTGTACAATCTTCTAATGATTTAAACAGTTTATGACAAGGAAAGGGCTCCTAGATTTTTTTGTTGAACAAAAATCTTCAACAATGTGATATCCAATTTTGAACACAACATTTTAAATTTTGAAGTTTTGATTGTGAATCTGTTTTCATTTTTATCACCTCCAATCTAAGGTAGCTTCTATAAACAGCTTGAAAGTACCAGAAAAGGTTGACGGATTACAAAGATGGATTTGAAGCTGCTTTGTCCAATGCTTTGTTTGAAAAAAAAATTACTTATTTGCTGAACCTCTGGATGGTAGTTACACCAAAAATGGAACACATCATCCAGGCCTTCTAAAATCCTCCAGAATGCTAGGATCAGCCAGAGGCATTATTTTGCATAGCTAGTAATGATGATACAGGAAAGCATGTGATTGACTTTTTTACTCTCCTTTTTTTTCTTAGCAGGAAGGGAAAGAAAGAAAACATGATCATTTTTCTCACTATAGACTGCAAAAAATGAGAATTTTTTTTTCTGCATCTTAACATAAAAATCCCATCTCCAGAATGCCAATGAGGTGCAGCCTGAAGGAAGGTGACATGATCAAAGGTGTCCAGGTAGAGTGGGATCCCTGTAAGACACAGCTTCAGTATGCAGATGGTAACTCAGGCCTTTTTCAACTCAAACACAACCTCTTCCATCACTGGCTTTCTCTAGAAGTCATAATTTTAAACAGCTTTTTCTTTTGCTGCTTCAGCAGCAGCAGCACAGCAGAAGTTAGTAATCTCACCTGGAAAAATGTGCCCCTTGGACCAGTTACAGGATTTACTTTAGCACTGGCTGCCAGACCAGTAAGGTTTTTTGAAACAAAAGGGTGGAGTATATTTTAAAATTAAGTTTTTCATATGGAAAGGCTCATCCTTTCTCAGAATAACTTGGGTTTTCGTCAAATACTGGAAACGTAAAATTGCCCAACAGGTTTTGCTTAAAAACTGTTCCTTATAAACACTTCAGCAGGAACATTTTTTTGTAAGGAAAATTTTTCTAACTAGGTTAGGTGCGACCACCACATAGCATAAAAACTGTTCATTCACTTGTGAGGCGTTATAAATGAGTCTGAAGTGACATTGAGAAGTTCAGTGGTGCTTGTGGTGGTGTTCACAGATCCTTCTGCTCCCTGGTCTTCTTGACATGCAACCTTCTGTGCATACAGTTTAAAGAGACAAGTCTAACACAGAGAGAGAGATGCTTCCCTTCCCGTATGCCTGTGCACTGGAAGGTGTGTGCTGACAGCAGTGTCAGCAGGAAGAGGAGTAAGACAGACAACCATCTGTACAGACTGCAGCGCTTCGCTTGTTCAGCCTACGTGGTTGCCACAAGCAGATCTAAAAGGGAAATGACAGTGGAGGGGTGGAAAACACCAACGGGACAAGGAGAAAAAGAAGCTGAAGAGAAAGGCTATCCTTGTTGCGGAGGCAGACTCCTTAGGAACATTAATATTTACACAGGAACTGTGTCTAGCTGGCAGTTACCTGCTGCCATCATGGAAGAACCCAGTCACAGGTGTGACACCGAGGATTAGTCGAGGACTTCACTTGTTGAAGTCACCTGTTCCTTCCCATTGAAAGGATGCACACACCATCCCATCTCAGGCCCAGCAATGCTACCAGACCCTCACATAATATTCCATCACCATCTTTGATATCTTTCCTTCCTTCTCCCACCCCCAGCATGTTCTACCCCTTCTCAGGTCCCAGAAGTGGTAGGTGGGAAAGGGAAAGCCTGTATTTACCAGGCAGGCAGCCAAACAGAAGAGATAAATTGTGAGTTTGTACAGGGCCCCTCAGAGTAAACTTAGCTGAAATCACTGGGTAATTTAAGAACAGTGGGAGGGAAAGGGAGAAGATAAATGACAGAAATATATGATCATACAAACCTTACCTCTAAAAGAAACAAGGTGAAGATAAGCACCAACCAGATCACCTGACTGGTGGAAACATGCCTGGGTGACGGAAGGACTCTCTAAGGAGCTCTTGCATTGAAGTTCTTAGTCACCATCACAAACTGGGTTTCTTTTCCCCTCATTCTCCCAAGAAGTTTCAGTTCCACCTCTGTCACGTGATTACAGCATCACTGTGCCATTTGTGTCAGAGCCCAGATTTTCCCTTTTAATACACCCCCAAACAGCCATGACACTTTACATGATGCATTAATGAACAGTTTAGCAACTGATTTGTGTCAAAACCTAAACTTTTGTGACTGCTAACATTTAACACTCTACAAGTACCATAAAGAGAGTCTTAGACCTGATGCTTGGTGTTGTATAGAGCACGTGACTGGCAAGATATAAGACAAAGAAGAATGGGATGTTTCAGGGCAGATACAATCAGCACCTTTCTTTAAGTAAGGTTTCCTAGTAGATCAGGTAGACATAAATATTTTCTCCTGCATTTATCTTACTTCACAGTGGCCAACCAACATCAGTCCCAAAGAGCAGGCCTATCCAACACCTCAGCCTAGCACTGTAAAGATAAACTCTCATGAGATTTTGAAAAGCTGGACCCGGTACTGTTCAGAGCTACAGACTCTACTAAAAACAGGTCTGATTTTCACCCATTGCACTAGTAACTGCTTTAATTATAAACCTGAATTGTAGCAAGGGCTTGACCTTCTGACTTAGCTATAACAGTTGAAAACATTTACCTTACATGGGCAAAAAACCCTATAGGGCACAAGAAAGAGAAAAGAGGAAGACATATACATAAAATAGCTGTGACGTAACCACAAGAATAACAGTAGAAGTAAGCACTTAAACTCCATTGTTTTCTTGCTAGATTCTTTAGAAATATCTCTGATTCTATCTCATGAAAACTCTGAAAATACAACTTGGGACAAAAAATCAGCTTGAGTGTTTTCATTTTTGCTATAGGCTAATAGCAAAAAATTCTCAGAAAGAAAATAATTTTAACTGTTACTGACTTTTAACTCAGCAGATGAAAGTCCCAGCTTCTCCTAAAAACAGAAGTGAACACACGTCTCAAACCACACAATCCTACGTGGTTCCATATTGTGGGATTTAACAGTCTGCTGTATATCTTTTTAAGAAGCTTCCAAAAGTGAACAGATGCAGCAGGCTCAAAGTATCTTGGAATATACAAGATACACAAATTGTCTCTTTTTCTCTCAGAAAGGATCTGGCTTGGCTTGTCCTGTTGAAATCCACCTCTGCTAAAAATCCAGAATAACGAAGAGGTAGAACAAAATAAATCTATTCCACTAGAGGAGTAAGAATCAATTTCTGGTAACGTATCACCTCTTCCGTTCTTCTCTTCAGCTGAGAAATTTCTGTTCTGACTGTTCTAAAATTGTGTCCTTAGAGAAGCGGACATAATCTCCCTCCAGGTTTGCTAACCAACACTAAGGAGACAGAACAGAAAATAAACTGCTATGGCATGTCTACGTCTGTTCTGCACCTGTAAAACAAACTCAAAAATCTAGAGAAAATTACATTGCTAGAAATTCCCTGCAATCAAACCACCTAAGTTTTGTGTCCAAAGCATAATGGCTGTGTTTGACATTTTTAAAGCCAGCTCATTCTGGCTAACTGTATTATCTCTAGGCAAATCTACCTCAAGTACAGTTATTTAGATGGTATTTATTAAATTTAAAGGTTTTACTACAGTCCACAATGCCTCTACCCTACAGACAGGAAGCCACAATATTGCAGCTAAACTTACATAGCTGGTCATATTCGTTTCCCTCTTGAATTTGGAAAGGAGCCAAAGCAGTAAAGTCAGTAAGAAACCCTCATCCCCACAGGTACCAGAGGAAGTCTTGGTGCACAAGCTGCAACGGACCATAAATTACCTGAGGCTCCTTGACAAGTAGAAGGTCAGCCACATGAAAGTGATTCTAACAGGCAAAAAACATGAGTAAGTTAATGCGCTCAATGCTCCTTCATACAAACAAGCCTTTTGAGACGTCATCATCATCTTTACTGTATGGCAGTTATGCGCTCTTGAACACACATGTGCCAAGGAGCTTCTCACACCTGTTAGGTGGCACAGAATAATCACTCCAAGCATTTAGCAAAACCAAAAAAAAATACTCACTTGAGAGAAATCTCCTAAAAAGAACCAAAAAAATGTGCCTCTTTACAGTTTCACAGCACAAAATTTGAGAGCAACCCAACCACCCAAGCTACAAGTGCATCAGTAGTTTGGCTTGGCACCACAGGGAGCTTTGCTGCACAGGACCCCCTTCCTGGGGCAAAATCCAGGCCTGCTCAGGAACACTCCCACACTGCACTCAGCTCAGCACTACCTACTTCCCTTACGCCTTTACCAGTCAGCAGCTGTACTCAATGTTCAGCATTGCACAAATTAGGAATAAAGTCCTTCCAAACACATAAAAGGAAACATCTCCATTGCAATTTTAAGCATAATGATATCTTCTTATGTGCCAGGCATCCCATACATTTTCCTTAGGCAATGGATAGCTTGCTATGCTATCTCTATGAGAGGAAATCTTCCACCTGTTATTTTCCCAGTAACTTTGCTGTCTTCATAGACATGAGATGGCAATAGCCAGGGGCATACCTGAAATCCTTGGATTTTAACTGCTAGGAACTTTTGCTTGAACTAGCTTGAACTGCTAGGAAACTTTTTAATTGAAAGGTCACAGGAGACAGATTTCTGGGCACATTTCCAGATAAATGCCACATTTTCAGCAATGCTCTCTCATCAAATGTTACATAAAAGGTGGACAGACACTTTTCAGTGACAGCTTGCAGCAGGCCCACCTGCCTCCTAAAGGTAAAGCTTAAATCCTCCAGAGCTGTACAGCAGAAATGCCATCTTGCAATCCAAAGCTATGGAAGGTGAACACGAGTCTCCACTGTCTACCTCTCTTGCTGCAGCCATGCTCTGATCAGAACTAGAAACCTGAAGCTGATACAAAGTGAGGTGCTTTCAGAAACTTCACCAAAAAAATGAGGTGCTTATAATCCGTTATTATTTTGGCTGGCTGCGCTTTTAACCTGAAATTGAAAAATGTGCATAAACCCAAAAATGCTCAGTTTTTAACAGTAAATTGAATTCAGTCTCTCACATTCCAGATAGACATCCTAAATCTTGGTGCACAGTGGTGTGAAGGGATTGGTGCTCTTTGCTCCCCCTTCTATGCAGACACACTCTTGACCAGATCACCTTTCTCAGTGTCAAATCCAATATATTTTCTGGAACAGATTCAGCTCCGTTGAACTAGTATTTTCCAACAACAAATATAATTTTGTCACTAAACTTACAAGCAGTTCTAGCAACACAATAAAAAAATTACCCGAAACCAGACGTCAGCCTTTCTACTCACCTCCTTACTGCCTCACTGTTTTCCATTAATGGATTATGCCTCTTTTCTATTTCATTGGTGAGATGAGGGAAAAATTCATCCTACTCCATACTGTTCCCAGTTATTCCCATTCCAAAGCCTTCAACATGTTTAAACATAAATCCCTGGAGCTTCTAGCTCTTAGTACTTATTACTCCCAGTTAAGCAAAGGAAGAGTTAAATCCAGTCTCAAGACTTTGTAGTAATTATTCCCTATAACCTCTGTCCATGCTAAGTCTGTCTCACAGAAGAAACCAAGAGATTTACTATCTAAAGAGTACAAGAAAAAAACACAGTAAAAAATATTTTTAGTACTTTATTAACATTAAGAAAACCAGCAAATTGAAGGATGGTCACCTGTGGAGAGGATTCACATTTTAATAGCAGCTATGAATATAGAATAAACTATGTACAACTGTGTCAGCCATCAACTGTACACTAATCAATATAATCCAAATCTTCTGGGATTCCAAAACCTTTATCTATTCTGCTCTCTTCAAATCCAAATTTACGCTTGGCCCAGGACTTTATTGAAAAGATGTTATCTGTAAACAGAATGAAAAACATTCATGTTGAGTATTTAGAAAAGCATGAATTAAAGTCTTGGCTACAACAAAATCCTTCCATTCGCAGTGTCTCTTTGTGTAATGAAAAAGGTACATCGTGGGGAACGTCATTATCAAGTAGATTTAGAACAGAAAATATGAGGCTTTTGTTAATAACCTCCAAAAAAGAGGAAATAATTTACTTAGCACTGAATAAAAATTTGTTATCTTTATCTTTTTTTGCTCATCTTTTACAGGGAGACTGAAAGCTACAATTACAGTGTAAGCCTGCTATAGTGATGAGGTAAGTGTGAATATGCCTAATAAGTATTTTATAAGTCCTTCTTCAACTAGACACCTACTATGTGACTGTCTACAGCTATAAAAATTTGATTTAAATTTATTGTAAGGTCCTTTCTAGTCCTTACAGTGTTTCTTCAGACACTGTATTTTTTGAAAGTTAAAAAAAAGACATTCAAGAAGCTTTATTTTAGTCAGCACTTCTCTTTTAGCATCACATTACTTTAACATATACATTTTGTTCAATTTAACATGGTTTTCACTGCAGCATTTACTGAAACTCATTATGTCATTTTTAACACCCATAAATCGCAGCATTCCTTAGGAGAGGAAGCGTTCCCTGTCTCTGCACAGCTTAGAGATAGTTTTCTTTTCTTTAACCATCACACATTTGGTTTTAAAACTGTCTCTTCAAAAGAAAAATATGCTGCAGCATATAACGAAATTGTCTAATTAAAAAGCAAAGTACTTTCTACAGGCTGAGGCACAGTTCCTTTACCTCATTCGAGGCCTTGCGAACAGCCTGTCACCAACGGCAGAAAGCCCTGACAACTCCCAGAATACATAATTTTATTTCCCCATATGCAGTAAACAACCCAGATATAAAATAATAGTCCAAAGACTAAGACAATGATATCCTGCTGCACTTGGCACAACCAGTGATAGCAAGCAGTCCATCAGTAGGAGATCTACTCTAGACAAATATTATAAACAGTAGTCTAAATGATTTTTAAAAACCATAAGGACATACAAGTTGTTTGCTTTGCAAAATGGGAATGAATACAGCAAAGCTAAGCAACAACAGAAAATTGAGTTAAACTTCCACATGAATGTCATCACAGTAACATTCCTTAAAACTATGCATCATTTTACCTGTCAAAACTGATCAATTAGTTTGAGAAATACCTACTTTGTATCAGCATCCATCACATGGTAGCAGCAAAAAGATTCCACAAAACATTCTACTCTTTAGAAAGAAATGAACATTCAGAATAGAATTACACTCTTTGAATATCTGGCCTTGACCATTTCCAACCTCTATTGCTTTCCTCATCTTAAGAGATTTTAACACATCCAAGGAAACGAGTTGTAGGATTTAACACAGTGTACAAGACAGCACCAGAAGGACAAGTCTGTTATGGCATATGAAGTATATTCAGTAACTAAAGTGAGAAGACATATTCTTTTTGTTGAATCATAATAGCTTTATAAGTAAAATATATTTCTCTATGTTTTTGTAAGTGAGGACTATCCTATGTCAAATCCTAATCAAATTTAAAGTTCTTAACACTGAGTAGGTCTTTTACTGAAACTGCTCTAGTATGAAGCTGTGTCACTGCAATACACACCAGTCCATCTGTTGGCTGCCTCCTTGGCCACTTGGTTTGTTTGGCCTGAAACAGAGAAAAACACCAACAACAATAAAACATACATCACAGTAAAATCGTAACATAGTTTCAAGGCACAGAGACTAAATTTTTTTGATGTCATTTTTATGGAACCACACAATGTAAGGAAGTTATTATACTGCTTCCAAACACTTGTTTTACACTTTTAAGATTCCAGCAAGCACAAAGCTAAGTTAAAGAAAAAGAGGAGCAGAGAGCATAAAAGACACCATATGAACAACTATAAGTTTTTAAAGTGTATTTTAAAATAAAATAACCCCAGTTTGGCTTGCCTAGGGGCTTAACTGTCTTCACCAAGATGGGAACTAGATACATGGCCTGAAGATACCAGAGGCAACAGAGATGGAAAATATTTCATAATCCTCTCTCTATACATAAGTAAACCATCACAAGGGTATGCATGACTCTATATAGATAAGGAAAATGACAAGGCAGCAGTCTATCATATGAATCCAAAAGTTTATCATATAGCTCTGGAATGCCTCCATGGCTTTGAGAACTCCCTCAATGAAATTAAGACAAAAAAATGTTTCTGGCTATTAAACTTGGCTTATGTCCCTTAATGCCATTCCAGAACTAATCACATAATAGTAAATTACCATTACTACAAGGAGGTTTTGTACTGTTTCCACAAGGCAAAACAATCAAGAATAATTCCTCTTAGATCACCTTGCTCCCACTAAAGTAAGTACTGAATTGAATCAAGCCAGTTAGGCTGTAACGTGGGAATTTAGCAGAATCATTCTGGCTCTCACGCCTACATGTAACTTAGTTATTCCCAGTCAGTCTTGTTAGTACTTGCATGATAATACTCATTTGAATGGTCAGCATGAAACTTGTCTCCAGGGTACTGAGATACGAATACATGATCAGGTACCCATTGTTATACACATTAAACTTTAAGCAAAATCAAATTATGTGGAAAAAGCATCTGCTAGCACATAGGAAGGGAAGTACTCATTATTCCAACCTTAATGCTCCTGTAACTGATATGAAAAATATTTACATTGGAGTAATATACTATTTGAAAACCAATACAGTTTCTAAAATTGGCCTACAATTAGAAAGTCTGAGCACAGCACGAAGAAAAGCAAAAAAGATGAGCAAAAAATGAGTGGGAGAGAAAATGGTATTTTTGCTTGCTTGCATGCATCAGAAATTCAAGTTGTTCCTAGCCTGAGAGAGATATTTTTTATTTTCTTTGTTGAGTGCTTGTTGCCATCCCCACTTGGTCAGTTCCACAACTGGCAGCACTGACAACAAACTTGCAGCTAATGGCATTTGGGACAGTACCTAACTTAACCCTACTTAAAGCAAGTCTGCAGAGTAAGAGTTTCCACTCATCAAGACTTTGTGTGTGTGACCCATGACACTTTCCTCAGCATTTTTCTAAAATTCTACTGTAAAATTTGACAGCTGTATTTGACTCCAAGTAATGAAGTCTGAAATGAAGTGGAAGAAACTGGAATGGCATTAAACTCCATGGATCCAGAGTTGTGAGGTGACAACATCCTGGTGGTGGGTGAGCCAACCTATTCCACAGCACCTGCAAGGTCTCAGCAGAAAGCTCAGCTTTCCTGGAAGCAGCTGACCACCACAACAGTGGCAGTATGGTGTCCTGACACCCTGCAAACACTGCTCACGTGCGGTAAAATATACATACGTGACCATGCGCTCTGAAAATGTGACTTCACACCTCTGTCAAAGAAAAGACTGAGGTGACGACAGACATAGGCTGGACAACAAGTTAGAATGGCAGTCACTGCCTATAACCAAGTTGTGGCTAGAAATGAAAACATGGTAGTGAGAGCAGGAAACTATAATGGGGAAATACACACAGACAGACAGACATATAATCCCCAGTGTTTCATGGCTACAGGTGAATATTTAGCTATCTGAAGGCAAGGTTTAAGTCCCTTGGGATCAGTCTTAAATCTTGCCTATGATTCCACTGCATGATCTTGTGTGTGCTGAAACCAATGCCATGCCTGGAAGAGGAACAAGAGACAGGCTTTGATACTTATGGATCTGCATCTCCTGAAGACACCAGCACCATCTGCATCATGGCCAGAACCTTCCAGAGACCTCCAAATCCATCACAAGAACTGACAGAAATGAAGAAACCTGCACCTTCATTGCTTTCTGGAACTCTTTTATAGTTGCTTGTTGGGACTTTCATTGGTTGCATCATCTGTATGTATACATGCACAGAGGATAAGGGAAAGCAGGAATAGTAAAGCAGACAACCCCCAGACACAACTACTTTATGTATGGGTGTAGCTAACTCAAAGTCATGCTACTTCTGACTGCCTGTTCTCTAGCTCCAGGGAATCACACAGCCAGGTTGGTTTTCAGACTGCACTGAAAAGAAAGCTGAAGATCTAAAGATAGCAATAGCATGGGAACTCAAAAATGCAGACTCCAAAGCAGGATCAGGACACCAACTGTGTGAAGCTGTAAAAAGGAGAAACTCAAACACAGCACTAAGAGCAACTGGCTAATTGCCAAAACCATCACAACCACGGAGTCCCCAGCTTGGCTGGAGTCCTTCTGATCCTCCTGCTCACTACAGCTGCTCTAACTGAACTTGATTTTTGGCAGCTACTAAATAGTGCTCCAGTACTGAATCTGCACAAGACAATGAAAGGCCAAATATGCAGTAGAGGTGAGCAACAGCGGAGGCAACATTTTCCAGATGCTTCCAGATGTTCTCATTATCATTAGGCTCTAGTTACAGTCTGTATCTATACATCTGCATATAGGCTGACAATGTATGTGATTGCTGTCTGGAACCATTTGTTCTGGACATTACATATTTATTTCACCTATGTGACAATGAATCAATAGACTTTCCCACTCCCATGTCTGCAGGACACAAGTAATTTATTTGGCTGAGGCACATACCTGTATCCTCTGCTGACTAATTTCAGGCACATTTGGCATTTTCTAAGAAAGAAAATGGAAGCTTGCATTTTTTGTCTCCAAAACTGAACAAAAGCAACCACTGTATGTACAGCAATGCAAGGCCCAGGAGCAGCAAGACTCAAAATGCTGGTCTGCTATGTCAGCAAAACACAGTTGGAAATATGCCCAAAACAGTGAAAGGCTACAGGACAGAGAGTTATTTTGACCAGTCCTCATTAAAGTTTTTTTTCCCCCTCAACCTCAAGTATCTCTGGAGAACTGCAGAGAACTCAAAAAGCCCAGATTCTGGGAGCTGAACCACTATCCCAAGCATCTGTGATTGTCCTTATCACAGGGACAATCCCCTCTATCCCCACAGTGGAAAGTAAAGGTATGGAAAGGAAGGTCCAGCCACAGTGAATGTCTAAAAAGAAAATGAGGGTGGGTTGGAAACATGCTTTTCAATGCAGGTAAGTGGCATTCTACCAGTGACCTGTAGGTATTTTGGAGCAGGCCAGGAGACAGAGTTGACAAAAGGGCATGTGGCAGCTGTCAGAGGTGCACCAAGAAGCTTCTAAAGCAAATGGGAAGCACCTGGTGAGGAGTCAAGGCCAGCAGCACAGAATGTCAGCACAGCAGTGTTTCTAACAAATCTCAGTAGGCATTATATATTGACTCAAGTCACTGTAAGGCCACAATGTTTCTGATCTGACTCAGGAAGCCCCTACAGTCTTTCTCAGCATATTGCGGAACTACAACCTCCTCTTTCTTCTTCCCCCAGATTCTCTCACTTTTTTCACTGGAAGGGGGAGATGGTTGAAATAAAAAAATCCTATTTTCATTCCAAAATTGAATGGCCAAAAGCTGTAGAATTCTCAAATACTTCCACATGGCAAAAATCAATTGTGATAGCAACAACCACCACCATCTCCTCAGAAACATTTTCCAAATGTACTTTAGGTTCTTCCTAAAACCTTTTTAAGTCTCACACATATCATTAAGGGAACACTAAGGATACAGTCATGGAACAGTACTCAAATTCAGACTGTAAAGGCAACATATTATAGTTCCAGTAGCTATAGTAAAAGAAACAAAACAACAACAAACAAATGGCCAGAACCAGCTCACAACCACCTGAACTAGTAGAAATTTGTTAACAAAGAGCTGTTCCTTTCTTTGATCTCCTAGATCCTACTCTGGCATTTTCTGGATAACTTTAAGGACTTCTAGGTCCAGGAACCTATACTTGCCTAGGATAACAAAAGCTAATTGTATTTATAAAGCTTACACACTTTGGTGCCAGTTTTGACCTACCACAACTAATGCCACAAGAAAATTGTATGGACTTCCTCACTTAAAAGGCCCCTGACTGCAGTGGGAATTAGCACCTTACCAAGGGGAGAGTCACCCATCAGCCTGTAGGATGTTAGCAGATACATGCAAAATACAACTGCAGTCTTCAGCATGTGGGTGAGGGAGTAATTTTACAGCATGGATCACAATTCCTCTGCATGAAACACAGGGAACAGCTGCAACTGTTCTCAGGGACCAGGGAGAATTATTAGCCCAAAGATTCCCAATCTCTCTTGTGAAACTGGTCAGGGTAAATTAAGTGCATTAAGTGGATTTGAATTCCTGTAATAAATATGCATTCATTTAGACTGAATTCAAAGATGAAAAATAGCAACTACCATAGGAACTGTGTGTGAACTTGAACCTCCCATGACTCTGGATAAGTCTCTGCAGAAGGCAGTGGATAATCATTCTCCTGCACATAGGTTGCCATTGCTTTCCGGAAACATTACCTTGTCATCATGACAGTGACAGACTTGTTTTTCTACTTCTCCTGGGGCAGCATCTCTATAACATCCTGTGACAGAGTTTCCAAAATTTTTCCACTAATGAAAACATCTCATGCAAATAAAGATCCCATCACCAAAGGCCAGGGTAGAAGGTGAGCATAGAAATTATACACTTGTCATCCATAGAAAGTACAAAAGGTTATTGCCTAGTAATTCCTACCCACATGTCCATTCACAAACTGACACCACAGACTCTGATCAAGAGCCTGTGGCTTGCCATTGGAGACTATTTATGGCAATGATGTGATGAAGTGGCTTCTTAAGGTCCATATTTAAGTATCCTTGAGAATAAGTAATCTACAACACTATCAACAGGCTGAATTGCAATGTGGCAAGAAGAGCTTTAAAAGAATGTTTTGTAACCCGGTACCAGGCAGATATCCCTACACTACTGGAAATCTTTATCCTCCTTCATGCTTCCCAAAGAGGCATTTCCTCTCACAAACAGAATAAAGAGCTGTCGTGTAGAAAAGTGATAGCACATCAGAATTCTGTCAACTCCTTTGAATCCAAAATAACACATTACTCTTCCCCCAGACTCCAGTATCCTTCCTACACAACACTTTTCCTCATGATATTAATCAACAGGTCACAATGCTTCAGAATTCATGACTAAATTCAAGTCAACGTGTAAATATGATTTCTCATTTAAATGGCATCACAAACTCAACACAACTTTTTATATTGACTTACTTTAGACACTGAATAAAGTTTCAGCACTACAAGAAAAGGCACTGACAGTTATGAATGCTACCTACTGATCTACAACTATTCTGAAAAACACAAAACACAATATAAGCTATTTGAGATAGAAAAATACTCAAGAATATAGATATATGAATTAACTAAATCAGCATTTCTGCTGCAACATCAGTGTATATATGCTTGAAAATGAACCTGCAAATAGTTACCACAGTGCCAGTCTTGTCTACCTGGTGAGACGCAGCAATGCACAGTAAAGCCACTAAGAAGCTGATCCACATTGCTGAGAATATGCTTTTAAAGGGTCTGCAATCTCTGTCAGTGTGTTTGAAAAAAGTGTCAAGTCTCATCAGCAAAAAACTCCCTCTGTCCTGCATGAAAAGGTCACACTGTCAAATTTCATCAGTCCGTACACAGGGTCTCCTTGGAAAATGTCCAAGAGAATTTGTCAGAATTGCTACCAAAAAATTCCTCTACGCAAGACATGCTCTTGCACTTAAGTTTACTGTGTTCATGTATCTACAGAAAAAGACCATTTACCTTTCAGGTGTTGTACTTGAAAACCCACGCTGAAATCTTAGTTGCACAACTAAAATACATCAATTTTCATCCAAAGAGCAGAGGGAAGCAAAGAGCTTGCAAAACAGAAACAAGCACACCAACTTGATTCAGGGCGAATTCAGGGCTCCCTGACACCACTCTGTTTTTCTTGTACTGAACAACCCTTCCTTCCCCATTCCATTCACTAATAAATGTCACACCTTCAGCACAGCTAAAGGAACTTACACACTTCTGAGCTGCTTAACTGTATTTCATAACTGTATTTCACATCCCAGGGCACCATGGTTTTTGGCCAGATGTGGATTGCAATCTGCTATGACCTCACGTGTCACAGCCGTTGTAGAGAAGAGTCTGGAAGGCATTGCAAGAGGTTCTCTGGTCTTTGTCACCACAACTCAAGGCATGTTCAACTTTACCTATGCCATTTCTGAGGTATTTGCTGCCTGTTTTTAAGGTTTCCAATTTTCTGGCCCTACAATTTGAGGCTATTACTTTTTGCCATCTTCTCCATGAACCCGAGTAACAGGCTATTCCTTTTCTTTTCTTGAGGAGATACAGATATGCAAAACCCACCAGGAACCATCTTCTTTTGAGCCCCATTTTTGTAAAGTTTTTTTGTCTCTTAGAATGTGATTGCTCAATGTCCTTTTGCTCTACTCTGAGCACTTAGTTACATGAATATATGAATGCTCTGAAATAAATTGGGTTATATGCAGGTCTTCCCCAACAGGTAAGATATCCAACACTGACACTGTGTTACAGCTGAAGCCATGCTAAAGCCTTTAGTGCCATACTTTCTGCCTTGAGCAGAAAGATTATCTCATACATCTAATTTGTATCTTAGTATGGGAGTTTTTCTTGGCACAATAAAAATTCTTATATTCAACCTGTAAACTATTATAACTCTGACATCTTTTTTCAAATCCTTCTCCCTTAACCAACAGCCTCAGATAATTTGTGTAGTACAATATCCTTGAATACAGGTAACACCCTTCCACTTGCCACTACTGAGTGCTCTCCAGTGTTTATTAGACCATCTTTGCAATTTGTCATGATCATTTTGAAATCACACTGTCTTTTGTCCATGCAGTCTCTCCTAGTGTCATCATCTGCAAATGTAACAAAAGAACATTCTCTATTGTATTATCCAGCTCAATAATATAAACACTGAGCAGATGCATATACATGACAGACCATATTACAAAGCTTCATCAATTCCACCTCCCTTTCTGATACTGAATTGCTCACGAACTATAAAAAGTAGTTTGAGATTTCACACTACTGCTGTTTCATCAGGATTGTATTTCCCTACTTTCTGTAAAATAGTGTCATGCAAAACTGAGTCAAAACACCAAAGACAAATTTCCCTCAATTTACAAAGATCTCATACAGTGGCAGAGAGAAAAACTGTTGTTCTGGGTGTTTCCAAATTAGTTTTCTGTTCTGAATTTTTCTCTGATATCCTGCTCTTTTCAGTGAAACTAGCTCATATGACATTAAAGTGAGAAGGGAAGAAAAACCATTGGAAATACTGTCATATGTGCCAACATTAGTCTTGCTCTTATACAACCTACCCTGCAAAATCTTCCGTTAAATAGCACAGAACAAGGTATCTATATTAGGAATATTCAATCATAACCCAGATAAACCCATAAGGAAAACATAACATACTATCCCATAAAATATGGGAGATATTTTAACATAAAAGATTAGCAACACATTTTTTTAAGCAAGGCCAGGGAGACCTCAATTTAACAGTTCTGCATGTAGCAGTAAAGACTATGAACTAAAATCCACAATACCCTTCCTGACCTAATTTTGCATGTGAAAGTCATGAAAAGATATAGACCAGTACATTCCTATGAATATCACCATAACTTTATCAAAACAATCTGAATGAGTGCTACAACTAACCTAGCAGGTCTAACACTAGAAGACAAGCAAAATACTTACTCCACAAAAGCCTTTTTGTTTCATATATAAATGGATCTATAGATTAGATGCGTTCATCACAGCACTCCTAAATAGAAGACTGTCATAAACGTAGCCATAAGCCAATTCACTCCTAAATAAAAGAGTGTCATAAATGCAGCCATAAGTAGCCATTTTCCACATCACAAATTTTATCAAGTGTCTACCATTCCCAAGCAGCTCAACAGCTTTTGCCATAAGGATTTACTGGCAGAGACAATAAAGCTATTCCTACATACTTCACTTATGAGCCTCTCACTTTAAATTTTTTTCTGTCATTCCAATAGAAGAAATAAGAAACAAAATAAAGAAAATTAACATAAACATGTCTTGTGAGTGTTCTCATTTGATTTAAAGAAAAAGTAACCTCCCAGAGTGGCAAATTCAATTAAGTAGGGTGTTTGCTACATATATTATCTAAAGATTGGTCCTCCAACTGCATTCTTTCTGAGTGTCCAAGAAAAGCCCCACTGACAAAACACAGCTTTTTGCTTAACTAGCTAAAATGCAGCTTCATTTTAAAGCAAGTTGGCTTAAGTTGACACTCCTTAAGAATAGTCTGGCTAGAATGCGTTTGAGGTATAAAACACAAGTATGCATGAGCCTAAATATTTAGGACAATTTCTCATTGCAGAGTAATCTCTTATCTGAAGACCAAACACAGAGGCATTCTCTGAAACGCAGAGAATAAAGGCCTTTCGCTGAAAGCCAAATGACTCTTCTGGACTTTAGCTTTCCAGCTTCAGCCAAAAGCCCCACATTTTACTTCAAGCTTTGTGCCTTAGGTATGTATGTACGTACAGACACTTCTTAAGTTGTCCAGTTTGACCTGGTGGTCCTTCATTAATTATTCTTCATGGCTCTTATATTTTCCTTTCTTTTTAAGTGCCAAAAGCTACTCACTTATTTACGTAGTCCTGTTGCTTCCTCATTCAGGTTTTTTCAAATCCATTTTCTAGCAGTTCAATTAATTGCAGAGTTCATGAAAATGCCCTTATGAATACTTGTCACCTGTTCCTAGTTGATCAGAAGATCCCTGGTGCTCTTTTGAGACACTACCACACAACAGACAATTCTGTGAGGTACATGACAAATGACCACTTGTATGAAAGTCTTGTGAAGAAGGCAGTGAAATATTTCATCAGATTTTCTGGATAGACAGATTTCAAAGACCTCGGGAGAGTCCATCACAAGACACGGGCATCTACACCATCAGTTCCTAACTTGAGCTGACAACTTGCTTTTATCACTGGTGAACTTCAGCACTGGAATGAATGGCCAAGGTGAGAACTCTTTAACTTGCTTTTGTCAGGGAAGGTCCTTAAACCACTACATTACAGCCTCTGGCAATCACAGTCAGATTCTGCTTAGCAATTGTTTCCTTAGTCAAGGACCAGCCTTTTCAATAGCTTAAATGCGAACAAGTCTCCTTTGATTTTCAAGATTAAAAAAAGAAAAATAGAAGGGCTGAAGATAAAGGAGCAGGTACTCTGCTTAAACTGGCAATTCCATCCAGTTTCCTATGATTACCAAAGAAGATTGGATCAGTAATCCAAGTACACATTTGTAACTCCATTCACTAAGTACCCTGTTCCTTTTCTCAACTTTATTTAACAGCTAAAATTTTAGCATTGTATGAAACTGTATGTTCATAGCACTGTATGAAACTATGTTTACACAAGTACATTATGTTTATACAAGTACATTTATTATTCCTCATTTTTCCTAGAAACTAAGTTATGTTTAGTTTTCATAAGTTTGATTTATCTTTTAATGTAGTTTTTGAATAGAGTAAACCATGTCCTTTTGTTACTGATGCACATCTATATGTATTCTGGTACTTCATGATGAAGAAGGAAAAACAGTGTGGGTGTGTGAGCTGTGTAGTTTTGTTTTGATTAGTAGCAGATAGCCTGCAAGTTACATACATGAACATCCATTGTCTATTTCCTATCACATTCTCACCCAGATTCTCTGAAGATGAATATACTAAATAAACAATACTCTGAAAGATGAGACTAACTAAAAAAAAGGAGTTCTTGCTTTTATAACTATTATTTTTCTACGTACTTTTAAGTAAGTGTCTGTATTCGCTTCAAAGAAAGCTTAGTTTAACCCACTAAGATGAACATAAGTGTGAGTGAAGACACAAGTCTAACATCAGCAGAATGACTAATTTCCAACTTCAGGCCTTTGTTAACGGCACTGCTGCACAAACTGGAAAAAGCACAGCTTGTCTCTCAGATGCCAGGTGCATATTTCATGGTCAGTAGCTAGGAAATATCCTCCTAATTGCAAACTGAACATACTGCATCTAAAGGTGATTAAAAAACCATTTTCTCTAAAGGCTTCATCTGTACACTATTGGTCTTGGTGGCAACTAGAGCATTCTTAAAATTATTTGTAGACTTCCACTTTTCCAAGTGGAAACATTAAATTTTTAAAAATAGATACTTAATAGTTCATTAGCTGATATTGCTGACAAGGCTTTTTAGTTTAAACCACCTTTCTGACACGATTTCTGAACAACAGTCCATCTTTGAACAACAATCCAGTAAACTCCTTTGTAAATTATTGGCATTTTGATGCATCTTGAGTAAAACTGATGCAACTCATTTTAAAGTCTCTCCATTAGCCAGGATAGTCCGATCTTCATTTCATTTCTTCACTACTTTTTCTCTTCTGAGAACAGGAACTATTCCCAGCATTAGTAAGAATCCCCACTAGAATCTAACACTTGGTACTAAAGTTTTTGCAACATGAAGTACATCTGCATATGTAACATATTTTCAAATTGATTTAACATAAGAGGGTGTACAAACAAAAAAACCATCCCCCAAAAACAACCCCCAAATTAGGCACGCCAAAGAATCCACTAGCTAAATCAATGCTAACTTTTCAGCATTCACCCTTCAGATATTAAGATGGATGAAAAAACTGAACAATACAGAACTATTTTTTCATACTGTCTGTATACCCTGACAATTCCTCAGTTTGTCAAGCTAAAATTTTCATTGTTTAGAAAAATCAGAATTAGAAATTTTTGAAGGACCTAAAAAGGGAAAAAAAAAGACGCTTTCAAGTACATATTACATATAACATGGTATTTTCATGGTAATCATGTAAATAAATGGTATATATAAATAATAAATAAATAACAAATAACATGATAAATAACATAACATAAATAACATAACATAAATAAATAACATGATATTTTCATGGTATTCATGTAAAGTCTGGATGTTTTACCCAAATTTATTTTCACAGAATCATGTAGGTATTATTTTTAGAAAATTATCTAGCCCTGAACTGTACTGGCAGTGATGCCACTGAGATCACACATTCAGAGACCCAAAAGAATAACTATGTGGATATCTGTAGACTGAAACCGTGTCCATTTGAACCACTTGTCTCTCTTCTAACAGGATAAAAACAAACAGAGAGAGCTAAAGTAAAAAGGTTGACACCAAAACTGCTACATGTGTTGTATCTGGTAGTTTGCTAATTTTTCAGAAAACAAGTTTGCCTAGACATGTTCAGATCACTGTTTTAAAGGTAAAAGCCTAAGACATAAAAGTTATCAGTAACGAGACATTCTAAAAACATGCTAAATCAAAAAGGAATGCTGACAGGCAAGATCCCAGACCCCATAAACATTAGCAATCATACCACACAGAAGTCACTGCAGTCAGTATGTAACTATTTCTGAAAGAGCTGCCCTATCCAAAGGCACACAGTAACAAAGCATGGCTATTGTTAAAAAAAAGCAAAGGCCCAACTTTGTTTTAATAAAGCATAAACCAACATTCCTCTTATTGCAGTGAAAGAACAAGAAGTTTGAAATGCTAGAAATGTTTATTTTACAGTGAGCACTGAAAGTGTTTAGTTGTTTCCAATTACAAGCTGACCAGCAACTCAGAGGAAAGTCCCTACCATTTATACACTTATGCTGCCAGACAAAATTTTCTATAAAATTAATTACAAAAAAATTTTATTAGCTCCCTAACACCTTTCTCTGGTGCGCAAAAAGAATTAAACATATGCAGCAGGGTAATCTTGATGTTAGGTGGAGTTTTTTATTTTTCTGTTGACTTTATGAAAATCTGCATAAATTATGGACTATTGTAAGCTTGCACTCTCCATGGCTTTGTCATCTACCATAGCCTTTAGAGCATCTAGCAGCATCACGTCTCCAGCTCTGCATACATGCATGCCATGCCACATAAGAGACAAATCTCTCTACAACGGCTGCTCCTCCATGAGAATATATTCCAGCCTACATAGGCATGCCTCAAAGGTGAGAAACAACGATCTTGTCCTGCACCATCTGAAGTAGGATCACAAGGTTAATAGAAAAGTATAAAATCCACTATTTGTTTGGCTTTTTTTACTTCAAACGATTCTTGTCAGTTTTACTGCCTTTGAGAAATAATTTATTAATCAATCCTAACTCACAGAATGTGTCTTAAACAACATCACCAAGTGGCAAAGAGAAATTTCTGAAATGCAGAGGTCATTAGAAAAAAATTCATATATTTTGCTGTTCTAGATATATTTTTACAATATTGTTCCTGTAAAATGGAATTATCTGAATATACCCACAAGACCAGACTATTACGTAGCTTCCTCTAGTGGTCAGTCCCTAAATCTTGTTGCTTCTGCTATTTACTCTAGTTACTTGTTACACACAAATTCTGTGTTCAAATGCTGTAAATTTGCGAAGGCATTAAAATTTATACTGCAATGTACTTCTAATACAAAAGCCAAGGAAACTAAGCCAAAACATAGAGCAAAACATTTCTTAGTGACACTAAAACAGTGAACTAGCTGAACAGCGAATTCAGCAAAAATCAGAGTTATTAGTTTTCCCATTTGCTCCCTTGTGAATATGCATTATAATATATTTTGTTACATGGTCAAGCTTGACTTTCCCACCATGAGATTCAGGAAGCAAAGACAGATGTTCACTTTTTAGCTGAGTCTCAGATATTTGCTATGAATCATTCAAACTTTTGTTTTGACCCTGAAAATTATGTATATGTGTGTGTGCACGTGCACATTTCAGTGAGCCTTGCTGCTGTGCAATTGGTTTGAAGACACAGCAAAGCATTCACCAAATTTGGAAGCTACGGAAAACAGACAACAATTTGATATAGCCCTAAAATACTGCAAGAAGAATCAAGGCAGCTCTGTCATATGGGACGAGAAATTAACAGGATGAAGTTTTACACTGAGCAACAGGGAGATTTCCTTATAGGTTGAAGTCATTAAGAAGGAAGAGAGAAAACCCAAAGGTAGAAAGTGACAACTGCCCATTACAAAATATATTTTACTGAACAATTCCACTGTTAAAAAGAGTGTGATTACATAACGCAACAGACATCTGTGACTCTAAAATAAGGTAGTTAGAAATCTGCTCAGGTGATTTAACTGAAAATAATCCCAAGGGTTTTGTTATTTAAATTGTACAGAAGTAGAAAATTTGTGAATGAGTAACTTTTATAATAAGGTTTTCTTCTGTGAAACAGCAGCAATAACTTTTATGTCTAGCTGAATGCATTCCATTGCCTGAGATTACTGGCTTCTTACTTTTGCCTTTGTACTTTTCTGCAATCTGGAACCAAAAGAAATGCCCCTCAACTTTTTTTTTTTTTCCTCTTCCATAAAGCCTGTCAACTTCCATTCAGCTTTGACAAGGACATTAACTCCCCAAAACTGACACCACCATTTATTCACTCATACATTGCCAGCAAGAATGCACACTGCCAGTGTAGCAACGCCTGACAAAACATATAATGAAAGAGAAACTTTTAAAATTAAGTTCAAGGACAAATTAATTTTGAAACACTACTGCATATTCCCCTGGGAAGCCTACAGGTAGCTCAACAGTGCTAACCTCACAAGTTCCTTAAATGCTCATCCCTCCATCACAGAAATTCACATGGAGCTTCAACACACTTGGACAAAATAACCCAAACCCACAACATACAGACAAAAGACAAGGGCACGACTGAAGCAACTAAGTATTACATTTCCTTCCTTTTCTCTCTTTCTTTTCAGGATACTAGTCTCCATGTTGCCAGCTAATGCAGCTTGCCCTAGCATTGCAGCTGTGATTTGCTCCCTCGTGCTGTATTTAGGAACATGCTCACTGTGACTGTTTCAAAAAAGAGGCTCTCAAACCATTCTGTGAGATGCTGACTGTAAGTGTACCTCAGCAGTTAAAATACCCGATGCTACACATCCCTCTGCTGTTGGTATCTGCCTAACCTCATTCATTTTTACAGCTGGAATCAGCTGGAATGTGTCTTCTCCTCAGGAGAGCAGGCAGCAAGGGATTTACAGCACAGTAACTAACCTCAGGTCTCAAGTTTGCTTATTCCCTGGCATACCACTACATCCTTGGGGAAAGATAACACAGCTGACAAAAAATGCCACAGCCCCTCAAAATAAATAATATCTGTCCAAATTTGGAGAATGCTGCCGACTCTGTTTATGTTCCTGGCTTTCTCTCAGAAGAGCTCTAAAGCTGTGGACTTTGTTAGTAAAATAAGGAAGGAGAAAGATTTAGCCACATCTCTTTTCAGAAAAAGTTTTGTGACTGTTTCTTGTCACTTTGTAACAGCATTTTGGCATTGCAGCAACCTGAATATGCAGTGGTGCTCGGGTAGCAATGCAAGAGCCTAATAAATAAAACATGAAAGCTGCAGTAGAGAAAATTCAATAAAATTTCATGCATGCTTTTCATTTTTCATGCTAAGGATCAGAATATTAAGTGCATTTCAGTGCCAAATTCTGTATTAAAATCACTCATCATTCTCTATATTCCATTAGAGTTAGAAACTCCAACCAAAACCCAGCATGTCAGAGACAGTACAGTCAGTCAAGAGTGTGATAACCTACATTTGTGTAAGTGACAATTAAGTGTCTCTAATGAAATGCTTATGTTTTAAATAGGCAAGACAAAGTAGAAAGATACCCCTCTTAACAGCATGGAACTGAATGTAAATGGGAGCTAGAGACTCCTCTTCCTAGACACATTCTAGAGTACAGCACAAGTTATAGAATTCATATGGTTCTGGAAAGGATGATCCTGATGTTAATTCTAAAGCATCAGAGTATTTTAATTATAGGATTGTTTCTTGACTGCTTAGGTGGTGGCAGAGTAAGTATCAATAAACCTCCTCAAATATAACAGAACAGAACCTGAAAATAAATGGTCAGTGTATCTGTTTTGTATGCTCAGCTTTAAAAAGAAAAGCAGTTATCCTTTGACTAACCTCTGAATACCAGATTTTAAGCTAAAGAAGTGCAGACCTTTTCAGGCAAAGGATCACTTTAAACAATACACAACTTACGCATCTCTTCAACCACATCTGGATCACATTCCCTGTATTTGTCTATTTCTGTCTTTAGCTGCTCTTTTTTCTGCCGAAGGGCAGCAAGTTCCTTCAGCAGAGCTGCACGATCCACCTGAGGATTCAAAGGATGTTGGGAAATACAAAAAAAAAACCCAAACATTAAATATAGTAATTATCACACAAAGTTTTTTAAAAAATAAAAACATACAAATTAAAAAGCTGCTTTCACAACTGCTTTCCATCTATAAACCACTTGAGCATTTTATTTTATTACATAGAATTCTCAGTGACACTAAATAATACTGAACACCAACTGGAAAGAAAAAAATTGTGGCCAAAATGGATCAACAAAAGAACAATTTTCTACAATCGTTGAACCATGTTTTAACAAACTCCAAAGAGATCTCTTAATTATTTGGCTTAAAGGTTAAGCAGTATTTAGGAGTGCTAGTCTTGCAATTAAAGATGGCATTACAGAAAAACCTACCGCCCACTCTTCTACAAACTGAGATGCTGTGTATGAACACCCTCTGAATTTAGTTGTCTTCTTTCTTTTTCCACACCATTGAAGAGCAATGGTCTCAAAAATAAATTCAGACATTTACGACATGGTAGTCTTTGCTAGGATTGTACACAATATTGACCTCAAAGATTCTATCGATCAGTAAGAATCTACAGACACTGACTCAGCATGAGCTCTCCCACAGCCAGCTCAGCACATACTTCTAAATCAGTCTGTAGTTACAAACACTGGAACTGGCTGATATTCAAATAACTCAAGCTAGGGTAGCCTAGAAGGGCCAGATTGCATGAGTTGGTAAACCACTGAGATTTTACCAGTGGCAATCTCCATGGTAACCCAGCAGCAGTCTGAGATGTTTGTGGATTTGGGGTTTTGTTTACAGTTATAGGGTTTCTTGCCCCACCTCAAACTTCCATATTCCCAGTGCTTTTGCCAACAGCTCAGATTCAGCATGTTCTGAAAATGCAGAATGGAAATCAAGTTTCCAGATCCTGAGGTACAGAGGTGAGATGCTTGGAGACCTACATTGCAATCTAGATTTTTTAGGACTTCTTCCTGATGTATAATCAGGAAGGAAAAACGTTGGAAAAATCAGCCAGAACAGGATTTCCAGACCAATAGCTTTCTGTAGGGCAGGCCACATGCTGGAGAAGCCCAAAGCCGAAACAGTTTGTTTGAAAACATGACAAGCACAACTATATGAGAAACCTGCCTGTGATTCCTGATTACAGATTGTTGCAAATGAATGAATAAAGAATCCCCATTAAAGACACTGCCAAAAAGCAGGTTTTAACTGAATTTGTGGAACTGCAACTTTAACAGAGTTTGATGGTAAGGTTCACTCTATTCCTTACTAGATAAATGAAACATACGTAAGGGAAACCTAGAGTGTTTCTACAAAACAGTTTGGATGTGAAGATTTGGCACTTTCCTACAAAATTCAATTCCTCCAGAAAGCTTCTGGCTATGCGTGTTTATTGGAGGCTTAAATAGTTTTAGACTGAGCATCTCAATGCAAGTCAGCAACTCAGAATACCATACAAAGTATTTCTAACTAGTATGTTGGTTATGACAAATATGAAGCCTAGATATATTTTTTGCAGTATTATCAGCTTCAGCATGCAAAGAGCACCGGGCTTACATGACTGCTCAGAACAGTAATTTAGGAATCTATATTACAAATAAGTTGAAAAACACCCAAACCAACATTTAAGTTTGTAGTTACCAGATTTGGCAGTTCAGCAACTATTGGCAACTCTGGTACACACCTCTGGGTAGTTCAAGTTTAAAGATATTTTTAAATCTGAAAATACCTGGAAGTACTCATTAGTATTTACAAGAACTAAATACTTGTAGCACTATTTCCTTGTAGGATTAACTCCCCCCAAAGCAACTTACAGTATCTTCACGTCCAATTTTTGATTTTTCAATGCTTTTTTGTAAAGCCTCTTTTTTCTGACTGCTTTCAGCAAACTGATAAAACAAAGAACAAAATCAAACTTTTTCAGTAACATATTAAACACAGCTATAAAATGTGCATACATATTAATGTATTTAAATAAACAAGTGGATATGTATTTTTTAAATACATGTATTTAAAATTTAAAATACATGTATAACTTATGTAATAAAAATAAAGACAAAATAAATACAAAAGTGCCCAAATATAAATCTGAGGCTCTGAACTGCAGAGAAGAATTACAGGAAACAACTTCAGGTCTAAAAAATTTTCTTTCTTGTGGCACATAATCTTGTTATATACTGCATGTTCAGCATGGGACTAAAATCCTATTTCATACCATAATCTGGCATCTCTATGCAAAGGACCCCGTAACACAGAGGCTTTGGATCTGATGATCTCCTTTGGTCCTATTCCAGCTGTCGCTATTCAATGGAAGCAGTGACAAAAGCTGCAGCAGGTCCACCTGCTCAGCGGATACCGGTGTTCCCAAAGTCTGGTATGCCACTGGCACGGCCCCAATCCCTTTTACATGCTGATGAACAGAAGCCTCTGTTCAAAGGCATGTAAAGCTATGGCCCCCTTTTACTGTGTGGCCCTTGCACTGCTAGACCTCACAGAGATCCCTTCCTTCAGGCCTGAGGCAGAGGAATATCACAGCACTGGTGTGAACAATCCTTCCATTTTTCTGTTGTATCAGGAGAAATATTTTGCCAAGAGACATCTCTCTCCATTAACCTGACACCCATCTTGAACCAGGCCTTTCCAGTTTGGTTGGCAGTTTTCCAGAGATACTTTGGAAACTCTTAAGCTGAGCAGGAGTAGGACTCGACCCTCAGGGACACCATACTCAGCATCAGACAAAGCACCTTGAAATATTAAATGAGATTAATAAGAATGAAAAAAAAATCTAATAAAATATAGTTGGGAAACCAGTTACTGCATTGAAACCAACACAAAAGAAAAAAAAATAAACAATAGCATGCTTTTTGAGTACCCTTTGTTTTAGTTTTAAAGCTAAAGCACCAATCAGTATACCAGTATATCACATTAATCGTGAAAAGAACAGCTGTCAGAGCTCAACTTTTACTCTGCTCTACCCCAAGATCCCACACATGAGTCCTCCACTTCTACATTCCCTTTCTCACTGAGGATCCCACTGAGTGCAAAAGCATTCCCAGATATTTCTTGCAATCCCCAGCCTTGATAATTTAACCATATTGTTAAAATCATGCAGCTGATATAAATACATTCATGCAACACAACTCCTTTGGAGGTATAATCACATCTCAATTTCAAACGTTTGGTCCATATTTTCAGAATATTAAATGTAAATGTATGATAAATATCAGGCAGAGCTTACTGCCAGGTCTTGGAGATCAGTCATAACAGTAAAAAGAAACTCCATACTGGTGGTCCATAAAGATTAGGATACAGCCCAACTGCAGCTCACTGGGTTTAGTGGTTCCTTTCACAACTCAATTTTTAAAAATAATTACTCTGTGTTCATGCATGTGTGAGCATGCATACAGACAAGAAAGTCTCCTTTCTAAACGAATGCTTTAGTTTTCTTCAATTTATATAGGAATTATACTAATGGTAAGGCATACTTCAAGGAAAAATATGTCCAGCTGTTTACTTGGTGCTCTCAGTGTGAGAAACCACAGAGGCAGCATAGGTTTCACTATGTGGCTTGAAGTACACCAACATCTTAATTCTGGTGGCTAGTCAAGAGTACTCCTTCCAGGCTTTCCACAAAATTCTTAAAAGAGGTGTGTTAGTCCCCACATGATGCCATACTAAACAGAGGTATACAGTTCAGAAGAGGGTAAGTACTTAGATGCAGTTTGCAGTTCATTAAGTCCAAAGAAGACAAACCCCAGAACACATCATTTGGCATCTCTGAACACAGGATTTTTCTGGAACAAAACCCACAGAGGAGACAGAGAAGCCAAGGAGCTAACCTAGACCCTTATACTGCAAGTGCAAAGAAGCCAATGCTGTCTGCAAGAGAGGTCATAAAGGTGTCACTTTTTCTGGTTTGTTTTTTTTTCATACTCATTAAGTTCTTAAAGAATGTTTCTGCTTTCTCTAAAATGGATGTACAGAAGGAGCTCTCAAGGCAGTGCAAATCATAGAAGCTGGTTTCCAGCATGGAAGCACCCAATAAAGCATCTTATAATTTTCTTGATCCTTTATATTCCACATTATTTACTAATGCAAGAGACACTAATGACAAATTATGGGAGATAAAGGAATTTCTTAGATTCTGTCCTACACAACATGCAAGGTTGCCGTGCCATGAGATTAGAAGACCCTCCTTTGCCTAAAAGCAAAGATGATTTTTACATAATCTCATTTAAGATACTGCTTTCTTAACTCACAGATTTTAATTGCTTGGGTATTTTTAGATTTTTAAAGTATTCTTTAATTATTATTTCACATTAAAAAATTTCTGAAATAAATTGACACCTCAGCTTTTTGTGTATTTCTATGTCATGGTGGTTATCCCCTATAACAACAAATAAAGGCTGAGGATACAGAAAGGAATAGCACAAGGAGGCAAGATATAAAAAAAACCCTAACACAGGACAAGGATTCAAAGGGTGAAGAACAGATGGCCAGAGTTTGTACAAAGAATCTATGACTACGGGAGAAGTGGAAAGGCTTGGATAGAGAGGTGGGAGCACAGCTGAAAATAACTATAATGAAAGAAGGAAAGATGGCAAGGATAAAGGAGTCAGAGGAAAGACGGATACACATGATACAATAATTGAAAGGCAAGTGCAAATGGCAAATGACAGTTTATAGGGCATTAAAAAGAAAAAAAAAAAAGCAGAACATGCAAACATTGCGTATGTATGATAGCAGACAACCACATCTGGACAAATACAGTGACTTATTTTCCCACTCACCAGCTGTAGAAAAGCCTGATTGCAAAAGAAGCACAGTAGCAAATGGAATATTTCAATCCCTGGAGCAACTTTGGGGACATTTTTCAGGGGAACTGGCAAACAATTTCTCAAGGAACATTAACCACTCCCAAAAGCAGAAGACTGGTCCAGAGATAAAGATACTGTGTCCCCTCTATTATTTCTTGAGAGATCTCTGGGCTGACACAGGAAAAACGTTCTGCCACAAGTGTAACTGACCACAAGTGTAGGTGTGGTGATTAAGTACAGATATTCTACTCCACTACAAAGTTTCGTGTCTTCAATATGACTGCTCTGAATCAGCACATGATTAAGCAAGATGCAAGAAAGCAGCAAAAACATCGTCTAGGGGAAAGAAAAAGGAGAGGAGACTAAATAATTCAAAATTAAGTTAAAAATGTTCTCCACAAGAGCATTTTCCTGTTTTCAAAACACAGTTGGAGCCTGCAAGAAGACAGTTTAATGAAGAAAGTAATTAGCACCTATAAAATAGGAGAGTTGGGGAACAATTTCTTTAGTTTACAGACCAGTGTGATCAATTAAATGGCTAGCCTTAGACATTAATTCAATCCAAAGTCCCCCAAAAATCCCCAAAAGGATTTTTCCTACTCTGCAAAGGCATCACAATGTTTAGCTATACATGTGTGCAGCAGTTTGGGTGTGCAAAGTGCTATGTGCTGGTGACAACCACCAGTTCCATCACAGAACCTGGAGTCTGGTTTGTATCAAAGAACACAGATTAGACATTCTCACATAATTTATAAACTACTATGAACACATTAATACCATGGCTCCACTTCAGCAAGCCACTGATGTACATTTGGAAGAGGAACGTTTAACCCCAGCAAACAACAGCAGCAGGTTTCAGTTCCATTCCTTCTTAAAACCTGCCTGATAGACTTTTATTTTAGAATAAAAAACAACCTTTTTTCCTCCAGCAGAAGTTTTTGTTGGTCCTATGCCTTCTGATTCCCTGTTTTTAACCACTCTAACTAACCACAAGTACCCCACCAAACATGTAGCTTGTCTCACCAGCATATTAAATATCTACAAACCTAGTATAAGCCATGCAAACCCAGCCCCTGGGTATGTTCACTGGCCAAGAATCAAGCCAAGGTCTCACATGCTAACCACCAAGAGTGCTCACAGCTGTTAACTCACTATCATTATGGTCTGAAAGAGAAATACCATCCGTTTGGTTTTCTTTCAGCCAAACACTCAACCAAAAATGGTATTAAAAACTACTGCTCTTGTGATCACCACTCACTGTGGCACTACAGAAGAACTAAAGACATCCATTTTTAAATTATTTCTAACTTGCAAAGTTATTTGCTTTAGGTTTGAAGCTCACTGTGCCTTGTTTCAGGCTAAAGGCAAGGCTAGTTTGCTTTCGGCTTAGACAAAAGCAGCTCAAGAAGTTTAGGGTAACATTAAGCAGTAGATAGGTATATTTCTTTTCTATGTGAAAACTAACTCACTACTGAAAAACTTAAGTAGAATTGACAGAAGACATGTAGAGAAAGTACTTCAAAGCATTCCTCTAGATTTTAAAGAAAGAAAATATTGAAGCTAAAAACAGACTAATAATATATAGAGAGGAAAAAGGCAAAGATCAACAGCCAAAAAATAATCTGAAAATATTGAAAACAGATCTTTGGGTTAAAAGAAAGGCACAGAACATTACTAAAAGAAATCACTTAATAATTACTGTTGACTAAAACTTAAAGAGGAAGAAAAAAATCCCGAAGGGCAGAACACTGAAGTGCAGAACTGCTTTCTTAAGTACTACACTAAACAAACATACAGCTACTCTTTTTACACACACAGTCACAAATCCATGCTTCCCAGTTTCCAAATACATGCAAGCAAACTTTGCAGCCAGCTAATCACAGTCACAACAGCTTGGAGAGCCCTCCTGTGACCTGCAGTACTGTGGCTTCTGCTGTGACCTTGGGATGTCCCGTATCACTCATGAAATGCCATTTCTCCATAATGCCATTTCTCCATATAACCCACCCAGTGAACCGAACTACAGTAGGAGCAGCCACCAGGCCCAGTGGGACCTCAGTCGGGGATGTGATAAACTCTTAGTGAGGCATAAACAGCAAACACACACTCACCACATAAACACAATTAAGATCTAAGATCTGAGTCACTCTAAGTCATTTCAGCAAGTAGGGATTTGTATTTGGTGGGACTTAGAAGGAGCAACTAGCAATAGTTCAGGAAATATAGGTAAGAACAAGAGTAGAGACCAAAGCAAGATAGGGTAAGAATTTTTTACTCATAAACTGAAGAATAAATGAGATTTTTTTCAGCAAGAGAACATCTGAAAATGGAAGGAAAACAGACTATAGAAAAAGAGAACAGAAAAGTTAGGGCCCACCATATTTCTGTATTCGTAAGAACTTTTTTTTTTTTTTAATACTGCATTATTGGAAAAATGTTCAATTCAAGAACTCTCTTCTCTTTATACATGATATAAATTTTACCATAAAAAGATTTTTAATGCAATCTTTGAAAGAGTCAATTCAAAAAGTTGGTAGAGGATAGGGAATAAACTTGATTTTCTGGACAAAAAGGATCACAGAATTGTTCAGGTTGGAAAGGACCACAGTGGATCATCTGGTCCAATCTCCCTGGTCAAGCAGGGTTGTCCTAGAGCATATTGCACAGGATTGTGTCCAGATTGCTCTTGAATATCTCCAGTGGGGGAGGCTCCACAACCCCTCTGGGCAACCTGTGCTGGTGCTTGGTCACCTGTACAGAGACCTTCTTCCTCATTTCAGGTAGAACTTCCTGTGCTGCCTCGTCCTACTGCTTTGCACCACCAAAAAGAGCCTTGATTCATCCTGTTGATAGCCACCCTTTAGATATTTATACACATTAAGGAGGTCCTCTCTCAGTCACCTCTTCTTGAGGCTGAATCAGCCTGGCCCCTGCAGCCTTTCCTCGTAAGAGAGATTCACCAGACCCTCACCAACTTAGTAGCTCTTCACTGGACTCCTCCAGGAGCTCCATAGCTCTCTTGTACTGTGGAACTCAGAACTGGATACAGAACTTCAAATGTGGCCTCACCAGGACTGAGTAGAGGGACAGGATCACTTCCCTCAACATGCCGTTCCTAATGTACCCCCAGGATACCACTGGCCTTCTTGGCCACCAGAGCACACTGCTGGCTCAGGGACAGCTTGCTATCCACCAAGTTCTCTGGGTCCTTCTCTGCTGAGTTGCTTTCCAACAGGTTAGCCCCTAGCCTGTGTTGGTGCATGGTGTTTTTCCTCCCTGAGTGCAGGACCCTGCATTTGTCTCTGTTGAATTTCAGGAGATGGCCAAATGTAATTTTGGATGGGACTTGGCCTTCCAAGTCTCATTTCTACTTCTCCTGACCACCTCTCAATACGCACTCCAAGTGGCCTGGCCTTGTTTCTGTCTCTGGTGAACTTCTTTTACTTGAGTAATGACAGCAGTTCTTTATTCATCTATGGTGGTTTCTTGTGCCCTTGGCCCAACTTCTTTCTCATTAGGATGCATCATTCTTGAGCCTGGAGGAAGTGAGCCTTGATGATAACCAACTCTCCTGGACCCTTCTTCCCTGCAGAGCCTGGTTCCCATGGGATTCTTCCAAGAATATCCCTAAAGGGGCTAAGTTAGCTCACCTAAAATCCACGGTCATCATCTTGCTTACTGTCCTGCTACCTCTTCATCCAACATTGAACTCTACAATCTTGTGGTCACTACAGCCAGGGCTGGCCCCAGCCTTCACATCCCCACAAGACTTCCTTGTTGTTTACTATAAGGTCAGTCAGCACATCATTCCTTGTGGGATCCTCTACAACCTGTGGCAGGAAGTTATTGTCAATGTTTTCCAGGAACCTCCTGGACTGCTTGTGTATTGCTGTACAGCTTCTCCAGCAGATATCAGGGTACTTAAAACTCCCCCACAAGAGTCAAGGCCTGTGACTTTGAGACTTGCTGCTAATTGCCTGTAGAATGCCTCATCCCCCTCCTCCTCTTGATCAGGCAGCCTGCACCACATACCCACAATATTGTCACTCTTTCTACTCCACCCTTTTATCCTGACCCATAAACTCTTGACTCCATCATCATGCTCATTAAGACAAAGCTGAACACATTTCCTTTCCCCCATAACACATCATATTTGCTATTCAAAATTAAAGGATGACACACTGATTATTTTAAGTAAATAACACTTGCTCCAAAATATCATACTACTAATCCTGCCAGTGTGCAACTTCTGACTTTTTTAAGAGGTACTAAAGAGATAACAAATGTGAATTTTTAGTTTAGTACTGTAAAAAAGTCAGTGATTAAAAAAAAGTATCTGACACTCATGCTAAGCACGTGAAGGTTTTTTTCAGGGGACTAAACTGAAAAAATATCTGACTCACCATACAACTGTTTGACAAAGCACTGCAAAGACTCAAAAACTATTGTTAGATCTCTGCACTTATAAGCAGTATTTCTACGTTTTGCTAGAGCATCTATGTGGGAAATACTGATTTAATTGACCCTCCCACAAACACAATTCATTTCATATTAAAATATTAAATTTAGGTCTATCATCCTGATTTACTTAACATGCTAACAGATGAGAGCAAGATGAAATATCATGCAGTAAATTAGGCACGGCTCTGTTCTCAGGGCATGTTGAATATGAGTCCTTTTCCTTTTGGCAAATAAAATAAAACATGGGGTATTCAGAGGAAACAAATGAGAAATTCCCCCTCCACAGGAATCTTCACCCATCCACATGGGTAACAAACATGATGACATTACCTGCAATTATTTTAATACTATTACTATACAGCAAATGCCTCTACATTAAAAGTATTTTAATTCAATTATTTTCCATGTTTTTAGACTTGCCATAATAACTAAGTTAATTTAGAGAAAATGTCTTGCCAAGAGCTTTTGTTTTTGCTTCATTCATTTGCAACACCATTTGATAAGTAGTGGTTACGCAACAAAAAATAACTGCTCAAGGCCAACCTCCTTAAAAGACAAAAGGTGAAAGAAACAGTTGTGCAGACTCAATGAAAGAACTGAATTTCTGTGGCTGCTTTCAGAGTTGGCGTAATTGGCACGACCTGAGGGACAGATGGCCGTCTACTCAGATACAAATATCAAGTATGCCCCAATCAACTTAAAAAAACCCCAAACCAACAAAAAACCAGCTGAAACACCTCATTCAACACTGTTTCACAAATGCAAGCAACCTAACAAGGAAAGCTGAAAGAACTTCAAAAGACATTCACATGACTGACAGAACTACAGAAAATTTTCATACCTGGACATGAAGGATATGCTTGCTACTGAATATTAGGGTATAAACCTACAAAGTCCAAGGTGGTAGTTAATAGCTCTGTTCAAGACAGGAAAAACACAGAAAGATATTTTCTCTTTGGGAGAGAATGAAGAGAAGTTTTAATTTTTCCCTAAAGGGTTTTTAAAGACTGCTACCTGAAGCAGCTGGGCCATACACTGACAATGTCTTCAGGGACTAACTGGAGATAGGCACAAGTTAAAACACAATATTCATGCAATATTCCCCAAGCTCACATTCTGCTTAAAGACTTTAAAAACCAAATCAAACTTTATTCCACAGCCTTCTAGAAATGCCCAAATTCCACACTGAGATATTATCAGTAAAATAATAAACCTCAGTAAAATACATCTATCAAACTTCAGAGTTTTGACAGCAGTTTTACATACTCATGCTTTATGCCAATTTTGTCATTTTTAAGTAATGCTTAGACAGATCACCAGTCATATCCAATTCTTGATACAAAGAAGAGTCTTTCATGAAACTATCATGTGTTCAAAAATAATGAGCTGTTTGGCTGTGACAAGAAAGACCTTTTCCTCTACAGCCTCCCTGCATCAAAATAGCTTAGCACATTTTGGTTTTATACTGTTTTTTTTGTTTGTTTGTGTTGGTTTGTTTTTTTTGTTTTTGTTTTTTTTTTTCTTTAATTTTATTCCTTTCAGAAGAGGAAAATTCTATGAAGTGAGACTTCTATAATTACTTGCTGGTAGCTCATTTGTGTATGCATGCTAATTTTCTACAATAAAATACGCTATATTAATTGAATTAAAAGATTTTAAGGTGAAAGTCAAAGTTTGCATTAAATAGGACTACGATTCACTGTCTCCAAACCAGCTTTGAAAGTAGTATTGTCTGCCTATCATCAGGCTGGAACTTTCTGGCATTACAGTACAGGCAAACTTCCAGACAGCACAGAACATTTAAGCCTTTAAAGTTTCTTGGGATGCTGGTTTTCTGCTGATCTGCTGAACTGTCATTCCCACCTGCCTTGCTGATCATGGAGCACGGGGAGATATGCAGGACTCCGTCTCTGCCAGACCTGACTGCTTCTGCAGTGAGAGCCCTGTTTTTACTTCCAGTTTCTTTTCCTTTCAGATTAACAATTTCACTGCAATGCCAGGAATTGAGCCAGCAGCCAGAGTGCAAACCTCTTCAAAAAGGTAAACTGTGTGATGATATTACCAAAAAAATTCAGTGTCACACACAACCCTGTTTGAAAAGCCTAGTGGTTTTCCTGCAATATCAGAATAAATATCAATCTATTCTTTTTAGTATAGTAGGAATCCTCCTTCAAACCTACATTAAATTCTTTAGAGTTATTACAGAGAGAGTTTTTTAAAAAACTGATCTTAAATCATGCCGATTTTACCTTATGCTCATCAAGGAGAGGAAAACCTACACTTCCCAGTTGCCATCATGTTAGATACATATTAAGAGTAAAAGGAAAAGCATGAAATTCAACTAATGAACACCAAATTATGAAGTTTCTTAATTCCAACAGAAGCCTCCAGAGCACTGGTATTTTTAGAAATCTGCCATGACAGCAGTAACTAAGCATACTCTCCAGGGCTTTGTAGCATGCCATAAAACATAATTCCAGAAGGCTCTAACAAGCTACAGCATTAGAAGAGTCTTCTCTGACGGTTATTTTAAGACACAGTAAATGCAGAATCATTTTAAGATAGCACCATTTTTCAAGTGCAAGATGTAGAAGTAACAAAAATTGTGGACTATTCTAATAAAATTGTATTGGCATTTTCCAGGGGACTAATAGAGGGAATAAGCCTTACAGGATCAACGAACAAATGGGCATCGATGTAACCAACATATCCACAATGTTTAAATTATGCAAATTCTCAGCCTCTTGCTCTTATTGTTACAGCTCCCCCTGGATGGTTTGAAGAGAGTTAGTCATACCATACCAGCTCTGCAGTAAGCCATTTCCTTATGAGTCTAGTCCTTCAGTTCAAATAAAATGTACAGGTCAGTGAAAGCCAGAAGGCTGAACATGGAAAGAGTCACTAATTGTTTGTTGGGAGAGTAATTACTATGCAAGAGAAATAAAAAATGTGACCCAGCACAGAATGGAAATCACCCGGCTCACTGGGGGTGCAGACTATCAAAATGGTCAGGGCAATCCAAGAAAGAATATCTAACTAAGTAGAAAGCTAAATAACATGTCCCCAAATAAGAGGGGAAAAAAGGAGGCCCAGCATGTATATGGGAAGACTGCTCTAACAGCTTAGTCAACACACTGGGATCCTGCCTACACATTACAGAATAACAGAATGGTAAGGGTTGGAAGGGATCTTAAAGACCATCCAGTCTCAACTACCTCTGCCATGGGCAGGGACACGTTCCACTAGACCAAGTTGCTCAAGGCCTTATAATGGCATTAAAAGAAAGACCTCTTCAGCCATCAGAATTTTATTTTTCCTGGAAAGGAACAATTTATTACATTTTCTGCAACCTAATAAAATTAAATTGCAAGCACACATATGACTAAATTAATGAATGAGAGAAATGTCTAAATAAGTAATTCCTAACATAAGTCACACATTATTTGCAAACGTTCTGACTTCTGGTTCTGCAAACATCGTTCTCTGGTTTAGAGGACAATTCTTTAACCATGCTATCTACTCACTAAAAAAAATAAAATATATATGAAAAAGATAGTGCTAAGCTTTCTAAATGTATTACAGCAAAGCCTAAGATAATGATAAACCTTAAGACATTTTATGCTTGCAAGTCCTTTTTTTTGATAATAGACAAAGAATTTTTAAAAACACACTGAATACAGCTTTTCAATGGATAATGTGAAAATATCACACTGCAAAAATAAACTTTCTATCGAAAGCATTAAGCCATGGATTCCAAAGGTATTCCACAGGAACAGCTCATTACTGCTGAGAGGCAAAAAAATCCCAAAACAGTGAGACCCTGCATTCAGAACTATCAGAAGCTGAAAACTGCAAGAGACCTGAGGTGCGTGAGGACCTCTGCTAAGAGCTGGTGCTGTACCATCTGCTGAGGACATTTCTACAAAGCAATGCCAAAAGCTTGCTCCACAGAACTAGGTCCCACAGGCTCTCTCTGCTGATGCAAAGCTCCATCCAAGGCACAAAACTTGTCCAGTATCTACAGCAACATCACCCAACTTCAAGCACCATCAGGCCTGCTACTCTTCACTGCACATCTGTCATGTCCAGGGATTTGTACCTCAGTTCAGGATTGGTTACTTTTAGTCAGCCACTGCTGAGCACTTGCAGTTAACTGCAGTCCAGGATCAACCTCCAAACCATGTGGAAATACCCCGACAATTGAGTGAGTCAATAGGATGAAGGAGGAGGCTGCTCACACTGAAACAATGAGACAGAAGAAGTTTCCTGAGCTTCAGTCAGTAGTAGAAAGCAGATACATTCAGCAACTTTCCAGTCACAGTATTTAAGGAGTAAAAATATATCCAAAAGGATAGAAATAAACCAAGCTGCATCTTCAAACAACTTTCTGATGGTTAAAACGCAAATTTTTTTGGTGTGCATTCTAAACAAAGGCGGCTCTCTACTTTTACTTATGTTGTCAGATACCTTCAGGAGGCTTCAAGCCAGATTACTCACAATACGAATATTTTTTTCCATTAACTATTTTCAAACAATGTGCTTTCTTAATATAAGCATTTCCTAATACAGCATTCCCTTCATTGCTTTTTTGCTAAAATAAATTCTTTCACTTTTCATATTTCAATGCTCATTAGTACAAACAATTTAATACATATGAAGTCACTCGACTTCAACAAGTTCATTCCTGGCTGGGGGTGGGGCGGGAACACAAGGTTGTTGGGGTTGTTTTCTTTTTTTTTTTTTTTTTTTTTTAAACCAGATAGCAAATGTGAGCCAAGATGTACCCAGTTCAAATTATCCCTTTGGTTCAATATATGAGTCATGAGAAGTGAAAATCCTCCTTTTACCAATCCCTAGGGCAGGGATTTAAGGAACAAAACATCAACTAATCTTTCCTATCTTAACTAACACTGGCCCAATGCGATGCTTAGTGAGAAAAAAATTGCTATAAACTCTCAAGTCTCTTGGTCATGAGTATGTTGAAGCAAGCACAGGGAACAGCACAAAATGTGCATCCTGTATCCTGCTGTAAAAAAAAATTCTGTTCCATCTTTGTTGCAGTACAAGGTGACACCATTTTGTTCCCAGCTGGAACAGCAGCTCTAATAGTTTTATTAAACTTTCCCTTGCAAAAGCCTCAGAACACAAAGGATTGACTCACAAGAAAGCAACACCATGAGAAATGAGACAAATAACACAGTGAAATGAACAACACCACACTGAGGAAAGGAAACTAACTGGTTGTTTTCTCAAGGTACTGGACTGCAGAGTTCATAGTACTGTCAACAGTCACGCTAACAACCACATCTTTCAAGTGCTTAGTATTTCAGGTCCCTCTCAGCACAGATACAAGTGTTTTGCCCAAGACACAGATGAAAAAATGAGAGAAAATCTAAGCTGAATCTGTTTATACTAAGGCTACATCAAAAAGATTTCTCTTTTCCTCACTCACAACTGTTATACCAAGAATAAACATCTTATTTTGTCAAACTATAACTGATTATAGTTAACTCCAGGCTTCTGAATCCAACAGCCAGAAAAATATCAGAAGAAGATCTCATCATTTCACCTTTTCTTATGGAAGGAAGACTAACCCCCCAGTAAAGCACCAAAAGTTCTCTGACAGGTGAGGTTGCATTAACATTTTCTCCATTTATAAACATTGTTAAAACATTATTTCTCAGTCCACACCCTCACACTTGCTTCACCCTCTGATACCTGCACCAAATCTAACCAAATGCAACTTCCACATGCAAACAAATGTGTGTATAAACCCATCTCACCAAAATGCAGCTTCCAACATTTTTCACTTTTTCAGTGGTCCTCTTCACAGATGCATAAGCATAACCAAGAGGTGAAGAACAAGCACCTGACAGAAGGCATAAACCTTGAGGAGCAACCACGCCACTGCAAAACAAATCAGTACAAAATCCAAAGGGACCTACTTAGCAATTCTCACTGTGGGAGCTATTGGAGGAAATAGCTCTAGCAGATGCTACACAAACTAAAGACATTTGCTATCCTTGCTTTTCAGAAAAACAGGAAGAGCCCCATGTAGTAACTTGGGGTTAGAGGGTACCACCAAGATCCTAATTAGATCAGCCTCATATATAAGTCAGGGATTAGTGCCCCTTTCCAAACACCTGCCTCCACAAAAGCAAGCCAAAACATGGGTGAGGAGGAGCAGCTGTCAAAAGAAACTTTAACATTGTTTTTAATTGTGGTATCTCCGCACACTGATCATGTAATAAAGCCTTCCGGAAAAAGTCTGGAGTATACAGAACCCCTGTGAAGTGCAACTTAAAACATCCAGACATAACTGGCTTGATCTTCATTATGAATACCAAGCCAGACTTCTTTGCTTCTGCATCTCCAAGATGGGGTGTGGCTTAATAATCACTAAAAAATCTGAAACAAAAAAAATGCATCAAGAACAGCTCCTTTAACAGCCTCCCACAATCACAAGTTCTGTAAAATGCAGAATGCTACGAGCAACCTGGCTGTGACATTTGGAAGCACCAACACATGCAGGCAAAAGCTCCTTGTAGCAGGCCCAACTTGTCAAACATAAGTCTCAGTGCTGTGAATTAATAGGGGAATTTGCATCATGAAGAAGCCTGTTCTGTTCCTCCACATTATTTTCTAGTGACAATTCAGCATTTGGGACCATTCCTTTCCCTTGACTATTTACCCATGCCCTCAGGAAACAAAGATAATGCCTTCTGGGAAAAAGCCTTAATTGCAGCATGAACTGAAATGCTGAATTTTTAAACATGCTTTAAGTAAGGCAGCCTGATTCTGGCTTTTAACTGCTAAACAAAGAGACCGACTCATGTAGTTAACAATCAATCTGGACAAGACACAGAGAAAACACATCTCTCAGCATGCCACAAGCTCTATATGGAAATGATCAAAGACAAGAAGCATGCAAAAGAAATGGTACAATAGCTGACTCTTTTCCTCTGCTTTGTATGTTCTGACAAGAAGTTTTGTGATAGTCAGTACCTAGATTTAGAAGCCCTTAAGAAAATCTCTATGTGTGCACATCAAGAAGAGTACAAACACCGAAAGAGCTAATTTGAACTCACAGACAGAACCTGTTATCATCTTGTAAAAACGTTCAGAGAGCTTTTCATTGAAAATGCCACCTTTCCACTGTGTCAACAGAGAAGTTATTTTCAGCTAGTGAAAATGCTTTTCCCTAAAATACTGAAACATTTCCAGTCTTATCAGAAAAGCAAGGTAATGAAGAGAAGTACTTCTGAAGACTCATAACATCATCTAAAGAGAGCTCTCATACCAATAAGCCCATATGTCAGGGGCAGGGCTTGGTTTGCAAATAAGGTTCCGGTAATGAAATTATTTCTGGAACAGTTTTATATTACAAAATTGTTCATATCAGAATAGTATATTTCTACATAAAAATAACATCACAAATCAATAACTACATGCCTATTACACTTTCACAATAATAGATATGTTTGTGTAAGTGAAAGTACACTTAAAGCAGTTCAGCATATTTTTGCAGCCAATTCCTGGATACTTACCATGGAGCACACTAGGCAGATTCTGCAAGACATTCCAAGGAAGATATTCATCAGGGTATGCCAGAGATCTGCTTGACCAATTATGTTCAAAATTCACAATGGGACTAGGCCCAAGGGCAAGGACAACAAATATCAACTCCTTCTTTCAGCTACTTGGTTATAATATGGAGCATGAGCAACAACCAAAAGGATCCAAGAGCAAATCATTTGCGTTCAATGAAACAGTGGCACCAGAGAGTTTGATGAACAAAGCAGGAGT
Source organism: Anomalospiza imberbis (assembly GCF_031753505.1). Lineage (NCBI taxonomy): Eukaryota > Metazoa > Chordata > Aves > Passeriformes > Viduidae > Anomalospiza > Anomalospiza imberbis. The sequence continues at coordinate 16,749,645 of NC_089684.1, forward strand.
TCTGGAATGTATTTGCTCAGTTTCTCAGGCAGCAATTTATGTGCTGGCAGAATAAGTAGTCTTGTCTAAAACTTGTGTGAATGTACTAATAAGTTGAGTAATTTTACTAGGAAGTTCAGTTCCAACTCAGTGCAGAGTTAAATGAATTTGTTTTAGACAAATAAAACTCCACTGGACTATGAGCCAGTGCATTGCTACTACCAGTCTATAAAAATTAATTTAAGTCCAGTTGTGCCAGGTTAAGTCCATGCCTGAAAATAGTAAAACCATGGTCAGCTAAGTCAAACTCCCTTTTCAATTCAAGGCAGGGAACAAAGCAATCTTCTTTTGATTATTTTGATATAACTGTATACATATAAAGAAATAGCTGAAGTTGATAACACTGTACATAAGACAGCAATGCCTGAGATTCATTCAGAGCTATGCCTGAATAATGGCTGTAAAAATGTTCAGATGCTACCAGTAAATCTGCTTTAATTCAAATGATTCTTTGAAGAAAGAACATAATGCTGAATAATCACAGGAAGAGCTGGTAGTGCTGTGGTACAATCACACCACGTGGTCTCAAAAAGCTCATTTGTTCATCTTGTTATCATATACTCCCATGGCAAATAAACTGATGAAAGATGCTTTTCAACTCCCATTAGAAGCAGAAAGAAAGACAGCTCCCAAAAAGTAGGAAGGAACCAGATCCACAGAACAGCAATGTTGCAACAAAAGAAGCCCTCCTCTTCTGAAGAAGAGACTCTCCTCCCCCTGTCCTCTGCCCTGGCAAGGTCTCCTCAGGAACGGTCCAGACTCCTGAGTTCTGGGCCTGTTCTGGGCTCCCCAGTTCAAGAAAGACAAGCAGCTACTGGAGAGGGTCCAGCAGAGGGCTATGGAGATAAGGAGGGGACTGGAGTATCTCTCTTATGAGGAAAGGCTGAGGGAGCTGGACCAGTGCAGCCTGAAGAAGAGATGACTTCACAAAAGACAGGGGAGCTTATCAAGGACACCACCCTTAAGGACACCACCTTAAGAGCAGGTGTCCAGAGGATGGAGCCACACTCTTTACAGTGAGGGCCAGCAAAAAGACAAGGGGCAACTGGCACAAACACAAAGTTCTATATAAATAAGAGAAAAAACTTCTTTCCTTTGAGGGTGACAGAGCACTGGAACAGGCTGCCCAGGGAGGTCATTGACTCTCCTTCTCTGGAGATACTCCAGATCCACCTGGACATTATCATGTGCAACCGGCTCCTGGGTGAACCTGCTTTGGCAGGGAATTGGACTAGACCTCCAGAGGTCCCTTCCAACACCAGCTATTCCTTGATTCTGTGATTCATGACCAACTTACTCTATCGTCTGTCTAAAAGTGCAGTATAGGATTACAGAAGTGCTCACAAATTAAGCCACCAATAAAAGCAGATGAAAACACAATGGCCTAAGTAGAAACCATTGCCTCACCTACTCAGGTTATGCATTCCAGCTGTCATCACTTTTAAGGTATTACCTTATGATAGCCTACATTATATAAAAGACACAAAAACATGCTACCTTTGAGTCCTTACATGATACATTGCATCATGACTAGTATGCTCTCAGCAGCAAGTAGAGAAAAAGTTTTCTCAAGCTCCAATAAGAACCTCCAAAGTTTTCCTGAGGTAACAGTAAGATAATGACAATGCCCTACCATGAGTGACAGATAATTCCTATAATAAAATCTGTGTGTGTGGACATGCACATTTGAACATAAGAGAGATATAAACAAGAATGACAAGGGGGTATAAGAAAAAGCAAACCCATTAAGATGGGTATTTTATTCAGACAAGTATTTTTCATAAAACAGATTTACCTGAGACTCTAACTCCTCCAATTTACGCTTCCTGGCATGAAGAGCTTTACTTGGAAAAGCCCAGAAATAATTGGAAGTTCCAATTCTATCAGTGTCCACCATGCCATCATCAACAAGGCTTTGCAGAATCTCCTTCACTGACATCGAGGCTAACAAAAGAAAAAATATAAAATCAGAACTGCATAGCAGTTGGACTATGGAGAATTATGAATACCACAATCATCTGTATTCTCCTCCAGTGTCAGCTAGCTGGAAGATTTCACAAGGACAACATGCCCAAAGTTTCACTTGAAGGGATGAATCTCTCTGAAACCAGCAGTTTGCTCCTAAATGCTGCTATTCTGCACATCTGCTACCAGATGTTTGCAAAACACTGCTCAGGAGTTTTGCACAAAATACATGCATGGTACACTACAATATCATAACAAACCCATGAGAGGTGCCTGAGAATTTGTCTTGCGATCTTAATTCTAACTTGGATTAAACTTGTTTAAGTCTCTTGATTGGGAATGTAATTATATTTCACTTTGTAATGCTTAACAAAGTATTTCATAGCAGCAGAGGCACTAAAGCCATCTGTCTACAGACTGAGGAAGGACAGATTCTGATTGTAATTATATTCACTTCCCATACAAAACATCATTTATACTCACAAGCATCAACATTTCTGAACACAACTGATCATTTCCTTTCAGACCTGTGGTATAATTCACCATTTTAAAAAAATGGTACCTGTTCAACAAAGCTAAGTAGTTATGTTATCCTCAGGTATTGCAGATACAAAGACTTTTGAGCTTAATTATGGGTTTTGGTACCTGATGTACAATTTCAAGACTACAGGGGGCCCGTATCTTTTGGAAGCTATAGGCTGGATGCCAGGATGGGAACAGGTTAGTAATTTTTCTTTTCAGAGTAACTAGGGCTTGGGTTGTGTGGCTAAATGCCTTCATATGCAGAGACAGGATGAATTTGGACTATTCAAAGGTGTTAATGGCTTTAGAAACTCTAAACTCAATTTTACTGCAAATTACAACTAAACATATGCATTGACAAACCAATCAAGACAGCACCACATCTCTTCAGAAGCCCACTAATGCCTCTGTTAGCTGCTGACACAACTGAAAATCTCTGCTTTGTGATATTCACATCTGCAGTTCTCTCAGCAAGTTCATTTACTCTTGCAGTGCAATCAAGATATGCTGGAGAAGGACAGTGGTAACTACACAACATTATGCTTTGCCTCCCTTTTATCAATGAGCATACAAGGAAAACTAATAAGGAACATACAAAACAATCCAAGAACATAGATAAATCCTCTTGGACCTTATCAGGAAGGCTTTTCTAAATAAGACAAACCCCTTCCATTTATAGCTGTCCAGCCATTTTTGGAGAGGAAAAGCTCAAGAGCACACTGTCCATGTATATTTGGACTAGCATTTTAAACATTTGTGATATTACTGGCAGGTATTTAATACCTGAGTACAAACAATGATTTCCTACACTGACAGTCACTGCAAGTCAGGCAGCTCAGAGCCTAAGCAAGCCCCCATCCCATGTCACTTTTAACACTACAGCCCTGCCACTGACCAGTCTCCCATTCTAGCTACATTTTCTGTTATTAAAATTACAAACCTAAGATTGTAGCCAGGAAAATTTACACTGTAGGACCTGTCCCAAAAATGATTACTTGCTCAAGAGAAATAACTTTTATAAACACTTACTAATCCCTTTTTCTTTTGGAGCAATCTTCTCTAGATCCTTCAACTGGAAGACATCTTTCTGTTCAAAACATGAAAGACATTTCAGTTCCAAATGACAGCATCATCTAAGCCTGAGTGTTTTTTACACTAAATCAATGCCAATAAAATCAAGTAGGAAATACACTGTATGTTTTGGTTTTGCTTGGGAAATAGCCTGCATATCCCTCAATAGAACTGGAACATTCTGAGAATTAAATAATAAGAAAAGCACTATTATTGTAATAAGCCCTGCTCTTTCCTTTGGTGATATGAAGTCATCATATTTCATCTAAAGTTAGACTATAAAGCCCTTAAATCCCAGGTTAGACTGTCAGCACAGATATATCATATTGCTCCAGTACTCAAGTGTCACAGTATTTTTTCTAAAAGGCAAAAAACATGGTGTATTACATGTGCCACCAATACAATTGTAGCTCAGCTTTTGGATCTCCAGGTTTCTTCTCCCCAGGGACCCTTTCCAACTCTGCTCTCAGTTTTTCTAAAGCCCAGATGTCTTCCTCCTTCCATAAAAAGCAGTGAGATACTTCCTAATTTCTTGCTGTCCCCTCTTATGGTAACAGACTCAAAATGAGAAGATGTGCATAGGTAGCACATGAAGAATTTAACACCACCTGTGCATCTTCATTCCTTGGCTCCACCTGGGGATAAGCCACCCGATCAGAAGTTAAATGAATGAAGTTTTGCCCCTGTAATTTTCACCCTAATGTCACAGGGCATCAGCGAAATGCCTGCCAGGATACAGAGTTCAGCTACATCCCCAGTTAAGCTCCTTTTAGGACCTATTTCCCCATCAATGTAAATGCAGGACAATTATAAGTTACTTACTGTTTCAAAAAAAATCTCCATCATGCGGGCCCTCTTCTCCTCAAAACTCAGACCTTTTTTCTTGGACTAGAACAGGAGAAAAAAGAAAAAAAAAAAACAAACCAAGACATTCAGCCACTGGAATAATTAGTATCTGCTCAGAATTCAAATCTATTTACCTGTAAGTTATATTTGCCACCCTTTGCTCCTTGATACATACCAATCCCAAAATATGTACTTATACCAAACTCACACAAATGTTTAATAACTCTCACAAACATAAGGAGTACCTTCTGTTTGGTTTGGGTTTTTTTAAGAACTGCTTTCTGTGTTTTGATACACAGACAGTAGTGTGAATTGTAGGCCATTCGGGTATTTTAAGGAGATAAGGAACATTTTAAGGTATGACTTTCTTCAAAGGTCCAAACCAACTTCATAATTTCGAGGTCACATTTTTAAAACTCTGCTGCCTTTATTTCTTTTCTCTCTGGTTGTGTGACCAAGCATTAAATAACTTGGGTTGAACTACAAACAAAAGGCAGAAATGGCTATGCACAAATAGCTATCAACAACACAAAACTGAGAAACAGTCTCCTCTGGTCACTTTCAGAGATGCTATTTTGATATGCCTCTTATAAAATCAGGATATAAAATATTTCACAGAGAATTGGAGTTTTATTAATAGCCTTCAGCATAAGTCTCAACAACCCAAAAGCAGCAGCCACAATGTGGTGCCCCACTCCCTGATTCACACGCTGTGTGCAGCTACAAAAAAGGGAAAGGGGGATAGAAAAGGCCAAATAGGATGTTGGCAGAAAAATGTCCCATTTTAAAAAACAAAACAAAAAAAAAAGGCACATTGTCGCTTACAAATCAGTGGAAGTGGGTAGACTATAACGAGAAACTTTGAGAAAGACACAGTTATGTTTCCAAGTTTCCAACAGAAAGGAGTCAACACCATTTTTACTTTTTTAATAGCTGCTTCCTTCTTAAAAAAGAACACAATCAGGCAGCACACAACACTGAAAACATATACCAAGAGCAAAATAGCCAGACTGATTTACTTTTAAAAAACAAATGTAAAAGCTAGCTTATGCAACTGCAGTAATACAGCAGGAGACAAAAACAGACGCAACTCAGTAATATATTTAACAAAGAGCACCATTAGTACTTTTTAGGTCCTCTCCTCTTTTAGCCAGCAATAGCCTAGGTCAGCACTGCTGTCTCCTTCGATGTCAGTATATTGCAGGATTAGAACCTGGAGCTGCCGTGAACATTCAAGTTGGAGCATGAACAGAAAGCAGACGGATTTAACTTCCACCTCCTGCCTTCTCCAAGAGCCCTGACCCCGCCAGCAGCAGCAGGAACAAAACGCGCAGGCACGACGTGGAATGGAAGTGGCGTTTCTGGAAGCATGTGCTTGTAGCTGCGCCCCTCGGGCGCCAAGTTTCACACCGCCTCTCCAGCAAACAGAGCGAAACAACGAAGCCAAGAGCACTCTCGATGCAGGTTATTGATTTTCACGTTAATTCCTACCTCACTGGCAGGCGTTCCCCACCACAAATATTAACCACACCACGAGCATCCATTTTGCTGCTGCGCCCGCAGGCAGACGGAAGAGTGCGGCGCTGTGAGCGCACTCGGGCACACAGCGATTCGCTCTGCCCGCTCCCACCTCCCCGCAGCCACAGGCTCAGCCTGGCCACTCCTGGGCTCCCGTGTCTCGGGGGGAAGCAGCGGGCACCGTGCCCACCTCGAGCCACAGCCACGGGGTTATGGCCACTCCTCCAGGTGCCGGCTCGTTTACATCGCTCTTCAACAGCCCGAAGGCTGCACCCCCAGAACCTGCACCGTGGGGCCTCCCCGGAGCGGGAGCCGCGCTCCCCTCAGAGCAGGGGGCACAGGGACAGCGAGGCGCGGGCGGCCCTCACCCGCCATCACTGCGGTCGCGGCTCCCCCCGCAGCCTTTGCGGGCGCCCGGGAAGGAAACCGGGGCGAGGCGGAGGGCGGGCGACCCCGCTTACCATGTCGCGGGCGGCCGGCGCGGTTTGATTCCGGCGCCACCGGGCGGGAAGAGGCCGGCGGGAGGGAGGGCAGGAGGGAGGGAGGCCGCGTGCGCAGCGCCGCCTGCTGCCCGCCCCGCCCGGCCCGCACCGCCCGGCCCGGCCCGGCCCGCACCGCCCGGCCCGCACCGCACCACCCGGCCCGGCCCGGCCCGGCCCGGCCCGCACCGCCCGGCCCGCACCGCACCACCCGGCCCGGCCCGGCCCGGCCCGGCCCGCACCGCCCTCACCGCCCTCACGGCGCGGCGGGGGTGGCAGCGGGGTTTCGGCCACGGCGAACGTGCGCGTGGTTTTTGTATGGTGTTTTGTTTTGTTTGTTTGTCTTGTTTTAGTTCGTCCCTTTGGTTTGGGTTGGGTTTTCGTTTGTTGGGTTTTTGTGGTTTGTTTTTATTTTTTTTTTTAACCTGCCGGGTGGTGCCGTAGAATGAAAGTGAGGGCACAGAAAGAACATGTTAACCGTGATCTAAGGCCACGTGTACTTCCTTCCTACCGGCCTGTCACAGGAGCCACGGCCGTGGAAAAACAAAGCCCTCGCCGCCCGTGGAAGGGAAGGGCCTGGCCGCATCTGGTGTTGCTTGCGACAGTAGTTCATGGCAATGGCTGTTCTAGCAGCTTTAATTACTGACGGCTTGTTTCAATTATTATTTGTGTTGTAAATCACTTTCCTTTAGCTGCAGCAAGTTCTGGAAAATTGCTTTGCAACAGCAGTGGCTTCATATCTGCCATACTAAATCAAGAATTTAAATTCAAGCAAATGAAAATGTGCAAGCTGAGATGTTCAGGCATTTTCTGTGAATATTTTCGATGCCTCTTGCAAGGTGACCCCTTCCCTGAAACCTGAAGTTCTTTTCCGTGTAGCCCATGATCCCGTTTCTTCTTGTGCACACCAGTGTATTACTAAAAATGAAATGCAAATTAGAAAAGACATTTTTAATACAAAGCTTTTTGTTCTTTCTCATGTGCATCACATTTTCAACTTGCTAACTCAGGATGAAATCTGTTGGTACACCCCCTCATCTGCTGTTGAGGGCTCATATTGTGTCTCCCTGCCTTCCATTTCCTTTGGCCAGCCCTTAAAGTGACAATGTCCCCACGCTCCCTGTGACAGTTCTTTTCCTCCTGTCACCCTCACCACTGCAGTCCAAGGGTCTGGGCCCCTTCCTGCTCCTTCACAGCCTGAAACAAAACTGAGCTCCGCTGTGTTTTCTACTGCTGACAAGCAAATGGCTGCTGCAACATTTGCAAAGTCCCCATTGCAGCGTGGGTTTTCTCCGAGCGACACGTATGAGTGGCAGGGTGGATGTCAGAGCTGAACATGCTGCCTGCAGTAGAGGAAGAGGAGAGGAAGGAAGCGTTTTCAGACGGGCATTCACTTTTGATGTGGGCTTGGGGCAAGCACCTCGTGTCTTCTGTTCAGTACGCATGAGGCAGCAGTGCTCCCATCTACCCATTACTTGTGAAAGTAGACTGGCAGCAAACACCCAGGTGTCACCCTCAAACACAGCACATGGCTGGAGCACACACCTGGAACCACAGCTGGAATGCATTCCTTGTTTTAGAGGTTGAATGTGATCACAACAACCCAGAGAGCCCATCCACCTCCAAAACATGCTCTTGAATGAGGGTGGGGTGAGTGGCACAGCAGGTTTTCTCTGCCCATGGACCCTGGGTGATGCCTTAAGTTTTAGCTTTCATATTTTCCAGATTCTGTACTGCATTAGTATATAACTCTGCACTTCATATAAAGTGTTAGCAAGTTGGCCTCACAGTTGAATAAGACAAAACAATCCTTTTCCAGCCTGAGAACTAAGGACACCATTGCAGCTTCCATCCCAAAAGGTATAAACAACAGCAAATTGAGGAGAGCAATCTGGGAGGATGGGACTTCATAACCTGAAGCTGTAACTGGTCAGTTAGCCCCAGTATATAAATGGACCAAAACTTATAAAAGTGTGAAAACTTGTGACTTAGTGTCCATCTTGGGTGGAGCCAGGGCCAGGCTCTTGTACTGCCCAAGATGTGTCCTTTGAAGGCCTTTTAATAAATACCTACTTTATTCCTTTAACACTGTCTAGCCTCTGTTCTAGGTAGCCTCTCAAGGTGTCATGGGGACAGCCAAGCTCAGCTGCCTCAAGTGCCCTGGCAGCCCTGAAGCCCTTTCACAGTGTCAGGAAAATCCACAAACACCAGAGGTTTATGTCCAAAAAGGAGACAGAGGAGTCCTGCAACTTTATTCAAATAAAGGGAGAATCCACCGGGGCACACGCCTGTGGGGTTTTCTCTCTGGAGGTTTCAGAGGACACAGCCTCCTTTTATCATGAACTCCTGGCCTCGTGTTGCCTCTTCCTTTCCCCACTGGCTGAGGTACTCGGAAGGTACAGCCTTCCTGAACTGCCTACCACATATTCCCCCCTGTACCTACTATTTCACCCCAAAGCTCAGAAACTCCAGCTTGTGCAGACCCGTGTTTGTTTCAGGAGCTAAGCTGTCAGGGCCATGCAGCAAACCCTCTGCCCAAAGTTAGCACAGACATTAAGACCCATTTCAAACATATTAACACCCATACCTTCACCCAGTAAATTGTTTGTAAAGACATCAGCTTTCCTCTCCACAGCCACATCACTGGGTTCAATTTGCTCTGTAATACGATGTTCCCTAACACCTCCCACATTTTGCAGCACTCAATCAAAACTAATTAGTTGAAAGGCCATGGGGTGAAAGAGGTCCCAAACAAAAGGGTGTATGTCATGCTTTGTCATTTGAGGGATGGTTTTCCATTACTGCAAGAAGTGGAATAAATGACTCCTAAAATAGATGAAGGCCTGGCACTTTTAATGGGCTTCAGAATGTCTAAACGTGGTATTTCACAAAACTGCTAGTCTTATGCTATGATTCTAAAAACAAGACAATGGATGGAAATACAGTGTAATGGAGACTCATAACTGTGTCTTTCTGTTAGAATATTGTTCTCATTTTCCTGTGATTTTCTTAAGCTTTAACAATTTGGGCTACATTTTCTATTCTAGGAGTCTGACTGAGATCTTTAAGTACTGGTCAAAACAGTTTTCCACTATTCCTGAGTTAGAGAAAATACAGTGCTTTGTCAGTGTAATTATGCTTGGATGAGATGAAATTTGTACTCTCCTTAATTTTGCTCTTACAATTGACTGTAGCTGAATTACAATCAGAAATTCTGTTTTGAAAGGACGAAAAAGTGACAATGGCAGAAAGCTTAGCCAGTAGAGAATGAAAATTGTCCTAGTTTAATTTTGTTCTTTTCATGCATATGTGCCATAGCACAGTCTTAATTACAAGAGCAATTTTTTTCATAAGGGAAGAGCTCAAGTCAATTATGTCAGGAAAATTAATCCACAAACAACAGAGTTTTATGTCCAAAAAGGAGACAGAGGAGTCTTGCAACTTAATTCAAACAGAGAGGCCATAGGGCATTTCCCATGGGGTCTCTCAAATTTTTAGGGGACACAGCCTCCCTTTTATCCTGATTTCCCAGCTGTGTTTACCTCTTTTCTTCCCCACTGGCTGAGGTACTTGAGGTACAGACTCCCTGAAACACCTAAGACCCTTTCTAATGTATAACCCCCCTCCATCTTTCTTTTTCTTTGTGTCTCTGTTCTTTTTCTCTAAATCCAGAGATTTAGCAGAGTCTTGAGTGAGTAACAGTATGTGTCAATTTATGGAATTCCTATGGAATTTATGGTTTCCCCCATTGCTTCTTTCACTTCACTGTATCTGGCCTTATGTACCATCAGGCCCACAGTTTGTAAAGACACCTCCTTCTCATTCCTTTCCAATAGCAGATCACTTTTTCTCTAGAAGAGTAAGATCAAGCCTTTCGAGTCCTGTGGCTGCCTCCCACAGCTCCTGTATGACTGACAGCAGTAGAGCTTAAGCATGGAGGACAAGGAGTTGCTCACCCATGGCGGGTGATACCAACTTCTCTGGGATCCAAGTAGTCTGTCATAGGCCATGGCCACACATCAAGGAGCGATATGATCCATGAGTATCCCATATAGGCCAGTCTGTGGCATCTGCTGCCTCATTTCATCCTTGAATGAGCTTTTGGACTGTAAGCAGGTGTTTTCCCTACAAACATTTAACCCTTGAGTGAAAAACCCTTGGTGAGAAATGCTAGCTGGCCCTCCCCCAAAACTTACTGCTTCCATAGCTTTGCTAGGCAGAGCTGCTGAAGTGAGCATCATGGTTATCCTCAAAGTAAGTAGCTCAAACACTAGAATTTTGGTCACAAGGCATTTCTCTGAAGGAACAAGGCATTCATATGCCTAGCTCACAACAAATCTGAGGGCAGCAGCCTTCAACTGCATGTAGCAATGAGCAGCAAGTGCTGGGTATCTCCTGCACCAGCTCAGCTGGGGCCTGCCTACGGAGAACATCTGTCCACAGAAATGACATTGACTGTTCCACTCCACTGAGATAGTTCAGTCTGGTCCAAATTAGAGAGCATTCACATGGATGGTCAATAAAACTGTGGGCAGAGTTAACTGCAGAGCAGCACAGCTGGATGTGAGAGACAACATCAGCTTAAGGAACAAGGAAACGTTTTTGAACATACAGTGGCATGTTAAGGGGTACCACTCTAAAGAGAGAAAGCCTACCAAGGGTGGCTGCCCAAAGTACCTGCTCCTTTAGCTACTTTGGCCCTATTCTCCCTGACATTGTTTCTCATTGGTGAGACTGGGTTCTCTAGTCATAATTACACAATTGCTAAAAGATTCTGCGCCTCATTTAGGTATTTTAATAAGTACCACAAGAGGGTCAAAGAGGAAGTTGGCCATTTACTGCAAATATTTTCTGATAAACAAGTGTTCCCCAGTATTAGTGTTCGGCCTGTCTGATTTTGCTCAGTGGTGAAGAGCCTCTGCTCTAGTACCCCAGGGAACAGAAAACATTTCTAGCCTATCAAAAAGACAAGATTTGGAATGTAACAAGCATCTTACCTACTAAGCCCAGTGGTTTCAGGCTGTCCTGTGCTATTGCTTCTATTCTTCATGACCTTTTTTTACATGGGAAGGAACAAGTGCTCTGCAACTCTGAATGTCAATCCAACACTGCTCGGCTTCAAGATGTGATGTTCTTTTAGCTGGCAGACAAATAAAGCCTTTTGTAATTATTTGAATTTCAGGGCAGATAGACAAGTACATTAGCACCAAGAGTCTATTTGCTGAGTGTGTATTCATCTGGAGACTGACAGAAAACAAAAACTGATCCATTACATTGTACTAGGTTTGTCTTTAGGAGAAAAATGAGGCCTCGAAACATGGCTGCTGACACTCCATAAGACTTGCAAGAAAGAATAAAACACATATTCCTCTAGAGGGTTTAGGGGAAAGATCCACAAAGATGGACAGCTGCTCAGTATTTCAGCTGTCTCATTTCTGACTGTCCTGCCAGTGAGCAAACACTCATCACTGGGGGTTTCACTGACCCTGCTAGTCCCCTCCATTGAGGTTGCATTCAAGCCAAATGATGTATCTGAAGATTCTGTCTTACTTTGTGAGCAAGTTTCCAGTCACACTGAGTTCTCAAATGATTCCGGTTTGATTCAGTTCTCAGATGATTCAGTGACCAAGAAGACATAGGAACTATGTGAAATTGAAGCTTGAACTATGTGAAATTAATACAGGCTGGAAATTTGTTCTTACAGAAACAGAGTCAGACTGAACTCCTAAGGCAAATTTTCTGTTCTCCACAATAATTTAATTTGGTTTTCTGCAACACACCATTGAAAGATTATATCACAGCTCAGCTAAAAGGTACTGTGTACCTGTGATGCAAGCAGAGAAGCTTACAGCTCTTAATCTTACTGCCACCAATGAAAATCTTAATTTTGATTCCTGGACTGAAGAAGGAAGAGAGGAACAAGGAAGCTCCAACTCTGCACCCTCTTCCCAAGAACAAATCAAGTCCCTCTTTGCTCTATGTCAACATAAAAATTTAACACCCATGAAAAAAACACAGTTTCCTTGGATTGTGACCTCTGGTGTCAGGGAAGAAAACTGGAAAAAATTACCTGTCTTCCCTGCATTATGGGGTTACTTTTAGGGACAAGTGAGTATAAGACATATGAAAAATAAATCCTCAAGCATGATAATAACAGAGGAAACAAGCTTTATTTTTATTATTTGAAATTTTTGTGCGTGGTAAAGGTACACATTTGACTCCAGTTTTCCTACATTTCCAAGACAGAGTAATTTTTTTTGTCAGCTAAAGCATTATGAATACCATGGCACACAGGAAGCTAAAACTACACACACGCACACACACGCACACACACACACAAACACTTTGATGTGCATCTTTCATCCTTGACCTTAAGGAGAAAAAGTCTGTATTTAGCTTCATTGGGATTAAAAACAAACAAACAAACAAACAAAAACATCATCATTGACAACAAAAAACAAGTGAGAAGAATATTTCATTATGAGTGTCAAGAGAGTGCAAGGTTTACATATACACAAAACATATATTGACTTACAAAGATGGAATGTACAAAAACTTATAAAAGAACATGAAAAAAAGAACTGCAAATACTCCTAGAACAGGAAAGCTGCAGCATATCGACTGGTAGAGATTTCTATCAGGGGTTGCTGCCATACACTATGCAACTTAGGGAACATTCCCATGTCATAAAGCCAAAGAAAAAAGTGTCAGGGTTAAGGCTGTGTTGCTCACAAACATCGACTGAAGTGCTGTACATTCGTCAGAAATAAAATGACCTGTTAGGAACCTTCCCACTCCATAGTACAAAAGGTATTTTGTACACTTCCCACAAACAGGTCAGAAAATCACTGCTTGAATTCTTGAAGAAAAGTTTGACTTTACATCATGATTTCATAACGAGCTGTCTCCCACAAATGAAAGTCATTTCTTTAGAACAAACACAACATATTGGGCACTTATAGTTCTCATTAGGGCAACACTAGATCCTTATTATAAAAAATACTGACATAAAATCAAAAGCCCTCTAGCTTTTACAGAACAGATGAACATTTACTAGTAAATAGCACTCCATGAGGCAATTGCTTGCCTAAACCATTTTCCTTTTCTGTTTCAATACACTGGTGCTGGTTTAGCCTATGTAAAACTCTCCTATTGTTTATATTGGATTTATCTGAACAGATCTTTTTATTCTATTCACTGAACAATGAAAATACAGTTGGCTAGTTTGTCCTAAAATGCTCCATATGACACAAGATCTAATAACATTTTGAGATTACTTTTGAGTTGAAGATTAGTTAAATGAAGCAAATTCTTTCACCATTCATGCTGTGCTGCTAGTCAATTAGCATTCCAGGGAAGTTAAGGGGACATTTGGTTATACCTGAAATCTGGCAGCAGCGTGCCTATAAAGCCTTTAATAAACGCTAACAACTCAGCAAATCACGTAGTGCAATTCTGACCTTCCCTTAATTGGATGAGAAAAAAGTCTGCCAACTTTTAAGTGCAGAATTTCTGCTTTGGTTGCTCTTTGTAAGGTTTGTAAACCAAGCATTTTAGCGAAGTTGGCTTCAGAAGCACCGTAAAAGCAATGTGTTTCTCAGTGCCAGGCAGATAAGGTCAGACCTTGGAAGGGAATGCCTTATGCCACTAAATTTGAAGTTGAGCATTTGCTATCAGAAATAATTTCAAATTCATGACATTCTTTAGGTGCTGCTCTGCTGATGATGTCTGAAAATCCAAAAGACTACTCAATTTTCAGAAAAAATCCACAGAACTCCTAATAGCTTTGATCTGGGTTGTGAGGGGGGTTATGTGCAGAATTCACTTATTTCATCAGGATGCACTGGGTTCACAAGGGTTATCTAAAATCCTGGTAAACAATGCTGGACCAAAGGACTGAAAAATTTATGAAGTGTATACATGAAATAGCACAGTCTTAAGTATCTTTTCTGATATATGGGTTAGGATCTGATTTTCATGCTTCTCAAAGTACCTGACAACAGAGATTTGGCAATGTTTTCTGAGGGGTAAATGTGCAAGCTTAGTAAAATTGTATTCTAAATATCCATATTTGGAACTAAATATGATAACTGACAGCCACAGCAGATTTAAAAAAAATTTTATCTCAATCTGCGCAACTTCTTCTCTCTATTACTAAATACAGTTCAAATGTTTTTTCTTCAATGATGTGCCATTTAAGGGTCTTCCAGTGTCAGAAAGTGTTATAAGGACACTTAGAATGAAAATTTGATCTACAGCTTTGTTAAACTTTGATAGGACAGTTTATTTGTAATAACTGAGACACCATCTTCAGAATTTTAGGACAAACTCAGTTCAAGCAGAGGATATTTTGTTCTCTTAGTAATAACAAACTTGAGTTTTAATATCCATTAATGTTACCACCAGTTTCTTAGCTTCATTATACAGTCCTTAAGCTTCATGCACAAAATATTTATTCCAATGAACTAAGGAAACTTATATTTGCACGAGAAATTTTAAATTGGTTCTATGTGCAAATAACAAACAAAGGAAAGAAGAGGAAAAATCTTCAGGAAACAGTAATTAAAAACCAGACAAACCCATTTAAGAACCTTGGGGTCTGCATTTTTACAAGTCAAATGCAACTTTAGAAAAAAACCATTAGCTTTTCTCAAATTCATCAGAACAATCACCTTACATTTTAGAAATAAGACAAATACTTATAACAAATTTATCAAAGATTTCTTTCCATTTTGCAAACATGCTTAAAATACTCCCTTGTTTCTGACCCAATGCCCTTTTGTTTAACGCTCTAAAAATGAGAAAATAAAGACAGCACTTCCCAGGCTATTGTAGGCATTGGCAGCAAGCTCACAGCTCCTCAAACAACACTTAAAAGGGAGCACCACTCCATCTATATAGGCTACAGTAGCAACTCAACCTTTGACCACTGGATATAGAAATAAGAATAAAGCCAATGCTACTTTAGGAAGACAAGTTCATACTTAGAAAGCCCCCAACAAACCAAACATTAAAAACAGAACCATGCCTGTAAGAATTTCCAGTTAAATTAATACTTCAACAAAGAACACAGTAGAGAGATCTGGCAGAGGAAGGAAGGTCATTTTTCGGAGTACTGCCATTGTCAAACATCATACATACGTTCCAGTTTGCTGAAATAACCCACATTTACTTTTTTTTATTTTTATGTCAATCGGTCATACATACATACATACATACAAACAAATTGGAACAAATCTCACAGTCCTTGTTTTGTCTTCTAACAAAATTCCCTTTGATGAAGGACTTCAGGAATTGGTTCAAATTCATTTTTATTTGTAACGTATATTTTCTCACATAAAAACGAATAGCTTTGGTAACCCTTGGCTTTCCTATACAACCTCTGTTTACCACAGTTCCTTTGGTTGTATAATGTAGGTCCTCCACAGGGTACTTCTCTGGCTTTCTGTCCTGTGTGAAGCTGCATTTTATTTTAGAGGTTAATACAATGATTTGCCGTAAGGAAACATGGCAATGAACACGTACGAAAGAGTGGCACACATGAGGTTAATTGACTTGACATTGTAATAACCCTGATCCTAATGAACTAGTTTGGTGTCAGAAGGTCTGTGGTTATACAGAAATTCCTCTCCCACTAATGTATCATTACAATTAAGTTTTTCCAGAGCTTTAGAAATGTCAGGTCTCTGCAAAGTCCTTCCAGCACACTGAGCAAGAGGAAGAGTGAAAAACGGCCACATGAAACAATCCTTCATTAATTCCACATGAGTAGGGAATTTGCATTGATTCTCATAGTGCTAAACACTGAGCTGTGTTAGGTCTGACGGTTAGAGCTAGACGGATTTTGTGAGACTTAACCTTATACTAAAAGGATCTACTTGTTATACACAGTAAGACTGAAGAATGTTAAAAGTGTAATACCTACCATGATAATGAGATCTAGAAGATTCCCAGGATCACCTCTGGGTTAAATAACATGTAAGAATGATACTTCTTTAAATGTGGAAGCTCTGAGCAGGAGCTATCCCTTCGCAGTCATCAAAAAGCTTTGGGGACTTTCCCCAAACTTTTCTCATTTTTGCCTTATTATTTAATTCCAGTTTCACAGGATGCAGTTTGTGTTTAATTTCACATTGTCTTTATGAATTCAGTTACAGAGGATTTTTTTTATTAACACTTACAACAAAAATTTCAGTGAGAAACATAAGAGGTGCAAGTCCTATGTAAACAAGGTAAGTTTGGAAATTATGAGAAGTCCACAAGAGATGCCTTTGTTATTAAAAATAAAAACAAAGTAGGAGATATCCTGCACTGGATCTCTAGGACAAGTCTTTTCTTAAGGGTGGGTGATTATCCATCTCCAGAGCTCCTTGCTACTGTAAGTATCGATAGACCTTGAAGCAGTGATTTCCAGAGTCTGCGACTACAACGTGGCCATCTGAAGTAAGAGCCAGACCTTGGGGACCATAAAGGGGGTCAGCAGAGGTGTTAATGTAGGATAAAAATGATCCGCTTCCATCAAAAACCTTTGAGGGTGAGAAAGCACAGAATACATGTTATGAATAAAAAAAGAAAGTAACAGACACAAGTCTATTTTCAGTTAGAGTGTTATACTTCTCATTTCTGAAACAGTTGACATACTATAGAAGAAAAAAGGGTAAAATCTGTTCTGTTCTCATAATATGCAAGACTATATATAAATGTATGTTCTTATTAAAAAGAACTAATTATAGCTGCCAGGATCTTTGGCAAGAATTAACACACAATGAAATAATAAGAATAAAAAATAAGAACCTCAGCTGTTCTTGTTCTAAAAATAGTCAACTACAATAAATAAAACTTAATTGGGAACTCAACCAACACCTTGTTTTCCTAACAAATATCACTGTTGTGGCTAGCCTGATTCTTAGGCTCCCACACAGAAAACCAGGAATTTGTTTATCCTGTTGACAGTGCTTCCTGAGAACAACTCAGAAGCAGCTCCCTCAGTTTTATATTCAGTGGAAATAATACATACACTTTATTAGGTATTCTTTGGCAAACAAGAAGACCTTGTGATTAGCACTTAAAAGATAAAAAGACTGCAACTCTCATAACTTGAAAGCAGAATAATTTCTCAACATTTAAAAAAAGATGATAAAAATCTGCTGCATTCACCTCAAGTCATTTGCATTTTCATATTTTCCACTATGTCTCTGATTTTCTGTTATGGTGATTATAAATTACTATAATCTCAGCAATGCTTGGAAGTCTCCTAAGTCATCAAGGAACTTTTGGGGAACTACATGGTCCCGAAATCCTTGGTCACAGTGGCCGTCAGAGCTGCCAGCAGCCACACTGAAAAGCTGACAATCTAACACCACCAGGTCTGAAAGTGGACAATGAGGCATATAAAGGATGGTGTGAGAAACCACATCACTTCTAATGCTGATGGTGTTTCTTGGGCAGTCTGAAGGCCAGAGTTAGCAACCCATTACATTTTTTTTAATCAAGCACCTTTGAAGTAAAGAAATTTCTACCTGTATTCGGCTGTTTCCCCAATCTGCTACGATAATATTTCCATTAGAATCTACTGCTACTCCAGTTGGTGCATTAAATTGCCCATTTCCTTCTCCATTTGATCCAAACTTCAGCATGAACTCTCCCTCCTGGTTAAAGACCTGTATGGGTTAAAACAACAACCTAAATATGACATGGTATCAAGTATTAGTAATCTAGTACTACCAGTTCACCTGCTAATTAAAGGAGGAATTGAAGAATTCCTAGGAACACACACAAGATGGGAGAAGAGGTGCCCATCTCTCCCTTCACTCCATTACACCATATAGCATTTCTTTTCTCACTTAAGATCTGATTCATCTCAGACATGGAGGCAAAGAGCCCCAGAATTCTTCTGCAGCTTGTGCATCTTGAACTGCAAAGAGCTGAATGCAGATGCAGCACTGGGTTCTTTGTTTCTTTGGAGCTAAAACACAATGGAGCAGATGCTCTCTTCTCTGCTTCCATAATCTAACACACATTGCAATTCATGGCATGCTGCTCTCTGTAGACAGTTCAACAACTGAATTCTCATTGATGGTAACAGGTTTAGACAGCAGAAAGATGGAGCTGATCAATGACTATTCTGTCAGTGACCTGGATGCACCAGTGGGACCAAACAAGATACAAAATGTGTCATTTACATAGTACACAGCCATCTCTAAAATATTTTCGTCCATCTTGGATCCAGCTGCAGCACAAGGTCCAGTGGTGTTCTTAGAGATTTGATTGTGGCTTGCACAAGAAAATGCAAAGACCTGACAAGTGCCAAGTGCACACTGAAGTGCTGATAAGGTGGAAGATGTCAGGGAATTACTGTGTTCTTGAACACCCACAGTGAAAAGAGAAAAAAAACATTTCGGGAAGGAAATTAATGAAGTACCAAGTTAGCGCCTCAGATGATTAAAGAAAATAATAATAAAAAATAGCCAACTAATGAAAAAAATAGACAAAGATATATTGCTCTCTCCCTGGGCTGAAGTGACCAAATGAGAGAGAAGCCTACATTGCACAGGATTTTCCATAAAAGATGCCTGAGGGAAGGAACATCCTTGAAGGTTAATGGGGGCAGGAGAAAAATGTTGCTGAGTGAGCTTGCTTAATTCAAGACACTGGTGGCAGGAAGCAGCTTTGGGACTCATAAGAGTGAAATGAATTTATTTACCTATTTATAAACTAATTTATTATTTAAAAGAAGATGTACTCTCTGCTCTCAGATTATAAAGTCTCCAGAGTGTCAACAGTTATATGTACCAATTTAGAGAACACTACAGAAATAAGAATCTCTCCCAGTTAGTACCAAATTGTAACAAGTAACATTTGTATCCCATTGAGTCACACCAGAGACAGATGGAACACTCTGTTCTCATTAGAAATGTAATAATTACAAATCCTCTAGGATGCCACACTTCTTACATTTCTTCATTTGCTTTTTTTTCATTTCAGTTTGCCCCTTGCTGTTAAGCTTCTCCAGGCATTCTTATTACCAGGCAAACCTTGCTTTTGGAGAGGTAATTTATGGAGTCATAGGTCTCCTGCTGCTTTAGGGCTCCTGCAGCAGTCTTGGTTTGTGTGTTGTAATCCAAACCACAAGCTGCTACTTTCCTCACTAATTCCAAAAGGATACACAAGCAAGGTTACTATTCCAGACCTAGGTGATTCAGCACTGCTCAGGACACACAGGTGTCTATGCTCAGGCAGCAACTTCCTATTTCAGGTGAATATATAAAATTTATTTTTTCAATTAGAAACAGTGAAGAACTAGACTGAGGGTTCATCTGTGTGTTCAGTCAAAATAGGCATTAGGTGAAATGCCAGGGATATTATTTTGTTGGTGTGTGGGACTGACACACATGTCCTGAGAGCCCAGGTAGAACAGCATCCTGCCTCTGTCCTCCTGCTGCTCTCTCCTGTAGAGGGAGGGCACAAGAGCACCTGCCGGAAGTGTAGGAAAGGAAATACCTGAGAACAAACACACACGGGTGAGGCATTTCTGAAGTGGCCTGTATCTCCTTCACAGACATTTGCCAACACATCTCAGCATGTTTCCTTGGTTTAGTTTATTACTGGGACAAACAAACTTCCTATCATACCATGACTTTAACAGGCTGAGAGTCAGGAATTCCCATGGGTGTAAGGACAAGTGGCCAGTTCCTCCCAGTGCAGGAGGCACTTAATGAAAACCAATAATTACATGGGTTTTAAGAGAATCAGGTTGTAAAATGGGTCCAGTACTCTTAAAGCTTATAGGTATGGAATTTAAAGACTGTCATGTATCTTTACTTTGTTATAATTTTACAACTAGAAATGTGGAAAGCTTTTACTGGGAAATTCAAAAGCCAAACTTTTAAAAGACAGAACACAGGGTCAGTAAGAGGTTTGGCAGACGGCTACTAAAAATAAGTGAAGTTAAATTTATTTATGTTTAAGCCATTGAATTAGAGACCATTATAGTGACACCAAAGCAATGCACTGCATGCAAAGTTCTCTGAAAGTGCTGTCCCTATAGCAGAGCTATGTCACACTCCTTATATGGAGTGTGATCTCTTTGGTTTTAACAATGCATTGTTTTCCCCAAGAAAGTATCATAATAAAATTAAAATGGCAACTTTCCAAGTTGCCATTGACAGTACCTTGACAGAATGGTTATGAAAATCTGTTATGATAATTTCATTGTTGCTGTTTACAGCTGCAAAATGAGGACCTGCAATGCAGAACAAGAAGAAAAAATAGTAATGCCATTAAAAGTATTGTAACTATGGTTAAATTAAAAAAAAAAAAATCAGCCTGCCAGCATATTATGTTTGGCTTCTGAGCAATAGTAGTCCAAGTGGGAATACCAATTTCAAATTAAGAGTAATTTTACTTCATGGTTTTTTTAAAAGCTCAGAAGCTTTTTGCAAACACAAATAATTTCTTTTTCAACCAGTTGTCAGCTATTGTTACCAACAGGCATTGTTGATTTCTCCCTCTCTTGTATACATATCACTATGCAGAGATTTATGGGCTTATTAACAAGACAAAACATGAAGTGCTTAAGCATAAAGTTGTGTATACACTGAAAATTGTTATCAAAAACGTTCCTGTAAATTCTTAATTGAAATATTTTATGCACTGTGTGCTCACATCTTACAAGCATTTGAGCTAACAAGTTTTAGGATAAATAAAAAAGTTACTTAGAAGACCACTGTCAGGGGAAAAAGGGCACTTTTTGCTTTACATTGGGTATTGAAATATGTGTGTAAATTTGAGAAAAAAACAAATGGTAGCTTGAAAACAGGCAAGTACCCAAATCCAAACATTTGATGCTATTTTGAGTTACTGAACAGAACTCAGTTTCAGTTTTCACAGTATATCAGGAAAAACTATTAAAAAAGTGAAAAAAATTGCATTGAAAACATTCAAGTATTGATAATTTACCTGTCTTCTGTAGCTTGTCAGCAAGAACAAGTAATGTATTTCTCAAATGCACTGTTAGGAAGTATGTGCCTACTTATTTTCAGGAGGCGTTTTTGCAAATTTTTCGAATGAAAAGAAATTGAGATACCCAGAAAATTTAGATGTGTTAGAGCTCAAGCTCTCATAAATTATATGTATTATGCCATAACACATTGCAAGACATCTCAGGATAAAAACACATTGATGCTATTCCTCTCTTTCACTGTGAACCAGTCAAAACATCAGACCAATGAAACTACATACTAAAAATGACCCAACACCTGTAAAATGACCTGCATACCTAATTTTGCATCTTTATTTCAAATTTTGAAAGAACAGCTATTCACTTAAAATGTATCAGTGGGGTTGCTCTGTTTTTTAAACTTAAATGCATGTTCTACGTGAAAGACAGCATGTGCAAGCAGTCAGTTGAATATAAATGGCAATTTCCCCAAACTTACAATGGCTGTTCCATAACTCTGCCTTCCTGATCTCAATCTTAACACTACCCCATTACACTCATTTTCTAAGAGATACCACTTAGGGCATTGGGATTTGTGTGTCTGATGATTGGAAACACAAAGCACAGCATCTGAGCTGACTGTGGTGAACAGCTTAGTGTGGCAACTACAAAGCACTTATAAAATGCTAGTTAAGATCAGTCTTTCTTGGGTCACTGATCTGGAATGTTTCCAGGCATAGGGAGGTCGATGAAACAATCTGGTTACAGTTACATTTGCACAACAGATGTTGCAGTCTGCCTGACCAATCAAGCAAATAGGAGCTGTATGTCTAGCAGAACCTCTCCCCTGGAGGATAAAGGAGTAGATTACAGCATCTTCAACATGCTCAAACATCATGCAAATGTGAGCAGAAGAGGCAAGAAAAGGGGATTTACATATTACCATCAAGTGTACCTGCAAACTGCTTGTCACCATTTCCTCGACTTCCAAACCTGGTGACTATTTTCCCATTTGGCTGGAAGATGAAGACACAGCATGCTTTATTGTCCACTACAATGATGTGTCCATTACGATCCACAGAAACGCCTTTAGGTCCCATGAGCTTTCCAGATCCAATTTTGGCCTAAAAGGGAAAACATGGAAACCAGGAAAATATGATAGAAATTAGTGATAGAATTATCAAGATAGAAATTAGTTAGTACAGTTTAAAAATTGTATTACAGGCACAGAGAAGAATGGAGAGGCATTTTTTCATAAAAAGTTGGAAGCAATAGTTTCTGTCAGCTCTTACCATGTACTTCATAATTTTTTTCTTCAGCTCAAAAAAAAGTCTGCTTTCTGTATGTTTTTTCTAGACTGAAAAGTCTGCAACCACAGCATCCAAGTCCAAATAAGAAATAGAGTCATCAGATTTGTGTGACTTGATAAACCTGTCAGAAATGCCTGTGTATCCAGCATTAGGGTACCAGCGGGACAGGCAGACAAGCAGAAAGGAATTTTGTCTCCTACTGCATGCTGTTCCCGAGTCCAACAACCACCTTGATGGACAGGGAGACATCTTTATCACTGCCTGCATCAAAGAAGTCAGAGTTCTTGGAGCATCAGGGCTAGGTGGGATATAGGCTATGATGTCCTCTGTAGCCTTTCTTGGGTTAGTAAGACACCAGCACCTTCTGAGTGCTCTCAGAAAGAATTTGAGCAGAGCTAAAGCTCAGACTAACCTCTCTGTCTTCCACTAGATTCCACGTGAGATTGCTTCACTTGCAGCTTAGACACATGAAGTATCAGCTGAAAACTGCAAAAGGGAGAGGATCATGTTGCCAAACAGCAAATGAAGCAATCTTTGAAACACTAAACAAATCAAAGCTTGTTCCTGTCTTAGGTAAATAAAATTATTTCCATCATTTTAAATAGGCCTTGTGATTACCAAAACCATCTGCTGGCATAATCAGCAACAGGAGGGGAATTGCATACAATATTTCACTGGAAAAATGTTCAGTGGACATGAGATGGATTTCTTATTTGGAAAGGCTAGAGACCTGTCAAATCCAAAAATGCTAGAAGCATGCTTTAGGAGATTTAAAAATAAGGGATTCTTAAAAGAGGATCTAAGCAACAGAGCAAGCAGAAACTAAGACCAAGCCTTCAAAGAATCCATGAGCTACCTGGGCATGTACCCAAGAAGACTCTAGGATCACCTCACAATCCAGTCTGCATTTTTCACCATTCAGCTCTTTTTTAGGCCAGGATTCTAGAAACTGTTTTAATCTACATAAAATCAGTTAAGATTTGACCTCTCAGTTAAAAAAGGTTGTAAATACCCAACTGTTTGCATTGGAATGAAGCAACTTGCATTCTGCTTATAGACCTTTTTTTTTTTTTTAATTGATGGACAGATTTGAAAGCACTTATTCAGGCTGGTTTCAAAAGTCTGTACTGGACAGACAATCCACCAGACAGGCTATGTTGAAATTATGGATTCCAGAACTTTCAGATTCTGTAGTAATTTGTGATAGACACATCCTACAAACTGAGGTTCATATCTTGGTGAAGAACATACTTTTCTGTTTGCATTGGAATTTAAATGAAATATATACTAAGATATTCATCTTATTTATGAAACAAGGCCATCTTTCACCTCACTGCCTTTGCAGAGTGAGACAGTTCACCCCCCAAGAACAAGCAATGCTGGGAGTCATAGAATCATTTCAGTTGGAAAAGACCTCTAGGACTGAGTCCAAGCATTAACCTAACACTGTCATATTTACCATTCAACTGTGTTCACAGCTACCACATCTACTTCTGACTTCTCTGCCCCTCTCCCCTCTCTCCTGCAGTTGGTGAGTAGCAGTGGGATCGATTACAAGGCATTGAGAAAAATCCATTGGCTAACTAATTTTTCTCATGTCCCTGATGTTTTCAAAGCAAACAGAAGGAACTCTCCTAGCCTTAAGTAAGTCCCATGCTCCTATTTCACACTACATTCTCGTAGGTGGGGATGCAAGTAAAAAATAGGAATGATCCTAAAATAAAGGCACCTGGGTTCTCTGAGGATGGCTGCTACTAAGCCATTACACAACCTTTTTCAGTCTCCAGTAAAGAAAATACCAGGGAGTAAATCATGCAGCTTCAAGACTATGCTTAGCCAACATACAATCATCCTGCGTCAGTTTTATGTTCGTGTACATATACTGTTATAAACTGCAAAATATTTAGGCAAAATCTACCTAATTGAATCATGCTAAAATAGCCCCAGGAAAAACTATTACAAATTATTTTGTGTTTGCCAGGGGAAAGATATCAGCAGATCTACAAAATGTATTCTGTTTGCAAAACAACAAAGCAGCAAAACCATAAATCAAATGCAAATCTGTAGATGTATTTCCTTTGGGGTAATTAAATCATATTCTCCTCTTGCTTTGGGATGCCCATGTGGTTGTTTGCTTGAGCACTGCACCACCTCCTTACCATCTTTCCAGGATTCCTATGGAAAATGACTCAGACTCTTGAGTAGAGTCTCTTCCTGCCCATATAAACACATATGGAAAAATATAACAAATAAATCATGTACTACATTAATGGGCACTCAGTGCTAGAGAAGAGTAATAAAAATCACTATTCTTGGGCCAGGTTTAAAATATAATTTGCAAGCAGCAATAAAGTATGCCCAGCTAGAGTTTGCAATGCTTTTTAGTAAAAATCTGTTCCCAGTTTAGATCAAAATATGCTGATGACACATTAATGGATCTGGCTGAACATATTCTTTGTATGTTTTTATTTCAGAAAGTTTCTTAGAACTATAGGTTTGATTATTTAGAACAGAACATTATGAAACCCAGTCACTCCCATTAAGTGTATGAATGGAAGTATTTTCAGGCTTTTTTCCCATTAGAAATAAATACAGTATAATGAATTGTGTAAACCCTTAATACAAATAATGTGTTTAATTGAATTCAGTCAGGGACATTATGTCCCTTATTTTATAGGCTCTTAGGAATTTAGACTGGTTTTCAAGCACGTGTTTATAAAAGTCACCCTACCAGGTTGGAAAATATTCTACTGTCAGATATTCCTAGAGGCAAAAAAAAAAAAAAAAAAAAAAAAAAAATCAGCTAGCCTACCTAAAAATTTATGAAGACTTTTCCACTGTAGAAGTAAGCATGTTAGGACTAAGTTTAACTTCACCAAACTTGCTGCTGTCTGAAAGGTTCAAGATTGTCAGGGATTAATTAAAAACATTGAACAAACCATCTTTTCCTGTTTGAGAACCTCTCTAATAAGGAGATACAGCTTTGTCACACTTTGCAATATCACACAGCAAGTGGATTTATTCAAAATTAAACTGTGACTGTTTAACCACACTACCTATTCCCATCAGAACATGCAACCAGCTTCAGACAGCTCCTTCCTTTCCTTCCTTAATTCTACTAGTGAGGCAAGGAAGAAGTCTGACACATAAAATGTTTCCTTTAATGTTTTCGCACTTATCTAAACTTGATCGTAACTTGACTTGCAGAGCCCTGTTTGTTTGATAACAAGCTTGTCATCTTATATATAGCTCTTCAAGACTAGAAAGAAAACAATTCCCGTCTCAGAGGAACAGGAATCATTCTTTTGGCTCTGTTGTTCCTTCACTAGGTTTGAACACCACCTGGTGAGGAGCTGATACAGCTGCTTCACCATGCCCTCTCTCCTTAGCCTAGTGCTGTATCGGCTGCAACAGTTTTCTCAGCAATTTCAGAGTACTTGACAGAGGAAGCCAGCAATGTTATCTGCCTTTTACAGAAGAAGAAAATAAAGCACTGGGAAGTGAAATGGAAGATCACTAGTCACCCATGAGATCTGTGGCCAGAAACATAAGCCCCAAATCCTAAGACCCAATCTGAGTCTATCATATCCAGGATAGTACAGCCCTTCCTGTGAAGAAGCTCATGTTTTGGTGCAACCTTAGACTGGAGTTTGCCCACCTCTGCATTTATGTAAGTTTTACAGCCGTGAGAAAACAGAACTCTGTCTTTTTTGCTGCCAGAACTGAGGAAGGTGACACTTTTCTGCCTGGCAGTGGAAGTTGCCAAGGGGAGTCAGTCCAGTGCTGTAATCAGGGACATGCCTGGGCCTGGCTCCAGGGAAATTTGCCTTATGGCTCACATGACTATTAAAATTCCACTAAGGGAGAGTGAGTATAAGTAGATACAGAAGGAAGGGGACAACATCAAAAATAGTTAGATTAAGCTCAAAACAGCTCCCTGATATTGCTGAGTTAACAACTAGCAGGCCACCTGCATCAGAGGTCTTACACAATGACTAGCAGGCACAGTCCTCTGAAGGCAAATGCCATTATCCCTTTCTCTCTCTCTGTTATTTCAGCAAGTGCTGCCCAATTTAATCTGACAAGGCCCCTGTAAGAATTACCACTGCCAGCACACAAGAAATTACAAGGCTAAAAATAGTATTTTATACCATTGTTGTTTCATCTCTCATTTAATCAGTCTAGTCCCAAGAGCTATGAAGTCTGGTGCATTAATTTGTATTAACCACACAAACAATGCCAACATCACACAGATTTTGCTTTTTTTTTTTTTCAATCCAACAAAAACATTGACTGAAAACAGATCTATGCTTTACATCAGAGGAACTACATTAAAAATTATTTTTTTTTCCAATACCTGTCTCCCTACAGGTAGTATATCACACATAGGGTCCTGGCTTCTCCAGAACTTTTTCCTCCAGAGCTGGCACCACCCAAAATGCTGGATTTCCAGCATATCTTAAGGCAGCAGGAAAACAAGCCCTCCATGCTCTGTGTGTCCAGTTCACATTAAAGATGCTAATAATTATTTAAAACACACCTAGGATAATCAGAATATTTGGATTCTTAACTAAATTACATATTTCTTTGGGTTTGTTTTGGTGTTTTCATTTCATTTAAGGACTTCAGCTAAAACTAAGGTTTTCCGGTGTAGCTGTACATTTTCAAAATTACTTGACAAGTAAAATCATATTCTCTCTGCAAATGCAAATAATTTGTAATTTTTTTTTACCACTTGCATTACATTTTAATATTGTTTTATTTTAGGTTTAAGTCTATATATGATCTGGATACTTCTCGAAGCATACACACTGGTTTCTCAGATGGAGGTCACTGAAGACTATGGAAGCACAATCATCTATTTGCATTTGTCACTTTGCAAAGACTATTTAGAGAAGGGTCATTTCTTGCTGCACACATGAGCAGCTCAGAACCTGAGCTTTTTGGTCATTAGGCTGCCAGAAAATTAGCTAAACAGGCTGTATCTGTCCAATGCCTTGCAGGTCCATTATCCCCATGACCAGTGAATACTTCTTGCCTCTGCCAGAAGTGGCTCTCTCTAATGTGCATCACCAGACTTGGTATTATGCATTCAGAGAACAGCACCAAATGAAGGAAACCTTTAATTCTCTCTAGAACGGCACTCTAGGACTGAACCCAAGCAAAATAAATGTTGCAGGTTGGAAATCATCAGTGTAGTATAGTAGCTGCCATCTTATTTTATTCTCATTAAAGGGATCAGAGTTGCTATGAAAATATGAGGTTGCTTTCCTTAGAATTTCTGATTTCTGAAACCTACAATATCATTACTGTCTTTCAGTTTTTTCAGTGCACAACATACCAGCTGGAACATTTCTGTCTATGCTGTAGCACTGAAACAACACCCTGGGTTACCCTTCCTTGCTTTTATTACCAACAGGATCCTCCATAAATCATACACTGTAATTGCTGAGAAGTATGGAACAAAAGAGGAGGTCATCATCAGTCTGCAACCTTCTTTTTCTCCTCCGTATGTCACTGAAGAGCTTCATGTACTCCTTGTAAGATTTTGTGTTTTCTGTCTGCATACATCTATCTGCACACACCCTTCTGTACAGAGTACTAATGATGTGAAGGTTGTTGAGCTAGTCCAACTAGCTTTCCTGGCACTTGCTGTCCTCGACCATAAGTTATAGAAAGGCATCTAAGCACCCAGTATGGAACATGTTGTCTCTGCTTGATGTAACATTAGCATTACTGCTGTGATCTCCTCCTATTAATTATACCATATGGCTGGGTCAGGGGTTTCCACATCACAACAATGGAATTTAGACTAAGCTACAGCCAAACTATGTAGTTTATTGAAAAATAATGTTACTTTGCATTCCTTTGTAAGACAGAGAAAGCTCAGGAGAATTCACATAGTAACTCGTACCTTAAATTTTCCATCTGATGAGAATATGCTAACCCATTTGTTGTCATAGTCTGCAATAATGATGTCACCACTGGGATGCACAGCCACTCCTGTTGGCCGCTGCAGCTGGCCAGGAGACCTTCCTCGTATGCCAAAACGGCTTTTGAACTGACCATCATTGGAAAATATCTGTAACAGAAAACAGGAATTTTAAAATTATGTCCACATATTACCATCACCTATTTCTTAGAGCTTAGATTTTAGCAAGTCACTAATCAACACTATAGTCAGGAAGAGAGAGAGCCACATGAAAACCACTTTTACACAGTCCATATTTGAAAGTTATATATCTAATTTAAGAAGACCTTAATTAAAAAAAAAAAAGAAAATCTTATTGCACTGTTTTTTCAGTGATCTCAAAGTACTTCACAAACATTAATGAATTAGCTTCTCTCAGGGGGGAGGGAATGGTATTATTCCCTTACTAGAAATGAGGAAACTGAGGCACTGAGTGACTCGGCCACAATCAAACACTAAGTCTGTAGAAAACATAGGAATATGTCCAGTGGTTGTGTCCCCAGACCAGGTAACTAGACACTGACGTTCCTCTGAAGAGGCTGCAAATTACAACGCATGAGGGTGCTGATGAATATTTGATTCTGTCTCTTTGAAAAGGCCTGGAAATGAGTTCTCACAGCATGTGGCTTGCTGGTTCTCCCATACAAGAACAAGCAACACTCTACTGCTGCTGTGTTCATTGCTACCGCATGGCAGCCTGGAGAGTGATGACAAATTGTTAATGGTAAAAAGGATATATGGCAAACAAAAGAAAAAATGCAGCTTGGTTTTCACATAGGTTTCAGAAGCCAAGAAATTATGGGTGTTGGGGTGCTACCACAGAAAAGATTTGATTATATCAGAAAGACAAGTCAGTTAAATAGACTAAAAGCCACTTGAAAATGACATCTACTTTTTTTTTTCATTTGTACTTCCCTAAAAATTGTATTTGTGGCACCTTGCTCTAGATTTACATCTGAAAACATGAGAGTGATAAAATTTACAATGTAAAATTATATTTACAGAAAGGCATTTTTCCAGACTATTGCACAACTTATTTTTTCATTCATTGCCAAACATCATAAGAAAGGGAAAAAACCTCTGATTATATACTAGATATAGTATAGATCTGAAAAAGATAGCTGCAGGTTATGAAGATGGAAAGTTAATGGATGATAAATTAAGCATCCCTTGTATTTTCTATATCTGCCTGAATTGTACAAAATGTGTCTGAGACTAGAAAAAAGGGAGAGGTGTGGGGGCAAGGAGAAAAACACTGAAAGTGGCATATTCTCATACTTGCACACACTGGTTGTTACTGTCTGCTATTAATATTTTTCCATTTGTAGATGCAGCTACACCTTGAAGATTTGTAAATTCCCCTTTGTTTCTTCCTTTGGTGCCTAAAATTGAACACAAAGCACATGAGAAATCAAGTTAGACAGGACTAATCAGTTAGGACCCAAATGCCAACACATGCAATTATTACATTTCTGATCAAAGGATTTCTATTTTGAAGAGTTCTTCTCACTGCTACAACTTCAAAGAATCCTCTCAGTAACAGATACACAATTCTACTGACAAGACAGAATGGTTTAAGGGACTGTTCTCACTCTTCAGCATGTGTCACCCAAGCCCCTATTAACATTAATTGCCTCTTCAGCCTTTCTAAATCAGTGCTCACAAATTGCCTCTTGCATGAGGGAAGCAGTAAAAGGTTTTTACATAAGCAATGGACTTTTTTAAACTGCAGATTTTTATTCTACTGAAAGGGGGAGTACATGGGAACATACAGAGAGGGGCTAAGATAAGAACTTGGACAGATGACATGGTTTTAGCTAAGTCTCCTCAGTGAACAGATGGGATAGAACATATCACTTTGGATGGAGCTGTTTCAAGACAGGGAAGTTTCCTATTCCCTCATATATAGTTTGCAGTCATAGGCTTCAAAGATTCCCTTAGCAGGGAGATTGAGATGAAGAAATAGCTTTGAACGAATGGGACTTGTGGGCCAATGAAGACCAACGCCTGGAGACTGAATGCTTCTGGGGAGACCTTGGATTGTTCTAATAAAGCAGTGTCCACACACACGAAAGTCTCATTTTAACCCAGGATAAATGCACTTGTGAGTTACATAGAACTGTAAGTCTTTTACCCAGTGGCTTAAGGTGATAAGGAGTTGTAAAATGTCAAATTTTCACAAAAGTTCATTAACTTTAGGTGGCTTATTACCTAGATGTTTGTTCTGAGACATTCCAAGGGGCATCACAGAGCAAAATGGTGTCTTTAAAAGATCAGCCCCAAAGTGGCTGGTCCAAATTACACCTGGAACACAGGAACAGGATCCAAAGTCCCTATTTGTTTGTAAAGGAGGCTCAAGGATCCTTAGAAAATACTCCAGTTATGATCTTGGACTCCAAGGTTATTCATAATAAATGAAGGAATCCTGAAACAAACAAAAAAAGCCCACCAAACAACCACCAACTCTCTAAGCTGTCCTTTCGAAGACATGGATACAGTGCTGTTTTTCCCGGTGAAACATTTTTACAAACATTCACTGCCTGTGTATCAGGCATTAATTGGTTCCAATATATGGTTTTAACTGAAAAACTTGTATTTCATTTTAGTCAGTCCAAAATATTCTGGAGCACAGTGATTCCAACTGTTCTGACTGTGACACCTAATATGAGACATATATATCAGCTCTAATCTGTATTTAGCTTTCATCAGGGAAGTGAATGCTTGTAACAACCCTTCTTTCTTCTGTGGTGATGGCTGTGGGATACATATTTCCTGTCACTGGCTAACAAGTAACATTTAATTTCTCTGCACTCAAAGCTGCAGAAATGTCCCTTTGTTTCAAGACTTATTTTCTTCAACTCCATCCGCTTCATCCTCTAAATGTTTCTCAGTTTTTGTACTGCAAGGGAAAAGTACATATTCAGGGAATAGTGAGTTACATACCAATTATATTACCCATACTTGAGTTATTTCTGTTTATTCTTTTAATAAGCAGTGCCTGAGGGATGCATGCAGCAATTTTTTTTTCCACCATATGCTAATGATAAGTTTCCTTCTTGCTTCTTAGCCAAAGAGAATGGATGAAAAGAGAGAAGCATTCCTTTTACTACTGAGAGTAAAGGGAAAACATTTGTTAGAAAAGAGGAGGCATAAGCTAGAGCATCTGGAACTAACTAACACAAACTTTATGGAATGTATGCTCTTTAGCCTTAGAAAAACGTTCTTGGAAGTCAAGGAATTTTGTTTTTAAAGATAAGAGACACCTATATAAAGAGTTACTCAGAGCGTTTTTCAGTGGAACCTTGTAAATATACATCAAAGGAAAAACTGAACAAATTGCCCAGGAATGTCATAGCACAGTGTGTAGATGAAATTCAACTCCATGCAATGTCCTTGTATCTAGCACTCTGCAGGTATTAAACCTATCACCTAGCTCCTAATCTGCATGCAGGCCCTTAGACAGTCCCCTCTGCAATGGCAGAAATCCCTCCGAGGAGAAAACTTACTTCCTAATGTATGTTCAAGAGGAAATCAGATAACTTTGAACTTTCCATTTTGAGTAATTCACCATGCCAGCAAAGATCTGAAGCCAAGTGCAGGCACTTCAGATGATGAGAGGAAAACCTGTAGGAAAGCGTGTCAGCCTCTGGAAAAGCAGGCTTTTGCTACTGACTCTGCAATACCAAAGGATGATAGCTCCCCTCTGTAAGCAGAATTTCCTTCCTTATGAACATACCTGCCTAAGAGAGAGTCTTCAGCAAATCTTTTACTGCAAGATACTACCCCCTGTATCAAGGCATTTCATGTTTTGTCTTTTCTCCATCATGGGCAATCATATGTCCCTCCTTAGCCTAGGGAGGCACCAACATTTCAATTGCACAGGGCTGGAACCAGTAGGAGCCTCATTCCGGTGTTTCCCAAGCAGTCTGGTTAACAGATGAAAGCCTGCATCTTTTGTGCCCATCGTTATCTCCCTGCAGTTCTGAGTTAGTGCAGAGCACAAAGGAGGAAAAGACAGATTTTACTACAAGCTGCTGGGGACTGGGAGAAAACAGGAGAGATTTCAAAAGGAGAAGACTGAACAGAGTTATTGGGAAGCAGATCTGTGGCCTGTGGAATATCTCCTTTTATACCATTTTTGTATACAGATAATGATCAGATTTGTTTTAGCCCTATCTAATTCCTTCTGGTATTACTAAGCATAGCCTGCACAAACCAATTAATTTAGCTTTCAACAAAGAAAGTGTACATTTTCTGCTCAAGACGATTCTAGCACACATAAAATGCTTCATAATTCAAATCTTTTACTCTTGAGCAATAGAGGTTATACTGAGTCTCACCAAAAAGAAGAAAAAAAAAAATCTAAAAGCCCAGTAACAATGATAGGAGATGTTAAAAATAACATCATGTAACTGTAATAAGAATCTGCTCTTGAAGTCCTAGGATTCTGAACAAACTTGTATAATGTATATTTTTGATGCTCATAGTAAGAGAAGGAGTATTTTTTGCTTTCCACATTTTACCAATATGAATAATAACCCCCTGCTTGTTAACCTAGATTCCCCAGCTTCCAAAAACATAAAGAAAAAACATGTCAGTGTGTCCAGGAGGAAGGGAATAGATTTAGAGACAAAATCAAATTGCAGAAATATTACAGATTATTGGGAGACTTAAGAGGTTCTAAGTGGCCATAACCTGTTGTGTAGGTACCATTTCTTTCTTGCCTACAGCACTTCAAATAATTTTTCTTGGACTCTTTCCTATGTGGTACAGAAAAAAATAAAAAGGGTAAAACTAAACAGCATAGAAAGGTCTACATACATACTGCAAAGACAGGCATCAAGGAGTTTTCTTGTTTCCCAGTTTCATTTTTTTTTCCTCAGAGTGCCAAAAGATATTTAATCAAATCTTACACATTATGAGGCTGTGATGCCCCCTCTCATAATAGATGCAGCTGAAACAGAAAAGTCTCTGTAGTAAAACTGCACTGAATTTTTAACCCTATGTGTTTGCTGTAAAATGAATGTCAGTCTTTCTAATCCAAGTTCCAAAATAAACTTAAGTTTTAAAATCACTCTGCTGGTTGAAAGCACATTGTTTGTAGCTTTAAAGAGGAATGAATAATTCAGTAGGAACACTGGCAGATATGCCCACACACTGTTGGTAGTGAAGATGGACTGATTTGTGTTAATTTGCTTTTACATTGCATCAGCCCCTAAAAGCTTGGCCAAGACCACCTCCAAGCCCTGCTTGTGCAGCAGAGCCCCTGTCACCACAGACAGGTACACACAAGCCTAGGGGTAAGAGCAAATCAGAAGTTCTTTGCTGCCACAGCAGCCAAACCTCAAATAACAATAGCCAAATCCAGGCCAGGTCTCTGTTGACAGCACATCAGAACTATAATGGGGGCTTTGCCAGCAATGTGGCATCAAGAGTTCTTCCCTCCCTGTCCAATACAGCTATGACTGCAATGCAATGTAGGTCTGGCAAAATGCCACACTGTCCCATCACAATGCCATAGAGTTCACAATGAGCATCAGAGGGATTGGAGCTAATAAATGAGAAAAGGAAAGTCAATTTTCCTATTACTAGGCATTCCTATTTCTACAGCAGGAAGGCTTGACCAAATGACCCAGTGTGGTCCCTTCCAACCTGATTTCTTTTGTTATTCTGTGAAACACTCAATCAAGAATCCCTTTGCTCCCTCTAAGCCTGCTTTTTAAACTGCACTAAAGCTATGATTACATAGACCTTGTTTGTGATTTTTTTAATGTGAAGTAAATTCACAGTAAGGCTTCTATTTGCTTTCAGCATTTATCACAGACCAGAAGATGACATTCACACCTAGTAAGGAGGCTGACAGAAGTTCTGTTAAAGGCTTTTTTTTTTCACATTAATGTACCAGCTAAACTTAGATGCTCAGCTACATGACTGAACAGACAACTAAACAGTCCAACGAAAAGGAATATTGGAAAATTGAGCTTTCTAGCAGAGGGCCAACTCTCCATCTGGCTGTATCTGATGCCAATTCCAAATATAAGTAAATGAAGAAAAAAAAAAAAACAGTTAAAGTGGGAAATAGCACTACTACTGCTAAATGGTGTCAAAGAACCCAGTCACGAAAAGTGCCAAAAGGGGAAAACTACTAAGTCACACAGCACAGCCTGGCAGAGCTAGAACACAAGATGGGGTCCTGGACAGAGCAGTTGATGACAACCATGCCTCTTAACCCTTCTTCATGGAAGACACCAGGGAAGGGGGAAGTGACTCACACTGTGAATGCCCCTCACCTGCTCAGCATGGGTCTAAGGCACAAAAGCAGGGTAATGAAAGAAAGACTTCCCTCTCACTTTAGTGAGAGGAACTACATCCTACCAGTTGTAGTTGTAGCAAAACCATTGGGCAACAATTATTTTCTAGATTATCATAAGAACATTCTTGTTTGCATTTGTATAGACTTAAGGACATGCTACGCAGATCTGCATGTACACACTCTTAGAGATTACACCTGGTTAAAAAGAATAATAAGTTGAGGATATAAATTGTTGAGAGAAAAAAAAAAGAGAATACAGAAAATACTCTGCTCCTGTAAATAATGAATTACAGAAATGTATGAATGTGTAGTCAATAATTTGACCGTGGAATGTCTGAAGAGAACCACATGCCATTTTAAAAACCACAAATAACACAGCATTGGCAGAAGATACAATGCACACATCCCCATGAACAAAATGCACTAATGTTGTATTAATGCTATCTCTTGTTAATACTAGCAGAACAATCCCCTGCTAGCAGCTGATCAATTTATTTGTGCATAAAAGCCCATACATCAGCATACATACAACAGCACACCCCACAGACTTGGATGCCCAGAGGAATATTACAGTGTGATTCTCCAACACAGCTGTACGAGCTTCTGGCAGGCCAAATAGAAGATTTTTGTTGCCCAGTTTAAAATACAGGGCCAGGGCTGTTAGAGGAATTCAACAATGGGTTCAAAACAGAGATACACAGTAGTGTTGGAGAACAGTGATAAACTTTACATTACCTCATCAACAAACGAACCAAACATTAACTTTTTGAAGTGAACTGAAACTAGAAGTAAATGAACCCCATGAAAGCAATCCTTGTGAAAATATCAGGAGTTTTACCTGCCTCAATAATTTTGCATATTTTCTAAGAGTTTAAAACCTTACAGCATCACAGCTGTGACCTTCAGACAATGAATACATAAGCCCAAAGAAGCCCAGAGGAACATCTCTTATGTAGGGTCATTCTATGAAATGAGTAGCTGAAAACTGAACACAAAATATTACTCTAAGCTCTGTTTTTTCTATAAAACAGTGATCCATATATCCCAAATGTGGACATTCCAAGAGATTTCATGGAGCAAAGCTCTGAGACATGGATAGCTCTTGTTCTAATGAAATACATCTTCCTGTTTTGCGTGGTGAAGAAGGGGAGAAGGTAGAACTCAAAAATAAAGCACATGGTCATGGTTGCATCACAACAGAACTAAAAGGCTCTGCACTTCTGGGAAAACATTTAAGACTTCTAGAGTTCATGGTGTGTTGGAGAGAGCAGTTTAAACAAAACCACCTAACAAACAAGACCACTACCAACAAAAGCCAAACCACACCACTAGTAGCCAAGCCAGAAACTGCTCACTAGAAGCAAGGGTTACAGAAGCAAAATTTATGAGCTGAAATTACTTTAATCCATACCAAAAGCTTTGCAATATGAATATTAATGATTTTTAAAATATCCCAAATCAAATGTATCCATTTCTCAACTGAAATTCCAATTCAATATTTGCTGCAAACTATTTTTGAAGTGTGTACTTCCAAAATATACATATAAACAAAAGTCAAGAGGCTTAATGGTATTATCAAGTTGCTCTACTTACAGCTTTAGCTTTACAATAACTAAACTTCTTCATTCTGTTTCCCTGAACTATTTTTAAGTATGTCAACAGGCAGCCAAGTCACCTACCTATTCTGAAGATCAAATCATCTTCAATGGGATTCTCTTTTCTTTTGCCAGTGCTGTACATGCTCGCAGGTCTTTTCACAGCCTTCTGCTTCACATGACCACTGCCAGGAGATTTAACACGTCTCTTAACCCCTTCAGTGGTAGGAGACACATCTGCTGACCTGACCACTTTAAGTTTGAACGGGCTGCCCTTGATATGTTGATCATAAAGTCTCAGTGACAAAGTGAAGTCCCCTTCTTTCTGAACAGTATACAAAAATTCGTAAGTGCCGTTTTTGTTGTCAAGTATTTCTCCGTCCGCCACACTGCCATCAGGCGTGCTCAGTTCAGCAGTGAGGTAAGCATTCCCAGATTTACAGAGCTCCCCATCTTTGTCCTTGGTCGTGATGGTAACGGACATGGGCTGTCCAATCACCGTCTGCCTCAGTCCCTCACCGGTGGCAACTGTTTCAGAGGCAACAGCGTTGGTAGTTAAAATAGTCCCCAGGTTGTGAATGGACTTCTTCAGGCCTTCTGTTTCCACTATAAAGTCCAACTGATCATTTTCTCGGGGCTGCAGCGGAAAGTCCCGCTCGGCCAGTTCGTTCAGCTTGTCACTCATCTGCTTCTTCACCAGCAGCACTTCAGTTTCAGTGCCATGGTTGAGGGCTTGGGCTGTGAAGTTGCTGCAGCTTTTAATGCTTTCCTGTCCTTCTAGTAAGGTATCCAGCTGTGTCTGGAGGACCTGTGTGCATTACCAAACACCAGATTAGCATCATGTTACAAGACCTATCCCAAGAAGATGTAGCTTCTAAAGGTCTTCGTAGGAACCAAATTTATAAGGTCTTATTCTAGAGTTTAATTTAAACCTTAATTTTAGAAGAAGTAGCACACTGATTGCCAACCTGTATTTAGAATACAATACTGCAACAAAAAAAATACCCTGGTTTGGGCGTTCAAGACTTTACAGGCCCACAGTCACACTAGATTGAATTATTGCCCCATCTGTCTTGTCTTGTTTGGGTTTATTGTTTTTTTCTGTTTTGTTTTGGGGTTTCTTTTGTTGCTTGGTTTTGGGTTTTTTTGAGCAAAAGCCCAGCAACAAATGTAGAAGTTTGAACTCTACCCCATCTAACTCTCAGCAGTCACAGTTAATGAGACAGTTACTAGAAGTGAGTTGTGTTCACAGATGCAGAGATATTTTGCAGTCATGAGGTCCATTAATAAGAGAGGCTGCAAGAAACTTCTTGATACTGTTTCTTGAGAGCCAAGGGAATCTGTGGGTTACTCCTCTGTGGAGATGAAGGCCTCAATACCTGGATGCACATCCATCCTGAGGAAAAGTGGGATTCCTGAACTAAATAAATGAAGAAAGAAAAAAATCTCCCTAGCAGAAGGTAAATTGATTTCTCACTTTCAGCAGGCAGGAAAGCAAAATATACAGAATGGGTTGTGGGTAGTGGAAAGAGCTGGAATGAGTACCCAGAAATGTTGGTGAGCAGCAAGTAGCCACTACATACTTAAGACTATGAAAGAGCTTCTATTATAGGGTCAGTTCTGGCCCTCAGTGTAATATCCTTAAAACAGTATTGACCTCAAAATTGCTAGGTGTGGGATGGGAACGGGGCTAACTTTTTTTTTCTTAAAAAAACAATTTTGCAATGAACTGGAAAAAAGGATCCCTGGATTACAACAACCTAGCAGAGACATTCATGACAGTCAAGAAAACATTGCAGCTGCCCCCAACAATCTCCACTGATAAAATCCCCAAATGAAGGTACTCAGTCACACAGTTGGTATGTTTTTCCTGCACAGAAGAACTATGGCACAGACATGACTAGATTAGAGAAGTTGTTTTGTTAACCATCACTGGAAAGTAAATATTTTTGAAATATTTCAATTGATGTAAAGTAAACTTAAAGACTGGGTGTATTTATTGCTATGAAATACTCCTCCCTTGCTGAGATACTCTATGTAATGACACTGAATTCTAAAGGTATTTTTTTCTGAATTTTCCAAAGCTTTAAAATTTTCATCCACAGGAGAAAATCCAGGCTCATGTGTTACTGCTATAGGAAAGTGATAGCAACACAATATATTTTGCAATTAAAACAGAATGAACAAATTTCAAGACTATACTGAAATTTCAAGTCATCTGCTTTTCTAGGCACACAAACTTCTCAGGATGGAATACAAGGCATTTCTAATCTGTTTGTCTTCATTCAAAGACATAAATAGCATAGAGAGCATAGTCAATAAGGTCCCAGGATGACAAAACCCCATATGCTTCAGATAACAGCCCACATACTAAAAGAAAGACAATTTGCAGCTATGTTTTAAAATGAATACTTTAAGACAGTTTTCTTTCATTGTAAAAATGGAAAATATTAAATCCTAACATAAATAATATTTAAAATGCACGTAGAGTATTTTACATCTTACACTCTTTCAATCCATTGGACAACAAACTGAACTGCCAGCTTTTACTTCGTAAAGGATAGCCTTTTAAATTTTTTATTTTTTAAAAGTATATGATAAGAATGATTGTATTTGCAGAACTACTAGACATTCAAAAGTAATATCCAATTTCAGTTGGGGTTATTTTTACAAACAGGGTAGATGCCTCTTTTACTGCTTATGTACAAGTTCATAAAAATTTGATTCTCTAATGCTCACAGTTATTAAATTATTTTAAATCTCTTTAAATAACAATAAGATAATTTAACATCATATTCTAGTTTTTGTAGACTTTGTACACATAGAGAATATATTTGTTTGCTATGGAAGTAAGTGCGACATCTTGAATACATTGTGACATCACGAATACATTTAGATGAACCTGGGATCTTAGTCAACATTATTGATGCTCTCTGTAAGCTGCTGCTTAGCTCTGGAGTTGACTAAATTCTGTGCCCCAACGGTTTTGGGCTCCCAATGTTCCTAAAAGTATGTATGTTGTGCATGGTAGAATTCCTCCATTTCCACAGGCTCTGCAATTCAGCACCTTTCTAATGATCTAAAAACATCTAATGATGTTTTCAAGCCTATTCAACATCCAGAAATGCAGTATTCCTCCACTTCAGACATCTGGAGATGCTCAAGCTGCTCAGTAATGGCACTCTTGAAACTCCAATTATTGATGGGATTTTCTTTTAAAGGCAACTTTCATGGAGAACTCTTTCTTTATAAAGCAGAGAACTGATGCACAGGCAAATAAGGACTAAATTCTTTCATCATCCTGATTCAGACCTAATGATCCTCAAAAAAATCTCTACCCACCAGGCTACAGGCTTTGCTTTGGTTTCTGTTTTCTTCCTCTGAAGCTTGGTCTACAATATAGAGGGAAAACCATTCAGATAGAAAGTAAAAGAGTGAATACAGCTCTGCAATCTATTACTCTCCTCATTCCCCTAAGAAAGTGCGATGTCCCTCCAATCTTTTTGTATTCCAACAGGTGACATCTAACATGAAATAGCTTACCACGCACTGTAAAGAAAAACAGTGCTTTGAAGCAAAACAGGCAGCCTTACTCAGTTCTTCAGGATAAATTGTTTGGCCTGTATCTTCATGCTCATCTTACAAGGCTGGGCACCCCCAAGTAAGGTTCTGCAGCACCTGATTTCAGGAAAACAAATTTCTCTGGATCTCAGACATGATTTATCAAATTGGCATCCTGCATCATTTGTAAAAACTGGCTGATTAAATTAACAGCTTTGCATTGAAACAAAACATGCATCTTACTTTGTGTTTAAGGCCATAATTCACTTCCAGCTCCATGAGCAGCACACTCTTTCGCACATTTAAAGTCTTCTGGAGTTCATCAAAAGTGGAATGAATGTCATCTACAATGCTAGCCTTTTGGTTGGTTAACTGGTGTATGATTTCAGATATAAAATGAAGTGCTGAGTCAATCTCTGGAAGCCTGAGGGAGGAATTAAAGTACAAAGATTGCTGTTTCAAAGGTCGTTAAACATTGGCCCTTGCCCTGGTATCTTTTGATTAAACTCTCTCAATAGCAGACTGTCTTTAAATTTGGTCATTTCCCAGAATTAAGTTCATTCCTTTTATAACCACACAGTGGGTCTGGTCTGATAAAATAAGGCTAAGCCACAGTCCTCCCCTGTGCAAATCCATTAGACTTTAAGCATTGCCAACAATGAGGCCTTGGATCCTCTGTCCTTTATGCTATATATCTACTCAAGAAGATATAACCAGATTTATCCCACTTATCCTTTTTTTTTTAAGCAATTTTGCACCATAGTGTTTGTACCAGTCTTTTTAACAACCAGCATTATTTATTTAGCTATTAAATTGGACATTAATACTGTCCATGATTGGACAGTAGCTTCCTCCTTCGCATTTTATGCCCCTTCTTTGCACAACACTTGCATTTCTAATGGCCTCTGTTTTGTTAAAGACAGATAGGAATCTTTTGCTCTTTTTGCTCACCCCTCAGTACATCCCACTCAATGGATTTTTTGTCCTTATGTTAGCCTCACTATCCCCATTTCCTAGGTAAATATCCAAGGAACCAGCACATTAAAACATCTACGCCGGTCAGCACAGGAAGCTTGTAATAAAATTGAAAATGGAAAAGTGTCAGTGGGGTCTCCATACCTTTTGTTGACAGCATCCAATTGAACCTGGAGGGAAGCCTTGTGTTGCTCCACCACATCCTTGAGCGGTACCGTGGGATGCTCTGCATGTTCTCCCTCTGTGCACTCCCGGCACATGGCTGTCTCACAGGACTGGCAGTAAAACTCCATCACCTGGAAAAGTGCACAGCTCTTCACTCAAACATGGCAGCAGTAACATTACTCAAAGCACACATTACTGAGTCTTGAACTCATTTATTAGCCAAGCTCTGAGAGAAAGCTTCTGTTTTCTTATGCACCAATAGTTTGCTGCCTAAAAGATGGCCGTTATTCTTACACATTTTATATCAAAATGCTCATTTAAAAGCATTTTATTCTATCATAAAGAGTCAGAACAGCAGCCTGTGAAGAACACTAGACATCATTGCTGGCCTTAACATCATCTTTATACTGTGTAATAGTAAACTTTGGTGTTTCTCTTACATACTCCATGAAACAACTCAAAAAAACAGGCAGTCAACTACCCTCACTAACTCAATCCTTAGTCTTCCCATAGGGTCTGCTAAAGAAAGTGTAAACTTAGGCTGTTTTTCATAACAGGGCCACTCTTGAAACACAAACTCAATGGAAATCACCAAACAGCAAGTTTATTTGCTAGAGGAAAGCACCCTAAGTGAATCAACACGCTGCAGGGAAAAATCGCCATATCCCATTACTAATCCCTTAAAACCATTAAAATCTCATTATCTGAG
The DNA here is from genome assembly GCF_031753505.1 of Anomalospiza imberbis. Taxonomy (NCBI): domain Eukaryota; kingdom Metazoa; phylum Chordata; class Aves; order Passeriformes; family Viduidae; genus Anomalospiza; species Anomalospiza imberbis. The sequence goes on from NC_089684.1 coordinate 16,791,622, forward strand.
ATTGTAATTGGAGTGCTGATCTACACTTGAAAGAGGAGGAGATTGTTTCAACCTGTTAAGTACCCAGCAAGATGCTCTTTAGAGATAAAAACAGATCTTTACATGTATAGATAACCCAAATTCTAAACATATTCATGAAGGGAAAGAAACAGAGAAGTCCTGTGCCCAAAATCACATGTTAGTCAAAATAATGCACATATATGCAAATCTGGCATGAGACTTTCTTTTACAGCTAGGAAGTCCTTGGGCACAAAGCATTTTAGGCTTATTAAAAAGGATATAAGGAGGTTTTAGTATATCCTTCAAAGCAAGACATTGGCAGCTCTTTTGCATTCAGAGCACAGCATCAGAATCTTGAATAATTCAGCTGATGCTTCTGGCACTCAGAACGTCTTGCACAAAGATGGTTGTGCTGGAGTCGTTGGTTGATGAGATGGTTGTGTAGAACCAGCTGTTTTAAGGTGAGCAGAGGGATTTGTAACAGTACCGTGAAAAATAGCTGGCTGCTCTGAGGCATCTTGAGAATTAAGGAGGGGGAAGCAAGAACCATGAACAAGGCTGTTAGCATTAACAGATATTTTCCTCTGATAAGCTCCTTTCCATCTTATTCCCATTCTTCCCTCTTGTCTCAATTCACAAGATATGGGATTCACATGCAGTGAGGGTTTAGTCATTTGTCAGCCACTCACGTAAGCTGAGAAAACTTAAAAGTTGATTCAAATAACCTGTGTAACATCAAATAGATCAGCAACAGGAAAAAAAAGTAGACCTTCAAAACAATGTCAACCCTCACGAACACTACTTCAGTCACTGTGAATTTAGCAGTCTCATTGTAGTAGATCCTCCGAGGCCTGATAGTTACTTTGGTAGGCACTGTGATGTGATGCATTCTTACAGTGCATAGAGGAAATCAGTTAAACAGAGGTTAGGATTTAAGTTCTTTTCAAAAGCTTCAAAAGTCTGCAATCAGAAGCAACCAAACAGAAGAATATTTTAATAGGAAATTCTGAAATCGTCTTATATGACCAAAAAACTAATTCATTTCTTTTGCATGTGTGTCCAAAATTCATCTTTCTGCCTCCTAATAATTTAATGCTTAGGTTCAAGATATTTCAACCAGCCCTTTATTTGTTCAGTATCTTTATCTTTGGATACAGTGATTAGAATAATTTAGTATTTCTGTTTTCTACTGACCACCCCATAATAAACATCATTATATTTGCAGCCACATATATAAGAAAGGAAGCATCTCATTGGCATAAAGGTTGTTCAGCCTAAACAACTTTCTTCCTCTTTATTCAAGCACCAGGCAAACACAGAAGCTCAAATGATAATAGCAAATATATCACAAAGACCTAATGTGTATCTCTATATAGAAATAGTTGTCTTTTACTTAAATTCAAAAAGTTTTGAGAGAAGCAGCTATAGTTGCTATAACTATAGCAGCTATAGTCTCACTATAGTTTTTGTATTGTGCATAGATGAAGGAGAAGGAAAACCTAATAATACAATTCAGCCTTCAACTGTCCAGATAGGCTGATTTCCTAAGATCTTTTTTCCTAGCATCTCTTAATCAGGCAAGACTGATTTCTAACTACAGACAGACAAGTATCACTGGCTTTTTATCTCTCCCCTCTGTGCCCAATGTGGGCATCGCATTTTGTGACACTCCCAGAAAATTTTTCATTGTGACAGGTTTGCCTTACAAAGCATCTCAGAAAATGACATTTGCCTCTACTTTCCAAATACAAGAGAGCTTTTGGGCAGGATATACTGTTAGCATCCAGCACTGGTTTCAGCTGTATTTCCACCAAACTCAACGAGAACATTCCCATCAGCTGTAATGACATGTGAATTAATACCCACTGGTTCTGAAATCCCATCCAGCAATTCCCACCTTAAACCACACCAGCATATTTCAGCATGATGTAAATAGAGACCCATGCACATCTCACTACTGTAATTCAACTGAATTTACAGAAACTTTTAAAATCGCATAATCAAGGATGCAAGTACTTCTGAACTAGATTTCACAAAGCTAAGACACACTAATTCCAGCCCTTCAAAGTTCAGGTCTTGAACAAAAAGCTCTCACCAATCACAAGCCCCTCTTCTCTAAAATCACATTTGAAAAATCACATTGCTCATCCTCTGCTTTCTATTTGTTTGAATTAAATAAGCAGTCTACAGAAAAAGAATAAGTCAGCTCTTTGCCACCCACCTTCCTCATGTCACACACACACACTTAATTCCTCTGTCCCAGGGCTAGAGTGCACCTTAGCTTTGTATGCTTTGGCTTTCGGAAGAATGTAAGTTTAAATTACCTGAGGGTACCTCCGAGATACTGGATAAAATTTAGAATGTGGGTTTTTCTCCCTCCCTCGTCACAGCTTTTGCCTTACCCACAGATTACACTTTAATGGGATACATGAGTAAATTATATGGTAGGAAGTACAGAGATGAGGAGAAAAAAACAAGGATTTAAAAGGTAAGGTATGAAGTAATTTCATCAGAATAGCAAGGATAGGTAATTTTTTATTTTTCTAAGAGAAGCATACAGACAATAAGCAACAGCTCCAAAAGTTCAGGAAGTGTTTTTTGTAAGCAAGATCTTACGCCTGTCAAGTTGCCAAGCTATGCTATGATCTTTTGAGAAAAAGCTAGTCAGAGTTAAGGCATTCTCTCTTGTTAAAAGGGTTGAATTTAATACTGTGTATCTTCTCTTGTTACACTCTAGAGGCAGAAAATACATTACCCCACCTTCTACATTGTGAAAACATGGATCCTCCACTCTCAGCTGGTTTTCAGTTCAAATTCAAACAAAACCCAAGTATAGACATTTCAGAGGCTACACCACTCATTACATACAATGGAGTCAGAATTTCATTGCCTTCCCTGTGCTGGCTTCTATACCTGCCCCTTAATGATTCTAGATCAATGTTTCAAGTCCAGAATGCTTTAATACACAAGAGCTACAGGTGTTTCATAGCTGAGAATAAAGCCAATTTTATTTAAATGTGTAGGCAAAAGATAAGAATCTCCTAGTAAGTTCAGAAGTTCCATATGTGCCCTATTACCCCGATTTAACAAGAACATACACTTGTGCTCCATGTTGGGTCAAAATGAGAAAGCATTTTTTTATAGTTCAGGCACAGGTAACCATCTTTTGTATTAAGATACTACAAACTAAGTTTCAGTCTTCATAAGATCACACAGAACAAAGATGCCACAACAGAGGATGGGAGGATGTGCACAGAAGGAATAAAGTAAACATACACACATATTGAAAATATGAGTTATGGGAACTGGGAAGGGAAAGTATCTAATCTGCATGGCCTGAGGAAGGTTAAGTTACAAGCAGACAGGCAAGCAAATGATAAAGTATCTCTGCATCAGTTTCTATCTCATTTTAATCAGAGAGGTTTAAGTCCAGGATGGCTGAAATAATTGAAAAAACTTGTTTAATCACAAACTTATTTCCAAGCTAATATGAAGAAAAACTGGTAATAGTCAAAAGAAATATATTTGATGCAAACAGTAAAAACACAATGTGTCTGACCCTACCCAAAGCAATATGTAAAAATAAATGGAGGGTGGATTTAGTGCAGAATGACTGCTGGTTTTGTAAAGGCATTCTCCTCCAGCTGTCAGCTCAATCCTTTTTCACTTCCTGAAGCTCCCAGTAAAGTTTCTAGCTGCCAGGCACTTAGAATCGTAGAATACCCTGAGCTGGAAGGATCCTACAAGGATCATCAAAGTCCAACTCCTGGCCCTGCCAAGGACCACCCCAAGAGTCACACCTGACTTGAGGTGCCTAAAAGCATTGTCCAAATGCTTCTTGAACTCTGGCAGGCTTGATGCTGTGGCCACTGCCCTGGGAAGACATTCTGGATGAAGATGTTTTAGATATTTCCGAATATCTAACCTACTTGCCACACAGCGCTCGTGTCCTGAACCTATGAAGCCAGCATAATCCCATTTCCTCAGGGGGGCCCTGTGTACCCTAGCAGCCAGACCCACCTGGCCAGCCCCAAGCAGCTCTGCCCAAATCTTACCTCAGTTCCTCCCATCACAAGGACTAATGTGTGCATTTAGCTTTTCATTTCTTAGCTTCACAAAGCTTTAAATTTGAGTCACCCTCAGGCTATCCCCAACCCTTCCAGATACTTACTGCAGCGAGAGGATGTTCCCATCACACACTACTCAGCATCCTAAATGGCATGCTGTGTTTCAAGGCAAGCCAAGTTAGTTTAGAGGACTTACAAATGCACCTTTCCCTATAAAAGAGTTCTCAGAGAGGTATAAGGTGGCATGTTTTTGATTGTAGACAAGACAGGTTTTTAAACACACCCAAAAAATAATCAGCTCATAATTTAAAACAAATATCACCTTAATTTTGACCTTTTTCTGCATTTCTCAATCAAATGGCTCCTATCAGAATTGCTATGTCAGAAAACAACTATGATTCATTTTAAAGAGAGCAAATAAAATGCAAACAAAAACTAGGAATGCATTAATCAGTAACCACTACACACACATAAGTATAGTACACATTAAAAAACGTTACACCAGTTATTCATTAATCAGAGAGTCCAACATCAGTTCTACAAGTCCACCTAATTCCATCAGAGAAGGAAGGAACTGAGCTATTCCTCTATTACAGTAATCATTATCTATCAGCTGAATTACTCCTATACAACCAATGTACCTACACTGAGTATCAAATAAAACAGTCCCCAGAAAGTTGTCTTAAACTACTGACATATGTTTCTTGGCTTGCATAGAAGCACAACATTCAGTTTACAATACAGCATTGCTGAGTTTTGTAGTCTCTACTTACATGTTTGCATAAGCTTAGCCATGAGTCAGGAGCTCATAAGCCTATCATGAAGTTACACAGGTTAACACTGAAAATTGTGAAGTAAGCAGAGTTAGAGCTGTTCTTGCAGTAATCTGTGAATATTAACTCAGTTGGGGGTACCTGCCAATGAATATACTGATATGATTTGAGGATGTGTGTGAGGACATGCTAGGTAAAAAGAGTAGGTGGAGGGAAAAACAAAGGAGCCTCCAAGAACTGATATGAGAGAGCCACAAAACACTGCAGATAAACAGAAGCGTTCTGTTTCTAGCCTGTGCTGATACAAAGCATCCTAAGCTAGGACTCACCTTTATTTGGCTCTACTTTAATATGTTCACATACCTTTTGGTACTGCCCCAATGTGAAGGTTCAGTAAATCTCATAAGGTCCTTGTCACATATTGCCAGACAAACATACAGGTACCCACAGCAACAGTTGTTGCTACAAGTACGAGGGCTAAGGAAACCCAACCCAAAGAAGTACAGGCACAAGGTTCAATACTTGCAGGACAATAATTCTGACCAAATGTGCTAAAAGACATCATCATGATGATTGGTAAGATGATTGGTGAGATAAAGTAACATCCTGACTACTTCAAGATGCTCGACTAAAAGTGTTTGAGTTAACTTGAAGAATCACTTGTCTTTTGCTGATTTATTATAAAATCAAAGAAACAGTGTGATTACACTTCCCTTGCTTTCTCTTTAGAAAAAGACATCCATGAAACCCAGACAAGTCAGCACATATCAATACCTGCACATAGCACAGGAGGCCGTCTCACTTACATTTCCATCATGATTGGGGCAGGAGAGCGGTTTGCCTGCAGCAACAGCAGTGACCGTCTCCAAGATGGAGGACTCCTCAATGCTGTTGTCCGGCGTTCGCTGCAGGACATCCATCAGGTTGGTAATAAAGAAGTTGTTCTGGAGTGCAGAAACCCCTTTCTCTGGCAGAATGGAGGTCTGGCGGCACACGGGGCAAGAAAGGGTTAAGCTATGGGCTGGAATGTAATTCTGTAAACACCTATGGGGAAGTAAGGTGGAAGGAGAAAGAAAGGGAAAGTATCATCAAAGAGGGAAAAAAAACCCCTTTCATCAGTTAAAGAGCTAGTTTGAAATAGTACTACCCCTACTTATAAAAGCACATCAAACAGGCTTCTGAAGCAAAAGTGGTTATGGGGAATGATTTTTCTTCTAAATCTTTTTTTACTCTGCCACATTAAAAAAAAAGTTCAATAAGCAGCCATCATTAAAAGAGTTACATGCCTTTTTTTGAGATATTCATGCAGTTGATCATGATTTCAGACATCCTGCTCACAGGACATTTCATGCAGTAAAAATTTTGAATTTATCTGATAAAGTCTGACAGACATGAAGTTGCATCAAATATTTGAGCCTGTGCCTTTAACTGACTAACCGGTGCTTGACCCTTGTCTTTCCAACAGAATCTCTTTTAATAACTTGTGTTTGTGGGTTTAATGTTTCAGAGGTAAAACATGGTCCAAATAAAACCAAAGGAAATTTTTTCATCTATTTCGATTTGGGAAGTTATTTGGCAGCTACCCAAAATCAACAGAGCTTTTTTTACAACACTGGGAACTACCTGCTAGGTTATCAGAGTTTATGTTAAGGGGAGTTTTGGAAGAAATTTTTGTTTGTATTTGATTGGGAGGGTGGTGTTGGTGTTTTTCAGAAAAAAAAAAATTCACAGAGTATAAACCTGACACAAAAGTTCAGCAATCCTCAATATGCACAATATGCAGCAGGCTGGCCTAGGTGAGACTTAAGGCCACTTTTGGCCTTAGAAATTAAGTTAACACCTGGCTGCGCATGCAACATACAATTACATTAAATAATCCATAGTAAGTATGGTCCTGTAAGCAGAAGAAACTTTGCAGAATGCAGTTCTTAAAGGGAGCAGTGCTGCACCAAATTCCTCATAGGATGCCAACTGAGAAAGTGTGACCTCACACAGCTCCACAGCTCTTGTCCTTTTAAAAGGGTTTTGGATGCACCACTCTTCATCTTCCCCTGGCAGCCCTCCTCCTGACCCCCCAGAAAGGGCTCTGTGAAAGGAAAGCTTAGGCTTTGCACATCAGCACTTCACTGGAAGAGTTCTTCCATCTTCTCTCCATATCCAGATCAGCCTAAGAGGATTACAGTGAAAACCAGAAGCTAACCTTAGGTTTTACACATGAACAGAAGTCAGGAAACATAAGACATGATTGTGAAAATCTTGTCTCACTGACTTCAGTAAGAGTTTCAGTGCTGTCTTTCTGAATGCTGGGATTTCCTGTTGTTCTACAAAAGACCAGTTCATCTGATACAGGCAGAGATCTACATTTTTCTTTCACCCTGAGCAAAGCTAGAGATTCACGCCACAATTCTTGCTAAGAGGTGGAAATCTCCTAAATTAAATAAGTGTTCACACCACATACCATTTATAAACATTCTCCTGCCATTCAATAGACAATCCAGAGTTGCATCCCATCATCAGATTAAGAACTCTAACCACTAATTGTTCAGGTAACTTTTATGCAGGTGCTGTATTTTCTCCACAATTTGATGGATAATGCAACATTAAAGTACCATTATGCATATTCAGTTCTTTCAGCTGAATACAGTAAAAGGCAAGTTGCTGGTTTATCACATCTCTTTCCAGAGAGTTTCCCACTTCAGTCAACCAAACTGCAGAATAATGAAGACATTTAATCTCAGGTTATTAATAATGCATATATTATGTCTAACTCTTGGACATTAAAGGATGGGATAATTACTTATCGGCTTAGTAAATCAACAAAGAATTTTTAAAATAGTTTCTAATTATATGATAACCAGAATAAATTTGAGACCATTAACTAGAGGTCCAAATTCTGGCTATCATCACCTTTCACACTGTAGTAACCGTATTAATTAGTTTAATTAGATTTACTTTTTGTTTACTCATGCATAAAGGGAATGTATTCCAAATATGCCACTGCTGTCTCTTCTTCCTGCCTGCCACAAATGTGTTATTCTACACCCCTGCCTCTTCAGCTTTCCCAGACTTTATCATGCCTTAACACCACATTTACAAGTAGAGGGAAAAGTCCCTGTCCACTAAAGGATGCCTTGTCCTCTGCTTGCAGCAGGACACAAATCCAGAGTTACCAGCATGAGGAAAGGACTTACCTCTCACAGAAAGTGTGCAGGCAGGGAAGTACTTTGGGGTTCTTGTAACGGTCCAGGCATATGCTGCAAATCAGAAACTGCTTGTCAATCTGACGGACCACAGGACTTGGGATGTTGGAGCCTTCACTGGCCATCCTAGACCACTGACATATGGGTCCTGTTCCCTTCTACCCTGCACAGTGCTGGAGCAGAGTGAGGAAAAGAAGAAAAGAAGAAAAGAAGGAAAATGGCTTATAAACTCCATGAAATAACAAAATCATTGACTGATCTACTCATGTTTTATCCTTATGCAGGAATTCATACTTCCATATAAAACCAAATCAAGAAAGAATGAAACTTCTAATATGGTTTATCACAGATGACAGCAAGAGAAACAGTCAGCAACATGTACAATACCTCTGCCTGAGCATTCTGGAAAAGCATGCTGACTCTAGACTGAAAGAGTTACGGGGCTGTCTGGTTTTAAAGAAAATCCATGATAAAAAAATTCTTGAGCCAATAGGTTCAGCCAGTGCTAACAAACATCAGATTTCTTACATCTACAGCATCACTGGCAAAATGCTCAAACTGGAACTGCACCAGCCAAATGGCTGCATCACAGAGTTTGAGAATTATTCACCTAACAATTTTTTTCCCTTGTCGGTGCTGGTATTGCCAAAAATATTGTAGATTTTGACTTCAGGAAACCCCCAAGAAGGAAGCTCCAGAACCAGCCAGCCCCCTGAGAAGAGAATGCTCAAATTCAGCATCACCAGTAGGGATGAGGTAGGCACAATGAAAATCCTCATGATAAAAGAAACAGAGCAAAGAAGAGGCAACTGATAGCCACTGAGAATCGGCAGCGGTACAGTGAAGGATACATGAAGCACATCCAAATAATAAATGCAATAAAAATGTCATTCTAGGCAGAACGAGTAGTAAGTATCATGTTTCTAGGACTGAGGATTCTTCATAATCTGGCATACAAAGCATGAAATAAAAGGCTAAGAAAAAAGTCTACTAACTGTTAGAATTAAAATCGCAGGTTAAAGAGATGGCAGCAGGCTTGGAATGCCTCCTGTCCTGGAACAAGGCACAGGGAGAGAAAAATGTAGGTTCTTTTCAGCTGGAGATACAGATTATAGCCAGTAATAGAATAAAATGTGGAAAGAGAAGACAGGAGGAAAAGGATGGAAGCAACCACAGAAAAAAGTAAACTGCCTGCTAAAATAGTTTAGGAAAACCTGGCAAGCAAAGTCCCCGGCAGGGTGGCCCAGCAGGAACTCCTCTCCATCAGCACTTCTAGCAGGCTGAAGTGCCGGGAGGCGCAGGCATGACTGTCGCAGCACTGAGTTCTGCCAGACCTCCCGCACCCACAGCAGAACCGGGCTCCTCTCCTCTCTGAGCTGCAAGCCCAGCTGGGCTTCTTCTCTGCAGGTACACTCCCCTAAGGAGTCTAACTTCTCCCTAAACAATTTCTACCCCTTTTTAGTTACCCATTTCAGGCAATTTGAGATCTAGCTTGAGGGCAGTTCAGGCTTTCCAAGACAGAAACAACAAGCCCTCTGCGGATCATGCTCAAAGGTCTCTCAATTCCAGAATGCTTTGCATGACCTGTGTAGCATTTTATTGTTAGTGTTACATTAGGTCTTCTTCCTGTGCTTGAATGAATGGCACACTAGTCTGTCAGAACCAATGCTGCTCTTCCTGAGCTGCGTACTGAGCCATACCGGTATGTTTTACTTACTACACCGAGCAAGGGGCTATTTCTAGGATAATGACAGTGATTACGGATCATAAGTCAGCTGTGCTGGCTTCCCTGATAACAGGTTCCTGGGGCATAGCCTCGGTGTTAGCAAATACAGCAGCATGAAGTTATTCACACTTCAAATACCCAACAGCAGTAACTGATATTCAATTCAATGGGAAACACTTATGGCAGGCTCTTTTGTTTCCTTTTTTTCTGAGGAAGGGGAAACTGCAATGATAAAAATTGCTCTAATACTCATATCATGTTTGCTCATATCATGACCCAAAAATGCATGATTTGTGGATTGATATTTGCATGTCTTTTTCATCTTTTTTAATACTTCAAAAAAAATTTCTTTCCCCACAGTAAGATAAAATGTATTACATAAACACAAATTTTCTTCCTATTTAAATGCCAAAAATCACACAGAATAAACCTTAGGAGATCTATTAGCAAAACACGTTACTTTTAAAAAGCTTGAGTTAAAGGTGGCTTTAGAAGAAGTGGAACCAAAATATCTGGCTTTTACAAAACAGGGTAGAAAGACCAGACAATCAAATACCCATTAACATATTCATACATTTGGCAGCATAACATGCAGAACATCAGCATGAAATGAACATAAGTGTTTAAAAAGGAAAATTCATTTCACCGCTTACAGAGCTGTGTTTGTCTCCCACTCCCCAAATGTTAGGGGCAGGGACCCAAATAAAACAGGGAAGATAATCAGAAGCAGAAGGATTTCTTATCAAAAGCATGGTTTCCAAACTGGACACACCAACAGTATAATTTTTTTGTTATAGACTGAACACATACTGGGAAAAGCTGTACTTAAGATATGAAAGAATAGGTCTCCAGTGAATGCTACCTGTTATTTAACAGAAGAAAGTCCTCTAGCAAACAGGTATTGTCTGTATTTCATCTTTCCCTTATCAAGTAAAGCTACATCAGTAAATAGTGCTTGCACAAGAAAATCTGCTTCTGGCTGAAAAAAATATTGATTTAACCTGTTTTTCTTCTTAGTTTTGCACATTCCCCCAAAGTCACGACAAAATCAAGTAATTCTTAGCATTTCATACACAAATCTCATGCCAGCTACTTTATTTTTCAAATGCTCGTGCTTTAGGCTTCGCCAGTGAAAGAAACCATTAATGATCCAGAAATAAGTGCTTTTAATACTCTGTATTTTGTCTGAAATGCAGCAGGCCATGACTGTCATTTATCCCCTATGTTCACATAAATCAGATTTAAAACATGCACCTAGAAACAGAATTTCATCTGTACATTTCAGGCTTTGGCCACTGCCTGGTACAACTTCTCACACAAATAGTCCCTTTAAAAAGATCTTTTGAGAATGAGATTTGCAGGATTCTGCAGCCTCTCTAAGGCAATTCCACCTTTGATGTATTCTCGATGAATGTGATGTAGCTATGAGAAGGATGATTTTGCTCATTTCCTCAATGAAAGCAACTGTACAATCAAAGACTATTTTAAGAAAATCTGGAGATTTTAGACAATGTTTTTGAATTTCACCAGAGTATTTTTTCTGATTTACTGCTATGCTTGCAGCAACCTACATTTTAAATGTATTAGCAGTGGAAGATTTTGCAAAGTAACACTACTTTTACAAGAAAAATGTTCCTTTTTTTAGCAGCATCTTCCAAGCTCAAAAACTACCAGACTGCTTTTCAGAGGTTCATTATGTCTCACAATCCAAATAGAGCAGCTAAAGCGTGAGCTTCGAAAACAGGGCTATCACTTTTCCATGTAGTTACACTTCGTAATTTAAACGTGCAGAGCTAAAGGACTAGGAAACATTGCACCAAACAAGACATAAGCCCCCACCTATTTATCTGTGACACAAACATACACACGCTCAAAACTAAATTCGGGTTCGCTAAACCAAGTGCAGTAAAGGGTTCTGAAATTTACTCCCTTTGTCGCCTTTTTGAGGCTCAAGAATCGCGATACTCCCAGCCACTCCAGAGACAGCATTACTCTTTTTCCTTCTGCTTGGAGATACGATTTTCATTTTAAATAAACTGGACCGCAAAGAAAGGATAAAACAATGGCTCTCTAAGCTAGTGGAAAGCTTTGCCCCGCTATGCTATGCATGCATGCCTTCAGGAAAGCCAGGGTGCGGCCCCACCCATATGAAAGGAACTTCCTATAGCACTGGAAAAGGGGTGGAAAAAAATCAAGTTAGGTATAGCAAATAACAGTTCCAGAAGAGCTGTTTCGGGTAAATAGAGACATGTAATAGAAAAATGCACCCTTTCTACAGGTATCCTCAAATGAGCTCCGGAACTCATGACAATTCTCTATTAGTTTTCCAGTCGAGAAAAGACATTGAGGAATCAAGTAACTGTTCACTTCACAGGATTTTATTCCTAAAAGAGCAGAATTCTGTGTTACGATACACTGCTGTCTCTGAAATCTACCCAGCCAGAGCTGCAACTAGCCTGAAATACAGCCTGAGGAGAACAAATTGCTTGCAGCTTATTCATCCTCTTCTTATCAATGGTATTCACAACCTAGAGGGTCTATTCATGTACTATGAATGAATAGGTTTCCAATGGCAACGTTTCCAAAGGAACAGTTAGGCCTCCAGAGCCATAAGAAAGGGTGGGGAACCTCAATAATGTTGCTTCAAGGACTGGGAGAGCTGAGGCTTTAAAGTCCTTAAAACACATAGATCACCTGTCCACAGTCTGTAGGAATAAAGAACAGATTCAAGCCATTTCTAGCAGCAGCCCCCAGATTAGCCAATACAGAACACACTGAGCAAATTAATAATCAGAACAGCCACACAGTCCACTTGTGTAAAAGGCCTGATAAGCTAAATTTGCATTCTTTCTCTCCCACTCTTGCAATCAGCTTAGTGCCTTGTTTAAAACACAGCAACCCTCTTCATTCTTACAGCATGCAGAAATGTAATGAACAATCAGGGGCCAAACAGGAGCAACCCAGCAGCAGCCACCAGGAATAACACTGAGCAAACTTGAGCATTTCAGACCTACCCATCTTTGTAGAAAAATAGCTTAATCAGTGCAGTGCTGAGGATAAAATCCTTGCAGGGACGGAGCTGCAGTTCCGCAGTAATCCAAACGAACAAACCATCATCTGTTAATATTTCAAGTCTCACGCATAAAACTGCTAAGGAATCCCTATCACAGCACAATCATTATTAGATGCACAAGAGATTTGTGCTCTAAGGAATGATGCTCCATTCCATGAAGAGGACAGGTGGAAAGAAAAATGGAAGAATAAGAGGAGGCCCAGTGAAGTCGTCATGAATTTTTTTTCCTCCCTGGGTCATTTACAAGTGGGAGACCCCTTCAGGATTCAAACCAATCAATCTTTATTTAGCACATCTTTTTCTCACTCAGCCTGTGTAGAAAGACTGCAGCAAATGGTGCAAGGGATTGTGGGATGGGGATGCAGCAGAGAGCTGCAACCAGATTCGCTGGGTTCTTTTTTTTTTTCCTCCCTACTCAGCAATCAGCTGTTCCGAGGCTCGGAGCATGGCCATTGAATTTGGTCACCAGAATGTTATTACAGGATTAGCAGGCGGAGACAGCTACCACTGTGCATCTGGCATGTCAATGCCGCTAAGAAATACATATGCAAATACTACTCACAAATCGGAAAAGGATTTAACTCTGAAGGACAGAGTAAATATTACATAACATCCATTACCAGGACAGATGCCAGAGATAAAACGAAAGCACTTTCGTTTATAAAGTTTAACACTTAATGATTCCACTCAGATTTTTCCAGGATTCTGGGTTGGAATGTAATTTTTCCCTGCTCCAACTTTTAGAAGCAACAAAAGACCCCACAAACGCTCTTTGTCTCTCTCCAGATGTTTAAAGCAGAAGCAAAAGCCTCTCCAGAAAAGTGTGCTACTGACACACAAACCAGCAGCAGCTTCTTCTACTACAGAGCCATATATTTGATCTGACTCAGTCTCAAGTCAAATATTCAAGGCAGCAATAGTAAACTCATATTCAAGGAATTTGAGAATCAAGGCTAACAGACTGTTCAACTTTTCTATAAACATGAATGCAAAGGTATATTATCATAGTTAATCTATTTACTTGCTTACATTTTTTTTAATTCACAGATCAACTCTGATTTTACTAGGCTGTTACCAAAGAAATAAAAATCTTGGTGCCTGCTATTTTTCATCTATGCAGAGAACCTTGTTAAAAAGATGCTTGTGAATACACAGACACCACTAAGTAAAGCAACACAGAATTAGCTTTGTCTTCCAGTATAACAGCTGGTGGGTTTTGCAGACAAGGTAGCATTTGCATCTCTAAATACAGTGTATCTTTTCTTTTGAAAAAAACAAATCATATGCAAGTATTTCAGCTAACTGAGGCTAACAAAGCTCCCCACAAATAAAGGAACACAAAGCACCATTTGCATCAATAAGAAAACACGTGGGGCTTAAATACTCTCTTTGCTATCCTGACTTAATTAGGACAGATATAGATATTTTAGAAGTTTAAAATGTTGTCCCAAGCTCTTTAAGCACAGAGTCCAGATAATATTTATTCCATTCTTGAATTTATGCGTTAGGTAGTATTAATAATCATGTAGTGTGACTGAATTGTAATCTAAACTCCTGTTGAAAATACAAATTCGGCACACATCCTTTACTTTGCACTTGGCGATCATTTAGCCAGATCATTTTATGCATCAGGCAGATCCAGCCTGGTTTCCCTGGACAATATGCCCACAGGGTAAAGGCATGTTGTAATCCAGTTTATAACCTGAAATGAAACATCAGGCAGCGTGTGTGCATGTATTAGGATTTGGGGTGCCTGTGCCAAAATACTGCCCCTCTAACTCCCTTAAAATGTGCGGAACTCAATCAAAAAGAGAGCACAAGGTATGTTTCATTTTAGCTCCAACATTCAGGAGCAGCAGGATTCACAGTTTAAAAGAAAGCCAGAGATTTCAGGCATGTTTTTGGAGAGGTAGATTTTTTTATCTTTGGTTCGGGGAGTTTTTTGGTTTTCTTTTTAAACTGTCTGGGGAATCCCTATTGCAAAGAACAAGCAAAAGATTTCACTCCCACAGCAAGAAGATGCAAGGCTTTTATTTCTGCCAGTGGAACAAAGACACTTAAAACAAAAATTAAGTGATAAAATTCAGGAGCGTCACCCCCAGAACTGAAGTGGAAGACTGTCGGACAGAAGCATGCAGACATAATTTAGTCGCTTGCTTTCCCTTGCTCATTTCTAACACTGCATTTACATACACTAAAACAGAATGACCAGTATCACTCAAATTACTATTTCCATTTATAGTCAGTAGTAAGGACTAAATACCCCTCAGAACTGACCCCATAACATACCTCATGGCCAAAGGAGACTGCTGGAGCCACAGCTGCAGCCACTCTGATAGGGAAATACACCTCCAAATGAGAGATTCCTTCAAAGTGCTGTACTCTTACAATTAACTCGGAGAAGCTGCCTGCTGACAATGAGCTGATACTCCACAAATTATCCTGCTTCTTCAATAGAACAAAAACGTGCTACTGTGGCAAGGAAACTGAGACAAAATGCATAGCATTTCCCTGAGATTTTTCTTGTTCCGTGCTGATATGTGGGTTTCTTCTCCTTAGTGAGGAGGAAATTGGTTCAGTCTTGCACTTTACCCCCCATAGCAATTACAACCAGACTCATTCAAATAGGTTTACTGTATGTGTATTTCTTTTGTGCTGGGAGATGGGGGTGGGGGTGGTCATTATATGCTTTGTTTTGTTTGTTGTTTTTCTGGTTTTGTTTAAAAAAATAAGCTACTTTTCCTCAGAAAATTGCTGCATTTTATTGTTGCTGTTGACTTATCTGTGTCACTGCTGACTACAGAAGAAAGGTCTGGAGAAGAAAATATATAGTACATGCCATCTTCATAGTGCCATGGAAGAGTGATCTAACTTCTGTTGTCATCCTCTGTAAATGTCCTGGGTTTTGAATAACTTATGGTTTTCCCTGTTCCAAACACAACCTGAATTCATTTTCTTAGGGAGGCCATGATTAGTAAGCTATCAAAAAACCTCACAGTTAACTTACAGGTAGATACTGATAATATTAAATAAGTCATCCAAACACTCCAAATTAAGATTAATGGTCTGCACTGAAGCCTACACTATAAACTGACTTAAGGGAGAATAATCTAGCTCACCCTGCTGTACAAAAGAGATTTTAAGGTCAGCAGAAAAAAATATTGGGTTAGTTCAAACTAAATGACCAGCTAATATAGTCCTGGCAATTCAGGCTGACTGAAAAGTAAGAGATGTGAGCGACCAGAAATCAATTACCCAAAGCCAACATGTTGGAAATGAGGATTAGTTTAGGAACACAAATATAGGATAGGATTGTCACCAGAGGACACAAGGAAAAACGAAGCACCACAGCTATGGTCATGATGAAGAGACTAATTTATTTCCTCTGACTCCAGTCATTTATAGTTCTCAAAAGGTGCCAATGGATTGGAGGGTGAACGTGCCACCTCTCCAACGACACTGGACAAACTACCAGTACATCAAATTTCTCCACGTCTATGAAAGAATGCAAAATAATAGGTTGTTTACAGAAAGTTGTGTGAGAAAGTTTTCTACAAGAATGTAAACTCAGAAGGCTTTAGAAAATCCTAAGAAATCAGGGTGACATAGGATGGGCTGTTACAGCCATCACACAGCTCCACACATCCCTAATTTGACCCTGGTGCCAGGAGAGCAAGTGGAATGAAACAGCCAAGCTTTGTCATTGTGAAGCCATGCCCACAACCAGGAATCAAGGGGCCTAAGCCTTCCTTAGGAGCCGGTGGCCTTTCCCTTTCACCACTGTGGCTGTGAACCCACACAGACCCAGCAGCTTCTGGAGAGCAAGTGCAACTTCCAGCCCTCACTCCACATTCTCCAACAGTCCAGGCTGTAGCTCACACCATCTGAGAACAGCAACAGCTTCCTCCCACTGTGGGTTTGTAGCCAGAGGGCATGTCTGCCCCAAAAGGAGCTCTGCTAGGTCCTGGTTCCTTCCCATCAGCCACAGCCATGAGCCATGGTCACTCCCTCATCTTATGATCCAGCAGAGCAGATGCTTTTTCCCAAAGCTTGTGATCCAACACAAGGGATTTGTCATAGCCTGGGAGGCAAACAACTTGAAAGGTTTGCCTGGGATGTAATGCTGGCCTGCTGGAAACTTTCCCAGCAGCCCAGCACCCATCCTCCTATGACTCTGCCACGTTCTTTTATTTCCTTCTACCTTCTGCTTATGCCTGGTTTAGCTTGCCAAGGTTGCGGCTTTTGCAGCACAACTGCAGCACGGCTGGGACAGCCTGGCCTCCCTGCTCAGCCAGCCTGAGCCTTTCTGGCAAGACTGCACTTCCTGCCTCTCTCCATCACTGAAGTTGCAAGTCAGGCAGCACCAGACACAAACTGCTTTTCTCCCCTCCGTGTTATTCTCTCTCTTCCCCCTATTGCCATTGATGTGGCACTGCAGCCACCAGAAACAAGCTCTGTATTCTGGCATTCCTTCTGCACAGCAATGGGCTGACCTTCAGTATCACTGTCAGATGCAGATGTCATGAATTAGATTTTTTTAAAGTAGTTTTCAGCTGCTGAAGGCACAGGAATAACAGGAATAGAAGCCACAGCTACAAATTAAAGCCTTGCTTAATAGTATTACACATTTAATGGTTTATTCTTTTTTCTTCCTCCTTTCCCCATCTTGTAATCAAAGCTTACAAAAGGGTGAGACCCTGAAACATGGGTGGACCTCTTAAGACATCAAAATACTAATGCTTCATGGTCCAGTTTGTGGAGGGAAGGTTATGACTGGCATCTAATACCCACGTTTCTTCTCTCTCTTCATCCCCACAACTTGTACCTTCTCCACCCCTGCTTGGAGATGACTAGTCCTGCTTCTATCCCCAGAGACCCCATCTCCCAGCTGTCCTGTCCTTGGATGGAGAGGGGACCTACTGGTGGCTGCACTGCACACACCAAGGGACAAGTCTGGCAGGTTAGAGCTTGTGTGATCACACAGTCATCACCAACTGAAAGGTTATTTGTCTGACTCAGGTTTTCAAGACTTCTTTTTGAGTCAAGGCCTTGCACAATAAATTCCAAAACAGCTGGAACACACTAAATTTACTGCATGTGAGAGGACAATGCATGAATGGGCATCCATGAATCCTCAACCAAATACCCCAAATTCTCAAAAATGAGATTTCAAAGAGAAGGGGTAGGAAATGAATGGAAAGGACACACCAAGGGAAAGAACAGGATAAAAGTATCAGGTTAAATTACAGCATCAGAATTGTAATTTAGGGCCCTTTCCATGTTTTAATAAAATGTCATATTCTCAGGTGAGCTCCTAAAAAAGTCAGCAGTAAGGTATGTCAAAGTAATTATTTCAGGGACTAGATGTTGTACAGTCATAAGTAAAAGAATTTTAGATTGTATACTTGCCACCCAAAGCAGTAAGTCAGAGCATCTCTACTGAAAAAAACCCTACCCTGACTACCAGTACTGTTACTACCACCCTTAGAATTGCACATTTTTGACTCTCTAGGTCTACCTGTTTTGTGAACAGACAGGTCTCTGTTCAGCCTTTATAGGTACACAGGCTCGAATAAAACCAAGCTGAACTGACAAATAATTAAAACTGCATATCAAAACACTACCACTTCCATAAACAACTGCTGTGAAACGTTACTTGAAATAAAAGTGCTTCATGAAGACTCCACAGTAATTACTGTTAACACTTCCAGGTGCAGGAAAAGAGGCAATAGAGCAAAAAGAAGGAGGCTGATCAGGAATCTATTTGGAAAAAGGTCCCTGGTCTTTTCTACATACTGTTAGATATAAGATATGCTGAAAAATGCTCTAGGCATTTTCTTCAGAGTTGCTGAGCAACAGGGAAAAAATGCAAGCAGAAAATGCTCAGTGCTTTTGATACTGAGCTGTGTGATGAAAATTGTAGAGACCATTCCCTCCACTTCCTCCTGAGACTGGATCTGCCCCACGCTGCATGCCCACTGCAGCTCTCACTTTAGCAGAGGTAACACACTTCAGGTGCTGGAGTTTAGTCACATATTCTCTGATGACCACCAGGAAGTTACTCTGCTGTTTCCATTTAATTCAGTAGGATTCTGGTGAACTAGCATTAAGTTCAAATCAACAAAGGAGAAGGTAGCACTCGGCAATCACTACAAGCCATGTAACTTCTTCATAAAATTAACTAAGGAGAGTGCCAACCCTTTAGAATGTTTTTCTTGCAGTCTTCAAAACTCCCACTCCCAATCAAATATAACAGATGAAACACAAACCAGAAGGTAAAGAAACTCAAACCACCTTAGGTGTCTCACAGCAAGAAACAGGAGATAGAATCTAAGTATTAAAAAAAGCAAAAATTGAGGCAGAAAGGGAAGGAATTATCATCTTCTTAGCACAAAAACACATTCTTGGGCTAAGGACTAAGGAGGGAGAAAAAAGAGCCCCTCTCCAGCATGTGAACAGCCCGAAATCAGGTTCACATCCTCTGTAACATTTATATTGTTTAAATACAAAATATTGGTTGCTGCCTCTCCATATTTACCTTAGCTGTTGAACAGTACCCACCTCATTTTCTTGTCCACAGCCCAGCAGCAATGTTAACTTCTGTATCTGCCAAATCTTCTTCTGAACCAAAACAGCTTTCAAAAACACAGCAATAACTCTAAACATGTATATCGTCCTTGGGTTCAGAGAAAACCTTGCTCAAGCATTAAGCGGCAGGCAGAAGTTTACCCAGGCAGGCTCTTTATGTTGGCAAAAGTGCAATGCTGAACTTTCACAGCAAGTAGGTAAACACATAGTTATGTGCAGCAGGTAGTCTGGCAGCACTAGCAGTAGTGAGAAACAATGTCAGGACAACCTTGGCAAAAGGAGCTCTGTGGGTTTTAACAATGGTTGTGGGCACAGGAGCTGAACAGACCAAACAACCACAGCAAAAAGCCATCTACAGCTCTCGGTGGGAGCTCAAAGTGCACAGAGCTCAAGCGTGCCAGCTGTGACGCTGTGTCCTCCACCTCCACACTCACAAGGACACTCTATTTGACTTTCCAGCAGTCAGTTCCAGCAGTTCAAAACTTGGAAACACCCAATGGCTAAACTTCACCCAGTAAACATCCCAGTCCTCAGCAAGGGCACTCATTTGCTGATTGCATGCCAGTGCTCCTATTTAAACAACTGTTGTTATTGGAAATAGCTGAAACCTTTCTACAGCAGGGATTAAGTGCTCCCTGCACCTTGTGCCTTGCCTGCAGGAATGCACCAATTCCCAGCATGTGCTTCCACAGCAGTTCTACCACAGCCACAGTAACATGCGTTATCTGCCTGCAATGTTCACCAAACCCCTGTGTGGGCAGGATCCCCAGACAGTCCTTCCATGCAGCCGCTCTGGCTCAGCCCAGATTTTCCTCGAGCTTTCTCCCCACGGTACAAGATTTTATACATGACACAAAGCTGTCTGCCTTTACCCTTCATCTCCAAAAACAACTCACCTAAGCTTCCTCTTAGACATCTCTTGCAGGTTCAGGCCAGATGCCCAAAGGCCCTTACAGGGCATTGCCAGGATGTTCATAAGCAAATGCTCAGCTCTGATGTAGGTTAGATTTGTGCAAAAATTACATTCTCAGGAGACCTTGTACATACACTCCTGCATGAATGTCAGTCTTTTCAACTGGCACCACAACTTAGGAAGCAACAGCTAATGAAAGAGGAGAAAAGCAGAACCACTCATATGCACAATTTTAAGACTCTCCCAAGCTGAACTGAGATATACAGGACATTCATTTCTACATGAAAACGCATCCACTTTACATTAGAGGAAAACCAGTCCATTTTTGTGTACATGACAAGCAAATTAGGAGACAGTATAGAAAACTATAATATAACAAACGTGAATGCATCTGTCTGTTTAAACAAAAAAAGGCACTTGGGAAAAAAAATCTGGCATCAGGAGAGATAAGAACAATAGTGTCTTAAATCAATCACATTATCACTTGGATTGTGATAGCACCTGGAGATCTCTTTCAAGTACCAGAGCACTGCTGCAATAGGCACCTGTGACACAGCATACAAGCTCCTTTACAAACATAGGTAGCCTGTATCTAGGCCAAAAACAGACTGTCGTTATGTGACTGCATCTGTGACACTAAGTACTTTCTACACTACGAAGTAAGTTTGCATAGCCAGCCATCAATTTAGATAAGGACTATCTTTGTAAAGAAAGAGGCTGAAGACAGTGGCTTATATAGCATGAAACTCTTGCAGTTTCATAGGAGCAGATCTTAGCATACTCTTTCCTTTGCAAACTCTATCAGTGGATATAAACTGCCTGAGATTTTAGAAACAGTCCTTGTGATAACTGTGACAAAATGCACCATGTTTTTTACTGAAACAGATTATACATTGAGAAATCCTAGTGGAAAACCAGTTACAAACAGGACATGAAGACAACCCTACTTCAGGTACTGAAGTTCTCTGTTGGGATCCATCCCCATACAGGCCACCAACTGTTGGCATCAGTGCTTGGCACCAATAGACCATGGATGGGAACTGACTGTCACTGTTAGTTTATTATCTTACTGTAAGACTTCTATACCTTCTCTCTGTGAGCTCTCACAGGCAGCTCCTCACAACACTGACTCCTTTTCTCTTTCTTCTGCACAGCTGCCTGACCCTTTCTGTCCCTATCACTACTGCCTGACCCTTTTTGTCCCTAGCAGACATACTAACCCTTACTGTCCCTAACATGAACACCTGACCCTTTCTGTCCCTAGCAGTACATACCAACCCTTACTGTCCCTAACATGAACACCTGACCCTTTCTGTCCCTAGCAGACATACTAACCCTTACTGTCCCTAACATGAACACCTGACCCTTTCTGTCCCTAGCAGCACATACTAACCCCTGCTGTCCCTAACATGAACACCTGACCTTTTCTGTCCCTAGCAGCACATACTAACCCTTACTGTCCCTAACATGAACACCTGACCCTTTCTGTCCCTAGCAGACATACTAACCCTTACTGTCCCTAGCATGACCACCTGACCTTTACTCCTCACAGCAGCACAACCAACTGACTCCAACTCTCCTCTCACCCAGCTAACCCACCCTTTTATAACACCCATCCTTACTGGACACAGCTGCACCCTATTAAGGGCAGGCCTTATTGGACATAGCTGTGACCTATTAAGGACAGGCTGGTTCCTACTCTTTGGTAATTAGTACAGCTACAACTCCTCAAGGGTGAGATTGCCTTCAGCACTATCTCTGTTCTCCTACAAATCCATCCTCCCACACTTCTCCAACTCAGATTCCACAATAAGCAGCTCTTAGGATGTATTTCAAATAACTTAAATGCTTTTGGAAGGTTGATGAAACAGTAGTCATTAGGTTTTTGGCAGGTGGAGTCCAGTTGAGTTAAATTTTATTCACGATGTATTGTTTCTTCAGTATTTGTATCAATTGCTTCTTACTATTCCTTTTTAAAGACCATAGAGGAGAAGCCTCTTTTGTGGACACCAGTAATGTGCTGGATAATTCTTCACCCTGTAAGCTGTGAATCCCATTGTCCAGGATGCTGCAGTTGTTAATATTTTACAGACATTCCAGGAGAGTGGGACAAATGGAATTTATTAAATACATAAATTTATTAAATACACCACCTCTACCAGGAGCTGAATTGGAAGCACAAATCATTGAAAACAGAAGATCATTCTGAAAAGTACCACGATATCTCTGATTCATTCTTGTGCTCTCATGTAGGCATCTCCTGCCAGCAACCATCCAAATTATAAGGCTAGGCTAGATTTACTTTTGATTTGACCCCGAAAAACCTTCAAATTACTCAGAGCAGACATCACAGGAGCCGTCATAGTAGCCACTCCCTTTTGGCATAGTTAATGGCCATGAATGGCTTTACAGGGCTGCTTCTATCACTTTGCAAAGCTGGGCCATTTAGGGATGTCAGGTGAAATGAATCCCTCAGACATCTGCCTTATTACACCACTGTTGCATGAGGAATGCCTCTCAGGGCCACAGAGTAGCTTCAGCAGGTACACTCATTCCAAGTCATACAAACAAGACTTCCAACAATGGTGAAAGACTAAGCAGAGTCTCTGCTCTCCAAGCAGAGAACCCTTTTATAGTGAAAACAATAATAACCAAGCACTTCTTTTCCCCTTCCTCTTACCTTTCAAAATATACTTCATCCTTAAGAAAAAGAAGATACTTCCAGTGATACTTCCTTTTTCTGGTTTTTCTGTATAAGTACTATTCATGTATAGCTATTATATATTATATAATGTGTACAGGTATTATTAATGTATTAAGCAATGTCATAGAGCTTGGGGAAATGATGCCTTGATCGCAATCCTGGTTCTTCTCATTTAAAAGTTGCCCACCTTCATCATCAGAGGTCCCTTCAGACAGTGCACATCTTCAGAGCAGGCTGTTCAGAGAATAAAGGCCACCATTCAGGAGCACAGATAAAAACCCATCCCAACAGTTAAATATGGAAAGAAATCTTCCTGCTTTTACAATTAACTGTATTCAAGACTGTGTAGTATGTCAGCTTCTGCTAAGATGAACAAAAATTTTAAACTGTGCCAACAGAGGAAATAGAACTACTTTTTTTTTTTTTTTTTGCAAATCCACCTTAATATACACAAACATTTTTGCATGCTCTAATCTAGTCTGGTTTTTAACTAAGTTTTATAGGATGGAATAGTAAAATCTAATTAGAATGAGGAAGCTAAAGGATGAGGAGATTCTCTGCCTACACAGAACAGGTAGTGCAGTTCTTATAGAAAAAGCCTCCAATACTTTGCCTTCTTTTTCTATGTAATAAGGGGTTGCACTTATCTCTACTGAGAGGTTTTAAGTCAAGGATTACTTTTGTAAATTATTGAAAAATTATTTGTCTTTAATTAGGAACTAAGTATCTCAGAGCATGTTTGTATTTTACAATCTAAATTTATTTCCAGCTGTTTTAGATGCAAAACAAAAAGTTATCACTGCTTATTTGATAAATAGAATGAAATCTTCACGGTGCAACACTTTCTTATGTTTTCTGAGCTGAGATACACAAATACCAGTTGTTCCCAAAACTACTCAGAGCCGACTAAGAATTACATAACAAGAGAAGAACCGGTTCTTTGAAGAAACTGGGTCCAATAAAACTTAAAAGCCCTTTGGAAAGACCACATATTAACCCATAATGTGGTACTGTGTCAGAGTAACACTCAAGAGAAAAAAACATCATCAGATGCTATGAAATAATCTGTGGCTCTACCTGACATGTTGGCCCTAGTACAATTCAGCACAGTGTAATTACTTGAATCACAGAATCACAAGGTTGGACGAGACCTTCAAGATCATCAAGTCCAACCCCTTCCCTAACACCTCAACTAAATCGTGGCACTGACGCCACATCCAGTCTTTTTTTAAACACATCTAGGGATGGTGACTCTACCACCTCCCCGGGCAGACCATTCCAGTACTTTATTTTGATATCTAGTCCTTTCCAGTTCTAGATATCAAATTAAATCTGCTTTCAAGATAAAAAAACAACTAAAGAAAACCAACTAAAAAAACCTAAAAACAAAAACCAGCACCTGCAGAGGCTTATCTTGTGGGAGTTAATCCCTGAAGGTTTACATTAACACACCAAAAGAGGGATTACAGGAGAGAAAGTTGTAGAAGGGAATTTCATGAATACTGTTTCCTCACTGGAAAAGGAACAGAAAAAGCAAAACCAAATCAAAAAACCGTGTGCATGCAGAGAAACATGGCAGCTTTTCCTCTTCATGAGTTTATGTATGCTGTAAATGGCTTGTTCCTCAGTCCTGCATTTTCATTCCTGGTGGTCATTTTAGTTCCTGAGGAAATTTTAAGTAGAGGGATTTACAATATTTGCAACTTACAGCTGTTCACAGAAGAACTGGGGGGTCCCAAAGACATCATTGAAACTGCTGACACCTGCTCTTTTGGAAGTCCCATTTCTCACAAAATATGCAAGCTCTCTAATAGTACAGATCATGGGCCAAATATGGTCGGGGCTAAATATGGGACACTTACTGTCTCTCCAAGGACCACTACAGAGATTAATGCATTCAGAGGCATACAAACCCCACAATTGTTGGGACCTTTTCAAGAACATTTCCAAGTTCAGCACAATCTTTTGAGTGCAATCTGTTGTTGCTCTGTAAGTAATTGTTTCAAGTGAATTTGCTCAAGATTCCATCACTGCTTCAGAGGGCTTTTGTTCTACAAAGGTGAAGGAACATTTTGCACTTTTGTGTTTTCATACTATTCAGAGTTATGTAGTTCAAAATAATATGAACACTGTTATTTCCTTGCTAAATCAACTCCTGAGCACTTCACAAAACTGGTAGATATCACACACCTTCAAGCTCACAAATAACCAGGTCCTGCTGAGCTTTGATGTAGGAGGAGGCAGGAACAGTACAGATCCTCACAGGGACTAAAACTTTTTTTAAGCCATCAGTCCAAGCATGACAAATTTCCAAATTACACATTCATTGAAGGAGTATCCTCAAATCTAGCATTCAAAACCCATTAAAAAAAAAAAAAGAAAAAGAAAAAAAAAAGTGGGATTGTCACTCTTTGTTTCCAGAACTACAAGAAAAAAATCAAGAACAGAAGCTCATGGCAGCACAAAACAAATAGCTTTCCATGACAAAAGAACAGAAAGTCACCCATAAATAAACTGATCATACACATGTTTAGGCAGACTAATAACACTTAGACAAATAAATCCATACTGGATTAGGAGCAAGCAAATTGCTGAACAGTCATCTCAAGCATTTAAAATCTGATCAAACATAATTGCATCTACTTCAATCCGTATGTCTCTTTCACAAAGAGCATCCACCTTGGCATAAGGACTGAAAATCACCATCCATGTAATTAACTACTCCTACAGTGCATCCAAAACTGACAATATTCAGATGGTTTTAAAGTGAGACAGAACGAATAATAATTTTACACATAAGTAAAAGTACTGTCCATAAAAAGCAGGGTTGTTTGGAGTTCTTCCAGGGGAATATTAAGTATGTATGTGATTACAGTAAATTTTTAAGTAATTTCTCTTCTCCTAGTGTCAGGGCATATTCTTAAGTTATTACCACCTAGATTTAATATTCAACAATAAATCATCACAGCCATTTCAGCATGAGTTTCTTTTGATGCTTGTGTTAGCAGGGTCACCATGTAATGTAAGAAGTGCCAGAATACAAGCTGCTAACATTTTTCACGTGTCTATGATTAGTCTCTTCTTAATTTAGCTGTGCCTCTTTTAACCCTACTGCAACTAGACAGTGGCCAGATGGATAGATCCAGCCAACATCTACCTGCTATGTCTACCTGTTCAGTACCTCAAGAACTGTATTTCATTTGCATTTCCAATTTCAATTCTTCCTTTTGAATGAGATTTGCCTCTGAGTTTTTGTCCTAAAGTCCAGCTAGCAAGTAGGAAGGCTACCTGGTTGCCAGCAGACTTCTCAGCTGACTAGATCCTTGGCTGTCCCTACACAGAACATTAGTGACAAGTTACATCATCTGTTTCACTGTATGGTATTCCAGTTATAAACTGTTATTTCTGATCAAGCTACATTACTGACTTCCAGCTAAAATCACCTTTCAAAATAAGTGATGTCCAATCTAAATATAACCAGGAACCCCAATTATTAGGAGTGACATGCAATATGTCTACAGATTGTGGACAGAAAATGTTTAGACAGTCTGTGGTAGAAAAGCAAGGCAAATGCCTTTAATGTTACAATTTATACAATAAATATTTATCTAGTTAAACCACAGAAATAAAACATGGTCTTTATAGAAATAAGACCATTCAGAAAGTTTGACATGAAATGCCATTTTCATTTCTCCAAAGGCCAGCCTGAGCTTTGTTCAGTGGAAGGCATTCTTTATTTCAGTTGATCAAAAACAAAAAGGAAGAAAAAAGATCTAGTGCACAAAACAGGAATTCTTCCAAATTTCATTTGTTAAGTGTTTGCAATCAAGCAGCTTTTCCCTCTACAGACATGTTAATACAAACCTTACAACACACCAAGGGACTGCCTGCAACCCATTCATGTCACATAACAAACAGAAGAGCATGTCCAATTCTAACAGAAGGATCATGTCTTGAAAAGTAACTTATCAAAAATGGAGATTTAGAGAGGTGAAGCGCATTTATGTGACTGTTAAGCCCTGTTCTTTTCCCTCCACTATTTTAAAAACCTCTAAATAGTTCTTTCCTTTCCTATATTTCTTTCAACAAATATTGATTTTTGTTTTCAGTCTAGTTTTTTTAACAGCTCATGCCATGCATTTCACATGGTTAGCTCTCCCCACCTTTGGATTTTTATCAGGAAATATTACAGAAAACATAAGAATAACCTGCAGTCTCTGGAAATAGCATATAATTATTGATAAGTATAATTTTGGTTGAAGGTGTCAGCCAAGTGTAGCATTTGCAACAGTGGATTGCAATCTGGCAGTCACTGGATTTCTTCAATAACTGAAAAAGGCAAGTTCCTATGTTACCCATATATTGAAAATATGGATGGGCAGAATTCCAGGAGAAAATTTTTAGGGCTTTGGAATTAGTAGCATTTTATAATAGAGAATACTGCATTGTCTGTAAAACAACTAATTAAATCTAAAGTGTTATTCCTTTATATAATGCCATTGTGTTAAGGAACATTCTTTATAAACTGACCTTATTATTTGCAGTAATATATGCTTGCTGCTGTGTATAAAAAAATAGTACTAACTAGCTGCACTTGTATCCTCAGACACATTTAATTCTGATGAGACAATATGCTTGCCAGCAGATCAAATCAAATGCTTTTACATGTGGCTCAAGGATTTATCCTAACCTACTATACATTGTGCCTTTGTTTTTATAAAAATAGTTCATGTGTCTAGACACAGTATTACATGTTTCTGCAAAACTGTGTATGTTTAATACTTTATGCAGATGATTAAATTTCAGCTTCAGTATAGCAATGTACAGCACTTTGTTCTCTGGATTAGAACACCCAGTTCCTTTCCAGTTAATTTAATTCCTCACTTTTCCTCAAAGGAATCAGGAGCATCGCTGTGTTTACATAAGCTGTCCAAATTCTAGTTTGTTATGAATTAATGAAATTCCATTATCAGGCAAAGACAGGCCCAGCATGCTTTCATGATGGCTTCAAGCACCAATTATCTGGGATTTTCCAGTAAACAACCTCAGCTTCAAGCTAAAACCAGAACTGCCAGAGAAAGAATAGTATCATGGGCTGGGGAAATCCCCCAGCAGAATTATCATCTTTGTCCAGGTAAGGTCTAATGTTCCAAACGTTGTGCATGCTGCTGGACATAGCAGAATTAAGACAGCACCTGCATGTGTCACCAAACCATGGACACTGCTTGTCCCAAATCTTGCCTCAAATGCAAGATTTCATCGAAAATCAATGCCGTGAAAAAGTTGAACGTTTAAGACACACATACCCCCACCACTCCTCCAAAGCCTTAAATGTATATGTACTTCTAATTTTTATTCTGTCTAGAAGGATCACTGTCTCCCTTAACAAATTACATAAAGAAATCAAAAGATATTTCCCAGAAATATCTTGACTGAAATAATTGTTTGCATGATTTTGATCCTTCCCTCTTCCCAGAAACCCTATAATCAAATCTAGAATTGCTTCTGTCATAAAACACAATTAAAAGTTTCCTTCTGGCCCTCAAGCAGTGTTAGAGATGCTCCTTGAACCAAAGTTCTGTTTAGCCTTCTCCCTGAAGAAAGAGGTAATTATTAAAGGTCTATCAAAGCCATTTCTCATGAAAAAGGTAAATCTCAAGAACTGAAATGAACTCTCCACGAAGAAAACACAAACCTGTTCTTCATAACCAAATTGTGGGCACTGCAGGTCCAGATTAGACATGGGAGTGTCTTCCTCACTCAAGTTTGTCAAATGCTTTGCTGAGATGTTTGAGGAAACTTTTAGTTTATGGTAAACAATTCTGGATGAGGGCCAAAGCACAGGAGCCTTACTTCATTTTGTCAGCAGCTAACAGTCTGATTCCTCCCCCAAACTCTCTGAAAACAGGGAACAACCTCCTCTTTCTGCTGCCTTTGTTTGTGAGCAGGATGATGCAGTCCCAAGATCAGGTACAGCAGCTTTCCAGTACCTTCTCTCTAAAACCATGCTTTAGATATCATCCAGAAAATTATGGGACTAACTTGAAAATAAACAAGTTTATACAGATTTTAACAAAACAAACTTTTTAATGTGCTTTTCAAGCCCTACAGTTTATATTCCTAAGTTTATTAAAAATATTCACATTGTCTAGAAGCTCTCATTAGTATTGCTCGTCAATGTCATTTGTTTTCACTGAAGAAGCAATGTGGAATTTGAGGAAAAAAACTTCTGATTATTAGATCATAATAGGTGGGCACAGACTATTTTCTAGATAATAAATTCCTTGCCCACAAAAACAAAAAATCCAAAGCTGGAACTTAAGGAAAGCAACTTTTCTTAAGCTACATCCTTATCTAAGAAATATTTATTTAGTCATTGCACTTTCACAACAATTTTCTCATTCGTTCCCTTGTAAATGAACATCTATGTCATTGCTTTAGCCTGATAAATGTTTTGAGTTCAGGATGATTTTCTTGGTCTGTTTCTTGCTTTATTCTTAGTATAATACCTGGTATATTATCTATAATTATACCCCTTGTTTTTACTTTACTATCAATCTGCCTGACAGTCTGCCTAGACTGCATTTTGAAAATAGCAAACTA
This sequence comes from Anomalospiza imberbis, assembly GCF_031753505.1. Taxonomy (NCBI): domain Eukaryota; kingdom Metazoa; phylum Chordata; class Aves; order Passeriformes; family Viduidae; genus Anomalospiza; species Anomalospiza imberbis. The sequence continues at coordinate 16,821,269 of NC_089684.1, forward strand.
AACTAAAAGGAGAGTAATCAACCTACCTCACTAACCCATGGAAAGCTATGAATCAGGTAATGGCTCAAGTTACAATTTACAAAAGCAAAACAGAATATGGCAACAATAATGTCAACTTCCAGCTTCAAAAAAATGAACCACTGTGAAAAGTAAGCTGTCTCCCCTAATTAAACCTTGGCATTGTCCTCTCAGATTTACAGAGTCATTATTTTGCTTTTTATAAACATCACTATTTCTTTCCAAGGCAAAATCCTTGGCTCTGTTTCAATTATTTCTTTTAAATATTAAAGAGCAGGAAACATTTGTTTTCCCTTGTCACATCCTGTCTTCTTTACATAGCATCACACAGTCCCCTTTGAAACGCCTGCTCTTAAGGCAAGCCTGACATGCACAGCTCAATCAAAACATTTGCTATTGTCTTTTACCAGCTACAAACAAATTTCTGCACAAACACTAAAAAGGCTTAAAGGTTTCGACAGCCATCCAAAGCCAAGCTAACACGACTGTCAAAGAAAGGCGGTGTCAAACTGCTCGGCTTCCCCACTACCACTCTGACTTAAGAAAGAAAAAGACAAAACAGCTCGCTCACTCACACAGCAGAGCTCCTGGCAAGAGCTCACTGGCTATAAAGCAGTGGCTTTATAGAGCAGTGGCTCTCACAAAATACTCGAAAGCAGAAACAGCACACGAATATTTAGAGATGAGTGTGAAAGGGTAACTTACATTATTTAGAAAGACAGTGGAAAAGGACTGCTGCAGTTTCTTCGTTATTTTACACTGCTCTCGGCAGAGCAGACAACCAAAAAAGTTCACCTAAAGAAATTCCTCCTTTTAATTCTCTCTCTCCCCGTTCATTTACTCTGGAGTCTCTCAGCCTGAAGTGATCCGACAGTCAAAAGTTTGTCCCCTTGTATTTCCGAATGATATGGCCGACTTTCCTTGGACACATACCAATGATGCAGTAAAAATAGACAAAATGGGGGGGAGGGAAGAAGCAATCTAGCTTGAGCCTGAATCTTCTTAACTCAATGTTTTCTGTAAAAGCTGCTCTTATGTCAGAAGATCCCATTCCTACCCTAACTTGCAGAGCACTCAGTTATCCATCTGGTTTTCATAAACTGCAAATTACAGGCAAACCAGGGAACGTACACGGTCCAGTTTTAGCAGAACTCCCCAAGCATCGGCCTTACAAGTAACCTGAGGTACAAAGGCTTTGAAAATAAACAGCTGGCCCCACGCCGGCAAGCTCTCCCGTCTGCAGATGCCGGCCGCTCCGCCAGGCAGCGCCCAGCAGCCCGGAGCACCACCCAGCACTGAGCAAAGTGGCAGCCGGGTCCCCGCACTCCCCGCTGTGGAAACAAACCGAGCTTGCAGCCCTCCCTCGCTCCCAGCACAAACAGCCCCTCTGGAAAGGGGCAGGGCATTTTATGAAACCGTCAACGGTTTAGCAAGTCATTTAGAACAACCTGGTTTTTATAAAATAGGGACGTGACTGCTGATCCCCTTACATCCTCTAAATGTTTCCAGGTGCGAAGGAAATCTAATGTGTTGGTAAGTTTTGTTGTGTTGTTTTGGTGGGTTTTTTTTTTCTACTAAGACAACTCGGAGGCAGTGAACAGCTGCTGAATAGGGACCTTCTAGGGTGGTTCAGGCCATTCATTGCCAGAATGAACATTTTACCAAAAGTAGCAGAAGCAAAGTTTTGATATGCACCCCATGCAAGTCCATGACTCAAAGCCCCCAAGTCACCTTCAGGCCCTGTTTTCATCTATTTAAAGGTCTAGTGCCCTGATTACATTCAAGTACCAAAGGCTTAAGGAGTCATCTATATTTTTGGATACTTCATGGCTTTTGTGTCAGGACTGAAGAAGATTCTTTTCCCAATAAAAATCAAGAAAAAATTTATGGTGGATAAAAAAAGTTTTGCCATTGCTTAAAATTAAAGTTGTTATCTGTATGTTCTTTAAAATAGCAAGTTTTATTTAGTTGTTAGTTTTAGCAGCGGACTTTTTCAAGCTTTTCTACTGGGAATAATTTACTCTGCTTGAACAATGAGACTCTGAACAAGACAGCTTTCACTAAAGCATCGGTGAATCAGTACAGTGAGTCATTAACAAAATAAAAACACCATTGTAAACACTCTGACTAAAAGTCCTGAGCCTTGTCACTTGCTCAGTTTTTCATCTTGGCACAATCAGGATTGTGTTGATTGTCTGCTCATTTGTACCTGGATCCAGGACTGACACAACTGGATTGTCAAAGCCAAAAGCAACTGAATGATTTAAAAAATCCCAAAAACAAACAAGCAAACAACAATAAAAACAATACCAAACCCAAAAAGCAAGGCTCTCTAATCAGTAGATGCAAAGGAAAAAATTATGAATTACTTTTTTGTGTTTATTTTTGCCTGTGCTGTCACAATTCCTTCCAGTAGTTGCATAACCCATTGAATAATTTCCGTCACATCAGGTACAGATCCCAAAGGTATTATATTCCTACAGCTTTTGTGAAAAAAGGCAGCTGTCCAGATGAGTGAAATACAATCCAGTGATCCAATGTAAAAGGCTACACGTGACCTCAGCTGTATTATTAGGCACCAGGGCACCCCACACAAACAAGAGATCTATGAGAACAGATTCCATGTGCCCTACAGCTCAGCTGCTACCAAAGTTGGACAACTTTGCCTACATTCTAGCATTTTTCCTCTCTTCTGTTCTCCTGTCAAGGTAGTAAGCACCAAAACACACAAAATGCACAGATGTCAGCTAAAGCAAATAATAGCATTTTTTCAAACAGCAATAAGCAGGGTTTGGTAACAGTTGAGTTTTTCTCCCAGTTAGTAATAAACAAGTGGGGTGAACTGACTAACTCATGTTCTTAATAATATTTCCCATGATACCAAAGAACTTGATCCCTGTAGAGCAGACTTACAGGTTTGAGGAGAGAAATTATTTCATGGGCCACAGCAGAATAGTCCTTGTGTGGTTTTCTGGGCATGCAGGTGTCTCCCCACTGTACAAGGGCAAGCTGAATTACTGCTATCTTTGGAGTAAGAACACTTTTTTTGGTGAGACATGGTAATAAAGAGAAGAGTAACTGGAAATAACCACTTTCAGTTTGTGATGCTTTTGCTGACTGAATGGTTTTTTTTCTCCCAAAGGAGCAAATGTTTTAATTCGCATTGATCTCTCAGGTGGTCTTCAAGATATCTGTTCTCTCAAAAGAACAGTCCATTTACATCAAAGGTGATTTTCACAAATAGCAATTCCTGAAGAAAACCTCAAAAAAATTCAAGATTTAAAAACAGATCAGTTTTAAATGACCCATCATTTTCCAGGTTCTGGGGATCATTCTTACTCTATCTCCTTTTTTTTTTTTTTTTTTTTTTGTATTTTTCCTTTCCTCTATTATCTCATCCCTATGAGGTACCAGTATCCTACTGTCCAATACATAGCTCCTGCCTCCAGGCAGGCCAGCTGTGTGTCCCCTCACTGCTGCCTGGATCTAAGGTATTGTTTGATGTTCACATTCTCACACTTGGTGAATTTGGGGGCAGTCAAGCACCATGTTCCTACTGAGCACAGGGATCTTGGTTTTCTGGAGAAATGGAGATGGAAGATATTCATCACTTTAATGGTGAGAAAATTTACTCTAGAAAGCTTCATATCAGAAAGACTGCATCAAAGAACAAATCAGATAGGAAAAACAACTTTCTAGGAGCAATTTGTCTTCTCAGAAAAATGACAGCTTCCATTTAGGATATTTTCAAATGCCTATACAAAACTACCCTGTTATTTTCCATATTAATTTTTCACCAAGATCAACTATCTTAGCAATATTAGCAGGACAAGAGTGGAGTAGGATGCAGCTTAGATACTGATTATGCTGATCATGTATCTTTACATGTAGATGCTTGAAAGGTTTTTTCAAACACCATTACGTGTTCCTTAAAGCAAGGGAAGTGTCCCTCCTCAGTCAGTGACAGGTTGTGACGCACAGGAGATGGCAAAATATGTATCTCTCTTGGTCTGAACTCTGCTTCCATCTAGTCTGGTGTGGTTATACTGGAAGCACAGCTTAAATACTGAGAAAGTGACAAGTGAAAGGTCTTGGTTTGGTCAAGGATGCACCTTCCATTTAATTTGAATCTGTGAAATTACCTAAATGATAGAAGCTCAGGATGGTAGATTAACAAGCCTGGGTCTCACCCCAGGTATATGTTCACCTTTGGTTTTAACACTAGACCACTTGGTGTAGGACTTTAAATATGTTTATGCAGATTTCCAGTCAGTCACAACTGAAGTTCTAGATGAGTCTTCTGATGCAAACAAGCTGGCAGGCTTTGTACCTACTGAAAGGTACAAAGGTCTGATAAACTGAGACAAAACTACCCCTGGAGGAGTTCAAGGTGAAGTTGGGTCTGGGTTCAAATCCTAAACTTGTATTCAGTAGGTCGGGCTTCATGTATTTTATCATAGCACTTCAGCTTGGTGCCCAGTGAGTTGAGTTCAGCAAAAGCCTGTCCCTGTCCAGAAAGGCACATAATTGTTAGCTGATCTTCCAAAGAGATATCATGTGATAATCCTTTGCTGCCTGTGCCAACTCTTAGATGAGAATGGGGCTGTTTCAGTTCTTTTGGTATTTTTTTCATGATGTATCTATATTGCTTTATAATGTATCTCTTCCACAGAAAGAAAAAATGCAGCTCAGACAAAACCACAATGCATCATAACCTTGATGTCATTGTTGGAGAAGCCCCACAGCTGCTGCTGTTTTCACTACTGCCTGCAGTAGCCCCTGGCTGTCCCCAGAAAAAAAAAAAAAAGGAGAATAAGCATAACTAAGCCACTTTTCCCACCAAGTCTCACTATTACTGCAGGGATGTGGGCTTGCCTGGGGCACATGAGCTCATTCTGAGCACACTGGTGATGGAGACATACACAGCCTTTTCCCTTCTAAGTGAGATGAAATGATGATTCCTTTTTCCCACCCAGAAATCCACAGAACAGGAGTTAATGGCTGGATATTTCATATTCTTTAAGCAACTATGCAATGCATATGCCCCAGCTGTTTTCATCAGAGAAGGTCAAATATTAAAAGAACACGATTTCAAAAGACAAACATTGGACTGTTTTCAAAGGCCCCTGTTCGCCTCTGAGTGCACCCTCACGATTCTTACCTCACACTGAGGCACTTGCTGAACTCCCAGTGAATAGATACAGTTCACTGCCTGACAAAAAACTGCCCTGTGAAAAAATGCATCTATTTTCTGCAACCTGAGAGAGGTGAATTAGCTCATAGGTGTCCACTGAGTGCTGCAGACATCATGGACTGGAGCAAGGGAAGAAAGACAACTGCAAACAAATGCTCAAGCTTCTTATATACCATGTAACAGCAGGTAAGCCCCACACTCCTCCTGACTGTAGTCCTACTTCAAGGTCTTCAGTCACACTTTTGTGGCAATCATGTCCCGCCCAGCTCACATTTCTGCTCTGCACTGCTCTGAATCATAGCTTGCTACTCTGAGAAATTAACCATGAGCCCTGGCTCCTGTAAAATTGTACTGTCTCAGTATTACTGGTTTTCACAAACTTCCATTCATGTAAGCTTCCTTTCAAAAGCAAGTATCCTGGAAACACTGATGTAAAACATTTTCATATGTCTGCATTCATGAAAAGTTCTGAACCAAAAGTAATGTGTCCAAATCCCTCTTTTTGTTTGAAAACATCATTCATCCAAGAATCAGAAATGTTACCATGTGACTGGTAACACAAAGAAATGAGCACATGAAGACTCACAGCAAACAGTTCAAAAGCAGCTCTGGGCCTGAAGTTGGTTCACAAGATATTTGCTGAACACTGGACACTTTGTTTACCAAGAAAAATAGAAAAGGCTACATTTCCTAAAGAAAAAAAAAAAAAAAAAAAAGCTTATATATTTCTTGGCTTAGTCTTTCTCTGATCTTGCCTGGAGCTATCCCCCTTTACAGCACACAAAAACTGGTATGTGCCTGGTTTACCCAGGACCTGTCCTACTTTCCTGCCTTCAAGTACAATAAAGAGGAAAAAGAAAGTATGTTGAGACCTTTGCACTGAAGAACCTGAGACTCCAGGGGAAAACAAAGAGCCCCCTGTCTCTCAGCAAACACTGGGCTGTAGTGAGGAAGACAGAGACTAGGAAAAGAATACAGCAGGAGCAAAGAGCTCTGGGGAAGCTCTTGAGGACTGAGAGGTAGGGAAAACAAGCATCTTAAATGGCATGGAACACAGAGGTTCAGGAGGACGGGACATGGGAGGCCAGGGAAAAAAGGTGCCTGTACGACAGGAAAAGAGTTGTGGCAGAAATATGAAGAGCCTGTGAACTTTGTGAGTGAGGCAAGGGGCACAGATGACAGGGAGAAGCTACATGCCCTCTCTACACAGGCATGAGCTGGAGACTTGCACTAAGGATGAGGGGCCTGAGGCTGGAAGACACTACAAGCCAGAGTGAAAGGCTGACAGGCTTGAAGCTGAGCAGAGCTTTGGGGCAGGTAGGGAACAAGACTTTCTCAACTGAAACTATCCTTATCTACATACCTACATGCATATAAAAGATGCTGTCCCTGCTCCATCCACATGAACACCTCTTCCCACTCTTGCATCCTCTCTTTTGCAGCCAGAGCCACATCAGGCCTGGCTCACATTTTTCATCTATGTATTGGAATGTGACAGTGTAAGATCTTCCATAGCCAGTATGATCCAAGGAAATATTTTGATGTAGCTCTGGATCCCAAAGTATATATGAATGTTAAGCATAGATTTCAAAGTGATAGAGAAAAGTGGGTATCAGGAGAAAATTACAGGGAAAATAGAGAGAAGGAGACATTTCTTCAGACGGATGGTCTCAAGAAGGCAATGTCTGAAAAGTGCTGAAAGTTCAGTCATTGCAATGCTGGAGTTGACATTAACCTCATCAAATACTTATCAACTTGCTCTTACACATTTGAAAACTGAAAAGAAGGCCAAAGGTATCATGCCAAAGTTAAACATCCCAGTCATAAGCAGAAATTAAACCACATATATGGGAAAAGACTGTAATTCTCACAGTCCCATTTCAGTCCTTAAGTAATCAGCCTCTCTATCACCTTCAGCAAGAGTTTTGCCAGAATAAGACCTGCAGAATTCCATGCCAGGATATTAGTATAAAAAATGTTAACTTTTGACAGTAAATTAAGGGATTACATTAGGGAGCATTAGGTAAAGTGTCAATTGAAGATACTGCATAAGAAGAAAGATGTCAAGAAGAAAACAAGCCACAGTATGATTTCATTTTGTGAAAGAAACTGCAGTGCACTCCTTGAATTTTAATGGATACAATGCTTCTCAGTTTCATATGCTGTGAACGAGCAGTGATAAGAGGAAAAGGCTGATGACAGCCATGATAATTTTTTTAGACAGCAGCAACGAAGAAGAACACAGCAAGCTACCCTCTTAATTAGGGACATTTTATGCTACAAGCTAAAATTGCTGCTTTATTAGACCTTTGGGCAACTACACAGACAAAAAGAAGGAAACTGAAATACTTTAAAGCTTCTTCATGGTAGAAGAAACCATAGCATCTATAATATTTCCTGCCTACTTGGGCACATACTGGGATACAATTTGCTTTCTGGGCCAGAGAGAGGTGAGTTAGAGAGAGAAATGAGCCATCTGGAGGCTACAATTAATATACCAGTCCTGTATGTACCCTAAAAGAAGGTAGTTTGCACAATATGCCTTTTACACACTGTTAAAGCAATGCAGAGAGCTTGTTCTGTAAGCCAGTAATTCCAGTAAGAAGAAAGTTTAGGGCTTGCCAATGGAGTCCAAGGAAACATCTTTCCAGCAGGAGAGCAGAGCATAGCCAGTGCAAATGCTGGAATGCCACTGAAGGTTGTGTCTTTCAGCATTGCTGGCTAGCACAGAGGCTAGATACGTCAGACAGGAGGGAGATGAAGCAAAGGAACCAGTGTAAACTGGTAGACATTGATGATTTAAAGGCAGCACAGACCTGAAGACAACTGACCCACTGCCATTCACTCTCTGTCACAGGCAAAGAAGGTAGGAAGTAATCCCTTTTTTCTGTCTTGACCCAAGTTTTCTATTATATTTCAGGCAGGCCACCCTACAGAAGGAGACCTGTGGCAAATACCTGGTTGACAGACTTCCTCTATTCTCCTGGGGTGAATTTTGCACATATAACCTGCCTAGCAATCATTTTCTTTCCTAAGGGCAGTACCTTTTTGTGGCAAGCACATTTCTCTCTCTCTCAGGATTTTTCATAAAGGTACATAGAGAGAAATGAAAGAGAAAACAATTTCTATTTCTGCTCCTTGTTTTTCTCTTGTGGAATGTGTTTGGAGAATTGTTTACCTAGAGTGATCGCTTGGTTGGATCACAGTGGATTGTTTGGGCCTGATGGCCAATCGGATCCACTTGTGTCTGGACTCTCAAGAACAGGGTCACAAGTTGTGAGTAGTCAGATATGATAGTTAGAGAAAGTAGCATGTAGTTTTTAATATCCTCTTTTATATAGTATATTAATGTATCATATCATAGTTATAATAAAGAAATCATTCAGCCTCCTGAACTAAGTCAGACATCATCATTCATCCCATTGGGTTTGCCGACATCTACAACACCTTTTCCAAGTAACATCACCAAAATAAAATGCACACATTAGAGGAAGATCCTCTGTTCTTAATGTATAAGTGAGACCTGGGTATTACAGCCCTGCTGCTTTTTTAATAGAAAAGGCTGCATGCTTAGCATTTTTCATTTTTTCTGAACCAACCAGTGTGTTCCACTTTAGTGGTAACAACATCCCTTACCTAGCATCTAATACCTAGGAAAAGGGATCTGGGGAAAAAAAAAAAGACACAATGAAAGATTTTAAAAGATTTCATAGGCATGGGTGAAAACTGAGGATATCAGACAGAGGGTTCAGATTTAAGAGAAAGGACAACTTACCCAAGGAGGCTGAGGAGGCAAATTTCAGCCTTTATCCCTATGGAGACCCGAGTTCTGATAGTGAGTGATTCCCTATAGAGACCTGACTTCTGATAGCGAGTGATTTTACAAGGAAATCTATCCGAACCTGACAGAAGGCTGCCATTGCTTCTGTCAGACCTTCAGACTTTTTCTAGTTACCTGACAGTTCAGTTTCCTGGTCAGACTCAAGAGAGCTGATGGAAGGGAGACACGTACAATATTTCACTCACAGGCTGTCCCTTATCATAACCTTAATTGATGTGTGTCAAGCATATAGGACATATCAGCAGAGCACCTGCTAATAACAAACCTTGAGGCAAAAAGTACCCTTAAAGCCTTCTGCTTTCACTGAAGATTCAAATGCCCAGTGTCATGAATTAGAGCTCCAATAACTCAAAATCCTTAGTAATTTAGAGAGTTGTTCCTTCCCAAGATATTGATCCATTTTGGGAGCCGGTCTGACATTCCCAAGGGCAGTGTAGGGGAAATACAGTGGATCTAATAATCTGGTTACTATATTTGCGAAATACTGGTAAGAAGTCAGGGTTTCAGTCAACCCCAAATTAATACCTTTCTTCCAAGTTTTGAACAACTGAACAATAGCTATATTACAAGTGTGCCTGCAGACCAAATACTCAGCCACAGGAAATTGCTGGCAAATGCACCTACATGAACCAGAGGAAGGAAATGAGCCACAGTAAGCAGTTCTATTTCCAGCTTCCTTGCAGATTTTATATCCTTTTGTAGATTGAGCATGATATGGTTCTTTGCTTGCCAGGCCATCTGAAAGCTTTGTTAATGAGTATTAGTAAATAACTTTGTTTTCGCAAACTGCCTACCAGCTCAGAATCAAAAAGTGCAATTACAGCTTATTCAGTTCAGAGCAGTTCTTTTATGAAGGATGTTGATTCAGCACCTTGTTTTAGCAAGCCCTGTAAAAACATCTTCAAAATTATCTCTCTGGGAGGAAAAAAAAAATCAATTTTAATTTTCTGCCTGTTTACCCTGATGCAAATCAAACAAGCACAGTCTGCCACTTCAGAGCCAGCCATGTTGTGCTGAGCTCGTGATGCACAAGGGATTTCTTTCTTTAGTCAAGAGACAGACAATGTGGTGAGCATATTGATTACTCCTAACTGTGTACTGCGAGGGCACAGCAACAATTCCTAGGTGCGTAGTGTATCTCATGGCTTTCATTTAACTACTGAGATCCTGCTTTCTTAATCTATAGACAAAAAGCATCTTTACTAATCAAGGCTTAGTATCTATCTGCTGCTTAGTGCAACTGACTGAAACACTCTGGCTTGTATTCACAGCCTGGCACAGAAGCAGCTTATTGCAGTAATTAGCTTTAATTCATACACTACCACACATGCACTGTACTGCTGTAGAGAAGGCTCAGACTGAACAACCATCAGCATCAAGACCCACCTAAAATGTACTAAGTACAACAGCTGCCTATAATTTGATGTGTTATTAGAAAGTTTCTGTCTAGCTGTCTCTTAGCTGCTTTCTAAACATAATATTGCTTGACTAGCACTCTGCAATCCATAGCTCATTGAATGATACAGTCATTAAGATCCTATAGGTGAGTAGGATTGTTGTGCCAAAAGTTTCCAGGCTGCACCAGGGCTGTCTGCGGAAGCAGTGCACAGCCCCAAAACACAAGCAGCACAGCAGGGACAAAGGCACAATCCCCAGGGTATTTCCCTATTGGGTCCATCCACAGGGGGCAAGCTAAACAAGCCGAAAGGAACATAGCATCAGGCCTTGCTTTGTTTTTGCTTTTATTTTTTTTTATGAGTCAAGGCTAATGAAGATCTAATTGCAACTTACTTTCCTGTGATTTTGAATAGAGGAATAATGAACATGCTTATTTACAGTGACAGGCACCTTTCTCCCCCTCAGGTATCTTGAACTCACAACCCGAGCCCCAGTTACCACACGAAATCTACACACAGACTTGCCCAAACTTCAGGAGCAGACTAGGTCTGAGATTCTGCATTGTGGCCAGCTCTGACATGGACATTAAGACTTTCTTTGCCGGTGTAAATGATAAAAGACAAACACTAAAAAGTCCATGAACATATCCAGTGCAGGTGTCAGTTGAAGAATACTGCCCAAACAGGCAATATTTTATTTCAAATTTGGAAAATTAGAAAGGGCATACTAAAGATGCAAGAAGTCATGCTCATTTCATCTCTGCAGTCTTTTGCTCTGTGGAGTTGTGAACAGTTCCCAGTAACAGTTCCCAGTAAACAAAGAGCACTGAAATCTCTGACCATTACTTTCTTTTTCTACTGCTAGGTATGTATCTTCAAACATGACAGCACCTAACAGCATTTTGGGGAGCATTCATTTTATAGTATTTCATTTCCAGACATTTCACACTTTTCCAAACCACACTACTCGTGACCTTGCAAAAATCGCTGCTGTTTAAAATGAGACTGGATGATCAAATACTGTAAATGCCTCTAAAAATACGAACTAGATGCAGATTAAATTGTGTATATATATATAAACCTCAACAACTTAGTAAGTTTAAATGGGTTGTGTCCTTATTAACTTCTTCCTTTTTGTCTTCTAGGAAGGTCTCATTTGAGATTGAAATCTTGTGGTCCCTGCAGTCATGACACTGCATACAAAGTAGCTGCTCTTTTACTTCAGACAGAGGAAATGCTTTAATAGCTGCCTCTCTGAATGACAGCACCTACCTGCCTTGCTAAAACATGCCCTTAGTCTTACGAGAAAAGCCACAACAAGACAGAAGGCTACTTACTAGTGTTCCATAGAGTCCAGGCGGGAGAATCAGAGGCTGAAATTCACTGTGCCTCTGATGAGAAGATTTAGTTCCCAGCAGCATTCAGACAGTTGGTCCCATTACAGCCATCGGGCGGCTGAGTTAAAGGGTGGCCGTGCACAAACATAAACAGCTTGTCAGCAGAAGCCAAAGAGGCGGGCCTGCCCTGCCAGCCACAATGCGAGCCAATGATTAGCTCCTTCTTCACATTCTGGGTGTTCAAGATATTGAGTTTCATTCTTAAGCAGGGGAACAAGAGGGACTGACTGGGAAGGGCTAAGGCTTTACGGTTTACTGCTAGGCATTAAAATGCTTAAAGTGGAAGGAAAAACAAAAATCAGTAGATCATTTCAGGAAAAGCACACATTTGCTGTATATTCATACAAACACTTCTAGGCAGGCATCTCCAAGGCACAGTTTCTTTTAGGTCAATCAAACATACAAGCAAACAAAAGACCTCTAAATTAAATTTAGTTCATATTCACTGTATAGAAGTTTCACTTGCAAAGTCTCTAATTTTAATTCTCTCCATCCTTTTTCTTAGTCTCATCCTTCCTAACATGCTTTATGTGCTTTATTTGCTGATAGTGGCATTTCTCACTTCTCTGTCACAAATGTCTTACCCTGACCTTCCTGACCTGACCCTTCAACCTTTATTGATGCTCCTATGATTGCTTCTCTTCACCTCCATCTTAAACTGCTTGTTCTTTGGGTCCTGATCTCCTGGAAAGAGCAGAGTCACAACAGAGGCAACTTCCAGTAAGGTTCGGTGAGACAAATTATTGCTGTCAAAAGAGGAGGTGTCAAGTCTCCCTTCTCTTCAGCACTACACTGTGCCCTCCTTGTCTGTTCCCCCATCTTTCAAGAAAGGCAATGTAGCACAGAAGCAAATGCTTTTCAGTCAGTTTACTGATCTTAACACAGAGACAAAAGAGGTATTGCATGGAGTAAATACTCCCTGAAATACAAGCTCCTTCTGATCTTGCCTCAGTCGTCTATGTTCCCACCTGTCTGCCCAGGTTCCTCTCTCCCTTTGTTGTTTGAATTGAATTGTTCCTAGTTAATTGAATACCCTGCTTACAGCTGCTGATCCCATTTCATCCCAGCTCTGTCCTACTTTTTTATGCCTCTAGTTTGGCTGTAAGGCCTGTCTGCCACCAAAATCTGTCTCATCAAGTGTTCTATAATAACTCAATGCATAAATATCATGTTTTGTGCTCCAAGCCTCAAGCTCTTTGAGCTCTTTTTTGCTATCCTCTTTAAAAACCATGCCATCTTTTTGGCTTTCACTGTTTTTTTTCTCTGACCTTTCTGATTATTTCTTCTCTCAGCATCTACTCCTCCCTCTCTCGCACTCCCAAAGGCACCCTACTTCTCATTATATTCTATCCAGTTTTTACTATTTGCTTGTGCAGGCTCCTGTACCACTTTATGTCAGTGATTTACGAGCATCCATTTGTATTTTTCAGCTTTATGCCTTTCTCCAGTCCCATATTTCACCCTGTGTTTTAGGCATATTGTATTAAATGCCCTGACAGCTTTGAATTTTAAGATCCTTTTCTGGGGTCAAATTAAAGCAGTGCAATCACACTACATTCCGTGTAGTCTTGGCACAGGTCGTTTCTTTCCCTCTCTGCTTTGATAAAGGAGTTGAACTCGCTGCAGAAGCAGATGCTGGAGTTAGCACCTCGTTCAGACGGGCGGGGGTATGGAAGCTCTCCGGCTTCTGCTGACAGGCTGCACGAGAGTTCTGGCACAAAGCGCTGCATCGCAATGTGCTCGGGTCACGTTTGCAAGTTTTTCTTCACAGTGAGACGTACTAGACACGTTCTTCAATGACATCTCAGATTCTGATGCAATCGCACAGCTCCATCAGCTGCCACCCAGGGACATAACATACACTGCCTCTACTTTTGCCCGGATTTCTTACTTAGTCTGTGCTATCCACACCAACACCATTATTTCACCAGAGCTCTTTTCCAGTATTTTTAACCTGTAAATCTCTGCCCAGGTCCACCATGTGATCACAGTATATGATTAATTATTTTGATTATTGAGCCTGGAACTTACTCCCAATGCACCTGCCTTGCTTTCCACAAAAAATTCAGCAACTGAGGTAATCTTTTATTCCATACCACAGCCACATTGCCTACACCTCCATGAAAGCCATGCTTTCATGTCTTGAGCTTCAAGGCCTTTTCAGAATTTCTCCTTTATTACTGATCCACTCCCACATCTCTCTTCATCACAAGGCCTGGCTTTTCAGATTTCTCTCTTCCTTACAAAGCTCTCTTTTCTTACCTTGTCTTCTATGCAGAGAATGCCCTGCTTCATGAAATCAAATTACCTATTTTTCTTTCTCTTCTACAATCTACATGTCACAAAATAATGTATCAGAATGAGAGCAGGAGAAACAATTAATAGGTGAAAAGTCACTCCAGAAAGAGAGATGTTTCATCAGTGTATATAAAATATATGTGCTACAAATCTTCTACCATCATCTGCATGTTATACCATGCACTGCATATAAACTACCATATAAACTGCATGTTATGCACCATACACTGTTAGATTTTTTTTATGGAACAGGATAGGTATGAAAAGCCCTTGATGGATATGGATCAAGTGCCCAAACACTGTACATGAAATTGTGAAAAGACTGCTATGAAAAGACTGTTTGTAGATGCACGAGAGAAAGCAAGCTAGCTATTGCATTTCTGATTCCCATGGAAATTTATTTAAGATGCTAATTCAGTGTAGCCACAAATAAAGAAACAAAAGAAAGAGCAAGAATGAGCTGATTTAGTGGACTTTGTTGAAAAGGCACACTTTAGACAAAGTCACCCTGGGTACAACTCCTCTGACTCCAATCATAGCATTATGCCAAGGATGAAGCTGCCTGTTTATCCTTAAGCCTGGCATGACACAGGAAAAGTGTTACCAGCACTGCCAACAATACTAACCCAGGCACCGGCTAAGTGTGATGGCCAAGCTGATTTAATAACTTACTTTTATCAAAAAGGTTATCCCTCTCTCTTTAACGCCATTCCTGCTGCACAGGCCTGTGTCTCTCTCACACGTGTTGCAGGAACAGTGTGAAAGCTCACAGCCCAAATTTGTCTTGCTGGATATGTTTTTCAGATAGGTTAATGATCTGACTCAATATCCCTGCCATGTTAAGCACCCAAAGCGCCAGTGGAGGGAAACAGTAAACATGTGGCTGAAGATAAAGAGGGAAAAAGGTGGAGACCAGAATCACCACCTTTTTTTTCATATGCAAAAGATGGCTGTCATCCCCCCAAGAAGCTTCCATCTATCCTGGGGTGAAACTTAAAACCATGACCCCCAAATCCATGCCATTCTTGAACACAAGATCCCAAAAGCTGATTATTCCCTTCCAGCTCAGCATATTCTATGATTCTATGATATGATTCAGCAAAACTTTGCCCATTCCCTCAACTGCAGGCTCCATGGGTGTCATTTTGGCTCTGTCCCTTTCATATTACCATCCATGCATCTGGCTTCTATTATTTATTGTTTGCTTTCCAAAACTGTTTTTTTTTTTTTTTTTTTACTATTTTGTGGCCTCACTCACTCTGCCCTTTCTTCTCAAAACAAGCTCAGCTGGATGCTATTTTGCCTGTTCTTTGTATCTCCCTTTGGGGCTAACAAGGAACCTCAGGCTCCCTGAGGCTCAGGCTGTCCAGTCGGTGCCTACATTGCTGCTGGGAGGAGACCTGCCATGGTTCTCCGGCAGAAGCCACAGATGCTGCAGAATAGAGTGGAGTGAGATTTTTGTCATGTTTTACTGGTCTGCTTTATAAAGGGGGTTACGAGTATTCCCAGCAAAGACACCAGCTCAAGCAAGGGAAGACTTCAGATAGTGACAAAAGTGAAACTGTGTAGCTGAAGTGTCTCTTTCCTGTTAAAAAGGAAAGCAAATGGCACTAATGGGAAGGGGAAGAGATCGTGTGCAGATGCACCACATTAACATATGAGACTGCAGTCAGTGGGAACTTGGGTTTAGTCCCAGCTCAGACCATGTGTGTTTTGAACTTCGAGCTCTTGGACCACTTCCTAATTAGAGAGCAAGTGACACACTGTGGAACTATTTAACCCTTTGGTGGTGCCTCCTGATGTGTAGCGAATGCCAGAAGAGACTCTGGGGATGTGTCTAACCCCTGGAGGCCACATAGACTATAGGACCTCTATCCCTATGCTCCAAATTGCTTAAGTGAAACAACTGCTATCAGCATCTCTTTTCATGGCTCCCTACACAGATAGGTCAGGCTTACAACTATTCTTTCCTGTGCTTGCTGGAATCTCCTCCTAATGTGCCAGCTTTCCATCCAGAACCTGCCTGTCTCCAAGACAAAATAGTTCCTTCAACCTCATCAGTAATGCTACACCAAGGATCAGATCAAACAGAGATACCTGCCGCAACTTAATAGTGTAAATAAAACCACACTAAACCAAGAGACCTCCTCTGCTTCACAGGAGTGGAAAAGCAGCAGAGCATTATCAAATTGTAACTGTAACTAAAAATACAATTATAGCATTAGGAGCTGGGTGGAAAGAAACAAGGGTTATACAGCTGATGTACATCAACAGCTGTCATGACTATCACTGGTGTTCTAGTTAGATCTGTACTAGTGATTTCATTTTTTATATCCCTTTGTAATGTGGTAATATTATGTCTTACCTATTTCACAGAAGTTCTGTGTGGATACAGTTACAGTTCTTTGAAGCTCTCACTGAAGACATTTCAGACATAAAAACTGGTTTTATTTTCACTATTGACTTAAGAAGTAAATAAAATTTGAAAGCAAATAAACATGATAACTACTTTGGCAAGATACATTTTTTTTTAATTTCATACCACCTCAAAGGTCATTCATTTCAAACACAACACAAATGCACTAATAAAAAGAGATGCATCTCCAAAAATGCATGCACTGTGGGTAAAGATTAACTTTGGCCCTGTAGAGCACAGTAAACCTACAAGTTTAAAGTCCATCCAAGGAAGTTTTCTCCCTAGCTTGTTCGTGTCCCATTTCCTGGTGAGAGATGTTTCATAGGCTTCAATTGCCATACAGTTCAGAGGAGGCCTTTCAAGTACAAGCTACTCTTTGCACATGCCCTTCATTCCCCATTCCCCATTCAGTTGTGCTCTACCTTATTCACAGACCAATGGCCTCAGGTCTCATCTCACCTGGAATTTGGTAGCCAGAGTTTTTGAGCCTTAAGGTTTTTCTAGATGGAACTGTGCCAGCAAGGTAGCAAGAAGTATCAAAGCTACCTCTGAAATATCTGTCTAATATATGTGCTGGTAAAGCAGGAGAAAACTCAGTCAAGAAGCAAGGCAAATTAGCTCGTCTTGGGCACCATGCTGCCATAACTGGCTTCTACATGCCAGCTATAAGCTACCTTAAGCCTTGCTATACAACACTACAAGCATTTTTCAATTAAATTCTGTAAATTAATCTAGACACAACATTTAAATGGCACTGTTGTTATGGGGCGATTCATGCACTTCTAGAAGGGTTTTGCAAACCATGCTGAAACACCCCTTATCTCTGATTAGGTTTAGAGTCCGAAAAAATATTTCAAAAGGACAGATGCTTTGGCTTTGGAGCAGATCTATGTTCAGAGTGTCAGGTATGCTGACAAAGAGCCAAAAAAGAGCCACAGACCCAGCAGCACACACATCCATCCTAATTTTGAATTACAAGACGACTTGTCTCCAAGGAGTGCTTTCCTATATACCAGTATAAACATTTCCAGTGGTATCTTTGGCACTGACAAATTCCTTATTAGGTATGGCCTTTGTCACAAGGAAAGTATCGCCTCTCCAGTTTCTCGCCCCTCTGTGGGCTATGTTCTTGCTCAGACAGAAGAACCCAAGGGAAATATCCAAAATAACTCTTTTGTGAAGACCTTGCTGTTATACAACAAACAGACAGCATTAATTAGAAGACTGCCTTCAAGATAGCTGTGGTTCCTGCTCCCATAAGAAACCCTATTCGTCATGAGCTCAGCAGTAAATATTCCACTTGTTTCCTTGGCACAGAACCAAATTCCTGCATCAACTAGAGCAAAGGATGCTCAGAGACCAAGAGGGATTTGCCCATCACAGGAAAAATGCTCAGATTAGCGATGCAGTGACCTTGGTTCAAAGAAAGCACTTTAATACATGCCTTTCTGTCAAGCATATGAGAACTCCTGCTGATTTCACTGTCACATCAATGAGGTCAGCCATGGATTATCCAGGAACTAAAAGGAATTAACTCCCTTCACACATACGCACCCCCTAAATAATGGCCAGAATGGTCTGTGCCCAATGATGCAGATGTGACTTGTCCCTCCCCTCTCTCAGAGTGAATCAGGAGTTTACCTCTCCTTGAATAACACTACTGATGCATTTTATGCCTTCTTGCTGAATAAGAGTGAGTGGGATACCAAAAAAACCACTATACCCAACTTACTTCTACATCCCCTTTCTACCCAGCAAGCCTAGACAAAGCGTGTCAGCTACCAAGCATGCAGAAACACCGAAACAATTTAACTGCTTGAAACTGCAGAGGCACAACAAAGGTCAGAATTATTCATTTGAACAAAGAAATCCAAAGAGATGGTGGTGTGTCCTGTATAAGCCTGCAAGCAAACACAACAGTCCAAGTTTTCGGTATCCTCATATAACAGACTAGTAGTAAGAGAAATTTTAATGAATTCCAGGTGCTCTCAAGTCAAGTTCCTTGTGACTCCCTATCCCCCCCAAAAAACAGGGACATACTAGTTCTCAAGCAAGGCTCTGTTATAAAGGTATTTTGAGCAGCAGGAGAGGAAAAGAAGACCTTAATATTAAAGATACTACAAACCTCAGCCATGCAAGAGAATTCAATTAAAATATAAAAGTCCCCTTGATCCAAGTAGCAAAAAAGCTAAATCTGTCATGTAATCAGAACCAAACCACACCCATGTCTGGATTAAATTATGCCGTGCCATTTTACAGCAGCCTAAGAAAATGGAACTGGGGGTCAAATAATCCTAGAATAATTATTCAGTCAGTCACACATATAAGAACCTGGGTAAGAATGGATAATAGACAACATCAGCAGACTGAGCATACAAAGGTTCTAATTAAAGGCAAGAATAACAACAAAGAAGTCCATAGATAAATGGCTCACTTCAGAGTGATAGCACCTACCACAAAATTTCTGTATCATCTACAAAATTCAAGCAAACCTACAAAACTAATGCATACTGAAAGGATGGAGTTCTGGTCAATATCTGCTCACTGATTTGAAAAGAAATGGAATTCATGGAATGCTAAAAGTCTTCAGAAATACATATTTTCCTATGAGTTCTACACATATTTAAAACAAATTCTCCATAAGAAAGTATTTATATGAGATTGTATGCTTATATAGCAACTGTAAAATGAAAGTGAGAAATCTATATAAGAACATACTTGTAATTAATATGAAAGTATAAAGGACATATAATTAATTATTTATTCAATGTGAGTAAAAAAATCAACCAAAATACATATTTTTTAAAATTGAAAACAAAAATGTCTAGATACGTTTCTTGCAAATGTTAACTGGGGAGAAGAAACTTGAAATCTTTCGAAATATTACCTAGCCAGCAAAGGAGCTTGGAGATATTGTATATTTTAGCTCTAGCAAATAAATAAAAATGTATATGCAAAAGTAATGCCAATGCTACCCAAATTAGTAAGGGTTTCCTGAAGATATATAGCATGAAATTAAATTATAGTCTCTACAACCTGCATCCAGCATCACTATGGTATTTTTCTAGTAATATGAAATCAGTTCCATGTCAGTCTTGGGTTTTTTTCCTATTTAACAGAGGTTTTTATGAAAAAAGGGCCACTTCTTCCAGCATTCATTCTTCTTATTGCTCTATTCTGCCTCATTCCTTGAGCAAAGATTCCCTGATTCTGTTAAAACAGCCAGAGCTGTCCAACTGCAACATAGTGCTCCACCAGGGCCTTTGTGTTGACCTGGGCTACAACATGGATTAAATTATAGCTCACACACGGTGACTCTATTTTGCATGCAAGGAACAAAATCTGTGTGAGGTAATACTGCATAGAATCCAGGGTCTAGATGAACAGCAGATCTTGAAAATTTGTGTGCATTCACTTGTGCTTTTCTGCGTGCTTGTCAAGGTCAGCAATGGGGCACATTTAAAGGAGGCTTCTTGCATTGAAGGGATTGTTATTTGCTTCTGGTTGCTTTCCGACTCAAGCTCAAGCTGAGAAAGACCTCACAGAAGGAGGCAATGATTATTGCAATGTAATTGCTAAAATTCAGCAATTGCTTAGATTCATGCAGTTATTTTAAAGTTATATTTCTTGGTCATCTTAAGGTCAGGTGAAAGACATAAAAAACTACAAGTCAGCCAGAAAGGAAGCTTTTCTTGAATTCATCCCACTGGCATCCACAGGTAATAGATATGATGATACCAAAAACCAAACAACATGCAAACACCTTGATATTCCAGTGGATTCAAGAACATTGCTGTCCACATTACAGAATAACAGATCACATGTGCTCTGAAAAGCAAATATTTGGCAGAGTCAAAAATCAGTTTAACTTGTGAATGAGGAAAAAAGTTAAACTTTTTCAGTAGCATTTCAAAAAATGAAACTGAAGATGGTCCAGTCTTTTTTCTTTTCACTTCTTTCCTCATCCACAGTAACTTCATACTCCACAGCAAGTTCCAATATCACTTTTGAGAAGGGGAAGAACCCACAGAGATATTTAATATCATCCTCAACAGAATAAATTACCATTTGGGGTGTTTTTCTAAGAAATCTTGTTACAGCTATACTTAGCAACCTCCTTGCTACACAGAGGTACTGAATACCATGATGTTTGCCCAAAGCAGAATTTTGTTGCTAATTGTGCATTTTAATACTATAATTTATAAGTATGGTAAATTTATATTTCTCCATTTAGTGACCCTATTTCAGCTGTTAAGAGATTGACAGCTTTTACTGGCTAGCGTGAAATTTTTCATGCTAGATGTCTGCCTCATTAAAAAAAATTGAGTTGTTTCTGAGATCAAGATTAAGAAAAATCAGATTGCTTTGCATGACAAAAATTCAGGTGTGTTTATTTGAGAACTATGAAAAGCCTTAGCTTTTCAGTAGCAGCCTGGATACTAAACAATAGGGAGAGGCTTTAATCCAATGACTCTTTAAACATTACACGAATATGCGCATTAACCTCACTGTGACCCAATGCATACCCACTTAGAAGATGAATTTTTTAGTGATACAGGCAGCCTGCTTTCTGTCTTTTCCTAGTGCTTGTGTAGCATCCCTTAAATACAAACCTTGCAACAGAGGAAGATATTAAACCACACACATCCAATCCAGTTCAATGAAAGACTAAATTCACAAGGCACTGAAGGAAACTCTGGTATGAGGAGAAGTATTCCCATGGGCAGCTCTCTCAGAAGGCATACTGTCCTACAAAAACTCTCCAGTATGAAATATGCTGGTTTTATTGCATACTGTACTATTTCCTCATTATTCCTTCCTAATTACAACTATGGTAGCCAGATCAAGACCTCACCGTGGTCAAGCAGCATGCTTTGCAGGTGAGCAATAATAGAAGGTCTTGGTCCAGATAAAGCCAGTGGAATCTATTCAGTGAATGATGCCAAGTGAACAGAACAAAGAGACTGCCCTGTCACTGTATTTCCCCAAGTTGGCTCTTAGTGGGATCATACTTTGGCTATAGCAAATAAAATGGCTAACAATTGTTAGCAGCAACAATTAAGCCATTCATTGTGCCTTTTGGAGAATGATGGATGGAGTTTCTTGTACCATCCTCACCCCAGCTGCACTCTTTGTCAATTCCTCCTTCATGGAAGTTGTGTGATTTGAGCATCTGCTCTGAATCAGTAGATAAACAAAGTGCTATGGACTATGGTATGTACACATACCCACTGACAAATAGTCCTGTGAAGAGACAGCGACCCACTGACCTAGGGAATTGCCCTGACAGTGTGATAGGCAGCCCTATACCTACTTTTAATCCCCATACCTGATAAAAGCAATCAGCTGAAGGGATCTCTTTATAAAGGCACTATATTAACACCTTTATTTAGATAGTTCGTCAGAAGCACAGATGACAGACATAGTGATGTTGTACCACTTGTTGCTCTGACAACACTCAAACTTTCCTCAGTGACAAACAGAGGGGAAGAATATTTACAGGAAAATGCTTTCCAGATGATGTGATAGGGTCAGAGTAGTGTACAGTCTCTGCTGCTTAAGGATCTAAGCTATTTTTTCCCAGCTCCATAAATCATAACATCAGTTCTGGTTTCTCCTAGGGTTAGCTGACTGAGGATCAAGAACATCAGAAAGGGATTTTTTCTTTCTGCTCTCCATAGCCCTTGCACTTAGATGTGTCTATCTGCCCTCACATCTTCAAGAATAAAGCAAAGAAACATCTTTCAGAAAACATTTTAAGGACAGAACCATTTTTAAAAAGTATTACTGTAAGCCAATGGTGAGGCCTTTTGTTGCCCCAAAAGGACAAACTCATACTTCCCAAGAAACAGAAGTGTTATACATGGTGGTCCTCCTCTACCTACACTCTCTGATGCTGAACAAGGTATGAACATTTCTGGAAAAGAAGTAATTAACTGCAATTGTTATTTCAGTGCATGAACAATCAAGGTCAGAACCAAAGCAAATCATCACATGTCTCCTGATAATTACAGTGAAAATAATGACTTGTTTTCTCATCAATAATTATTGATTCCTAGAAGACTTCTGATGTCATAGCATATAATTCATTATAAGCATTATACAGTGGCATCTATGTTACAAGCTTCACTATGTTAACTCTCAACATGTTCTTGAAAACAAAAGAAAAGCTGAACAAATTCTCCATTTCTCATTTTAAAGCATACACTATTCATTTTATAGAGAAAAAGAGTACTTTGGCCATTCTACCTAATAGGGACACTGATGGTTGGAAGCCCACTTAGGGTAAAATTTTGCCATGGGAATATGCAGTGAGTTGCATTCACTTTTAGGATGGCTATGTCTTGGCCCAAGGTTAGTAAGTATATTGTCCTGGGAACTCCAAACATACTAAAATAATTTGGCTGTTAGTTATCTAATTCTTTAATCAATTTTCAGCCTCATTGCTTTACTTTTACATAGCAATTACTACTGAATAATTACAAATCTGAGGGCCACACATACTCTAACAAAGCTATGGTAACCTATGGATTTCAGGTATGTCAGTAGGGCAACACTCAGAATGCCAAGGGAGTTGATGTCAGCTTCCTCTTTCAAAAACCTAGCCATGACATCCAGCAGGATCTACTTCTCTGCATTCTGCCAAAATCACTTGTTTCAGTGAACCTGTTTCTGAATAAGAACAGCAGCTTCTTCATTACCAGGTATTCAACAGAGGTAGCTCAGTATCAGTCTGCAAACTCTCTACTTTCTTAAAAAGGGCTCTTGTGTGAGTGAATTCCCACTGAATTGAGGAGTAGGGGGGAAACAGAATAGAAAGGTATTTAACTTTTTTCAGTTGCTCCCCTAGATAGGTAAAGGGGACTCAGAAGTACTGAAGCCTTTAAATTAAGATGACCCATGTTCCTAAAAGACAAACAAGCTTTAGTGATTTGGTTATTTCTGATTTACTGTCTTTAAAATTAGGTCATTACTTTTAGGAATGCTTTGAAATAAATGAATGATGGGAGAGGATTTCAGAATGTTCTTAACAGTAATCCATACCATTCCTGGGGATAAACTGTTTTGTCTTTGACCTTCTAGCTTATCCCTTTGGGAATCACATTATTGTCTCATAAGAAAAGAGGCACCCATCTTAATATTCCTGGCCTAATGAGTTCTGCAAAATCCTTTTAAAGAACTAGTTAACCAGATTGATATACTACTGTTTTATCCATCCAGATCAAGCTGGATTTATGATTAATTGCATGCTTGAAAATAATATTTCAGACTTTTATTCATCATTCTCTGTAAGAAAAAAAAAAGTCAGTTGAGGAGTACAACAGCCCTTCATGTCTGTTAGCTTGCATTTGTGTAGATCTTTTCAACTGCTTTATGGAAGGAACAACAGTGACACTGTCAGAATAAATTTAAATTTCATTTTTAATATGTCACTAAAATGACACAAGTTGTCGTGTCAATGCAAAAAGAGATACCATAAATTATAATTTCAAAGTGAAACTTAAAAATCCTAGGTACAATTAAAAAATTCAAGGTACAATATCTTTTCAACTGCGATTTGGCCCTCTGGGATCCTTAGATTTTTTTATTCCTGCATATACAACTAGTTTATCACTTCAAAAAAAAAAAGGCTCTTAGAAATCAAAGTGGTTTGTGTGATATACATTTCCAGAAAGAATAAATATGCCTTTTGGCTTAGATATGTTGATTACGTCGCTCGGTTAAGTTATAGCTTGTATTCACATGCTACAGCCTTGCTTTGTGAAAGATGATCTGAAGAATGTACAAATTGCACACATAAAATACCTTCAGCATGGAACAGTGTGTTATAATGGGGCTTTGTGAACTAGAGAGTTGTCCCAACTGATTTCAGATGGCAGTTTAGTCCTAGTTTATGAGTATAAAACCTACTGTGTACCTTACACCATATCATTCAAACAAAAGGTAGCAGAAAAGGTGATGTTAAAAGAGGTATGACTGCTCCTGAAATCGACTTGTAAGATGGATAAGGACCACAGTGATGGGGAAAATTTATTTTGTAGAAAATGCAGATGAAAATTCTCATCTGTGAGACTTTCATCTCACCCATATTGTGATCCTCACTGTCCAACCCCAGATCACAGTACATCGTCCATGCGTCAATTAGTGTGTGATGGTCATGTGTCATGCTGCTGCTATTTCATGTGAATAATCAACATTGAAATTTAGATTTTGTAAATAATCAAAAGTAAACATACTTCATTAAATAATGAATATTATTACCTTAGTAATTAAGTTTATAATGAATCTTATTAACTTAGTAATTAGCAATAGTATCTTAACAATTATAAGGGAAATCTTTATTGGTGGTCCAGAAATATTTTGTAATTATAGTCATGTTTTGGTCAGTTGAGTTAATCTCAATTAATATAATTCATTAACTTAATACCTAAACACTAACAGCCTAAGGGAGATACTTTAAGTGAACCAATATGACAGCTTTTAAAAAGGTCACAGTAAGTGTATGCCATTCCCTAATTTTAATTACATGCAATTTTAAGTTCATGTCTAAGCAAATTCTGATATCCTGAAGACCAATTCAGATAACCCAGTACCGACATCTGTGATCTGAATTCAGATAAAGATCCAAACAAGAAAGGTAGTAAGTGAGTGCAAAGAAGGTTTTGATTTATTTGTAATAGAGCTTGTAAGTAGTCTGGGGGCAAGGATTACTTTCTGTTTCTGTACAATACCTAGCTCAGTAACAAAAAAGGTATTCCTAGATGCTACAGAAATAGCAAAGTGTAATAATATAAATGCAGACTGAAATGATAATGCCATTGATGCAAGTCAGAATTTCATATAAGGTATACTGACAGATGTTTAATGAACTACACTGAATCAATCTGACACAGCACAGTTCTTAGGAAGCAACCAAATACTGCATAATTTGATTTAAATGAAATTACCTCTGCTGCAGTTATTTTTCTCAGTTTTTTTCTTCAAGCAAAGCTCACAGAAAATAGCAGCATCCCTACTTATGTTTTTCTTTAACATTATCAGATGATTAAATAGACTGGGCCTACATGTGGTTTGTCATTTGAAAATCAAAATCCAAAACTCAGCCTAGCTATCTGAGCTATGTTAAGTTACATTAACTGATGCCTCAGTTACCTTTTTACTCCTCAACTGGATGAGCATAATGTTGTTCTTCCTAACAGATTTTTACATCTTAGTAATTCTCAAATAACAGAAACATTTGTGTGAAAGCAGATAAAATTTTGAAGACAAGGAAAAGGAGAAAGGGAGGGAAGGAGGAGGGATTAATTACTGTAAGATGTTTATGGGAATTTGTCCTTACCTAGTTCATTTGCCTCGGAATTCTTCTTGTAGGGAATTAGGAGAAAGGAGGAGGGATCACAGAATACTAACTGGAAAGAAAAGATGAACATGGATACATATCCTTTCCTATAACTACAGCAGAGACAAGGTGATCATGGAATGTAGTGCTGCCAGTTTTAAAGAGCAGAGGGGGGAGGAAACACTTCCTCTATGAGTAGAAGAGAAGAACGCTAAAACAAAATTAGAAAAAGCTGCTTGCTTGTAGTAAGAGAAAAAAACTTGGAATGACACAGAACTTCTAGCTTGAAAGGGAAGGAAGAAAGGAAAGAAATACTGGAAGAAACTATTTTCCTTTTCAGCATCTTGGTAAGTAGCAATGGATTTGGCACTATTAAATCTAAATATTTAATGCTTTGCAGGGGTTATCCATGTTGGCAGCTCACCCTGTGCTTTGCAAGGAGAATACTGAAAATTCTCTTGAACTGTGGCCAACTGCAAACCAGCTGGACGAGACTGGTCTGGTGCAGTTACTGGTGTTCCCCTTCCTACTCTCCAAGAGAGGTCAGCCGCAAGGTGAACGGGTTTGTTCCCTGATCAGCCCTGCACACTGCCTGCCTTTCCTACAGGCCAAGGTAAAGCATCAGGCAGTTTCACACCTCCCAGAAATGCAGCAGGGCTGAAATCAACGAGGCCCCCTATCAGTGTCACTGATCTGTTACCAGGGGTAAAGGTATCTGAGAATCTGACACACCAGCGAGCACGGGAATGCTCACACCTCAGTGCCTTCAGAGAAAGTTACAAAGCATCGATGCATGCAATAGCAAATGAGATTTCAGCTCAGGGCTGCAGAACCGAGAACTGCAGGGGATTGTTTAATATTCAGTGAGCGCATGCCTAAAAAGTCAGTGCACATGCTATCAGAATTTCAGCATCCTGTGCACATCAGTGAACTTTGCTTAAGCTTCATCAGGATCCATTTACATTCTGGATAAGCGATTTGGGAGGAAAACTGGTATATGATGTAAAGAGCAAAATTAAAGGCCAAAACTTTCTTTTGGGGATATCTGTCAGGAAGATGTCTGAGCAGATTTTAAATAAAACACCTCTGAAATTTTTCATCCATGTCCCAAATCTTCCCAGAAGAACTTCTGAAATTATTCAGGACACATATGAATAATTTCTTTATATTTGAGAGACTTAGGCAGAGGCTTTCAATGCATAATCCAAAGAAGCAGTGTATTAACTGTCTTCAGCTGAAAGCCTGCCAGATGACTACCCTTCCCCATGCACATGGCATTTGATGCCTGCCATTTTAATATTTTGACATTTTTGTGAGAGACATTGTCCTGAAAGGTCACCACTTGTCTCAGCAGCTGGTTGGCTGCCACTGAGGCTTGGGAAGCTTAGCTCAGCAGCTGTCATCAAAAATGACCATTTTCACAGCTAAGTTTCAGGGAAGCTATGAATTTATGTCTATGGGGGGAAAAAGGAGACAAGAGGAAGGAAAAGGAAGCTTCAAAATCAGCTTTTACTTGCTACAGTGAAGACAGGTATTTATACATCTGTAAGATGAGGCTGAAGTATTTCAAGAGCAGCTTATAAACACAACAGTCACCAAATACCTGTGTTACAGCATCATTATGGGTTATACCATGAATATGTTTAGTCCTGTGTTGCAGCAAACTACACACATATTCTCCTCCCTAGTCACTTAATGGCAGTCACCTGTTAACTGTGCAAGTGACATTTTCACATGGCTCATGAAAAGCTGACAGTACCACTGGTCCCTAAGAAATAACAAAACCCATAAATAAAGCAAGAAACATGACATAGCAATTGAAACAAACCGGCTACAGCCTGCATTTCTTGTGTAGTTATGACATTTATACTTGGTACTGATTACAGACTGTTTTCAAGAAGCAGATTTCATTCACAGCACAGTAAGAATCCATTAGCCATCAACTCAATAGGACAATGGCAATACAGAAGCTTTGATTTAGAAAGGAGAATAAAAACCAACATACTGCTTCTTCATTGCTATGAGACCAAAAAATACACTGACAAGTATCAATTTTCTTCCTTACAGTATCACCACAACACTGAGAAACCTTCAGCTCCACTGCTTCCCAACCACCTTACTATCCTGTCTTGATGCTACTGTAGCAGATAAAGATCGTTTCATGTACAGACAGAATGAGATGGGTGAAAAACATGCATTGCTCACCGTGCTATCTTCATTGTTCTTATTAGGTCAGATGCAGACTTACTGGTGCCCCTTATGATGACTATTTGTTTGTGCTTCTGATAATAAGGTACTGTTGAGTTCCTTAATGAGAAGTCCCGGTCTGCATTTATGGATTTTTAAAAAAAAGATTCCAGGTGAAAAATACCATGGAAAAATTTTCTTCTACACGCTCACAAACCATCTCTTACTGCTGAAGTATTTTTCTTGCTGTGTATCTAATCTAAGCAGAAAAACATCTCTCTATAAGTACATCCTGCATTTGCTGGACTTCTCCCCTCACAGAAAAAATGGCAAGCAGACATCCCCAAAATCAACCAACACAACTGCAAACTATTTGTTCTGGAAAGCTTTCAAGCATCCCTTTCCCTCAGCAGTTCTTCCACTGAAAGCCAGAACAATACTGCAGAGAAGCTTCCCCTGTCAGGATGTTTTCAGCTTTCATCTCTCTGCTTTTTCAAGCAGAAGACTAAGGTAGAAACCTTAATTAGCAATCTGAAAGCACCACACAGGCAAGGAATACTTACATTTGCAACTGTATTTGTGATATTTGCGCACTGATCCAGCGACTGGTGATTACAAAGAAGAGAAAGAGCTTTTTAGACTGCCTTTCAACTCTTGCAGCAGTGAAATGAAGGCTGCTATCTGAAAGCTACTCATTTTCTATATGCTGTGCTCTACTTGCTTCCCATGTGCATACAACACAGCTGCCAGATTTAATAAGCATGTCAGCCTGCTTTCCCCAGAAAACAGCAGAGAGATGACAGGATGAAGTAGCCAGAGCATTAATCTGTAGTTATGGCTGCACTAAGCCTTGAATGAATGTCACAGTTTTATTGCCCTTGAAAAAAAAAAAAAAAAACCAAAAAACAAACAAATGAAGCTGTTCATGAAAAAAATAAGTGCAAAAGGATTTCAGAAATGTTAATCCATACTTGCTTCAGTGATATTAAAGTACATTAAAGACATTTCACCTTTTTTTTTTTGATCAGTTAACAAATCCCAGGACTTGAGATTTTTTTATTCCTTTAAGAATACATTTTTCCTAGATTTCCAAGTGTATGCTTGTACCCCAAATAACAAAACCATTAACTGACAAATTAGTTAAGCTTCCCTTCTGTTTCTCTCTGGAAGGAAGTATTTCCATACCTGTTTGTCTTAGCTGAATTCTTTCAGGCAAAAGAAAAGTTAATAAAAAAGAGGGGAAATTCTCTTTTACCATTTAAATTCTCCCACGAACAGTGGTTCCTAGAGCACTGGACTTTAGGATCTGCTGTGGTCAGTTCACTGCCAAGGTGGAGCATCGCAGTACCTCCAGCTGTAAAACCAGTTCCACGAGAGGGAAGGGCAGCCAGACTTTACATGACAAGAGAAGGTGCCACTCATGCAGTCAAAAACAACAAACTGAAAACAAACCCGAAACGCTCGGTTTAATCTGCAACAGTGCAGGGATGCCGCAGAGGTCATATGACATCTGTGCGCGTCTTTTTCTCTCTCTCATTTATATTCCTTTCACTTCCCTTGGAGGCACCTTCTCAGCAGGGAGTGGTTTCTGTGGAAACTACGGACAGTCGGTTTTCCCCTCGGAGAAACTGTTACTATGGTAACCTTACATAATGTATATGGCCTAGATTCTTTTTAAAAATAATCTAACCCTGAAATTCTCATTATAAAATTAGAGCTGATTTGTCTGGGGGGCAGGAAATACAGTTATTTTAAAACTGCATTAGAAATGTTTGATTAAAAAAATCCAAATGGTGTTACAAATTAAATGAGAGTATAGGGGACATGTCATTGCATCAGTCACAAAGACAAAATAATTTGCAAATGCCAGTAAACAAGGTCTATTATTTAGCACATGTGGGAAGCAAGGAGGAAGGGAAGCATATACTTGACATCATGGCTCAGTGCAGCAATCAATACTGCATCTTGCAGAGTAGAAATTTGCTCTCTATGTTTATTTTTCCAGCAACCAGGACCTCATTTAATTATGTAAGCTCAAATAATGCTTACATCTACCCCACTTAAAACTGATATATCAGCTTCAAAG
The DNA here is from genome assembly GCF_031753505.1 of Anomalospiza imberbis. Taxonomy (NCBI): domain Eukaryota; kingdom Metazoa; phylum Chordata; class Aves; order Passeriformes; family Viduidae; genus Anomalospiza; species Anomalospiza imberbis. The sequence continues at coordinate 16,851,443 of NC_089684.1, forward strand.
TCACTTACCCTACACTATGAAATCATGTTACGTCAGAACTCGAGGAAGTGCCTGAAAGGAGCTGTGTGAGTCAGTGAGGCGTAGCATGCAGCAGAGCAGAAATAGAGAAGGCACACTGCTGTTTATATGACTTTCCTCTCAGCTCAGAGACACACAGCCCTGGTGGGGAGGGCAGGGCAGGTCTGTCAGATAACATCAGGGACAGGGCGATGTTAGGGCCCCAGCAATGGGGCTGGGCAGGGTGAACCTTCTAAGTCAGCAACTGACAACCTGCCTGGTTGGGAATGACATGAAGTGGTAGCCACATCACAGATGTTTTGTGACCCCGGTGAAACAGGTAGGTAGATGTCTCCCATCCTTCCTTTACCTGCAGCCACCCTTGGAGATAACCCTTATCCTGGTTATACAAATCAAAAGTCAAATAGTTAAGAAGGCAAAGCTACCTGTTTAACTCAACACAAAATCGGTGATTTCAGTTTGAACAATACTGTTGGGAAAACTTCACTAGAATCCTACCTTGGAGATATCTGTATTGTGACTCAGTGGATTGATATCTCTCCTGACCTGTCAACCCAGCAACTGTTATTAGCATGAACCACATTAATATACACGGAAGACATTTCTTCTGACTTCTCCTATTCAGAAGATGAACAAGAGATAGCATCTGGCCTACAGAACATTTCCCCAAAACTTAAGCAAGATCCTCCTTACATTCTGCAGTGCAAAGGGGGCTCTCCAGGTGTGACAAAGCAGGCATGAAGCATTGCTTCAAAGCCCACAGCATTTACCTTTCTTGTGTGGAGGACATACTTTTACAAAAGAGACTCACACTGCCTGAAGGTGAAGTGTTGTTTGGGATGTGGCTTCTCCAAACAGGTATTCAAGACCAGGGTTTCACAAAAAACTTGCTGGTGCCACAAGTAATTGGACATATTGTAATACAAAATCCCTCAAAGAAGTTTCACTGCAATGGCCAGAAGTCCCTGGACTTTTAAATTAAAGTAGAAAACTGTTCCATAAATTGCATTGAACACCCAAACCCTCCTATAGAGGAGATTTACTCTGACAATCACACAGAGCAGTATTTTACCAGAGGCTGTGCACACAAACACACATTTTTGTCTGTGAAACTCAAGGGCTGTACAAAGATGTGAAAGCATTAAACATACTCTCTCCTTTACACAGAAAAATGAAGATTTGATGCATTGTGTTACCTTCAACTGGGTTTGAGGAAGTTCAGTGTCAACAGGCCACAGTCTAAAACTTACATGACTGAAAATTTTATGATTTATCAAGTATCACATTCCTAGACAAACATATTACACATCAGTCAGGCCTCTCTGGCATTTGACTTTTAAACCTCAGGGCTCTCATGTTCTATCCACAGGACATACAACCACAAAGAATTATAATCAATCTTTTCCTTTTTAAAATTAAAAAAATGGAAAATATTTTCAACAAAACGTCTACATCCATTTCTGAATTAATCTTATATACAAAATTAAAGAATAATTAGACAATGTCTAGTGAAACATATATTTAGTGGCTCTAGGAAAGTCAATATATTCAAAAAGAAAAGCAATAAAATGAAAAGATTCCTTAAGCAGATTAGAAAGAGCTGAGCTGTCACTTAAACTCATGTAATTCTGATATTTTGCTATGTAAAACCATGAACTTCAAAGAGTACACTGCACAAAGACAGCAACAGAAACAAATTGAAAAATGAATATTACAACAAGGTAAAGCAATGAACCTAACAGCTTATTTTTTAAAAAGCAGGGAACATCTGACATAGAATGAGAAGGCTCAACTACTTTTCATAGTTGTGCCTAGTCTTCCAACACGAAGAAAAGCACAGCACAGTGAAAGCCAACATGGTTACATGACTTCTGGTCTGAGCTAAGTAACATCTACCCAGCTCCGTGTGGAAGCAGCATGAATTTGGAGTCCTCTCCTTTACCTACATAGATAGTCTGTGAGTATCCAACTCGTGGACACTTGTAGCTTCCTCAGGCTAAGGACAGGGTGTGTGGGCACACAGCTCAGGAGTGGACATTTCACTAGTGCCAGTGTGCTTCCAGTAAGTTAACATACAGCACTTACACTTCTTAGCTCAAACTCCAATCATGCTGTAAGGGACCTGCTTACAGCAGGTCTGAGATACTGCTGAGATCTGCTGAGATACTGCTGAGAAGGCAGTTAGACTAACAAAAGAAAGATCTGCATTCATAGCAGGACTCAGGCACAAAAGATGTAGCTGTAACCTGTGAACTGGCTGTTAGTTTCCTTCCAGCAGGGAGTTAGTTCACTCTAGTTCAAGCTTCTCGTGACAGCTCAAGATCTGCAAAAATGGCCTCTCAGCAAACAGATTCAGAAAAAAAAAGTAATTGAGTCGTTATGATCTGCACATTGTTTGGCACACCTCATGGAACATGATAGGAACTCTACAGTCTACCATACAGCTAAGAAAGGCAGACTTTTAGTGGTTATTTAAAATGTCTTTCACCCATTCCATCAGTATTTATTATGTTTTCCACATCTTTTCCCATGCTATTACATCAGGTTTATGGAAAAATATATTAAAAACACAATATTATATATGACTTTGCTCAGAGATAGAAGTGTCAATAGAAACCCTTTGTACAATATTATGTAAGTTATTCCAGAGGAAATCTCTTTCTGCACCACCTCAGTTAACTCCATACCAGGCTTTTACACAGACAGGTTACTTATATTTCTAGGGTACTGACTGCTCATCAGATTTGCATTGCTTTTGATACTACAGTCTCTTCTCTCTCATGGTCCTATTATAGTGAAAAAGTCCTACTCCCCATCTACTTAAATTGACATGCTTTGGATGAAGAAAAGAAATCTTAGCAGTAAATAAAGGAAGAGACAGATTCACAAAGAGGCACAGGCAGGGGTGTCAGCTCCTAACCACAAGGTGCCTTGCAGTCTGCAGATCCTCCTGCCAAGATTTCTGTGCATAAGCAATCCACAGGAATGACACCCACAAAAGCCAGCACATTAGCACAGAGCTGTCTAACTTAGCTACTGTGAATGGTAAGATATTAAATTCTCTCCATGAACTAGGGATCCTCATCTGGACTGCAGGAAAATGCCTGTCTCCAACTGGAATTCATACATACTCATTCTCTTAAGTTCCCTTTCTTAAAAAAGCTGAGTGGGGAAGAGATGAGAGCCAGTTACTGTACTCAAAAGATGACAGATTTGGGCTCAAATCTTCTAGCAGCCATATGAAAGCAAAACCAACATTCCCTAATTTAATTGTATCTTTTTAGGTTATTGTAACTTTGGAATCCTCCTGAAGCTGCTGCCTTGCTATTAGCAAATAGCAAAGGAAATGCGGGAGAGAACAAAGCCCACTGCGTAGCCTGTAGTCAGGCTGTTGTTTAAGGCACTAACCTTGAAAGTCCAATCTCTGCCTCGGTAATTGGCTGTTCATTAGGTGTGGAATCAAGTTTCTGTACCCCCGACGGCAGGAGCTGTTTTGCTGGGCTTCGACAGGTGCTTTCTGAGCTCTGCCAGACTAACTGCTTCAGAGAGGACAGGCACAGTGTCTTTTGTGCCTAAATATGATGGAGATGCCCAGCTGCTCAGCCCTTGCTGCTGCTTAGCATTTCCAGACACCTGGGTTAAATGGCAGCTTTTGAAGGCTGACATTCCTGCCTGAAGTATTTAAGGCGGCCATTAGGTATTTAAGGCCATGTCTACAAAAGTGGGTGCAGGGCCACCTGAGCTGGCAGGGATCTGCATAGTGACTCATAAAACAGAAATGCCAGGGAGTTCAGCGCACAAACACACAATCTGGCTCTGTGCATGGCCACTAACAAGCCTTTGTGTTGTGCACAAGCCTGCACTCCATTGTAACTGTTCCAGATTGAGGGCTTCTGAACTCTAGTCTACCCCAGAGAGCAGGCAGGCCCTACATCTGGCCTCAGTCCCTGCATGGATCTTGCCTGAGTTCAGCCAAAGAACAGTCATTATGGGGATTAAAACTAAACTGATTTCATCTAGCCTAAAACACACAGGAAACAGTTCAAAGGTGGATTTCTGCCTGGGTTTCTCATGGATTTCAATTTTAGTTAACGCTTACAACTGCAGGCCTGCCTATTTCTTTCCTTGTTTTAGAAGCACAGATCATTGCCAAGGCTCTGGTAGCCAGGCCAGAAAATAGTGACAAATAGCGTAAACTGATCTGGCAGGCTTCATTAAGGGCAGATTAAACATTGACAGTCCCCAAGGTTTTTGTGATATGATTGCATGACATGGCCAATGAACTAGTCACTCCCTAGGGTGAGAAGCAGAGATGATGTTCAACTGCCTGGAGAGTGGAACATAGATTACTCTGTGAAATTACATGGTACGACAGTGTAAGATACAAAGCACCATCTCTGAACAAGGTGCTTCACCTCAAGTAAACCTTGTGACTTGCTAAATAAAAGCCTGTCTATTGCAAAGACAGCTAAGCAATGTAGAAAGAGAATCAACAGACCTGCAAAAAGCCAATACAGGAATTTAACAGTCTATCCCAAGTCAGGGTATCTTGCCTTTTTTCCTATGCAAAGACCATAGCTCTCATAATTTAAGATTTTTTTTTTCAATAAATATTTGAGAATGGTCCCTCATTTACTGGATGAAACACTATTGTATCAGAATGTCAAATCTCTGAGTTGTCTGTGTTTATGGCAAGGTTGTCTCGAATCTAAAATGGTCTCTTAGTTCTACTATCTTCTAGTAACCTGATGATTTTTCTTGCTCTACCAGGAGGATAGTGGGTTTGGAAGTTTCTAATAACAAAGACTGCATGACTGCATTTCCCTTTCTAGTCCATTATATTCCACTTTCAGATTTTCTTTTACATCACCAGACCAAATAAATTGGCCCTACTTGAAAAGTTACCACTTAACATCAAAATGAGAATGTTATCTATCAATCTTTCTTCGTAGGTCCAGAGTAGATAGAGTTAGAAAGAAGCTTCGCTGGTTCTATACAGCTACACCACAGGAGGCTGCATTAAGAAAATGATACACAGAAGAGTCAAATTTGTCACTGAGCAGAAATTAGAAGTCTAGCAGTATAGAAATCATAGAACCATAAAGGCTGGAAAAGGTCTCAAGTCCAACCTTTGACCAAATACCACCATGACCGCTAAACCAATAGCACTAAGTCTACCTGGTTTTTAAATATTTCTAGTGACTCCTCCACTTCCCTGGGGAGCCTGATCCAATGCTTAAACCCTTTCAGTGAAGAATTTTTTTTCTAATACCCAACCAAACCTCTCATGGCAAAACTTGAGGGTATTTTCTCTTTTCCTGTCAGTGGTTGCCTGAGAGAAGAGACCAACTCCCCACCTCACTACAACCTCCTTTCAGGCAGTTGTAGAGAGTGATAAGATTTCACCCTAAGTCTCCTTTTCTCCAGGCTAAACACCCTCAGCTTCCCCAGCTGCTCCTTACAGGACTTGTGCTCCAGACCCTTCATCAACCTCAGCGCCCTTCTCTGGACACACTCCAGCACCTCAATGTCCTTCTTGTAGTGAGGGGCCCAAAACTGAACACAGGATTTGAGGTGAGGCCTCACCAGTGCCAAGTACAATGGGAAAATCACTAGTCCTGGTCCTGCTGGCTACACTATTGCTGATGAAGGCCAGGATGTCACTGGCCTTCTTGGCCACCTGGGAACACATCTGACTGGGGACAAGTATCTCAAAGCCATTCACCATCAGGCAGCTTTCCAGCCACTCTGCCCATAATCTGTAGCACTGCTTCAGGTTGCTGTGACTGAAGTGCAGACTCAGCAGTTTGCCCAAATAAAACTCATACAGATGGCCTCGACCCATTGAAATGAAAAGTAATAACCTCATCTGTGCCTCACTACTTTATCCAGACAGGCAGGAAATTCAGATGCATAATCAGTAGCATTATAATCAAAAAGTTGAAACAATTCTGCAAGCTCCCATAGAACAGAGGGTTTCTAATTCCAGCAGAAAATTATATTAATTTCCATGTTTCTCTGCTAAGACATGGATTGTATCTACTGACATAATTTTGGAAGAGTGAAAAAGTGCTGCTCAATGAGTCACATGTCCAAAGAGCACTGCAACCAGGAGGCATAGCATGGGTTCTTAGCTGTGTCATGGATTTAGTCACATGGAAGACCTGTTTTTCAGTGCTGCAGGTTCTGCCTTTAACATCCATTAGTGATTTCAACCACATCTGGAAAAGTTTTAATGCCATTATATCTAGCAAGAGCCTCTTCAACACAGTACATGCAGTGTCCTGTTTGAAGTGGTCTATCCTGCCTTTATTAATAAATAAAATTGTTTGGTTTGAGTATAGTTACTGCAGGACATAGTAAGAGACAGCAGGTGAAACTGAGGTGCTGCTATACACAGGGGAAGGTGGACCTGTAAAAGGGAATTCAAACAGCCTTGTCCAGTTTCCCCATTCTCCCTGCATTTTAGTACTTTGACATCATCAACATAACCAGCATTCACAACTTCTCCACTTATCCCTTTCAGACCAGAGAGGCCAAAAAAGAACAAGAAATAGTTACCTTTAGGTCTCCTGCTTCATCAACTCAGCATGGAGACAGCTTGTCACTTGCTCTGACACCATTTGTGCCCTAGAAGTTCTGAACTGAAATGGATGTCTCCATACTCCATGGACATCCAGAGGGAACTTTCTACAGCACTGTTTACTTGGAATGTCTTTATAATTGTTAAATACAAGGAAACAAAACACACAAACCAAAACTATCTACCAAGACAATTCTATTCCAATGGAACTGATGCATCCAGCTAGTTAAGACTTTTTTATGGCTTTACCTCCAATTTAGAATGAGTTGAGCAACTTTCTGGGCATGTAGGATTCCAAGGGTAATGGAAATTATAAAAGCACTCATTCAAAACACTCACCAGCAATCTTTTCCAGCAGTCCAGTCCAAATCAGCTATTTCAGTGGATTACTTATAATTTAGGAACCACACACTATGCCATGCCTAAAAAAATAAATTCCTAGAGATAACTAGAATGCTTCAGAAACCACTGAATTAAGACAAAGATTGTTGCAACAGGGAGGACAGAGCTGCAAGGATGTATGTTAGCAGTATCTTTCATCTCTTTCAGATTTTGAAGAAGTCATTCTCCATGTACCAGTTCCTTGATTTCTAGAGGTAAATGGGCTCTAGTTTGGTGGGAAGGAACCAAAAAAGTCAGTCTGCTTCTATGATACTTTCCTAGAGATAATTATTTAGACACATCTCAAATAACCCCAGTACCTGAAACTAAAATTTCAACTCTTAAAAGTCACAAACTTCCTCCTGTTCCCAGGCTGAGCCTGAAATCAGGGAACAGAAAACAAACACTTGGTTTTGCAGCATAATGCTCTCATATCCACTCCAGAGATGTGATTGTGACTTGATCTGCCAAGCTTTTTTATGGCAATAGCTTTCATTGTATCCTTCAGTCTGAAGTCAGAGAATTGAAAAATACCATGACTTGTTTTGCCTTCTTCAAATACAGTCCTGCTGCAGTGGATGACATCTATAAAGGGGTCCTTGGTAGAAAAATGTGATAATGTGTGGCTTTCGACTGTACCTTGGTTCCTGAAAGCAAGAAAATTTTGACAAGCTCCTGTACTCACTGTTTTCTTTTGGCTACTTCTATGTTAAGCCTGAAGGCACTTCACTGACCCCATACAGTGCCTAATACTGGTGCCTGAGCTTAACTTGTTAGGACCAAGCACAATTTTTACACGCACTGACAGAACTGGAATTCCTGAAACAGATATTACATACCTAGAGCAAGGCACTGGTATTGATATTTGAGCACTTGTCTCAAATTATTAGTTTTACTTCTAAGCAGATTCACAGTAGCATTTCAGTGTATACAGAAACACTCACTCTATTACTCAAGGATATAAATTTTCCATTACAATCTTTGCACATGCTGCATGCAGACATGTTTCTGCTTTCTCAGCTCAGATGTAGTACCATATGCATCTCAATATCTGTGTGCTAGGAATATTAGATCCTTACTGATCCTACTTTGCTGAAGAACATCATGCATCCTCTGTGTAAAATAAGTTTCCCAGATTCTGCTACAACAGCAGTATGCCCAAGCAAACAACTGCTCTAACAGGATTCATTACAGACAAAATTAGATTGAAATCCCATTGTTGATTAGTGAAAAAAAAAACCCAAATTTCATTTTAATCAGCATGAGCATCTTATTTGCTTTGTATTCCTAGAAAATTAAATGTGCTGGGAAGAGTACACATTTGTCAGGGAACAGCCTGTCTTAAATCTCTGTTTTGAGCAGTTAGTGGCAACTTCTCTCCTTTTTAAATTAAGGAAACTCTTGTACTATTTTCCACAGAAGCATCATTTTCTTGCTATGAACTATCTGCACCTCTCTATGAAATACTTTGAGATTAACATTGAACCAATCAATAGTTAGGTTTAATTAAACTTGCTACTTTAATTACATAAGTTGTTGCTTTTAGAGACTTTATGAAAACATCAGAGATGAGAAGGACACTTTCATTTCATGCTCTCTCAACCCCCTAAGCCTTTCAATAATCCCTTCAGTACAGATGTCCATTCTGGTACCAGGTGGCTTGATGGCTGTACTAGAGTCAATTAAACCTGGCCATCCTGGCCACATTCAGGATTACTGACTACCAGAGAAGGTCACGGTCATAAGCAATGCCTAACAAACAACTGGCTGCTGGGATCTCTTCTACGGAGTCCACCTTTCTTTTCTTACCCTATCCCTTCCTTTAAGTGCAAACAATGGATACATAGCTATTACTCTGTGTTGCTGGGCCACTTGGAATAGAAATTGTACTACCATCTTTTGACTGTAAGGAGAACTACACCTTTAGGAAGCCTCTCTTCTATAGTAAGTCTCTGCAGGAAGTGATCTTTAATCCAATGAGTGAAACATATAGATCCATTTAAATGTGGAGACACAAGATGAACAGTGTAGTGTGTGAGCAAAGTCCTTTACCAAAAGCAATCTGGTTTGAACATATTCTTAAGGCCCATAATTTTGGGCAATCCATTTATACCCAAGAAAAAATACATTAACAGTCTTAAATGTGTCAGCTCTGGTGTATCTATGTCTATTTCACATGTCTAAGCAAACTGTTTGGAAGCAGCCCCATTATGACATCTCCATGTTTCCTTTGGCACTTCCAGCCTGTGACTACAATGTGCTCAGTTCTTGGGCAGATCAGTACAGATTGAAGTTGACATTAAATACAGACTCGTTGATGATCATTAAGCAGTTTATATTTATCTCAATTCAGAAGTGACAGTACCACTTATGGAAATACACAGTGATCTATGAAAAATTATTACAGTTCCTAGGGAGATTTCATACCGAATCAGTTAACTATCCTTACTGAAATTCTTAGAACCAAGGATTCTTACATTTCTATGCCTAGACAAAGTTCTTCTGAAACAAATCAGAAACACTTTGGAGATGCTCATAACAGGTATTCAGATGTTGGTTATCCTACTCAGTGCTCGTACACAAAATTGGAATATTTTGAAACAAAGTTAAAAGACAATACTGATATTTATGGGCAACTGCAGATTCATTTCATGTATTTATAAAAGGTAAATTCCAAAGCACTGCAAATAAGCAAACATATTTAAAATCCAAAGCAATATGTTAAAAGGTACACTCTCCTTTTGAAATTAAGAACAGTTTGGGGAGTGGAGTGTTTAATAACATTCCTCTGCATAGCAACAATGATTCTACTGGATATCTGACAACAGAAACACTGGTTTAATATCCTATGATCTAAGAGCAGCATTTTTGCCAGTCCCTGGAAAGAAACCACTGGCATTTTGGGTGTGCATTATGGCATGTGTGGTTTAGTAGTGCTTAACCATTTTATAAATTCAGGGAACATTTTGGTTTCAGTGAAGTCAATGGGATATTTGCTAAAGGCCTCCATGGATTTGGGCTTTCATACCTAATATTAAAGAAGAGGAACTGTGGTCTGAGGAAGAGGAAAGGAGAAAGTAAAAAAGTTTGGTTTTTCTTTTCCATTGCAAACAAAAAAGTCACAATAAACACTAATGGGTAAAATCCAAGTTTTTGGTAAGATTTTTTCCACCCCTATCAATTATGCCATGCTGTACAAAGTTTTTAAGCAACTCTCAATCAATTTATCTATGTAGATACACAAAGAAATTGGAAAACAGTACATACATGTACACAGGCTAAAAAGTCAAGATAGGTGTAGTTTTTCATTTCCTTCTCTCACTAGCATAGATCCACTATTATTCAGTCCCATGTGTGTAGCTAGAATTACAAAGGGTAATAAAGAACAGAGTAGAGATACTAATTCAAAGACCTTTTTCTGATCTCACACATAACATTATTGAGCTTACAAAATAGTGGTGAGGGGTCTTCACAGTGACATTTAATTCTGATCTTTGATCTAGATCCTCTGTAAGAGATCATATACCACAGTACTGAAGTAGCTAGTTCCCTCACACTGGAAACCAGTGTTTATTCCTGCTAGATGGAGCAAATGCATCACTGCTAAATAATTTTAAAAAATCACCTTTTATCTGAAAGCACCTTGTATATTCCATACTCCTCAGCAGCAATGAAAGCACTCCTTCCCTCCCCCATGACTCCCTTAAATTACATAGAATCTAGTTTTATCCTGGGTATTTATAAATAGAGCATGACAATTGTTTTTCTGTAACTAGTAACAATGTTTCTTTAGTTGTACACAGCACCTAAAAAGTTGATCACTGTAGTAAATCCTTTCCATCTGCTGGTTCAGAAAATAACTTGTCACTGGATCTCTCAAGGACTGAGAACACTTGATCTCAAATCTGCTGTCTCAACAAAGGGGCTGGTTATTGTCATGATGAGCCTCAAGAACTGGAAATGTACCTAACTTTTGATCTCTCTTACATGCCTGTACCTGGTAGCACTGTTGGTATAAAGATATGGCTTTGTGAAAAGCTACGTACCGAGTTTTGTGCATCATCAGTCAGATGAAAGAAAGCTTATCTCACCAATGTGATAATGATTAGTTTAGAGTCCAGTGAAGGAATCAGCTTGTATGTCATCTGGAAAAGAGAATACTGTCTAGCTAACATCTGAAATGCATCAACAATAAGGTGAATGGTTACATGTCCTGTATAAGAATATTTAAACTGACCCTGAAGAAAGTGATGAATTACAGGAAAACATTAACAAAAAGAGGCAGAATGTTTGAACAGAGTTCCAAGAAAAGTTTGGCCACTTACCACATGCATGTAACCCATAAATATAGGGTTTTTTTCAGTGACATTTAAATGCAAAGTAGTGGGCTTTGTCCAAGAATTAAATCCCAGCCAGAAAGCACCAAAGCATTCTGACAGCTTGCTAGCTGAAGATGAGCTTAAGTAAAGGTGGATATCAAGATTTGCTTTTATTTCTTTTGGCTTGCTTACACACCTACCAACTTTGCTGTCCATATTTGGCTTATGTAAATATATTATCCTTTGATTTATCTTATGAGGGATTTAGGTTAACTGGCAATAAATACAACATTCTGCTCTGATGGGCATGGATGATCATGAAGACATGGGTATTGGAGCCATTTTCAAAGTGCCCAGTCCCCAACACTATTAATCATAGAGTCAAGAAAAAGTTAGGAGGACTTCCTTTTTCTAAGCTGTTCTGCCTGCTGAGAAGCTGGCAATCCAGTGTTAGCGTGGAGAAAATGTCATCCACAAAGATTAGCACTGGATGGAGATATCCTAGCATGCAAGAGACCTGTAGGGAGAAAGCCAGGACCATGAATCAAGCCTCATCAATGATTCATGACTTATGACTCCATCTGGGCCAGGCAGCACCAAGCAAGAACCTGATGTGTACATGTATATTCCTAAACTGTATCAGAAATGTTTGGCACATCCCTCAAGACTGTATGTTCCTGTTCCTTGCTCAGCAATGACAAGAGATACTTCTCCTTCTGGAAGAGTAGTTAGCAGTCCTAACTCCATTGTATGACAAGACTGTAAAGCAGGCAACAATTCCCCATGCATCACTTCTTTAAGGGCATTACTAGCTTGCTTATGATCACTGTTCTTTCCTAAGATTTTTCAATACAATACAAGCATTCAGACAAATGGAAAAACAAAGTTTTGTAAGGTTATGTGTTGCAGGGTTCACGAGTTGCAGTTGTATACTCTGTATCATGTTTGATTAGAGAGGTCTTTTCTAACAATTTTGGACTTTCCATTTACAATACTCAGCAGAAATATTTGTGGTGACATTTGAAAGTGCTCAAAATGAGTATTCCTTCCTATTTCACTAGGATCTCTGCATTAGACCTCTGTTGAAAAGACCAATACAAGCAAAATAAAAATAATTTGCATAGAAAACTGATGACAAAATAGCAGTGTTCACTGCATGGACAGCAATATTTCATGATTTTTCATTTCCACAGAAACACTTTTTACATGCTCAATTACTGGCTGGAAGTGAATTCTAAAATTTCTCTACATGCCACAGCATGAAACAGATGACCTACATTTGATCCTAAATGCCTGGCAGGTCTGCATTCTGATATGCCTTTGTCTCTCATCTAATTTTTCTTTAAAAACTCAAACTTCTTTTTGAAATGTGCCTACCTTATGTATATGTTTTCAAGCTTTTATTCTATACCAAAAATACCTGGAAAACAAGATGACAGCATAAGGAAAGAAAGCTACAGTTATTTTAAAAAGTCAGGGTTGGCAGCATATTCTGGAAGATGCCAAAGGGCTTGTGGAATAAATTCCATTTGGCAAGTTTAGAGAGAAAATAATCCAGCTGCTTTCAAACACCAAATACACCACTAAAAAGTCTCTAAAATTCCCGAAACAGCTTAAATCAACAAAACATACCATCCTCCTACACAAAACAAAAACAGCAACAGAAGAACCTCAAAACACTCCTATTTATATAGACTTCAATGCTAGCTGAAGTATGTCTGTTCCCAGCAGTCTGTCAAAGAATACAATTATATGTAACAAAGGGCATAGAGTTGAAGGATTTTATGATGCTTCAGGCTATTGCAAAGTTAGGCAAAAAGATGAAAGCAGTCATGCTGATGAGGCACCTGGGATAAGAAATCAGGCTGAGCCATGAGATGATCGGTATCCTTTGCAAAAGCGCCTCTATCCACTTGAATACAGCCTTGCAGTGACTGTATCGTTGAACAGGAGTTACTGGCTTAGTGTTCACTGAAGTTCACTGTGACCTTCTACTACATTTAAAAGGTCTTTGAATCAGATGCTAAAAGAATAAGCACCATCTATTTAGGCATCCTCTTCCAAATTTAGGTACAACCTGTTCAACTCTTTCATACATGCACATAGAACACACTCCTAGTAAAACTGGAACTTGGAATTACCTAAGAAAGGGAGTATCTCCTTTATTGTAATAGGAGAAAATACCCAGAGGACCCTCTGCAGAAATGGCAAGAATACTATCCTTTTAATTCTAAAGAGAATCTGTATTTTCAGGCAGTTGTTCCTTGTCATTGTTCCTTCAACAGAATATCCACTGGCACAGTTTCCTAGCTCTGCTTCTTACAGCCACGACCTCATGGCAGAGGTTTATACCCTGCACAATCCAGCAACTCATGGGACTGCACTCCAAAACAGATTTGCAAAAAGGGTTGGCCCTAGTGAAGTGTGAACATATTTTATTTCATTTTAAAACTGAATGATTTTACAGAAATGTTTCACAGAAAGTTTGAAGTCAGCCACACAAGTGAAGGTAAGGTAGTTTCCAGTAAATAAAAGACAAGTAAGCCACTGGAAACTACTGACAGAATACTATTTGGGGACAACAGTCTGGATGTCCAAAATGCTAGCATAGTGTCCTATGGAAAGAATCCTCCTTGTAGGTAACTAATAATCAAAGGTAAGAAGCAAAATGAATAAACATTCTATTGAAAGTTTCTTTCATCTCTCCTTATCTCCTGATAATTCTACAGTTTGTGAGGAGCTTTGAAACTCACATTGCAAGGTGGTAATTTCCAGCTAGTCTTTAAAAAGATAAGTATCAAATCTAAGCAAAAGCAGTTCAGTAACTCTGCAGTATGAAAAATAAACACAAACTTTTCCATTACTAAACATACACACAAAGAACATTAAAGAGACTTGCGCTGAAGTGGCTGGAGATAGAAGGCACATATTTGGCAGGCAACATGACTAAATAAGAATAAATGGATCCACATTTTCCAAATAAAATGGGATTTACTTTGACTGATCTGCTGCAAACTAGTCTTTTTGTCCTTTATCAAGTGTTTTCCCTCAGCTCGAAAGGAAGCAGCTAGGGAAAATCATGCTGTGCTTGTGTACAATTAACTTAGCCAAGCAATGAAACATTCAAAGAAGAAACAGAACAGCCCTGTCTGGGATATGCAGATTTGTGTTCCATGCTTACACAGTACTGAACATCCAGTATAGTAAAAGCACCGTAGCTTCCAATATCTGTGTATTTGTTATATCCTATTAACATGTCAACTCCACAGTCTCTGTAAAAAAAACCTGAGTTAAGTACAAAAACCATAATATCATAGAAAGTTCTATTTGGTAATGAATATTGGCACTTGGGTTTCAATACCCAAAGTGATGCCTATGAGTGCCTAGGGATAAAGTTGTTTATTTGTTATAATTATATATTATATTATATATAAGAACCATCCCACTATAGAGGGTCTGTGTAATTTTTTGCACATTATCTCAGCCCTAAGATTTCACATGCTCTATTGGACATTTCATCTTACATCTTCTCCCTGAACATGTCTTTTTCCAATACTCTACTTGGCCTTTAATTGGCCAGCAGTTGCATTGTCAGGAAGAGAGCAAACAAACAGAAAACACCTTACTTATATCACTTTTCACGTCCAGAGAAGGGCAATGGAGCTGGTGAAGGGTATAGAGAATAAGTCCTATGAGGAGCAGCTGAGGGAGCTGGGGTTGTTTAGTCTGGAGAAAAGGACGCTCAAGGATGACCTTACTGCTCGCTACAACTGCCTGAAAGGAAGTTGTAATGAGGTGGGGGTAAGTACCAATTTGAATTGACAGGGTTTATTTTCCTGCATTAGGATAAGATACTCTAAGAAAGTTACTTTAAAAATTTAAAACACCACTTTCCATACTGATGAAGGACTAAACTGGAGTTTTACCATTTTTACTTAAAACCATATTGTTATATTGCAAGTCTTGTTCTGAAAAGGTCTTTTCATAAGCATTTATGCTAAGATGTCTGAGGTACCTGAAAAGAAATCTTTTGGTCCCAACAAAACCTTAGCTGAAAAAGCAACTCCTCTTCTACAGAAATGTCATTTTTCAGCTAGAAACAGAGGAAGTCATTTCCAAAACCATTCCTTCTATGGCCTTCACTGTGCTGGAGAGTAAGAATATCATCTAACTGTAACCTTGTTCCTGCCAACAAAAATTAGACTGCCCATTTAAAGTGAATGAAGGCTTTCAGAAGTTCAAGTTTCCCTCAGTAGCCAACCCTGCTAAATGGTATGTTTGCTTCTGGCATGCACTTTCCTAGCAGTAACCAGGACTAGTGAAACACAAAGCTGTGTCAGCAGGCAGAAAAGCAGAAGCCAGTACATAGAATATTAAACATTCTTCATTATTAATTAACACATTTCTGTAAGTGTTGACACTGTTCTCACATCTTTGAGGTCCAATCCTGACATCTTTGCACTACAGTCGTGCACCTGACTAGCATGGTATACACACAAAAGAAGAGCAACGACAACAGTGGAGGTTTCAGCTCTGATATTACTCAGGCATATGCAGAACAGAGTCTTGTGCTGGTTCAACCACCCTACAGTAACACCTACATTCAGCCTGTCTCAAGTTGTCTGGGGCATCTTTCCTTTATGTTGCAGGCATACCCATATCGAGGAAGATACAAATCCTTGGGTGTCAGGCTCTCTGGATCATTCACTATACCATCCAGTAGTGATAATTAAAACATCAGATCTTTGTAGAAAATGATATTTAAAAAATACAGCAAACTTCTACGTGACTTTGCTTCCCAGGAAAATCAAATATAAGTATTTCAGTATAATAGCTGATCAACCAACTTTCAATAGAATAACACTTGAAATTAACGCCAAATCTATGTCAGTTCTATTCTGTTTGAAAATCTACTTTTTCCTTCTTCTAAAGAATTTCATTTCCCTTTTTGCCAGAACTTGTGCTTTGCCTTAAGCTAGTCAAAATACCCAATTCTTTATAGTTCTGCATTCTTCTCCTCCAGAGACATTCTTCTGTCAGCTCAGCAAGGCCTTTTTCATTATATATTCTCTTTTTTGCTTTATTTTCCTCCCAAGCCCTCTCGCTTCTGTGCTCTTATTTACTAGATACAAGCATATTTTATATCTCCTCACTATTACTTTCCTTGGGTTTCTTTAATCCCATCTATCCTATTTCATAAGGAATACACTCATATTGCTTACTTCTCATCTCCATGGAGTTGTCAACTTGTTCCATCTCTTTTTTTCTTCCAGTCCTTTACCTCCTCAGCCTTATATCACCTTCCTCTGTTCCTAACACTGCCAAACTGATAAATTGTTTCTTTTGTCCACAGGCTGTGGACAGTTGGGCAGTACTCATTTCTTCAAAGTTAGCATCCATTCAGGAAATGGGGTATTTGTAACTCAGATTAAAGCCAAGAATTGCTGTCTCGCAGCTCTTTGAGACCAAGAAGATGCCACTATGGATACAACCTGCTCTTAGGAGACTTAAAAAATCAGGGATTACAACATTTCATCAACATTAACCCTGTACTGATCTTTAGAACAACTGTAGTTAAAATTTTCCATTCTGATTGATGTAACTTGAGTGACTACAAATTTCATTTGTTTCAAAAGCCTGACCTCAGTCCTGTGAGGAGTCACTGGCTATAGCAGTATGATAACAGTCACATCCAGACTCATTTCTAGACAGGTCAGGGAGAAGCAGGTGTAAAATCAAATTAGACTCACTTGGCAGAACAAAATCGAGAGGTCAGTACTCATAAGGAGAAAAACTGCAAAATCATCATCTTCAGATAGAGCTTGCTTAAATATTCATGGAACGTAAGATATCCATTGGTCCCACAAAATTTCAATAATTAGAAGGCACCATAAATAAATTGTAACAACTAACCCTAATGACAAGCATACATATGTTTTCCTCTACCTATGTTTATCCAATCAAACCAGCACAAAAGCACACATTAGATGGGAAATTATCTCAAAAGCATGAAAAAAAGTTTACAAATTCTGACTTCCCAGACCAGGACAGGTACAGAGGGCAGAGTCACCATTAGATGAAAGCTACTGGTCTCAGCTTGGCTGGGCAGGAGAGGAAAAAGAGATGCTATCAAGCAAAAGCAGAGCAGCTCTTCAGACAACAGGTAGTTTTTAAAAGAGTTTAGGATCTGGCTGTGGTCTTGACATTTGGTCTTAATGAGCTGGACTGAACTTGCTCCAGCAGAGCTGTGCTTAAATCTGCTTTTCACGAGGGCTGCTATCCTGGTCTAATTGAAATAATTCCCCAGCCTCCTGTAATTAACTTGGGTTTGGGGTTTTGCTGTGAAGACCGCAATTAAAAAGCAAGCTTCTTAGTGGTAGCAGTATTGTTTGTATTACAACAGCACCTCTAAAACCTAGCCATGGCTCACAATTCCAGTGTCCTGAGGCTGTACTGACAATGAAGAAAAATAATGCACACCACAAGATGGAAGCACTGCGTCTTTCTCCAGCTTGGCAATATGGCTCAGCATTTCAAGTTTGTCTCTTTGTGGACACATTCCTGTTGCCCACTGAATACTAGCTGGGGAACCAACCCACAATGCTGAAATATTATTCATTATCTATCCAAATATGAAGCCACCTTCCTCAAGGTAGGGTCTGCTGCAGGGAGAGCAGGTGACTGCTGTAGGTGCTTACATAGTTCCCATCAGAGCAGCACTGAGGCGGCTTACTGTCCCTCATATACTCATCATTACAATGCCTCCTCTGTAAAGAGGTAGCCTAGGTTCTCAGAGACCTTATTGACAAAGCACATTGCCCAAGATTTAAAAAAAAAAAAAAAAAAAAAGTAGGAACTAAATACATTTTCCTGGTGGCCACAGAGCTTGCTATTCTCTGAATGACCTTTCCTAACATCACACTAGGTTTGCATACCATATCAAGTTTAGATACAAATGTTTACACAGCACATCTAATTTCTTTCTTTTTAAAAAGAAAAGTGTAAGGTAGTGGTATGCTATCAAAAGATCCTGAACACTACAGGGCTTCATAGCTTTAAAGGACTGAAAATTATCTTAAGACCTCTCTATTTTCTTAACAATGTTTCATCTAAAACAGTCACATCATTTCACAAATAGCTACTGTATAAGAGTATTTGCACTTGCACAGCATTTCCTCCACATTTTTTTATACAGCAAGCAAAATTTTATTACCCCGTTTGAGGGGACACTGAAATCCAAAGAGAACAAATAAAATTTCGCATAGTAAGTATTCTGAGCTGCAAGAAAGCAACCCAGCATTAGAGAAACGTCATGTGAGTCCTCTGGCTCCTTTGTCATGCTTGACATGCATGTCATGCTTGACATACATGATCTGCTGGGCTGGAGCTCCAACAGTCATAGACAGGCAGCAAGTCTGCCAGTAAACACACCATGAAGCAGAGCTTTAAGCAGTCAGAAAAACATTGCTTAAACAGCAGAAAGGGAAGAGGTGGTTTGAAAACCAGCAAAATACTCCATGCACAATGATGAGCCCATCATGAGCCCATGATGAGCCTGAATTTTTAATGCAGTCTTGTGAGCTGAGACTGTCCACAGAGGAATAAGTATTAGGTGAAGGTGGAGGACTAAATGGTAGCAATTTGGCCCATTTAGGTCTTAATTTAAGGAAGTTCTTGGTACAAACCAAAGTTTACTTTCAGTCTGGGTGCCTCCCAGATTTTGTTTTCCACATGACTGCTCTCCCTACACATAGAAAAAAATATTTGAGCTGACTGGAAAAGCTTTCTCTTACTTTTCAATTCAATGCTCAAACATTTAACTGCTCTTTCTTGTCCAGTTGCATTGGTCTTTGCTTTCTTACATTAACCCCCACGCACACTTCCTTGTCCACCATTTTTGTTTGTAGTTTCTAGAGAAGAAACACTATGAACTAAAATTGTGGTGAATCGAGGAAATAACAGTTCTAAATGAAACAGTCTAACACTTTAAGAGTCAGACACAGGGAGCCCTGATCTGAATGCTAGCCCATTCCTTTATCTAACCATTCACCCCAGAAGATAACTATGCTAATCATATCAGAAAGCACAGTGCTGCAAACATACTGTGGCTGCATATTTACTGGGAGGCACTTGAAGAAGTTACTTGCACAATCATGCATCACTGGGTTCAAAGTAGAGTTTAAGTGCTGCTTATGCCTTTCAGTTCATATCCTGTTATCTTTGTCTGCATACTAAGAAGATTTTGTATCTCCAGACCATACTTCATGTCTAGTAACAGGTTAGCAAAAAAACCTACAAGGCTATAAGAAAAATATTTTACAGCTATATTAACCTGAATTCTCCATGCAGTAAAACATAATGAAACTGCAAGAATATTCATTACTATTCAAAATATTTTTGTATCTATATATTTCAGGTTTCAAACCCAAACATTTTAAAAATAACTGCTTCTTAAAAATGAAACACTTGGTAACTTAAGTGTAATCTTACTTTTTGAATTTTTTTTGCATATAAAATACTTCAATGCTTTTGTAAATGAATCCCAGTGATAATGAAACAAATGCCATGAAAACAAACACAAAGTAGCTTATGAGGCAAAAAAAGGAGTCACTGCTTAGTTAAGCCATTTCATTGGTGAGCATTTCAAAACAAACAAAAAAGTGTTGTACTACTTTCTATGTTCAACATGCAATTTTAAATAAACATGCAATTTTTCTCCTATGAAACTGTAGACAAGGAGAGCTCAAAGACCATGAATTATTTCTCTCATCAATTTGTGACTGTCTCCAGTGCTGTTTCTCTGCTTTCAGACCAAGAGGAACAGGCAGATTTACAGACCATGCTCAGCTGCAGACAAGAGGTAAATAAGTTTGATTAACCAGAAAGAATTTGTTAAGTACCTACCTTCTCATTTTCTTGGATCCAGCTCCTCTGCAGTCTTCAGCCTTGCAAAACTCTCCCATTCTGTGTGACCCCACAAGAGACTCTTGAGTGATTCATTGTGGCAAACTTCCTTCTGTTCAGCTTCAGATGGCTGAGGTGGAAAAAAATCAAACAAAGGAAAAAATAAAAAGTGGAGGCACTGACAGGAGAAACAAAAATCTTCTTAAGGAACAGTGGATCTGGTTAAGGCAGTCTGTTCTTCCACCATGACAAAGAGCTAGTTTAGTGATTATTGACTTTGGCTGTAGGTCACTAGGGTGCTAATGCCAGGCAAGGCAAAAAGAATCTTGTCCCTTGATAGGATTTAAAGGTAATCTTCAGGAGAAAGAGTGAGAATAGCTAGTAGCATTCGGGAGTGTGATTGCTAATCCAGTAATAACGCATGATTGATTTATTAACTGTTTCACTTGCAGAAACAAATGGAAAAAGATTCTGCCAACAATCTGCCATTCTTTGGTGGAGACCACAATGTCTGAATCCCCTTCTTAGAGCAAACATGTGGCAAATGCTGAGTTTGTGTGTTTCAAATTGAGGGATTAATTTCATTTTAATGCATAATCCTATATGCTCACAGAGGAGAGAGTGCTGCAGAGAATTTTTTAAAAACATGCATAAATGTATCGAGTGTGTTATATACATTTATAGACAAAGAGGAAGAAATATTTCTTCATGTATTTTCTCTCTTGTTTATCACATCACCAGTAGCTAAAGAAGGTCACATGTACAAAGTTAGCCATTACTGTTTCCCCTACTTCTTCCCGTCCAGCACTAAATCCTAATTCCAAGTATGACACTGCCACAAAAGCAGCCAAACTGCATGGTATAGGTTACACATTGTAGGTTACTCTTCAACTGGACTATGGGGCCTTGAAGAACACTGGAGCCTCTTACATAAGAAAACATTATTTATTTAAAAAGGTTTACAATCTAACCAATCACTCCAGGGAAAGAGCTACATTAACAGCTCAGACAAAAATCATTCATTCACAGCATTCTGTAAATTCCCATCCTATAGGCACCTATTTGCATGTTGCAATGATACATGCAGGGAAAAGACTTTCTGATTTATACAGTGGCCCAAGTACAAGCATTAAAGGCAGAAATTTTCACCCTGAAGGGCCAGGTGTGCAATTTTCAGCTGTCACATACCCAGGTCCTTTACCACAAATAGCATAGAGCCTTTTAAGTTGAATTCACGTCCCACTTTCAGGGTTCTTCCCTACTCAGGTATCCCCAATTACATTTATTCCCTATTATGGCTTTAAGGGAGCACTGATTTTGAAAAAAAAAAGCTATTAACATTTGCATTATGTCTTCATGCCAGAAGAACTTCTCTATCTGAGTTGTCAATTAAGTTGTTAATTACTTTATGTACCAGATACCTCATAAAACAAATCAATATGCAGGTTTTGGTTCAAACAATCTGCATTCCGTATTACAAAATAAGTGAGACTTCTTAACTGTCAATAAACAAAATAAATAAAAGAGGCTAAACCAGAAAGAATATGGGGTAGAACAGCCTACAAAAAAGCCAAAATTTCTCTAGGCCCTTACCCAGATCCATACAGCCAGAGCACTTTGCCTGGATGAATTCTGCAGCAGCTAAAAAACATTGCTGAGCCTTCTACCACATTTTTAGCTCTTCAATTTCTGCCTTCTTCATTTAATGGAACATGTTATTAACATCTAAATACAACCCACTGCTCTTCATAGAGCAAACCCTCCGCCATTCAGCAGTCCGTTTCCTGGATAATATGAACAAAATTGGCTTGAAAGTAGGTAGAGTAGCTGGCCTTAGGCCATCAGCTGCACAAGGTGTGCAGCCAGAGTGACATTATATGAGATCTAAATAGAAGCATCGCCTGCAAAAAATCTAAAATGTTAAAGATTAAGGTCTCCCCAAAACTGGGTCACTCTCTTTCTTTTAAATGAATGTCCTAGGGAAGACTTGAGTAAGAAGCTGTGAAGAGTGTGCAAGTTGAAAAATATTTGCATACTGGTGCTTTCTCAGCAAGTGCTCTCACTTGCACTGTGGGCAGTTTCACTGCTGATTTAAGAGCCCTGCCTAATTCTGCACCTTGCCTAGCTTTGGCTTGTACTGTGTAATATCATATTGTGCTTCATCTTCACAATTAATCTCAATGACTTTTTCAGACAGATTTGGACCCGTCCTCTGATAATTTATGAATCCTGGAAGCTGATCTGGGTGTCAGAACATCTACACAAATAATGTATTTGCTTACCTTGGTTAAATAGTGACCTTAAAAAGCAGTATAGAAATAACAAATTGTCTCAAGATGGCCATGTGTCATTAAAAACTGGGATAATGGCATAACATCAGGAAGCTTTCCCTCCACTTCACAAGCCTGATTTTATCTAAGAAAGGGAAAGGACTGCAAATAAATAGCCATGGGATATCTTAGCAAAGGGAGGTACAAGAGCAGGGTGCATTTCAGGTGGAACAAAGATTTCAAGTCAGTGAGGCAGTCTGGCCTGTCACAGTCTAATGACAGGAACCTCACAGGGTAACAGGTTAAGTCAAGTTGGAAAATTATCCTAATAATCTGGTTTCCCACAAAGTATATTACCCCCAAACCCAATTACAATCCCACTATATTTTCTTTAGTACAACATTATCTGTCAAGAATTAAAGTGATTTAGTAGGTATGTAACTATTTTTTAGAAATTGACTGAAGTCTAAATTTGATTAAAATTTAAATAAGGACTTGCTTACTTTTCTTCTCCAGTACAGATAATATCTTTTTCCTTACTTAGCTGGTACACATTCGGCACCAGATTAATTTAAAGCACTGAGACTGTATCAACTCTGTTCAATATCCTAAAAATACCACACTCTTCTCCCCTTTTCCCCCCATGCTAATAGAAAGTAAAATAGCCTTTTATTGTATTACCTTTTACTTGAAGTCTCCACACAAATTGTTCCTTCAAGGCCTTTAATGCCTTCAGAGGAGGAAAGTCATAAATATCCCTTGGCTGTAATGCCTGATATTTGACAGCTCATGCTGGCTATTCTAGGTCAGTACCAGAGTCCCTGGCAGTGCCACCAATCTCAAACACATAGGCACAAAACATTAAATTAACCAACATAAACACTGTAATATTTCAACACAAAAATATTCAAATGTTCTATTCCAGGACTCTTTATATTATATAATGTATATTCTATATATATAATATAGAATATATAAGATATATTGTATTGTATTCCAGGACACTATATATATATATGTACATGGTATGTCATGTACATGGTGACTTTATCTTTTTGTATCAGTCCAGTCATAGACTTAGACGTGTTATTTCTACTCAAAAAATCACATAGGAGAAAATAACTTTGTGCATTGCACTGAGTACTGTACCACCCCAGAACTGCAGCTGGGTAATTTGCAGCTCACTCTCAGGTCTGAAGGATTACAGTGACAGGAAGAGAAATTAAAAAGGTTGTCTCACAGACCTGTCAGTTTCTTTCTTACAGAAAACACTGCATCTTCAGGGTTGAACAGTCTTCGCACATAAATCTTAACAGCTCTGTAAACATCTGCATGATGGTTCATCAATTACCCTTCCTTGCCTTCTGTCACCAGCAAATTTTGGGAAGTCCTTGTTTCACTCACTGGAGAGTGATTTTTCTGAAATAAAAGTCTATGTCATCTCTTTGTTCCCCATGTAGAAGTAGAATGAAAGAAACATGGCTAGTTGTTAATCTAATTAATTGCCTTACCAGAGACTTTTCTTCCTCCATTTTAAATGCCCTTTGCTGAATTTCACTAGCTCCCTGAAGTCTTTCACATTTGTCATTGCTCAGTGCTTTGAAGCTGCACCATAATGCAAGACAGGGCAGAGATATTGATTCCACAACCAGCCATCCCAGGATGGCTTTTTGAAGCAGCTGTATATACATTAAGTCCTAGGGACAAACCTTACTTTTTTTCCAAAGGGCAGCTTTGAGTCTGATTGTGACCTCAAGACTGTCCACATAAATGAGAAATTATTTCTATTAGCACTGAAGAACAGCTGAATTGGAGGCTGGGTTTAGTGAGATTCACACAAATCACTCATCACCCTTTCAGGCAGGACCCTTTCAATCCTCATTCTGTACAGCAGATAAGCAGCTAGCTCACATCACCCTGACCTGCAGCAGGGGTTTCTAGACATAAGAAAAGAGGTGGGGGAAGGAGAGAGAAACAGAATTATGCACAGAGAACCCTACCTGCTAGTCAGGAAGAAAAGACAAATCAAACAAAAAAGATCCGTGACCCAGAGGAGGTTCTCACATTACCATTTACAAAATGTTACAGCTTTGATCTCTAATTCACGTTCTCTTATTCCTCCTCCTCTTTTTACATCAATGAGCAACTGTTATCCCTTATCTTACTTGGAGCTAGAACTGTGAGTCTGGGGAGACCAGATCTTTGCAAAGTGCTTTAGCCTTTTGTGGCAGCATTAAAAAGACAGATTTCCATAACTGCATTTTTCTCTGGGAGCAGGATTCCTTTCCTGATGCAGCAGGTAGTGCTAGCCCTCTATCATAAGGGAGCACTCAGAGACTCTGGACTGGAAAAAAGTGCAGAGTATCAATACATATATTTTAAAACCCAAGAGACCCACTTCCCTCTTCTCTTATTTTAATGTAACTGATAGAGTTTCCCAGGATCTTCTAGAATAACTCAAAACCCCAAACAGTGCTTTTTGCTTTAAAGTCCCCAAAACCAAAAAAAACCCAAAACCTTAACTAATCAACCAACCAAAAAACAACCCCCTCACACCTGCAACTGAAATGTTATACAAAAAGTAACCTCTTTTTCTTTAGGACTTGCAGGGCCAAATTCTGCTTAACACGGCAACCCAGGCAAAGGCTGAGAATCAGTGAGTTTGACCCCTGGCATTTTATTCTCTGCAACAATCCAGCAAAAGGTCACGCTTACAAAGATGTGCCTATTTCATCTGTGATATGGTTGCACAAATAAGCATGGGAGAGAGAACGGGAAAATGTCAAGAGAAGAAAATTTTCTGAGAGTCGACAAAATTCAGGAAAAAATATAGTGAGGATAGATTTTGTCTGAAGAGGGGCTAAACAGCCCTCATTTCAAATAAGAATGTAAGATATTTGATTTTCCTGCTGATTCCTTTATGTTGTGACTTTGAAAGCAAGAGGAAGGGTATACAATGCAAGGGGGCAATGTTTCTTCTCCTATTACACAGGAGCTATTCAAGGAAGGAGAGCAAATGAGCTCAAATCTATGCTTCACTGCTCACAGCATTTGCTGACTGGCAAAGCTACTGAGTGAAAAGGTTTAGAGGTATGACATCCACTGGCAAGGAGGAAGCTCATCATCTGCCTCCCTTGCAGCTGCTGATACTCAGCAAACACACTCCTCCTCTGATGTCAGTGGTCTAAATGAGGGCCATATTCTAACTGATAGTTTAATCTCAGGAAATCTCTGCTGAATTATTAACGAGGCTCTGACTCCCACAGCAACTGCACACAGCTCCTCAAGCACAGAGGAGATTCACCAGCTTCTGATTCAGGCAGGGAAGAGTCTGCAGCTATTGAACACTGCCGCAAACTTACTTTCAAGACAGATCTGCTTACATCTGTTCATCACTACCGTGAACCCTCACTGAACAGAAGAATATTCTCCAGTCCCTCAAGAAATTCGAGCTGGGCTATGTCAGTAATCATTACTAAGTGAACAAAATGCCATCTTGAATAAAAATACTCAGAATAAATGAAAATACTATAACAGCATTTCATCTTCCCCTTTACTGTCTGGAAAGCTAAAATCTCTTCAGCTTTCAGAGTATCTTGTGGATATAATAATTTTATATATCAGTGGAAGACTTGTTCATTACTCATTTGCCTCTATTACCAAGTGAATTTTTTTAGTCCAAAAGCCAGACATCCATTATGCGGGCTGCTAAATGATTTACACTGACTGAGCATGCCTGGTATGCGGCTCTTGCAAATTTTATATGCTGGCAGTATGGAGAATTAATGCTTGCTGATTATGCTCCAAATAGCAATGAAACCAATTACCTAAGCCACTAACTCCCAGCAAGGAAGCCAGAAATGCAGCTATTACTTCTGTACCTTAAAGTAATATTTTCTGTTTGGATCTAAACTACAGTAATTTGAAGTAAATGGGAGATTCACGTTAGTGAAGAACACATCCACTAGTTAAAATCACCTCTTTTAATAATCATTGTTAATTCCTTATGCTCTAGAGTTTGTATTCCAGCCTAAGGCTTTAACCCACACCTGGTAAAGTAGACAAGAATCCAGCTACTCTGGGAATCTGAGTGACTGCCAGTTTGTAGTTACCAAGATAAGAAGCCTGGAAAAAAGAGTAATTTTCAGAGAGCAACATAAGGACACTTCTTAATCATCTTGTGGTGAAAACATGACTTCTATCATCCAGAGAGCCAGAATGAACTTTGGTATGAGGAATGAGTACTAATGATTGCAGAAGAATCATCCAAAAGGATAAAATCTTGGCCAAAAATAATATGTGGAGGTTACTTAGTCAAAATGTTTTTCACACAGGGCTAAGTCCATGGGAGATATTGAGATCCTGGGTCTTGTCCACTTGAGGGTCAATGTGGATTGAGCGATCACATCTCTGTCTCTGTTTCCAGTGCTCTGCCACCGCCATGGGAATGACATTTTTTCCATGTCACAATGGAACTTTCCTTGTGGCAACATTTCAACATTGCCCATTATCCCTTCACTGCACACAGCTGGGCACACCAGCTTTGTACCCTGTAACAGAGCAGAGCCATCACCACAGGCACCCCATGCAGAGTAGTGACAGCAGCAGGCCTGGGATATGGGTGCAAGACCAAAAGGACATTACCACCACAGGAAACAGCTGCAGTTCTACAGATTGGGAGCAGCTACAGATTTAGCCAGGAGCTTCACTTAATAGCTCATATTGCATTTCAGAGTTCTGACGCACATGCAATTGACTGACGTCACCACACAGCCCTGCATCCAACATGCTGCTGAGTCTGTGCTTCAGGGAAGGACTTAAAGCTAGGACTGGAATAACAGGAAAATCAGGGGAGGATGCAGAACAAGCTTATTCTTTTAGGTTCGCAAAGCACCTGTCATACAAAACACTTCTCTTTTTCATGAGCACAAAAGTCACACCTTGTATCACAGAATTACATGAAAAAGCCAAAAATTACCAATATGACTGAAATCATACCTTCCTCCTCTTGTTCAACAACCACACTGTGAAGACTAATGGCTAAGTGACCTTCCATTTCAATCAATAATGAAATTGCTGTCTATAGTCAGTAAGGTTTATGCTCCTGTTCCAAACTTCTAGGTATACCCACAATTACCGTCACCACTACAAACCACCCTGGTGCACACCTCGAGAGACTAAGCACAGATGTAATCTCCTAAGTTTAGCAATATAATTCCAAAATTTTAAAACCAAAATTTTAAAGAAGGATTTTTGATAATTTAGATCTCAAAAAAAATCCTAATTAAAAAAAACAAACAACCCAAACCCCCCCTCTCTAATTAACTCTCTATTTTGCATGTGTGAATCTTTGACCTTCCAAAACTCTCAAATTATTTTTATAGATATTAATGGATAGGGCTAAGCCATACTGTGAAATCCAAGATGAATGCCTGCACCTATCTGTAGGGTTTGGTAATGGCAAACAGTGCTCACTGCTGAAACCGAAGTTTCCCAGTTAGCAAAAGGTACAGCTCCAATTGCATTGAATCAGGCAAAGCAGAAGGAAATTAATTATGAAACTCCTCTTTACAAATGAGATTTGAGGATTCAATTAATATCCCTTTCTCCTGGAAAAAAAGATAAGATTATTTGGAGGATCATTCTGGAGACCAGTTTATCTGCCCATTCTCTTACCTGCCCTACATCTTTCAGCCTACTTTGTGCAGTGGCTAAAAGGGATGATATGAACAGATGGCTGTTTGCTCTGATAACTGTGTCTGTTACTAGTCAGATTAATTGGTTACAACCCAGTTAAAGATTAGAGTCTGGTAAAATGATACCAGCAGTCCCTCAGTTACTCTTTACTGTCCATATGAAGAAAATAAAATACACTGGTAAGAATGAAAATGGAATTTCAATACTTGCTAGGGATTATGCAAAACACATTGCCATAGAAAAAGTATAGTATTTACCGTTCCAGACTACGATTTTAAAGAGCATAAAATTTACAGGAACATGAAGGTCAAATAGAGGTTTAAAGATCCAAGATGTTCTTGTGGATCAACAAATCAGAACAGTATCAGTGTCATGATTATTTTTCATTTATCCAGGCCTTTGGCATCAAGCTGCTTATGAGACTTAGGGGCTGCAGCAGTATCTAATTTCATACCTCTTCTGATTACATTGAGAAGAGATTCCCCGTCAAACAACTGGGAACGTGCCAGGAGACTGAAGCATTGTACTATACTCACTGAAGAGGAGATTGGGTTGACATCAGTAATTATAACCCTCAGTGCATGGCAAGATAATGGCAAAAACCGTGCAAGGCAATCAATAAAGAATGAAAGGACGAGAACATAAGTAGGGCTCGCCTGTCCGATTATCCAGGAAATAGACACCGGCTCACAAACCTGATTGCACGCTCTGAGACTGCGGGATTGATTACCAGTGGTTATCAGGGAAGTGCAACAACTTCCGTAGAGCGCTTGACACAGAGCTGCAGGGCACTGCGCTTTAAAAGGCAGCACTTATCCTGCAACAACGAAAGCACAACACATGCACTCAGAAATGGCTAACTTGGCAGACTCACAAAGATGCTGGGGAAACATTATCAGCTGAGCCAGTTTCTAGTGGGGTTCAGTAGGCTTTCATTCTGGGTACACAGCCCATAAAAAGAAGTCTCGTCCTCCCTCTTCTATGAAATAAAACCGTACCTAGCATACATGATTGTACATCTGATGCATACACATGTATGTTTAACATCCTGAGACTGACAAAGAGTAAAATAACTTAATAATAAGTAAGTTCAGCTCAGTAATACATAGCACTCAAGCAAATGCAATACAATAAATGTTAGAATAGCAAGCATAAGCCTTGCAGGACAACAGTATATTCTAGAAAGCAAAGAACTTGAAAAGAATTTTTAAGATAAAATTAAGAGACTACAGACACATCTGAAGAAGCACAGTGAGTGTGCAGCACAGTCTCTGTTTTTGCACTGTGCTGCAGGGGAAGGTAGCAGTGGAAGAAGAGCTTGTTTCTCAGATCTTCGATTAAGCACTTGGGAGGAGGTTTAAACCACAAAGAAAAGTTGAGAGCTCAAGAAAATTGTAGGAGAGGCCTACGGAGCTCCAGCTGTTTGGGCTATCAAAAGGAAGACTAAAGAAATTAATCAGTTACAGTATATAAATCCTTCAAAAGGAGAAAATTAAATTAGAGAGATCTTTAACACAGTAAAGAAACACACACACACACACACACACTAGAAAAACTCTGTAGTTCAAGCCAAGAAAAATAATTTGTGAAATCAGACAAAGGTGTAATCTACAAGGTGATTAACCAAAGAAGCAAGGTACCCAGGGAAAGTTTTTTCATCTTTGCTTGGTGTTTACAAATCAAGACTTGATCTCTTCATGGAGAACAGAAGCTTGAGTCTGTCTCTTCAGACTAAGGGGGGAAAACATTGAAATTCTACCAAAAGCACCAGTTCTCAGCCTGTGGTGCTCACCTGTAGTTTACTTCAGAAGTTGCATGGTCTTGGTCTCGCTCACAGTGCTGAGATCCAGCTCTTCTATCAGTCACCAAGACGCCGCTAAGATTCATCCTCTCCCACCAGCAAGTCTCAGGTTTCTTTACTTTCCTCACTCCACGCACCTTTAAGCAGGTTGGTGAGCAGGCATGACCATTTATTAATGCATGTCACGAAAGACAAAATTTCGTTTCCAAGCAGATACCTAAACCCCGAGTGAAACACACATCACCCTCGCAATAAACAGCTCTAACATAGACTTTAAACGGCTCTCAACCCCAGCCTCATCTCTTACTCTGCTACACTGCCTGTGCCATGCCCTCCGTGTGCCTCGTCCTCCCTTCCTCCCACGTAAAGTTCGGGAATTGCGGGGATTCACACGCCACGGCTGCCGGCCAGCGGGGAACGGCCCTCGGCCGCACGCCCGCCGCGAGGCCTCTGGCGCCACCCAGCGGCGGTCCGGGCGGGCCGGGCCGTGAGGGGCGGGCTCCGGGCCGCCAGCCTGGTGCCCCCGTAAAGCAACATTTTCCTAGCAGCACCTCCCCAAAGAGCCGGCAGCAGCCCTGTGGGGGCGTTCACGCCCCAGGAGCAAAGCCCCAGGGCCGCCCAGGGCCAGCTGGAATAGAGCTCGGCTGCAGCACACTGCCACACCCCCTTCGCTAATTAACCCTTGGCCAGGCTCTCCTCTCCCCTTAACGAGCAGGAGGGAAAAAACCTCCCAAGTGCTCTCCGAAGAGCTCCGTCAATGCCATCTGCTAGCGGGAGGCGATGCGGAGCGGCCGCCTCTGCTGGCTTTCCGTGACCTTTCTCGTCGCCGAGGCTGCAGGCGCCCGTCAGGGCTGCCCGGGGCAGCCGTGCCAGGCACAAGCTGCGGAGTTTACCTGTTGCTAAGCATGAAGCAGCCAAATCGAGTTTTCTCAGCTTTCCCTTCTCTCAGAAATTCACTGGGGGGAAATGGTTTTCTTTTAGTTCTAGTACTCAACCCAAATTTGACAAAAAAAGTCTAAGGCAGCCCCTCCTGTGCCCCCAGCTGTGAGAGCTAGGCCTGCAAATTTGATATATAATTTTTAAAAATGCAATTTTTTTTTCTCAGAATGTCTGCCAAAGCTTAGCGGTAGGACCACACTGAAGAGAGTGCAACAAAAAGATGCAGTAATATCTTCAGATGTCCTTGGATACATTGCCTCTTTCAACCACTTAAGTGATATAATGAGTTAAATGAAAGCATGTGTGGGGTTTTTGGTATTACAGAGCTGCTGCTTACACTAGGTGAGCTAACTCAGTGTTTAATGTAATGTGTCAACCTCTTGACTCTTTCAACATCTGAAAGAACTAAGCTATAAATTCTAATAATGACTAACCTGCAGACTTCAAACTTGTTCTGAATTGGCTCCTCTTCTCTGTCTTTTCCATTCGAAAGGCACAGCCTTTGCTCAGTCTCTTCCTGGAGTATCCTAAATCCTCGTGCTGCTTCCCCACCTGCAGCACCAGCAAGCCAAACCCTTCCTTCTCTTATGTCTCCCTACCTCTATATAGTTCCATCATCTCATGCTACAATATCACTTTGGCATAGTTTTGTTTATATCTTGTTTTGACAGCAACGAACTCATCATTATGCTCAGGAAAGACAGCATCTCAGTGTTTCACAGTTGCTTTGTTTTGTACATCCTGTAATCTCTATTACAGGGGTTTTTTGGTTACTTGCAAAGTGATCTAATAATCTTATTGCATCGTTTTCCTCGGGCCTTCGCAAAGCCTTTGGCTTTTTAGAATCCTCTTTCTAAATCCTGAAAATAGCTTTTTTCTTAGCATTTCTGTTTGACACTTGCTTTTTGAACTTTACAAGTGTCTTCCTTCTGAAGAAGGAAATGCAATTACGTGCTCGGGAGCAGCCTGCCCTCATCCATCTGAAGGGACAGCCTGCTGTGCTAAGGAGCATTTTTTGTAAAGCTATTTTTCTATTGGCTTACAGTGTCAATGACCCAACAACAACTGGCAAAGGAGCTGTTTATTAGGTCTCTCCCTTGCAAATTGCTATTAATCGGCACACATACCTTGTACCCACATGAAACCTTGCTTGGTGGGCCGTGTGGGTGGACCTGAGCCTGCATTCCTGCAAATACTTGAGGGCACAACCTAGTCACATCCTTACAGTTAAATGTTGTATTAAGACACATTTGAGAAAAGTGTACATTTCAGCTAATTTTTGTCTCAGTTTTACACACCTTTAAAAGTATTGCCCACCTTGTCATCTCTTGTTTATTCGGTTGCCACTTCAGTGTTGCAGTCTGAGGGAAGGTCTGCTGGATACTCTCTCAATACACATTAGGCAAGAGCAAGTAATAAATTGAGTCATGGAAACCTCTTTGGTAGGATGTCTCTGGAGGTAGGACAAAATATCATGTGTCCTACATCTATAAGAGAAGGGCTCAAAAAGGTGGTTTTTAATTTTGATTGCTTTAAGGAAAACGAAGATGGGTTTGATACATGTCTGACTCTTAGAGTTGCTAAGCATGTAATAATACCCCCACTATGCAGAGGAAGCTGAGACTCGTACATATCTTCAAGCCCATGTACAAGAGCAGTAGCACTGCATTCCAACACTGAACTTGTTATCTCTAGCGCTGGTTTAGAGATGGAGATTGGAACCTTGATTTCACTTAATACATGACTGACAGTGCCATTCTAACATCAAAATCCTCCATCCGCATGCTTTTAAGGAATGAGGAGCCAGAGCCTGTCAGGTGGATTAGCCATATGTCAACTCCCCAGTGCACTACTGCAGAGCCATTGTTGATCTGAAAACTTGATCTCAGGCCAAAGGGAACAATTATATAACCTAGATAGCTGAAAGGTGAATAGTATAAAAACAAACAAGAAAGAACAATTATCCTTACTTACACATGTGTACAGTTTACTACAACTATTAGGCAATCAAGACTGTCATATAATTGTCTTTTTTTAAATTACAAAAATGATGGAAAGGTTGCAGTAATTAAAAAGTACAGGCAATATGTTGAAAGGTGATAAATTATATAAAGGCAAAGTGAAGATGAAGCAAAATCTTTACAAGTATTTATTTAATTGCTTCTCCACAATTTAGATAATTTGTGTATTTGCTGTTTGTCCATTCCTGACTGCTGTTATCAAGCCAGTGTGAAATTGGTCAGAGGGCCAGAGAGCTGTAACAAGAACTTGAATTACCAGTGTGGAAGATTACTTTAAAAATTTGTGTCAAGTCCCAGAAAAGCCACAGGAATGAAGCTCTTCACCAAAACAGATTACATGGGCAAGTTCTATGGCAGATGCCTGAATTGTCATGAACATCCAAAGCAAACTTTGGAAAACTGACAACAGAAGATAAAGGTCCACTAGCATTATTCCTCCCACATGGTTAAAGGAGACAAACGTGCAATTAATTCAGCTTATTTATTAGGACAGTGCCTAGGGCCCCTCAAGGTGGGGCCTCATTATGTTAGGCACATAAAAGCAGAACAAGCCTCTGCCCCAGAAAGACTTATACAAGTATATCTCCTTGAACAAGGCAAGAGAGAGGAGGATGAAATATAAGCTGAATGAAATAGCTGTCAAAGGGATGTTAAGATAATACTCTAAAGCACACTGGAAATTATTCTAGGAGGAAAGTGTCTACCTAGGTAGTTTGAAAGGTCAGCCTTTCCATACTGCCCTAAAGAGATCCTCCAGAGATCTGCTACAGAGCTTGTAGCCACTGTCAAATTCCACAGGAAGGTCTCCAGTCCATAGTAAATTCTTAGGCCCTGCCTGATCCTCAGGGCTGATTTCCCACAGAATTATTCCTGGGAAGCTAATGGTCCCTGTGTTTCAAGGGTCCTGGCATCAAGTCTCCAAACCTACATGCAGTTAAATACTCAACATCTGGACATACACTCTTGTACCTATTGACTCTTGAGGTATTATTTGCAACATATGGCTTGCAACCAATTTATTTGTATTTGCAGCTTCCTTGGATTTTCTTTTCTTTTTTTCATTTTTTCTTTCCCCTCAGAGATGCCCCAGGTTGCACAGCTTTCTAGCACTTTATGTGCACATTTCTGAAATTATTTTGGATTCATGGGACTGCTCCTCACTGGCACAGGCAAATTCTTTATGATAAGTACTCTTAGTAATAATATTTGCTATTTTTCTGTTCTTCCATATTTTCAAAGCATTGAACAAATTAACTATCTGAGCTGCTAGAAAAGCTCTTCTAGCAGCATTTCAGATTTCACAAACCTATACATTTGTTCTGTGGCCAAACTGTCAAGACACTGCAGTTCAGGTACAATGGTAACCTTTAGCTGAGAAATATCAGACTTGACATTGTCTCCACTTCGACGTTGTCTCCACTTCAGCATGTGTGTATGCATACACAACCCTGTAAGTTAGATGTGTGAGTTATCCAGCTGAGGTCACAAACAGTGGACACTATAACTGGGGTGGGGGGGCAGTTATATATGGTGCATAAAGACTGATTTCAATAAGAATAAGACTTGGTTTGGTTTAACGGCTAAGTAGGAAAGGACCCAAGCAAAAGACTAGTTCAGAGGGTGTTGTACACAATTTTGACTGTAAAAGCTGGTTCCGATCTGGAGGTAAAATGGCTGTCAGGCCTTCTTGCCAACGTTGAC
Source organism: Anomalospiza imberbis (assembly GCF_031753505.1). Lineage (NCBI taxonomy): Eukaryota > Metazoa > Chordata > Aves > Passeriformes > Viduidae > Anomalospiza > Anomalospiza imberbis. Next base: position 16,886,077 of record NC_089684.1, read on the forward strand.
ATTAACAGGAAGCACGGAAGCCAACGGATTGCGTGCTGGCCTTGAACTCATAAAGCCTGTGGCCCGCGAGCTGCTGGCTGAGCGACATGAGGTGTACTTCACTTCCCAGCACTTCTCTCTCCTTTCCCATCCATTGCTACTCTTTTAGATCGTGAGCTCATACATAGAGAAGCTGTTTTCTTATTCCATCTATGAACAGCAGAGCCCTGAGCTCAGTTGGGCCTCTAGGCACCAGGTTAATATCTATAATAATAGCGTGGTACAAAAAAACAAAGGCATAACAGTTTCATGACGGAACGCATCTCAGATGAGTTAATGGGTGCAAAGCACTTTGAAGTTGAAAGGTTCTGCAGCGTGTAAAAGCTGAGCATTGCTTTCATATGGATTTGTTGATCTCAAGGACTCAGGAAGCCACTCCAAACGTGCCTCTACTCAGCAAAGTGCTGAGTGTGAATCCCTGCTATTCACTCCATTCTCCAAATGGAGTAGTATGTCCAAGAAATTCCTATTTGAAGATGTCATTAAGAAAACCCATGTCATTATAAGCAAATATCTTAAGTTTTAGCACCTCTCTATATTAAAAACAAGCATCCCTGGGGAAAAATGCAAATAGGTTTTTCACAATCCTGCTGATTTTGGCATTACCCCTTCTCCACTGCTTTGAGTCACTCTCACTTTCTGGTTCTCCTACATTAGGTTGCCATGGGAAATATGAAAAGAAAAAGTGTTACAACCTGCCAACAGATTGACATGAATCTTATTCATTCTGGCTCCTGAAGCTGAGTTGACTTTCCAAGGTTCACTGAAGCCTAGCTGATCCCTAGCCAGGAATAAATGGCATTTTGTGACTCTATCCAGGCGTGCTTGGCTGAGCTCTTTCTGAGGCTGAAGCTGAGACCCAGCCCAAACATTCCTCAATAGATTTGAGACCCACACTGCTACTTTGGATCATGCTTGCTGTAGTTGCTGTCATACCTCAGCACTCCTTTTAGAATATTAAATACTGCATTTCAAGGGAGCAGTTTAGCTCAGGATTGAGGACCTGTCTCATGAAGTGACACACAGGCACACCCAGTGGTGGTCCCAGAGCTCATCTTCTGACTGAGATAGGATGCAGCAACTGAGCAAAACACCCCCTAAAGAAAGCAGAAGAGTGACAGGAAAACAAGGGACTACAAAGAGCAGCTTTGAGCCTAATTTTGGTAGTTCTGCATAATTTCAAGTCTTCTGCCCCTTTTGTGTATGTATTACGATAGAAAATCACAGTGATATGCACGCTTACGCATGCATCTACCGGAAAGGAGAAGAGCTGTAATTAAACACACCTGACTGACACCCACTGTCCCCACGGGCCGTGTCCCCTCCCACGGCCACCGCCATCCTTCCGAAGCCGGTGCCACTAGATGGAGCTGAGAAACAAAATTCCTCCCAGGCCATGTGCACAGCTGCATTGCCTAAGTCTCAAGTTGCAACTTGTTTTTTGCTTACTGGGCACTAATGTTGTTTCCCTGGACAGTTGATACAGGGACAAGCTGTGGCGAATTGTCATTGAGAGATTGCAAAACCACTCTCCCCAGCCACGCTGATTCACCCTTAGCGGAGGATGATGTCAGTCTGGGCAGATTTGGCAGCCAAAAATGAGTTTGGGAAATGAAAGGAGGGGCTTCTGCATGGCCCACAGTTTATGGGGTGGAAAAGCCATCTCTGTCATAACTTATTTTGATTAAGTAGGGAACAGGGAGTTCGGCAGCCTCTGCCCTTTTAGTGAAAACCCTTCTGCTCATCAACAGCCTCCCGAGAGCCTGGGAGACTGGAGGAAAGCATCTCTGCTTTCCCTGTGGTTACCTTTCCAGCCTTCCAGATGATCCGGTGGCAGCAAATGGGACACAAAACTGCTTGCCGTCCTTGTGGAGGGATTCCCTAGGAAAAGCAATTGTAAAATAAAACCCTATCCTCATGGTCTGGACGGAGCAAAAATTTCAGGGTAACAATCAAAATGCAGGCACACCAGGTGGCAAAGCACCTGTCACACCCATCCTGCATGGGGAGTGGTGCTGAGAGGCTGAAAACTGGCTCAGTGGAAATATGCCGCCCTGGGACAACCCACTTGAAAAAGTGACACTACCAGGTCTTGTTTACACAAAAGCATTGGCTGCTGTGCTCTGTCTCCATTTCTTTGGAGGCAGGCAGGCTTAAGTCTATCCTGCTTTCCACAGTGGAAGGGTTATCCCACTGTAAAGATGTTAGAATCATCCCATTTATTTTGTAAACTACTTTACTTATCAACGCTACCATAACTAAACAATTGTGGTGGTGGGAAATCTGCTTTGTAATTCTTTAAGATGTTATAAACAGAGGAGATAAATGAATGCAGAAACAAAAGGAGGAAAAGGTAACAAAAAATATTAGCAAATTGGGTAATTGTAACATCTAAAAAATTTTAGGATGCAGATTGCCAGGCTAAATTTTCATTTTATCTGTTGACAAATAGAATGGACTGCAGTGAGCGAGGAGCAGAATGCAAACACAACCACAGCATGTAACATTAAACATTATTTAGGTTTTGTGCTAAAATGGGAATAGATGGGAATGTGTTATGTGTTAAAATGGGAATAAATCTGGATTACAGCGAGCCCAATATAAACCGGAGAAACAATGTAAAAACAGAACCAAATCTTAGAACTTTGAAATACACTTCTACAAATTACATGGCCATGTGAGAAAAAAATTATTAGTAAACCATGGAATGAATCTGCAAATATAGTGTTTCTGTCCAAGTCTAACTGTATTATCCAAAATAAGCCTATTTTTGCATTTACCTAATCAAGTGCATCTAACTGCAAAGATAGAGTGTATCATCTCTTATTTTCATTATTCCACGTGTGTGCCATAACTTCAGTTTAAGATTACTCTAAAATGAATGCTTTCTTCATCCCAGCTCTTTAAGTGGCAAATCTGCAGGCAGACACCACTGAGGTGTTTTAACCATACATTATGCAGAGTGGGTAGTACAGCAATAGGTTTCTCTAATGGCAGCCAAGCAGCTAAGCAGTTGGAAGACCACATGCTGAGGTGCTTTGCAGTCAAGGTGTGTTAAAGCTGCAGGAAAGGGTGTGGTACACTCACAAAAGTGTGTCCATGGCCAAGGTGTTCCCAGGAACGTGGGGTGAGTCACCAATGTCACATTGCTTAGTTGCCTGTGACAGGTGACATTTGGTAGCTGCATTATTACTAAAGAGAAGTATGAGTGAGCCTTGCTACATGCAGGCACTGAAGTGTGATGTGAGCACCTGATGCTTTACAGAAAGCCTCAAAGGGCACACAAGACTAAAGCTGTAACATCATAGCCTGATAGAAAAAATGGGCCCTCTGTGCCTGGTAAGCAGCTGTGAGGAGATTAATAAATTTGAAGAGTCTAGCTATATATTACCCCACTGTAATGAACAGAAATAGCTTTTTAATAATTTCAAAGCTAATTTGACATTTAATTTCAGAAAGCAAATCAGTATCTGCTGTAGCTGAAATTTTATGTTGGGAAGCTGTAAAAGTAAAACTTATTTTTTCCTACCTTATTGGGCTTTAGGCAAACTTAGATGGCATCCTTAGCCAAGGGTAATTCATCCTTTGACTTCAGCTGTGCTTTGCTGACAGGCAAATGGAAGCTGTGGTGTGTCACTGTCACATTAAAGCCTCCTTGGCTGTGCAGAGGTTTCCCAGGTCCCACATTGCACCATTCCCTGTGCCACCAAGGAGGCTTCCCTCCAGACCTGCCAAGGCTTGTCAGCCACCCAGCATGCTCGCACACTGGCCTCTGGTCAGGACTTCCAGTTCTGCTGTGGCACCTTTTGGAGAAGGAAAACTCAGGTACCTGTGCAAGCCCAGCCCATCACACCTGTGGTGCTGGGGGAGCTGGACATAGATGGCCCTGAGCCCCATGCACCCCGGCTGGACAGCCATGGTGACTCTGCAAGAGCAGGTGGGTCACAGGGCTCAGCATACCAAAGCCTGCCCCAAGCACAGACGTGGCCTGAGAGGATTTGCAAGATTTGCCTATGCCCTGTAAGATACATGTGGTCACCTTGCACTTTCGGGGGTCCTCTCTGGCTCCTGAACTCCCCAGTTTTATTGGGCCTTGGAGCAGCTAGCACATGGAACCTCACTGCCCAAAAGCCCAGTTCAACCGCGGCTTATGGTGCATATGGAGAAGACCCTCCTTCATCCTCACAGGCACAAGGGGATGGTGGCAGCATGGCACTGACCCAGAGACAGAGCCATGTGAGTATCCCGTCAGAGGATCCCCAACTCCTGGACCCTCAAACCTGATGTTTTCTCCTGCACATCCAGGCTGCAGAGGTGACAACGAGCACTTTCAGCCACTGCTGGCCTGCTTGCTTTCCAGTGCTATGGAGACCATGTTACTGACATAAATCCGAGCTGAATATAGCCTCAGGCTTCAAGTCACATTAATCCTACTACAAGTTCATACAGTGTGGTGCAGCCAAGGAGCTTCATGCAAGAAATGGAAGAGGGGGGAGAGAGAAATAAAAAGGGAGCGGAGTGGTTGGCACCTGTGCTAGTGACATGGCAGAGACCAGTTGGAGGGTTTCTGACAGCGAGTTTCAGATCACCTTTCATTTCAAAGGCAATAATGTCCATGAGCTGCAGAACCTTACCCTGACTCGTGCATAAAAAAATCATGCATTAGTTTTGTTGTTCAAGGATCTTGCATCTCTGATGGAGAATGAAAGAGGAGAGCTGGTGAGTCACAGCATGCAGGGAGAGGTGCAAAGGAACCTGGTGTGTCTGTTTCCACCCAGAGCCCCTCACAGCACAGCACAGCACAGCGCAGCTGAGTACAGGGCTTACTGATAGAGTAAGCTGAATGGAAGGTACTTTTTTTTTTTCCTGAAAGGCAGTGGTTTGTGCTGGGAGCAGAAGGGAGAGAGCCTCTTTCAGCTGGGCAAAGACTGTTAACACCACCAAATCCTTGTCATATGGCCGTAGTTCACAGCACCTTCCAGTTAGTTATGGAACTGGGCAAATGAACAGGCTGAACTTGCCTACTAGCTGATGTGAGGAGAAAAAAGACTAATAAATCCCTTGTCCTCTGACAGGTTTGCACTGGTCCAAACTGATGTCTGGGCTCAGGTAGCATCTCTTGAGTCCACCCACTGATGGGAATAACCAGGGCACAGAGACATTATAACCACTGCCTACACACAGGCAGCTGGGACAGGGAGATGTAAAAGCAGTCTCTGCCCCATGGTAGTCACTGGCCAAAACTGTGAGCCCAGCCAGTCACAGGGGTAGCTGTGCTGCCAGTGCCAGACTGCTGCCATGCCAGTCCTCTTGGAAACTGGAGTTCAGTTGGGAAAAGCACTGCTCCTTGGCTGGGAGACAGGAAAATTTGGCTAAGAACTGCTGGCACGTGAGAAGATTCACCAGGATGAAATGGCAAAGCTTTGCTTTGACTCTGCTGCTGAGCTTACAGGTGACACTGAGGAGAGTTGAACAATCTGGAGACAGAATGACTTTTTAGGTCTGTCAGAAACAACAGTTTTTGTCTCAGTTTTTTTTCTTTGTCTGCCAAACTCCAAAATCAATTCTTCAGCCAGGAAAGATGTGAGGTCAGGTGTCTTTTCTCTGCCTGTATATTACTATTGACACTGTTCACCACAGTTTTAGCCCTAAACATGGTGTTGTTTTTTCCTCCCTGCCTCTTCTACTCTGCTTTATAATCCCCACAACCAGTTCCTGCACTTACCAAGGAGCTGTGTGTCCTCCTAGGACAGACAAGAGATTGGTTTTAAGTACAGTATCTGTTAGTTATTGTTTACAGTGAAAGCTTCAGCTTTGACCACAGACGGATGCAATGGCTCTGAGTGTTGGAGAATGATGAATTAACATAAATCTCTCAGTCATTTCCTTGTGTTCATCTGCTGTACATGCAGGCTCCAGGCCACAAGCTCCAGTAAAGCCTTCAGAGACAGACAGCAAAGGGAGATATGAATGACACACACACCCAGTTATGGCAAGCTGCTAAAATTAAAGCTGGTAAGTGTAGTGTGAGATGCCCTGCAGGTAGCAGGGTGGTGTCTTTTTCGTAGGACCCTTTCTCTGAGTAACATTGAAAGGACAACAGCTGTCAGGGAGGCCTCTTGCTGCCCTGCCTTTACATGTGAAAACATTATTTACTTTGCCAAAACAAAGCTGGTGCCTCTCAACAGCAGGAATACTCATGTCTACAAGTGCAAGGCCTGCCTGGCCTAGCACAAGGTATCTGTTGTGGTCACATCCAAAGACCCCAAATCAAGATCGGAGTGGGGCTGTGGTATATGCTGCAAAGCAAAGCACTGATGCAGGAAGTCCCATGCCACAATTTCCATGCTGATGTGGAACAGGACAGGGAGACCAAAAACTGGCTGCAGGTATGGTCATGGCTAATGGCAACTCAATTAGCCTGGAAAGCATGTTCTAGGAACAATTTGATCCTTCAAAATCACTTGTAAAGGAAACCAAACAAACCCTTGTACAAATAAAGCCAGTTAGGTTTAAAGCTATCCCAGTCAGCTCTCACTGTCCCTCATGGGCTCACACAGACTGTCACAGCCTTTGTGGCCCCTCTCTGTGTGGTCAAGGTGGCACAGACTGCTCCAAGCAGCCAGGAGGGCTGTGAGAGCAGGATAAGTGACACTGCAGAGCTGCCACAGAGCACATGCCTGCTGGTACCTCACACAGGGCTCCTTATGCCTTCAGTAACTCTGCCCCCACCAAAAATTGGGTGGAGGGAGCCTAACCCCACACAGCTGCAAGGTGGTTACAATGGGAATGCAAATTAAAGCCACCCATTTATGTAAACTACCTCAAAGTACTGAATGCAAAAGCAGATGCACAGAAACAGAATTGCAATACCAGTTTCAGGCAGGATCCACTGGAGCACCAGATGAATTATATACATATAGGATTTCAAAGGAGAGCATTAGGACAGGCTGAGCTCTGCCCACGTCTTAATGACCTGAATAGATTAGCCTCTCCCTCCTCACTACCTTATGCTATCTGGCTGAGGACTGGCACTGCAGAGATTTTCACCTTCACTTCAGGCCTTAAAGCAGAACTTCAGCTTTGAGGAGAGGGCAGGAGGCAATGGTGTCTCGCTGCATCCCAAGGAGCTCCCACCACCCCGACGCGTGTGGCTTATTTGCAGAGACAAATCCTGGAGCCAGTCTCAAAGTAGGAAACAGGCAAAGTGAAAGGAGAGAGAGCCTAGCTGAGTGCACTTGGGGTGGGCAAGCAAGGACAAGGGTGAACAGTGTCTAAAATGAACCTTTCTCTGGTATTTCTCAGGCATCAGTAGAGGAAAGTGAGAGAAAAGAGAATAAACAAAGGAAAGAAACAATGAAGAAAGAAGTATGATGTTAAATGGATGGAGAGTTTAAACCAAAAAAATACCAAACCATCCCAGGGATTAATGAAGGGCATAGAAGATGCCTCTGCACCTTGCAGTTCCTTCCTTACAAGCTTCTCCCAGATCTGTGAAAGAAGTGCCTGTTGTCCGGTGGGGGAAAGGCTGAGCACGGCTCCTCACAGCCTGCGCAGGGTTTCCGTGCAGGGCGCGCTGCCCATCCCTGTGCCGAGCAGCTCTGCCCTTCCGGAGCGCAGGTAAATAATCCCACGCGCGCACGCCTTGGGGCGAGTACATTTCTCCTGCGTGAATACAGTTTTTCCAAGTGATTAAGATAGTATAACCAGGAGTAAGGGACCAGATTATACAGCAGAGCTCACAAATTTCCATGGAAGGCCAGGAATGCTGTGCCACAGGTAAGCACTGCTGTCACCTCTTGTTTTTCAAGACTGGTTTCCAAAGGTAGTTTTTGGTTTGCGATAAACAGCCTTGGAGTCACTTCAGATTTATTCTCTGTAGATCATATCCATTGACTGTCCCCTTGTCAGGGTGGTTGGTGTCCTTATGACCCAAGCCTGTAGCCCCTGAGGGAGCCCTCCTGCAGCTACAGCAAACACGCCATCAGGTCTCCTATGTCCTGCATGCAGCACAGAGGGTCTGGATGGCTGCATACAAGAGCCCACCCCAAACCTCCTTGCGAAGCAGCAGAGACTTTTGGGTAGGGCAGACATAGGGCAATGTTAGCATCACTTAACCCAAGCAGGCAGGTTCAGATGAGGCAACCTGACACAATCTGTGTTTTACCTCTCTCTATGCCAAGAAAAAAGTGCAGCTGTTTGGGTTCCCATGGCATTTATTTTATACCCTTTTATCCTAAGCTCTGTGTTCTTTCATGTAATAAACAAATCACAAGTCTTGTTTTACATATCTTCACACATGAAATCTCTTTCCAATTCTTCTTATGCTTGTCTGAAAAGTGCCTGGCAAACTGCTGCATTAAATAAAATTAATTCAAGGTTGGGGCTTCTGTATCCAGAGCCCTGAGGTTTTATAGAGCTTTCTTTGTGCAACTTCTATTTCTGTCTGATTAAGCTATCTAATTCTCAGAGGTTAAGCTATCTTAACTGACTGGATACTGAAGCATTTAAAATGTAAACGCACTGAGTTTTAATCACAGTCTGCAGACTACACCTCTCTCTCCATCTGTATATATGTGGGAACTGTTTCCTTGTAATTTCTTGATGTTACACCTGCATCTAGTAGCGTCTCACATGCCACAATTAACCAGAGTGTGCTGGAGTGAAGCACAACGTGTCCAGGTGTATGGAAGTGAAGCTAAACATGCAGATACAGCAGCTAAGTTGACCCCATCTCCTCTCTGTGTCCTGCTACCCTCACAGCATCTTCTGTGTCAATACCCACACCGCTGGCTTGGTCAGGAAACACTGCTGCCAGCATGAAAGTCAGGGAGGGGGACAAAGGCAAAGACACAGCTCCCACAGTAATGCACTTCAGATAAGTGAGAGCTGCCAAGCTCTCCTCCCTCCCTCACTCCCTCCCTCCCAGTACCCCACTGTGATATTCAGAAGTCCTTTGATTTTTACATTTGAGAAAAATCCTTACAGAGGGAGTATTTCCAGTCTGGCATGGTGTGCCCTGGGAAAAGAAGACACACTAGAGCTGTTCTGCAGCTCTGGCCCATAGGGGTTATCAGGAAAGAGTGCAGTAAGCCTGATGCAACCCTCCAAATCCCAGCACTAGGCAGCCCAGGGACTTCCCAGGCCACAGGCGGCATTCTGCAGCAGCAGCTCTAAGAGGCCTCCATAGCCTGCTTTCCCATTAATTTGCCTAATTGGTTTTTGAACCAATGTATAGTTTCAGCACCTGAAGCATCCTATGGCAATGAGTTCCACCAATTAATTATGGCTGGGTGAAAAAAATACTTCCTTCTCCATGCCTTAAAAAAATATCTGCCTGATGATTTCATTTAACACCCCTTGGTTGCCTTACAAGCAACTGCAGCCATTCCTCCTGCTGTTTGTCACGTTGCAGACCTGTCGCAGCCCCGAGTCCTCGCTTTCCTAGGTTAAATCTGATATTCAGTCTCTTTTCATACAGATAGCATTGTGCATCTCTGATCATTCCTGTCATACCTCTCTCTGCCTTTTCCCATTCAAGTGCAGCCTGATTTTCAAGAGTGCCACACACCCACAATCCCGAGGTTGCTCAGTAGGAGCCGAAGGCACTGTGCCCTGCATCCTTTAAAAAATCATATTTGCTGCTGTGGGTTGTGCTTCAAAACTGACTGCAGCCCTCTCAGCAGATGTCCTGGAGGCCACATCGCTAACCCTGTGGAGGGCTGGTAGCACCATGCCTAGCTCCCAAGGCTTCTGCAGAGATCAGCTCCAAAGTGCCAGCCACGGCCAGCTCTGGCATTTGTTTCTTGGCACCTCTGTCACTAAGTTCACAAACAAGAGGTGACTGCCACTACATTTGTATTTGAGATCACAGGGACAATAGAGGTAATGTGTTCATTGAGCAATTGTGTCACCTCAATGAAATATTTATAGGCGCTTGCAATAGAAATATTGCAGATAGGATGAAGAAATTACCTCAGACAGGATCAAATATGCAGAGCTAACTGTAGCTGTGGACTTCTCCCACAAGATAAACAGGTGGCTATGGCCTTGAGGGAAACAGCAGGAAGGGGAATCCTGGCAAGCTATTCCTGTGCCAGGTATTTTTTTGCAGGGCTTTAGTAGGAACTGTGTCTGGGAGTCCCAGGATGGCCTTGCCCCTGCCTGCCTGCAGGAGCCCTGCCTGAGGACAATGCTGCTGGATCCCCACTTCCCCAGAGCCCCTCACCCCAAGCCCTGCACACCATGGGTGGAGCAGGCTTGCACTTATTTTGTGTCAGCAGTTGTTTGGAAACGGGACAGGACACAAATATAGGCACCGGTTTTGAAAGGAGAAGGGGAATGTTTACAAGAGCCCAACACTTAGGATGACTTCCTCTTGCTCCTGAGATGCAGAGGTGATTCCAGTCTTCCATCCCCTCCAAGACAACCACAAGGAAGAAAGACAAAATGTGGGGTAGAGAAAAAGCTATGATTCAAAGCACTGTGCACACCTCTTTGCATCTCTTGGGATAGCAATCCACCAACCACTTCTCCAGGCACTACAACTCCCAGGGGGCTGCAGTGGGCCAGGTCAGAGATTCTTTGCCATCTCTTGGCATTTTACTAGCTCAATGTATAATCCATTTCTCTTTAAGTACTTTGTTTTTCTTAAACAGCGTTGCTATTCCATTCAAAACATAACTCTGTTTATCCAAAACAAGCAAGGGCTGGTATCACACCCTGCCAAATGGCAACCGTGCTGCTGCTGGGTGGCACTTGACAGCGCTGAGCTACAGGTGACAACTCCTTTTTCCACTCAGTGAAACAAGCAAGGATATGCCCATAATAAACCACCACTTATCTATTGAGGCAGAGATTTTTTCCCTCTGGTTGCCAACATGGATTACAGTCTGAATCTTCCTTTTCTTTGCCAAAAAACATTTCCAGACATTTCCACCATTCCTTCTCTGGAGTTATTCTGCAAAAGATGAGCGAAACAATCAAATCATTGGCTTAACAGGAGTGAGACAGCTCTTCTTTTAAACAAGGGATTTTGATTGCACCCTGTTACTTCATCTCTTTAGAATATTCACTAGACAGAGTAATTTTCCTGTCTCTGAACAGTGCTAAGCTGTCAAACTCCTTTTCTCTGAGCAAAAGGTAGTGCAGCATCTTCTCCCCACGTGAATGCTTTTTTTGGAGAATAGAAAAGAAAAGGAGAAAGAAAAACACCCCCACTTCCCCAGTGGTCACTTTGAGGCAAGAAGAAAATCATGTCTGATCATGTAAAGTCCCAGCATCCAGGAATCCCTCCTAGCAGGATTGCCACCCCAGGAGAGCCAGCCATATCTGCAAGTACAATATCAGGAGGCTTATTTAGCTGCTAAAATAACCCCCCCTGCAAACATTCTTCCATTTAGTTTTAAACAGCAGTGGGGGCTGAAATTCAGCCTCAAATTCAGGACGGGGGCATGTGGAGGGTGAGGGATTGGGGCAGAGCAAAAAGAGATTACCCAGAGCCCTCCCTTGCAACCAGCACAGACACTGCCCATGTTGTTTGGTTAATTGGGGAAACAATGTCCTCTTTCAGGGCCTGCAGGTGGCTCGGGGCATTGCAGAAAAGGGACATTATAGCTTTCTATGATAGCGTGGTTGAAAGGTTTGGAGCCTATGTACAAAAAAGCCTTTGCTGAGGGTATTGCTGCTGCATCAAGTATCAATGAAAGCTGCATCTCTGCTGTTATGAATCCAATCACCATAGCAAATGAATGGGAAGCATTACGGGTAGCAAAATAGTATTTCAAGCTGCAATGAACAGCACCCAATTCATCAGTGAATAGCAGGCTTGGGTCAGTGAAAGAATAGCTCTGACTGAAAGAAATATGGAAGAGCCTTGAGCAGTCTGCAGGACCAGATGTGTGAAAGAAGTAACCGAAACTACAGGCACTTCTGAGGTCTCATGTATAGCCAGCTCCAAGCCAGGCAATCTGGCTGGGTATAGAGTCTGCAGCTCCCCATGTGAACCAGTTTACAGGGCCTTTAATATCACTACTCCCTTGTCTTTGGAAATAAGCTTCTCTAAAGAAGAAAAACAACCTGTATGCACAACAGCATTATATCCCTGCAGTTTACCTCCAAATGTCATCGTCAATCTTTCAGAAGCCAAACTGGCATGAAAAACATGAAGGCATTACCAGCATTTTTACAGTTAGGCGAAGTAAGGGCATGTAGTAAAGCCAGAAGCAGCACTTGGATGTCTCAGTTTCCCATCCCTAATCCTGACTATGCTGCTCCACCAGTCCCTGCTCATTTTTAGGATGCTGCAGTGATGAGGGCTGCAAAACCCAAAAGCAAGCCCTGTTTTTTTCCCACCACTGAAGCAGGACAGCCCAGCCTCAGGCTGTTATCGGTGGGTGCCAGGGACCCCTTGTGGGACTGAACACCTGCTTGCCAGCAGCCTCAGCCCACCTTTCCCCCTTGCCAGGGCTCAGCAGGCCCTGTGCAGTCTTTTCCTAGGTGAGTGGGATAAACCTGATGCTGGTGAGACCCTGCTGATGGCACCCTGCCCACATCTACTGCAAACTAAAGGGAGGCCTGAAAGGCCATGTTCTTGGCAGGGAGTTAATAGGGACTTGGGCTCTTGGCCCAATGGCTGCTAGTCCCTGACCTGCTGGGATGCTGTGGGGCTGAACTAATGCCAGGACATGCCCCTCCAGTTTTGCACTGCTTTGGTGTGCACACTGGACTTTTACCCAGAGATTGCTCTGGTTGACCTCTCTGTGGCAGATGCTGTCTTCAAAGAGCGGTGACACAGTCATAGCAAGACAGCTGATAAGGTTTGATGGCTCTTTATTTAGGGGAAATCCTCCTAATGATTGCCCAGGGCAAATAAGGCTCAGAGGCTTGAATTCCCAGAGGAGGCATTGATGCACCAGATCAAAGCCTGCTTCCCCAGCTGTCACCACAGAGGCATCACCTCCAGCCATAACAGGAGGTTATAAAAACAAGGTCTTTCCCTGACACATCCCAGGCTGCTCAAAGAAACCGCCTCCAAAGAGGGGAAGGTGAGAGAGACCCGGCTGCAAGCGCTCTGTGGACTTTAGGTGCAAGGGGCAGGCTCCCAGAAACACTGTGATGGGGGTTCCAGCCCCAGGAATGCACCAGAGCCATGTGGGAGCTGGGGCAGGGCAATACATGTTGCTGGGCTCCACCTGTTTCTTACCTTACCTCCTGTAGGCAGGGATGCATCTGTTTGCTTTCATTGGTACACTTTCACATAAGGGAATTTAAATCCAGAGCACTGTGAGACTTGAGTTTTTAGAAGTTCTGGGAGATAGTTTTTAAACCCATGGGGGCATGGGGTCCTGCTTCTGGTAGAATGATTTCTCTCAGGTGGAGGCTTTCCAAAAAGCCTTGCCACTGCTGACATCTCATAAGGAGCCTGACTGCAAGTGAGCACAGGCTACATCAGCCCACTTGTTGTAACAGACACAGGATTGTCTTGCAGGGCACTTTGTGTTCTCATGATGGTGGCTGCCTCTTGGGCATGGGCTGCCACTGCTGCTGGCACAAATCATGCCAGCCTGGTGTCAGGAACAGCTGTCAGCCCTGTGGAAAACTTGCCTAGTGCAGAAAACGCCAAACAGTTGTGTTAGTTGACATTGCTTTAATAATTTATATCACATTTTATAGCTGTTGAAGTTACAACTCCTTCAAGGTACTTCAGCATGAAAGACAGCAAGGTCCCTGCCTCAGAGACCTTACAGTCTAGTACAGACAGGTAAACATAACAAGTAGAAACATTAAACTTTAGGCAGGGAGTGGGGACAGGCTGAGGGAGTATGTACAGAAATTATCTTTGGCACATCAAAGAGCTGGAAGAAGTCCATCAGAGGAACCTTTAGGCTATTTATGTATTTCAGGTAGATAAAATCATGAATAATTAGTTCCTGCCAAGCTCTTTGCAGAATCAGGACTGAAGCAAAGTTTACAGAGACACTTTCCTGCAAATGTATGGCTTATGGAAGGGGAATACTGAATCCTCCCCAAATTTATTTTACGTTGCTCTCTTTTAACCAGTAACGAGAAAAGAAGTAACAGGCAGCACAAGCACACCAGCATCCTTCCAGGTGTTGGTCTCTGCCTGTGGCTATATGATCACGTTGTTTATTAGCCCAGCAACATCCTTAGCATCTTTCTTTTTTTCTTTCTTTTCACCACAAACTGTATTTTCTGAACTTCCAAGCTACCTACCTCCCCAAAACACCCTATTTCGAAGCCAAAGTTCCCACTCTTTAATCCTGCCCTCCCTCACCATACCCAACCCACGTTGTCTTCACTGAATCATTACTGAAAGAAGGAAGTTACACATCAAAGAGTGGAACAACTAGACCCAGCTTCAACAGAGCTCATTGTTGCCTCAGTTCCTGCAGCCTGACAGTCAACACAGGGGCCGTCCCACCAGTGCCTGCCTGCACCAGCTTCTCTGGACAGGGGAAAGGACTCAGACCCTTCCCTTATAGGCTTTCAAAATTCAAAAATATTGCAGAAACCAAGCTTTCCTGGCTGGAACACAAAGGCAGATAACCCACTTGTGCTACACTGTCAGGCAGTGGGACACTCAGGCCTCCAAGCACCAGAAACAGCCTGGGCACAGACCAGGAGGTGTTTCTAGATTTATTCTCATTTGTGTGGGCTCCCTTGAGCAGACACAGGACATGAGCTCTTTCCATCTCAATGCAAAAATGTATCACCCAAAAACTTACTATATGTAGCAGCACTGTAGCTGTTCCACTGCCAAACAAATCCAGCCAAGACATGTGATCAAATCAGAGAAGAAACCTGTGGGTCCAGAGCTGGAGACCCTTTTCACCAGACTGATGCAGGTCTGCCAGCCAAAGCCCCATAGCCATGATGTGGAGTGCAGGAACAGAAAAAAAGCAGCTCCTGCCCATCCTGCAGCTCCCAGCTCCTGTGCTGTCTCCCTCTCCCTGCAACCCCAAGCACCACAGCAAACAGCTGAATGAAAAAAGTGTTAAATATTCTTTTTAGAAGTGTTTTAAAAAAGTGTTTAAAAAGAAAGTGTTTTTTAAAAGTGTTAACCAACTGCAAAACAACCTGGTGAAAAGCATTGTTTCTCAGAGAGATAAATCCAGTTCATCCCATAACAGCTCCAGCGATCGACTTGTCAGGTTCCATTCTTAATCAGCCCATGGCAGCTAAGTTAGGACTCTTCTACTTAGTGGCAGATAATTGCAAGTGATTCCCACCGTTTGGGTTTTTTTCTCCTGCTGCTGGTTTTCTCTTGCTCAGTTTATTGGTAGCCGTCTCAGTTGTGGTCACCATGAGTCAAGGAGCTTGGTGGCATTATGGTATTTTTGGATGGAGAAGGCTCTTCCCAGATAACTCTGCTTCCCCACAGCCTGACCTCAGGGCACACAGAGATACGTAGGCAGAGCCATGCAACCCAACAAAATCCAGCCATAACAAGGCTGGGGTGGTGAAGGGGCAGACAGTGCATTTGCCTTTGCATGGCTGGGGGCACACAGGGCTATATTGAGAAGCTGCCTCTGCCTTAGCCGCCTGATAAGCTCTGAGATAATTGTGAAATTTCTTTTCCCCTCCTTTCTCTGCTTGTGCTCCCCAGAGACCAGAGACCTGCTCTCCTGAATCAGCTAGATAGGACCACCCTGTCCTTGCAGCTGTCCTGACACCTCTCCCCACCATGGTACCACCCACCGGTTACACAAGCCAGGATACCTCTCCCTCGCCATTCCTTCCCTTCACCTACAGCAAACACCCCCTTGTTTCCCTTCTGTTTTGACGACTTATCGATCTGCTGTGGCAAAGCAGAGGCAGATCTCCAACACCTCCTCCTCAGGCATGTGGATAACAGAGACAGAAACAGGGATAGGGCACAGCCTCCTCAACCCCTGCCAGCAGCTGCTGCTCTCTGCAGAGGGCATACAGATTACCAGACACAAAGTACTCCACAGTATATCTCACAAGGAGTTACAAAAGGCTTTTAAGTTACCAAATGTTCTCTTTCCCACTTATTTGGCAGTGGATACTATAAATCCATGGTACACTGTAGACTGCAGCTCTCTGAATATGGGGCCATCTAATTGCCCTGCTGGGCACAGAGCCCAGTGCTTTATACACAGCCATCCCCATCCCTTCCAACCTCCTCTGATAATTAAAAAAAGAATTAAAAAGCACCATATAAGTGAGAGGAATCACCAGCCTCTTAAAGGCAAAGTAAACAATCAGAGAGAGAAAAAAGTTTGTAAATGGGCTGACCAAGAGAAAAGGATGTTTGTTGCACAAATAAAGTGAGTGGGAGCAAGACTTTCCAGCCTGACTGGTGAAGAGATCTGTAAATCAAGACTTGAGCTCCTAGCCATGTATATGAATCAATTAAAGCACTCAATGAATCATTTATTTTCAACATAGGCAATCAGAAACAATGGTTTAATGTTCAATTGATTTCTCATTTGTCTTGCTCCCCTGAGTAATGATAAACAACTCACCCCTTACATGGTGCATGCCTCAACCCGACTGCTCCTGGAGCAGCTTCTTCTTCAAGGAATCACACTGGGCACCTGCTCCTACCTGCTGACATTTCACACCTCTTGGTCACTGCCTGCTGATGTCTTTGGCTCCGCTTGTCTCGTTCATTTCATCCCCTATGCTCTTCCCACTATGTTCCTCCTTCTTTCTCTCTTAAAAAAAAATTAAATAGCAAAGTTTTGTTTCCAACATGCAGCAGTAGAGCCAGATTCTTCACTAGGAAGCATCGGGATTCTACTTCTCAAAAGCTCAGAATATCAAAAACTGCCAGAAAAGCAGCATAGGTCTGTGACATAAAACAGTCTAAAGAAAGGAGGGAGTCTTGAGTATATTTTCTATTAGATACTGAATCCCTACACATTTTCTTCATCCAAAGTGCCTTTAGGTAAAGTAGTTTGTGTAGACCTCTGCCTCTGCCTCCTATTCTGGACGCCTCATGGTACATTTCACTAGTTAGACCCAGGCGCATCCCAAAAGGAAACCCTCGGTTCCCAATCTGGGCTATGCTGCAGTCTCAAGAAATTAAGACATCATCTGGCAGTGAGGAGTCCTGCAGTCACACAGTTAACTTTAGGGTGTGCCATTCACACAGCCCAGCTGGCCATCCTGAAACAAGACAGCTTGCCTGTGGCTGCTGACTATTCCTAGCGGATACAAGGCACCTCTGGGACCGAGCCAAGAGGAAAACAAACATAATCCTATTATGACAAATAAACTGATAAAACACAGGGGAGAAAAGAAATGTTTGGGGCACACTGAGCTTTCTCATCCATGAACACAAGGTGCCTGCAGAGCTGAGCACGAGCACTGATTTGGGGGCACTGGGAATAAGTTTCCTGGAGGTCCAAGGCCCCACCATGCTCACCCATGTGCTCCTCTGTGGAGAGGGCAGAAGGCAGAGGTGGGAGCTACACTGCCTCCTACGCCTGGCAGGAGTGTGGCCTCGGCTTGGTCACTGCTGAATATCAGTGCTATACACAGTGTGCTTCACCTCTGTCTGCCTACACTCACCCTGGAGCATCCCCTCCCCAAGGGATCTGCTCCCTGGCATGAGTCTCTGGGGCTTCTTTTTCCCTCCAGCAATCCAGGCAACCGACCAAGAGATCTTGCTTCTTTGTCTTTGCCCAGCCCTGTGTAGCTCTTCAAAAATCATTTCTGGCCATATTTGTTAATAAAGCAGGCCTGAGAGAGCTGCGGGATCATAAACAATTTGTTTCCTCTGCGCTCAGAACATTTCCAAACACTTCGGCTTTTCAGCCACTTCAGTGGAGAACATCTCAAACCACCCCCCCTTCCATTTATAGCCACAATTCAAAGATTTTAGCTCCTTTGCCCACCTTCTCATCTCTTAAGCTTTCAGAGAGCAGGGACAACCTCGGGGAACCAGCTGCCAGTGTCACCCTTCCAGCCCCCATAGGAGTGAGATGTGGAAAGCAGCAACTACCCCACACCCCTTCTGATGTACACATACTCTAACTTTTTAAAGAAAAATATCAGCATTTTCAAGATTACCCAACATGCTGCAGGGAAAGCTGTTGAGACACCTCTCCCAAAGTGTGAGCTTTGTGTCATTTGCTGCACTTGGGCAGCACCACTCACGCTGTGGTTTTGACTCAAAACAGCAAGCACAGCAGCTAAGGAAAGGCCTTTCAAAAGGCTCCAGATGTGCCTCCATGGAGCAGGCACGTCCAGAGTTCACCAAGCCTGAATTTAATGTTAGCTGCCTGATGTCATCACAATTGCAGCTCGCTTCCTTAAAATCCTGCAAGCCAGAACAGAGAGCTGGTATTCACTTAGGCCATGTTCAGTTGCACTCTTCCCCAGCAAAGTAGCTCTCCTGGGAAAGGTAAAGAGCCTTTTACCTGATAGCTTCCATCTTGTCTACAAAATCATTAGAGAGTTTCCCAGGTCACGCAGTGCATCCCCCAGGCTTCTTTGTTCTAGTATAGCAGCTCATCCCTTTTACCAGCTAAGCAATCAGGCTGCCATGCCATGAGGTCGACAAATGTTGAAACCAGAAGCTGAACAGACGAGGAAAACGTAGCAGGCCAATTTTCACAAGTATTTCAGGTGTGGTTCTTGATACCATTGGACCAACCTGCTGCTGAGAACCACCAGATTTATCCTTAGCTGAGATTTTCACAAAGCTTTTTCCGTGATGCAAGGCAACATCAGGCCTGGGGAAGGGAAAATTAATGGATGTGAGCTGGGTGGTGCTGTTTGATAGTTGACACTGAGGGACTCCCTTCTGGGATCATTTTCTTCAGTCCTATCAGTGCTTACCCCAATGATTTCATTATCTCACCCGTGCTGTTACATGTGGTTAGCCACCAACATACACCTAACAGAGTCAAGGAATGGAAAGCAGCTGCCAAAATATTACTTTGGGGATTGTCAGCACTATCCAATTAGCACCAACACGTGGGCATGCCTTGCCCAGGAAGAGGGATGATGGCCAACACTCACAGTTCAAGGAGCAAATATGTGCAGGAATTGAGCCCTGCTGACTGCTCCTTGCTGCAGCCCACAGGCTTCCCATGCATGCTTTGGAGCCAGCAGATGTGGCACCCAGGCATCTCTGGGAATAAATTTCCTCCATTTTCTCCTGAGATCTGAACTCCAGCTGACAGCAATAGAAGCAAGAAGCAGCTCTGAGCTGCCTCATTGTCATAGATGCAAATCCCAACTTCATCAAATACACCCCAACCTTTCTGAACCAAAAAAAAAAAGAGTTGACTTTAAATTTTTGTAAAATTATCAGCCTTTTACAACTTCAAGATGATTTTAAAAAGTTTACCAATTTTCTGCATTGCTTTTGATTTTATAAGACCATGCATTTAAAATAACTAGCACTTTTCATAGCATTTAAAGATTTGTCTTACAAGAAGGAGAAAAGGGTTATTGTCTTCTATATGTGAAATCAGAAAAGACCATTTGATTCCTGCTCAGAAATCAGCAATTTCTAAGAAATAACAACAAATCCAATTGAAATTGAAAACTGCCACAAATTAATTTTTTAGAAGAGGCAAAAGCACTTTATTTCAGCTAGAGAAAAGCTTGACTAAATCCTTCACCTGGGTTTGGCAAGTAAGTTCGAACCAGTATCACAGTAACTCAGCTCCATGGGCTGGACACAGTGTGCAAAGATTACATCGTCAGACTTCACATTGTGATCACTTGGAATAGGCAATACCACTTGGACAATCAAAAAAGGAGATAAAAACAGTCAGTGCAAAGGGAACTGCTTAAAGCTAAGTCCTTTGTAGATCCTGTGCCATATAGTTCCTTCTTGCCTTACAAGTTTTGTTATGAAAGTCACCTCAAATTAATTCCTTGTATATTGCAGTACCTTCCTTCCTTCCTTCCCTGCGAGAAGGATCTTTGCCCTGTTTGGTCCTGTAACGCTGAATCACATGCCCGATTAGGTCACCTGAAAGCTCTTTGCTGGGATGCCATGATCCTGGCTCTGAGAGCAGAGTTCCACATGACTTTATCCTTATTCCACTCAGCAGGCAATGAGATCATCCTTCTGATGGCCCAGGAATTGTTGCAAGTCCTCTCAGGCTGCAGTGATTCATGGGGAGGCTGCTGGAGGTGGCTTTGGTGGAGCATGGCACCCGTGACTCACCGTAGTGCTGGATAAACACCCGCGCTGGCAGGGCGCCGGCTGCAGCAGGGCTGGTTCCTGAGAGCAGTCGCAGAGTCCTTCCTCCCTCTGCCCCACTCCAGCTCCAGAGGGTGCAACTCCTTTGGTTGCCATAGCACGGGACTCTGCAATAACATCAATAAAGGAGAACGACCTAAGATGAGGCCACCTGTTTTACAGTCACCTTGAGGCACTGCAGCAAACATGTTGTGCTCAAGTGAGGGATGTTTCATTTCCATAGCACAGGGAACAGGAGCAATCAGGGAGCAGCTCAGCTCAGGTCTGCTCAAGAAAACAAGTAAAAAGACTGGGGGAAAAAGGAAAAGAAAGGGAAAAAAGAGTTGTCTCTTCTAAAATGCACCCTTAAAGAAAATAGTCAATGGTCAAAAAATGGTCAATGGAGGAACAAGCCGGCATAGCTGCCATTTGATCTGTAGGATAGCTCAAGGTTTCTCATCAGCTTTAGTGGAAGGGAAGGAGGGAAGGAAACCCAGAAGAAGAGGGGACAGAGTCAGAGTTCCCCTTTTAAAGGATGTCAGTAAATGAGTCATTACACATTATCACTGTCTCCCTAATTACGGAATGCTCAACACAGGCCCAAGGGGAAGGAAGAGAGGTTTACTGAAAAATACATATTCCTCACTTAGGGACAGGAGATCAGGCCAAAGAGCTGCAGGCCAGCTGCAGAAGACAACAGAGGTTAAAATCATAAGGTTTATCCACATCCACATTGTCCCCATCAGGGAGAAAGGAACAGCAAGTACAACAGGTCTGGCCAAAGACAGACCTGGTGATTTCTAGAATCATGAGGACTCTTACTGGCCAGATAGTGGATGCCTGGTTAAATAACCTTGTACACTACATTTGTAGTGTAACAGAGACTGAGCTTGAGTTACCTACCTAGGGAAACCACTGCAGGAAACACAGATCCAACCTCCCAGAGCTTCCACTGAACTTTGCTGTCGAACGTAACTCTGCTAAACAGGTTTCTAAATTGTTCCTGCGGGTCTCCCCGAGGCCAGCAGGCAGGCAGCACCCTGTCAGCCAGAGCCGCTATCCCGTGGCAGCCTCTGACTGCATGGAGCTGAGGGGAGACCAGCCTGAGGCCAAGAGCCAGCAACAATGCCCCCAATGCCAAAAGCCACCACAGCCTGCTGAGAACAAGGTTCCCCCATCCCATCTTGTCAGCAGAAGCACATTGGGACTCCATCTACCAGGTGTTTCCATACCCCACACTGTCCCTGGAGCACGGGCTGGCCCCAGAGCTGCTGTGGACTCTCAGTGGGGGAAATCACAACCCCTTCCTGCAAAGGCTTAATCAAGCAGAAATATGGTAACAAGAGCTTGCCAGTTTGGCACACAACATTGTAACAGATCCAGTTACCAGCAATTAGACACTCCACCCCGATTAATTTGTGCTAAAAATCCTATGACAATTTTAAACAGAGAGAGGGATTATGTGTTCAAACTATTTACCAAAGGTTGGGGTGATTTCTCTGTCATTTAAAATGTTGTATATTAAGCCTGGACATTTTATTCAGCGATATTTAAAGTACTTTCAATGCAACTTATTCAGAGAAGTACTTTCATTAAACAAGAGTTTAAACTCAATCATACAATGGACCTCTGTGATTAGCCATGGACCCCACTGCCAATTCATGCTGAATTTTTAAGCTACACATTCTTGCAAATCTCTGCTTTATGGTCTTTTTTAATACTGTTGGTTGCTTCTACAATTAGAAAACGTCTCCTGCTGTATTTCCATATGCCCTTCACCCACGGGTTGCTTATGCCACATTTCACATTATTTCAGATACTGTCTTTGTGCAGGGCTGGGGACACCACAACCTCTGGGACCCCACAGCCACAGGGCTGTGCCATGGGGCCTTGCTCCTCTGCTTGTTGTACAGATGAGGAACAGACCAAGATTTCAGGGATATTCCTCACAACTGTTTAAAGAGCTCCCCCTGCTAACACCCCACCCACAACCTCTGTGCCATATCTTCAGTTGGCAACTCATCTGTAATTTGTCTTGCAGGGTCTGATTTGGTGGTTATATTGTTTAGTAGATCCAAGTAGTCAGTGAAAATTGGTTACATACCTACTGCAAGGTGCACACAAAGAGGGCAGGGGTTAAGATTTGGCTTGCACAATTAATATTCTCCCTACTGCTATCTCCTTTGCTGCCTTACTCAATATGTAAGGTCCTTCAGAACATGAATTCTGATCTGGGACCATCTCCACTAGGATATGAACCAGTCTCATATTTTGCAGAGACCAATAAAAGCAGGAGCTGCTAGATGATCCAGCCCATGCTCCATCCAGTTGAGTTTCAAGTCTCTGGCAACAGATTGCATCAAATCCCTCACAGTAACTCAGGCAGTACTTTGCAGCAATGTAAAAATACTTCCTAGATTTCTTGGCTTCCTGGTTAGCTGCTGTTTTGCACACTCCATATGAGTACTTGTACTATTTGGGATGACCACAGCAGCTCTACTCTAAGTGTGAGGGTGCTGGTTTCCTTCATAAAGACACACTGCAAGAAAAAACAAGCATCAGAAACATCACGTTTGTCAGGAGACTTGCTGCTTCACAATGTACGCATAAAGAGGCATCCCATCCTGCAGGACACCAGTTAGTCATTGGGAACACTTACTGTAACTTACTATTTGATTTGGTCCTTAATTCCTTTAAGAAGAGGGTAAGCAAACCTCTGCCAGGAAAGGTTGAGCTGTTGAGCTCACAAGGGTCATTCCTCAGTTACCCACAGATTGATATTGGAGCTGCCAGCACCTGTCCACATTCATCTGTGCTCAGGTTAACACTGCTGGACCAATCCTCAGCCTGGCTAGTGAGCATCTCTCACCTCTCCTCCTCTTTCTTCATCCAAACTTCATCCAATTTCTTCATTGCAAATGTCCACTGTTCCCACAAGCCTTTGCAAGTTCCAGTGTTCTTTTTTTACCTCTGGTGTCCCTTAAGCCACAAACTTATTTCTTTCTTGCATTCAGTAGGTTGTCTGCTGCTTTTGAGTTTTCTCTCACATTTCTTACCAAGTTCCTGTCTTTTACTTGCTTTACTGACTTCACATCACCATCAGCCACCCCAGACAGGCTAGCATTAAAAATTGCAATATATTCCCAGCTTTCAAGCCATAGCCTACAGAAGACCAGCATTTTCCTTAGGGTTTTCCCATCTTCAGAACCCTTATTTCACTAGCAAAATCCTATTCCTCCCTTTTATAACTACTTTGGGCTAAGAACAACACCCTGTAGCCCACAGCAAAGTTACCTATGTGTGAAGTTAGCTCTTCTTGGAGCAGGAGGCTGGGCTGGGTGACCTCTGCAGATGCCTTCTCAGCTCAATTATTCAATTGCTTAGGCTATAACCTCCCGGGAGGAAAGACTGTCTTAAACAGGATTCTGTTCTTTTTAGAAAGAACACGTGAGCACCAAGTACTTGCAGCAATAAGCAGTGCTTATGGTATGAATATACTATGCATGTGTTCCAAGTGCTCTCCCTTTCACGTAGTGCTTACTAACTTTCAGCAGAAGGAAAATTGAATATATGCTCTTCAAGAGCTATCTCTGGGCTTTCATGTGCTCTTATAAAGTGGTTGTTGTCCTCACCCTGCCAGAGAACCCCAAAATATCCTGGAGCCTTAGTCCATACCATGAAAAGCTATGTGCAAATTTAAGAAACACGAATACAATTATTTTGCTCCGGTGCACAGGGAAGCAGCACCAAACTGACAGCACAAATGTATTTGCTTTCGGTACCAAGACCATGGGTGGGGTTAGAAATCACTTCACCAAAAGGCTTTTGAAACTGTCGTCGACAGTCTTTCATTAGGGCTTTTTAGACACCGCAGAGCTAAATTAGTCACACCTTTATTTGAACAGACTTTCCTCACCCACCTCTGCAAAATCACCCCATGTTCTCAGATTCTCAGCTCCCTCAGAAGCTGCTCGGCATAGGGGGTGAGCAACGTTCACAGGGAAAAGAGGCAAAGTTGCACTTCTTGGTAACGGCCTCCCCCAGCGACTCGCTTGCAGTAACAAGGCAAAGCTGCAAAATAAAGACATGCAAGCCTTAAAAGCCTGAGTTCATTTTGTTCCTCTATTCCCACACCTTCCTGGAAGCTGGCAGCAAAAGGTCTCAGTTTGCAGATTTTGCAGAGAGACGTTTGGGAAGGACTCACATCGGCAGAAAGAAGAAAGGGATGGAGCAAAACAGCCACTGGAATCAAGAAACAGAGAGAAAGCAGGATGAAGCAAATGGAAGAGTACAGAAAGCCTGCCACATGAAAATAAGATTAAGAGAGGGATGAGTTATTAACGATGATGGAAAATTTAAGAGGAAGATGGAAGATTATAAAAAAGGAAACAGAAGTGGGAGAAAACAGTCATGGGACATATAGGGGTAAATACAGCTGTAAAAGGGTGGGGAAAAAATCAAAACCACATTTACACCCATTTTTCTTCCTAACAACAGGGATTAAAGATGTGCATAGGGAATACGTCTGAATCAGTTTAAAATGCTGCGTGAGAAACACCAGAAACCAAAACATGAAGTTAGCAGCGTGTCCTATTTTCAGCCCCAGAACTCAAGCGACTCCAGCAGTTCTCAGACAATTGCTTTCTGCAATTTTTTCAGCAGACATTTTCAGTGGAGTCAGGCACAGGGAAGTCCTGGTTTCTCCTGGAGACTGTGGTTTAAACCTAGAGTTGCCATAAATAGCAGACAGAAAGGTACCTGTAAGGGTTCTGAACACTTGTCTCCACTTGTGCCTATTTGTTGTTGTCACTTTCTTCCTTGTGCACTTTTCCCTATGAAGCCCACAAGTTACTGGGCTTCAGTAATTCCTAACATCAACTGAGCACATATCCACCTTAGATATATATTTAGTTCCTTCCCACAACTTGTGCTAGCCCACCTGAAAGATATAAAATTTTACTCTTTTGAAGAAACTACCAAAAGTGCACATAGGGAGTCAATTAATCTGTTCCCCAAACCTATAGAAAAGGACCACGAGGAGCAAGCACCAGAGAAGTGAAGGTGCTAGTAGCTTTGTATCCCTCAGCCCTGCGCTTTACTGCTCTCTCTCTTGGTCACCTTTTTACTTCTAATGACAAAGAAATGGAAAATTAAAGGGAAATAAAATGAATTATAAAAAATTATTTAGAAGCGGAATCAAATATTTTCTAGCCAGCTCCTCTTGGTTGCCCAAATGAACATTGTCTGGGCTCAGTTGCTAGGGTTTGTTTTCAGAGAAGAGGAAACAATCACTGGGATGTATTCTGGAGCTAAACAGAGTTCTTGCTTTTATGCTTATTTTGCTGCTGGATCACTGCAGCCACTGAAAATATCTGCTGCCCCTGTGCAGCAGAGAGTAATTTGAAGCTAACAGCTCTATTTATGAGTAAAAGTCCTTTTGTTTAAAAAAGACAGAAACCAAAGTAGGTAGAGTTTATATCTTTGCTCCACTTGACCCACCAGGAAGCATCAAAGTTTCTTGCTTTTTTTCCCCTCCTCTTCCCAACAAGTAGGGATAGAATAGGACAAACAAGGAGCTATTGTTCAGACCTGATCAAAAGCAGAAGAGGCACATCTCTGTTCAAAGAGAGTCTGTCTGCTTCAGATGGTGTGAACAGTCTTAGAAACTCATGTAACTCTCTCCCCTCCGTGCACACAAGGCCACCCTCGCTGAGCATTTGCTCAGCCACTGCCAACCTCACTCTGAACAACAGCACTAAAGTCAACCTGCTCATATCTCCAGTGCTTCCATGCTGAAAGTAAGGACATCAGCAGCTGCAGATTGAGGATTTTTGTTTTCTGTTTTTTTGAATCGGAGAAAGTTGACAGCTGAGGCAACCAGTGCCTATCCTGCAACCTCAGCCTTCAGGCTGAAAAGGCATGGAACCAATTATATGGCAAGGAACAACCACTGGCTTGAAACTATTTTTCTCTTGGAAAATAGTGGAAGTATTTGATGCCGATGGTGCTGATCACGCACCTTGCAGCAAGTACCTTCACACGTCCTTCGCCTCAGTGTCACTTTCTTTTCGGCTTGCACAGAGACTTCTTCAGCTGCCAGCTTTAACGACATACAAGATTTCCAGAATGCATCTTTCAACCAGGGGAACACAACAGAGTTTTTAATATCAGCTTGCAAGTAATAAAAAAGTAACGTATTTTTGGCTATTTAGATAGTGACGTGGCTAAAACAAACTCCTTTGTTTCCAGCAGCTGTTAACAATACCTGTAGGGAGCTGTTCCCAAGGCAGTTATCTCTGGCACTAGCAGCAGGAGGATGTAAACAGCATGTATCAAGTTAATGGAAAACATTGCGCAGCCAAATCTGAAAGGAGCAGTGTTAGCTGGGCCTCTCTCACAGGGATTACGTTCTCACACACAGCAGCGGGCAGGCCTTGCCCCGGCTGCGGGCAGGGCTGGCCAAGCAACGCAGCCGAGCCGGAGGCGCCGAGCCCGGGAGGATTGTGCCGTGAGAGCCCCGGGCTGGGAGCGCGGGGTCAGCGCCCCGGGAACACCTCCAGCACGGAGCTGGCTCGGAAAGGGTTAGGCAGGAGCCAGCGTGTGGCTGTCTGCATCCATCCACACAGACCGACCCTAAGATTAGAAAGATACTGACGGGTTATTTTGAATGACATAGTCCAGGCTTGTACACTGTGGGAGGTGTGATGGGAACCCTTTCTGTCTTTCTTGATAATTTAATGAGCTGTTGTAATGAGGGATCCACTGAGCCCCTCATTTGTATGCAGTTCCCACATGAGATGTGAATATTAAATTCCTCCAAGTATGAATCAGCACTCTTACTCCCACAACTTCCCTCTATCTCTCAATCTTCACCAGCTCCACAGCTCCAGATTACCCTCATGGTCCCCTGGGCTCCCCCACTTCACTGCCACCTCAGCAGTGACCAGAGGAGATTGATGCGCCCTGGTCACAGTCAGAAGCATCAGCCACTCAGCAGAACCAAGCGGGAGACAAGGTCTCGGTCCTTTCTTGAAAGCCAACTGCAACCAGGCGAGGGCCATGCCCTGCTAGCCTTTGGGAAAATTGTATGGCATGGGAAATTTAACCTACAGGGCATCGCTGTCTCTGACACCTGGTAGTTTAAATAATGAATTGGTAATTATAAACCCTTTTGACATAAAAATGAAGTTTAAAAAAACAAACTTTTGAGACACACCTTTTGATGGTGAAGGGTTTTCCCACGTAGATTCCACCAGCAGCCGTCACTCAGCACTGGCAGACAGCAGGTGCTTGCCACTCCAAACGAGGAGAGACACTCACCAAACTAGAAAAGTCAGGGGCTAAACAAGTTTGCAAAAAGCAGCAATTCCAGTCCAGAAATGATTTCCATAGCAGAGAAGAGGAAGTGTTCCCTGAGGACAAGGAGGCTGGCTGGATTTTGCTTTTTTACTGCTGAATAGATGTTCTTTCATATGCAATAAAGAAGCAAAAATAATGGGAGAATGGGACAAAACTGAAAAATTCAAAATTGCAGTGCAAAAGTCACCACACGCTCCTGCAAAACAGGCTGTTCTGTATTTCCACAGTCCTGGGAGCTGTAGACCAGAATTTCTCAATAAAGTGTGCTAAGCTCAAAGGCATGAAGATAGTGACAGATCCAGACTTGTTAGTGCCATGAACATTTGTCTTGGCCACAACATACAGCGTGTACATGAAGTGCTGCATCTACCATCTAATGCCTCCTATGTTATACCCAAACCTGTGCAGAAAGTCCCAGCCCAGAAATGTTCAGAAACTGCAGTTCAACTGCGTGTCTCAACATAAGAACAAACCCAGGATTTCAAACACCGCGATTTCTGCTGTAGAGTCCTTCCCACAGTCACACATCCAGACTCAGTTGCCTGAGATCTCCAGGACCAAAGCCAAGAGTGTAATAGAAAGGAGAAAGTACAAACCTCATACCCAGCAAATGGGAACTTTATTAAACTACCGAGTTACTCCGAAATGTATAAATGTTCCATTAAATACAGTTGGTTTTCTTTTACACAGATTTATAGAAATTTATTTACATGTTCCAAACACTTAAATTATTTTTCAAGCTTACTACCAATAAAATTTGTTGGTAGCAAATTTCTTTAAAAAAGAAAGGAAAAATGCCAATCATCTGCTCTTGCAGATGTGCATATATCCACACAGATACAAATAAGAAGGGAGATGCTTTTGTATCTAACCCACAATGGAGGCAGTATCCAAAAAGCTTATCCAAAAAGAAAAATATTTGCCCTTGCAGAAAGTGGGCTCTATAAATTCTCCGTGTGGGACAGACTCAAACAAGAGGCCCTGTACAATACTTTATGGTGTTTGGGTATGATGTCTGCATAAAGATTGGCTGGTATGTGGGAGGAGCCAAAGGGCCCTTGCCAGATTCAAACCTCAAAGGTAGGTGTCCCTGATAGCAGCCCGTGAGAAGCATGTGAGCTCATTCTCATTGAATTACACTCTCCCAGCATAGAGGGATAGAGCAGACAAACAGATCTAGCACTAGTATGTCAATGCCGCTTGTCTGAAGAGATTCCCCTTTTGTTTTTTATTTTATCCTTAAATGAGGCTTCATTCGTAAGTGAATAAAAGGCAATTCTTTAAATAAAATGCTGAGGAGAACAGCACTTTCCCCACCTAAATACATTCCTCTTGGGAAGATGTACAGCATGCTGAATGAATTTTCCCTCATTCTCTGTATCTTAGTCTGACAGAAATTAAAATTTGTATCTGCAGGAAAAAAGGGCTGTTTTTACTTCACAAAAAGCTTAAAAAACCACATTTGAAGCAACCAAAGAACTCTACAAAAACATTGTCATGCGTAAGCTCTGTGTTTCATGCTAAATATTCTTGTTGACAAGGAGAAGGAGTGGAGGAGGAGGAGGCAGGGAAACTAATGGCTCAATCAGAGCCATTGCAACATTCAAGTAGTTTGGTAGTATACAAACCAGTGGAAACATGGAATGGTAAGAAAGTGCTCGGCACTACATTGCAGCCTTCAAGAGCTGAACTGCAAACATCCTGATATGTATCATAAATATAT
Source organism: Anomalospiza imberbis (assembly GCF_031753505.1). Classification (NCBI taxonomy): domain Eukaryota; kingdom Metazoa; phylum Chordata; class Aves; order Passeriformes; family Viduidae; genus Anomalospiza; species Anomalospiza imberbis. The sequence goes on from NC_089684.1 coordinate 16,915,392, forward strand.
GGCACTTCTGTATGACCAAAAGCTAGCAAGTTTGCTTGTGATCAAAACAAGTCAGAAGTAGTCATCATGCCAATGGCCCTTCCAACAGGCACAGCCTCCAGCTGTGCTATCCAATGCAGCACCAGCCATATCCACTTGTGCATGCAAGACAATGCTGCCACATTCTTGGAGAACAAGCCTCCTGCCCAGCAGAAAGCCTTCCCCAGACACACATACACATTCATAAAACATGCTATAAATTCTTCAGGGAGGTTAAAGACAGCCATAAACATCAAATGTCTTGTTTTACAATTTTTTGGCCAGCAGTTCCCAGTCTGTCCAATTGCCAGCAATGGACTTTGCAACAGGCAAAAAGAGCTCCCGAATCCAAGGAATTGAAAGCAATGGAAAGCACAATCACCCAAGTTAATTTCAGTACTGTTCCACAAGGATTCATTTTGACATCAAATAAGAAACCAACAAGCACAAAGGCTTGAGTCCTAGGAAGAATCTTATGTACACAAAAAAACTGGCCTTAATCCATGATTCTGTCACAAAGTGTTTCATCTCGTAGTTAAAACTTCTTAAAACTTTTTGGCTTTTGGTAACTTTTTTTATCACAAATGCAAAGATTTGCTGTTCTGCTCACATTCCATCACAGTAGCTTTAAATACATTCAAATTCATAAAAAAGGATTTAGACCAGAACACAGCTACTTGCCCTTTTCCAACAGTGTGCCGTACTTCAATAAGCACATGATGCCATGTATTGGCAAGTTTAGTGTTTTAAGGAATTTCACTACACAGACATCCAGTGCTTGGACAAGTGTTCACATTCCAAGGTTAAAAAAACCCTCTCCCTTATTTCAATAATGGCTTCAGGATTTTACCAATTGTGGTTCGGTTTGCATCCTTCAGTTTAAGAGATGCCTTTTCCACTGTTCCCAGTTCCTTTGGTGCAGGCTCTGCTTTCATGCTGACAGCTTCTCCCTGCAGGATGCTTCTTCCAACCACTCTGGCACTACTTGCTCTCTTTAAGGTACTCACACTGTTCTCCTTTGGATTTGGATCATCAGAGGTCGCTGCTGGCTTCACTTTAGGCAGCCTCTGGGACACAGACCTTGTGATGGGTGGAGGTCTGGATGAGCTGGATAGATCCACTTTTGCACGCTTTGAAGAAGAGGCCACTGTGTTCCTTGCAAAGTTTGGGACAGCAGGTGGTGCTTTGGGAATAGTGACTGTGGCAACCTTTGTGTCATCTGCAGGGGTCTGGGGTTTTACACTGGAGCGACACATTTTTGTTTCATCTGTCTTTGATTTGACATTACTCTTAATGGGTTTAGAGATTGGCTTCTTGAGAGCAACTCTGTCCCTCTCGAAATGGGCACTGCTTGAGGTGACAGTGCCCCTTCGTAACTTTGGCTCTTCCACTGACATGCTGTGCCTGTAGGGACTTCTTGGCAGTGTGTCTGTTGTGCCTCGAACAGAGCTGCGATGAGACAGCCGATTTTCCACTGTACTGCTTTCACGAAGGGCTGGCTTGGCTTCCGGCTTTTTCACGCTGCTGGGTGCCCTGTTTGACCGAGAAATAGGCACCACTTTCCTCATACTTTCATTCTCAGAGGCATTCAAAGTTCTGACAGGTCTGGAAGGAGCTGTGTGGCTAGGGCGAGTGCCACTGGATTTTGTGGAGCTTGGAGATCGGTCTTTTAGAGAGTTTGTCTTTGGTCCTACTAGATCTTTATTTTTTATGGGTTTTTCTTTAGGAAGGATGTGCTTGCTATCAGCATCATCCTTATCATTGGCAGAAGTGTGAAGAGACAGGTCCTTGTCAGAGGTGGAATTCGTGTTTGAGAAGAATGATCTAGCCTTGTGTTGAGCATCATTGCCAGAAGAGCATGCTTTGCCAGGCTCACTTCTTATTTCGTTGCCTGCTGATTTAAAATCATTTCCCTCTTCAGAGTCCAATGTCAAAGAACAATCAGTCGTGGTATCTGACATGTAGCACACTGGCCCATCTTCCCTACTTCCTGAAACACTTGTATCCATAGACATAGGGCTGCTGCTGCTGGGCTCTAAAGCTTCATTCTTGCAACCCACTGCCTTGGCTTGATGGTCACGGGCCTCTCTGGAACTCCTGCAAGCTGGAGGCAGCTCATCATCAGCAGTGCTCAGAGAATGAAAGCTTAGATCATCCAGAGTCTCCAGGTCTGTCCTGCCAGCATCCTCTAAATATATTAAAGGTGCATCTTCTGCAGGCGTTGCTCCTTGAATATCAAACTTACGTAACCCTTTAACAAGTTCACGCTCCTCAATTGCAAGGGCCAGAGCATTTACATCTGTGGACTCCTTGCAGGACACGTTGGAAGTGTGCAAGGTGTAGTCTGTGCTCCTCTGTGAGTAATGGGCACCAGGACTGGCTGAGATGCTGAGGTGACTGGGCTGAGCTGGAGGCACCTTCCCTGGGCCACCACTTTTCACTTCCATTTCAGACTGTTGGTGTAAGTGCAAGGTATTTAAGTTGAGATCTCTTGTTTCTTTGGATTCCGTCCAGGCTACATTAGGTTTTGCTTGTCGGGTGTTTGCACGGGGAAGGCTGTTAAACTTGTTTGGATCCTCATCTTTGGAGATTTCCAGGAAACTCTGCAACTCCCTGTCTGCAGTGATCCCCAAAGAAAGTCGAGAGCGTCTGGAATTTGTGTTTCTGTACAAAAGGCTTTGAGGCCTCTGCTGCAAGAAGGGAAGAAATTCTCCAAGTCCATTTTTAGCCAACATCTCTACATCATTTTCACTGCTGCTCCGCCCAAAGCTCCCAAGCTCTCCAGCTGCCCAGGATCGACGCTTCTCCTCCAGCTCCTTTCGCCTTTGCAGACTATGAAGCTCCTGGATCTCTCGTTCCCTATTCTCCTGAAGGAGGAAAATCACAAATATGTCTCAGAGGACAGTGTCCTGTGCATAAGAACAAAACACACTCCTTCCTCTCTTCCTTTACTTCTTCCCATCGAAGTTAGTTCCTACTGCTCCCACTCTCAACCTCCAATACATACACATGCATGAAATCACCGTGGCAACCACAGCCTGCAACCATTAACCCTACGGAGAGCAGCTCCCTGCATAACTAATGGGACCACACATCCATCTGGTCAGCATATGCAAAAAACCCACACCAGCCCTTGCAAAGACCAACAAATTGACCCATCAAACCCAAGCAGATGTCACATCTTAGAATTACAGAATATGCTGAGTTGGAAGGGACCCAGAGGGATCACTGAATTCAACCCCTGGCCCGGGATAGGACCATCCCCAAGAGTCACACCATGTGCCTGAGAGTATTGTCCAAACACTTGAATTCTGTCAGGCTTGGCACCGTGACCCCGGACAGCCTGTTCCAGTGCCCAACCACTCTTTGGTTGAGCCAAAGAGTTCCAGATTTAAGTCGGAGAGCATCAAGTCCTCACTAAGTTTAAAGGTGGCAGTGTTCCCAGGTGAGTAAATCTCTATCTAATCTAATCTTTACATCCACATTTTAAGACAAATTTGTCTGACCAGCACACGGCCAATGCAGTTTTTCCAACCTACCTTACTACAACTGCAATTGTTCCTCAGCAAGTCCAATTTCTACACAGTGATACTTTCCTCTACCATTACAGACTGAAAATTTTGTGAAAAGGCATTGCTTAATTGCATATGAAAGCAAATAGAAAAGTTAACACAATGCCTCACGATACTTAGACATCAACTGACACCACTCAAGGACCATCAATCAATGTCTCACTTCAATTTTGGATCTCATAATCACTGTCGGTTTCAAAAACTGGCAACTGTAGTACAGAAATTGCCCAGGGTAGGATGGAGACTTTGGCAGCTAAACTGAGAGATTTTGGTTCAGGAAGCCATAGAAGAGATAGTTTGAATTTGAAAGACAACACAGTAAACACTTTTTTACTAAAATAATTAGCAGTGATTTACTGTGAATATCATCATTTTAACTATTACCTCTAGGCTTCAGATTTAAACCTAACTGCACTTTTGGTTGAACTTTCTGGGTTACTTTCTGAAATGAAGAACTTGGCTTGCTGCAGCCAGTACAGCTGTAGCAAAAGAAAGAAGGAAGAGGCTAATCTTGACAGGATTCAGAAATTACATGATTTTCCAGCATGTTGTTGAATCTGGTCTAATCAATGACACACTGTTTTAAAAAAATCACACCTTTATTTGTCTAAAGCTCTGTGTAGTTTAATCTTTCCATTGTTGTGACAACAGAAGAGCTGCACCACTAGGAAAAGTCACCTGAAAGCTTTCAGTAAACAAAAGCCTAATGCTTTGGGATGAATGGATTAATCTACACCTCTTAAAGTGGATTTGAGACTACACTGGGCTCTGAAAGATAGGATGCATTAGAGACCTAAGAAACCTTAACATCTAAGAAAGGAAAAAGAAAAAAACTTGCATTTCAGGAAAAATGTTTGGCAGGAAGCTTTCTTTCACAGGTATGGAATTACAGAATGAATTCTTGCCAAATGGTAAAGCTCAACTTTAAATATACCACTGTCAAGAGAAATGGTTAAAAATAGTTGCAGATATTAATACCATATTCCATATTAGAAAAAGAATATTTTAACCTCACCCAGAACATGTTTTAGGAGATTTTATTCAGATGAAAAACCTATTTTAAGCACATAGTTAGAAATGCCAAAAAAATTGCAAAAAATATTTAAGCATTTGAAATATGTGCACATGGCCATGGTGGTACAAGCCATCTTTTTAGACTGTTGGATGTGCTGTCTGCACATCACATTCTTTTGTCAGAATTGCCATTTTTATTCTAAATTGTTCTGGTAATGTTGTAGGAACAATGGTCAAACCACAGTTAGCAAGCAAACCTTCTCAAAATTTGTAAGAAAGAGGCTAATTTGTCATTTTTTAGAGTGTAGCTGCTTACTACAGAAAGGGGACCTCAAAAGTCATAGCTATCCAACAACCACTTGTAATATGTGACTATGAATGAAATCCTCAATCCCCAATATTTGAACATATATGGATGAAGTCACCTCTTGCTAAACTGACTGCAATAGCTATCACCATTTGGTTTTATACATTTGTACAACGTTCACCCTCCTGTAACTGCGTGTTGTCTTGGGTGGTAAAGGTTAGGCAAACTAATGGTACAACAGGTGCATTAGCTGAACATCCTCTCAGCTTGCTCCAAATTGAGACTGTTCTTTCTGAACCAAAGCCTTTATCCAAAGTGCTGCCAAATGCAGATTGCAAAAGGGCACTGATCCTACTAATTCATGCTATTTATAAAGACCTAAGAAATATCTGTAACAATAGACAGACTTTGCTGCACCAAAACTGTAACCAACGCCAGTACTGCTCTTTCATCTTTGTACATTTCCTGAATTATTTAGGACCAATTCAGGGTACTCGGCAAATGAATGCTCACACTGGGGATAAGGTATCTTGCTGCCATAGGCCTGTTTCACATCTTAAGTTTTCACCCACAAAAAGCCTTTGAAAGGACCAAGTAGCATACACAGCCCTTACTTTACTTGGTGAAGTGCTTCTAGCCATGTAGAGGAAGGCAGTGGAGAGCCTGAGCTAGTGTGGATTCAGGCAGGTACATCCAAGGAATGGTGTGCCACACCTCAAGGCCTTTCCAACTATCCCACACTTCTAGGTCAACGCCTGAACAGCGAGCCATAGTCAGGAAGGCTGTGCAATCTATCTCACAGCTCAGCTTAGCAGTCACCAGCCTCCTCACCAAAACAGAAGGGAGGGGCCCACTTACAAGCACACTAAAGAACAACCCTGATGTATCACCCCAGTGGTCTCACCCGCCTTCTGAAACAGAAGATGCAGAGCAGCAGGCTGCTCACAATGGCCATTTCCTACCTGGCTTCTGGCAAGGAATGCTTCCAGGAGTGCAGTTTTCTGTAGCCATTTGAGCAAATAGATCAAATACTACAAGATACTACAAATGACCCTCAAGCAGAAAAACCAACTTAATTCATGTGAGCCAATATCCATTTCAAAACTGTGAGAATCTCATTCAGCACTCTTACCTTAACAGATGTGTTGAATCTTATGCAGAAGTCCCTAAATATCTGGAAACATTCATCCAACTTCATAGTTTCTTTGTCTTCACAGAAAAAGTCAATGAGAGCATTTCCCTCCTTTTGCAGTTCTCGTTTCTGGTGTTCAAGCTCCTTTAGATGCCTTACAGCAAACTGTAGCAAAAGCCATACACACATGAACCAGACAGAAAAATTAAAGTCACAACAGGTCACGTATATATTAAGAACTTATGAAATTCATGTTCCAACCTAGAAGTTGTTACAGAGCCCAGGAAATTAAAATTTTGAAGGAGATCTCATACTAACAAAAGGACACATGCCATTTCAGCAAACTGAGTAAAGAAGGCCAGGAAAAATGGATCAATCAAAATGTACATTCTAGTGACTAGAATGGAAACCAGGAAAAAACTCAAAAGCCCTTGAACAAACTTACTGCTTTAATTTTTAGATGAGTAAAATCAAAGACCATATTAGAACACTGACAAGACCTCTTGGGAGCTCCTGAAAAGCTCCTCATTCCTTATTTTCCCATTTTTCCTTCAACCTTCAACTAAGCATGAAGGATTAATTCCTCCTCCCCACTTTTCCAAAAACATACATGAACTGATTAATGGATATACACCACAAAATCAATTCCTTCCTAAGGTGACCCTAGACCACAATAAAAAAGGTTTTCATGCTTGAAAGGTAAGGAACCACGGAAAATACATATATTTTAAGACATCCAGAAAATGTTCCCCTAAAGTGAATCGTAAGTATAGAGCAATGCAGACGGGATGGGAGTAGTTTAGTGGAAGAAGATTCAGGAGGAAGAGAATAAGGCTGTGATTAGACTTTGAGCAGCAGAACTCCTTAAAACACTTTGATCAGGTGCCCTGTCTCTGCTATCTGCATCAGCAGCTATATACTTCTATTCTTGCATGATCCCACATCTGACACCACCTGTAGCTCAAAGCAACCTGAGAAGAAAAGTTAGTTTTTCAGACAAATCTCTTCTCTAACTCATAGTCACCTAAATATTTTTCATAATGTAGCACTGGGCTGGGAAAATGCAGCTGGAGGCACTGGTGACCACTTAATCAAAACCTGCTTTCAGGAATTACTTGGAAAATTATACCACTAGGATAGGAACAAATATGACTTGCTAGTCTTAAGAAAAAAAAAAAAAGAAAAAAGGGGGAAAAAAGCCCACAATAAAAACTGAAGATAAACTGGACAACTGATAAAAGCGTACATCAAAAAATAGTTCCTCCTACATATTTCAGGAATTTATTCACAAGGGTGAAATAATCAAAGCTGACTTTTAGATCAGCTTGGTTATCACCTGTGATTTAGAAACAAAATCCGGAAGTGTTTATGCAAGGTATGCATTTGTAAAATTATTTTTTCCCCAACATTTCTTTTGGAATGTGGCCTAAACAAGGTTGTAGTGTTACATAAAACCACCTATTAAATTTTTAAAAATCCCAAACATGTTAAAACATAACTTTAAAGAGTCTGGGTGCAATGGATAAAAGCCAACAATTCAGAGTGAATGAGGACAGGTATTTCAATCTTAACCTGCCCCTTTCTTCATCAGCTTTTCATCTCCTGAAAAACTACAGGGACTATTAAATACATTTGCAAGTTGAAAATCAGGGCGGGTTAAGTTTCAGATCAACACCTGCCTTCTTACTCTTAATAATTACCTGTAGTGTGAAACAGAAAAAATAATTTAATTGAAGCATAATATGTATTTCTCGAGGCATCACCACATACTCAGAAAATACCAAGAACTCTGCAAGGTAAGTTCTATATACATCCAGGTCTGTAAAGTCACTTAATAAAACAAAACAAAAAAAAAAAAAGAGAGAACCCACATGGACATAATGGTATGGCTTTGAATAAGAGACTCCGTGTTAAGGGTAAATTAGTAGAGAAAAGAGTCCCTTAACCTTCCAGCTTCTAGCAATATCTCTTCAGTCACCCAGCAATCAAGATTCATATGCACTGCACACCCTCAGCTAAAACTGATGTGCTCCAGAATAACATAACATGCAGACATTATATTTTGGGCAGCTGCAAAGTACAAAACCAGAGACCACTCCAAACTGTTTTATATTTTAACTACTGATCTTCATCAGTAACTTCGCACGCACTAAACACGCTTGCCTAATAAGCCTTGGGCAATGTACACTCAATATCCCTCCCTGTAAAAACACAGCCCTTCCAACAATCTTACTTGACAAACAGCATGAGGCTGGAACACCTTTGTACAACTGACAGGCTAGGCATATTAAAACAGTGCTTCTGTTTATTGACAGGTCCACACAAATTACATTCAGCTGAGGAATGCTGCTGTATTCAGGCAACAGTAACACATTAACACAGATATCCTACGAACCTGGAGAAAGTTTTCCATCTGGTGAAAGAGTTTTGGGTCTCGTCGGATGCTGTCTTTAACAGATCTTGTCTTGACAGACAGCGAGTGGAGTTCTGCTTCTACACTATCAATAGACAACCTAAAAATAGAATGTACAGAGAATGTTTATCAAAAGAGAAGGAGTGGCCCACAGGTTAGCCACATCATGCTGCAAAAGTGGATGCTTTACATGAGGTGCAAACAGGCTATCAAACAAGACCTGCCTGTTCAGGAAATCTTTCCAGAGTAGACACTGAAAATTAGGAGAGAGATAAGCACATTTCTTCTTATTTGCAACCTGAAAAGATTCCCATGAGGTGTGGTTTCATTATTAACTCCAGCCAGTCCTACCCACCTAACCTTAGAAAGGTTACTGCTGCCCTGCCTCTGGAACACCTGTCCAGGTGTTCCTTTTCTCTCCTGGTGCCTGTCCTAGCACTCATTTTCGTGATGGCCAGCCATACCTGTGAACTGAAAATTAACCTAGGAAAAGGAAAAAGCCAGTTTGTTCCAGATGGATCCTTTGCTTGGTCCAACTGACTACATGACTGTTTGAGTGCAGGAGCTGCCACAAAAAGGGTGCCACAAGAGACAGTCAGCCAGGACTACTGATTTTGGCAGTAGCATCTGGCATCATGAAATTGCACATTACACTCTTCTTCTTACACTCTTCTTCTAAGCAGTCACAGCAATGCAACCCACACAGTCTCAACCCCGCAGTTACAATATTTCACCCTTCTACTAAACACCAGCAGTGAAGCTGCTGCTGTGAAAAGGGAACTCAGAAACTGAAGATCACAGGAAAGACCTCTGATCTGATGTAATTTAAACATTCTCCTGGGAGACCCACATTCCATATAACATGAGTTCCCACCTCAATCTCCCAGTCACTTCAAGGGTAAATGCTTCTAAACCTATGGCATTTCCTTCACAAGAGAACTAAACTTTGCCTAGGAATTGAAGCAGTGTAGCTAGCCAAGTGATAAGAACTAACAACTGTACACATGCTCCTCCTAAGGCTGTTTCACCAGCAGCATTGACTTTGAAACACTAAAGCTGAAGAACTTGCGGCAGCCTGATTGAAATGCACATGGCAGCAGATGGTGACACATGCGTAAGTTTGTCAGTACACACACAAATTAATATAATGTGTGCTGGTTTTTCTCTGCATGCTTCATCTGGAAAGTTTAGTTCCCTGTTTTGGGAAAACATCGTGTTTCTGCAACTAAGAAAGGCAGTAGAAAGTACAGGCTACATTTTTCTGCCTGTGAAGGAGGAAGAGGATGGCCTACAAGTAAAGAAGGCAAGACAATAAAAAATAAAGAACATAATGGTAGTTGTTTTAACATGCTCTAACTGGGTGGATTTATGAGCAACTTGTACATGACAATTCTCTCTAAAGACCTTCCTCATGCCCAGTGGTGAGGTACATATTTAATTTTGTTTCATTTTCATGTACAGAGTACACTCCCTGAATAGACTTCAGCATGAGTTACAACAGAAGATTTTCAGTGTTAACAAATGCGATCAAAGAACAAAGTGGTTAGAAAATAAATATCACCAAATTTGGGACTCTGCCTGTTTCTTTCCTGCTTGCCAGGGGGCTTGGAAAGCTATGTTCCCCAGCAGCCCACATGGCAAAGTGCCAAAAAGGTGTGTGGGTTGGATGGCAGAGAGCCACACAGGTGGTCCCTCAAAAATTTTCTGATTAACTCAATGGCCACTCCTTTCCTCAGAAGATTTCAGTCTTTTGCAGACATTACTTAACCCTCCATCGGATCTAAGAAACTGGATCCATTTTGCAGCTGGAAAAAGAATGTAAATAGATTGCCCTAAGCTCAAGAGTAAGGAAGTAGCAAAACTGGGAACAGAACTTCAGCATTGCTAGCTTCCAGGTTTCAGATTTAGATCACACTGTCTCACAAAAGTAAACACAGTTACTGAGGTACGAATCAACTTCAGTTTAAAATTATGCAGCTTCAGACTTCAAACTGAAAAAATGCTGACCCACAAATCCTTCAGATTTTCCAAGCAAGACAGCAAATGAAACCTCAAAAAACATCTAAGTGAAGCCAGGGCCAGCACCTGCCCTGGTACCAGATTTGGAAAAGTACTGTAGCCAGATCAGAAACTGATGGAAATTGGTTTAAGGAAAAAGAGTACCATACTTTTAGTTCAATCCCTTGAAAGTAATGAACAGGTACATGTATTTGACAGAGACAGAATTACCAAAAACCTATGGAGATCGTGTAATAAAAAAACCTCATACCTGAAGGCACATTGCAGGCATACTTCTGCTAGTAAATGGAAATGAAGACCTCAAAGCTACAGTAAACATTTGTAAAGATCTGGTTTTATGCCAAGACTTTCCTGAATAAGCCTCATTGCTTCACTAATGAGAAAATTCCAATTTCACTCTAACCATAAGTTTTCAGTTTTCTTTTAACTCACCTGGCGGCATCATGAACACTCCTAATTTTTTCTGAAAAGTTGAGAAGAGCAGCATCTTTCTTTTGGGCTTCCTGAAACAAACAGAACAAAACCAAAACACACACAATCCATTAACATTCCACCACCATGCCAAAATCCCTAAGTCTGGCAGTTGTAAAGCTTCTGGGAGGGCACTTAAAGGTTTCTCTCCTGCACTGTTTTTCTTCCCATTTAATCCTAAGACAACTGAGTGGAGGACATCCCTTAAAGAAAGGCAGGGATCAGAACTGCAGATTTTAAACAACAGCTTCCATTTTGCAGTGTAAAATAATAGCTCCTTCTGCCAGTGAACACAAGCCAGATGTATTAATAAGGAATGTCAGGGAAAGAACAATTTACTGATGCCATTGTTTGAGCAGATACGATGCTTCCTGCACAAACATCAATTTATACCCTATTAAATCTCTTAAGCCAGTTTGTACACAGATAACCAAAGTCAAATAGATGCATTTAAATTCTCTCCCTTTTAAAATCAAAAAGTTTGAAAGGAAGGAAAAATAGCTTGAAAATGTCTGCAGCAGCTTTAAAAAACACACATCAGTCATCAAGAGAGGGGGAAAAAAGCTATCAAGAAGGCTGCTCAAAAGATTCAATGGGAAGACTGAGAGAATTTTTACCAAAATAAGCCACTTGCACAGTGTAAGAATTTGGGACAATAAGAGAAAATCTACAGTGAAGAAGTTTGATGAAGGCAAGTTTCTACATGATATAAAAACTAAAGCTTTCCATGGGGTTCCAGATAGGATGACCAGGTAGAGGTAATTTTTGGTGAATTTTGTGGCAGGAGAACAAAGGTGAAAATTAGATCAAAGCTGTGAGAGTTGCTTTTTTTGGAAGCACATGGCCCCTTATATTGTGTATCAATTAATGGACCTATATTTGTAGAAGTTGCTTATACCAGCAAAATAGAGTTTCTATACCAGAGCAACAAAATGCAGCAGACTCATCCCAGGTTTGTTTGCTTTCGTGTCTGCCAGCTTGAGCAGTGACGACAGTTTAAATCCAACAGCATTGCCAGCATAACCTCCCTAAAAAGAAACAATTTGCAAAAGAGCATATGAGAAGCTGAGGCATGACAGAGCACTGTAGTACTAACAAGAAAGTATGGCCCACCAGGCATCTCCCTTTAGGATGTCACTTACCGCATTCATAATATTCCCAGCCTGAAGGACCAAGTGCAATATGGAATGCAGCTCCTCACAAGTCATTAACTCTGTAAGGAACAAGAAAAGTGCTGTCTAACAATTGTTTGTTTAGAAATATAGTCAGTTACCAAGCTCCTCTTCATCTTGAGCTTTTTTTTTTTTTTAATTTGACAAGAAACTACAATAAACTGAAGAGGTCGTGGGAAAGATAATTGTACTATATAATTCCAATTCACAAGCACAACCGACAAACCTCAAGTGTATGTTCAGACCTTAACTTAGCAAGTGTAGTATTTCCAAGGCAACCTCCAGCAGCTAAGGAAACATTTGGGGCCTCATCCTGCAATGTGTGAAGTGTCTCATGTAAGTCGTTAAGTATCCTCACCACCTTCTAATTATTCCAGTGTGAGGCAAGTGTTCTGGACCCTGCAGGATCCATTTGCCATCTGCCAGGATTGGATTTTTGAACAGCTACTCTTTTTTTAGGAGACTCGGCCATAAGGTCTGAAAAGATAACAGGCAATGTTTAAATTTTCCTTGCCTATCCCACTCCCACTATGAATCATCATTTTATTTCTGTATGATTATCAACTCAGAGCAGCATTTGTTTTACTTGTCATATCAAAGATGATTTAGCACAAAGCTATATTCAGTGTGACAAAGAGTCACATGGAATAAAACAGCCTTTTAAAGTTTTCCGATCACACAAGCCTGGTTTGTATGTATGTTCATTTCTTTGCAAAAGGCACAGTACTGTTCTGTCTGAATTCATACACCTTTTCACCCAGCCACATATGAGCAAAAAACAATATATGTGCAAAAAAGAGTATATGTGCACCAGAGGGATTGCCTTAGAAATAAGATGTGGAAATTCAAAACTGTAAGGAGTTAATAAATGTGGCACAGCAAACCAAGCAACTCCAAGTTTGCAATTACCCATACGGCGAGAAAATCACTATGAGCTGGTTGTAATGTGAGGTACTATATGTTATCCTAATGAAGAAAATAGAAGGTGGAAACCTTTTGATTGTAGTGTAAATACTTTTAAAAACTATCTCGGTTCCAAGTCCGTGTTCTGTAATTTATCCTGCATTCAGCTGCTCAACACAATACAGTAAAGAATCATTTTGGAAGCCCATAGCCCTTACACATTTGTATTTCAATACTGGCAACCTAAAAACATAGAAATAATTAAATAACCTTTGATGTAACAAGCTAGGTCCATGGTGAGGAAGCAAGGAGGAAGAGAGAGGACAGAATAAATAAGAGAATAGCAAATTTCACAAGGCCAAGAGGAGAAGGTAACTTCTAAAGACTTCACATAGTGAGAGCCCGCTCGGCGTCACTGTGACATACATCCATTTGCAGGCTAGATGGCTGTTTAGACCATCCTAACCCTTAGTGATTATCAGCATTAAAATTGAAGTAAATATTCCCTCAGTTTAATTACAGGAAAGAAACCTAGGAGACGGCAACAGAAAAGGAAGCATAATTCCTAAACAACTTCAGGCTATCAACAAACCCTGAAGTGAAAAGACCAAATGGAGAAGAGCACATGACAAAGTGGACTGAACATAGGGAAAGCCCAGTCAGTGATTTGCATGACTGGCCTGATGCAGGTGCTGGAGACCAAAGTGTCTCCTCTCTGGAGGGAATTAATTCACCAGTTTACATACGTCTTGGGTGAAGGACATCAAGGACATTAAGGTGTGGCTACTTTTATGCATAACATATTCCCTTACATATGTCTGTTGCTCAAAACACAAAGAACAATGATTTAAAAGAGATCCTAATAAAAGGCCAAACTCAGACCTAATCCTAGGTACTGGACACTTTCCTGAGTCAATGAGAAGTTCAATCCCCACTGGTGGGAAAATGCTTTTTTCCCCTTTGCTTTCACTTGAAAGGACTACTCTAATCACCAGTGCTCATAATTGAATATTTTAATTAGTGCACCATTTTATACCACTAGAAACAGTCTAAGCAGTGATCTAGTAGCCTGTCAAAAAATTTCCAACATGAAATAGGAATTTCATATTGAGGAACAGGACAAAGAGGCACTCAAGATACTGTAAAGGGTCAGCATTAATTCCAGTTTAACTGGAACCAGGAAATCAACTATTTCCTTGCAGAGTAGAAGACACCACATTACCCAACAAATAGCCATCTGTAGCAGTTCAAAACTTGAGAAATGTAAAGAGCAGAACAGGTATGTAGAGAAACATAGAGAACAAAAACAGAAAACCAAGGAACAGCAACAGTATTCTCTACAGTAAAGACTTTAACCTATCAATACTGCCATCTCAAAATGAAGTGGCCTATAGAGAAATTTAGAAAATAGTCTTTTTTTCTATGGATCTCTGAAAGAATAAGCAGAGAGGTGTAACAACCATATTCTATCAGAGTAGTGCAGCAGAATGGTGCATTCCACCAGCAGTGCAGGAATGAGCAAACTGTACTCAAAAGATGACATCCTAATTTGGTCATAGACACTTTTGCTTCTGTCAGTTTAAGATATATTACTTACAGGTTTTGAACATGAATTTGTTGCTAGGGTACCCAAAGTCTCCAGATTTTTTGATTTTGGAAGCAAAGATCCACCAGGCACACCCTGATGGCATTTGTCAGAGGGGAGTTAGCCTCCTTTTAATAGCTAAGGTACCTGAAATTCAAGCTCTGGTCTTCGTAATGCAGACTAATTAACATGCTAACAAAAACAAGAGTATTAGGCATGTCCCAACATATTTAATTACCTTTTGTTGCCCGTCTTATAATTTTCATGTCATCCTGTAGAGAAGCACAGGAGGGTGAGAACTCCCTCTCCAACACCATGGCTTCAATCCTAAGAGCATAGCTGGAGTACACAAACAGGTTTAGAACTGACAGCCAAAGAAGAACACTTATCATAAACAGAAGAAACCAACTCTCTCCTTACTTTGGCACCTGGATTAGTAAGTACATGAAGGAATCAGCTTGAGACAGTTTTGATATATCTCCATCAAAGGCTTTTAATTTCTTTACCTAGAAAAGAGAAAAAAACACTAGCAAAGAATTTTTTGAAAGATCAAGATTAACCTGACTTTGGAAGGCAACACCTTGAAAAGCAGTAAATTTAAATGAAGGCATTGGAAAGTCCACCCAGTGACTGAATGGTTTCATTGTCCCAAGATCCTGTAATATGCACACACCCCAACCATTAAAAAAAAAAAAAAAAAAAATTAAAAAATAGCGTCACTCTTCTCCCAAAAAACTAGCTACACAGTCCAGCAGCAGAAACCATGATGCCACAATTCTGATTGGTGATTTTGATTTCTGATCAATGATTGCTTTCATCACTATGTTTAGGATACTGATGATGATCTGAAAAATGACCCTCAACTCTTCAAGAACTGTGATGTACACTTGGGCAGAGTATAACAGTGTTCAGAATATCCAGCATAGGACTGCCTAGATCTTATTGGCACAATACAACTAAACTTTAAGTTACAGGGTTTTTTTCCAAGATACTTGCTTCAACCATTTCCCCTAAAATGCTCTTAAGGGGTAAACTTCATTATCTTGAGTTTGTATTTTTTTCACTAAGATGAAATATTTTAAAGATAAATGCAATCTTGCATTTTAAGTAATTTGTTGTCGGTACTCTCAGTGCTCGGAGGACACCATTTACATGCAAAGGAAATACCACTGCATTAATTTTGTCGATCTTCCTTCCCAGCTCCACCAAAATCCATATATTTGCATGATCTGGAAGCCACTGATCCACCCACATACTCACTATATGTTTATATAGAAGAACTGAAAAATACATGCACATATGTTTAAGCGTAACTGGAATTTCTTCCACATCTTCCAACACAGCAACTGTGTCCAAAAGCAGAGCTCACTCTCAGTTACACTATTTCTTTATTTGACCACCAAGTTCTCACCCAGCAGCAGTTATATGTTTCCACTGATTTACACACAAGCCCATCATCCTTCCTTTGTGTAACATCACACTTAAAGCCCATTCACAACCACATTTACACAGATGGTCTTCAGTTTTAGAAAGCATATAAAGATATTGGAGAGAAGGGCACTACATCAGGGCCTCAGCAGTTACCCCACTGCCATGATTTAGCAATATATCCACAGGTTTTGTTAAAGAATCAGCCTACACATTAATCACTTCAGTTATTTTTCTGCTTTGACAGCAAAAAAGTATCTGATCTGTAGTGGAAGACAAATATGCTAAGCTAAATCAGGGTTCTGAACTAATTGAAGAAAATGATTCTTTGAACAGCTTTTTTCTGCTTTATTCCCATTTTTTTCCACACCAGAAAAAATAGAAACGTTGAGAACACATTAAGGAAGAGAAAAACACAAGTTAAACACAGAATGGAAAATAATTTCTTTTCAAATTGAAAACCACATCAACAAACAAATGAACAGGGAAAAAAACCTAACAAAACCTTATGACCAAGAAAGAGACCTCTAATCAGAGAGCAATTTTTATTCAGGCTATCTGGCTTCCCTTCCTAACACGCCCTCCCCCCCTCCCATTTAACTTAAGACACTCAGACTACAGCTCCCCTTCTAAAGATAAACAGCATACCCATTTTTTTAGGCCTGAGAAAACTCCCAATTTACTGAGTAATTCAAGAAGTCTGCCAACAAAAAAACAGGAAAGACCAGACTTGACATTCCTGATAATTCTAAGGTGTTAAATGAGCAAGAAACAAACCCAAAATAAACACTTTTTCTACATCATAAGTGGGGAGTGAGAGATTGTATACTATCTCAGTCTTGAAAGGTGTTCTTTAACCTAGCTTCCCAAAACTAGTGGACTGCAAAAACAAATCTGCAAATTCTCCTCATTTCAGCATCTTGCAAATATCGGAGTTTGCCTGAAAGATACAGGCATTCAGATATGGGAGAGAGGGAGGAAAGACAGAAAAGCAGCCCACCAAAAAAACCCACACCACCTCACCAAAATCAGATCATGTAAGCCACAATTTAATTATAGGAAGATGCAATTTGAGGACTTAAATGCACAAAAACTGAACAAGAGATCCTGAGACACTCACAGGACTTATTCATGCTACCAGTACTATATTTAAATATACTTTCAACAGTAAGTAGAAATCAATGTTTTCTATGTGGAATTTTAGTTTCATATGCACTGGATGAAATCCTTTCTTCTGTCCTACTAGGAAAAATGCCTGGAGTCATATGAGTGAGTACTAAATCCCAGAATTAATTCAGAGGAGGAACATTCCTAAACATGCACAACAGAAGACATTGACAAGGCTGCCTTCTGATGGGTAGGATGGGGTGTGAATGTCACCATGCAAAAAGCTTTGGGCAATAGTCAGCCCAGAAATAAGTCTGTGTAATCAGACTTGAAACAAAGGTGTGCTCACCACCCAGTTCCACTTTTCCCAGTCTACACCAACCACCTTAACCCCCACTGCCTTTTCCTTAGATATCCCAAACTACCTTTGTAAGAAGCATCAAGGCAGCTCACCCAAGAAGCCCAAAACCCAAGGATGGTGGAGAACAGTGACCCATTCCACAAGCAGCCAAAACAGGAACATCACAGAGTTATAAGGTCCTTTTCACCCCAGAATTCAGCAAACACAGCATGGTTCTCCATACATGTCTGAAGTTTTTCACATAGAAGACTAAATAATCTGCTAACTTGGCCTTAAAATAGTAAAGAGTCTGGGAAATAGCTAAGGTAAAGATAGGACAGCAATTATTCTCTGTTCCCTTTTTATTAATAATTTCATAATTTAAAAATAATTCTCACCAAGGAAAAAAAAAGTTACTTGACTTTATCAACACTACCAATAAACTAAAAAAAAAACTTCTGAAACCCAAAGCTAAAAAATTACTAGAGCACATTTTGGATGTCTGTCATTACACATTTCAAGGGAGACTATTCAAAATCCCATGGGACTGCCTCTACTCTCTGGTGCCAGGGTTGTCCAAGTATTCTGGAAGAAAACTGAGATTCTCTGATGGCTCCCAGAAGTGGGAGTCAAATTCAAGTACCAACTGCAGCCAGGAGCTGCAAAGAAACCATGGGGATTGACAACAATGTTCACTATTCATCATGTTAACAGATATAGTAGATGGGTTCAGAACACAAGAGAGCTAAAAATGTAGCTTATTATAAAATCATAATGAATAACCCTATCAGTTCTGCCCTTGGCCTCCTCTCTTGAAGCACAACAAAACTTTTCCACAAGAGTAGGCAGCCACATACCGAGATATGGCAGTTTAATGTGTATATGCAAGAGAGCATAATTACATTGTATGCTCAGTTCTGTATTACTCAAATTGGGCGCTGAGCTACTAATTTAATTTTTCATTATATTTGTGTAAGGAATATGCATTTGCACTGTCCATGCATGCCCATGCACACTCAATCTGATTTTAGATACACAAGGTTCTCACATATATAATTTGCTTAATTTTAAGAACAGTTATGAAACATAGGAAGCCTGATCTTTGATTTGCTTTGTGAACAATTGCAGTAGAGATGCCCATTGCAAGTATGCCATTATACCTGGCAGACAAGAAAGCTACTGTATTCAAGTTCTTGGTAATTTTTAAGCTACCAGCAGCACGTCTGGTGGGAATTTATTTTATGGCATAAAACAGGTATCTTGCAGGATCTTGCAGCTATGCAGGATCTTTGAAGAAGAGGAATAAACATTTTCTCATGCAATGAGGCACGATGGGGCACAAGCCAGGGCAGTGGCAAACCAGCAAATGATAAAAAGAAAGGGAGAAAAACCTGCAGGTAATCATAAAGAGCAAAAAAAGGAAAAGGAGATTAAATGGTCACCCCTATAAAGCACTGGTTGAGGAAAGGAGAAGGCATTTAACTACAGACATGGTTTGAAAAGCGTAGAACTGACAGAAACAGTTCCAATAAAGCAGGTGATGGATGACCAGGGTTTGAAATCAGAGTACATGAGCAAAGGACAGGCTTGAGACATTATAATGGAAGTTAAGACATTGTGTTGATAACCTGGGAGTGCATGTATGTGGGTGAGCTGATTACCAGTGTGATATCCTCTCTTCTGTATGTATTTAAAGTACAAATTCTGGCTATCCTAGCTCGTTAAACACTGGACTCTCAACTTTTGCCAGTCTGGGCCTGTTGAAGAGCGCAATAATATGCACATAAAAGCAGCTAAAAGCTTCTTCTCTGCTCTAGTCAGGATGCCAGTAAATAAAAGCTGTCAGCCATCTCAACAGGGTATCATTCAGAAATAACTAGGAATCTTTTCAGAAGTGATATAGCAGAGAAGACCACTGCTTCAGTCAAGGTTCCCTGTAAAAAAAAAACAAACTGAAAAAAGGGATGAAGCAGAGGAGATTCCAAATAGGTGTTTCTTTCTCCTTACAAAACTGCTAAGCACAGTGTGGTACAAACAGCAGGACTTCTAAGAAGGCTTAAACAAAATCAGTGATCTTATCCTAGTTGGTCATGTATTGAGAATTTTTCTAAATTTGCTTGGCTTTTTTTCTAACCACTCTATAGTGGCCAGGCCACACACCCACAGACAGCCTCAAACAAAACATTGAGTAGAGCCTTGCAGCAAGCACCATCATGGTCAGCTTGAAGTATTTGTCAAGTTTTTCAAATTAAACATTTGAAAATACCCAAACATTTTAAGTTGTAGGACAGACTTCGCAGCAGTGCCAAAATTTCAATAATAGTCTTATTCAGTTTGAGAAGAACATTCAGTAAGGAGCCTGTATTTGCCATTTACACGCAAAAATCTCCACAACTTTGATAGCTGTTGGGATTTTTCATAGAAAACAGCTAGAAAATTAGTAGTAGTGACACCTATTTCTGCATGCAAACAGAGTTGCCACATTACAACAGTGTAAATAGAATAATTTTAAAGACAACAGATGTTAAATACATTTGTTGGCCCAAGGACCTAGCCTCCATTGTCAAAAAGCTGGAATACCATCAGGTGCTTGAGATACTATGAACTGAAATGATCTAAAATATGTCACAAAAGTCAAACAAGAAACACGGAGCACATTCAGGTAATGTGACAACACTTCTAGATAAGATACAATTGGAGTACAAAGCTGGTGCTTATTCACACCAGGTAAACTGTAAACTCAAATTTCTTGGTAAAAAAGAAGAAACAAAATAGTCCAGAGTTGCCCTTTCCACTGCTATGATGAGGAAAGGCACTCCCCTCCCTCCCTCCTTTCACTTTTACAGACTAAGGATTTATGGAAAAACAGAAAAGAAAAAGCAGAAGACATCTCAAAGCACAGTTACTGGTGCAGAGCCTACAGAAGGCACTTGGCCCTCATTCCAGCTTGCAAGAAACCTGTGCTTACAGGCAAATGGGTCTGCAGATACCTGAGCTGCTGGGAAGAGCCTAAAAGAGGAACTGCAGAAGCCCACCCATGGCTGCACCAAGACAGTGTGCCCTGGTAACTGAATAGCTGCTAACCTTTCAGGACCTGAGTGCTGAAGTCTCTGCTCAGAGCAATTCTCAACTCTTACAACAACAAAGCAGGTCCTTAGGAGAACAGGAAGTATCCAAAGGGCAATCCCAGGGAATCCTTGCTGAGGATGGGTGCAACATTGTGCAAGGACAAGCCGATGCTTTGACAGCTTGCCAAAGGCATCTCATGTGATATGACAAAAAGAAATTAGGGAGTATTAAACAGAAGAGGGAACAGCAGAAAAAATAACACCACTCCACCGGGTATCTCTAGTGGTTCTGGATTATTTCTATGTGGGGCTGTATGCTTCTGATGCCTTTCCCTTAGCAAATGGTGAATCACTATTCTAGGAGACAGACTCAGTCTAGAAGGCAGATAATAAACTAAGAAAAAGTAAGGGGATATAACAGAAGAACAGTGAACATACATTTAGAGAAAAAATGGTCAAAAAAAAAAAAAAAAGAAAGAAAGCTCTGAGGCTCCTAAAAAAACCAAATTTTTTAAACTGTCTACACTAAAATTTTAGAAGCCACTGTAGTAAATGAGTTACTGGTCCCCCTTATTCTTTGCCCACACCAAGCATGATCACATAAAGGTATGGAAACATTTTTTCCACACCAGCAGAAGCATCAGGCCTTACATTCAGGATTTTCTCCATGTTTTGCCTGCCACCACCCAGCTAGCTCTCAAGGGGAAAAATCCAAAAAAGTTCAACAATTATGAGAAGAGTAACAAAGAGAAAGGGAGTCTTTCCTGTTTCTGATGCATGCAATTAATCAAATACATACAAACACTTGCACACTGGAAAGCAGCCTCTTTCCAGCCTTCCCTTGGGAATAGCAACAAATCTCATGTCTGATGCCCCTTAATTTCTAATACTCTCCTGTATCATAGAATATCTTCTATTAATTTCTCAAGTGATTCCTTAAAAGCACTTCTTAAATTCTCTGGCCCCACTATCTTGAGGGACAGGCCTGTTGCCAAATCTGTTGTCAAATAAATAAACATGCTTTTTCACTCTTAGCAGTACCTATTGGATAGCTAATGCATCTAGTTGAGCATTGCAGACAAAACTGATAAAATTCAACAACTTACAATTGTAGCTGAATGACATTTATGTCACATAGATTACACTAGCTGAAAGATTTTCTATTTGTCATAAAATATTAACCAGATCTAAGCCAGAAACAGGAAAGGAAGAAAAAGTACTTTTATTTCAGACTAATTTTATGACTACATGCAAAGTTAACTAGGAGTCACTCCCTTTCAAGTTAGTATTCCACTGTTCTCCTCTGACTTTCAGAGGAAGGAGATAAATTCTGTTTATATAATGGAATATGCAGTACTAAAATGCAAACAAAGAGGGAAGAAGGAATGGTTTTGAGGTCCAACAACTACTGTCATCTATTTTCTTTGATTGATTACATTGTAACTTGTTGATATCCTCCCAACTCTAAGAGATATATTAATCAAGTATACTAATGTAACACAATTTTTACAAGATTCTCTGCAAAGGCAGCTCAATTTAGGGTCATAAATTTGACAGCATAAGACTGTAACATGTTCTACTGATGACTGGATCCAAGATTTGCTGCTGCACAGAGGAAACAAAGTGCTTTGACAGTATGACCTTGAAGTGGTAAAGCATGTGAGTTGAGGTTGATCTGTATGTGGACCTTAACTTAGCAATTTCCCAAGTTCCAGCCACTCACTTTGATGTGAAGCACCCAAGCAATTCTAATGCTAATTTTCTCAGGTTTGTGGTTTACATTTCTCTCAAGTGCATACAAATGGGTCAGTGCCAACAGTGAGCAGGCAAGGAACTGTACATCATTAAGCAGGGCTCCCAGGTCAGTTGATGAAGCTTCACCTCTTTAATCATGTGAATAGACTTGAAGTCTGGGACTAGGAGGGGAGAAGGCTGTGCTTGGATGATGGTCATATGGTGATGACAGCAACATTGAGAAGGTACTGCTGGTAATTCTGTGCCTTCTAACATGTCTCCTTCAAGCACTAAGCCATGTTAGCAAATTCCAGGGTGCTGAACATTGGAGCTGCCTTTCTGCCCTATTGAAACCCAGTGACCAGGCCCAGAAACAGACACAGATGAACCAAGCAGGCAGTGAACCAGAAGGCAAAAAGGCAGTAGCACAGGGCTACCAATATTCAACTCACAGGCACTGCAATGGGAAGGCAGGAAGCAGGTGCCAAAAAAGTGAAATTTGTTTGCTTAGAATATGCTTCAATTCTGAATTTTCTAACTCCCTAGAGCAGTTACCTGCACACAGGAAGGCTCCAGGTCTTGCTGTTTATAGGACAAAAGGGACATCATAAAAACAAAAGATGCCTTGTCAACTCCTTAAAAGCAGGTGAAATTACTTGATGTGAAGGGAATGACTATATTGCGCCCTCCATACCACAAGTAAAACGAAGATTAAACATTTGCACTCAGTGGTTCCCTGTTCCCTCTTCCCTAGCCTCAGGAAGGCATTGAGATTCCTCTTTTACAGAGCTTCATATTGGAATCCCAGTCAGTAGAACTCTACAAAAAATAAGTTCCACATAAAACCATTATTTACCTCCTCTGCTTCTGGTAATAATTTAAGAAATTCATGTAGCAGTTCAGAACCATAGGGCTGACTTCTTCCATGATAAATATCTTCAATGATGGATTCGGCAGACCTTGAAAAAACAATTGAGCACACATATTTCTAACACTTGCAGGGCGAACAGATACACAGATTGAAAAAACCATGCCTGGCCTACTCAACAGAGTTATAAAGAGGTTGTGGATGCATCAGTGTCCACAGCAGCACTGCTCAGACACCATTTTCAGTGATGCCTTTACTGACAGGCAACGTTATCAGTGAATACAGACCGCAGTGAAACAGCTCACTCTTGAAAACGTTGCTCCCATTGCCCCTTTCTAGTTGTTTATAAAGAGAGGAAGCCAGCGAAAGGCAGCTCACAGGCAGTGTTACATGAGGTAAAAGGGCTTCCCTGAACCATGCCTGAAAA
This sequence comes from Anomalospiza imberbis, assembly GCF_031753505.1. NCBI lineage: Eukaryota > Metazoa > Chordata > Aves > Passeriformes > Viduidae > Anomalospiza > Anomalospiza imberbis. The sequence goes on from NC_089684.1 coordinate 16,938,970, forward strand.
CTCACCTCAACTGGTTAACATCAGCAAACTCTGTTTAATGCTAAGTCATAAACACACTCAAAACTAAACATATTAGAAAACAAATTATGTCAAATTACTTTTGAGAAAACTGCATAAAACTGCAAACTCCACAAGGAACAGAGCACAATGTATATATTTTATGAGAACTACAAAGAATTCTTACTTTTTGAATTGTTTGAGAAATATCCCAATGTTCATACTTCGTTTTGCATCCAAAATGGAAACCTGAGAGAGAAAGCAAGCAAGATTAATCTAACAATACTTAAGAAAGCATATAATGCAGATATAATTTCTTGAATTGCTTCAGATAACTGTTTGCACCAAATTCCAGGCCAAATAAACATAGAGTCACTTCTTATCAACAAAGCTCATATACTACAAAACTAGTTTTTACCAGGGAAATATATAGCACACTCACATCACCTTCCTCCAAGTGAAGCAAAAAATTCCACAGCAACATATAAGAAGGAAGGAAACAATATTTATATTTCATTACAAATGAAATATAAATTATTCATTTCATTCATTATTCTTCTCGCTTATTTCATAGTCCTGCATCTGCAAAATGTTGCTTATCAGGTAATACACTATATTGCATTTAAAGGCCCCAAGGTTAGTGAATACCCCACTTCAAAACCCATGTAAATTCAGGAGTTTTGTGACAAATGTGAGGGTGGGACTTCTAAGCAGAGGTCAGGTGCATTACTGATTTAAGTCATGCCAACTAACAGCCACACTGACTCAGGGGAAGATAAAAAAGTCAATCTTGAATCAAACCCTGAAACACGTAATGATCAAATCTGTTTTCTTACCTAGAAGCAAACAGAAATCCATAATAAAATAAGCTCTCCCAGGTTTGTATTTCAAAGTTGGTTTGCTCTATCATCTTACATGTACAATTCTGAAGATTAGGCAGATGGAAAGAAAAAAACCTACCCCACAATATTTCCCCTTAATTTTGTAAAAAATTTTAAATTCAAAGTACCTCTTTTATACTAGTTTTTCTTCCTGTAACAGCATACAAGTTTAAACCTGAGAGGTTTGCCCTGTTTTAGCAAATTGTGTCCTTAAGGTTAAAATTTTACCACAGCTATTTTGGTGATAACAGCTACAAAAGTCATGAGATTTACAAGGACAAGAGATTGTTTCACCTTAACAGTTTCACCTGACGGCTACAATAAAAGAGCTCAGTAGACATAGATGTTCAAGACTACTGTTGGACTTGCATGTGTTTGTGGTTTTGACAACTGGAAAGGCATTTTGACCTTTGTGACAGTGCTCAGATTAGAAGTAGATATATAAATGCAACATTGGCATTATCATGAAATTGAATTAGCCTGCAGTCAGCTGGTGACAGTGAAAATATAGGGATGATTAATGGGCTATCCTCAACATACACCCAGGAGACAGCCTCTTCGTCTGCTGAAAATAGTGAGACACATTGAAAAGTTTTCTGAAATCCTGGAATTTCCTCTCTTCTGAAAACAGTGAAGACTAGAAAACACAGGAAATATCAGCATATTAGTTTTAATTAGATGATTGGTAGCCCAAAGCCCTTCAGTTTTAGCATATGCAGAGATAAGGGGACAGATTGTGGTTTATTCTCCTGTTATCTTAAGAGTTGAGAGGCCCCCAACAGATCATTAAGGAAAAGCCCCTTAACGCAGGACAGGTTCAACTATCTCTCCCCCTGCAGTATCTAATCTTTCTCAAATGTTTTACGGCAGGGACCTCTCTCTGACCTCTCTAACTGTAGCTCCAGTCTCCAATTGCTCCGGTCACCCCTAATTCTCTGGTTTCTTCATACTAGTTTAAGCCTATAAGCTTTACCATCATTTGGCTTTTGGTTTGTTTGGGTTTTTTAAGCATATTCAGAGTTAATCTTGTGTATATTTTTTAAATCACAGTCAGTAACTGTTACAAGGAGACTGATCATCAGATGAGTAAATCTTTGTTTTCCATGGCACAACTCAGATTTACAGTACAACTTCAAACAAATTACATAATTTTTTTTAATATCTTCCCTCGAAGAAAGACAACAATGGGGAACATATACAGCTGCATTTGTCTTATCAGCACAACAAAAAAAAAATGTCACAGCTGTACCAGGATTTTACATACACTTCTTGCTCTGCATATGACTGTACTCTATTTTGTCTCTGATTTCTTGTTTAACCACAAGTTAACCAATCAGAACAAGTCTCACTTTTTGGTCACTCTTTGCTTAGTGTCTACTTCAAGCTTATTAAAAGTGTTTGGAACTGCTGTCATTACATAACTACCTTCAAGGAGTTTCCAGATGGGAGCACAAGGAGGAGAGAAGGGGAACCTGGCAGATACTCCATAACTACAAGTTCCTATTCCTTGCACACGAATACACTATCTTCCATCCCACATTCAGCTGCATATTAGATTCATAACTTCAGCCTGAACATCTGCTCACAATGTCTGCTCTTCTCCACCGAGATTTCATTTGATTTCGTTCATGCAGAGCACTGTCTGCTGTTGCTTTTTACCCTTTGAACATTCCCACAGCTTTTTCTAAATTCCGCTCAGTCTGCTCCTGTCTTCTGTTCACACACGCTGCTGCCGGCACAGCACGTTTCATGTCTCTGTTTACCACCCGAAGAGGTTTCGAAGCGCTGTCCACCAGTAATACCCCTGGACTTCTTGACTTAAAAAGTTACACTGGACTGTAATTGAGAATTGGGAACAGGCATTCCTAGTCCCACTGGGATTCTCCATAGCAAAAAAACCCTCTCATATGGTTTCTTATGATTTACTTTAGATGAATTCAGGAGAACTTTCTTCATTCTCATCCTCTACTCTGAAACTGGAAATACTAAAATTCTCTCAGATACTTTCCACTATCTCCACACCTGCACTTTACAAGCCCATGTAAAAAACATCACAGGTCACTTGCCATCACTTGCCACATCTACTTTATAAACAGTGCAATCTCTAAACCAAGGACAGCAATTCACTCATTAATCCACTTTTCATCCCCAGAAATACTCAGTTGTCACGGTACTATGAGAAGGGGAAAATTAGCCTGAGTACCATGGTGAATTTGTGTTGATGGTAAGAGGATATCTACTCCTGAGACCCAGCATGAATTTGCAATCAGAAAGATTCAGAGGAGTGTTCTGGGAGACACAAAAAGACCCACATCAAAACTGACTTTGTAGTGACTGGAGAAATGCAACAGAAGTTTCTTGCCATGAAATCATCAATGAGGAACACAACAAAGCAGATTTATAACAGATCAGTAAAACAAAACATTATAGGTTTTCTTTGCCTAAGAATAATGGGGTTTCACATGTTGGGACACAGTTTACAAATTACAGCAAGCATGGAACAGCCTGGCGGCTCAGGTTTGGTGCTGAAGGTTAGGAGGGATATAAATAACTTCCTGTTTCAGCTTCCACTTCACATTACAACACAGTAAGCATCATCATTCCAGGCCTGCAGTCACAGTGCAGCCGAGTGAACCTAGCAGCTTACTAAAGGGCTGTCCCCACTCTGTGTCATCCTCCCATGTCACCTTCCTAGCCTGCTCTTTCCCTTAGGCAGGCACTGGTACTCATCTCATTTGGTTCTTGCTGTTAATTCTTCTCTAGATTAACAGGTTGAATCAGCTCTGAAGAAGGTGGAATAAGCATCAGAGCCAGCACAGGGAAAACAGAGAAGAAGAGGGGGCAAGAGACATCCTGTTCCCTCCTTCCATCTTCCTTCTCTCTCCTCCTCTCACTGCCCCTTTGCACAGGTTCTGAAAATCACTGCATCCTTCTGCAGAGTCACCAAACCTCACCTGAAGAGCAGAAACTACTCCAGTAGAAAACAAATTAAGAACCCCACAGCACTCTGCTGAGCTGCTTATTTAAATATGTTTACAGAGGGTGCAATGTGTGTATTACATTATCCAATATCTGTCCAGAGCCAGCGGACAGGTGGGGTGAGGTGAGAGACAGGAGCAGAGGCACAGTTTGAAGGAGAAAGCAAGACCAGTTCCTCTGGCTGACAAGAAGCTGTTCTGCCCACTCCACTGCCAGTGCCACTCCACTCTAACTATAGCCTGGGTGAGTGCCTGTTGTGCCACACTGGGACACCACTGAAGGATGGGGAAAGTAAATTGGCGTGTAAACTTAACCTTGCACCCCCTATTTTTCACAGCCTCAAATTACATGGAACCATAGGGCAAATTAAGCCTCTAGTCAAGGAAACATGTTAATTAATCTCCTAAGGGTTTGGTGAGGGCTTGTTTACAAAAAGGAAAGCATTTGCTGTAGGAGTTTGACTCAAGCCTCAAAAGGGACTTCTGTTATAATGATGATGTTACATATAAATTCCCTGTATAAATCACTGTCGAGTGAGGAATTAAAAGGACGTGCAGTGTTGTAAGCGCCTACATGCATAGAACTTTTACCAAAACTGCTCATGATTTCATAATCAATAATGATCTCTAGCAAAGGTATGAAACCCCAAATCTCCTCCACAGTCTCTAAGGCAGTGCCCTCAACACCGGCTGAAGAGTGCTGCCATTGCACCTCCCTCTTGGTGCAATGGCATAGCTTCACCACTTCCACTGAAGCTACACCATTGCACCAAGAGGGAGGCCATAGGGACAACAGAGCGCTCTCCGGCCCTGCCCTTCTGTACAGCACTTTGGACACACGCTGCTTTTTTCAGATTTGGATCTAAGTCAAAGTTGAGTTTATGCACTTGAAGTTGTCTTGAAAATTCATTGCCGATATACTATGCCAACTAGGCTAATTCCACTACGTAAACATCTAAGAACATTTTTCTTTGTTAGACCATAAAGCACTCTCTAAAATCAACTGCGTTGTACACAAAAGGAACAGCGGTACTGAAACACAAAATGCCTTATCCACCTGCCCCTGCTGGTTTATGAAACGGCCACAAGCAGAACTAGAGCTCCCTCAGCCCCACACCAACGCTCCCTCCACAAGGTCACGCTGATTCCACACACCTCAGCCTGCCCCCAGCTCCTGTCAGCCTCTGTAGGTTTTACCAGAGTGAGCTGAGGATAACCATCCCCATTGAGACAACCGACGGCAGCCGACAATCGATGGAGTCCCAAACAAGGCCTGTGCTCCCATCTCCAGCCCCTTGCTGAACCAGGCCTGCGGCAGGGTGAAGCACGTGAGCTGCTGCCCAGCTGTACTTCCACACTTCCAGTAACACACAGCTCCTCAGGATTATCTCCTTCCCTCCTTGCTAAGCAGATAGGACTGCAAAGTCCATTAACACATAAGAAATTGCTCACCACTGACACACTGCTGCAGCATGCTTGACAAAGCTTAGCGAGTGAGTGGAACATTTTGTCACTTAAGTGGCATCACTCAGAGGCAAGTCCTGCTGCCTCACCACCTGCCCCGTGCAAAGTCACCATGGGAGCCCTGAACCAGGGTGCACAGGCATCAACTCCAGACAGACGCACAAAAACCATAACTTTCAGCAAGGCAGAGTTTTGTTTCCAAGGCACTGCATCTTGGAGAATCCCTGGTTTTGCAGACCTCTGATGTTAATCTCTACCACTGCACGAGTTCTAGATCACACTGGGGTTTTCTCTGACATACCTATTGTACACCGTGGGCCACACTGAGTTTATGAAACTTATTGTCATATTTACTAGAACTACATCTTTATCACACAGCAGTCCTGAAAGGGGGAGCCTCTGAGGAAACGCAGGAGGCCAGAGCTCTGTACATCTGTACTCGGCACAGGAAGTGCACTCACTACACTCCTGATTCAAAGATGAACATAGCCTGAAAACAGCACACAGGTTAATGACTACCTCTGATGATGGCCACAATTACTACTTCCCGACATCAGGGTTTCAGAGCCTACAAAACACATGTCTTCTTAAACCTTAAATTTCAATATGTACAACACGCATACTATCAGTGCATTGGTTTCTCATCTTGTCCCTTCTGATCTTATTTTGACATCTCCTGAATCCTGCAGGATATCAGCAACTTCATGTCCTTTTTGTCTCACTAAAAATTGATACATTGTTACATCTCTTAACCCCCATGCCCTCTGTATTTTGTTTACAAGCTAACATACACAAGCTAACATGCAGACACACACTAGTGATTAAATCTGCATTTCAGCCCTCCAATTACTTCAGAGAAAGATCACTTGAGACAATTCAATTCAGACTTCACAGAGAGGCTGTCTATAAATGGGGATTTAAGAACTAGAAAAGCTACTTATCACTTCCCTGGAAAGTGTCTGAACCTGAGAGTACTTGGTACAGGTACTCTTCACCACCAGAACAGAAATCAGTGGCAATCTTGGGACCTTCTTGGAAGGTTATCTTCATGTCCAGAAAAAGCAGGGAAGATGAAGTTTTTCTCAGCAGGAAAGTCATGTTCATGGAAGTGGAAACTTTAAAATTATCCAATAACAAATACTCTTAATCACTATGTTATGTTCTATATCCTTGCTGCCATACTGGCACTTCCCTTCCTGATATCTCTAGGATATTGTGGGCATATACAGCATTAACCCTTGCAAATAGGACTCCTGGTACATGTTTGCATGTACAACATCTTGCCTGCATCACAGACACAGAGCAGGAGTTGGATAGACAACACAATTTTGTTCCACACTGGAAACTCAAGGGCTATCCAACATGAGTAAATACAGATGCTTTCAGCTCCCTCTGCTTATTCATATTTATTTTAACAGGTGATCAAATCACAGCACTTAGCAAGTTAAAATAATAAAACACAGTTAGCTCTTTGAAAAATAAATATGTGCCACTAAGAACAAAGAGCTTATGCTTCCCATCATTCCCCTCTCCTTTGAATCAAGACAAATTTGCCGTAAGGATGAAACATGACAGAGAAAAAGGCGAGGCAGAATTCACATCAACTCCTACAGTAGTATGTAAAAAAAGAGGTTTTACTTTAATTCTTACCTCCTCTTTAGTCTCTTTAAATGAAGACTTTAAAGATCGGTTTCGGGAGTCCTGGGGTTTGGCTTCCTCCTGCTGCCCAAAAAGTTCCTCAATTGTCTTCGTATCAATTTGATACTGTGGTCTTGCAGCAATTGTCCAGATATTGTTTTTACCACGGACTTGTTCTTCAGGGATAGTTTTCCAGAAAAAGCTCCGCATTCGTTTTTTTTTGCCGTGGCTGTCGTGCCCATTTACCAGCTGTGGAGGCAGAGGTATGCTGGGGCCAGGCAGCGGAGGAGGGGGTGGTGGTGGGGGCGGCATTCCCGGGGGGAGCGGAGGGGCTGGGGGAGCCCCTGTGAGGGGACATGGCGCAGGGGGCGGTGATGCTGCAGGCTGAGAAAGCTGAGGTGCTGTCGTCGTATCCTCGCTCATCAATCCCGTTGCAACTGGAATAGCCCCATTTTCTTTATCATTGACCAAGGAGAGACAATTCATAACATGCATTTTACAGCCTCCCCCAAGGGGAGAGTGTTACTTCCTCGGATGGGTTTGAAACATTGAACAGTCAGCGCGGCAGCCGCTGGGATCGCGCCCTCTCAAGCCCTATCTGCCAGCAGCGGCAGCACAAGAGGGGACTGTACCATCTCCACAACCTGTGACAAAGGACAATAGGGACACTCAGATCACACACATTGGACATTGTCCCTCGCACTGAAAAGACACCAAAACTGAGGTACAACAGCTATCAAGTTTTCAATCCAGAATGGAAATTTAGTGAATCAAAAGCCTTTCACAGAGCAATTGTTTAACATTTATCCACACCAAGATTTCAAACAGCTTCAGGTACTTAGATTTCAAGAACATATATAAACACAAGAATGCCTCTAAATCACCCACAGTAGGTATCAAAACTACCTATTAATCTCCCTTCAGTGTAATTTTGTAAAAGAATATATTTATCTCAAATTATTAAAACAAATATTATTCCACTGCTAATTTCAGGTATGCTTTTAAAGCTGACTGCACACAGTACTAACTATGGTACTGGATTAACTGCATCAAACAGACCCTGTTTGAGTCCTCTAAACCCATGGCTCAAATCCAAACTGCATTAAAACAGCTAAAAATTTGCCAATGATTTAACAGTCTACCCTAGTGTACTACTTTTTTTTGCCTTTGCAGTTTTCACACAAATGTCAATAAGAGCAAAAATAGTGTACAGTCCCTAAAGTCACTGTGTTCGCTGAGAATGAACTTAAAAGTATTACTGGTCTGGCTGCACTACCTCCCAAAATACACTCAGAGAAGAAAAACCACAGTTTGATCGAGCTGTCCTTTATAATTTACTTCAGCATCCAGGTTAACAGTGCCTGTTCAATAACAGAGAGAAAGGACAGAGAAGCTGGTAGGAGGAACAGGACCCTACACATCCTAAGCATTGCACATATGCAAAGCTTTAAATACTTCGGGAAGTTTTAACCTCTGGATTATCTCATAAAGCAACAGGAATCACAATGGGTTTTAGCATTTTCTTATACTGTTACCTTCTAAATAAAAATGCTGTTATTAGCAGCAAACCTTCAGGTAAGAGCATGACTTCCACAAACTGCACACTTTTGATAAGCTGAGTCTATTGAAACAGATTTGAGTCATAAGTCTCAGAGAAAAACTAAAGTGTTTCAAATACATTCCAATGAGGAATCCTATGATTTTATGGAAATTTGGAAGCTATCTCAAAAAAAAATATTTGGGAATTTACAAAAAAAAATTAAAAATTCAAAGATGGCACGCAATTCAAACTTAGATAGGAGACAGACAGCCCCTGAGCAAAATTCAGTCTCAGGAAAACTCACCAGAAAAAGCTCAAGTAATGCACTGGCACAAGAACAATATCAAATGAGAAATTTGGCACTGACTTAGTGGTATGCCTCCTCAGCAGGGTTCACACGGAGCTAATAGCAACCCCAATCAATTTGACATTGTATAATAGTGATGAAAAAAACTTCACTATTTTTGCCAGAGATCCATCACTAGACCATACATGAACAAACAGATCCAAGTCACAGAAACAAGCCTTAGGGCAAATTCTCTCTTGGTCTGCAAGGACTCAGCCACTCACAGCTTCACTGAAATCAATGGACAACAACACAAAAGTATCCACCATACCTTTTCTTCTCAAAACCTTGCTCAGGTAGCAATGAACTCCTCTCTCCTGCTTCAGATTTTCCAATCTCATACCTTACATTATCCGGGCATTTACAAGAATAGAAAACATATATAAAAACCTGTATGAGGTTTAAATCACAGGCATGATGGAAAATACTTTAATGGCATGGTAAAAAGGAGAGAAGCTACAAAGAAAGTGGATCAGGATAGAGTGTTTCAAATTTAAGTCAGCATTAATACCCAGCTGCTATTACAGGGCTCTGCATGTTCACGCCTCTCCTCCCAAATTCATGATCATAGAAGCAGAGAGGCATAAAAAAGCAGGTGCAAGGTGGTGGAAGGAGATTAACCACTCAAAGCAATTTAAGTGTTGCATTAATTTAAAGAAATATTCAACTAGGAAAAATACTTTTCCTCCCTACTACTTATTTAAAAATGAAAAATGTATTAGCTAGTTTTCCACCATCATACAAAGCAGTATTCAACATTATTATTTTTTAACTTGGGTTCCCACACATTCACAAAAAAAAAGACAGACAGACTGACCGACCATGCTCTAGGCAACATTCAAGAACCTCATTTTGAGACTTTCAATAAATCTATATGCTTTAGGAAAAACGGGATCAAATCCTAATGGAACAGAGTTGTAGAAGATGAATCATCAGAGTCCCAGCACTAACACACAGGAGTGGAAAACGACTGATCTCAGACTGAGTGCTTCTGTGCGAGACAAGGGACACTCCTAGTGAAAGGAGTGGAGAAGGCACGGGGAAGAAAACATCCCAACCTAGATGTAAAGATAGATAGAACAGGAAAAATTGTTTTCAATCCAACGAGCCCCGTACTGCTTTAGATGAGGTAACAGCCAGAACCAGGAAAGGGGAGGAATCAGCCTTTGGAAGGAAGGCATGAAAGGAAAGGCACAGCATAAAGGCTGGCATTCAGCTTTGTTTTCTGACAGATCAGCACGATCCAGGTGACAGAGGTCACCTGCTTGTAAGAGGATGGCGGTCTCAAGTTACCAGATACCAGGAGACTGGTCAAAATTCCCTTCTCATGCTGCCTCTCCAGAGGAGCGGCTCAAAGCTGTTCCCAGCGGAGGCTCCCACCACTGCCGTGGGTGGGAGAGGAGAGAAGCTGGCAGCCAGGACAGGTTCTGGGCTGCTTGCTGCTATCAGCAGGTGCCTCTGAGCAGGAAGTACAGCAAGAGGAGGTGGGGAACAACCAGCCGTTCCAACTGGGAGCTACAGATTACCGAGACACGCTGGGACTGGGATGTGTAATAGAAGCCAAACAAAATTTTAACTCCTCAGGAGCCTCTCCACACTTTTCAAAGGATTAAAGGGGAAAAAAAATGAACCAAAGAACAAACGTTTAAGACGTGGCAATTATACCTCATTGTTGCACGTTTGTTATCCAAAACAGCCGGAGAAGCACCAAAGCTCTAAAGTAATGTCTTTACTGCACATTTTAATTGTGTCCATATTTGGCATAAAAGAAATATTTTATTTCTTTGTCACATTCATTGTTTTAGCCAAGCTAATCTAACTTGGAAATGTAATTTAAAAGTTAGAGGGTGGGGACAACTTTCTCCCCAGGTAAGAGAAACACTCTAAAGTAATTTGTTTCTTGCAAAAAAGGCAGTTGCCACTGAGACGGACACAGATTGTGTACACATACACAAATTAACAGGTGAGGTGCAGGACACACCGAAGGGCATTTCATAATTCATACTGCAAGACATGACTGACTCCCTTTAACTCACACCTTATGTTCTCCCCTACGCACGTTTCTGTATCAAGAACCCTCCAAGTTCTCATGAGAACAACGCCGAGCCCAACCACAGCACTTGGGTGTCTGCGTCTCAACAAAAACACTACAAAAGGCAAAGGGAGCAACTAGCTGCTGACTGCAGACAGAGAAGCTGCAAACGCCGATAACCATCCCCTGATCCTGCCAAAATCTGCGGGTCACAAAGAACACGCAGCTCACGCTCTTCAGCGACTTCGCACTTCCCCGCTCAATGCATCCCACAAAAGCGCTGGCACCGCGTCCCTGCCAGCCGGCCCGGGCCAGGCAGGGACCTCACGGCGCTTGGCCGAGGGGCTCGACTCCGGCTATTTTTTGTTCGGGTTCCCGGGTGCCGCGCTCAACCCGCCGCAGGGAAAGGGCTCCCACGGGAGGAGCCCTCGGCCCCACCGCCGTGTTCTCCGCCCGGACCAGGCTGAGGCGCCCTGTGGGGACCCTGCCGCCGGGACCACCCAAAGGGCTGCGACAGATCCTCACTCCGTAATTCCCGTCCACCGACGCCGCAGGCCACGGGGCACCGCGGAGGGCGCCGGCGGCTCGGCTGCACCCGGGGTAACACCGCGCCCGCTGCCCTCCGGCTCCCGCCGGACTCCGGCGCCCGAGTCGCGCCCTGGCCCGGCGGGAGCGCCCCGAACCCGCTGTCCCCCGCAGGACGTGGCGGGGGCAGCGCTCGCTCCGCCGGAGAAAGCCGGGGAGCCCGGCACGGCGCCCGCCCCGCCGTGCGAGCGGAGCGGCGGCAGCGGCTCTCCCGCAGTGGCAGGGACCGGCCGGGCCCGGCGGGAAGGGGAGCCCGTCTCCCCGGGAGCTCTCCCTCCTCCTGCGCCTCGGGAAGGCGGCGAAGGACCCATGCAGGCGGTCGGCGACCCCCCTTGCACTGCCCGGCCGCGCCCCCCCGGCTGCGCGGAGTCCCCGCCCGGCCCGGGGGTCCCGGTGTCCCCGCTCACCTCGGCGCCCGCGGGAGCACGCGGCGCAGCCCGGTCCGGTGCCGCCGCCGCTTCCTCCCATCGCGCCCGGCCCGGCCGCGCCGCCGGAGCGCGGGGCGGGGCAGCGCAGGCGCGCCCGGGCGGGGCCGCGGCAGGTGACGGTGCTGGCGGCGGCCCCGGGAGCGGCCCGGCCGCGGGGCAGCGGGGCCTCGATCCCCTCTGCCCGGCCCGTGCCACCGAAAAGCCCGTGCGGGAGGAGAGCGACCCGCGACCCAGCGCCGGTGCCGCCGCCGCGGCGAATGGAGATGCGCAGTGGCGTCTTCGGGGGCACTGGGTCTAAGCCAGCTCCGGCTGGGCTGCTCCATCGACACATCCAGCCATCACTGCCCGCACGCTGTCGCCGCACTCACAGCAACTATTTCTATAGGAACTGGACAGCCTTGCTCCCGGCAGCGCGCCCGGCTGAAAGAACGGGCTCCTCTCCACGGCTGAAGCCTTTTCGCCCTCTGCCCACGCTCCCGAGCAAGCGCATCCCTCGGACCATCCCGCATCCCTCACCGCGGCGCTCCTCGCCGGCTCAGCCCTGCAAGCTCGGGGGAAGCAGGCAGGACGGGCCCCTTGTGACTCCAAAGCGGACGGTGTGAGAGAAGTGCAGATGAATTTAAGATGTGATCACAGCCCTGGGTTACAGCGCTCCAGGCAGCAGCGCATGTGAGTTGTGGATGCCTGAAAGCCAAAGTACCGTTCACTGATAAGACAGCAAACAAATACAAATGGTTCTAAAATATTTCATCAAAAGATTGAATCCTATGTCTAAAATAAAAAAAAAAAAAAAATTCCCAGGAAGAGTAAAGGTGAAGAACCTCAAAGTCAATTAATAGCCCACACACCTGAACACTACTTTTTACAGAAGTCAAATTCCAAAGGTGGAAACAGAAACTCTTCCTTTCCTGAGAAAGGAGGGAGGGAGAAAGAAGAAACCTCACTTCCAGTCCCACTTAATAAGCCACTAGAGCTTCTGAACTGAGCACAGGAGAGAGAAAACATCACCTTGACACAACCAGAGATGGGAAGGCAAGAGCAGCAGGACAAAATCATGTCTTACCTGAGTGTGTAGCACCTCACCTGTGCTATTTACTCTGCTCAGGTGTTGGGAGGCAGGAACCAGAGGAAGAATGGGAGACCAGGTGGCCTCCTCTGGCCCGGGCCTGGAGCCCAGGCCCATGGTTGCCGAAGTTACACCATTCCTGCTCACAGTTCTGCAGCCAGAGATGCAACCTACTGGTCTGGCAAGACAGCCTGCTGTAGTCACCTCAATTTAAAATGTAATATTAAAACAAAAGGAAAATTTAAGGCATGTAATGCCAGAACCCAGTCATTTAAGCTGAAAATTCACTGGCTGAAGAGTTCAGCTGCAGTAAAAGGCAATTCCCATCACATGTCTGCTTGGCAGGGTTAGCAGCAGCTGGAGAGGACACCCTCAGCTTTGAGCCAGCGTGGACATTCCTCGAGAGTGTCAGGTCAGCCCTGAGGTCATCGGCGAGGAAGCGCTTTGCTGCTTGGACTGTAACTGCTTGTGCTGGAGCCAGAGGGACTTGTTTTCATTGCTGCCAGTCATGAGCACAAATGTTCTCTCGAAAAGACGGAAAGAGCAAGCCAAACAAGAGACTTGCATAATGGCATTGTATTTAAAAAGTCAGAACCCAAACAGGACAGCAGAGGACCTGGGAGCCAGTCCGGATGTGAAGTTAAACTCTTCACTTTTCCTCACCCTGTGGGTTTGTTCTCCCTGAACTTTTCCAAAACACGTTAGCAAATAATTTTTAAAATTTTAGCTGATTTTTTTCACCTAAACATGTAACACTCAACAGGCAAATATTTTGCCCACACGGCTAAAATGAATCTGAGTTATAAACAACTGAAAACTGGTCTTTACAGTAGGAAGTATTAGGCAACTTTAATAATAGGTAGATCAAGCAGCCCCACCTATAATAAACACCAAATGCACCTCCCTAGAACAGATAGCATTTAGATGAGTTGGTATACTACAAAACCAAATCATACTGTTAATTTTTTAAGATTTCTAATTATTGAAATGCTCAAGACAGTTTTCAGGAGGACTACTTTTTTAAGGCTTTTTTTTTTTTCTTATGAGAAGTAAAAAACCACCTTGTATTTTGTAAACTCTGCTTTCCTTCAGAGCACAGAGCTTCTAATTCTTTAGGCTGAACACAAGTCTAATGACTGAACAGATCTAATGGAAATAAAGCAATTTACACCACCTGAAAAAAGGTGTCATCTTCATTACAATCCCTCAATTCTACAGAGTTTGGATAAAAGGAGGAGAAAAAGTTAATTGTGGCACTCCTGTTACATTACAAACAAGTTATATTTGGGCTCAAAATTAAGCACTCAGTTAAGCTCTCAGAACAAAACCCTGCAATTAATTACCACCATCACATAAAACTAGCATGATGCATATGCATATGTAAGAAAGGCAAATCAAAACTGAACAGGCAACACTAGTTTTTAGCATTATTTATCTCTTAAGTGCTTGAATTTACAGCCCTTAGTATTTTTTAAAAGGCAGCAAGATGTATAATTATTTAATTAGCACACACTATTCATTAAGTAATAGGAACACACTGCTGATAGCTGAACTGCTCCTGACTGAACCAATGGATTTATGCTGCCATGAACAGCAAGAACAGGGAAAACCTGAACTAAAAAGTAGTTTCAGGTTTATTCTGTTCTATATCTGATCTCTGCACTTAATTAAGAAATGTTATCAGACAGCCACACTGGGACCCATCTCAGTCCTACCAACCAGTGTTACACAGGAACTCTGCAAAGATTCTCCTGATCTCTTTCTGCTCCTCCTGGAATATCAAATACTCTTTTTCCTCCAGTAGCTATTCTCTTTAAAACAGTTTCTCATCAAGGGATGAGTATGAGTCTTTTTGCTCAGAAAACAAAGTTCTGTTCACCTACAGCCACTATAAAATGTTGAATGCTCACTTTATGCTGAGAACAAGTCCTTTACAGAAATACACCACCAAGAGCAGACAGCACAGAATTGTTGCTAATCCTGCTCCCTTCTTACACTTTTTTCTTTTTTTGTTAGAAAGGCAGCGGAAGTGTCAAAGGCAATGCTTCTGTGCCAGCACTCTCAGCCACAGGAAACAAAAGATTGGACAACCACAGACTGAGCTCTTCTGTCCCCAAGGCCACTGCAAAGCAAGGTTCAAACACTGCTGCTCCGTGCCTCAGAGCAGAGACCCTGATGAAAACAGCAACACATCGCTTTCCCTTTCCACTGCTTCTCCATCAATTTATGCCCTTCTTCTCCAAGGCAGGCACAAGCCATCTTACCTGCTACTCCTACACTACAGGGTAAGCTACTTCCTTCACTCCCTTCAAACTATTGCCATGATGACAAAAACATGTGAACACCCCCTATCTCCCTGGCCATTTGGTTTCCACACAAGACTCGTGGAAATCAAGAGCAAGGACATTGGTGAAAACAGGTGTAGAGAGGTGAACAAGAGCACTGTCACAGAGAGAGAACTCTGTTTTCTATGTATCCCTACCTTTAACACCAGCGCAACCGGACAGAACACAAAGATGTCAAAGAGCAACAAACACTAAGAAATGAAACATCAACCAAGCAGCAGTCAAATCCTCTGTCTAATAAAGATCTTCTAGTAAAAAAAAGCCTTTCAATTTGACACAACTTAGCAACAAGTAGTTTGGTTAATTTTAGGGTGGGAGCTAACCATGATAAGATTCATCACTAATATAAAAATTTTTGTGACTAGTACAACCCTTACATCAAGCATGCAACATAGAAAAGATAACCAGACTATAAAAACCTCCCAAACCTAAATATAATTGCAGATGAGGAATGCTAAATAATTACAATACCTTTCACTTCTTGTAACACCACAACAAGGAACAAGAGCAGATAAGCAACGCATAAAAAGTGAATATGCCCCCCATTCAGTTCAAAACACATTTGAGGCGAACATTTAGCTTTCCTTTTACATTACTTTGATCATTTTTGAAAGGACAGACAGACTAGAGATAAGGTTTCTGGGAAAACCATTTGACTGAAGACTGAACAAAAAGCTGTTACTTTAATGATGTTAGTGTATTACTATACTCTGCCTGTGTAGATCTCTTTCCAAATAAAAATACAGATATATTTTGTAACCAGAAATATTCTTTTTAAGGGGCTTGTCAAAGCATGAAGTAGGCCAAAGAGCATTTTTAGAGCAAAAAAGCTGTTTGTAGAAGTCAGATAAACAAAATAACATGAGCAACAAGTTCCAAGCAAGCCAGGAGTACAGATAACTTATAGTATGGTCACTGAGAATCAAAACAGCTCCCCAAGTCTCTGGTACAGCAGCATATCTGAAAATGTTACTACTTGCTTTGAGTTCTTCATCCTAAGAAACCTCACACAACACTGTAAGCATTAATGTAACAATTTTTTAACAGAGACGAAATCTGTCACAGACAAGTCTCTACAAGGTGGGTATGGTCTCCTCTACACACAACAAAAACACCCCATCCTGACAACTGTCCACCTAGATAAAGGCCACATTACAACCTCAGGATATTTATGCTTTTTTGTGAGAATCAGAAAGCCTGACAACCATAATTACTTCCCACTGGAAACCTGAAGTGTCTTCCCTCTTACAATCTTTTGATACAAGTTTCTAAATTTGGTTAGGTCTAAAAGGCTAATTTTAAATATAAGATATGAGCTTGAATTATTTCATAAGCACATGTGTTTGAGCAGTGACAAAGAAAGTTACAGTACTACAGCAGGCTACTATCAGTTTAGTAACATATTGATCAATTGAACAGAGAACCCTGCTCACTGAGGCTACCCATTAGAACAACTGCTTTGCTGAGCAAAATGGAATAATTCTTCCTTCCCCCAGTAATAAACAATACACAGACAGGTTTTAGCAAGTAATCTTTTTGGTCCCACCTTTTCTTCCAGGTGAAGAGACTCCAGCAGTTTTAAGCCATTGCAAAAGTTTGAGTATTACACAATGCCACACTGGTCAGTCTTTCTTAAGGCAACTGCAAATTCAAGTTCACTCTTACCATTTCTGACAAAGTTCCTTCTGAGCAGCAGCGATCCTAGGCAGGAGACACATGAATCTGCGGGAGAAACCAAGAGTACATGTTCCTTATGTACCCTTTTCCTACAGTGTTCTGAAAGCCCAATACTTCAGTTGTGGTCAGTGGGTTTGCATTCTTCACCCCTGCAATAATGCATTTCCCAGTTCAACCCTACACTCACTCAGCTCACTTTCCTTGCACCATCATACCACATGTGTGCCAGGATTCAGTGGAAGTCAATGGCTTTGTAAGAGTTGTAAATAAAATTTAATTTCCTTTAGAAGTTCAAGTCAAAACCCACATATATTAAAAGATTTGTTTCACTATGAATTTACTTTCCAGTTGAACTTGCCCACTGTTAAAACAGCATCACTACCTAGCACTGCTTTATGAGATATTCTTGGGCAGGGGTGACAACTCACAAAAACAGGACTAAGCTTCCACTGCAGAAGCTCCCTTCTACTTTTAACCATCACAAGTCAAGAAAGTTTGACTGCAAACATGTTTAATATGAATACAAAATTCACATAGGATATACATTCTAGGGAACATAACTGAGCTATTACAAGAGATTCTGACAGAACAAAAACATAAAGAAGGCTCTGTCAGGCCAAGAATTTAATGAGGAATGATTAAAAAGTTTGATTTACAGTTACATTACAGTTGTGTTAAACACTGAAAACTTTAAGAAATGTCAGCTGAAAGGCGTTTGAACGTACAGTACATAAATCATACAATCCACACCATTGTAAATAACATATTTGAAGTATTTCATTTTACTTAACATAACATAAAGCAACATAACATGTGCAAATGAGGACTCCAATATATTGCATTTAAAATGTCTATGATAAAATTGACATATAATTTTACATTTAAGGACTACAGAAATGATGAAGAAATTAAAAATGTGTCCTCCATTTTACTCCCATTATCGAAGTATGCTCTTCAATTAAACAGAAAAAACATACTCACAAAATCATACCTGCCCATGAAGTTTAACTAAAGCTTTAACTTGCTCTAAGTGTACAATGACACAGCATTTACACAGGCGTCTTCCCCTTGCTGGGAACTGACAAACTATTACATGAAAGGGTTCTTAGATTATGTACACTGGTGGAAAATATTATCTTATAAAAAGGCACATACCTGTGATTTAAGGCTAGTACGGCATTTGTTTCAGAGAGAAAGAAATATTTGAAATGAAATTAGTACATTTAATGGTTGGCCTCACTCAGCAAACCACTTGGTGCAAAGCAAAAACGTGTGCTCAGAAGCCTCAGACTGACAGTGATTCTTGCTTTAGTGTTTTTTTGTTTTTTAACCCTTTGATGGAAAGGTACATTTTTAAAAAAGGCATTTGCTGCAATTCCACTTGTCAATGAGCCATCTGCTACTGTTGCCTTGTATGCAGATATCACATATAGGCCTTATAGTATCCATCTGCAAAATAGTCTTTTAACTTTCTCCTTTTTTTAAAAGTCATATGAAAATTACTAAAGATGTTTTCTATATTCATCTATAAAATACAAGATGTTGGTAAAAATCATGTAAACCTCCATTTGCAAATATTTTGACTAGCCACCAAAATACCAGAAATCACAAGCATCATTTGTCAGTGCAAATCTATAATAGTTTTGTTTCCCCTCCCTCTTCCCCCTGCCCCCATCCCAATTACAGAAATAACCACCAACCTTTACTTACAAAAGGAGTGCTCTATATTGGAAATTACAGAAATTATGTTTGGTTACCTTAAAGTCACCCACTTTCCTATCAAATTCAGTTTTACAGTATTATAAAAGGGGAAAAATTTAAAGCTGTCCGTTCAAGAATCACTACAACAGTCCTTCATCCCTAACCCTTAATTATTCTCAGATTTAAAGGATTTTAGGTTAATATTGGGTCCTCTTCTATGATCTGATTACTGTTCTTCAAGCCAAGATGGGGCATCTGCTCCAGGAGTTTTCAATTTGATGTGGAACTGTTTAAGTGTCTGTTCAAGCTGCTTTTGATTGCCAGCAAAGTACGCCGCAATGGCATTGTGGAACAGAACAAGCTGATTGTGCAATACCTTCACCTGCAGGCAAGGAGAGAGACATTAAGAGGAGGAGGCTGATGTTAACATCATCACAGTTATAAAGAAATTAGTGTATTTGAAATGTTCAGACTTCCTATAGATTTATTTAACAAAAGCTTAAAAATACAGATATGAAATGCAAATATGAATTTCTTTAACATTAAAGTGATTCAGAGTTTTCATAAAGTGTGTTTAACGGCCAATACCAACTCAGCATGCACAGAGCAAACACAATTCACTAAACAGCATAATGTTATCAAATATCAAACACTTGATTACAAGCACTTGATGCCTTGAAATGAGATGCCAAACCTCTAAGATACGTGCCTGCAGGCCAAATGGACCTACCTCCCTGAAACAGTACATTGCAAGGGCATTATCTGAGTATACAGTTCCTGCATTGCCCCCCGTTGCAGAGAGTTGCTGCTTTCCAGCTCATAGACACCTAAATCTAATTAAACTGATGTCCTTCTCCCACCAATATTTCTTGCCCATCTCCTGTAACACAGGATTATTTACAGACTTTGTCAATATCTTGACTCTATGATTTGTGAAAAGTAGTCATGAAATACACCTGTCACAGCAGCAACCAAAATCTGGGCAGAAGAGCACAATGGCAGCTGGAGGGCACCACTGTTTTTCTCTATGATAACAAGCTGCAGCCCCACTGATGAAGTCAAAGTTAAGCAAATGTTACACTTCCATCCTAGTACACCAGGAAACCTGAAGTGAATGGACAGCAGTATGCTGAAAGGCATTTGTCCAGTTTCTCCTGCAGCCAAACCCTTTTTGTTCCTGAGTGTACTCTCAGCCCAGCACCACCTTACTCTTGCGTCAGACCCCACATCCCCACAGTGGTGGCCCTGTACATGTTTCCAGCCTACAAGGCTGAGAGCCCAGCAGCAGGCAGCCAACATAGAAGGGAAGAGAGGAACAAGGTGGCTGAATGAGCCCCAAGGGAAGATGTGGGAGGTAAAAGATTAAGTTTTCTCTACTCAAATTTTAGATCACTGTCTTGTCTCTCAGCACAATCCAGAAGGGACAGTCTACTTCTGTCATGCTGGGAATCAAAACTGACTTTGGGCCAGGTTTGGCCTATGCCTACCAGTGGGCCATGCTTGTTTTAACAGGTTATTTGTTATTGGCTACTGTGCTTCTCCGAAATGCATGTAACTCAATACAGAAACACTTTATTGTCTTCATTTAATGAAAGATTTCTAATTAAACCCCCCACCATTATATTTGACACGCTATGACACCTGAAGAGTGCAACATTTACTCAGAAATGTAATAAATATATTTTAAAAATTCATTGAGAATAAAGGGCTGAGCATGTGTGTGTGTATATCCCTGCAGGAATATATAAAAGTTCTGCACAAAGTTAAAATTTCTGATTATATCACTCTTTTTTTTTTTTTAACTGAATAGCAGACTCAATTAAAAAATTAAGTGATAACCTCTTCTTTGCTGGCCCAAATTTTCATCTAAGTTGCTCTGACAATCTGAAAACTGGAATCCCTATGTTTCCTCCCTATGTTTCCCCTAATAATTTAGCTTAATTTATGCAAATACATGCCAAAGAAAAGGCTTTTTGTCTCATTAATAGTGTAAAATGATACTTTATTCCACCAAAAGGAATAAAGAAATTACATGAGGGGTGTGAATGGTTAGAAAGGAATTCCCCATCATACCTTTAGACGACTTTTTTTTTAGTTTAAAAAAGAATTTACAGAATTTATCACATACAGACATTTTAACATCTAGGAGACAAGATTTAGCTAACTACACTTGTTCAAACAGAGCTCAACCTATTTTTTGAGTCATAAAAGATGGCCTCTTCTTCAGTTTGTGTGGGTAGACAGGTATATAAACATATAGATTTTTCATCTATAAAAATGTTAATTACCAAAATATTACACTTTGTAAGTGGAAAATGTCATAACAACATGAAGGACTTGCTTTTAAAAGTTTAGATAGAAAGCACAGTGCTTTTCTTGACCAGATTCTTTCGTCACTGGCATACAAGACCTCATGCAATCCAAGCCAGGAATTCTACAGAGAAGTACACTCACTGTTATAGCATATTATTAAAATGCTACAAGAGTTTTACTCATACAGTTTAGAGGAACTCAAAACAGGGGTAACAAACCTCCTCTCCCAGCCCTAGTTCATCAGTCTGAGACTACATTTGGTATTTTGTTAAGGTAGCTTTTAACATAAACCTTCTGTGAACTGCCCCAAAAATCTTCTGATAATTTAAAAAATTCAGTCAGGCCTAGGCTCAAAGATGTGTACACATACACACACACACACACAGAGAGAGAGAGGCAGGACCTGACAGTGTAGAGGCAGATATTTTGGACTGAAAAAATATGGTTTGTTTTGGAGGTGTTTTTTGAACTACTAAAGCTACCTCATTGTATGAGGTTCTATCCCCTAGATCATTGTGGTTTAATTTTCATGATTATTATCAAACTGGTTCCAGAGGTTCAAAGTCTTAGAACTTCTACTCTCCTCCTTCAGAAGCTGATTGTTAAGTGAATCCCAAAAGTGATGGTGGGATCTTCTTTTCCATAGCTTCATTCAAGTAACTTTACAAGTTTTTCTAGAAAAAGACCACTTAAACTGACACTGTACAAAGACAGCAGCCAGCAAAGAGAAAAAACGCTGTTACACCTCAGAACACCCTATGTCCACAGCAAAACTATCTGCAACCACAGCTAAGGATTGGAGCCCAACTATTCATTTAAAACTAAGTTCAAATGTAGCAATTTTTCCATGAAAGAATCTCGCTCTAGCATGGGGAATGGGTAAGTATCTTACCCACTCCCACATCCAGTCACTGATTGCAACTTCCACACTGTATTTCACCTTAGCCCTTTGTTGGCAAACCATTCATGCAGATATGCAGTCAGTTGGATCAGAGAAGAGATCTAGATTAAAATTAAGCAGACAATAATGTATCTGCTTTAACCTGGATCAGTTCCCCAATCTGATTCTCTACACAGCTGCAAAAACACTCTCACAAACACTAGAGAGAAGGCAATGGGGGGAAAGGGGAGGGATGAAGGGATCACTTTTTTTTTTTTTTTTTTTTTTTTGCATCAAAGCCTTGAAAAAATTGTCAGATTAAAGCAGTAAAGGCCAACTCTTGATCACCAAGCTGCAGTACTGATTCTAGGAAAGGAGTGTTTGAAGATTTGCCTCAGTCAAAGAATGCTAATGGTATGCTGCTAAAATACAGCTAAAATACAGGTTCCAGAGTATGACTAACATAGCTGTCAAAAAGCCATCACGCTTTACAGATGAACAACAGTTAAAATCTTTGTTCCTTGTTAATTAACTACATATACCTATTTGTTTCTAATTATAAGCAGAGTAAGCACTTCATAATACAAGTGGCACATGTATCGCAAAACAAAACTGAACTTTGTGGATAAGCATAAAAACCTAGATGTAGACACATCCTATACAGGAGACTTAAGTGTCATATACACAAGATACTATAGGTTGGATTTGATTTTTCACATGGATGCTCTTAACATTTCAGCTCTTTCTAAATATTGTTGTCTTTCCCCACCTCCCTCTGAACACTGTACTTTCTGTGGAACAGTAAGTGCATATTTCTTTACACCCTCCTCATTCAGCCTGTTTCAGCCATCTCAACAACCAAAAAGACAATACCCCTTCGAGTCTATCTGTGATTCTGTACCTCCCCACAACCAACACAATCCCTTCTCCTAGTTATCTTAATTTGAAGGTACTTCAATTTAAACACTTTCGTCATCTGGGTCTCCACTGGACTGCAGACCACTTTCATTTGTAGAAGCAAGCATTTAAGAATCAAACTCCTGAAGTACAGTTCACAGAAGTGCAGTCAATTTCTTTCTCTACACAAAATTGTATTTGACATTTTTCAAGTGCATCCAAGAGTAACAGGGTTTTTTTTCTCAAAAGGACAAAACCTTCTAAAACTGTTTTCAGAAATGACAAAAATCTTTGAGCTAAAAACAGGACATCATCCTTATTTTTAAAAAATTAACTATTTGTAAGATGCAGATTTTAATGCAACTATTATTATAGTCATTTACAAATGCTACAAACTTCTACAGAACTCTGCCAGCTAGGGATGGCACCAATAAAACTTTGTATCAGCATTAAGAAAAATGAGTTCTAACTTCAAGATCAAATGCTGTAATAAAAATCAGTGGAAATCTTATTTATCTTTGTTTTACAGACAGAAACTTGCAATTCCAGCTTTACTGTAAATGCAACTCTCTGAGCCTTTGAGGGCTTTTAATTGAAATATTAGCAAATGAACTGAGGAGAACAGACACAAAGAGACTGCAACCATGTGATGCTTTTTCCCCATATAGGGAAAACCTAGATAGGGCCACCTAGATTATGGGTTCTTAGGTGACATTCACAGCAACACAGACCAACTGGAGCCCACCAGCCAGTTAAACTGGCTCCAGAGGTTCTTTGCAGCACCATTTACTAGGAGCATACTGCTGATAGCTGAACTGCTCCTGACTGAACCAATGGATTTATGCTGCCATGAACAGCAAGAACAGGGAAAACCTGAACTAAAAAGTAGTTTCAGGTTTATTCTGTTCTATATCTGATCTCTGCACTTAATTAAGAAATGTTATCAGACAGCCACACTGGGACCCATCTCAGTCCTACCAACCAGTGTTACACGGGAACTCTGCAAAGATTCTCCTGATCTCTCTTTCTGCTCCTCCTGGAATATCAAATACTCTTTTTCCTCCAGTAGCTATTCTCTTTAAAACAGTTTCTCATCAAGGGATGAGTATGAGTGTATTTGCTCAGAAAACAAAGTTCTGTTCACCTACAGCCACTATAAAAAGTTGAATGCTCACTTTATGCTGAGAACAAGTCCTTTACAGAAATACACCACCAAGAGCAGACAGCACAGAATTGCTGCTAATCCTGCTCCCTTCTTACACTTTTTTCTTTTTTTGGTAGAAAGGCAGCGGAAGTGTAAAAGGCAATGCTTCTGTGCCAGCACTCTCAGCCACAGGAAACAAAAGATTGGAAAACCACAGACTGAGCTCTTCTGTCCCCAGGGCCACTGCAAAGCAAGGTTCAAACACTGCTGCTCCGTGCCTCAGAGCAGGGACCCTGATGAAAACAGCAACACCTCGCTTTCCCTTTCCACTGCTTCTCCATCAATTTATGCCCTTCTTCTCCAAGGCAGGCACAAGCCATCTTACCTGCTACTCCTACACTACAGGGTAAGCTACTTCCTTCACTCCCTTCAAACTATTGCCATGATGACAAAATGTCATCTTACACAATAAACAGAAAAAAATAAAGCTTACCTCAGAAAAGCTCTCAGGAGATAATTATATTTAAGCCAGTATTTAAGTGTAAAGGAAGTCCTTTCTATAGCTCATTTGGGAACAAAATTACACACACCCTTTAGTAAATATTTTTACATCTCTAGTGTCAAAACTGAGAAATGTCAACCACTGATAAAAAGGCTTAGGCATGTGAGATTCCCTACTGTATTAATCTAAAAGGCAGGAAGGAAAAAACAATCTTTTCCAGAAACAATTTGTAGGCTGTGACTGCTAACAGGATGCTTGGTCTAGTTCAAGACTGTCACTAGGAAGACAACTTTTTCAGTGTTCCATAAACTGTCTAATTTAGTTTAAAAAAAATTATGGAAATGTGTTTTGTACAAGATGGAAATAAAATGCTTTTGTTCTGAAGCCTTCCTATACATATAAATTGATAAGTGGAAGATAATGGAAACCACAAGGAAGCAGGGTAAGTCCTATTTTAAACTATTTTGAACTTAAGCATCAGAATTCCTGTACAGATATGAGCTGGATGGATTAAACCATTTTAACAGAGGTACACTGTAGTGGTATCAAATAACTTACTAAAAGAAGAAAAAAAAAAGGCAGGAAGAGTAGGAAGACACCTTCAGTATACCTGTTTTCAACCTAGCATAGTTTTAAAACCCAGCTCTCAGGAGCATTTTCTAATTTAAGAATCAGTATCAGCATTTAGATTAGACTTCAGCTTCTTCAAGAAAATTAATTTCAATATGATTTTTTCCAATCCCTTTATTTTCTAATTTTTTCAGCAAGAACCAGAAATAAAGTCAGGCCAACACCAGTTTAGTCACCTGATGATCTGGTCCATCACAAAGCCAACTTTTGATGGCTATGTAATTCCAGACGAGGGAGTCCTAAGGCAGATGCCTGTATGAAGGAACAGTGCTCAGGAGCTATGTTTTAAGCATATATTTGTTTGCTTATTTTCTCAATTTTTTTCTTATCATCTGTTGTTCATGGTTCCTGTTTCTTCCCTGAGCCCCATCTTTATTCTAAGAGGCTGATGCAACTGAATATGTGATAATATATTCAAGAATACAAAATAATAATCTATTTTAATTGGTTTAACTTGTC
Organism: Anomalospiza imberbis; assembly: GCF_031753505.1. Taxonomy (NCBI): domain Eukaryota; kingdom Metazoa; phylum Chordata; class Aves; order Passeriformes; family Viduidae; genus Anomalospiza; species Anomalospiza imberbis. The sequence goes on from NC_089684.1 coordinate 16,964,473, forward strand.
CCTATGATTTCTCCTTTAAAGTTTCCTCCTTCAAGGCAGGGAGCACGGTTTGCTATTGTAATCTGGGGCCAGTCATGTATTCTTTGACAGGCTGTTGTTACCCGTGTTTAAATTTTTTAAATACGTTAATCAACCCATACTGAAAATGTTAACCCACTGATAATGTTAACCCTGGAAAAACTGACAACTATCTCCTATGTAAGTTTTAATCACCTTTTCCTTCCTCTGAAGGCATGGGAAATATAGCCACACATGACTATAACCATCTCATTTACCATGTGTATGAACAAAAAATCAGATCTTGAAAGACCATAATTTTCCCATCTAATTAGAGACAATTTTAAAGGACTTATTTATCAAAGAAAGGACAGTTTTAAAGTTTTGTATGGAAGTTTTATCTTTGCCTAGTAGAATAAGAAGGGTAAGAATTCCATCATTAAGAGAGTATGGATGAAATGGCAGGGTTGAAATAAACACTTATGGAAAAAAAACCCCACCCTTCAAACCAACAGTTCAAGAGTTCTGTTTTAAACTAAGAAATTATAAAGGCATTAGTTACAGAAAGTAGTACTTCTCAGTTCAAATTCTTAAAGAAAGCTTAATTTTGAAGAAATCTCTTCATAGTTCTGTCGCTTTCTTTGTGCATAACCTCCATGACAATGTTGCCAAACGTATGTATTAATTCAGTAATTATGTAACTCATTTAACCATTAAATATGGTAAACTGGAAAAAAGTAATGTTTTTCAAACTTGAAACCTCCTGTATCAAAAAGAAACTTACTGCCACAATGTTTGCTATTTGTAGCTGGAGCAGCTTGATTAGGGACTTCTAAAGCTGCTTGCTCTTAAAGTGTGTCCCCCAGTGATACAGTAAGGATTCAGAAAATTTAGCTTATTTTCCATGCTAGCTCTGCTTCTAAATGAATATATATTTCAAGATGTAACTACTTAAAATATGTCTAGAAAGCAGTAACTTGTTGAACAAAACTCCTAATCATAACATGAGAAGTAGTAGCTTACCTTATTTTCTTCCAAAAATTTCAATTTGATAGATACGTCATTACGCATTTTGTCATATTTCTCTTTATGCACTTGAAACAGTTGCTGTGATTGTTCAATCTTTGGCAGAGTGTTTGCATCACGAGGGCCAAGATTCAGCTCTTCCAGGTCTGTTCGATAAGCATCGTATTCAATCCTGAGAAGAAAGAGGGGAAGGGAAAAAAGAACCATCTAAGGGCACTGCCTCAAAACTGACCTCACATATAAGTCCAAGTACAACAGAAGATGAACAAAAGAGTTAAGTGAAAAATAACCCAAAAAAAACCAAAACAAAAAAAAAAAACTGGGCAAGTTTTTTTCTCCCTCCTCCTATTTATCAAGCACATTGTACAAAACTGCCTGAAAAAGCACCCTCCCTTTTCTGTTCCTGTCTCAGCCACAGGCTCTCAGCCCCTCTGTTTTGTACAGGCTTCAGTAGTCAGAGCTTCTCCTGAGACATCTCAACCTGCTAACCCAGAAAAAGCTAGCAAATATTTTTCAGGTCATTCTTCTGCTGTTGAATCAGTTCACTGGAGAGTTTGTGTTGAGAGTAAGAGGCACACCAAGAGCATGACATCCCCTTTAAGCAGATGTTTGAGGAACAGGTCACTTACACCAAACTCTGACCTAAAGCATTTTCAACATGCTCCAGGCTGCTCCATATGCATTAATTGGACAGTTTCATAGCTCTTCCACAAATGCTTTTCTGAGAACTTGTCTGTCCTATGGAAAAACAGACTGCAAAAAGATGGTGCAGCCCTGCCCAAAGCATCACTCTTCCTTCCATATTTTTTGTAGTTGTCAAATCATGGAACCTAGCATATCCACCTATTTTAATGGGACAATTCACACTATTTTGGACCTTTTAAACATGCTTTCTTACAGACATTTCTTAAACTGGAAACAAATCAGGATTAAATACTGGTATTAAAACACAATTTTCAGTTGGTATAAGTGCTCAAAAGAAAAATACAAACTTTTCAGAGGTAAAAGGAGTAATATTCACAGGGCTCTTCCTGATTCTCACCGCCACTGTTGAGGATTTATATGTAATTTATGGCTTAATTCCAAAAAGGAAATGATTAAACTTATAAAGAGCTGACAGAAGAGGGGAACAGATGAATGCTAAAGTGCAACCAGGAACAGGAAAAAAGAGGCACAGAAATAAATGCGACCTATTTTCACAGTGCAAAATGAACTGGCCATGTCAATGAAAAACCTTTGTAATTTATTTGCCTTATTAAAATGGCAAAATTTGATTTCTTTAGTGAACAGAAAGGGAAAGTAATGAAGGTATTTCAGGAGGCAAGAACCATATATTAAAACTTAAGCAGTTTGCAATTTCGGAACTAAAAGATCCCAAATATCACAAAAATTTATATGTATAAACTACATCTTTTGTCAAATTAAAAGAAATGCACTTGATCCTGGTAAGTAAAAGAAAGTCAGAATGGAACCACTCATCAGAAAGAACCACGAGCCCCTGACAGGAAAAAGGAACCCCCCTTTAGAATATACATGTCTAAAAGTAACCTTCTCCAGGATAAGAAAGCCATTATTCACTCACTGAGAAATTTCTGGTTTATTTTCCCCTTTCTGACCAAGCCTGAAAGTTCTGCATAAAAACCGAAGTGTGAATTGCAGGCATTGTTCATCAGAGGGACAAGACTAAATGTCTTTCAGTCAAAGAGATTATTTTACCTATTGCAATGCAGCTGGATAAAAGTGTTAATCTTCCACTGTCACGCTACTTAGAAAGCCACCTTAACCTAGCAGATGGGAAAAACCAGCTATAATTACTCCTACAGCTAACAAGTAAAATTCAGTCTACAAGGAAACATGTACAAAACATTTGAAGATCTGTGCAGTCATCTACAGTTAAACAGAAACCCTCATTAGATGAGAGCTGTGTTATTAGGTTTTTATGTGACAGGTTAGTCACTCAAATACAAGGCCTAAGCTGATACAGAGTCTGCTTCCTGAGGATTAATTCATAAGGAAAAGAGATAGACACAGGATAGCTACCTGGCACTTTCGTACTGTTTCACAGTCAGCAACGTATCCTCAATTGTTTTATTCACCAATGTATTCACACTGGCAATAAAAAAGTTGATAGCCCCAAGAAGTGTTTCTCCATTTTTAGCTAGAAGTTTCTGTGTGTCTGCATTGTAGCCAAACTCCTCCTATAAAACAAAGAACAGAGAAAACAAAGCTGCAGATCAATTGAAATTATAGCATTCATCAGCAACTATATAAAAAATGCAAACACAGATGTGGCAGGTCTTTCACTTCTGTTTGGGTATGATTATGATTACACCAATATGATTTCAATACAATATTTAGTTCACAGTTCTTATGGAATGTCTCCAACATCAGTAAAACGTAATTTACGATTTTGTTACCACACATGATGTTAGACCCTATTTTATAATGTGATTTTTCTGCACTCTGATATCTTGAATGTTACTTAAAAGTAAGTGCTAATGCAATCTTCACATTGCCATTCAGCAGGATTTTAATTCAGCATCTCTTGTGGTTGTCTAGCTAATACTTTAATACAAACAGAGACACTGCTACATTAAATACAGTAATGTAACTAAATTCACAAGGGCACACAGCATTAATTAGCTATTAAGTTTTAGTCTGACATTCTGGAAAGAAGCACTGCAAAAAACCCCAACATTTATCATGGTTTAATAGGCTGTAAATAATTGAAGAGCAGAGCATTATAATGAATAGCAAATAAAATTTTTAATGTAGCTGATCCATAAATTTCAAAGGAACGAGGGCAAAATTATTTCTAAGGCATCTTAGTCAGATTTAGACGCATGTTTGTCCATGTCTCTTTGTTAACAGCAGAGTGAGCTGAGCAAGGTTGCAAAGATTTTCCTAATGCATGGATGCCAAATGAATCCAATTATTATATATATGTCATCCATATAGCATCTCTGTATTCTACAGATGGGAGTTCTCAGAAAAGAGTACAAACCCTGGTTGTAATGACTATAAAATACAATAGGTTCATATTTGGAACTTTGGTCTTTTTAGGCTTGCACACTGCCAACAACTGACTCAGAAGTGCTGTATTCTCCCAGTTTCCTTTCATCTCTCTAGAAAATGAACACCAGAGCCAAATGATATTTCATGTTAACAAGTTCATGACAGTAAGGGTAATAGGTAATGGGCAATCGCAAGGGAAGAATCCTCTAGAAAAGAAGGTGCAGTGGAAGTGAGCAATTGAAGGAGAAGAAAAAAGGAAGAGAAATTACGGCAAGTTTTTATGAGCTAAGGCCTGTAAGCGCTGCTAAAGATCTGTCATCTTTGCTTTGTACAGCTGCTTGGGCAGCAAAAGCATTTGGCTGAATTGCTACAGATTTTGCTGGGAAAAAAACCCAAAACAAGTACTTTCTAGCTGGCTTTGCTCTAATGTTGCCAGCTACACAGCTAACACGAGTGCTAGCACAGAGAAGAAACAGCAGCATGCTGGCAGAGACAACAGCAGTAGAACTACCCCTTGCAGCAGCTTAGTCCCATCTATTTTTTCTCCTGCAGGCAAGACTGCAATTAGTTCTCCAGCTGGTCCTCTCATCCCAGACCCAAATGAAAACACTATCAGTTCAAAGAGGGAGGTAAGAAGGACTGGTCTGCAGTGGCCTGGAGTACTAAGGAATATGCTAACCAACAATCATGTCCTTCCAGTGGCTCACAGTTTCATACAAACTTTTCAGTTTTGTCCATGACCTCTGCAGATACCTCTTATGAAACACAGAGGAAATCCTTTCTACATCTGGAGTTTACATTCAGTTCATATTCTAGGCTCAGGTCAATTAAAATTGGGATTCATCTGCCTGTATAATTAGAGGCACATGAGCCTGGAACCAGCAGTTATCTTTGTATCCAAAAGAGAAACAGCGACTCATTCACATGAAGTAATACCTCACCAGATACCACAGTAAAATTTTGTTTTGCTATCATGTATAAAAGAAAAAGTATTACCTTGAGATTTAGGTGGCTTTTTAATTTTATTTAAGCTTATATATACTGTTATCACATTAAACATTAAAGACTAACCGTTCAGAAATTTTACTTTTAGTCCTACACAAGTTTTAGAGGCAAAAATCCAAAAATCCAAAAGTAGGCTTGGCTACAGATGATAATTCATTACAGATTAAACAAAGGAAAAACACAAAGAGGAAAGAGACAAACACCAGGCAAGTCTCCAAAAAGCAAAGGTTAGATTTGATTTTCATCAGCAACCCCATTCAAGAATCTACACAAGAAATGAATGATGGAAACAAAGTCCAAGACCAATACAAGATGCTGAAAGAACCTGGAAGGTCAGTATTCCCATTAGAAGTTACAAGTTAATCATGGGAAAAACCCCAAGATTCATTAAATGTGCAAGATGCCAGATTCCATCCAAGTTTTGGAAGAAACATCCAGTTTCAGCACATACTTTACAATAATCATTAAGATCTGCCACAAACCACATGCCCATATTTGTGTCAAGAATAAACTGATTATTAAAAGCTTCTTTTAGCAGATAATTTAATTTCTTAACTACTAGAAATGCTCTACATTCACAGATTCTCATCTGTCAGACTAATATTAAAAATTCCTCCACATTAGTGTAGGAGTTTCACATTTTTTCAGCTAGCTATCACTTAAGGTTCCTCTGTGCAAGCATGAACTCCACCTACTCCCTTAAAACTCAATGGGAAAAGACAATTATGAAAAGACAGATGTTTTTTAAATCACAAAGATAATTTGAGCTGTTTCAGCAGCTATGTTTCAGGGAATTATTAATCCATTTAATACTGGTTTTCCAAAGGATCAAATTGTTTTAACTTTGCAAATGCAGAACAAGCAATGTAGAAGAAAGCCAGCTCCTATACTCTGTAAGCAACACGCACCTTGTCTCTCTTTACAGCAAACAGCTTTACTACTGGCAAAAGAAAGTGCCAGTGTTACATAAACTTCTAAACCATGGAATCATAACAACCCAGATATCTCAAGATTGCCTCTCTTGCTCAGCAACTCCAGACAACATAAGAATACAGCTTAGTCGTATTAGTAGGAAAATTCTGATCAAAAAAGTACTTAGAGATCAAATCTCAATGCTTAAATATGCTACAGAAAAATAATTTACTCACATTCAATGTACACGAGTGAAATAATGTGCCCTAATCTACTTATTCCCAGGCACATTCCCCAAAGATATCTTGTAATTGAAATGATGTAACACTCTGGAGCACTTTGACATTTCATTAGGTGCAAAATTAATACTGAAATGCATCTTCTCTACAAAGCAAAATTGTCAATTCTTGAATTTAACCATCAACTAGAGGCTAACATTTAAGAAACAATAAAGAACTACAGTAATTTCAATAATTTCCTACATTTTTAAGTGAATCACAGAAGCTTTCAACACAAAGAGCATGTAATATATTGTTAACTACAATGTCTATAAAAGTAGCTGCTAACTAGAAGATACCCTGCACAAGTCAATTAGGCTTATCTTCATCTCTGCCACTTTATTTTTTTAACACTATGAAAGCCTTACATGAAGTTCCAATGATTTCAAACTCAGGTCAGCAAATGCATCTCCAAGTTGCCTTTGGGTATGTACCATCTGGAAGAGCTGCGTGGACAGCGTCTGTGCCAGTCTCAAGATATTTTCATATTTTTTTTTGTTGTCTCTCAATATATCTATTTGAGCTTCTAATTCCAGGTCCACTGTTCTTGAGCCACGACCCAGTTTTTCAGAGATGATCTGACGTGTACACTGCAGAAAAAAAATTAAATTATAAAGATTCAAGTATATTCAAGACAACAGAGCATACACCCATTTTCAGCTTCAAGGGACATATAATTACACACAATTCTTTCACAACCACCCCTCCCAATATAAGTTTGCACAACAAACTGAAAAAACAACACAGTCTTTAGAAGTTTATCAGGACTCAGCAAGAACAGCTGGACAAGTCTCAACTCCTACTAAGATGAATATTCAAGTTAGCAAATCAAGAGCATAACTAATTGTTTCTCAAGTGAAAGAACACTTATCTTTTTATAGGTTCGGTGAATCTCATTAAGTCAAAAGAAGCATTTTAGCCCATTGCATTTAAGTCACTTAATAGGAGCATTACTATTCTGCATAAAAACGTCTAGTTAGTAATCTTTTGGGCTTTGTCTACAAATTATCCGATCTGAACATCCATGTTAAATTTTCCAGAAATGTTCATTTTGAGGTTTTTTTTAGGGGGCAAGTAAGAAGGTGGTGGTTTTCAGCATGTTTTTTAAAAGCTGATTAGGAAACTGGGAACTCCTACTGAGAAATATGCTAAAGTATTAAAATGCACTTATTATTTACACATCTATAAAATGGAGATGATTTACTCAGAAAAACTATTTCTTTTCTGTCATAAGTCAGATTCTCAGTAGGCTTGCAGTTCATTAACACACTGAGCAGGAAATGTGCTCTTACGCAGCTGTAGACACTCTCACCCAGCCTATGGCTGTGACAGAGCAGGCTGCTACCACATTCCACTGAGCTGTGACACCTTCTTTGCCAGAGATTCGAGCCCAGCTTGGCAGTGAGCCTCCCAAGATGCACACTGGGGTTTCCCTTGACTGAGACACAGGAGAAGACATTTGCAAAGCAGATGTGTAGCAAAGCTATACAGTTTCTCTATGGAAAGCAGAATTATTTACTGCTCTAGTAAGTTACTTGAAGTTAATCTGTGGTCACAAGGCATGAACGGATAACCAACTTAGACATAAGAAAAATTACTGCTAGTAACAAAAGGTACAAGGAAATTAAGCTGGTAGTCAAGGCCACAACTGCTCTGAAAGGACTCAACCTAAGTACAAAGCTGCTATTTTAAAGGTTTTTTTGGTGAGATAATGCCCAAACTTATCTTGTAACATAGTCCCAAAATATACTACAGCCTTGGATCTCCCAGGGTTTCCCAATTCAAGGACTTCAGTTTAATACCATCTTTACTCGTGTTCAAAGGAGATGCGCATTCAACTTGCTAGAACTTCCATGTCCTTTCTTAATGTAATAGAAGAACACAGAAGAGACTCAAACATGATCAAGGAGATCAAGTTGATCATGACCCATAAGGTTTAGGTCAGAAGACACAGACTATTTGGGCTACTTTGTTAGATTGAAGTAATTCACAAGAAAAAGCACAGCTAATCTGGGTGACGTTTGTCTGCTAAGCATCAGAAATTTGGGAGAGTGTAACAAATCATAACAGAGGATACAACTTTACTACCAAAGACTCCAAGAGAAATTGCAAAATACAGCTCTGAGTGTGCTCAGAGCATAAATGAGCCTTTCATTAGGAACTATGGAAGTGATGGTCAAATTTTGGCTATCTTCCAAAAGAGCTGACGTGCACACACACACACAAACCCCCATGGAAATGCAAGAGAAAAATCTCAATAATGGAAAGCAAAATTTTTGAAAGCAAGAATAAATTACAAATGTAGGAATTATTTTCAGCCAAGGGATATTTGCTTCATAAGTCACAGCAAAACACATAAAAAAGCCCAGCAATGACAAGTGAGGAAAAACCAGGAATTGGAAAGACTTAGATTGCATACTTTGTTAACTCAGATGAAGCAAAAGATAAAGAAAATGCCCTAATCTATTTTGATTTACTCCACTTCTAAGTGGACTGGTACAAGCATACAAGTTGCTCTATATTATCACTAGCAAAGAAAATTCCACACATTAACTCCATTGTACTTTGTTCTAAGAGTTTGTATAAAGGAAACTGTCATAGAAAAGACCATGCAACTCAAAAAGAAGTCATCCAATGCAAAGCTTAAGAAAAACAACTCAGAGAAAAAAAGGTTACCAGAATACATTTAAGAGAAATATATTTGAACTTGTATATGCCAAAGATGAACAGAGGCATTTCTAGACATGTCATAGAAATAAATGTTCTATTAGTAGCCCAATGTTAGAGAGGTTTGTAAAACAGATTTGCCTTTTCCCCCCCACAAAGTTTAAGAAGTTGTATGAAAAACGAAAAGACAAGCTTGTTAGAATTGCTGAAAGTCAAGAAGACTCTTGACTTTCTTGGGCCTAAATGCTTTTGCTAGACTGAAAACCTTTCTCATCCAAAGGAGAAGGCATGAGCAGAAGAAACAACAGACCAAGATCTTGCCACTAGACTATGGAAAGAAGGGCAATTTCTCTTCACAATAACTCATGATTACTAGGGAGCATTTGACTGGAGAATGTGAAGGGCAATGGTACCTACAAAGGCATTTACAGATGGGAATGACTTCTGAACATAACCAATAATTTAGATTTCTCCGCCCCTGATACAGACACCATGGTATAAGATCTACTCATGTCAGATTCCTAAAGAACTTCCTAAAAGCAAATTTCACCACTAACTCCCCTTGTAGATTAATGTCTGGTACATTAATACCAGGGATTTTAAATTCAGAGGGATTCAACTACTGACATTTACTCCTGTCCTTCATTTCTGTATCTTCAAACCCATGAAGAGTTAACTAGTATGAGATAAGGAGGACACTTCTTCCCATGATCTTCCTGATGGGAACCAAAGCAAGCCAATAGGTCCACAAATTTAAATATTGTCCTTAGCCATAACAAGTATACCTTTTGTATGAAGCCCACAACACAAGTGTATGGCATCTCCAAGTACAGTTGCACAATACTCTATCAACTCAAAATGAATTTGTAAGTTCTCTGAATGATCTTATGTCTCAAAAAAATAGTGAACAGCAAGTGAATATGGAACTCTAGAAAGATCATAACTTACACATCTCCTTAGGCATGTTTGGGAATAGAAAAAAAGTAAACATGTCGTTTTCTGAAAATACTAGTCTTTGTTTGCTATGTCATTACTGGTGTGATTCTGGATTTCAGCAAAGGGGAGGCTTAAGCCATAAAAGAAAGCTAAAAATCTGAACTTTGCAGACACTATAGCCAAAGAAATAGTGTTCTAAACAGAGATCCAAGACCCCTTTTCCCAACATTTTTCACTTGTCCTCTGGCTGTTGGTTCATGTCAGTGAGTTTGAGACATTGTGGGTTTTCGTGGGTTTGTTTTCTAAATCAAGGCACCAAAAATACAGAATAAGGCCAAGTCCTGTCCTGTTTCGTTGTGGTATAGGAGATTTGATCCCAAGAGTCAATGTTTTAAAGAGACAAAGAGAATTTTAAAGAACAGCTTCAGCTGAACAGCACATGTTCTGATTGTACCACAGTGCACTCCAAAGTAGCTGACAGACAAAATCACACAATGGGTCTGGTTGGAAAGGACCACAGTGGGTCCCCTGGTTCATCATCTCTGCTCAAGCAAGTCCATTCCACATCACGTTGCACAGGATTGTATCCAGAGGGTTCTTGAGTATCTCCAGTGAGGGAGACTCCAAAACCTCTCTGGGCAACCTGTTACAGTGCTCAGTCACCTGCACAGTAAAGAAGTTTTCCCTCATGTTCAGGTGAAACTTCTTGTGCATCAGCTTCTGCCCACTGCCTCTTGTCCTGTTGCTTGGCACCACTGGGAAGAACCCGGATCCATCCTCTTGACACTCTCCCCTCAGATACTTTATAGGCATTCATGAGGTCCCCTCTAAGTCATCCTTTCTCCAGGGTGAACAGGCCCAGCTCCCTCAGCCTTTCCTCATATGAAAGCTGCTCCAGTCCCTTCACCATCTTTGCTGCTCTCCACTGGACCAGCTCCAGAAGGTCCATGTCTCTCTTGTCCTGAGGAGCCCAGGACTGGACACAGCACTCCAGATGTGCCTCACCAGGACTGAACAGCTGGGTAGGATCATCTCCCTCAACCTGCTGGCAATGTTCTTCCTAAGGCACCCCAGGATACCATTGGACTGCAACTTCTGCAGTTGCTACAATATTTAGATGACACAAAAAGTAGCAAATCTAAAAGACATTTAATTAGACATAAAAAAATAAAAAATAAACTTCTGATTCTAACAGAAAGACAGCAAAAGCATCTACTAGGGATAGAATGTCTCCATCCCTGCTTCTCATCCTTACTGAGAAAGAAGTTCTTTCTTATCTGGATTTAAAGAACACTGGAGGGATTCAGACATTCCTTGCCACAGATTGTTAATTTCTTCATGGTTTGATGTAGACCTCACTGATGCACCTGTCCACAACTCTATTATTTAAGCTGTAGGCATAACAAGACGCTATTTTTCAAAACTGGTCTTTCTTTAAATTTTTGACAGGAATGCATTCCCTGACAATTGCTCCTTACCTTACAGGTTTTTAATGAGAGTCACTTTTAGAAAACTGGTGTGCTTTAAGCACCTTTTCATTATTCTTATGTTACTCTTTTAATTTCATCAAATCTGAACTGATCATGAAGTATAAGCATACAAAACACATACAAATTGAAGCAACTATTACAACACTAAGGAAAAACAATCAGCCAAGATGAAACAAAACCATCAGAAAAGCAATTAACAAGTTTTGAACTTCTAGATACCCCTGATTTTTCACATCAACTAAAATCTTATTGTATCAGCAGTCAACTCAAAACCAGCAAAAAATACTTAATTCCAAGCTTTAGCGCTGAAATCTCTACATTCGGAATGACGAAGGGAACTTTAGAAATGGAACATTCTTTACCTTGCTAAATCAGTAATACCTATTAAAGATTTTCCACATTACACCAGGGATTTAACAAAGAATGTTACACTTGGAAGAAAACTAAGCCTTTCCTATACATTCTTGCTTATGCTCACTGCCACAACAGCTTACTTTCATACAGCTCTATTCCCATCTAGTAGCAAAGTCACTTATAGAATACATACATACACACACACAAAACTGCATACCTTATAAGTGTTCAAGCTCCACTTTCTCACCAATTCCAGTTTCTCCATCGCTGGATTCTTTACTTCATCTGCTAACACAACAGGTCCACTCTTCTGCTGAGCTCTGCTCCCTGTGTGAGACACAAGGCAAATCTTCAAGGCCTTGGGTCGGGGGTCTTTGTTTGTTACATTGTCTTATGGGATTAGCAGCAGGTATGGAAGATTTGCGCAATTGCACATCCAAAAGCAGGTGACAGAATGAACTTAAGATGAATAAGCAGGTTTTTAAAATCAGTTCCAGAAAGAAAGACTTACTTTAAAACTTTATATATATATATGTACATATATATATATATATAATGTATATAAATATATACACATATATATAATTTTATATATATATATCACTATTTCATTAAGTAATAGGCTGAGTTAAGCACACTAAAAGCTTAAAACAGCTTTTGAGACAGGTTTATCCTTATTATTTTTGAAACATTTATATATATGTTTAAAAACTCCAACAGTTGAACGCTCTTTTGCATTTAGTCAATCTAAAAGTCTGTTTACAACCTGAAGACCATTAAACAACCATTACTGGCATACTGTTGTCACTAAGAACAGAGTTTTTTAATCTTTTCCAATTAAAGTAATTCTTTCCAGAAGATGTGTTCAGCCAATATTTATTTTATTTCAGTTTTATTAGCTCATTATATTAGGAACAATTAATTCTACAAACCAGCAAAGAAGAAATCTAAAGCAACTAATTAAAATACCTAGGGCAAATCATCACACACAAACTGCCATTACTCAGCATTTTCAAGCTAGTATGCAGTATCACGTGGATTCCATGTTTCAATTTTCCAAAATTCCTAGTGTCCTAAATATTAAAAACTGCTAAGTATCGTCTCTTTTTAAGCAACATTTTTATTTATTCATGTCCATATTAATTTTAACTACTCCTGACTGATCCCTACTGTTACTTACAGTCACCTTAGTCTTGCCAAGTTATTTATGCAAGCAAGAGTTTGGAAAAAAGTCTACACAGATGCCTCAAGATACTCCTTTAGCATCAAGTTCTACTGTGTTTGTACATTTTCAACATGCTGTGCAAACATTAAGTAATTAACCCTCTCAACACATTTATGAGGTAACTGAGTTAAGTTTTCTCCTTTTATGCAGAAGTAAGCAGACTAAGATATTAAGTAATTTGCCCATAGGCACAAAATGAGTCAAGTGGCAAAGCTGAGTTCAAGTGTTGTGAATTCCTAATGGCTGCCCCCATAGTCTACTGGAATATGCTAAAAATGCTAAAAGTTTCAGCGTTAACCTAAATAAAAGCTTTTGGTCACTCTTATTTTATCTACTGTTAGCTATTATTAATATTAGCTATAATTTTAATTTTACAGAGTAAAAGCAGCTTAGAGAGAGGAAAGCAGAGGTTAACTTGTAAACAGTTGAAGTAAGAGCCACAAAACTCCCGCAGAAATTTCATTTCCAACTAACAGTACATCAAATAATTAGAAACATGGAAGGGTTAGTACAGTCTCAGCAGAGACAAGGGCGTTATCCATTCAGTGCTTTAATACCTGTGGGAATAATTAAATCACAACCTTGTCCAGCCAGTCTGCTAGCTGCTGCACTGCTAGGAGATATAACTGATGATTTGGGTGATGCTGAGGAACCTGAAAATGGGACATTTAACAATGAAAATACATCATCTTTTCTTCGAAGTGAATGTGCACTCTTACAGAGACACATTTTCAAAACAAAGAAACATTTGCTTCAGCAACTATAGAAGTATTCAGAGAAAAGTTGTTGGAATTTCTGATGGAAATGTTTTTTAAAAGATGCATCACTCCATGTGAACTACTCCAAGTTTTCTTAGATTTAATCTTTTTCTCTAGGTCATGATGACCATTTTTTTTCTGTAAGAACAAAATACAACTAAAGGGCTCATCAGTGAAGTACAGACCAAAACCAGAAAATTCCATGGAAGATTGTTATATAACAATAAATAACACTAAATAGCAGAAACTCTCTTTTGCAGGTCTAGGTAGAACTCACTCTGCACTGTTACTGAATAGTACTTAAAGCATTAAGAGGTGAAGTAAGCCCTGAAATCTCTGCCAATTTCACATACACTTTATTGACATCAGCTCTTAAGTCTGTGTAAACATGCAGCAATAAGCTATCCTGAAGATCATACAAGTTATTAGCTGCGAAAGTGTGTAAACTCATTCCCAAATGAAATTTTATAGCACTTGCTTTTTCTCTTAAAAAAACAAACAAAAAACCAAACCAAAACAAAAAGCAACCAACTTTAAATGACCTGCACTGTGTGTGTTCTCTAAGCAGTTTTAGGATTATGCTCATTATACTTTTCAGAGCTTTGCTGCTCTTTCATAACAGATAAATCTGAACCAGCATCCTTATGGAATTTTCAGGATTTAAAAAAGAAGTAAGCTTTTCCTCTGTAATGATGAATGACCACCATACTGTGAAGGAACTTTAATTGCTTTTGCTGAGAAATTCCAATACACTTCAGGGCTAACAGTGTGCTGAGGGGAAAGAAATTTAAACCTAAACTTTGCACTTTCAACAAAATTTAGTTATCAGTAACACCAAAACATCACTGAAAGTAATCGGATCAACAATCAGCTTTAAAATACTCCACAGAGCACTGCTAACATGGGGTAAATAAATCCAGTGATTTGGATCCAACTGCAGAGAAAAGATGAGACAAAGATAGCTCACTTGCTGTGTCCTTCTGTAGATACACATTGCATAAGAGCTGCAACTGAATTCATCCAGGCATAAAAGTTTGACTGTAAGATCTTGCCTGAATCATTTCAGCAAGCGAGCCAAGACAAGCAGTTAAAAAAATCCTTATCATTTGACAAAGCATTAACACAGCCTTATGCATGCTTCATCGTTCAACATCCCCCAAATCCTAAAAGCCAGTACTGTCTACTTTGCATTCAAAAATTAAGCCCTAATAAGGACACACAAACAGAAGACATAATTTTTAGAAATAGGGCAATCATTCAACTTTTGTCCATGGTTTCATAGAAAGCTCTAGCTTTTACCACTTCTCTCTCTCTCTGATTTTGTTAGAACATCAGGAAATATCCCAAGAAAACACCCTTGGAGGTAATCCGTGATAGCCAAAGTGTCCAAAGCTCCTAATTTGTGTACAGAAATTTCCACAGAACATTTGCATTTCAAACACATTAGTGTTTGTTGAAACATCTTCAGACACTTTTCCCTTACAGGCTAATACACTTAACAGCTGCAACAGTTATCCTGGTAATAGAGTACAAAAAGGCAGGAATAGTGAGCAGTTTGCCATCTGCTCCAGTTTTTAGCCAGATATTTTGCTATTTTCAAAGGCATAAAGAAACACAGCATTCACTTTGTAATATATGTAAAGTACAACATGTAAATCAACTGTTTTCATAAGCAAAGAATTTTACCAAACAGGAAATGAAGCAAAATGTAAATTAAATTTATGACTACAAAGAGACTTATTTTCATAGCTGCATAACTGAGATAATTTCAAATCTTTCAAATGCAGAAACAGTCAAAGGTACATAATTCACTAAATATCATTTACCCATACAATATCATAGTATTCTATTGCTTTTAGACAGGAAATAGTGACATTATTGGCTTGTCTATCACTTTGCACTTCTCATTGTTTAATACCACTTGGATTCTCTAAGGCATAGAGAATAGACAAGAAGAATCCCACTTTTTAATCTGCTCTCGGTCAGTGAAGTGTGTATAACAAATAAATAACTCTCCAGTTATGTTTCAAATCAGAACAATAACTTGCAAAACCTGAAGAAAACTTCAACACAATGTAATAGTAAAATTCTTCAGCCTGACACCAGTTCAAGGTGCCCAAAGCCTTCCCCTCCCATAAGTGCAAACCAATTCAGCTCTAAGTAGTTTTCTCCAGTCTCTTGACAGATACTACAAGTATAGCATACATTCTCTATGTTAACAACCCAGCTACAAAAGAAGATAAACTGGTTGTTGGTAATGCAAATCTCAAATATGTACATTCATCCAAACTGCTCAAAGCAGCTACAGAACATTGTGTTTCTGACCATGTAAGAATATGGTTTTTAAAACAAAAGGTTTTAAATTGAGAAATACAAAAAAAACACTTACCTTTACTTGGAAACTGTCCTGCCTCAACAACTCCCTCTTTGGCACCATCAAAGCCATGAGATGTTATTTTGGTTTCAGAAAGTCCAAGTCCAACTGGTAATGAACATTTCAAGTCCTGGAAAATACATGAATAAAAAGGGAAACTTAAAGACCAAAAAAAAAAAAAAGAGAAAAAAAAAAAGAAAAAAAAAGCAATTTAAGTGACTCTAAAGTATTATAAACCAGTTTCAGCAGCTCTCAGACAAGCAATTCTGCTTTTAGCCTAAAAAGTCCTTACTGGTGTCACTGCTTTCTACTGGTATGCACAAATAAAACACAAATGAATGAGAAACACTCTAAGTATATCCTGAGTATTTATTCTAGATATTTTTGTTATATGGATGATGAAGTAGAATGCCATGTCTTAGAGAAGCAGTTACCAAAAATGTGGCCAGAAGCATGATGTGGTCTGAAGCTGGTCCAAGCAAGCATGTCAGTTTAATAAAGTGTCCAGTTAAAAAAGTGACAGGGGTGCAGAATGATATAAGATTAAGCAGAAAACACCTTACAAACCAAAAATATGGAAGCAACTATCATAATGTTGAAGATTAAAAAAAAAATCACTAAGCAAGGAATAGCCTTAAAATTCATAGCATCCTTATTTCTTACAAATAGCACATTAAATCTTTTCAATATTTTACATGGGAGAGACATCCAGAAAGGCACCACTTAAAACAGCTTCCTTCTGAGCACCTATTCTGCATCATAAGTGCTCAGGGCACAAAGCTGCCGTTTACTTTTGTTTGCTTTTAAAACTCCTTCATTTAAAATTGCCTGAGATCACCTTGTTTAATTTTTGAGGGCTAGATCAACTATTTCAACTAGCTCTTGAATAATCAAAGTCTTCACTGAAACCCAGCACAGGCCTAAGACTCCACACACCACAGCTCACATACCCTCCTACTGCCCATTTTTGCTGTCTTATTTACCTCTGCAAAAAGCTTCCCACAGGTTTCCTGGACTATACTGCCAGTGATCTAATTGAAGTTTAAGCCTCTGGTGTTATGGAATTAGACACAGCACTTTAAAAAAGTTTAGGTTTTAAAGCAATTTAAAACCATTAATTCATGGAAGTAAAAAGTGAGTGAAAAAGTACTACAAAAGTGAAAGCAAAAAGGTAAAATACAGTTACAAAAAATAAAAGCATCAAGAAATCAGTAAACTGCAGTGTCTGAAGTCAGGTACTGCATCCCCTCTGCTTCCATACAGAGGTAAAAAAATGGGAAAGTATAGAGGACCACTAGAGAAAAGCTATATATAACTTTAAGATATCTGTGTCTAGACACATGTAGTAACTGCTTATGATCCATGCAATGCTTCTAATTACAAAGAAATCATAACCTTTAAAATCTAATTCATGTTTGACCTATAACTGTAGTCACTCAATCCACAAACCAGAAGCAAAGCAGTGCATGATACTGATACTGCCTAGAGGCTCAGATTGTCAAGAAGTAGTTTTGGATCACATCCCCCCAGATTTATTGAGATGTCTTCAGTTTAGTACAAACCTCTGGGAAGAAGAAAAAAGGAAGAACTACAAATATATGAATTCCAGCAAATTAATTTTTCCATGTGAATTCCAGAAATTTCACTGACATCAAAAACCCAGCATGTTGCTGCAAAGTGTAACCAATTCCTACAGCCAAACATTCACTTACATGAACAGGCTATGTGATAATAGATCATGCCATATTTGTGTACCTGAAGCATCATACAAAAAAGAAAAAGAAGAAAAAGAAACAGCATGAAAAATAAATAGTAGTCACATGCAGAACCTGATCTCCCAAATTAAGCATATCAGAACTTTGGATACATACTGTTTTCAGTCTTCACAACTGACTTAACATTAGTGCTTCCATTTAAGTACTTGCAGTTGGTAGTATGCTGTAAAACCTTTGCTTCAACTTAGTTTAGCTAATAGAGTCCATTTAACTCAAAATGTAGCAAGTCACTAGAAGCTGAAAAAGCAGAGAGACTTAAAAAAGGATAACCAGATTGCAGAGAAGATGCACTGATTTCAAAAAAGGGACATGGCATGAATTATTTTTTTCTGAAGGCAACCCGGCGTGTTGTGTAGTTTTTAGAAATAGCTAAACCTGAAACCAAACAAATGTAGACAGCTAACCTGCTTAAGCACGTTCGCAATAGGAATCTAAACAATCATCTGTATTTAAGGTTAAAATGCAGAACATCTGCTTTGTAAAGAAAAAAGTTTGTATCTAAACCTAAGCAACTTCACTACTTCTGTACACTCAATGTAATTCTAATCTGAAATTAAACACAAGCTGAACAAACTACAGAATTAAATAAATCAAAATACTACAATGCATCCATCTCTTAAACAAAATCTTGGTATTTGGAATATGAAAATTTTAAAGATCTACAATTGTGCATATATAATACCACTTTTTTACACTAATATATATACATACATATACACTAATATATATACATACATATATGTATACAAACACATACTTGTTCAAAGAGATCTACTTTTTTTCCACTGTCAAAAAGGCAAAGTTCAATTTAAAGAAAGGCAAAATTCAATTCAAACCCCCTTTTTAACACCTATAAACCAGTTCAAATATATCTTTGTGAAAAATTATACTCTTGCATATGAATTAAAAAGACATTTTTACCATTTGTTGATTTACACATGACTAGAATTGACAAAAAGTCAGTGGTTATAAAAACAATACGTTTTTGTTGTTTACAAACATGCAAGTTACTGTTCAGGGGAGACCAATTGCTGCATGTAAACAAAAAGTTTTAATGTCATTCTTGCAACTGATTGTGCTTTTTTTTTTCTTTACACAAGTGTAGATAAATAAAAAAAGCTAGCAAAAAATCTGTAATCATACTGACAAAAGAGTTTATCCCTTCAATAACTTACAAATAGGGATAATTTAGAAACACTGTACAAAATGTCACACTTAAAGAAAGGTATGAGTGTACTTAATCTTTGAATGTTAAGAAGGCAACATAAATAGCTTTTGTTTTTGTTCCCACTAAATGTAAGTTTGGCTCTTACAAGATAGGAAGTGAGAACAGATTCCCAGAAAAATGCTTCATTAATAATTTTGATTTGTATGAGGCTGAAACCATGTTTATGCAATTACCACCTAGCAGAAGCATTTTAATTCTGTTAGTTTACTGAGACCCAGAGCTATAAGTATAAAAAACCCACAACTCAGAAGATTCCCAAATTAAAAGGTTGCATTACCTACTCCATTCTCAGACATCTAGCAAGAAGCAAAAGCATGAAATAACAGCTAAACAGAATAAGTGCACTAGCTTCATTAGGTCTAGTCAAGACAGTTCAAACCTATAGGTCATAGAACATTTAAGTCACTCTAACCATTTGTTAAAATCCCATTTTAATGACTTCAAACCACTATATTAAACTAAATATAATTCAGTCAGGTTAACCTTATTTACACAATTCTATTATACAGATCATCTGATGAACCAGTACAGATTTTTGACATAGCAGTCCTGTTGAGACAGAAGACACAGCAAAGAATTCGTTCAGAATGCATGTTCATGAAGGAATGTTGGCTGAATTACGAGACTATTTCCAAAATGATACTTCCCAATCATGCTATCCATAATAATCTAAAATTAAGAGGGGAAAATCAAGAACCGTATTGTTTCTCCAACAGCAGAAACCAACCCAGCCAAAACTTAATTTATAGAAACTTACTTAACTAAGGAGCAACTAAGGAAACAACACTATTAATTTCTTAGTTATACTACTCCATTAGTAATGCATCACTAAGCATTGAATTCTGCTTAGTACTAACAGGAGGTTTGACAGATACAGTTTTACTTGCCTTTAATACCTTGCATTAAGATATTCTTAAAACCTCACACCAATGGCTAGTTCAACAGTGTAACAACTAATATCAGACCAATCATATGCGTGCTTGTTTTTAATGGTGGATGACATTTTAAATAAAACTACTCAAGCTGACATCAGGAAAAATTTACAACATACCTATCTGGTTGTAAAGTTCACAGTTTAAAGTGTGATTACAAGCCCTGTGGAACAAAAGGTTATGCAGATAGACATAACGTCTATTCAGTAAGATACATGGGTTCTGAACTTTTAACTTCTTATCAAAATCACGTGCAAGTAGAGCTCCTTGTACATATTCGGCATTTTCTTCTTCTCTTTGGCCCATTACATCACTCAGTTCCTGTTCTCCATTAATTGAGCCACTAGATCCTCACATCAGTATAAATTCAACATAAATAAATGGGAGAAGACCTGAAAGCTTTAATCTTTTATGAAGTGGCAAATAACAGACTAGCACATTTCTTCTATTCTCCAATACACTGCTCTTCAACCAGAAGACCCTTTCAACTACATCCTTTTGATTTACCTAATGTCATACTACAATCCAGTTTTAGTTTCCCTCCCACTCTCATCTTTTTCAGACTGTATGAAGAACACTTGACTTTTTTATCTCCTCAAAGCAGTTTTCTAGAACAGACACAGTTCTAGACTGATATGGCTCTAGAAATATATTTTAAATCAGTTCTACATTAATTAAACTAGAATTGCCCTAAGTAAAAATCTAACTATGTCAGTCAACATAGCAAAACCTAAAAGATTAACTCAGACATTCCAGGCAGAATACAAGTGACAAGGTTGGCTTTTTTTTTAAGAAGGCAAAAAACAAAAGAGAATTGGCCTTATCTATTTGTGCAGTCTAGCAGCAAAATTACAGAACAAGACAGTGAACACATGCACTCAGATTCATCAGATCCAGACCTTATTTCGTAATTCTAGTACGATAAATTGAAGATTCACAATAAAGTTCATTATCCTTTTGCATCCTGAAGTTTATTACTGGTTTTATATGCGTGTTTAACTATGGTTTGTTCCCCTGAAAGTACAATAAGAACCATGAGAAAAGGCAGTATCAAAAATGAAACAAAACAAATTCTGGCTCAAACTGATAAGAATGTCATGTAGATTTTGTGCAATACTTTAAACATAACAAATTTCTTACAGCATTTTGATTATCTTTACAGGCAGATCAGACTATTTTCTGAAAAATTTAATTTATTCCTATGCAGCTGTCACACTATATGGCACATTCTTGCATATAGGAGTAATAGCAATAATTTACCTTCCCCACTCCTTCCTACTGCCCACAGCCCCCCGACCCCCTAGTCACACTAAAACTCCACTGTGCTAATCACATTGTTACAACAGCATGGAAGGAAAACAGCTCTGGAAGTCAGGGATAAGTGAAGTAAAACAAGTGAATAATAGAAACCAGCCAGACTTTTTGTACGTTGGGCTTTCTTATACAAAGTAATAAGAAAAACTTTTGATCAGGAAATGCTGAAGTGTTCTGTCGAACAAATACCCAAACAGAATCGAACAGTTCCATAAATCAAGTTCCTAAAGCTCAACTGAGATCCAGCAGAGCATGGGGAGTTAAAAAGCACTACGTCAAGCTTTTCTGTACTGAAAGAACATTAGATATTCAATCCAATGATGACTGAAGTTACAGCTTTTTTTAGTAAAAGAGTTTCCATCCATCATATGGGCAGGACAAAACTTGTCTGAATTCCATGGGCATATCTTACTAGAGAATCAGAATGTACCAGCATATTTCTGACTGAGATTTTACAGTTAGGAAAACATTTAAGTTACCTTTTAAATATGCTTTATACCAAGAAGATGCACCAATTGGTGCCATGTCACATTCCCAAAAAAATGGAACTAACATACTTCCTTCTGAAATGACATTACGACAATCTATGCTGTCTGATGTTCTGCAAAACTAATCACATCTTTCTTTAAAGGAGGAACTCTACTTGTCATTTCCAGGTAAATACATTTGCTTTGCACTGCCTCACAAAATGAAATATTTCTCATGCTTGAATGCATATTAATACTGCATTTGGTGAAACACAAATGTGCATTTTCATGCCTGAGCTGCTTATGGACGAGGTCTGATGGAAGTGCCAAACAGAACATGACTCTAGAGGAAAGTGCAGTTTTGGAATTAAAGAATTCTAAAGAAAAGGTTGTACAAATACCTCTTTCTCACAAAAACATGCAATCAAAGCTGCTGAAGTCTTGGTGGCAAAATAGGTGCAGAAGACTAAAAAATATAGAACTAGTAGTATTGTGTTCTTTACATCTGAATTGTACAGCATCTAGATTAATATTTCCCTGATCATACAAATAAGGAAGCAGGAAATTAAAATAACTTTCCTCCCCAGCTTCCCAAGAAGGTGCAATCAAAATCAGCACACTGGAGTGCTCTAAACTCTACTGTGGTCACATACTCTTACTGAGCATTGTGGTAACAGTACAAATTAAAGTGGTCAGGGTTTCTTGCCCCTTTCTTAAGTGACTTCATAAAAACCAGTACTTGGCTTGTCATTTCCATAAGCTGTAGGAAAAAAGACCCCAAAAGTTTTGTGGTGCAATGCATATTGCTTTAGGTTAAAGCAAAAAATTACCTGGCAAGGAAAAAAAGAGAAAGCATGGCATTAAGCATTAGAAATAACAAACACCGAGCAAGATGAATAGAAGCTAAATATTAGAATTTGAGACTAACAGATTAGTAAACAGACCTAGATGTTAATTCCAAGAAGTTTGTTTTGTTTATAAGAAGCCTTGATTATCACATATTCTGACTTCAGGTCACACATGCAGGTGTGAACTTGTACAAGACAGTTCAAAAAAATAACTTAAGTGCACTTCTTCATTGATCTCAGAATAAGCACTGCGAAAATAATTACAGCAAGTTGAAATATGCTTGCAGAGTACAGGTTTTTCTGCAATTTGACCAAAGATTTGACCCATTTTTGTCAAAGCAGAAGTTTCAAAATATAGTTGACTCCAAGCCAGCAAAACTATTAGCATGCAGGAAAAATCTACTCCAACTTTCACATATGGCCACAGACAAAAACCACCTCAAAATTCCAGCTTTACATTTTGCCTGAGCAAGGGCCCTAACGCAGTCCCCAAGAGTGCAAGTTCAATTTGGTGTACATAAATACATGCACTGCACTGCAGAAGAATCACTATGTAAGGAAAAGGTAACTTAGACAGCAGTCAAGTCACAGCAGCAGCAAAGTCGTCAAGCTTCAAATTACTAAGTCTGCTTCCCTACTTTGAGGTGAATCCAAATTCTTTACCACTTCAAGATGCATTTCCCAAGCTTGTGTCTCTAAACATGCATCTTCATATAAATGTAGTTTTAACTTTATTTCACTAAGCACTCTACTAATTTTTACATTATGTCACTGGTAGATCTTAGTTGAACAACGAATCTTATGAAGGTTCTCCCCTCTAATCAGCATTTTAGTAAAACAGGATAAAATGTTGAAGTTCTGCTGAGTATTTCTTTCAAGAATAGTTCTGCACTGCAAGTCAGTATGGAATTGTTAAAACCTAACAGCTGTCTTTAAAACCTAAGCCTCAGCAGATATCAATAAACGTGGACAATTCCAAACGAAAATCCAAATAAAAGGAGCCCGACCCCAAATTCCACACGCTGTGCCCTAGCGCCCTCTACTGGACGCCCGGGCACGAGCAAAAGGGATCTTCACCTGTACCGAGCCGAGGGGGAAGGACTCGGCTTCTGCCCTACGCACGGGCCTTTTACACAAAAAAAGATCACTGCGATATGCAACCGCGCTGTGTTCTGCCAACTTGCAGAATAATCGATGAGTTTCTAAGGCGTTTTTTCAGTAAATCTCCAGAAAACTATGTCAAGTGAAGACTGCTATGCATCGAATTCTAACTTCAGCATTTCTGATAATGGTACCATAACAGACAGCAAAGAAAATTCTGACCCTGTTAAAGCTGTGTTCATGAGAATCTTCCAGCTGTCCATTGCTAGTCACAGGAATTTCTGCCGCTGAATTTTTGGGAGATTCTTGAGCCATTGCACTTCCCTGTAAAAAGAAACAGGTTAGCGTTTGCCTTAAATTTCCAGCAAGTAATCCACATGAAAATATTTGATGTATGGGTTTCATAACAGTTGATTTTATTTCAAACTCCTCCAACTGGAAATACTCTGATATACTCTGTCTATATATGTTTATTTAATCACATCATTGAATCACAATAATACTCTAGCACAGCTCAGTCAGAAGTAATTTAAAGTTTCCAGATCAAAGAGAAAAGGAAAACAAAAATTTAACCCACTGGCATTGGGGGAGTAAGACACAAATGATGCATGGGCTCAGACAAATGTTTTACGTGCACACTTGAGCCTTAGAGTAGTTTCTGTATCTCAAATTATAATCAGCTTGGCTAAAAAAATTGTACTAGCAATTCATAAACAATAATACTAGAGAAGAGCAATATGTTTAATCGCCTGTTACAAGAAAAGCAATGATTCCAAACTTTAAAATAGTTTCAGTTGCTTCTTACTTTACCATAATATAGTGCCACCTTCTGACTAAACTGTTGGTATGCAATTCTCATTAAATCAACAGCAGCAAACGTGAAGTGAAATGCAGAAGCGCCAAAAGAACTCAAAAGCACCAAGAGAATTCAGGATTCAAAGTTACTTTCAAATGCAGCTTCATCATGAACAGTAGCAGCAGCTGTGTTTCAAGTACAACCTAAGGTATAGCCTTGAAGAGACATTCCCAAAAGAACTGGGAATCATTTACAAGCACCTGAAGAGAGAATGGCAGCTTAACGCTCCAAAATTAGGAGGAAGTGAAAATTTCATCCCTTTCAAAAAGCTACTCCTAACTCTGCAAGGCAGCTTCATCAGTCATCTAAAGTGTAAACAGCAGAAAAATCAACACACAACTGAGACAGTGTTTGCTCACTTGCATAAAAGTTGTCTGAAGTCCTCAAACCAGCTCGTACACTTGTGCTAGACTGGCAAGACAAGGTGTACCATCTAGAGGTACCTGAGAATAGGTACCCTTATACCCTTAAAGCTCTTAAATCATCAAACTGAACCAGCTCTTTTCAGCCCAAGGGTCAGAAGAGGCACAGCCTGAGATCAGGATCTGAAGTACCATCAGCTTCTCCAACCACACGTGAAGCTTTACAGAGTATCATTATAACACAAAGATTTTACTGGTACTTACTGAGCGTCACTTGTATCATTCTTAACTGGAACATCTTCTGTCGCACCTCATTACTAATATTTCTGCCACTTTCACATATGGCCACTTCATTTACATTTGTGAGCCTGATTTCCTGTATTAGTCTTGAGGCTTCTCAAGACTTTTTCTAACTAGTCACTGTCTGTGGGCTCCAATAAATGTGCTTCTACTGAAGCACACAAAAAGGTCTATGCTTATTTTATGAATACTTTTAAAACAGTAATTTGTTTCATTTCATAGAATATAGACTATCTCAAGTTGTAAGGGACCCATAAGGATCATCAAGTTCAACTCCCTGCTCCTCACAGAGAGTTGCTATACAGCATCAGTAGACTAGCTGCCCTAGTTACCTGCCACATCACATTTTGATTTGGGAAATCTGTCGAATAGCTCAAGTTTCTTAAGCTTGCTCTAAATCTCATATATGCTTAATTAAACTCTAAGACTGCTAGGAACTACACTTCTACTTGAAATGGTCAAGTGAGGTATTTTTCAAAACGCTTGGCCTGTCACAGCTACTTTCACAATACAGAAGCATTAGCATAGGCCACATTCAGTTCACAGCTACTTTTGTTCTTTTTTCTGCAAATTATCAGATAACAGTGCAAAGGGAAAGTCCTCTTCTGTCAAGGGGCACTTTGCTAGGGATCACAATCAAAATTGCATCTCTAATTAAAGGAAAAACACCTTGACTTAGGTGCTTCTCAACAAGAATCTCAATTTTGCAAATACTGACATTGATATATTTTTATGGTTTTATTCAGAGATACACATGCTCAAAGCCTATGCACACATATCCAGTAAATACATATATTAGGAAACAAAAATTCATCACCTTCTCTGGACAACTAGAAGCAATTCACCTATTTTTTTGGCATTCCTGTTTGAGTCAGACCTATGTATCTACTTCAGAGAAGGCAAAAAATTACTTGTTAATGTCAGTTCCATGCTATGTTTGAACTACATCAATTTCCCACTGCTGAAAGGGGGACATTTCACCACTCTACTTTCCAGTCTCTAGTGTGAACCACACAGTGCCTCACCTCCCCACCACTCACCTGACTACAGTCACCACACACAACTCACTAGCCTGGCAATAGACCTTTTCACCAGGTTAATTTTCCAGCTTCAGTGAGTTGAATCAGTTTGCAATGAGGTCAGACAAGCATTAAAGCCATGAAATTAGCAGCTGAAAAGGGGAAGTGGGATAAACTGCTAATTTAACTCAGACATAACAAGAAAACACCATCTCTATTTTAGTTAACAATTTAAGCTTGCATTGCTGTCAAGAACCAGTCCTTGCCCTTTTCCCCCAACTCTTCCCCCCAGCAGCTTTCACCATCCCTTCACCTTCTTCCTGAGCCAGAACAATGTATTTGTGCAGCAAACAAGATTCCAGAAACACAGCAGATCAAAAGAAAGTGACCTGTGCTCAAGAAGAGGATGGGTAATTTTTCCACTCCCATCAAGTCTCCAAAGCAGGCACACCTCCAACATTTGAAACTATTAAACAGAGCAGGTAGTAATGCAGTGAAGAAACCACTGAGAATGAAGGACTGGCCACAGCATCAGCAGTGCAGGATCTCAAAAAATACTTACTCTGACTGTAGGCTACTGCCAGATCCAGCAGCCGTTTCTCTTTACCTTTGGATGTGTGTTCCTGTAACTTCACACAACCACGGTAAGGTTATTGACCTAAGAGAAAACTAAACCACCAAGCCAAAGCAGCATTTCTGCTGAAATAGGGAGTATGATTGCTCAATCAAGTGTCTCTTTGGCAAGTGTAGCTCACAGCTGTCTTAAACTAAGCATACAAAGAAATTGATTCCTCAGAAGAAAATTTATCATGTGTATAAACAACCTAATATAAATCTAAGTAAGTTCCTAAATTTGTATTGATGTATTAGACATGAATGACCTAAGCTCTAGAGGAAAACACTGCATTTCAGATGCATGTTTTATTTTGAAAAAATACAATCGTCCTTCAGAAACAATCTGTATTTTCTTTGTACATCTGTGTTTACAAATATCAGATCTGGAAATATGCTAAAGAGAATCTTTAGTATTTTGTTTTTACTGAAAGTTTAAAAACAATTCACTGTCACTGAAACTCCAATAGTGATAACATCTGCATTACTTTTTTTCATTTTTACTCTAGAACAGTCATGAAAATGTTGACTCTATCTTTCTGAAAGAGCATCCCAAACACACCTGATTAGCTAAATAATACTTGGGACCTTAAGAATTTGTTCATAATTCAAATCTGTCACAGACTTCTCCATAGAGAAGGTGAAAACTGTATCTGCTCACAGGGAAAGAAAGATTCAGTTCTTCAGCAGTAGATAGGATACCTTGTTATAGTGAGGTTACATAAAGAATGATGCCTTTGAATACCAGCCCTTTCTTCCTGCAATACTCACACATTTCAGATTCTACCATGCCTAAATCTATTCAAATTACAAAACAAATACTATAGCACAGCAACAGGCTACTGGCTGAAATAATCCTTTGCTATGAATTAATTGGACTGCTCTTAATGGTGCCTCAAAACCAACCCCACCCATTCAAGATGGTGTGCATGAACTCATATCCCCATACTAACAACACTGTGCTATGTACAGCAGAATTTTTGGGAATCTGAAACTTGTTAGGATTGGTTGATTTTACACTAATATAACTATCACCCAATCACCTCACAGCCAGACTGGATCTCTTCTGCAGATGGATGAGACTCATCAAGTGCTGTGGATTCACTGCTGTGTTCTGACATACCTGAAAACCAAACAGGTTTGGCATGCATTAATTGAAGTGAAAGGAGCTGGATGTTGCACCTCACAGAAACCAAAGCAGGCTTTCAGAAAACACTTCTTTTACAAGTTCTACTAAAGCAAAGTGAAACCTCTGTCTTTTGATGGTGACCAGGCCTTCAGCTCTCCAAAAATCTAAGAGGGATTAGGAATACAGTCTAGTGTAAACTTCCACTGCCAAAGCAACCTCTCCTCACAGACAACTAAACTTGCAACATAAAACTGTGAAAGTCAAACAAGGTTCTTCAGGTGATATATATCCTGCCACTTGCAACAGTATACTGACTGTATCCTACCATTGCAAAGATCACCATTTTGTTAAGGCATAAGATTTATCCAAACATTGCAAAATTACATTAATGCTAAGCCACTGAAACTTATTAAGCTATTAAGTCTATTGTGTTTACTAGAACAGAATCCCTTTCATTTCAGCCTCAAAAAGATCTCAGCTACAGAAGCAAAGAAAGTTGTTAACACGGAGCAGATGCGAAAGAAATCAACTCTGTGAATATAGTGACCATGAAAGATGAATTACATACACAATTTTATCTTAAGTAAGGAAAGTATCTAAATTTGATTCCAAATAGCTGGTAACTATAGGTGATACCACAATTCACTCAGCTGTTTGAGAGAATGAGACAACCAATCATTAAAAATTAATCTGCCAGTATTGCATACAATCACACATGACTTCAGTTCATTACGTCTTGCACCATTTCATACATGTTCAGACATATGCCAGATTAAGAAAATTTATAAAGAGATTACTATTTGTGTTTATATTGTATTTCAAATTCCTGAGCTATAAAACATTCTACCTAAAGCAAATAATTAATAAGGTAAGCAGCTCACATAGCAAGGGAAATAAAATAAGGACACAAAGGCTAAGAAACTGAATCACCTAGATCATATTACACTGGATAACCTATTATTTTATTTTGGAAAACCTAATACATAAAATAAGAGATTTTCTCCAGAAAAACAGTTCATTCGGGACTACCACTGAATGAAATTGGATTTTTCTAGGATCAGTATAAAATTTCCTTTGAAGTAATTAAGAAATAAGTTTAACATCCTTATGTAGCTTTCTTAATTTTTCATATTTCTTTTGAACATGGAAGACTGTACAGCAGAGATGCTGTTTGCCCACATGGTCCTGTCCAAACTCTGCTTTTGGCTGAAAACAACCTCTGTGCTTAGCAGCTTATTTCTGAGTAGCTAAAACAATTAAATAGGACAATAAGTGTTATTTCCTTGCTCTACTTGTTAAACAAAAAGCTAAATTGATCTTGTGGTAGAGCCTTCATTAAGACAATCTGTTCTTCATTCTACCACATCATTGTTCCTGGAGCTATATTTGTTCACCACATACAAGCCTATGTACCATGATAACACTGTTCTAAACTATTAACTACTACAGGCAAAAACATTTTTGATAGATTTAATAACTTTTGATAGATTTAAGAACCTAGGGGCATGAACAATCTCACAAATCCATGTAGAAGACACTGCATAAAGGCAAATAATTAACTTTTTAAAACCCAAATGAATTTACCATTTGTGTTAGACCACCCCTCCATGATTAATTTTTTGTAGTGTTCTTTTCCTACAAGTAATGCTAACAGTTTCAACACAGTTCTGCAGGATCACAGTGATCAATTTTAAAACATGAGAAAGCAAAAGAATGTAGATTAAAGGTGGTTTTCATAAAAAGTTCAAATGCACATTCAAATTTAACTACATAATTTCCTGATTACTGCTTCTACAGAAAAAAAATGGGGATGTAAACATCAAATACTGGATGCAAGGATGAAAACTTTCTACACCTTCACCAAGATTCAGAAGTGAAGACACTCATGTGAAATTGTGGTAATCACAACATCTACATACATCTATCATTTAAGGTTCCACTACAGAAATGCATACAGACTTTAGCATCTCTGTAGTTCTTGCAGGTGGCAGACAAAGGGCTGTTCTTTATAACAAGCTGCTAATCCCCAGTACAGCATGGATTGTGTTATCCAAGGCTTGGTTTGTTTCTTCACTAAAGCAGCCACAACTTTAGAACACACTAGGGGACTGGTGTACCAGGGCATTTGCTACCATCTGCTGCAATAGAACAACTCAAAGAGATTTTACTTGGAAGAAACATGCTTGATCCATATTCTGACAAGAACTGAAACCCTGTCCACATCACTCCTGCCCTTCTGAGTTCTCTTTTACCCCATTATACCAATTCTGCAAACCCACACAAATACTGTATCACAAGATGCAGAACAGAAGACACAGGACTAGACTAAGAATCATTCCCCCCATGGTGAAGCTACCTTAAATGCATACTGGATTACAGCCTCAGCAATTTCAAGTTCTGCTCATCATAAATAAAACCACATGATTTTTGACCCTATGGGATTTAAATATCACTTCTTGAACTGGCAAAGTAAAAAGCAACCCAAAGCAAGAATGTAAGCTTCCTCTAGGATAGAGACATAAAGAGACATTTAACCATTTATAATTAATGGTTATGAGAGTATACTTATGTACTTTTCATTAAAAAGGCAAATTCATATTTGCTTATTCATGAAAATATGAAGTAAATGTCATCAACAATAAATTAATTTTGAATAAGAAGTACATTCTTCACATACTAACATCGCTTAGGTAAATGATTGATGGTCTCAGAAATAAGCATGAGATTCTCAACAATCAGATCTGCTTTTCTAAGCAAGATGCACTGGTTCCTTCACCTACTCTTCTCCTAAATTAATTGCCAATAAGGCAACAGAAAGACTTCTTATGTCTAAAATGAAGCTTATTACATACTTTTATTGTTGTCTTACTACTTAACTACATAAAGAATGTAAATTTTTGTACCACTGCAGAAAATCCCAGTGCTGGTAGAAAAATGACCATTTTAATGACTATTTCAATTTCTAACTAAGAACACTTTCACTAATTCTTGTCAAGATAGAGATTAACCACTTTTTTAACAAAGACTGTAAAGAACTGTATTAAACACTTCCTGCTGCAATCACACCATATTTTCCTCTTAGTTTGCTCTTGAATTCCCTGGCTGCTCCACTTTCAAGATCTAATTATGCTTGGGAGTTAGAAGACATGACGGAGACGAAGACTGGAGAACAGGGCTGCTGCTGACTTTCACACTCTCCATGCCACGTCAAGCCGGCCCTAAACACTTTAATGCTCTGCTCGTCTCCAGATTAGCTACACCATGGGCTCCCATTATGGTTTCAACTTCTACCGAATCAGAAAAAAAGTAGCTGATCAAGCTACTGCCTCAGCTTCCAGTTTTTCCAATCTAACACTCTTCTGTGTTTCTTATTCCTGACATTTTAACTGTGTATGTACACACACACACAGACAGATACATACATACATAAATATAAACCCGATTCAGAAAGTTTTGGATTTGCACTGATCAAATAACATCCTCCTCCAGCCCTTCAAAAAGAACCCTTCTGTTATCTTCTTCAGAGAATCAACTCTTGGGTAAGAGAGCCACCGACTGCAAAGTGATAACTGCTTGCTACCTTTTCCACCAAGCCATAAAAAGCACACGTGAGAAACGGAAACCACATCCTGGGCTGGATGGTCAGAATGATCCCCTCCCAAGACTTTCATGCAAGACTAAAGGCTATTACGGGGTTTTGGTTAAAAACAACCAATTAGAGAGGTACTCTAAGAAATACTGGAAGAACTGCCTCTCGTTTGGAGACAATACCACATGCAACACCTGCTTGTCACACAACACCAAAGCGTTTCCATGCTTTGAGAAGAGTAAGCAAAACATAAATTGGCACACTTAAAACAGTAATTGCCAGGGTGTGGAATAACTCCCAGGGGCACAAAATTTACACAGCATCTACAGCTTTCTTCCTCCACCAACACACCGCTTCCCTTTCTCTCTCGTGGAACCCGCCTGCTCCCTTGCTGGGGCGCTGCCCTCCCTGTCCTCCCGCCCAGCACCCCGGAGCGGGGCGTACGAGCCGGGCCGACCCCGACCCGCTGGGCACTGCTGGTGTCGCCGCAGAGCCCGGGGAAGGGCGGCCGCTCCCGCGGGGTGACACGTCGGACGGGACGGAGCGGGAGCCGCGGCCGGGCCCTCCCCGAGCCCGGGCCCAGCGGCTGCCCCGGCCCGGCCTGGTCCGTCCCTCACCTGCCGGCGGCGCCGCTGCGGCCCCGGGGGCGTCGTGTTGCGGGGAACGGGAGGGCAGGACGGAAGGAGGGAAGGGGGGACGGAGGAGGCCGGGCGGGGCGGCGCCGGCGGCCCCTCTCAAGCTTTATTTTCTTCCTTCTCCGGTGGCAGCAGGAGGCGGAAGCGCCGGGCCGGAAAGGGATGGCGGCGGCGGCGGCCTCTCTAGGCCGTCGTGTCTATGGTCGCAGCCATGGCAACCACCGCCGGCACCGCCCGGGAGGCTGCTCCAGCCCCGCCAAGGGCCGTGCCCGTGAGGTCGGGCCGCCGGCTGGGAAAGCAGCCGGAGCGGCAGAGAAGGAGCCTGGCCGGCTGTGGGCGCGGATGAGCGCGCATGGGAGACGCTGCTCGGTGCCATGGCAGAGGCTCTGCCCGAGCCCACAGTGAGGAGGAAGAAAAGCATAACTATCGAGGAGAAAATCGACATCATAAGCGCTGTGGAGAGCGGCAAGAAAAAGGCGGATATTGCAGCCAAGTATGGCATCAAGAGGAACTCCCTGTCTTCGATTATGAAGAATAAGGAAAAAGTTTTGGAAGCCTTTGAAACTTTGCGGTTTGATCCTAAAAGGAAAAGACTGAGGACTGCTTTTTATGCCGACCTGGAGGTGGCATTGATGAAGTGGTACAGAATTGCAGAGTGCTTGAATGTGCCAGTCAATGGCCCGATGCTGCGCCTCAAGGCGAATGATTTTGCCCAGAAGCTTGGACACAGTGATTTTAAATGCAGCAATGGCTGGCTCGATCGTTTCAAGTCGAGGTATGGTTTAGTTTTCAGAGCTCAGCCTGTAGAAGCAGCTGCTAGTCCTGCAGTGGGTGCTCCAACTCTTTGGGACCAAAATGTGCTTCCTTGTTATTTAAATGATTATCAGGCAGCAAATGTGTTTTACGTACAGGAGACTGGGTTATTATATCAGATGTTACCACATAACACGTTTGCATTTAAAGGGGAAACTTTTTCTGTAAATAAACAAAGCAATGAGAGCATCACTGTAGTGGTGGGTACAAATATGGATGGCTCTGAGAAACTCCCACTGCTCATTATAGGAAAAAGCAAAAGTCCACTCTCTTTCAAAGATGTGAAATCACTGCCAGTGGATTATGAAGCAAATGATGGGGCGTGCATGACTTCAGGAATCTTTGAACAGTGGATGCAGAAACTCAATCACAGGTTTGAAGCACTGCAGCGCCGAGTGGTTATTCTTGTTGATTCTCTCCCAGCTCACACAGAAGTAAAGAACCTGAAGTCTGTCAAATTAGTGTTCTTTCCTCCAGACTCTTCTTCATGTATAGCTATGAAAGAAAGGATTATCAGATGTCTGAAGGTAAAATACAGGCACTGTCTTATGAAGAGATTTGTTGAGTGTGTAGGAAGTAATAAAGAGTTTATGCTGACCCTTCTTGATGCAATTGAGATGCTGTACCTGTGCTGGAGGGAAGTAACACCAGAGACTATTGCAAAAAGCTACAATGGAGTAACCTTCAAATTAGAAACTGAGACAAATGATAATGACAATGAGGTTGAAAGTGATTTTGATTTGATTGCACATGCAAGGGCAGCTGGAGTAGAGTTTCCAGAAGGTTTGTCTTTGGAAGAATATGCAGCTCTAGATGATAGCTTGGTAACTTATGAAGTGCCCACAAATAATGAAAGGATATGTGCCAAAGAGAGTACATCAGAAAAAGCTGAGACATTTGTTGGTGATGAAGATAAGGATGAAGGTGATCAACTTCAGGGAGCTGAACAGCTTTTGCCATCCAAAAATGAGGCTTTGTGTGCTGTTGATACCCTTCGAAAGTTTCTCAGAAGTCAAGACACAGATGATTCTCTTTACAATTCCCTAGCTGACTTGGAGAATTTTATTCAACATGTAGCATGTGAATAAATATTTCAGCAAAGTGGGAAAGCATGCAAATGGAAAAAAAAGAAATTATATAATCAAAGGTAGCTTAAAAACAAGCACTGCTGAAATGTTCTCTGGTATGTTTTGCTCAGCTGCCTAGATAAACATAACAAAACTATGAAAAAGGGCTATGGACTGAAATTTTCCACAAAATCAGGAGCAAATAACATATGTTTGAGGTGAAGAGAGGGAGTAAGCTGAACCCTTAAAATGCTAACTGCATTAAGTATAGTGGAGGCAAAATAAATTCTTTGAGCAGTTCAGTGCACTCAGGATAAACTGTTGACCACTTGGAATTCTTTCTTCAAGGAGACTAGCACTTCTACACATCAATATTTTCACCAGTGTTTTTGGAGTTTTGACAGTGGAGTAGTAAATATTTATCACCTTGGTGTTTTTGATACATAAACACAAAATTGAATAACACAGAAAATACATGGTTAGATTCGGAGAAGTAAGGCATTTTTAAAAGAAATATTTTTTGCCCTTCATCAAGAATTCTGGCCATCTTTACTCTTGCAGCAGATGATGAACAGCAGAAAGTTACCACAGCTTTGAATGTGTTTTTTTGTTTTCTTAAAACTGCTCCGGCATAATCATTTATCCAAGAATCAAAAGACAAACAAACCTTTATCTGGTCTTTGAAGAGCTCAAAAAGGAAGGTCATTCTCTCCTTTTCAGCCTTTTTGGTGCGTAGATTTTTTTTTTTTTTTTTGCAACTCCATTAATTTCTACAGTAAATTCAGGAAAAAAAACCCCAGTATCTGGAGTAAAAACCTCATTGAGCTCTTGTTTTATTTTCAATACTTGGAGGCTTTGCTGTTGGATTCAGTGCACTAATGTGGTTTATCACTACAAGTCCCATTAACAAGGGTGCTGCTTGCATGATTGCAGCGGGAAGTTGTGTAAATCACAGAACATTTACAAGTCTTTGAGTATGCATTTCAAACAAGGTAATCATATCAGAGCCAAAACCCACAGTGTATATGACCTTCTGTTTTTTTCCAAAATCTGTTTTAAATCTTTTCCATATCTATACATTTCATTTTTTTTTCAAAAGTCGGAGATAATAATTTTTCTAATTTAGAAGCATAGTTTTCAAATTTAGAAGCCCTTTAGGAAGCCTGTGTAATAAAAAAAAATCTATTATGCTGCCTAAAATTAAACCATGAGAAAAAAAAATCTCATGCATATGTGAATCTTCAGTTTTAAATAAATAGTTTGGCTATAGCTTTGTTTACGGCTTTTTTCTGGTGTGGAACAGTTTATCCATGTTCATTATTGAGAAATCATTTCAGAAAATGTATCAGATTGTTGGAAGAGTGAAAATATTAGGGTTGGTGAGAAAAAGCTTGTGGATGTAAGAATGTTTTACTAGAACCCCTTCCAAAAAAAACCCCACAAACTTCTGGTTTCTTGTTGTGAAATATATTATGTGACTTCCATCCAAAGGGTGTTCTGATTAATTAAGAAATTTCTGTTGAAATCCCAATAAATAAAGTCCTACATGGAGATTTATAGAATCTGTGAAAAAGGTACTCCTCTGAATTATCTCTTCTAGGTATTTATTATTTTAAAATACAGGTGCAAAATCTTTTAAATTAACCATCTGTGTCACATTCTTCTTGCTTAAATACTTTAGAACAAGCTTATGAAAAGTACTTCCAATTCTGTCTAAGCTTATTTGTAGTTCATCTAAATCCCACAGACATCTGTAGATAATTTTCCTATAGTAATCTTTCGATTTAAAATCTATTTCTTTGCAACAGCTTTCCCTGCTAAAGGCAAGTTTAGGGAAAAGTTTCTCTTATCTGTATAGTAAGTATGTAATTTGTTATGATTTGATTCCATTTGGCCCTCACTGGCCCGGGTTCCAGATAAAGAAACTCTCTGTTTCCTTCTGAGAGAATTCAGAGTGTGAAAGTGTTGGATCTGAATGAGAATGACTCACGAATGTAAGCAGCAAATCTTGGTTAAACAAGGGTTCACTCTACAAGAAGTGTAACTTTTGCAAGAAGAGGTTGTAAAATCAGGAGATAGGAAATAACATTGTTGGCTGGAAAGGAAGTGAATTACTGAGTGTTGTCATACTCCCCCATGAAAGCAACAGGAAGGATTTACTAATTTGGCCTGGACTTTGAAGGTGAATTGTGAAACTTGCTTTAAAAAACATACAGCCCGTCAAAATCCTGTATCTTTAGAGAATTTATGACTTTTTCCTCTCCTCCTAGTTCATTATGAGAAACCAAACTAAAATGCACTCACTGAAACTGATTCTGTAAGTCAGACACTTTACATTCTAACACTATAGCTTTCAAAATTATTTAGAAGCCCAAATATTTCTCCTCACTTGGATTTTGGTCACATTTATAGTGAGTTAAAATGAAATCCATTCTGAAGTTGTTACTTTTTCAGGTGTTTGTCACGGGGAGATGCAGACTCCCAGATCCAAAATACAAACAGTGGGAAAGGAAGCAGTGTGCTGTGTAAATGTTTGTCAGTTTAGCCTGTGCACACAGTTTGAGCTGGAGATTTCTTTACATTGTCTGTGTAAACCACCAGGACCAGGCTTTTTACATCTTGGGGTGGTATCTTTTAAGAGGGAGAGGAAGAATAAAGCTTTAGATTGCATCATATTTAAAATGAAGAACCTTTTCTACAAAAGGCAGGTAACTAAGGCTGTTGTTTGCTTTAATACTTTAACATTAGTATGGACAACAAGGTGCTTTTTCTGTGTAGCTTTTCTGCTTCATGTTATGGTTAGTGATTATGTTCTTCAGCATCAAGTCAGTGAGGCTGCTTTCGGTAACCCAAAAGTGACTTCTAGAAGTGGGAACTGAAAATATGAAGTTTTAAAAATATATCTGATGTCTAAACAAGGCCAAAATAGAAAAAAAAATATTTGAAAAGTATGTTTGATATAATAAAAAACATTCTCAGATTCATTCTTGAGATAAGTAATATGTAAAATAAGTATGCTCATCAAAAATGCATAGGTTTTTGACAACTGTAAGAAATGTTAGAGTGTGATTTTTTGTGTGTTTCTTACTGTGTGTGCAGTTCTGGATAACTTTCAGGTCTATAAAACTACATCTTCTTTTAAAACTGTTACCAAAAGGAAGATTGCTCTCCTGTAATGGTAAAAGGAAATAACAACTTTTTGCACCCTTAGGCAAAAATGGAAGAGAGGAGGCAGTCAGGAATCTATAGGAGAGCAATCCATGTGTGCCTGTATATCCAAGATTTGTGACCTTTTGATAGTTAAGCAATCATGGGAGTAAATGAGTTAATGGTTTCACATTATTACACAAGTCTTGAGAATAATACCCTCAAACACACAGAGTATTAAGTGATTTTAAATTTTATGTGCAATATTTTTGCAGAGAAGAGTTTTTATATTTATGCAAGGAAGTCGGTATTTGGATCTAGATGTTGTAATATGTCTGTTTTGGGGGACCCTTCCTTGAAAATCAGAACAGAGCCTAGTCAATTAATAAGCATATAAATCAAACTGAAAATTTTGCAGTGGGATGAGTGACAGCATATTTCTGTCAATACATGCTTTAACAACAGAAAAGAAATCTTTGCAACAGATGAAAATATAAAAACTTGATGTCTGACAGCCTGATTTTACACACAGCCTTTATGCTGGTAAAGCAGTGTGGTATAGACATGTGATTGCCTTTTCCTGATACAACTGCACATCATTGGTTTATAGAAACAGGAATTCAGGTGTAGCTCATTTCCCTTCTTGGTAGCTCAGTTACTCTATTTGAGCTGAATTTTCTTCTTTCAAATGTAGCTGTTTGGTTTGTTTCCAATGTTGACTGCATTGGTCTAGTTAAAACCATACAACATCTGGGTTAAGGCAGAGTGGGGAAGCCAGTAGTGTCTTGTCAGCTTACTCATAGCTGTGTCACCTCTGTTCTTTGAGCAGAATGGAAAAATGTAAACTGCAAATTAGTGCAATCATTAAAGTAAACAAACAGCACACTGAATTAACAAATCTGTTGAGTGAGAAGGTGCCGTATTTTTGACAGCTGAAAGTCACATTCTTCCTAAGCTTTCATGTCATGCTACCCCTGCCACAACATTCCAGCCTTGTGCATGAATAGCACCAAGGAGAACAGGTCATTCTTATCAACACATGGGTAGCTACAATCCATGTGAGTTGTCAGCCTGCCCACAGGTGGTGGCTGTGTCATTGGGGAGGTGAGTTCCAGAGCTGGTTTGCATCCTCCCCTTCCACGCTTGTGTTGCTCTATGTGCTGTGCCAGCACTTGGCTGTAATCACCAAGGTAGTGACTCATCTGTCTGAGAAAGTTGTGGTCTGATGGGGTAATGCAACCTCATCCCAAATGCCAAATGAAATAATTAATGGTTTGTTGTTTGAAGACTGTGGGACCCAGGATTGCTGAGGAGGACATTAAAATGTCTTAGCTCTCCTGGTCCCTGCTCAGTAGCAAGGCTGAAAGAAAGTTCTTGCTCTGGAGAAGTTCTAACAAAACACTCACTATTCAAGAACTACTTCAACATGTGGTAACTAGTTGTTGGATTTCTCATCTGAAGTCACCCATTTCTCTTGAGAGATGTGCTGTGGGGCTGCCTCCATATCATGCATACAAGGAGACAACCCAATGAAAGCACTGCTTTTCATCTAGCGGCATTGGTGCCTCCTGTTTCTAACCTGTATGAATGATGCAATATGATACTTTGCTATTCAAAATTCTATTTCATTCCCCTTCCACCTTTTGTTCATCCATTGCCTGTATCATTTTATATTCACTGATATCCTGACAATTCTAATGTTAATGTTAGGATTGTTGGCCTGACCTTCTGGCAAACTGCTTTCCTCTTTACACTCCCTATTTCTAATATTATCTTTTGCAGATCATATTTTTGAACTGTCTCATGTATCAGCTAGTATCACGCTCTTGGTACACATCCTCGTGATCGTTGGTCCTAATTTCTCCATTGCTGTATTTAGTGACTTTCCCAAATCCTTGGTTCATTTAGCTGAAAACATTTAGTATGTAATTTTTTTTTGTCTTTTCGTTTTGTAGCAGAGGGTGAGCAGTGATTTTTCCAACAGTTCCCCAGGATGTCCAAGAGAACTGGTAACAAAACACATAATCAGTCTCTGCTTTCAGGGGTCTCCATTTTCTTTCTGTCAGTGATCCCTTCTGACCTGTTCTTTTGAAATTCTCAATTTGACATTTAGTATCTTTGTTTAAACTGCTCCTGTTTCTCTTTCCTCACTTACCCCTACCTGCCTGTATAGCATCCTTCCCACATTCCAATTTTACATTTATGTTTCTAACTATCATCTCGCTACTCTTAGCTCTTTGGCTCTTTCTTCCCTCCTCTTTTACTGGCCCCATCTAATATTTAAACTGTATTTCAAACTCCCTTGTCCCCCTTTCTATGATTTCATGTCCAGTTCTCTCCTCCAAAAACAAATACTTAACTCTTTCTGGAGACAGCCAGCTTTTTTTACTTTCTGTCTTACTTGGCATGTCTCCATGATATTTGTACATCAAATATTATGTAATGATTAAAAGTATGTTATCTTCCTTAACTTTACCTCTTCGCATTTTTCCCCCATCCATTTATCTTGGTAATTTCAAGTCTTGCCCTTGTTTGAACCTTTCTTTTGCACTCCTGATCACCAGCATGAATTTTATTCTTTTTCTTAACCTTGTAAAAAAAAAAACCCACCAACAAAACCTGCACAAAGATGGAGTTTAGGACTATTTGTTGACTTAGCTAACTGTGTTACAATGTTGCATTAAAAAGTCATATTGAAAGCCAG
The DNA here is from genome assembly GCF_031753505.1 of Anomalospiza imberbis. Taxonomy (NCBI): domain Eukaryota; kingdom Metazoa; phylum Chordata; class Aves; order Passeriformes; family Viduidae; genus Anomalospiza; species Anomalospiza imberbis. The sequence goes on from NC_089684.1 coordinate 17,004,408, forward strand.
CTCAAATATTAGCTAATATCTATCAAGGTTTTTATTTGAACCTGCATCTTTTGTTGTTTATTTTTGCTTTTTGCTATTTCAATAGCTGTTTGTGGGACTTCAAATATTTGTGCCATGTGTAGCGAGCCCATATGGCCTGAGATCATAGAGAAAGGCAGGTAGAACATAAAAAAGGAGTTAAAAGGCAGGCTTCTTGTCTATTGAGATTCCCCTGCAGGAACTCAAGGAGAATTTGTAAGTCAGGTTAAGCAGAACTTTTTATTAAAAATCAACATCAAGAGTCCATATCCATGTATAATTTAGCTCACAGAAATTATTATGAGAGGTAACACCACAAGTTCTCTAAAATCTGGATAGCAAGAAATGGCCACCCACAATTCAGCTCCACTTCAAAACTGACACAAATCTGTGTTTGAGTTGTCTTCCCCAGAGCTAATGACACGATCTGTGTAAACTGTCTGTCACTGCCCTGCCCAGGGCTCATCGATGTTCAGTAGGCAAATAGACATTTGCCTAGAGACAAGGCAAGGCTGAAACAGCATTTTTGTGTAAGAAGAGTTTCTGCAGAGTCTAGACGTTTCAGAAAGAGTCAGATGAGCTTGAAAATTGACATGGCTCTTCAGAAGTTAACCAAGAGACACTTGGTAATATGAACTTGGGATCTGAATTAGAGATACTTATTATGTGCTGTTACTAAAAACTGCTAAACTATTTTTGAAAAGCTGGCACAATGGATATCAGTTTTACTGCTCTGAGAAAAAGTGGCTCTGAGTCTTACATGTATACTCAACACATAGCAAAGGCAAACAATTCAAATTTGAGTTACAATTCCAATTCTAGGAGAGACAAACCCTTAATTCCCTGTGAGAGCTGAGGATGACCAGACCTAGTACATTATATGCTGAGCATCTGCAGAGAAGCAGGAGCAGATGTGGCAAATGCTATAGACATGCAACAGCAGGACAGAAATACAAGTACAGGCAGACAGAGCTACAGGCTCTTGGCTCTGCTTGCTGAATGAATACAAATAGAGGTATCTCCCTCCAATTCCCATCAGGAGGCTTCCCCAACATGTCCTATTGCCAACCCAATCTTTTCAAAAAGTAACAGAAATTCTCCTAGGAACCAAAAGAAATTTACAGTTTGATAATTTCTTGCCAAATTGGCAATGTTGTTCTTCATACCCTTTCACCATGTAGAAGTTGGCAACAGAAATCCAAATAGAAAATGTAAAGCTGAAGTAAACACGTAATAAAACTTGTAGTGTTTTGTGTCCCATCCTCAACTGGCCTTCACCAATCTCATGTAGATTTAGGTGTCTTAAATCATACAACACCTTTGGAGCTTTGTCAAAGTGTAATCTGGTGCCAACAACTTGCCTGCCAGTGCTAACAGGAGAGCATTTGGCAAACAATGCTTGGGTGGCTAGAAATCATCTTGCAATTTAGTCTTAAATATTCGTGGTTAAATAGCTTTAGTAAAATTACTTGTTCATTCCCTAACAATATCTACAACATTATTTATACCCAGCCATAATGCACATGTGCAACTCCAAACCTGCATTCCTTGTGAAATGCCTGCATCTGCAGTGATGATGTGTTGAGGACTAATACTGGGATAGCAGATAGCATTCTGGACAATGTGATTATATGAAACTTAAATTAATGTAAGCTTCCTAAGGATTTTTTTTTGAATGGGGATTAGAGCTTTATGAATTTAAAACTTCCTTCAGATTTCTTTATCCTCTCACCTCATCTCAGAGGGGGAGATCCCAGTAGCTTGCACTGGTGTAGCCTCACAAAGGAGATAATTTTGAAAAGTGTTCTTTGGGGGAGTTCTGCTAGTGTTCAGAGGCATATTGACCTGCAAGGATTAGGAAGAAACTTTGCAACATGTGGAAAACAGTCCATGGGATCCAGCCAGCGGGAGGTTTAACTGCTGCTCTGCCTCCCAAGTGGGCTGAGCCAGCTTCTTATTAGGATGCTGACTCCTCAGGGAAGGCACATATCTGTGAGATTACATCCTCCAAAAGCAGTAATGCAGGTACTGGTTTGCTTTTAATCATTCATTCTTCTCTCTTCATCCTGTCTGCCATTCCAGCTTCTCAGAGATTAAAAATTCCCTGTCAGCCGCCTGCCTGATCCGATCAGTCCCACGGTTTGGAAACCTGGGGTGGTTCTGTGCAATCCACCCTCCTGATGTACAGGCTTTAAATATAGCACCTATATTTGGCAGGCTTTTTTTTTTTTTTTTTTGGGTTTTGGTTTTTTGTTGAGTGTTGGATACTTGCATTGTCTAAAAGCATTTCCAGCTCTAATGGGAAAATAATGAGTTGTGAACCTCAAGTGAACTCCATGTTTCTCTCTGTGTGGAGCTAAAATTATAAGAATTTAAACCATGTTGAGATCTGCCCTTACTTACATTTGAGAAGGGTGTAGACTCAGATTAGGTGTGGATTGACCTTTGCAGACATGGTGGAATGTCACTGTAGAGCAGGATGGGAACGAAAATTACTCCAAATCAAAGGCAAAGAGAATGAACTGATTTATATCAAATGTGCCGCTCTATTTATAGAGAACATCGTGCAGACTAATTCTATTTGTTCTAGAGTAAAAACATCTCACACCATTGGTGTGCAGTGAATGACGCACAGTGGCAGAACAGATCTATAAACAATGTGAACAACAAGATAGATTAGAGAATTATTTACATTCCTTTCCCAACTGTTTCCCAGGCTCTCACCTGGTTAGAAAAACTTCTCTTTTTCTCTCTGACTGAACTGAGAATATCCACAGTAGAAGGCATAAATCTTCACAATTAAGTACTCAGAACCAAAATGGATTATGAGGGGAATTATATGTTCACTTCCAGGAAGCTTCTATTTCCTATGGGATCATATCTACAATTCTTTCCGTCAGGGATTTCATTAACAGCCAATAGTTAGGACTGACCTCTGTCATTCTTGCTGCATCTGCCTGTGAATGGCTGAATGCCAGGTCTCAGAATTTTAGTATTGCTTGTCTCATACTTAGGATACACCTAAGTATAAAACCTGTACCTTCTGACAGAAGATCAAGCCTCAGAAAGCAGGATCTAGGCAAGGTAGCAGCCTATCAGAACCACGATCTTCTCACTTCAGACCACACTTGGTGCACCTACACTTTGGCACAGGGGTGTGACTGTGGCATGGACAGATGCGTAGAAGAGGAACCACAGGAGTTAAGGGATATCAGTCTGTGTACTGCTATTAGGATGTGTAATTTGGCTTCTAGTATATATACACTGAAGTATATTTCACAGTCACAGCTCTCTACAGCAACCAAAGAAAAAATTAATAAAGGTGTGCCATCCTGTACTGCCATCACAGATACTGGTCAAAACACGAATCCACCTGAAAATGTGCTGCAGTACATCCAACCCAGCTCTTAGAAAAGGATTTCTTCCCATACCAGACTCAATCAGAAGCACAAATTTATGATCTTTTTTTTTTCAGGTAGTCTTGCAGCATTACAGTCAACTATACTGAACTGAAAGTTAGATTTAAACACAGGGTGTTGAGAAGCAATGCTTTCTGCCACAAATGCCCTCAGTATATCCCTCCCTGGGTTGTGACTGATGGCATTTTGGATGCCTATCACCAAAAAATTCTATCACCTTTATGAAGATCTGGTCAGTGATTAAATACACCCTGTGTTGAGATGGGGTTTTCAGAGAAATAAGAACTGTAGGCAAGACACAACTAACATTTCCATCTGAAAATGAGGGTGCAGATACATGGTTTTTCAGGTTTCAGCATGGTTTCTGATTTCAGATTCTAGACAAAAGTGTAAAGTTTCTGAAACAGCTTCCTTGGCACTGCAAAGGCTGTTGAAAACTTTTTGAGTTAGCAATATGTGGGTTTAGAATAATCACCCTGACAAAGGAATGTATCACGTATTAGCATCTGTTATGGTCAAACCAGTATTAACAATGGAATGCCATGCAGAAAGTGCTTTAACTGAATATATTTTTTAAAAATATGTGCTTCAAAAATATGTTTATTTTCTAATAATCAGCTATGTTTCATTGTTTCAGTCCTAGTTTCCACTTGCATAGAGGAACGGACAAAGTGCCTTCAGGACCACTAACACATTTTGATTCCTGGGCCTGAAGTTAAACAGACACAGGCTCAAAATACAGGCTGAGAGGCTTCCAAACAGCCTTAATTTAGCCTCTCACTTGCATGCACATTATAAATACAGTCTCACTGCAGACTATCACACTTTTTCCTTTAATATCTGTCTGGTTTAAAGCTGGATGCTGTTTCTTTAATTCAGCTGGGACTATTTATATGCTTAAAGTCCTCAAATTCTGCAGAGCTGACTATGACAGGACTGGAGGCTGCTTCCATGATATTAAATGTTGGTTCATAACACTACACTAGAACTTAGCACTTGGGTTAGGTCCTTTAAAGGTATTTAAATTACAAGCTGTGGAAAATACATTTTTCAAATAATCAAGGAACAAAATTTACCCCAGATCAGATATCCATTCTCTTAAATGTATTAGTGGAAATTTGCATTTTTAGGTATCTGAGAAGCTATAAAAAGGCTTGTCTTTAATGTTTCTTTAGAGTCTGGACTCTATATAAACTATTTGTGAAGTAAAGTTCAGTAATTACAGTGAAAATATGCAAAGGAAAAACTCAAGAACATTTAATTCAAGAACAGAAAAAGGGACATAGATGGGAGGATCAAATGAGAGCTGCCACAGCCTAAAAAAGTATCAAGCAACATTTAAGCAGCATTATTTTAGGACATCAAAGATTATCTTCAGATGCTTTAGGTGTGGCTGGAAAAATCTTAGTACTCACATTACAATTTGGGTGTGCTCGTGTGTTTTTTTATGGTCTAGTATTCCTGAAGGAATGTGTTTTCAGATTTTATTCTCTTCTTGGGAATTGCTCACAGCTGAGAAAATACCTTCAGACATCCAGCTGAAGCACCCTAAAAATGAAAGTAAGGAGGATTTTAAAAAATCTAATTTACTTTCCCTCAAGTACCTTGTCTCTCTGCTCTTCATTTTACTAAATCCCCAGTGATTGCACTCAAGACAGATTTCTGTTTGGTTTTCAATCCTTTACTTCATCAGTCTCACGTCTTGTTATCTCTTTAAGAGAAATATTTCAATTTCTACAGAGCACTGTGGGTTTTTTCAAGCCAGATCTTAAGCTAGCATTGACTTGTAAGTGACAACTACTGAATAGGCGCCTCCGTGTAAGACACGCAGCGCTGACGTTTCATGTGAAGATAATTCACCGGCTGACAGCTTTTTTCCTCGTTTAAGTTGCTGACCATGCATCTATCAAGTGAGCTGGCACATGAAATCCTGTGACCAGACAAGGCTCTGATCCTTGCATGGGACACCCAGGATATGTTTCTTCTCTCACTCCCAGGAGCAGCCACAGAAAATTCCCATTCTCCGAAGTTTTCTTCTAAATTGCACGGATACTCCTTTTAGCGTGACAGTTGTATTGTGTGCCATGTGTCTGTCTGTGCTGGGAGGTCTGCTGCTCTCTGTGCCTCCACAGCCATTTCTGTACAAAACAGCTTTATTCCTGATACCAGAGACTCAGGAGCCAGCTCCTGTTCTGAACAGGCTTTTGAACACACTCTCCTCCCTCTGTGAAGCATCTCAAGCAAATTAATTCTTCCTAGCTTATTACATGGCTCATCTTTTGGGGCCCACTTCTGGTCAGAAATGTTCCTCAACCCCTGACTGAGAGTGGAAGGGAATCCTCTCCTGACAACTGAGTTGTAGTGCCCAATGACCCATTTTTTCCTTTAACTAGGACTTGGATTGTTTACACCAGCTGTATACTTAATACAGGTTTGGGATACTGCAACCCCACAGAAAATTTGTATTTCCATTTATATAATTTCAGTCTCTAATTCCAGCTTAAGCCCTAATACAACATGTGCATAATTATTTTCAAAGAATGAAAAATACCTTTAACTAATAAATCCCTATGCTGTTACACAAAGAAGCCAAAGCTTGATTTACTCATAAATAAAAGGTCAGGAAGGTGATCCAAGCCGTTTTAAAAACTGATGATTTTTATTTCAGTTTCATTCCAGCACTGGCCTCAGAAGACCAAAATATAAAAGATTAATAAATTGTAAATTTCTCTCACAGTAGTGGTATGTTACAATGAATAAAAGTGCCTGAAAATTCAATTCTCAGAATTGCATTGCACAGGCCTTGGCTTCTTGTCTGAGATGCTCATGGCTTCATGTCTCATGAGGATGCTCTGCACAGTTTTGAAAATAAGTGGGGCATAGCATTCTGGCCCAAAAACCTGGGTTTTCCCTTTTAAAATAGATAGTTTTGGGGGCAGAAAAGGGTACAACCGCTGTTGGTGCCCAAGAGCACTCTGAAGTTACAAAGTTAGGAGAAAGCACTAATTATTTAGCTACCAAAAGGAATATGAAGCTGGTAGCATTGAGGTAAGTGCAGGTTTTAAAAAAAAGCAAATCCTAAAGTTGTATTTTGGAGCGTTCATCCCACCTTTATCCAGCCTGCATTGAGACAAAGATAGACCTCATGGAGTCCCAGCTAGATTTCAAGGATAGGAGTCTAGGAAGGTTGTTGTGTGAAGGATTTTATGGGTGAATCCCCACTAGGCTACAGGAAAGCTCTGCTGGGGACTACCTACATCAGCTGGCAATTGTGTCTCTCTTGTGGTCAGATAACAAGATGACTTTGCTGGCCAGATATTGTCCTTTTGGAAGTGCAGTTTCAGCTGTGGATTTTGCTTGAGGGAAAGCTGTCTTTCAAAACACAGTCAGTACTACAATGGAATGGAGGCATCATCTATTTTAGAAATTTACACAAGTCACAAGTAATTTAGCAATCTTTTGGCATGTGCAAATTGTATAATCCATGTACTGCTTTTCCAAAAATTAGTAGGAATTAAGTGTCCAGCTACACTTCAATATAAATCTGCCAGTGCTCTCAATGCACCCTGAGGCCTCTTCCATTTCAGAGATTTTCCATCTTAGAAAACCATTTTTTATTTTGCTAATGGAAACTTTATTTTGCTAAAGCAAACATCTGAATATTTTCAAGTATAATTCTGTAGGTGCAAACATCTGGATATTTTCAATTTTAGTTTTGTATTTTATTTCTGTTCCTATGGAAGTATCCAAAATATTGTCAGCATGAAATAACAGCCTGTGTTATGTATGTGGAAAAAAAAAAAAGAAAAATAAAATAAAACACAATTACAAGTCCAGTTAAGCAGAAATTCTTAAAACTGGCAGATGCTTGTTTTTATACTTTTATTGTCATTCTCATTTTAGTTATATTACATTGTGCCAGTTGTTAAGGATAACATCTCATTGTTCTAAGTTTTGTTCTAATTTATACTGGTGGCATTGTTTTCAGAAAGATTGAAAACTTTTCCTGAAGTACCTCTGTGGCTGAAATAAAATGTAACTTATCTTTTCATATAATCTAGATTTGAATTTGTTGGAAAGAGAGCTTTGACATCTGCAACTCAGTCAGGCATTGCTTGCTCTGAAACAAGTACAACTGTGAATGTGGTTCCAGATCCTCGTGAGATTTCTAGACAAGGATGGATTTTAGCCTTCATTCTGCACATCTGACTTAGCTCAGCAGTCTGCAGAAGTGCCATTGCAACTGACACTGTGGCTGACTCAAGATCCCCTGTGGTCTTTGCACAAACTCTTTTGCTTTGATGTTTGTTTCTTTTTAAAATGTTGTAGTGAATTGCAATACACTGCTATTTTCCATTCTTTTACAGCAACTTGTGGGAAAATTTTATCCATCCTTTCTCAACATATGTCAGAGACAGAAACAAGTCATGAAGGACTAGCAGAACTTGGCTGGCTCTAGCCCCTGCCTGTGCTTCAGAGCAGGTGGATTGGCTGCTCAGGACTGCAGCAGACAAGCTGCACTAGCAGGGTTGTAATAAAAGCCCTGTAACTAACCATCAGCTTGCCACATCCCTTGAAAAAGTTTAGCTGTTGCTGTTCTCACAGGAAAAAGGAACTAGAAGAGCATCAGTCAAGTGGCTGCAGCATTGCAATACATTTCTGTTTTTCTGAAAATGTCACTCTGATGACATCCTGTAATCTCAGTGATGCAAATCGTTCTCTATTAGGAAACAACATCAACAAACAGCCTAACTTTGTGCTCAGAAATGCCCTTTATACTCTAAAAACCAATGAAACAGTAACATTGAACATGCAGAAATATTTCCACATGGGTAACATACATTGTAAGCACCCCAAAAATTTAGTGGTTGTACCTGTGAAAAGACAATTCTTTTTGCTAAGGTGCATTGTGGATCCTAGTAAATGCACTAAGGCCAATGAAATTATCAGATAAAATCTACTCCTATTACAAAACCATCTATGACTGAAGCTATATGGATTTCCAAATGCACAAGTTTGTTTTGCAGCAAAGTTTTCACTACAGCTTTTGGTTTCTGTATTTCAACTATGAAGAGAGACGCATGAGGCTGAAGACAGCAACCGAGGCAAAGGTACCAACCTTGCTTCCCAGACAGGCAAAAGGGAGCCTGCTGGGAGTACTTCAGGGGAGCACGATCCCAATGCTGCTGGGCACAGACCGAGGTAACTGCCCTTGCCTGAGAGTCTGATTTGTCAGCATCCAAAATACCTCATTCCTCCTTCTCTACAATTTAAAAAAAAATAGGATAGTCAAATGCATGCCAAACCACCTTCGTATGCCTCTAAAAGTCTTAATTAAAATGTACTGTGGCCAAGAGTCACATTTCCTGTACTTTTATTTGCCTTAGAAATCATACTTATGTACATAGCAGTAGATGGCTATCTTGCTTTCAAGGGGCAGTGATGAGTTGTTAGCCAAACGTTTGTCAATAATAGTGGATGGGAACTTGAGAGGGAATGCTACAATCTATGTAAAAAGACTGAAAGGGAAAAGAGAAAAGTATATAATTTCTTAACATTAGAAATATGGTGTAAACATGCAGCAAAGATACAAAACAAACACAAATCCTGTCCTGTTTTCCCTTCCAGTTTCTCTCTCTCGGTTTATTTTTTCATAATGGATGAGTGAGCTGGGCTGAGTCTACAGAATGGGGCAAAACCACAAATATGCAGGGCAGGATAAATCAGAAGAACATGTTGGTATTAGAGTGGCAAAGTTGGGAAGGAAGTGGGGAAGAAATGGAAAGGAGTATAGCACATCTTTTCTGTATGTTAAAGCAACAAAAATACTGTTAAATAGTAAGACTTTGCCTACTGTTGACTAAAGTTCAAGGAAAGACGAGGATGGACAATAGTTCCAGCCTTGGCATCTGAGACTCTACTCCTGAAAACACAGACAGGCTTTGCCTTTGTTGGCCACCAGCCCATTATCGGTTTTCCTATCGCCAGTCTAGACAGAGATAGGTAGCCTCAATTTCTGGACTTCCATCGTTCAAACAGTCTATGTCAACTAGACACTAATCCTTGGCGTTTCTGTCATTTTTTAATGGAAAAATCTTAAAAGTATTGGCAAGTTTCACCTCTGACACTTGTGTCTGATAAGTGTTATTGTATATGACTATGAAATTATGTTAAAGAATATCTCCTAGAAATATTTGATTTGTGGTCACTGTGCTGGCTTCAAAACTCAGAGCTCCTCTTTATCTACCTGTAGGTGCAAATGTTGCAACTTTGCTTTTCCTCCCACTATTTTATGAAGTTCATAAACATACATTGCCAATACTAAGCAACCAGTTCAGATTTTTAGTTAACTGTATCATTCAAGGGACTTAAATCTATCAACAAGCTGGTCATTAAATGAATCACTGACATATTTCTCAGCTACTCAAGCTAAATAACCTATAACTGATGACCTGTAAAAGCATCAGTGTGTTAAGAAAAATTATTAGCTGGAGAAGCAGAGCAGCAATTGATCACTCCCCACCAATCTGAACAGAAAGATTCACCAGCTTCAACAAATTCTAGAACTCAGCAAATTCTGACCAGAAATCAGATTTTGACAGACTGATGTCTAGGGAAAGTACTGTGAAGCTCCTACACAGTCACCATTCAACCCTCCTTCCTTAGATTACTACTGGAAAATTTTATGCAAGTATTTAACCTGGGATGCTCCAGAGTAAAATCTGGAGTACAGACTCTCCTCAACTCAGAGAGATTAATTTTAGACCTAGCACTTATTCTTCTACAGTGGAACAACCCAAATCTATGGTCCAACCTCTCTCCCTGCTTGGTACATGTATGGTTTAGATCCAGATCTAAATCCTGAGCCCTGGCTAGGCCCACCCTATATAGCAAGAAGATTGAAAATGTTTGGTTTAATTTTTAAGTTCTCCATTGCTCTTACCCACAGAGCACCAACCAACAGGAAATCCATGGAAGCCCCTGGCCAGCTCTTACATGTTTCTGAGTGTGTGGACACTGATGGGGTGGTGGGATAGAGGACAGGGCAACATTTGAGGGGGCAACAGCCAAGGTCTGCACACCCAGACAGAGACTGCCAAGGGGGAGCAAAAATAAAGAGGAGTCAGGATTAGCTTCCCCTTACCACCTCAATCAACCATGGCACTGTGGGCTCTCAGCCCTGCATCCTGGTGGGGTTTGAAACCTTCTGTCCCCTGTCTTCTGCAGCCATCATCACACCGGTGTCTCAGCACTTTCTCACTAAGCCACCTGCTCATAACAAAAAAATGATGTGGTTTTCTGCTTTTTCCTCTTCCTCTGCAAGACCCAGCCCAGAATACTCAGTTATAGGCCCATAAGAGAGCCAGCCATTCATCCCATTTGCTAAAGACAGACCACTTGGGGGTTACTTTTGGGACTGTAAATGCATACAGTCTCCCACCCCGATGTGGGGAGAATTACAGCTTGAAAACCAAGGCAGGAGGGGAGGCACTATTGAAATTTTCTTGCTTAGCCACCCTGAAAAGTGACATAAAACTTTCCTGCTAACATACATATATGAAGTTTTGTGTCTGATTTGTATTTGTATGTTCTGTGGCACTGTGTGTAGATGAAGACAGAAGGTAAAGTCAGGAGTGAAAGGAGAGGAAGAGAACGGGAGCTCTCTCACCTACAGCATAAAGGTGCCTCAGTCAAGTGTGTGCCTGAAGAGCAACTTCTGGGTTTTTTTTTTTTCTTCTTTCTTTTGCAATCATTGCTCGCTTGACAGGCCCAGACGGAATTACATCACTTCCTAAAACCCATCAAAGAGAGTCCATCTCCTGAAGAAATGCGGCTCAGATGCTCCCCGGCAGGAAGCAGGAAATGTAGATGTTCGGGTGCGGCAGGGAGGCTGCCGGAGCGCCCCTCAGGTGGGAGCGCTGCCGGGGCAGCATGCGGAGCCCCGGGCTCGTCGCCCTGCTCTCTGCCCTGGCGCTGGCTGGAGGATCTGCCGGCACGGGTGAGTAAGAAAGCGCCTTTCGCCTGCCGAGGTGGGACCGCGTGCCTTGCCTGCAGCAATGGGACCAAGTTGGAGGGCAACACCCTCCAAACTGAGCACAGGCAGGAGATCTGTGGGGACTTGCTCTCTGCTGCTTTTTGCTGGGTTTACCCTCTCTGTTTTCAGTTGCCTCTTTTTTTCAAAGCTTTGACTTTTTTTCCCTTAGACCTATCCCCGAACAGCAGCAAACAAATCCTACAATTGCAAACTTTTCCTAAATTGCAGGTGTGTAGTGAAGCGGAGTTTCCATGTTGACCCATCAGGCATTTTGCTCCTAATTCTAGTTATGTTTTGAACTTTTTTAAACCCCACACCCATACCATCAGTGTTTAATAGCAAAGTTAGAGGCAAAGCACTGCTTCCATTCAAAAGTGACTGCCGATTTCCGTAGTCCCGGTGCACTGAAACTGGTTTAACAAAAGAACACCCGGTTCCGGAGACAAATATTTTGAACTCTCAGCTGCAGAACAAAGTGGCCAGCGCCATGGACTTAGGTTCTGACCCTCTGAAGAAAAGAACCATGAGTGGAAAAGCAGCTTGTGACAAAATGCTGAGGCACTGGGGTGTCATTGCAGAGACGCTCGCCTGTTTGCAGGGGTCATTGCTTCCACTGGCATTTTGGCAGCCAGCGACTGAACATGACAGGCAGTTCTTGGAGTGAAACCTTGCTGAGGTAGTGCTTGTAAGCCTTTTGGGGTCAAACAAGTCCCTGCCAAAGTGCCTTGGTATGGACTAGAAGTGTTTGCTGCCTCTGTGCTGCTGTAGTGAGTGGGAGTTCTACAGAAAGCAGGCAAAGAAGACCGTGACTCTCAGATATCACTGGACTTCTCTTAATGTCCTAAAATGCACTGCTGGAATCGGTGTTTTGGTGTGAGTGTTTTTTCTCTGAAAAACAGTACTCTAAGCAGGGTGTAGAGCTGGGCTGCAGGCTCCTGGCGTGCTGCTGAGCTGCTTGCACTTAGGAGACTTGCTTAACTGTACGAGCGAGCTAAGTGAGGTATAAAATGGTTTGGGTTTGGCTGTGTTACTACAGCCCTGCTGCACTGCAGACACGTTAGGAGAATATGCTGCAAGCACTGAGCATAGCTCAGAATCAAAGCGGTCAGAGGAACAAAAATCCTGCCATGGGCAGAGCAAAACAGAGGTCCCAGGGAAATGGAGGAGTACAGTGAAGGCACGAAGGCAATGCAGAGTGATCAGGCTCCTGCTTCTCTAGCTCATGTGCAGGGTTCTGAGAGATACTATTTCATCACCACATCCCCATGGTGGGAGGACACCTTAGTCCGGAGCCCCTCAGCTTGTGACTGGGTGCGCCCCTGCCCTTCTGTGCAATGGGCATTAGGGGCTGCGGGAAGTGCCAGGCAGATGTCACACACCAGGTGTGTGACACTCCCCACACTCCCCACTTCGTACCAGTAGGTCCACCTTTAAATTCTGGTTGATTCTGAAATGGTTCCTCTTTGGGAGTGAGTCAGTCCTGCCAGAGCCCTCCCCAAGCCCTGTCAGCTCTGACTCTACGGAGCCAATCCACAGTCACTGGGGAAGGGGAGGAGAGCACCCACCTTTGCTCCGCATACAAAGGCGGTTTTTGCTTATGCAACTGGCCCCAAAATGTACCTGGGGGCTTACTCTGACTGTGGGTGGGACGGGGAAGTTGTGAACTTGAGCCTTGGGGGAAAATGAAACTAGTGGGGGGAAAGTTTATGTAGGGCTTATGTACCCCACAGGCACTGGTGGGTCAGGAACCTCTCCACTGAGAGCAGCCTCCCAGGGAGATCCTTTGCTCTCACCCTTCCTTGCTCACAGATCAACAAGGCAGAACCTTTAAGGGATCTTTTTCACCTTTTGCCCAACACAGTCTTCACCTTTTAAGCAGTCTTCTGTCTAGAGACCATTTAAAAATAGGCAAAGAGTATGATTAAATCTTGCAGCACAGACATATTAAAGTCTTTATAAGTCCTGTTCCCATACCATGTCAGAACCTCGTAAAAGCCTAGCCTTGCCATTTGAATTATAATTTATAGATGGTTTTCTCCCTGTGATGCTACAATCAATGTAATCCAGTAGCTCTAAGAGCATTCCTGAGGTCTCAGCTCTGGGTGCTGGCCTTCTCCCAGCTCCAAACTGAGGGGACGTTGGGGCTTGCTCCAGTTCCCTTCCCCTTGCTTTAATGCAGTCAGGAAGCCCTACAGGTAACAGTGTAGGGCATCATCTCTACTGTAGGGGATGGTACTCACTGCTCAGCCTTGCAGCAGCCCTGAAGACCTACCCAGGTGTGTCTGCTGATCCTAGTAACAAGCATTAAGACCCTTGCTATAGCTTATAGGAACACACTCTGACCCTTGAGTCATTTCCCAGGCTAGGCCATCTCCCACTGCATTCAGTGAAACAGGTGGGAAATTGCAGCATAAGTGGTCTGACATGGGGAGCAAGAAAATGTGTGAGGGGGAGGAACAGTAAAACATGTAATATTGCCAAGTGGAAGAGCTAGGGTGGTTGCAGGTAGTGGTCTATTTTGTCTGTGTCTCTGTGCTATTGTTTTGAATTGTCATTCAAAGAAACACTGCTATCAAAAACCCAGTTATTCAATAGCTTGTATCACGAGCACAGGCAGTGACTCTCTCCTTGGCCAAGAAGTGTCTTTTAGGCTGCCTCCCCTGCAAATCCAAAGTCTCTAATGGACCAATAATTTTGACCTGTTCTCCCCTCGAGTTATGAACTGAGAATGGGTTTGAACCTGTTACAATCACATGTTAAAATTTTCGAGCAAAGCAATAATGTAAGAAATTAGAATTTGCTACATTTTCTCTTTCTAAAGCGTGGTGCCCTAAAAAGCAGATGAAAAATCCTTTCTACTGAACACATCAACTCCTCCTGTGTATTTACTACCATTCCTCCATTTTAGCCACACACAAACATTCACTCTTTTATTCAGCTGCTGCAGGGACATTTCAGAAAAATCTCTCATTTACATCAGCAAGATTGTATACTAATTTTCAGGTAGTGACACCAGTCTCTTTTCCCTCAAGAGATTTTATGATAGCTGGAAAGCTTCTGGAGCTTTTGAATCTTTAATTTCAGGGTCCTCCTGAGAGCAAGGAGCACTGAGAGATTTGCATCACAGTGAGGTCACATGGGTATCACAGATGTAGAGCTAGAAGGCCATCTGATTAAGTAGAAGCAACTAAATGCATAAATTGGTCTGGAAAGCCTGTAGTACTCGGGGTGAGCAATGAGACTACAGGTTCACAATTGGACTCTAAGATGTGTGACTGAATTTGTGACACTGCCTGTTAATGCAGCACTTCTGCTGGATAGAAATACAGTGAGGAAAAGCAGTTTCCATCTTGTATAAATGAGCTTAAACAGTTGTTTCCTCTTTCAGGTTATACCTAGATAACGCTTTCTAAGCAACCTCGTTTTAATAGGATCTTGTCTACAGATTAGCCACCCTGAAATGCTTGTGCTCCCTCATCAGAAGAGTGTGTGCTCCCAACAGCTAGCCTGCAGGCTTTTAAGGATTCCTCTTCTAGCCAGACTGACAGGTGAGACCTGCCACAACAGGCAGCCGGGCAAGCCCTGGCCACGGCAAGCAACAGCTCTTCTTACAGCAACCTGAAATGTGGAGAGAGGAACAGTGCAGGGATGAGCCAAAAAATACACCAGAGGATCATACAGACCATGTGGAGTGGTATGACTACACCACCAACGGAAGGTGTACATGGAGCAGAATGATATAGGATATGGTAACTTTATTCCAGCTTCATAGCCTTTTCTTGTTCTGTCACCTTCTCGTGAGTCCTCCTTCCTTCACTGCATTTTTATAGCTTATGGGAAAGTTTGGAGAAATAAAAATTTTCCTTTCAGACTAATAGCCTGGCTATCCCACTGACATAGCTCTCGCTTTTTCTCTGTCTGTTTCTCTTTTTTTTTGTGTCAATAGGCACTCTGGTGCAATTTGAAAAATTCCCTTGAGAGAACCCAGTCCTTGAGTCTGACGGCAAGGCAGCAGAGAGACTGATGGTTCTACAACAAAACTGAATGTGCTGACTGCCAGCTGTTTTCCTTTGCTATTTTCCTTTGCCTCACATCCAAGTGAATTCAGAAACCTGTTTGCCTGCTTGCTTCATCAGGAAGCCCATATCACCACCTCTGAGTGCTGCAGCACAGAGGTAGAAATGCTGCAATAACAGAAATGTTGTTTGTTTGAGACATAATTTTTTGGACTCCAATCTGTAAAACCGCTTGGTATATTCAACTACTTCTGTCTCCCATGAAAAGTGTATTTGGGAACACCTCCAAAACTCAAGCCAAGTCTATCAGTGATCCAAGCATATTTTTAAAGTAAAAAATGTTGAGTAATACTTTATACCATAGTATCTGTGTACAGGGACATAGCTTTTTCATAATTTGTAAGAACTGTTAATTGAACCTTTTTTGAGATGCTGCTAGTGCTTGCTCAAGTATTTTGGTCCCTTGAGTTCTAGATTCTCTAATACCTCAATTGTGGAACCCTGAGAACTTCCTGACTTCCAGCTCCAGCTTCTTAGCTTCCAGTTCCAGCTGTGCCTACCTTCCCATCAGAGTGGGCTGCAGCTGCATGCCAGCCCCTCTCCCTTCTTCTCTTGAAAGAATGGGAAGTGGCAACACAGAATGGGAAGGTGCTGAAAACCTTAAGCTCTTGAAAGAATGGGAAGTGGCTGAAGCTGTGTTGTGTTCCCACCTACTTCCCTTAACACAGGAAGAAATTGCCAGCATTCATGCTCCAGGTAGTCCAGACAGAGGTGAAGCCCATGTGGCTGTTGTATGAGCATTTGCTCCTTGGACAAGACGTGCAGAGGGATGAGTATGGATATTGGAATGTAGCCAACAGCATGAGGCTGAGCTCAACAAGAGAAAGGGCACAGACTTTGCAAAGTCAAGGAGATATCTATACGGTCACACGTGACTTGCTCTTTGTTACACTCCACTGGCCTTGCTTTTCCATCCTGAATGCCATGCTGTATTGTTGTAAGATTCCCATTTGCAGGGAGCTAGTAGATGTCTGCAAGATGAAACCCCAGCACAGCTGACAAGACAGTTCATGGTATGAATTATCACTGTAAAAATCTGGCATGGAGAAAATGTTTGAACAGCACCTCACAAAATCTCCAACTTTCAGATGTTCTTCTGCCCTGCTCCAAACCTTGTAATGCCCAACTGTAATTTACCCCACCAAACAGCCACCCAGGCCAGCTGCAACACAGCCCACTTGCTATTTTGAGCACTTTAAATTGAAACACTATGACAAATAGCAACTATCTTGAGGTCAACCACGCGTGTCTCACTGGGCAGGTGGCTGTGGCAGGCGCTACAGCCTGAGCCCAAGTCCTTGCTGGACTGGAGGCACAGATCCTTCCCTGATGCAAGCCTCTGGGCCAACCCAGGTGCAGGTTGTGCTTTCCTACTGTGTAAAAAGGGTGATGTGTGGGTGGCCTGAGAGTGAGAGAGCAACTGCTGGGTGACAGGTGAGGCATCCCTTGAGGCTGAGCTCTGTTCCTCAGAGGTGATGGGGGAGCAGGATGTGTTGAAGCGGCAGGTAAAATGCAGGAAATAAGAGCAATATCCTTGCAAGAACATTGTGCAATTGGCTGCCCTTCTGCTGAAAGATGTATTTAATTCACTCAGAGAAAAGATCTCTGTAAGAGGAAATGGTGTTCCCAGAGAGATGCTGTCCCTGGAATTATGCAAAGTGAAAAAAATACATGGCAGCAAGGTCACTCCCCGTGATTTACCATTTTCTTTGCCTAGAGACTAGAAAAAGTAATTCTATTTCACTCAGAGACAAATGATTTGAAGTCTGCTTCATAGTTCAAAACCAGGCAAAGTGGCAGAGATACTGGAAAAATCTCTCTCGGAAATCAAGCACAGCATACTCTGCAGCTGAAAGTTTATCACTGCAGTTAATGAGGTGTGACCGTTTGCTTTGCTTTAAAGCCACACCATGCTTTAGACATTTGAAAAATCCATTTTAGCTCGACGAATAAATGAAAAGTAAGCTATTTTCTCCACACCCTTTCCCTATTTTAAGCAACAGGCTTGTCCCTCTCAATATATCAAATGTGGCAGGCAATGGGTTTCAAGGGCAATGGCTAGAGGAGGAAAACCAAGCAAGGTCAGCGAAGAGGTTCAGTGAGGCTGCGGCGGGCCATCAGCTCTGCCCGTGGCACAGTCCATCATGCCGCAGTCTGCAGCACAGACATCTCTCGTGCTGCCTCGCCCTCTGCTCAACAGCGCTTGAAATGGACTGGCTGCAGACACTGAGAACTACAAACTACCTCGGAAAAGAAAAGTCAGATGGCCAAACTAAGAAGGGAGAGGAGCTCTCCCTCCTGTCATCTGCGATAAGATTAAGGACAGGCAGCAGATCACGGGAAGGGGTGGAGCAGCACACACCTAAGGGGATCGTTACCTGCAAGGGAGGCAAAGATAGTGTTTTGCTCTTGACTGAAATAATCTTGACTGAAGAGACAGAGAGAGTATTGATACAAAGTGCTTTGCCACAGAAGAGCTATCATTTTCATTGTCCTATTGTGCTGCAGGATTCTGGTGACCTTCACAGTATTACATTAAGTATTCAAATTCTTTCCTAGTTTTTAGGAAAGGATGAAACAATCAGATGCCTGTGTGATATGTGCAGCATAAAAATCTAGATAAAACACTGCTGTCACACTCAAATAATTTTATTCATCTGAAATTGGGTTTCCTTGAATACAGTCTCATGAAATAATCCTCTTTGAGACAAATCTGGTGGGAGAGGAGATGCTGCGGAGCGGATTAAGCAAGAGATAGCGCTCTAATCCCAGTTTTTCTCTCTCCCTTGGCATCCCTGAGAAGGACAGCATCCCTGTCCTTCTGATTTCTCATTTGTAAAATGGAGATGATAACTGCTCATCTCTCAGGGCCATTATGAAGATTAATGTGTTTACAAAAGCATTTAAAATGCTAAGTACTTTTGGTTCCAGTCCTGTGAGATTGGAAATGCCAGCACTGAGGTGCTGAAAACCTTAAGCTCTTGCTAACTCTTGTGGAAACTCTGGCTGCCCAGCACTTTACAAGAACGAGGAGAAACATGTAATTGCAAAAGTCAAAAAATTCCGTCCTGCTTTATTGCCTAAAATGAGGTGTGCACCATGTTGGCATTGTATCTGGAAGGGCAGATAACACAAAAAAACCCATAATTTAATTTCATGCCAAGAAAATTATTGAAGGCTTTGCTGTTGTAGTTTATCTAAAAGCTGCTTCTTGCACCTTTGGCTACTACAGGATTTTGGCCATCAGTATAGAATACAGTATCAGCCCAGAATTTGCTGTACTTCTCTAAAGCTTTTGAACTCTGTGGCAGTCAATAGACTCTTACCTAAATGCACAAAAAGCACTTGTTTCACTGTTACTGACACAGCCAATTTTAGCCACTTTTCTTGCGAAATGTGTGATAAATGAAACCAGAACAGAGATCAAAGTTCAAAACCCCCAGTCTTAGAACTTATGGGGAATATCCAGCACTGATGCTTTGCCACACACTCCTTGAGCCAGCCTGTAGAATCAGTCAGAGGAACAGTTAACTGGACCTGTATGCAGTAAGGTCCCCGTGTTACTACCACCTCTTCTAGTCCACGCAGATGGGGAAGTCAGCAGCTTTTGCATCCTTCAGACTTCCTTTCACCAACTCTGTTTTTCACAGTGAGACAAATTTAACAAATTTGAGAAAGGCACAGAAACAGGGAGATGAGTGAACCAAAGGAACTGGTGAACCAGAGATAATGGTCTCCCTGAAGGCAGTACCTAACTCCTTGGGTAAGGGGAGGGACATATGTGCCATGACCAAGAAGCAAAACAGGCTGGTGTGGTTTACTAAGAAGCAGAATAATTTCTCATGTGTGCAAGACCGGATGCCAACCTGCAGCAAAAGAAGTCTGTTTGAGCAAGGCAGCTGTGTGCAGACAGATGACACATGCTGACGTGTCCCAGTAAAAGTCAGCTGAAGAATGTGGTCATGACTGGTAAGATTTTGTGATAAAGTTGAGATCTAATTTTACATCCGATGCTCAAGACTTCCAATCTGTGTATATGGGGCATCTGCTGGTTTTTTTTTAATACATCAAATGAGAAGTAAATACTAAAGTTGTACACTGTGGCTCACTGATAATACTAATGAAACTCTCAAAATGTTAAATTGTCCTCATATATTTGACAGACCCTGGAAACGATGGATCAGGAGATGGATCGATGATATTACCCACTTTTACAGCAACACATCTCCCTGCTACGAGTCCTTCAACTGTGGATGACCATGAGCCAGTACTTGTAACTGCAAGCACTACTGAAAGCAGCTTTGATACACAGAGTTCTCCAAGTACTGAACTGAATGCTGTGAACGATGAGGAGAGCCTAGAAGCAGCAGAACAGTCTATCTTGATATATGTTGTCCCTGTGGCGCTGCTGGTCCTGCTGATTTTGTTGATCACATTTTTTGTAATGCATCATAAAAGGAAAAAATCCAAGCAAGGTAAATTTGTCTTCTTGTACATCAAGAGGCTGTTTCTAGGATGTGTTCAACATTAACAGAATATTATTTTGAGGTATGGGGTGCCACATTTAGGATAACCTTCTCTGACTGTAGTTGCATGTTTGACAAGTAAGAGAGGGATCCTCCCCAGCCAGCAGTACCTGGTCACACACCTCTCCTTGGGCAGGAGCTACTCTGCTTCTTGGCACCTCCTGCTCATGCCACACCCATGGGAGCCCTAGCATCAATCTCTGGCTCCTGGAAATGCTGAGAATGCTCAGGGGTGTAATTATGGCTGCAAATGCTTGTTCTGTCTTTATGTTCAACGACTTTAGGCAAGGTGAAATTAATGCTTCTACTGCCCATAGTGCCCACAAGGTAAAGCTGCTTGGAGCTTCAATAAAATAAGAACAAGAAAAATAATTTGAAGGAACAATTTAAGGAATCCTGATTCCATAGGGTGGAGGATGCTATGAAGACATCACAGCAAAAGAGCTAGGTCAGACTGCCTGGGTGCTGCAGCAGGGTGAGCAATGCTTCAGAAAGGTGCTGTGATCTGTTAACACAGGAATTGGTTACTTGGAGTGTCAAGACACAGGAGAACAAACTGAAGTGTTTTAATAAAACCACATAGTGGGTAAGTGAAATTCTGACATGGTCGTATCAATGTATCTACATGGTCTGAGTGCAGCTGTCAGCTCATCAGCCTGCAGACAGTGCAGCACATTCAACATAGATTTTAAGTCAAGTTTTCAGGGCATTTTTAGGTTGCATTTGTCTGATCACTGGGTTTCCCCTCTAACAAACTATGAATTTGCAACCAGGCACCCAGTTGCCTGCCTGTTTCTGGATGATTGAAATGCAGGTACACTCTTCAGAGGGTTAGGAAATATGGTACCTTTCAGGAGCACAATCTTAGGATCTCATGCCCTGTGCCAGCTTGGGATTTTGAGCATCTTCAAGGCTGGGGCAGATGGCTCTGTGGTTCTGGAGTAGCTCTGCAGTCTGGGAATGTGCTGGAACAACTGGGAGGTATCACCTGCTGGCAACAATGAATTAAAAATAAGGTGATTTAAGACAGGTTTTTCAGTCACTTGATTCCTGGAGGTGAAGATATTTATCAGAATTATGTCTGTGACACCATTCCCCCCCCCCCCACCCCACCCCATTTTTACTTTGTCTTGGAGTCATAAGTAGAATGGATCCCTTTTGACATCTGGCTAGTTCAGCCTCATTTGCCTAACTGAGATCTAATCTGCCATGCAGTCCAACTCCCCCTGCACCCCCGGCTCTTCTCCCCATGAGCAGCTCCCAGAGTCTCCAGACAGAGCTGAATTGCCCAAGTGTAATCTGTAGCAAAATGTCCCAGTGCTTCTAGTAAACATTTTTTTTGCAGAAGTGGTTCCTTTTCAGGATACCATTTCCTTCAGCACATCTGTTTTGCTGAAGGAAGTGTGCATCTGCCCTGTCCTGCCCACGGCAACACCAACACCGGGCTTCCTCCCAGCATGGCTGTGCTAACAATGAGATGCTTTTAGCTTCAAAATAATGGGTTCCTCTGAAAATTGCAAACAGGATAAGATGTTTTGTCTTTCATCTGCAATTTAGTTTTTATGCCTTTTGAAAGTGCAGCCTGTTTTACTTGACCCTATTCAAGGCTTGCATGCAGTCTGGACCCTGAAAATAAAATGGGTAAATATCATGCAGAACTATGAACACCAACTTTCTTCTTTTCCAGATGAGCTGGGAAGTGAAAATGTAAAAAGGTAAATTTTTTGAATATCATTCTTTTTTAAAAAAAATTTCTTTTACTTTAACCTTTGTCTCCTTCACTGCCTCTTTTAATTTATCTGTACACTAAACACCATTACTTTTTTCCATCAATTGAACCAGCAATCTCAACAGGTGGATAAAATGTGACTTCAGTATGTGGCTGAAGTATAGACTAGAGCAGGCGAACAAGAGTTAGTGATGATTGAGGCAAGGGCTGCCCCCAGACACCCACAGCCCACAGACCTCGCTGAGCCTGCTCTTAGGCACCTCCTGCTCCATCAGCCACAAGTGGTACAAGGGGCCCCATGAGCAAAGGGGATCAGTTCCCAGGCTCATCCCAGGCTTTTGCTATTCAGAATAAGTTCTGTGTCTTGCTCCCCTGTTTTTCAAGTTTATCTTCTTACTCAGAGGTGAGGCAGAAAGGCTTGCCTGGCTGCCACAGGAGCAATGCCTTAGATGCTTGAAAAACAAGACAAGAAGCTGTGTGGCTCTTATCAGAGTCATAATTTTTATTGTTGCTTTTTATTGACCTCCATCATGCTAATCAATGCTGAAAGTTGGCAAATTGGCTCTATGAGAAAAAAAAGGGGTTTTTTTGCTAAAAAACTATTTTTTATCCTATGACTGCAGGAATGATAAGCAAAAGGAAGCTAAGCAGAGGCATTTAAATAAATACAGCTCTCATGACCTTTCCTTTTGAAGTCACTGCAAATGTCAGTCACAGATATGAAACTTTAGGCCTTCAGCTTTTAGCACTGGAGCAATGCTACTTCTGTCATGTGTTCCAGGAGGGCAGGGACAAACTATCTTATTTTTTTTTAGTTTTCTATTTACAGCAGGGACAGTTTTCAAGAAGCTGCAATGATCCTGTGCTCTGGCATGTCTCTTGCTGCACTGAGCCCCTCTGTAATGTCTCAGCTGGCCTTACCTCTGCCCAGGACTGGCAGAGTCCTCCAGTGCCGCTCCCTGGCATCTGTTCGTGGCCCCTTGGTTCACACCCATTGGGCTGACATCTCCTCGGATTACTGGGCTAGGATGGCTTTCCAGAGTTAATACATGTGTCTGGAATTATAGGAAAGTCACACAAAATCACTACATTGTATGTTGTTTTAATTAAGCATTTTGTGTAATGCCTTTTTCCCCCCTCTCTTCTCTCAAGTCCTATTTTTGAAGAAGACACACCCTCTGTTATGGAGATAGAAATGGAAGAGCTTGATAAATGGATGAACAGCATGAACAAAAATGGTACACGGTAACCTCTCTACTCCATCCTCCCTCTCTTGCCTGCTGACATAGATCCCATGCATAGGAAATCAATGGAAGGTGTTTTGTATGCATATCACTGCTTTCCCTACAACATTTTTAGTTGTGCTCTTGACTCCCTCCTACTAAAATAACTGAACAAATGTCAGGGCTAGATTTTTTCAGAGGAGTATTTTAGTTTGTGTGGGAGGTTATTTTTAATATGTGATAGAATCTCATAAATGTTTTCAGTTTCCAGTAGACATTCTATTAAACACACTTATAGCTGTGAATATTATTTATATTTTCAAACACACATTTTAATGCTAAATACTAATTTCTCTGAAGCATCTAGTCTTTTCAGTCTCCAGAATTTCTACATTTTGTGCTCCACACTGAGGTATTGCAGAAGAAACATGCATTTGCTCATAGTTCAGACCACCATTTATTTAAAATTGCTGCCAGGAACCTATGAATATGCCCTTCCCCTCCCCTCAAGTCAGCTTTTTCTCCAAGCTGAATTCCCCAGTCAAAATCTCTAAGGGGTCTGCATTGTCCTTCCAGGGTCTCCTCAAATGCAGGTCTTCAGTAAGCCATGAGTTAACCAAGGCCTGATTTTGAACCATGAACAGCTTTTCACTGGCTAAGAAATGCTGAAACACTGACATTTTTTTTCATTCCTGGTCCCTTGTCTTCTATCCATATGGCTCGTTTGCCTGACCTACTAGGCATGCTTTGTTTTTCAGGACATAAAACTCTTTGGACCATTTCTTTGCATTAGCACAGTGCTCCACATGATGGGGTTTTGACCTTCGTGGTCTGAAAGCTCTTGTAGAAAACATGTGCTACGTGGCAGTAGTGAAAGAGAGGTATTAACTGTACTGCATGGGGAAAAAGCGGTGTAAAAAATATTTAAACATTTTGTGGAGAGAAGGGAGCAAATATTCTACATACTTTCATATTTGTGTGTGTGTTTGTGTGTGTGTGTGTGTGTGTGTGTGTTTGTGTGTGTTAGTGTTCCCTAAACTCCAGCCCCAAACTTCCAGCTGGACTATAAAGCATAGGTGCAACTGTCAGCAGTGGAAAATTAACAAACAACTCTCCCCGTGGCAGTGTGCAGGAGACAGTGCTCAAAAGTAGCTCATTTGTATAGGTGTACATAAAGAACTGGAACATATAAAATAAATAAATTGTGGCAACACCTATCAAAGGGAAGGAGGTGTAAGATTCATGCTATGAGAACCATGCAGATAAAAGGGTGCAGAAGTGCATCTGCAGATCTGTATTCTAGAGTGACTGCATGATAAAAGTTTATGTATTTTTGAAATAAATGTAGAAAAACTGCCAGAGTAGAGTAACTATATTCTTGTTTCTTTCCCTTTTCCAGGTGACTGTGAATGTTTACCTACTGTAAGAGAAGAAGAAAAAGAATCAATTGCCAACCCAAGGTACTTTAATTCATTCTATTATTTGAAGAAATATGGTCAATGTTATTCTAATTTTTTTTGTATGTAATTATATAATTATTCTTTGGTCCATTCAAGTTTTTAAATTTTTATATATAGAAACTTTGACTTCAACTTAAACTAAAGGCTTGACACTCTTATTTCTAAACAGGTCTCTTCCTGTAAACTGCACTGCTAAATAATCTTACAGTTGTAAAATGGTGCAAGACAGACAACCAGATGGCACAGATGGAGTTTCATTCACTGATCAGACTTTAATCACAGTTTCCCAAGGTGTTAATACAAGCATTCAGCATAGCTTCCTTGGCACCCTTCACCAAAGGCACCCAGTTCCCCTCTGCCACCTGGTGCCTATAGGTTCTTGGGAATCACTGCCAGATGTTTTGGCTGGAGCTGTGACCTGACAGACTGGGACTTGTCTGACTCCAAGAAAAAAATTAGAATGAGAAACATGAAGGATCTTCCCGGTGCCCCCTTGCAGCACTCCCCCAGAGCTGGCACTAGTTGATAGTCCAAGCAGAGATCCCAGTGGGATGTAAAACCACAATCCTGACAGCTTGTAGACTTAAAATCTTTCTGGTTGGTTTCCTCAGGATTTTGCCCAGAACTCTAAAACCCCTCAAAATTTTCCCTAATTAAAAATTCTGGTTCCTGTTTCCAGCTGGAAACAAGAGGTTGTACATTGCCCTTGCTTGTACCCTTGTGTTGCAGCTGCATTTTGAGGAGTGGGCAAAGCAGTTTCTCTGTGCCAGGTTATGATAACAAACAAGCCATCCTGTGTGCCAAGAAATCCCTGGTGCAGTGGAAGCAGTGATGCAATCAGGCAATGCCAGGAGCAGAGAGAGGACCTAGGTCTTCTGCTTCCCATGGCATCAGATAATTCCACTGACCATGCCTCTCTGGCAGAATTGCACCTCCTGCTGTAGACTGTAATAATATTCCAATCCTCATTTCTGAATTTCCTTGCCTAGGAGTGAAATAGGGATGTTAAATCACCACTGCCGCAGAGTTTGCAGCTCAGTTGCTCCAAAGCTGCAGTTTCAGAGGAACCTTTGGATGGGGCTTGTCCACTACAGCCACTTGCATAGAAAGGTTTCTTTTTACACCTATTGCAAGTGAAAGCAATGTTGTTGCTGTTTTAGTTCAATTTTGTTGGAAAAAAAAAGGCTTAGATCCTAGATTCCAGATGCAAGCAAGCACATTAATTTTACCCTTAGCAACTGGAAAATATCCTGGATTTGTTAGCCATCTGGGTCTTCCCTTCCTGCTGCTGAATGATAGCTCAGAGGGGGGAAAATTGTTAAGGAGAGGCAGCTGCACAGCAATTCTCTAAAAGCAGATTTGTTGAGCATATCACTGACTACAGCAGGGAGTACAGCACAAAGGATGCTTCAGCCATAGGCTAACACTAGCAGAAGTCATATTGTAAAGGCTTTTTAGGCACAACACCACCCTTAGCATCAAGTTTACTTTCCAAATCTTTAACAATTCATGTTAAGGGAAAAAAAAATCATCATAGCCTACCTAATCATCACCTTGAGCTGACATTTTACCATCCTTGCTAAAGGAGTGGTTTTGTACTGGATTTGCATTAACCTCATCAGAAGAAGGGGATTTTGCTCCTGGCTATCAAAAGGCATCTTTGGGCTACACCCTACCTCAAGCTCCCCAGATGTAAAACAGAGTTATTTTAGAAAACTACATTGAGGTTTAAGCCTTGATACAAAAAAGCAGCCCTGTTCAGATAAGTATACTTCAGTCAGAGCAAAGGCACACACATTATTTAAGCAAATTTTCTTGTGAATGGATCTTAGAATCAGACTAGATTAGAGAAATTTATGCTCCTAAATTGTAGAAAGGCAAACAAATGCAAATAAAAACAGGAGATTTATCTCTAAAACATTCAGAGCTGCTCAGACAAGGGACATTAGTTGAATACAAAGTTCAGGAACATTAAATTCAATGTAAGATTCTGAAAGACTACTTTGTTTGGGCAAAATTCTTCTAAAATTAGGGTAATTTATATTTTAGATTTTATTGATATTTCAGTATGGGAAACATCTTAGGCCACACTGAACAGACATGGCTTTTTCTTGCTTCACAAAGATGCTGAGGGGGAGTTCATCAAGACCCAAATGTCTTGAACTATGAATAATTTTGATACAATTTTGAAAATATATGAGGCAAAACATTTCAATAATGACACTTTGACATTTTCAGAATGATGGTTGTTCCAAAACTAGTCTTCGAAGTAAGTGAATTTTTAATACAAAATGTTTTTAATATTTGATGAGCAGAACTGTGTGGCAGTAAAATATTTCTATGTTGAATGTTTCCCTTACCCCAAGGCTACTTCTTCAAATTTCAATTCACATGAAATTTTGAAATATGCTTCATTTCAAATTGAAAAAATATTTGAAGCGGTGGGATTTCTGGGTAAACAAACAAAAAAATTGCTTCCTGTTTATTTGCACTTGAACCTTATCAGTCCAAGATCTGCTGCTTTTCCCAACCAAATTCTTAGATGAATAAATAATGTCAGAAAGAGAATTACATACAGATAAATAGATGTTTTCAGCAGCTCTTTTCAGCAGGGAAATTGGAAGACTAAGAAATAAAATGAAACAAAGCTGTAATTATGGCAAAATTTGTACTCATGAGCATCAAAGCTGCACATTGGTGCATAGGAGGCAAGATGCGACAGCCTAGGCTCCCTGATAGGGGGAGGTCACTTACCCTGGCCTTGTAGGCTAAGTTGCAAACATATGTATGTGCACATTTTCAAAATTTATATAGACTTTTCAAAATACATACATTTGAATCAAAACCTCTTGCATTTGAAACCTACTGCTAGAATCCTGATTGTGCCTGAGCACAGAATTGCAAACTCCCCCCTACCCCCCACAGGTGCCTGGGGCCAGGGCTCCCATCCTGTGCATGCAGGAGGGAGCAGGCAGTGTGTGCAGGGGCAGCAGGCAAGGGCTGATGATCTGTGGGGCACAAGGTGGGTAGAGACCAATCTCTGCTCCAGGGACCTTTACTGTTCCAGAAAAATAAGTGCAGCCTGTCCCCTTCACAGCATGGGTCATTGCAGGGGGTGGAGTACAAGCAATCCCCCTATGCTTCATCACCTGAGAGGTTTGGTTTGTGTTGGGTGCTGCTGGGCACCCTCCTGTTCTTTCTGTCTGAAAAAGTATGACTCCTTCTGACTCCAAAAAGTATGGAGAAATGTTTTGGGTGGATGATAGGCCAGAACAGAAAGAAGTACTGCATTCCCAGAATGTGCCTCAATTTGGCAAGAGACTTAAGAAAACATGTAAAATATTAAGATTATGAGTGGCCCTTTTAGCTTCAGACCTGTTTATCCCTGCTGACTGAATTCAAATCAGCCAATATAAGATGTCACATTTTTTAACATTGGCATGAACCAAGCATTATTAAGAGAGTGCTAGGGAGCAAGCCACTTGGGCAGAAACCAGTGGGACAAAGAGAAAATGCACCTGTTATGAGGTCAGCTGTAAACCAAAAATTCCAAAGTTATCCTCAGCTGTGGAAAGAGAGCCAGAAGCAGGAGAAAGGCTGTGCTGGGCAGCCATGAACCATCAGACAGGTATCAGAGCAGCCCTCCTGCCAGTATCAGTTCATCCATTACATGAGTGACAGATTTATTTTCTGGTAACACCTTCTCATGAACTCTAGAGATATTCTTGCATGTTATTTCCTGCTGATACAACTAACCCAACAGTATGACACTAGTGTTTTTTTCTATTCCATGTGTACACAGTGATGGTGAATCATGAAGTCCTCATGACACCAAAGAACTGGATAAAGGGATGCAGCACACAAGCTCATCATGCCCCAGATACTGGAAGAACTGGATTTAAATATAATTCATCTCAAAAGGCCAGAGAAGCAAATGCTTTTGTTGTGTCCTGCTTTATATGGTCTTCAGAAAGGAAACATCACCAAGGGGAAAAAAGAAAAGGAAAAGAAGAAAAAAAGAAAAGAAAAAAGAAAAGCACTGTAGCAAGATTAAGGACTGATTTAAATTATTTTTGCAATGATATTCACCACAAATCAAGAGAAACCCCTTCTTTACCCCTGCTAAAAGTTCTCAAAGTAGTCCATATTTCTGTCTAGTTCCGCAGCTGTGCATTGTGCAACACTTAACACCAATTCCCTTGGAGATTTGGGTGGTTTCTTTGTTTTGGTTTGGTTTTGTGGGTGTTTGTTTCAGTGTCCATAATTCTGGACTGCTCTGGTTTGGTGGATGTGAAGCTGATGTCCATGCAGTGTTTATTTCTCAATTTGCTTTTTCTGAACAGTGCACTGATTTGCACAGGACTGCTGTTGGGGAGGTACCAGGCTAGGACTGACAGACCAGCTCTGAAGACAGGCAGAAGCTGAAAAGCCTCTCAAAGGAATAGCAAGAAGTGACTGCAGCCCAGCCAGGGCACAGACACTGTAGAGTGCTTTTTGGTTTTCAGATTAAAGGCACTGTAGAAGTGAAAAGCATTATTTTGAGACTGCCTTTCAGTTTGTTATCTCCACAGATGAACGCCCTGGGCTAGCTCTCCCTGTGTAACTCTTCTCCCTGCCCAGGGCTGTTCTCTAACCACCTACTTCAGAAATATTCAAATTAAAAACTTTTTTTTTTTTTTATGAGTGAGGTTGAAAAATTGAACAATTAAGTATTCACATAAAATAGAGATTTAGATAAGTATGTGTTATGCATAACTGCTTGGTCAAAGTTTTCAGATACAGGAGGTTTTCTGCTGCTTCTGTTTTTAAATACTGAGCCTGCAATATCTGAAAGACAAGGACTTCTGAGTGTGCCCAGTCACTTTTAGTCACAATGAAAAAAAATCAGACTCCTGGGATACCTCAGGGTGGGAATATGAATGTTGTAACTGTGTCCATTGATTTTAGATAGCATGTCTCTTAGGGATATGGCTTAAATATATAACACACATAAAAGTGGATCCTTGTCTGGATAAAGTTTCTCTTGCCTTATTTAAAATAGCAGATTCATATCCTATCATATCTTATATCCTACCTATCCTCATAGTCTATTTAATATATAATGCCTTCCCACTCAATACATGTTTCATATGATCAGATTTTTTTTGCCTGCAAATAATTCACTAATAAGTTACCACGCATAGCTTGAATAAAGAGAGAAAACAAATACCCCAAGCCTCTGTGATGGCATCTAAGTATCATTAACAGCTGACTAATACAGAGGATGGTTCAGCTCTGCGAATAATTAAAGGCATGTCAAAATACAGAAGGAAAAAATGTTTAGAGCTAACCATATTCGTTCATTATTGAATTTGTCTTGATTAGTAATTTCCTCAAAGAATAAAAATTTCTTCACTGTTCCAAAACAATTTATTGAAAATATTGGATTTAATAAGTGAGTGATGGCAAATAAATTTTCCTGTTTGGATGATTTTTAACTTTGAAAGAAGTGTTTTTAGTTAATCTTTCCAACTTTTTTAAACATTTCCACTATTTCCTGACAGTAAATCCATCATGTATAATACTGGTTTAAAAGAATGCAGTCACAAGGTGAAGAAAAAGTCAAAGACTGAAATTTAGAAAATTTAAAAAAATTGAAGTAGATATTTTCCAGTAGCAGTTTTGTTAGCTACTTCTTTCCAACAGACAAAGATGTTCTGCTCAGGTGTCCTACAATTTGCAAAGCAGTAACCTGAAGATGCCCAAAACAGAGAGACTGGGTTGGTTTTTTTGGTTTTTTTTTGGTTTTTTTTTTTTTTTTTTTTTGTTTTTTTTTTTTTTTTTTGTTTTTTTAATGGTACAAGATAAAAGGCTGTATTTTAAGACCATTACCAGCTGTGTGGTTGGAGGTCAATCAGTGGGACCCAGCAGTTCACAACACCAGTGTCCAGCAGTGACTCTTATCACACCATACTCCAGTCCACACAGCTCTGTCCAACAGCTGCTGCCTTCTCCCTGGAGAGAGTTGAAACACAGCTAGACATGAAGAATAGGAGTCCTTGTCTTTTTTTTTTTTTTTTCTTTTGAAAATGAACCGACTCCCAAAGGTGACATTGTATGGTTTAACTCAGTTCTGGCACACAGGTGACCCATCACCCTGTCAGAGCCACACATTGATAGTAGTGCAATGCACCAACTCGGTTTGCTGTAGCATTTGAAAAGAGCCTGTGCTGTGCATGTTGATGGTTTGGGGTTCAAGTTAATTCTAGATGGTCCTTCTGCCAAATAAAAGGCTGTACACTTCCAAATAAGTTTCTCAGAGATAAAGTTCCACTTATATATTTTATTTTACAAGTTTACCTTGAGAGAATATATTTTCTGTCAACTTATGCCATTAAGCACTAATTCTTATTCCAGTGTTCATGACTGATCAATCTTTATATAAAGCTTTAAAATCAATTTTGTCCAGAACTAATGTCTAGATTTGAGGTTTATAATTATTCATGTCGCTTAGCCTCTCTAAATTCTGGCATGCTAGAGAATTTATTTGCCTCTTCAGGAACTTTTTTTCAGCATTTAAAAATACAAAACAATGCTTTGGGCACTTCCTTGGCCAATTCTGACAGAAATTTTCTCTATCTGCTGATTTTTAAAAGTGGAAACTTAATATAAGCTGTGTTACTATTGAAAAATGTACCATTCCTTCAAATCTCTAGGTCCTGTTCTCCTTGTGTGAAACAGACTGAGGGCAAAGCAATTTGCATTTCAGTATAGTTATGGATATTTCTCATAGATTCCCTCTGTACTAGACAAATACAATTTTTAGTATTTCTCTTTCTCCCGAACATTTATACATCACTGTTATCCTCCCCCTAGACCTAAACTATGGAGGGGATCACTCGTTTATCTGATTCCCCAGCCCAGCTCCGCACTGGTCCGTTCCACCCTGCTGGTCTCTGTCTCTGATCACAACTTTCTCACTGAGGTCTGCGTTTGCCACGGCCACTGCCCACCACCTGCTCACTCGCTTACAGCCAAGCCTTTCTGTGCACACTGGGTTCAGGGGTGCAGGGGTGCAGCTGCACCATGGGCTCTGCTTTGGCCCCTCTCCACCCTCACCCCATTTGATATTTCCCTTTTCTGCTCATCTGTGTGCCCCTTGCTCTCCTGTTTGTTTTACAGTTTCATCAGTTCCTGGTCATTTCCTTATGCACAGTTTTGCCTCAGTACTTTAATTTTTAAATTCTGTGTGCCTCAGTACTTTAATTAATTAAATTCATTAATTTTAATTAATGAATTACAGGGGATTCAGAACATTTCATGCCTGCCTTAATATGGCCAAAACATTATAATATTCCAGTTCATGAGTATTAACTGTACACCTTCCTTTGATGCACCTTCATTTTCCCTAAAAAACGTTTTTCACACAGTCAGTTCCTCTAACCCACAAAATAAAAAGGAGAGCCACCAGACAGCAGATAAGATAGCAGCAAACTCTCAAAATTATTTTATCACTGTGCACTGCAGAGTATTTAACCCTCTGCGGTAATATCCTTATCATTAGCCTGATCTGAGCCAACCCATCTCACTATCATCTTGCAACATCTACCAGTAACTGATAAGTTATCATCCTTCCCTAGAAAATGAGAAAAAGCATGGACAGGAAGTGCCTCCCACTATGTATTGTTCTAAAATGTTTCACAAATGTGATGATCCCTAAAGAACTGCTACCTCTTCTTCCATTTTCTTCGATAATTTCAGCAGTTATCCAGAACTTCAAGAAAATTTGACATCTTATTTACAGTGTGAGGCCTTTTTGTCCTGCAGAAAAGCTACAGACCCAAGGGAGGATTTGTCTGAGAAATACATAGGTAATAAGAAGGGTAATTAAAAACCAACAGCTCTCCTAGATATGCTAAAAATCAGTATCTTAACAAAATAGAAATAACTACTCTATAAAGTTACAAACATAAGGTTGCTGATGT
This sequence comes from Anomalospiza imberbis, assembly GCF_031753505.1. Taxonomy (NCBI): domain Eukaryota; kingdom Metazoa; phylum Chordata; class Aves; order Passeriformes; family Viduidae; genus Anomalospiza; species Anomalospiza imberbis. The sequence goes on from NC_089684.1 coordinate 17,036,858, forward strand.
TGCCGGCAGCTAATTAATTCTGTAAGAGTTCTGCACTTGTAAAGTGCATTAACCTCAGCAAAAAGGAATATTCTTTTAGCTTCTAGATAATAATAAGTTGTAGATTCGTAGATAACTCTTGGTCTGAGATTTAAAAAATATTTTTTTTGTAATGTTAAACTCATTGGGGACCCTAAATTGAACTTTTGTCACCTTTCTGATGTGAGACTGCTGTATATTCAACTGTTTTATCAAATAGCTGTTTCAAATTATTTTGTAATGTAGATATTTGAAAGATACAATATTACTTAATTGTATATAAGAGTTTGAGATTTTGAACAGCTTGTTCTAATAAAGATTTTAGTGTCTACAGGTTCTGTTTTTTCCATAGTCCTGCTAATCCACTGAAGTCTATGGATGCTAATTACTTGTTATTGATGCCACAATTACTCAGGCCTGAGAAGATGCGCACAGCTGGTACATAGATATCTTATATATCTTAGATATTTATGGTACATAGATATCTTACTCTTCTCGGCTCTCTAAAATTCGGGCAAAGCCAAAAAAATAAAAAGAAAAAAAGAGAGAGCTGCTTTATATTTCATTATATTTTTGTTGGGATATTTCAGATTTTTTATATCAATAGATCAATTCTGACTCCAGAGAAAGTAGTGAATTACTCCCATGATTTATCCTTGGGTGACCGTTGCCATCTTTTTTTAATGATCAATCATTTCTCAGGTTATTTCAGTTAAAACATTCAAATGGGAGTCTCCAAGTTGATAGACCTGCTAAAGTAATTTTCAGTGGATTTAAGGGAAAAGAAAGAAAAAAGATTAAAAAGATACATGTATTTCCAACTAGAAAATTAGAAAATATTAATAAAGTAAAGCATTACTTTCACCTATTTTTACAACAGACAATTTCATTAGAGAGGTGTATAATGGCCTGGCAGTATCCAGAAAGCTTGAGACAGTGTTTATTCTATTTAATGCTCTTAATGTTCAAACAGCCTCAGTACGAGAGCATCATAGCAATGACAAGGCAGAAACCAGCCACCTCTTCCTCTCTCTCTCTCTCTCTATTTCCTAGACAGCACATCAGCAAGACACTCGTCTAAGGTGCAGACTCAGAAATCTGCATTTTGGGGCTATGCTTGTTTAGTTCTCAAGGGAGGTGCAAAAGAGTCCCAGAAAGTGTTGTGACACCTTGGGGAGTAACACACTTACTGTCCTGCCCCAGACACCTGCTCTTGCCCCAGTCTGCCCCTCCTAGTACCATGATGCTGGCCCACAGCCCAGGGGCTCCTCGGGGGCACTAAAAGAAGGCTGGAAGGGGTCGTGGGAGACCTGGCTTGGCAGCGGGTTTGAGGGGTGAGCAAAGGACACATCCTGCACCAACATTATCGGCAGCAAGCATGGTAATACACCCCAAGCACTTACTCTCTGTTTTGGCTTTAAGAATGGTTAAAGTTGTACTTTCTATGAATATCAGTGACGAGAAAATAGTAGCAGCATGGTCTGACACCACAGCACCGGTTGCAGACTCCCATTCCCTTCCAATGAAGTCTGGCTTTGTACTGGATCAGTCCTCTGGCCTCATTTTGAGTAGGATCTCACAAGTCCAGTAAACTATTATAAACGGCTGAATTATGCACCAAAGCAGCGTCTTTCCAGACAGAGGCTGAAACCTCGCCCAGCTCTCAGAAAATGAGCTATTTTGGGTGCCCAGCTCTCATTAAAGGAGCTATTTTGGGTGCCCAGCTCTCATTAAAGGAGCCCTTTTGGTTTCCTGGGGTTTCTCCCAGCCGTATCTCGGCTCAGGGCATCCACTTTGCTCTGCCTTTGCATCCAGCTCCGGTCCGAAACGCTACTGCGACTGCCACCCCCAGGAGGCAGTCCTGACCTGCAGCTGCAGAAATGCATCTCCTGCACGGAACCCTGACTCCTGTTACCGAGAGAAGGAGCCGGGGCTGGGGCAGCTTGCCCTGGCGGCAGCACCGGGACAGGAGAGGGGGTGTTCTTTCCCCTCTGGATCACCCGCTTTGCCCCCCAGGGTTTGGCCCGGGGTCGGACCAACCGAGAGAAGCAAAGGGGTACGCAGCCAGCACTTTGTGGGGAGCAGCGCTGCCCTTCTCTCCGGGGCTCGCTGCCGCTGTGGGGCTGCTGTAAGGGCGGTCACCCCGCGGCATGAGGCTGCTCCGCGCCACAGCCACAGAAAACTTCCCGCGAGGGGGGTCACCCCCACACCAGATGTGCATGGGAACATGTGGCTTTGAGTCCCACCGAGCACGAGAGCTGGGTGATCTTCAGCTTGACTAGTCATGCAGACCAGGCCAAACTGTACGAGAATATTCTTGTGAAAGCATTGAAAATTATACATGCAATTTGTATTTTGACCATTTTCCTCAAGCAAGACTTCTTCCCAGTACAGACTGCAAGGCTGGGCCTGATTCTTTAACTACAGCATTTACTTTCCAAATATATTAACATAAAAAAATTCCTAATAAGATTTTGTAGAAAAACAGGGGCACTTTAAGAAAGAACAAAAAGATACAAACCTTTTACTGACTGGAATAAATACAAGCATTTTCTTTGGGGAAAATAAATACTTCTTATCCACTAGGCTGTATGGTGCTCGTATAGGAAGTTAAAGCAGAAGCAATCACAGAGCAACGTTCATGAGCAGGTTTATTGAAGTCTTGTTTCTTTCGGTCACTACACAGACCTATCAAAGAGGTCTGTCTTTATTCTGAGGGAAAGTAGGACTCATGGAACACTAAAGTGGAAATCCTTCTGAAGGTGGCTCATCCAGAATTTGGATGACAATGCTACAGGGGTACAATTGCATTGTACAATTGCTACAGCGGTACAATAGCAATGGTATAGGTGGCAGGAGCTTCCCTGCCTGGGGACCTGTGACTGCTAGAGTATGCAGATAAAAGGGGTAATGAAGGAGAAATAATTAAGTGGATGTATAATAAGGAGTTTATAATCCTAGAGGAAAACCAAGGATTTGTACAGCCATGCATTAGGTGGATTCACAGAAGACATTTATTTTTAGAAAACACATGAACAATGAAAGGACTCTTTGCTGAAATTAAAATACTAAGGTTAACTGTACTGCTAACACTTAATTTAACCATAGATATTCTTTCCAGTTTTCAGCTTTGTGAACAGTTCTGTAGGACAACGTGAAAATATAAGAGCAGAACTTGTCCACTCATAAAAGACCATAGTCTAAAAAGTCCAGATCCTTGTGTTACCTCACTTGAGCCAAATCACTGAACTGAAAGCACAAACCAGAAGGAGGCATGAATCGAAGTATTATCCTTGTGCATTCCAGGAGCACGGGAAGAGCTGAGGTCTGGGGGAGGACTCAAAGGTCCAGGCAGGCAGCACAATAACTAGCTCCTCTCTGTTTTATTTATTTATGCACAGAGTACATCTATTCTGTGAACACAAGATTAGTCACAGGATCCTCAAGTTATTACTATTTATGGATATACATGTTAGCATAAAATACTACCAGCCCCAAACTCCTCCCTCAGTTTTTGATGAAGAGTTATTTATCTATTAATAATTAGGTTTAATGCTCCCATATACTAGACTTCAGTACTTGTTTATACTGCTTCATGCCAAAGCTTCAAATGTATTATAGGGGAAGTTCATTATTTTTGATTTATAATTATCTATGACAAGAGAGATCTTAGACAAGAGCAGAAGAGAGCGGGAAATGATCTACTCATCCTCTATTTATGCAACTACTACAAAGAGGCATGTGATGGCTTTGGCCTCAATCCAGCTACCATTCATCTCTATAGGACTCTTTCTATGACTATCATACAAGAATCATGGAGCCCTTTTTTTTCTTCTACTAACTCAGGTGTAGACAAGCCATTGCTTTCAGTCTACAAATATCCCAAGATGGTGCCTCATGGGCAAGGAGCTACCAAGTGACAGAACAGAACTTCTTGTTGATATATGGCATTATTGTTCTCCTGAAAATAAATTTTCTTGTAGCCTTGGTGATTCATTTTCCTCCCATTTCCATATCATTAACTATCAGCTGTGAAAGTCAACTACACTAGTGCAGCTCTGGGAAACCTAAGCCAAAGAAAACCAACCCAAACCAAAAGACACATTCAAAAATAACCAAATAAATCAAAACTTGTTTAAAACCAGTGACACTTGACAATTCAATCGTGCCAGCTCTGGAGCCAATTTGTTCCCCGTGTCCCAAGCAGGGGTGCACCAGCAGCAGCCACCTTGCCCCCTCCTCATACCCAGGCAGGCTGGTCCAAGGGCTCACCAGTCCAGGGGGCTTTGGCAAGTGCTTCCACACCCCAGTAAGTCCCAGACCCCCTCAAGCTCCAACCCTGCAGCACTGTGGCAAATATGACTTGACAAGCAAGCCTTGGCACCGTCCCTGCCCGGCTCACTGCATCCCTTCTCTGCCTGCCCCCATTCATCAAACCTCACAAAGGCATGGACCAGTGAGGAGTTTGTCCCCACAGGAGACACGCTGGTCAGACATCTCCAGTTGTATTATTAGGGTCTTTCCCACATTACACTGGAGAGATGATTCAAAGTAGTTTGTAATTTTATAGTCCTCAGCTCTTTGCCCCACCCAGTATCTATGTGTTTTTTCCTCCTCTCAGTCTATTAAAAATGCCATGTACAAAAGCCTAACAATTTCTTCCTCTCTTCTAGAAATTAATTTTAGAGTTTTGACCTCATCCACAGACATAAGCATTTTATTCCCAGTAGCTGGTAGTCTCATTACCCTTGTCTTACTTTGGACCACAAATTTATGGTTTTGTTTGCTGTTTTCTTGCATGAAATACTGTGCCTTATTTATTTTCCTGATATTTCTCTGCCTGCTGTCTTAACAGAGTCCTTGATCTTAGAGAGACATGGTCTGCACCTTTTTTGCTTCAAAAAAAATTACTTCCCCTAGTGATTTTCCAGCAATAAACCTCTAACCTCTTTCAGAGTAATATGAAAATTCACATATATTTTTTTTTACTTTCAATCTGCATATTCTTGCACTTGTGCATATAGAATATTTTACATTTGAATATAAACTGAAATTAAAAATAATAAAACAAATTAATTGCTTGCATCCTCCCATCCATTCTAAACTACGTTTATAGAATTTATTCCATTACTACATGAGCATCTCACTCCCTGGCTCCTAACCCAGCTGTCTTACAAACATAACAAAGCTTTCCTCCTGGCATAATTTGCTGCTCTGTTTTTCTTCCCCTTTCACCTCACTCTGCAACCAGATTATCCATAGGGAGTGGTACAGGGCTGCAGCAGGGAGCTTTGCCTGTCTCTTCTGGCAGCAGGGGATAATTCAGAGCAGGATGGAGTCTGTGCCAGGTTATACTGGGGCTGGGTTTTACTCCTCCTAGGTTTGAACTGGGAAGAAGCAGAAATATCTCTTAAAGCTCTGTCACTCCACCCGTATAAAGGATACTGAAATCACTACCCAGTTGTGAATTCAATTTGTCATTTTTTTTTCTGAGACAAAGGCAACTGAGGCATAATAACATCCCCTTCCCCAAGGCAGGGTCACCTTCCATAGCTGCAGTGTGGTGATTTTCCAGCTGCATGCCTTCCCTCCTGTGCAGCCAGGGTGGGTGGTCACACAGCTTCCAGAGTAGGGCTGCACACCTCCTCTCACCCAACCCAACAGCTTCAGCACCTTATCTGTCAGTGCTGGGAGTTAATGACAGCATTCAGCCTGAGCAGAGTAACTAAGAGTGGCAGAGAGAACATTCAAATTTTCAGCACCAGCAGCATTTGAAAGTCAGAGACACAGGATGTCTATAAGCAGATGGGGGAGAAGACCTTTATATACAGATTACACAAGCACAGTTAGGCCTGTATTCATTATTAGTTTTAAGATAAAGCCAACAGGGTTGTTACTCTTTTCCAGTTAAATCTACACATTTTCAATCCCAAGATCATGCCTAAACCAATGTGCTTTAAATAGAGGCAAATATGTCCACCTGTACTGCTGAAAGCAGTTGGCAGTTAACCCAAAGGAAATGCTGGGATGGGGATAGGTGGGAAGACAAGGCTGGCTCAGTTCACATCCAAGAGGCAGTGTGCACGAAAGACCCTGGTGTAACAGCCCAGAAGAAGAGGGAGGGGAAAAGCAAGAGCCAAAGAATTCAACTGCTGTCTCAATAAATTCTTATTCCATAAAAAGGCACCAAAATTAGATCTACACATCATGATAGCTTCCTTTATATATAGGCATGTAGTTTCTAGTGACTGATAGAAAGTAAGCAGAACAGTTGCTAATTTGATTGTGAAAAAAACCCAGAACAACACTGTGATTTCAAATTGTTCAGTCTGAAAGTGACTAACACAGAGTGAGAAAAGGGCTTCTGATTACAGCACCTGCAAGAAGCTCTTCAGGCTCCTCACCCCTGTAAATTTTCTTTCAGCATTGAATGTGCCTAGAGCTCTAGAGTGCCTTGATTGGATGCCATTAGAAGACATTTCCAGACAGATGCCTTAAACAAAGCCTGCATTTCTCCAAATACAAATGTGCCATAATAAGAATGTTTATATATGAAAAAATAATTCTATTTTTCAGATATTGCTTTGTCATGTGACATATTCCAGTTGAAATTGTAGCATTTTATATGTCTCAACACTGGGAGATTGTCACCATAAAGCATTATATGCTGAATCTATAGTCAATATTGAAATATTCAACGGATGAAAGCTGTAGGTAGACAAAAGCAAAGCAGAAATAAGAAACATTTTGAATTAAAAAGAATAAGTAACCTAGGATCGGGATGCATTTGTTATTCTAAGACTTCTTCTAAAGAAACTTCACTTGCCCTTCATTATCTAGGAACTCTGAACTACCATCAGCTGCTGGCTAAAGTAGAGATATTTGTTTGCTGAGCCATGGTTAGAAGAGCTTGTAAAATCTCTAAGATCCTGCACTTATGAAGACGCCTCCTGTGCACGGTCTTCTCTGCACTTGGAAAAACTGTTTTTCAAAGACATGAGTATGGCCAGAGGATGTCAGCACAGGTGAAAATCCAAGATCTGGGAGTTATAGACCAGGCTCATTCCTTGAGTTCCACTCACTTTAGACTATCTAGAAGTCAGTATATTAAGAGTATTTGAACTGCGAGCTAGGGCTTTTTTTGAATGAGTGTTTTTGGGACTTGTGATCCCTCAGCACATATCACACTGCACTAAAGCTCACAATGAGCCTCTTTGCTGAGGCACCCATCACCAAGCTCCACCCCAGCCCCCTGGTGGGTGATACTATAGCACATTCTGCCCTAGAGCTCCTTCTCAAACTCACTCTACAGCAAGCTCCCGCTGCACTTTCTACATTCTTCTTGGGGAAAAGTGCTGTCAAAAGATTTTATCCACTTTCTAGCTATGCAAAGGCAAGTTTCATCTTTACTTCTCTGGCCATCGACACCTGTTAAAACATGAACCTAAACATTTCCAGAGTTTGCTGTCTTCAGCCTTCTTCCTATGTAGGCAAAAGAACTGCCCAAATTTGAGCCCATAGCCTACTGCTTGCCAACATGCCTAACTGAACAATCACATTGCTGTTAGATGTTCCAGCTGTGCTATTCATTTATTGCCACTGGGTTACTTTACCAGAAAAACACACAAAGTTCAGTTTGGAGAGTCTTTCATGTTTGGGGATGGCGGGAGGTTTGTTTTCTTTTTTTACATAACTGAAATATTTCTTCCACTCACTTTTTAACCTTCAGCAGTTCTGTTTTTTTTTGCTACCCTGCTATGTGTGGTTGCTCCTTAGTTACCATGACACCCACTAATGTGCAGAAGGTTAGAGCCCAAGAACAGAAAACAGCTGAGTCACATGAGAAGATGGACAAGTTGTCAAGCAGATAACTCTAAAAAGCTCGCAGAGCCTCCTTGGCTGACGTAAATCAGTGTAGCACCATTGAAGTCAGAGTTATAAATCTCTCCCTCTGACTTGGTAAATACCTTTAGGGATCTGAGCTGCACCTGCAATTCTGTTGATGTAGTTGAGCTTTTAGGAACTACAGCTACAGATCTCTGAAATAAGCACAAACAAAGATGTAAGTATGTAATTCAGCATTTATCGGAAGATATTCAGTGACTTTCCTGGAGGTATAACCAAAAAAAGTGAATGGAATATGAACACTGAAAGAAAAGCAGAGGTGAAACTAAATCTCAGATCCAAAGGACATGGAACAGACTTGAATTTCAGGACACAAGCTTTCCCCTGCTTCAGTCAGAGACTCAGCCCCCAATATCAAGTGCTGAAAATCCAAGTGACTGATAGGAGTTTCACATTTTCCTTCTTGTGGAAAAGTAAACATTAAGAAATATATGGTCTTGCAGCTTCTGCATTAGAAGATCAGGATATATCCAGCTTGCAAGGCTTTGTGGCAGCCGTGGGATGGGTAAGTTAATGATGACACTGCATGACATATTGGATTGCCTTTTTATTTAAATAGGTAAAGTCCTAGCCCTAGCAAGGTCAATGTGAATTCTGCCAACAGCCTAGGAAACTCTGTGTTATGTTTGCTTTAATAAGCATTTAAAAACCAAATGAAGCCTTTGGGAATGAAACACAACCTGCCCCATGCTAGGTTCGACTGTGGGCTGGGTTTGGCAAATTCCTGCTTCCTTGGTCACTTGTTCTCAGATGGGCTCACTGCACCAGCCCCCAGCATCACCACATCAGAGAAGAAAAAGGAGCAGTTAGCTGACTGAGCTCCAAAATAAACCTCCTAAGAAAGGGTTATTTCTGATCTGTTTTTTATTAAGGCTGTACAAAAAGCTTGCTATCACAGTGAGGGTGGGGACAGGGCTGTGCAGCAGGAGGTGAGAGGGGCCCCCAGGGCTGGCATGCTCCAAAACTGTAGCATGACACTCAGTGCTCTGTCCTCTGCAATTGCATGGGGGGAAGCCCAGACTGTGTTTCTGCTGCCAAATCAGGGGGGGGGAACTAATACAGACAGGACTTTTTATAAAGAGATCCCTAACAGAGTCTGAGATTTCAAAGCATTTTTTACTACTCCCTATCCTTGAGTGAAAAATCAAACCGCTGAAACTGATTTTGCCTTTCCAGATTGGCTAGCCTAGCTGATCAGACAGTGAAATGACAGGTTTTTTACTGGTATAAGCATTAACAGGAATCCAGAAAGCCACGCCTGTCTAGCAGCAGTTACTAGGGATCATCATGCTTTGTGTACAGCATCATTAACACATCAAATGAGAGGCTGAAGGAAAGGCTCCTGATGCAGCCTGGGCTCCCACAGGAAAGCAGCAATGCTGTCTGCTGAGCCTTAGCATGCTGCTTTTCCTCCACAGCCTTGTATGTGTGAGTTTGTGTTTTTTCCTACTCCTGTCCACTACAAATTCTACTGCTAAAGTGTACAAAGAGGCACTGAAAGCAATGTCAGGAAACAGCAGGGACTTTTCTTGAGCTGTAGCAAGTGTTTTCAGTTCTGTGTCACTGAGGTATCCTCCCAGGAGGCTTGATGAGCACAATGCTGAACAGCACTTACAAAGTTTGAGAACTGTCTAGATTAAGGCACCCAGCACTATTAATAGTCATGCAACTGATAGAGTATTATAACTCCAGGCCTTTTTTTCCTACAAATAACAAGAGTCTTGAAGTTCCTTGCTGATTTAGAAGTTTTATTGTACGGCAGTAGCCTTCTGAGCATCAGTGAAGATGACAATTGAGAAGATGTTCTGGATGAGGAATTTTTGTTAAGTTGTTTTCTAGTAGTGCTTCTGCTAAAGGGCAATTCTGCAAAATAACATGTGTAGGTTCATTGCTTTGCTTAATAGAAACAGTGAAGAACCTGAACCAAGCGGAGCTACAGAAGAGATATTATGTTATCTTGCCTTTGTTCAAGCTTATGACGTGGTTCAAGCCCATTATACTTGCCAAGCGACAATAAATATTTGACCTGTGAATGCTAGAAGGGAATTCATCCTTATTTCCTCCCCTTGGATTACATAAATCTGAATGACAAGCTATTTAATCTGGGTAATAGTTAACAGTCTCTGATTGCAGCTGTTAATATTACCCAAAGGAATACCAGCTACTAGTCAAGAGAGCCATGGCAGCACCTTGCTAATGAGATCCATATTTGAGGGTACTCAGACTAGTAGTTTGATTCCCATAAACACATTTCAAAAATAAAAATAAAAAAAAATTGGCTTTTATAATAACAGGGTCAGTAAGAGGGTCCAACTATATAAGAATCTTTTACATTTTTGGAGACTTATTTGGACTGCCTCTGAACATCCTGGAATTGCCTTCAGCTTTCCCTCTCAGGCACCTGAGACTACTTTTTACTTCTGGTAAGAAATTGCTTTCAGTCTGGTTTCTTTAATTAAAATTTTTAAAGCATTTTACATTGCATGATATAGCCCTCATAGAACCATCACCTCTGAAAGTGCTGATGACCTTCAGAATAACTCTTGCAAAGCACTAGGGAATCAAAAGTGTGTTTTTGTCTTTTCTCTCTAAATTTTGTCTGTATTTCAAAACTCTCTTTCCCACTGATATTTGGAGATGTCTAGTTTTGCTGTTTTGGAAAGAGGCTTTATACTGCAATGCTAATTTGTATATGTAAGATAGATGGAACATAATAATCTGAAGGGATCACTCATCACAGCAATTGTCACAGCTGTAACACCTTCTCTCTTCAGGGTTTCCCTTTTTAGGGGAAAATATAGTATTCAACACAAATTCATGGTATAATTTTTTTCCTCTCCCTTGAACCAGGGTCATCCCTAGGAGACTATTTAGCTTTCTACACTACTTACTCTCTTCTGGAAAATTTTGCTATGCTGTGGAGAACAAACCCACACCTCTCTGCTTGGTTCCTTGGGTAATGTCTGTTGGTTGTGCTTTTGAAAAGAAAGTTTGGGAATTCTCTCTGTGAAGTTGGGCTCTTGGATGCAGACACTTTCAAAGTTTAGCATTTCCTACATGCTTAATGTTTCTATTTCCTGATGCATTTGGTTGCTGTTTGATTTAATGTGATATGGTTTTACCTGATGAGGAAAAGCATTTTTCAGGTAAAAGAGGAAGCCAGAGAGTGTAGCACTGGCTTTAACCCTGCCATTCGGAAGCCACTCTTCATTGCAAAATTTAATAACTTTCTGTTACATTGTTGCAAATTTGTTGAAAAAAATATCCCAAAGAGCCCTGAGCTAGTATAAAACGTTAAACCTTTGTGTCTTTCTATTTTCCTTAGGGCCCCAGCTGAAGCCAAATAAAAAAGGGTAGCAGTATGACTGGCTAACCAAAACTTTTATTTTGGAATACACCATGAAGAGAGGAAGATTTTTCCTTTTTCATATGACTTGCCAAATTTGTATAGTTTTCAGATTCTATTGTACAATTTGGTGTAACAGCTATACCTTGATTTATCTAGTACACAGGCAAATTCTTTGAAAGTTGCTCTTACGCTTTTCCTCCCTTTCTGTATGTATATTAATGATATTAAAATATCATTATTGAAATATAAGTAGTCAAAGTCAGTTTGTGCAGGAGCAACACAACTATAGAAACTGACTGTATTTTCTGCAGTCATGGGAGATTTTGATTTGCTAGGATATGGGAGAAACAAGAATGAATTCACAAGGAAAAGAAAACAACACAGGAAACAAGTTACTATCTGGAGAGCATGAGAGGTACTGGAAATAAAGTTCTAGACCTATAAAATTTGCCAGTATTTTTGGTTGTGAAATGTAATATCAGAAAAGACTCAAATCCTAGAATCTGATGAGATAATGTTGCCTCTCTAGGGCAGTACTAATAGCCTAATTCAGATAAATTGAGAGCTGTCTGTCTCAGGTAGACTTTGGGATAATTCTTTTAACCCCATTGTACTGACATTATTATTTTGGGGCACCAGGTGGCAGTGGGCTAAAACATCAGTGTCCCATTTTACATAATTACAATCAAAAGTACAAATGGCTCCCAAAACTTTAATTGATGAGAATTTTGTGTCACCTGTTACATTTAGTAAGTATTCTCCAATTTAGCTGAATATGAGTCCAATGTCTTTTTACGCCTAAGACTGTATTTTTTATATATGTGCAAACCTTTTTGCAGAAACTGTTTTCCTGAATAATTGTTTTATAAACTCCAGCCATTGGTGGGGAGGGGGGAGTTGTTGATGGCCAAAGGAAGATGGCTGAACAAAAAATCATACTGGAGAGCAGGACAGTGCCAGGTAGTATTTGAAATAAATGTGAAATATAGTTATTCCAATTTATGTCAAGAAATGATTCTTAAATTTTGTAGAAATACCTCTGAAGACATGAACAAGAATGTGATAAAACCTCTGGGAAAAAAAAAAAGGGATCTGCTATGGTGTGGGGACATTCAGCATTAAGATCAATCCATAGCAGAAATCAGTGATGTTACCACCAGGTTTCCACACTGGTTTCATATGAACTGTTGTTTAATGGAATTATAAATGGTTTAAATATTGCAGCTGTGACTCAGTTATTTTCAATACCGGGGAATACCTTATTAGGATTTGCTCCCACCAAACCTTCTTAGCTAACCATGACAGTCAGGCTACCATGGCTAAATATAGATTATGGAAGAAAGTTGCTAACACTTTCAACTTCAAGCACACACTTAGATAAATACTATAAATAGGCTGATGTTTTGTAAACTAGTACTTGCCAGAGGCACAGACTACATGCTTTCCTGTGTGAATTTTCCCCTGTGTTGCCTTTATGAGACAATTAGCTAGTCTTAGGTATCTGAGCTCTCTTTTTATTACAATTAATTTCAATCTGCTGTCCAATAGCAGCAAGAGACTGACAAAACTTGTGAGCAGCAAGCTTTCAGGCAAGCTGTCCAATATAGTTTTGCCAATACACTGATCTGCACTACCCTTGCTATGTCTGTCCTGATTTTGCCAGGGTACAATTAATTCTAGTTCTTGTGCTGGCTTAGTCCTGGTGTAATCACAGCCTCGGTGGACCTGACAAACTTTGTGTTTTGGTCTGAATTTGGAGAACATCAGAAATTGGTTTACTTGAGTGAATTATCATGAGTGTTAATAACGGACTGAAATACCTGCCTGTAAGCTTTCTAAGATTGGAGATCTGAGCCTGCAGTGTTGCATAGGTCAGGCCAAACCGGGACTCAGTTCCAAACACTTCACCAAACCCCATGTTTTTGCTTAAAGCTGTGTCCTTTAAAAGTAAAAAAAGAAAAACATCAGCAGCACTCTTGCATTAAAAGCAAATTAATCTATCAGTATGCAGCTCACTTAGGCCAGAGCTGTTTTAACTCTAGTTACGTTTGCTTTAAGCTACAGCCAGACATACAAAGGTAATTAACTCTGTCACTGAAATCCCTATATTTGTATAGATGGTCTTTTACCAGTCTTTTCACTGATTTTACTGTTTCTCTCCTTTTATATGTTACTTCTGCTAAAACCATTACACTACCTATAATAGAATGAGCAGAAATGGAACACTAGAATAGGGGAAGAAAAAGCCCAAAGTTCTTGCATCCCTGTAAGTATCAAAAATGAGACCATTTTCCTGAGTTGGGGTAAGAATTCACAAATCCTCTCTGATGTGATATTATTGCTATGAAACTTTTATGTAAATGTCATAGCAAAGGATGGTGGTGTTACCAAGACCTAGGGTGTGAGATTGAAATTTCCTGTTGATGAGATCATCAGTGCTATCAGCTCTCTGAGCTCATGCTGTCACAGCATTGTCCTTTATCTTTACTTGCAGTCAGATCCTGGGACTGCTGTAGTTATGTCTGGCTAAACTTACATCAATGTTTGTTGCAGTAAATTTACTCCCTTTGTCTCTCAAGTGGGGATTAGGCTTGGGAAATAGGGTCCAGTTCTTTGGCTGCATCCATGAAAATTTACCTTATCTATCTTGGAAATTTTGTCTCTTTTCTAGGCTTTTTATCTGCAACTGGGAAGTATTAGACCTTTACATCTCTTGGAAATGAGATCTTGTATAGCTCTTTTTTTCTTTATCTGTTCATTTTATTGAAGAGAATATTTACATTATAACTCCACTTGAGCTCAGTATGTCCATGATGACCTGTTCCCTACATCCTAAGATGAAAGATGATTTTAATTCTTGTTTTCTTGGTATTACTTCTATTGTATCCTCTCTATTTTGTTTCAATGCAATAGGTTCTGTCTACAACCACGATTTTATTGTCTAAGTCAGGTGCAATGTGCTTACACACAACTTTACAGTACTCAGTAATGCCATGGGAGAAATGTGAATTACGCCTTACCAGTGACTCTAAAATATTCTTGAAAAGAACAGTAAGAAGAGAGAGACAAATCCAATATCTGTTAGCTGGGAAGGAGATGGTTTCAGTTCCATCATGCAGGGTGTTTAAAATGACCTTCCCAAGGTCAGCCAGACGGCAGTTTCATTTGTAGGGAATTAAAGGTAGAACTAACTGTGTCTTTGATCAGAAGATTGCCTATCAAAAGGAGGAGCTCTTTGCTTCTTTACCTCAAGTCTATCATATCCATACATAAAGCAGAGAGAAATGATGTTTCATACCGTTTAGGAAGTGGCAGCAGGCAGTCTGAATTGGTAGATTTAGTTTTAAGTAAGGTTTTGACAGCCTATGTGTAGCCTAAGCACTGCAGCTCAAAGAGTGAAGTTTGAGCCAGTTTAATCAATCTGTATTTCACTAACAACAAGCAAACCTTGTGGTTTGCTTATCTTGCCCCTTTTGCTACCTTTTGTCTGCTCCTGAGATTTTTTTTTCTCACCCAGCACAACAAGCTGTGATTACAACAGCTGCTGATCCGGTGTCCCCTGCTCCATTGCCTGCCTCCTCCTACACCAGCAGCGCAACAGCACAGCTTCTCCACACCTCTGATCTGTTTTTGGCAGAGGGAAACCAAAACATGGATAAGCACTATGCTGCAAGCCAGGACTATGTGTCTGGTGCAACTCCCTCCTCACAGGAGTCCTGCTAAAGGGTCTGTTTCTCAGGCACCAACTCTGCCTCAGAAACCCTCCCCAGTCCGGGACCTGCACATGTGTGCACTGCTGATGACCCCATTACATGGGATGCCTGCATCTCCCATCCCAAACCCTGACACATGCAGCCTCAGGTATGGGCTGGTTACAGAAGCTGAAGTATCTGCCTGAGACAGAGCTCAGTTTTCAGTCTCACTTCTGCAGGCAGTGGGATGCACAGCACTGCCAGCCATTAGGATATATCTACCTGTAAACAACCGGAAAAAATAATTTTGAAAAAGTAAGGATTCAAATTAAAATTGCATTAGTCGAAATGAACTAAACCTCGTCAGAAGACCTCCTTCAGCATTACCAAAATTTGGGTCCATGTTTTCCCACACAAAGAAATCCTTTATGCTTCCCTTTATCTGCAAACAGCTTATAAAATTTATCATAGATACCTGATAAAACCAGCTTACAAAATCTGTAATAGGTGCCTGATAAAACCAGAAACATGGGCAAATTAAGCAGATTTTTAAAATGGTGGTTTAGTATTTGAATGTGCTCCTTTCATTTGGTTATTTCACCTTATAATTTATGGCATTTTAAAGACAACAAGGTATAATACAGGGTCAGCTTTCCTCTATAATAACAATTCTATAGCAGATTTGTTACTCGTGCATGTGCCCTCTTTCCTGGCTAACTCTCACATTCAAATCATCATCTAATTTTCTACACCTTTTAGCACGGAATCTCTTCAGTTACCAAGGTTGTTGATAGACTGCAGTCTTGCCATTAAGTTTAATACCAACCTCTGGTATGGGTGGTAGTCCATCAAGGTTAAAAACACCACGGGAAGAAAATGCATCCAGACAGACAGCAAGTATCCCTTTAGCCTCTAGGCAGAGTGCTTAAAAGCCCCAGTGTTTCTCTTCCTCTGTCACAATTTCATGCACAGTAATAACCTCTGGCAAGGTTTTTGCATTCTCACTGGATTGTATGTTGAAAACAATACAGTTCCACTTAAAATTGTTCTGTGTGTTATTTTTAAAATCAGTTTTATTGAAACTGTCTGTGTGGTGGCATTCAAGTCTGGCATATGACAGTGTGATTAGTTCTGCCAATGCATTGATCTGCAGTACAATTCCTATTTTTATCCCTACTGTTTGAAGTATAGTCACTCATGACCACATTTCCATTAAAGACTACACGCTGAACCAGTTTAATCTGTGACTAATAAAATAATCGTAACATTTTCATTAAATCCTCAGCCAGTCTGAGCACCATCATCAGTGCTGGCAGAGTAGTGATTTTCTGTTTCTTGAGCGATGCATCTGCCATTGTCAGTGATCTACACTGATTAGAAGCCAACTTTTTCCTTCACTCCCAAGTAATGTGTACTCAGTATTAGTGTCCCAGTTATGTCTGATTTACGTGAATTTATTATTCAACTGGCAGAGAGAGAACACCACAATTAGTAGAAAGCCAATGGTATAAGCAATAGATCCAAGAAATAAGAACCAGAAACCCCTTGACATGGATAGGGTCTGAGGAGAGAAACCTTTGTTCTCTTAGCTCAAGGGGCACAGATCCATACCGCAGATACAAAAGTTTTAGCAATGCTATTTCCTTTGCAGAGGGCAAAAAATGCATGTATTTTTGTAAACCTGTGGGGAAAAGACCGTGCTAAATGAAAATAGTATTTATGCAGATTTAATTCCTGCCTGCTCCAGGAATAAGAAGTTCAATTACCCGATTACATATTTACCTATATACTTATTGCAAGGCTGCTTTGTCGTTCTGTGGAAAAGGTGAGTGATGTTTTTGTGGTGAAGCAGGCCTCACTAGTGAAGGAGGCTTCTGTCTGCAAAAGCACCCCTTGCCAATTTGTTACAATTGGCATAAACTAGGCAGGAATGGATGTGTGGAAGTTCAGCTGGTGAGGAAGGGATGTGCCTTCAAGAGTGAGAGTGTTGCTCTGCTGCATTGTCCCAATGGGGACATGGCAGAGGTTTGGAGACTCAGAGGAGCTCAAACATCTGTTTTTAATACACGGGACAAGAAAAATCAGGTAAACAAGGTAACAGGAAAGGGTAAAGAAATACCAAGCAGAAGATGATGGAGAATAAGAGACAGATTTAAAAATGGATAGCAGACAGGAAAAAGCTAGTGGGCAATTGGAAGGCTTTTAGTGCAGTCAGACATCCGGGTCCCAATGCTTGTGTGAGGTCCGGGCAGAGCAGCTAATGTCTGCCTGGGCATACCCTGACATGGCAAAGATCAGCCATGGTCTTTGGAAAAGGAAGGAAATGCCATACCTAAGGTACATGAGTAACCTTCATTTTGCTCTTGTTGTATATGCTTTATGATGGCAACAGTCAAATACTGCTTTTTTTTCCTTTTTCCTGAGGCCTAAGCTTTTGTCAGTGGCCAGGCTGAGAGCTGCATTCAGACATCCCACATGCTTAATGATCGACAATTAAGTATTTAGTTTTTACCTTGTTGTTTGCTGAACAGTGCCATATGTCAGCATCACAAACCAAAGGAAGCCTAGCGGAGCTCTTGTGTGATGGCCACAACTCTGCAATTAACTGGAGCACATGCTCGTCACAACGAGCAGCTGAGGGAGCTGGGGTTGTTTCATTTGGAGAAAAGAAGGTTTGGGGTGACCATCTCACTCTAAAACTGCCTGAAAGGAGGGTGCAGCCAGATGAGGGTCAGTCTCTTCTCCCAGGCAGCCAGCAACATGACAAGAGGACAGTCTTAAGCTGCACAGGGAGACGTTAAGTTTGGACGCTAGGAGGAATTTCTTCACAGAAAGGGTAGTTTGGAAAGGGCTGTGCAGGGAGGTGGTGGGATCCCTGGAGGTGTTTAAGGAATGACTGGATGTGGCACTCAGTGCTATGGTCCAGTTGACCATGGTGGTGTTCGGTCATAGGTTGGACTCAATAAACCCAGGGGTCTTTTTCCAACCGAATTGATTCTGTGATTCTGTTAGAGGCTCTTGTAAATAACGCTTGGTTTAACCTTAGGAGAGCAGGGACGGGGCAGCCATTATTCCCGTTACTGGGTTCGCGGCGCCCGGAGCCCGACTGACAAAGTGCTGATGGGGACAGGTGAGCCCCAGTTTCTGGAAGCATTAAGGGTGACCAGCACTTCCCACCGCCGGCTCCCGGACAAACCGAGCGGGGCGGCACGCACCGAGACGGCCCCGCCACCGGCCTTCCCCAAGGCGGGAAAGGGCGGGGCGGCCACGGGGCCACCTCCTTGTCCCGGGCTGAACCGCGCGGCCGCGGCGGGACCTGCGCGGCTCCGCCTCGCCCGCCCTCGGCATCATCGCTCCGCGCCAGCACCGGGGCGGGGCGGGCCCCGTTGCCGGGTTACCGCTGTCATCCGCCCGCGCCACCGCCGCGCTCGCTCCCTCTCCCGCCCGCCCTCCCCGCCCCCTCCCGGCGCCGCAGGAAGCGAGCGGATCCCGGGGCGCTGCTGCCGCCGCTCCCCCCACCGCGCCCGGCGTCCCCGGCCCGGCCCTGCCTCGCCGCCCAGCGCCCCGCGCCGCCGCTTCCCCCACATGCCGCAGAGCGGAGCGGTCGCGGCGCCGAGCCCCGCCGCCCGGCTGCCCCGCCGCGCCGCCCAGCTGGGGCCCTGACGGCCCCCCCCGCCCCTGGAGCCGGGGCCCGGCGGCGCCCGCAGTGCATGAGAGGGAGAGCGCGGCGGGGGCCGCGGCCCGAGCCACTCGCCTCCCGGCCGGCGGCGGTGCGGGGACCGGCCCGGGGGGCGCCGAGGGGCGGCGAGGCGGTGGCTCCATGTGAGAGGACGCGGCGGCGCACCTGATCCGCCGCCGGGACAGCCGCAGCCGGGGGCATTCCTCGAGGGCCACCAGTCCGCAGCCCGCCCGGGGCGGGGGGGGGGCTGGATCCGCCAGCCCCTTTGAAGTCACCCGGCCCCCGGCGGCAGCCCCGGGGCGGGGGGGGCAGCGGACCCCCTCCCGCCGGGGGAGAGGGGCTCCGCCTCGCCGCCCGCATCGCCCCGCCGGCGGGAAGGCGCGCGCGCCGCGAGAGGAGGGAGAGCCCAGCGGAGCCCGTCCCGAAAAGTGAGTGCGAGCGGGAGGAGCCGCCTTGGGAAGGGGCTGGGTGCCCCGGGGCTGCCGGCGGAGCGGGCGGGGGGCCGGGGCGGGAGGCGCGGCGCCGGCGGCCGCCGTTTCCCATGCGGCTCACGTTGCCGGCCGCGCACGGTCTGCTGCCCCGCGGTCCACGCTCCGCTCCCGCCCGCCGCGGAGACGGGGCGGGAGGGGGGGTGCTCCGCTACGGCCCCCGGCGAGGACCGAGGTCTCCTCCGCAAGTTCTGCCGCCCGCTTTGTGCCGGGAGCGGCGGCCCCCGCGAACAAAGGCGGCGGGCGGGCGGGCGGAGGGCTCGGACCCCTCCGCCCCGTCCCGCCCGGGGAGCCGAGCGGAACTGCCGAGCGGAAAGTTGTGCAAGGATGGGAGCGGAGCGCACGGCCGCAGTGCTGTGAGCCCCGAGGGTTTCAGACATCCCCCACCCCGCTCCCCCGTTTTCCTTCTTTTCTCTATAGGTTGAGTGGCTCCTAACAGATCCCGCGGCTGCCTCCTGCCCGCTCATTTGCATAACACTTGGGTGGAAAATGTAGCTCTTCTTTTCGCGGAAAAACGTTATCGAAGAGTTGCTTATTTTCCATGTAAAGGATTTTGAATGTGTTTTAAAAGCCAAGAGTAGTAGTGTTGGCTCTTCCTGTTTATCGCAGTAATTGCTGCTTCACGAGGCAATTACTCCAGACCTTACTCCGGGACTGGGTAAAGAAGGGTCTCGTTTGGGAACGGGACTGTGTTTGCTTGGGTTCTGTTTTGCTTTGCTTTTTAGCATTTCCGCCCCGTTCATAATTTCCTGCTGAGCAAAAACTGTATCAAAACTTTGAAGTGTTTTAATGGAGTATCTTAACTTTCTTTTAACTGAAGAAAACAACACCTCCGTAGCTTGTCGGGGAAGAAACAATTGTGTCTGCAAGTATTAAATTGTACTATTTGGGTGTTAAAATTTATACAGCAATTTGTTACATATGAGGAGGATGTAACTAAGAAATGAAGAGAGTAGGTTGAATGTCGTTTATTTGATGAGCCAGTGCTCAGACAGAGATCCAGAAATTGTAACTCTTGTGTGGAAACTGTAGTCTGCACGAGTCCTCTCCACATCTTCCTGGAAGGAGTCTAGAAAGACTTTGAAGGGGAAGGTTGTAGGGTTTGTCGGGCTTTTCATTAGAAGAAGACTGTACAGCTTGTGAACATCCTGTGGGCCAGTTGCTAGGCGCCTGCTCTCCTGTGCTTTCTTTACCAGATGCAGTTGAAAGCAGAGGAAAACAAAACGTAGCAGAAATGTACACAGTTGCTGAAATATATGGGTGTGAACAGAAGGCCATACTCGCATTCCAGCTGTGGATGCTTGCTCTGTGCTTCAGTTTGTGCAACACTTGAGAGCACTTACTGCCTGTTTCCCAGCTATATACTTCTCCATTCCACTGAGGAGATAGCCTCTGAAAACTCGTGGAAAACCTAGACATGGATAGGAATTCTAAGGTAGGCAGGGCACCTGATCTTTCACAGTTTCATTTTGAGACACAGTTTGCTGAAGGTAAGAAGATTAATTTTCTTTAATTTGAAATATCTCCCTATCTTAAGCTTTCTGCCATTGCTGCTGTTTTGAAAAGGGCTGTAAAGAAGTTAAACTCTACATTTGGTTCATGCCTAGTTTTTCTCAATTGCAGAACTCCGTGGTTAGGAAAGGCAGTTGCATTCTCTTCAGGCCACAGTATTAAGGAGATGGTCAGTTCTATGCTGCATTTAATATCTACAGGAGCAAAATGACACTATGTCCTTTTTTTGTGTGGTGATTACATTTGTTTTGAGGCACTTCTTAGTCCCAAACTTAAATCTGCCCTTTCTCCATCATCATCCAGTTGTTAATGACAGCCTCGTTCTGTCTCTTGATGGCAATTATGCATTCTTGTTGGTGTTTCAGGTTCATAAATATCTCAAAAAGATATATCACTTCATGTTTTAAAATTTTTTTGTCAAGGTTTAGATTTTTCCTCCTACTGCGGCTTATATGTAATCAGTGTATGTCCTTTGTTCAAGCTGAATAATTTACTAATACAACGGTGTCTGTTTGGAAACATAAATGTTTATGAGAAATTATGTGATTTTCATTTGCATTAACTGTTAGAAAAACTTTTAAAACAAATAACTTTTTAGTTTAGGGAAAGAAATACTTTTTATCTTTAGACTTAGGCTGACAAATTAACTTTACTTCCCTGTATGTATGCATGTAGTACTTTGCAAAAGTTTTGTTCATTACTTCAATGGAATTTGTTGTCTCTGAACCAGGAAAAGAAAGGAATGGTGTGTGATGATTTAGGCCAGGTAATGTTATTAAACAGAGAGGAATGCTACTCTTCTCTTTAAAATAAACAGAGTTTTAAAAATTTGGACGGTATTTAATGAACGTGCTTAATCTTCTGGATCTTTTTGTGAAGCGCACATGCAATGACTGTACGTACATTATACTTGAAATAAAAGTTGCATAAAGACCTTATCTGCAGAGCTGCTCCAGCCTTGTCATATGTGGACTGTGTATGTCAGGTAATTCTGGAAAGACATCATAAACATTGCGTCAATTGCTCATGAAAATGCTCTTCCACAACAAAGTATTGTGCTTTAGTCAATTTGTGGAAACTGATGGATGGTTCAGTACTGAAATGCTCTAAGTATTCACTGGATAGACAAAATCTATTTACTGTGATCACTGCTATGGATATTAAGATAGTCTCTTGTGACAGCAAAGGCTACAAAGATTTTAGGTGTTTGTCTGATGAAGACCTAGACCCATGTAAGCATGGAAACTGACTTATTGTCAACAAACTTCTTGATCTTGCTTTGTGGTGGTACAGCTGCTGGTTATTACACAGGCTCTTCTGGCTAAATCAAGCAAGGACAGTTTAGCCCAGAGGATGTCTGCAAAAGACTGTAGGCAGCACAAGATGCTTACAGGTGCCTGTCCCAGAACACCCTTCTGGCTGCTATCAGTGTGTGCTTTAGGGCTGTGTCGCTTCTGTGTGTTTGGCAGCCCTTAGTGGCTTCTTCTTGGGTGAACGTGTTTGGTGGCTTTGAAGGAGGAATGGACAAGTCCTTATTTTGAAGTGACTGATTGTGAATAAATGTGCTGTCAGATGTATTGGGTACCTTCTTATTCCCATGTTAGGAGGGAGAATGAAGAGGAAGAATACTAAATCCTTGTCCATTCCTCACCTGTCACAGTTTTGTGTTTAGTAGGAAATGAAAGGTGGTTCTCCATCTTTCACTTTGTAAAGATTATTGGTGAAATAATAAAGTAATCAACTTTTGGCTACCTTCTCTTTTCAGCCAAAATCAATAAATAAATATAACAGCTTGATTAGGCTCTTACTTAAGCATTAAACTACACATTTGCTTTTCTTCTTTGAGAGTTTTGCATATGCAAGGTGTTTTTTGGCTGTAATGAATGTGAGAGGCATTGTGGCTCACTTGCGAGGGGACATTTCTTGGGCAGGAAGAGGGAATGGGAGTAATTAAACTGTTGCAATGCTGTAAATCCTGCCTGGGTCTTTGCAGCAGTGGTTCTGGTTAGCTACTCCAGTGTTTGTCCTGTATCAGTGCATACACTGCAGTCATGTATTTACTAATAGATCCTTGCTAGGTTTTTTTGTCAGTAATGTGGACATGATTTACATCTGTAATGTCAAGTACTTCAAAAGTAAGGGATGTCAGAGTAAAAGGAACTATTGCATTCAGTTTTGCTCATGCTCACTATGGCAAAAAATACATGTTCATCTCCTCAAGACTGCTTATTTTTGCTAAATAGACAGATCTGTGTAATTCAGGAACTCTTCTCTATTTTGTTTTCTCAGTGTTTTCTGAAACAATTGCAGTTATTTTTCCAAGGGTGAAACAATGCATTTTTTTCTATAATGTCATGCCTAACCTACCAGCAGACATCTTTTAATTTGCTGGGGCAATTGAAGATGTTACCATGAGCTAGAGGATACAACACCCACAGTTGATTGGTAAGAGGAGGTGTGTGAAATATTTTCCAAAACTAGCTTGCTTAGTTTAGGTAAGCTTTGCCTGAGTCTTGAGCTGAGACAGTTGGCTTTGCTTTGTGCTGGAGGATGAAGTGTTGGTGTGTGCTGTTTTGGTGGCACACTTCTGGTGTGATGGTTTCAGCAGCTGGGTGCTTACAGCAGGTAGCTGCAACAAGATTTGCTCTCAAACAGTTATTTTTTTCCCAGTCCAAATCTCTTCAACATGATTGGTGGTGGTTGTTGCACTAGGAACGAGTAGAATTTGTCTAGTTTTATGACCAAACACAAATATGGCCAGAAAATAGAGAAGCATGGCATGTTTTAATTAAGATATAAAAGAAACAAAGAAAAAACCCCAACCAAATAAAAAAGTATGTGCTGTTTTCAGTTTTGGCTGTCATCTAGAGTTATACCAATATGATACATTTTGCAATGCTCTTTTATCTTAGCTTATATTGAAAATAAAAAGAAAACCAGTTATTCTGTTGAGTGAAAGGTTGAGTGATATTTGGATTTTTATAATCCAAATACATTGTTATGAAACTGATTAACATATTGATGTACCTTAGATGTTTTGTGGGCAGGGGTCATTGGGATATGGAGGGAAAAGGAATGGCTTTCTTGAAATTGCTTGGTCTCTGAGCTCCAGTATTGGAGAAGCCTCTTGTGGGTAGAGCCTGCTAAGCTGGCCTAGGTGAGTCTAGTTTGTCTTGTGACCTGAGACTGGATGGCTGCTTACAGCAGAGGGACAGCTCTGAGGTCATTAAGTAAGGCTTCCTGTTGAAAGGCTGGCTCTTCAGAGTTGTCCAAAATGTGGATGTTGTTAAATGCTTTTTTGCTTGAAAACCTTTCAGTGGTGGGGATGTTGTGATTTGTCTGATACTTCTCTGGAGAAGCAGCACTGGGAAGTCTATGAACTCTTCAGCATGGGCAGGCTGAGATGAAGTGCACTCAAGAGGGCAGGGCATACTGCTGAACACTTTCTAAGCACAAGCTCTGCCTCCTTACTGAGGCAGGAGAGCTGCCCTAGGGTGGAGCTGAGAGGCATACACCTGCTGTGGTGAGACCTGGCCTTGTGGAGCTGGAGCTGTGGCAAGTGGGAGGTTAGAGCACAGTTGCAATAATTTCCCCTTAAACTCCTCACAAACCTCAATGAAGTCCATGAATCTCGCCTCTCCAGTATCCTAGGTTGTAATAATAAATTAAATATTTTCCCTGCTAGTTCTCCCTCTTTACACATGGGTCTCTCTTTGAAAAGAAAATATCTGAACTGATTTGGGATAATCGTTGTACTTGTTCCTATGTACCCTTCTCCTGTTCCTCAATTTCTTGGTCCAATGTCAGAGCTTGTTCTCCCTCTTCAGCATTTCATCCTTAAGAAATGTTGCTCTGGATGGCTTGGAATGTGGGCGGTGACCTTTACATGATACAGGTTTCTAGAGCCTTCCCCTGTGTGTTTCTTTGGTGGGTTTATCAAAGGACTTAAGGGTGGTGGTGGAGACTTGCTTGCACATGAAGTTTTGGTGGGTCCTTTTGATAGATTGAAGGATTCCTTAATTCGGCCATGCAGAGTCAGAGTTACTCAGCTGTGGCTTTGTGTTTGTGTAGGTTGTGGCAACTGCTGTGAATTTCAGAAGGACAGGAGCTGCAAACCCTGGGTGTGTGTTGTTGACAGTATCTACTTAAACTCTGCCCTCTTTGACCGTCATAATGTCCTTACTGCACACATTAGCTCTGTGTTCTCGCAGATGCTGGTGGATACTTTTGGAGCACGTGCTTTTCAGGATAAAGTCTACCACGTTTTCTTAAAGGTGAAACTTTACATTTAGATCTGCTGTAGCATGCAGGACCTGCCTATGCTTATAGGGAGTTAGTTTGCTGTATTGCAAAATTGCATGTGAAAGGTTATTAATGTCTTTATATAAAATATGTGATGTGTTTTATAGGACAGAATGTGTGTCCATATATATCTGCAGGAATGACAGTAGTCACAGGGAATTCAGAACTGAACAGGCTACTTCAGGACAAGCTACTTGTCTTACTAAATAACTAACAAGCCCAAAGCATCATAAGCCAATGGGGAAGAAAAGGTTTCAAGCTTTTCCTCAAGTTCCCTTTTTAGGAGGGTAAGCTGCTCAGTGTGTTCCCTGGCAAGTGTAAGTCTTTTCAGCATTGTAGCATACTTCATGCTTGAGAAGTTTCTCACTAGCTATTGCAGTAGTTGCAAAATCTAGCATTTCTTTGCTAGACCTAGACCTGACAGTAGTGGGTACATTGCTTTTGTTGACTTCTTCATTGCCTAATAAGGCTTTAGAATATACTAGAGAGTATTTTCTTTAGTGTTCAAGGCCATAATGATTAAATAATAACCAAAACTACAGCCATGGATTCAGACCTCTCTGAGGAAATATTACTCATCTCTTGTGGCAAGTGTGACCTGACACAGCTTGGCAAAGTGCTGAATCTCTGTTGAAAACAGGATGTCTTCACCTTTGCTTCACCATTGACTATGTCTTTTGCTAAGCTGTATTACTTGTGGCCCTGAGCTTGGGCCAGGAAACCTGCAGTTTGCCAGGAGTGTCTACTTGTCTTGCTGTTTGTATCTTGTCATTTTGTTTTAATCCATGCAATGAAACTCAAAGCGAGAGATGATCTGGCACAACAGAAAAGGACCCTGAAACTGTGATCCTGGAGATACCCTTGTCTAAGTTACTTTAAACGTTTGTTTCTGAGTTCTGCTGTGGCAGTTTCATCTGCTGTTGCCAGAGCTGATGAGTGTGTCTGCAGATCTGTGGCATTTCTCTGAGTGGGTGGATCACTGCAATGACAGGTAACTCTTTTTTTCTTTACTACAGAGTACAATAGTGACAGTTTTTATGGATCTTGAGGGCTAATCTTCAGCATCCTTTAAAGCATGCTAAGGCAGAGTTACTGTGGTTTTCAGTGGTTTTTTTTTTTTTTTTTAATTATTTTTTTTCCCAGGGAACTTTAGACACAATTTCTTTCTCCACATACCTAAATAGCAGACCCTATTTGATCTTTCAGCAAGAATGTGTTTGAAATAATCAATTTTTTGGGGCACTGTGTTTGGGGATTGCTTTTCTCCTAACTTGCTATTTGCTGCAACAGTTGATGGGGAGGGAGACAATGATCAAACCTGCTATTCTCCCTCCTCCTAGCCCATATGAAACCCAAGATGGGGCAGACATGACTTTCATGACAAGCCTCTGCTTTCATGGTGTGTTAGTTGTGATATCTGTGGCAGCAGGTGGATTCTGACTGTGCTGTTGGTGGTCTGGGTAAGAGCTAGACTTGGACACTGCTTGACTCCCACCTTGCTAGACTTTGTGCTGCCCTGCACTTGTTCCACTCTACCAACTATGTGATACATAGCCCTGAACAGCCACTTGGTGTTCATGAAACATGTCAAGAGTACCATGCAGGCTTTGGTAGCCCCTGAGTAATATGGTGGTAATGCTAACTATGTTTTGACATTATGTGTCTTCAGGGGAGTGATTATATGTGTGAAAGAGGTCCTACTAATAATATCTTAGGTGGGCTCTAATGCACAGGTGGCCGAACTTTACATTTTGCAATATTATAATACAGAAGTGTTTCTGTTAATAACCCTGATTATCTCCTTATTGGCTCCTTCATTAGGTTGTCCAGATGTTTAACCTAAATTTGAAAGTTTTACGTAGCTGAGTGCACTACAGCTAGGGCAGTTCTTAGACATGGCTTGCTGTAGCAAAACAACTTTGACATGC
The DNA here is from genome assembly GCF_031753505.1 of Anomalospiza imberbis. Taxonomy (NCBI): domain Eukaryota; kingdom Metazoa; phylum Chordata; class Aves; order Passeriformes; family Viduidae; genus Anomalospiza; species Anomalospiza imberbis. Next base: position 17,063,731 of record NC_089684.1, read on the forward strand.
ACAGTTACATTTAGTTTGTTTCCAGGACATCCTGTATTTTCATCTCATCATCAAGGTCAAACTGAATGGGCTTTGAAACACCTGGTATAGGGGAAGGTGTCCCTGCCCATGGCAAAGGGGTTGGAATTACATGACCTTTAAGGTCCCTTCCAACCCAAACCATTCTCTGATTCTATGATTTCAGGTTGTGTACTGTATTCCCAGCTTTATAGCCTATTGCCATGGTGAATCTGTTGTTATTTGTGCTTTGAACACTGTTAGGCTTGACTGTTTTGAAATCAAGTAATTCCTGATGTGCTACAGAAAAGTAGTGGGCTGATAGTGGAATAATTGAGGGTCCAGCATCAGCTCTGCCATTACTGACATTTGGCCTAGTGGGAGCAGTAGATAACACTGGTGTGACTCAGGAGCACAGGCAGGAGTTCTGTTTGAAGAGTAGAGGTGGGTGGTGTCCCCTGTCATGGGGTGGGTGTGTGGCTGTCTAGTGAGGGGAGCTGTATGCTGGGTTTGCTGCCTGCCTGTGTAGGAGGTATGTACAGTCATCCTGCTCAGCTTGCAGTTGTTTACACGGGCTGTGGGAACCTTTCAAAGGGGTTCTGGGAATGACTGGAAAAACAAAAGCTTGTTTAGTGGCACAAAAGAAATGTTAACGTTTTGGTCCTTCTCATTCCTATTGTTTGTTTACATTGCAGAGTGGTGGGAACAAAATTGATTGCGTAGGTTAGGCACGACCTAGCAAACATTAAAAAGGAGAAACTCATCATTAAACATTTTACCCTTCCTTCATAAAATAATTTCAAACATCACAAAGGTTGAAATGTTATATTCACTTGTCCTTTATGGGGTTGTCATTTCATATTGTATTTGACCTGCTTAGTTGCTACTGGAAGGAATGGCTCCCTACAGCTTCTCCTACCTATAACTCTTCCTGCACTACCTATTGGTTTTCTATAATTTCAGTTCTCTGAATTTAAGTGAGAAAGGAACTAAAAAGCAAATTGAGTTGTCTCAGTGTGACACAGAATGTGCATTAGAGCTGGCACAGGGGATGCACAGCTGGCAGTGAATCCTTTGGGCACTGGCTGGCCATTATATCAGCTTAAGTGTGCCCTGAAACCTCATGGCTGTGGTTTGATGATCTGCTGAAACCAGTGTGGAGTATGTGCTATAACCAAAAGGGCTGATCATGTTCCCCCTGTCCCTTCTTTGCTTTTGTGGTTGTGCTGTCCGCTTCTGAAATCCAGCTGTTTGTGAACCAACATAAGTGCTAGTCTTGCCTGACTTCTTAGCCTTTTCAGTAAGGAGAGAGTGATATTGACCCTTTTAACAGCAAGAGAAATGTAAGTAATCTGGAAGTGTTTACAATACTTTTACTGAACTACAGAAGTATTGTCATATGTATCATGCTGTAAACTATATGCATAACGTAAACCACCTTCAGCACTACTACCACTTCAGCCTTTAAAATAGAGCATGTGCTTGATCTTCAAAGGTTTTTCCCTCGAGTTCTCTTCATATCACAGTCATAAACATGCCAGTCTGGACAAACTAATCCTTTTATTCAGTAGAGCTACATTTAACACAGTGATCAAAGCTGCAATGTACAGAAATATTAGTATTCAAATCTGTAAAACACAAGGGAAACAAATTGTTCTGTGAGCAGCGGGGCTAACAAAACCTAGTGTCCTGTGGATTTGTATCCTCTGTCTGCTGCTGTATCCCATCACTGCTGTAACAGTCCTGATTACTGTCCTGTTATCTCCTGTGACCTCCCTTATCACAACATGTCAGATCCTGCAGCCTGACTATTACACCGCTCCCCCATAAAACCTACCTGCTAGCTGGGGTAGAGGCAGCATGTGCTGTGATGGTTGCAGAGCTGTGCTTGGTGGCTGCTGCCAAAGGGGGGAAAAAATTTCCATTCAAGAATTCTACAGATTGTGAAGCTGAGAATTTAACTTCTATTCTTTCTGCCTATCAGTTGCCATCTCCAGAAAAGCAGTGGGACCTCATTATAAGGTGTGTGTATCTTTCTTTTCAGAATCACTGTTCACAAAGATGTATTGTGGCACTGGAAATTTCATGTATAAAGCTTCAAGTAGTTCTGTCTCCTTTACGTTATTTGTGATGCTTTAACTAAACTTAGTTGAATATATTCTTTTTGTTATAAAAACCCAGTTAAGCTCAAGGTTCTTAGTGGTTTTTTTTCCTATACCTTTTCCTTTATACTCTTCTCGGTTACCATCAACATACCTAAACTTTCTGATGGTTTTTGGCTTCCCCTTTAAGATGCCTGTTACTAATTGTCACCTTTTTTAACTTTTAGTTTAACTACATTTCAAACCATTTTTTATGCCTGCCTAGGAGTGCTATATATTTACAAAGTGCCTGTTTAAAATGCTGTATTGAGTTTGTAATGTACCGATTATAATGTTCTCCAAAATATTTAATGCACATCCTATTTTTTTCTTTTACTGAGTATTATTCTTCTATGGACTATCAAGGGTCAATATCTTTCTTTCTGAATTTGTTGTTAAGCTCCAGGAAGTTGGTGAGTAAAATATTCACCTGGACACCGCTACCTTGTTGATTATTTTCTTTGTCTGTCATGTATTTTCCATTTTATCTAGCTTGGTTAGACTACATGAAATGCTTAAGGTTCCTTCCCTTATCTTAACCTTAATAGCTTTTCTGTGAATGAGTTTTGCTGCTTTTTGCTTTCTGGACCATTAGGGAATATGTGTTGCACATCTAGTGCAGAACTGTGGCCTTCTGCTGTTAACCCTTTTTTGCAAATTAACAAACCACTTACTGCTTTTTCTTTTGATGCTTTACTGCTGGCATCTAAACATAAATGTTTTCCCCTAACACCAATATTAATTTTACTTAATGGCCTTTTGAGACTTTGAGGGAGGTTTTTCAAAAGTCTTTCTTTCAGCAATTTCTCCCTAGTTCACTGTTGTTATAAAATTCTACTAGCCTAAAAAAGCATGGTTTCCTTTCCAGAAACCATGCTGTGTAAATTCTCTGATATTAACCTGCATATCTTTTACAATCGTTTTCTTCAAACAATTGTTTCAGCTAGCTTGCTATGCATGAATGGCTTATTTGTTTGTAACACATTAAATCAAATTTACTGGCTCTTTCAAATGTAGGTAAGTACTGTGTTTTCTCACATTCTAATACCAAGTATTTTTAGTAGGAGGTGAATGTAATTTTTTATTATTTATAAATATTTTTTTCTCTTGTTCCTGTAGAATCACTCAGTTCTGATTTCTGCTAATAAAATGAGAAAATGCAAAAGTACCATGTTTTCTCTGAGGTGTTGGTGGTTTAGGTTTGTTTGCTCTGTCCTACTTCCCCAAATTGTGTAGTGGAGTGGTGGCAGCTGAGAAACTTGTGTGCTCAAGTAGTCCTACAGTTTGAGTGCATTGTCTAGGAGATCTGGGATTCGGATGGCAGAAACATTGAGATGTGCAGTGGAAAGGGAACAAACAGGCTATAGAGGTCTTCCTAATTAGTGAACAGCCTGATGCCTGTGACATGTTCTTCCATTTTTCTGTTTGTTTGTTTGTTTTCAGGAGGGAAAACAACCTGCAAATAAACACAAAATGAGTAATTTACCTTTTCTCTGGAGAAAAATAGCAGCTGGAACTGTTCAGTAGTAGAACCATTCTGTTGCCCAGTAAGTGCTTGCACTTACTGCAAGTCTAGAAGGCAAAGCCATGAAACTGCTGTAGATGTTTTAGTGGATAATAATCAGTAGTGTTATTTCAGTAAAAATATAATTTTGTAACTAATATTTTGAATGAAGTGTCAAGCTCATTAAAACATTTGAGTGTAATATCTTCTGTCAAGATGGCAGTATTGGGAGGGGTGTCCAAAAGTTAAAATACTTCTTCTGTATTTGTATTGAAATGTTCTGTTTTAAATTGCGTTTAATAAATAGTTTTAAATATATTCTAGAAAAATTGACCCACAGGTTCACACTGACATGTGTTCTTTCTAGCCTAGTATTCTGTATCTGATCGCCATAGAAGAGAAAATCTTGTCCAGGGACCCAGAAATTCCCTAATTCTTCACATGACCCATCTCAAAGCAAATGTGTAAGTGGATTCATGTGGAACATTGAGAACAAGATCAATTTTAGATGCTTTTCATTTCATGCTTGTTCTCCAGCTACTTTCAGTTATGGAATCTCTGAGCCAGAAGTTGTTTCTGTTTATTCAGAAATTCTTGAATGATTTCTCTTCTGAGAACTTGTACAATTTCTTTTTGAGCCCTTGTAAATTTTTCAGCTCCATTGCATCCTTTCGCAACAAATCCCACAGATCTGCTGGCCACTGCCTGAGGAGTTCTCGCTTCCTTAGGTGCTGCCTGGTGTTTGTGTTGCAGGGAGCAATGAACATATACTATTCTCTGCCTTTCATGTCACTTGCCTCTGGCATATTTTCTTGACATGGGGATCTCTGTGCCTAAAGAGACCATTTTTTAGGTCCCAGTTCTTCTATATTTAAGCACTTTTTGCTGTAAGAGTTCACCTCTGTAAGACGACAGAATCCTTGTAGAATTTTTGTACATGGTTTTTCTTGTAGAAATGTAGAGGTGCTGTTTGGGTATCAGTGCTTACTGGTGTTTCATCATTAGTGTCAACCATACAAATGGCAACTGCATCTGAAGTTTAGGCTGTACTGGGGGCATGTTTGCTAAAGAATTGCTTGACCCTCTGAAAATGATGGGTACTCATGTAAGGATGAGGAATTCTCATTTGTGTCTCCAGGAAATGGCAATTCCTGTATAGTTGTTCCTGTGGTTATCTTTTAATGTGGTTAGAACATCAGCTTAGCAAGTTTCTTGCTAAGAAGAAGCAAGTTTCTTGCTAACTTCAGCTCTGAAGTTTCGCTCTACTGATGTTATGGATCATGAAAAAAATAAAGAAACACTAGGATCTATCTGAAATGATAAATAGCAAGTTTCCCATGTTAGCATTACAACTGTTACAACCAGGCAGAGCAAACAAAAATTCAGCTCTTGTAATAGAAGTTTTCTTCTTGGTCTGTGGTGTTAAGAGTGCATTGTGAACTTCAATTTTATTTCCATCCCATGTGAGTACTTTTGTGGAGAAAAGTAAATTTAATCCTTATTGGTTTTCTGTATACCTCTAAAACCTTTATTTAACTGGCTGATTTGTAGATCTATATGAATAGATTGTGTTTAGGAATAAGAATCTATAAGAGTAGATTATAGAGTCTATTTCTTAAACACTCCTATAAATGTATACATATAAAGAATGTATTATTTATAGAAATATATAGAAGGGTTCTGCAAGCTACATCTTGAGGTGTTAAGGTGTTAAAGGCATGTAACTTAGCGTGTTTGTTTAAAAAACTAGTTATTATTTAAGTTATTTAAGTAATTTATATAATCACCTTAGGCTTTTAAATTTTTTTGATTTTTTTTTTAATTTTAATGTTAAATTGATTGCTATTATGGAAGAAAAATCTAAAGATACTTGTGAAGCATTTTAACTCAGTGGTTAATTTTGTGTTGTCACTAGTGTTAGACTATCATATTAGCTCTTCTGGAACACAGGTGAAGATAAGATAAATGAAATCTAGGTCTGATCCTGCAGTCACTGGAGTATACACTTAGATTTGGCCAAAAGAATACCTGTAGAAAGCTATGCACTTGCATAATATTTGCTGCATCAGTAGCTACAAATGTAAATTTGTCAAACTTCTTAGTCGTGTACTTTTGTTGCCTCAGAAAAGAACTAATTATCAGTTTTCTATTGATAAAAAATCATTAGTCTAAGCTTCTGTTTATTTACTTCCAAGAGCAAGAAGTTAATCTCTGAAGAGTGGGACTTTTCAAGTATGCTTAAGTCATTTAGGAACATAAATTCCACTGCCTTTGTATTGTGAGAGGAGTAGAACTGAACTGAAGGAGAGGATTAATTTTGGAAGTTAAGCAAACTGAAAAGTGCAGTTGATCACAAATATCAGGCAGTGTATTGTGTTCTTGATTGATTCTTGTATGAATCTTCTCAGCTTAAATTAATATTAGACTGTAGAATTGTTGGAAGACCTGATCAGGTATAGGCAGGGAGAGTTAGCAAAGTGTGACTTCTGAACTTAAATAGGAAAATATTATGTCTAAATTACTTCTAATTGCTGTTTGAAAGTCATATGTATCCTCTCTCAAAGAGAATGTGAGAAAAGCATTGTGTAACTCTTTAGAATCAGTGTCTCTGCCATAGTTATTGTCCTGCTGTTTTCTTTGCTAGCACATGTCAGTGGTGCAATAGTAGGCAAAAGGCTCCAAAGTCCAAAAAAGCTTTAAGTGAAACCCTTAGAAGGTGGTAGAAAATTTATGATTAAATAAAATGATCTGTTCCTTTTGCTATGAATTTTAATGGTCATTTGTTTGCCTCTTGACTACTCATTGATTAACTATTTGTTTGGCAGGAACTAGGAAGTCTACAAAACTTGTTGCATTACTTGTTTCAGCTATCAGTTGTTTTTCTGTGCCTTATCAGGCTGCTTGATTGTTTAATTGAAAAGTTTCACATGCTATTGAAGTGTTATTGTTAGAATAAGCACTTAATTCCAGAAGGAGGATATAATCTCATGGCTTGAGAGTCACAGTGTAGAGGGAGGGATGCTGTCTTTGTCCTAGATAGCAGACTTGTTTATTTTATAAATAAAGATTACTTATTTCTGAATAGCAAAGGACAGAACTTCGGCTGATTGTACATATCTCTGAGTAGGGACAAATATTTTACTGTCATTCTATTACAAGAACTTCCACTGAGAATTCAAATGCTATATCCAGTGTAACAAATGGGAATCTTTTTCTGGAGAAGTTGCAGTAATAAGGATGAAACTTGCTTTTTTTGCTTGGGTTGTTGTGCATATAAAAAAATCCAGTAGTTGCAGTGTGCTTGACAAAAAGATGCAGATGAGAAATGGCAGCAAAAGAATGACTTCAGATTGCTTCTAGAAAAGGGGTGTTTCACTGTTAAATATGAGAAAGAGAACATATACTTTTCCCCCTCACATACTGTTTTGCTTTGTTTTCTGTGTTAACACGTTATGCAGCTTTGATACTTGTATATTGCTGCTAGTGAAATTGTCTTTCGTAGGTTCTAAACATAAAAGTTTAGAGGAAATACCTGCCTGGCCTTTTTTGACTAGCTGATGGTAATTAGATGGAAAATGACTTTTTTTTCCCCCCTTCCCTTTTGGTGGCCCAGTCTCTAATCACATAATAATGGAGCTACCTGTTAACAAAGCAAGTCTAGAAATTGTGAGTAAGGGAGGAGACTTCATTTTAATGCTTTCAAGGATTGTTGGTATAGTGCAGTTAAAGTGAAGGCAAAAATACTGATGTTGTTTGGAGGAAGTTTGTGGCCATTGTCCTGTTAGTGCTGGTTATTGAGAATAGTTACAATCCCTCTCCAGACAGCAGCACTAAGTGCTGGGGACTCAGATTCAGACTTTGTTTCAGTTTAATTGAAAGCAATGGACACAAGTGCTAACAGCATTTTTGATCTTTGCTCACTACAGCTCTTCTCATTTTTGTTTGTGAAATCCAAATGAATCTTTGGGTCCAAACTGAGTGTGCCCTTTGAATGATTTTGTTCTTCTTGTGCATAATTATGGTGGTCACTAGTGCAGGTTGTCAGTGTTGCATAGGAAGCTTTACATAATGCATTAATATGATGGATTTGAGCTCTTGTCAGGGGGGATCTCTTCACCAAAAACCCTAAACGTTTCTGATGATGAATAGGCAGGGAGTTTGTGTCGCATTTGCTGTGTTTTGAAAAGTCAACACGAAGGTATTTTACTATCAGTTTAAGGAAGTGAAGAAGTTAACAGATTTTAGAACTTCTGAGTTGGCGATTTTTAAGAAAGCATAGTTAAATGCATTCTATGAGGTTTCTGATGTTTCATAGACTAACAAAAGGTTGCTTTATTAGTAGCTTTAATGAACAAATCGCTTTATTGGCTTAGACATACTGGTTGCTTTGTCGGTCTAAACAGCTATGGGTTCTTGTTTCAATTCACCATTGTGCTAGAGTAGAGAAGTGATAGCCATTGACCTTCTGTTAAAGCACAATAAAAAGTTTTTTGTGAAGAAGGAAAGTGTGCAGGGAAAAGAGCAATGCAGTGCTGTGTCTTGAGTTCAGCAACGTAAAAATCAAGATACCACGTAGCTCTGTTGCTTTTCTTACTAGGTGACTCAGTGTAGTGAACCACCTGAAACAAGAAAAGGCAGGACTGACTTTCTGAAGGCTGTTTTTCATGGAACCTGTGTGTAAAGAAAGAAGGTATTTATGTCCTAACTGTAAAGAAACATATTAAGCAGGTACTCGTTCACTTCTGAATGAAAAGTGTAATAGTCTTCAAAAAAGTTCTGTTTTTACTATTGATTGTCTGATTTGTTTATTGTTTTATTAAGTGATTACCACACGTGACTTAACCATAGCCTGTGGCTGAATTAAGTGACCTTATTTTATTTCTTGAATTACTTCTAAGAATTTATTTAAATGAGCAAATAACTCTTTTTTTTTCTTCTGGCTGTATGCTTAAGACAGAATAATTTGTTAGATGCTGAAGACTTTTGTTAATAAGCAGCTCTTAAAGTTGATCTAATGAAAGATTGCTTTCAGGTGGGATGACATTTTTTTGTAGTTATCAGTGTGCTTTAAAAATTTATCATATTGCTTGTTAAAGATGAGCCTCCTCCTGTAATTAGAATAATAGTGTTACAGTAGAAGTGGGGGATTCAGATTTGCCAAATGTATTTACATTATATAACACATGAAGTTATAATCATGATTAAAAGGATTAGGACTTTCTCTCTAATGAGAGCACTGTATGAAACCAATTTATCATTCTCTGTAAATACTTTTTTATTAGGGATGGGGCAGTACAGTGCAGCATGGATGTTCTGTAGCTGGGTGGTTTCTACTTTGCAGATTTACACTTGTCATTTGGTGGGAGCAGCTGCTGGAATATACTTTGCACTTAAGTTACACTCTTGAGTTTTGTTGTAGGTATTGTGTTTATGCTTGGTGGTTATATTTGTTGAGTCTAGTTTATTGGGGAGAACTATGACAAGCAGTGAAACTGGCCATGCATAAATTTATCTAGATTTCATTTTTGAGACGGTTGTTGCTATAAGCTTGTTTCTGAGATTAGGACTGAGGTTGGGTGAGGTTGCATAAGATGTTGAGGAGAAGCTGCGACACTGACTATGTGTTCAGACTGCCTTGCTGATCCTGGTCAGAGGGGACCTGGGTTGCCATCCTGTTCTGGTTAACAGCTGTAGCTCAACAGTGCTATTTACAGGAAGTACCTTTGGACTGTCTTTAGTTTTCTTTTGAATCCTATAGCATCAAAATGCCATTAATGTAAAATTTGCATGGAGGAAACTTAGAGCAGGGAAAAAAAGCACATTTTTTCATTTCCCCTTCCTATGAGAAGGATGTGTGATTGGCACTGTATGCAGTTTCCTCTTTCCTGTCTCTTCTGGTTACTGCTTTCCCTCCTTCTCTCTGGTCTTTCAACATGTGCCCAAGGTTTGTTTTGCTCTCTAGCAGTCTTGGTGCTGTCTCCTTTTGGCTGCAGTATTTTTCCTCTACCCCTTTTCTTGTTCAGTTTTGCCCTCCCACCCTTGTTTTACATATTAATGTTGTCAAAGTAATTTTGTACCTCTTCAAAATATGTGGTTTTCCTTTGTGAGAATAAAAATTAGTTGAGTCAGCCTGATTTTTAAAGGAGCTGCCCCTGCCAGAAGTCGTGTTAGCACCCCCTTCTGACAGCTACTCAAATGTGTTCCTGAGCAATTCTGCACTGGCCGATGGGTCTGTATGTCAGTTTCCCAATGTGCAAATTTACAGGTGACTTATGTTCTCAGTATTGTTTAGAATCAGTTAAGGTATCCAAGGATTTTGGCAGTACAGCAGTTACTATAAAAGTACTGTAAGACTAGTCAGTGTGGCAGCAGTTGACTAAACACAATTCATATTTCTAAATTCTGTATGTCCAAAGTATCCTCATGAGTGATGGAATTGAAGAGGTTGTGGAGCTTCAAATAATATGTTTTTAACCCTTTGTACTACTCTGTGGAAACTTGTGTTTTAACAGCCCACTGTTGGGGAACTGGTTTTGAAGCTGTGTTGATGTTATGACTGCGCACCCATCTGTAACTGGAGTATGTGATAGCAATTGATGCCAGCTGTATGTGTAAAAGAAAACTGGCAAATCTGGTGTAGTTTTCCTTGGAAAGATAGCTTAAGTAAAGGTAAAGCAATAAAACAAATTGAAGAGTTTTAGCTGTCTAGAACTGTGCTGCAGTTAGCTTTTTCATTATAGATTTCTTCATCAATATCAGCTTCCTAAACATCCATCTCAATATGGACTGGCAGCCCACAGACTGCATATATTGAAGAAAGAAGATACGACAAACATCTGTTTGTTTTAAAACCAGCAGCCATCTGTGACATACAATTAAATGCGTACTGTGTAGCCCTTAGATACCACTGCATCTGCAGGAAGGAGAGTGCATTTGATATTCATCTTTCAAAGCATATACCTCAGGACACTATTCCTCAAGAGAAATAGTAAAATTTTTTACTATCCAGCATGAATTGGCTGTAATACAGCAAGAAAAATCCCTATAGTGTCTTAGCATTTTGGCTTGGAATCTGAAAATGATTGAACATTACCAGCTATAGTGGGAAATGGTATGTGGAAGAAATTTCAATACTTTTCCCTAATAATCCCCTACCATGATCAGAGCCAAACTTTTTTAGGTGAATTTGCATCAAATAGTACCAGGCCTTGCAAAGCAACAAATGCAAACCTTGCCAATGAATCTTCATCTTCTTATGGTAAATATTTGTTCTCCCCCTGACTAAAATAATAAAAATCTGTGGGTCCTACATATTCACACACCAGAGTGAAATATATTCAGTATAGGCCACCAGATGTTGTTATGGGAGTAAAAGGAGAGAAAGCAAATAACTGCGAAGCACTTAAGTGAACACACATCTAGAAATGAGAAAAGACATAATCACTCTAGACTTTCAGGCAAGCAAGACTGTCCTGGCCTCAAGAAATGGGTTTTGTGAAATTGCATTAATTTTCCCACTCCTTTAAATCTTCAATATATCACATGTAAATAGTAATTGTCTATTCTGCCCTTGTCAAATGACAAATACTTTTTAACTTTGGCCATTTCCCTAGAAAAATATCCATTTCACAAGTTTTTCACCCTCCTCATATTAATTAACATAGGCCAGATGAAATCAGAACTCATATTCTGAAGTTGTTCTAAAGGCTATTCTCTGTCCTTTCCAAATCTGGAGGTTTTCTGTGCCTAGTCTGTTCAGCTATATCAGTTTGAGTAATAGAACAAGCTTTATAGGTGAGAGCTTTTAACACTTTACTGGACCGATATTGTTGTCTTAGCAAACTCAATTTCACTTAATCTGAGCAAAACATTAACCTGGCCTTACAATGTTCAGTTTGCCCAGTTTAGGTTCTAGTTCAGCCTTGAATGAGACTCTGGCTCATTTGGTTTTCATAGGGCTTCTGCCTTACTAATCAGAACTTATTTTTAACTCATTTTGCTGCCTTTTTCATCTGTCTTTTGGAGGTGGAAATGCAGACAGAGCAGTGGTGTGATAGTTGGAAGGACTGAGGTTTCTATTCCTAGCTTTTGCCACTGACTTTGTCTGAAATTCTCTTATTCAGGAGTATACTATTCCAATTTATGCATCATACTCTATAAAATGAGAATACACATCTGTCATATGTTTTGAGGTCTTTGAGTAAAAGCTGTTCTGAATGTTTGATTCAGGGGATCACAGTTTCTGATGCCAGTATAATAGTACAGTTTTATTTCTTTAGGAAAAAGAAGCAGCATCAGTAGTTCACCATTCTGCATTGAAAAGGCAGCCTCTAATGTAATAATTTTAAATTAATATGTTCTTCAACATATATATAAGTAATAATTGTTTAATGGGAGCAGTGACTTAAAATGAATTGCTAGTAGGTTTACTGGTCATTAGATGCCTTAAGGAAATAAGTAGTTATATTAATAAAGTGTTTGTGGGACTGTTTTAGCAGGTGCTAAATTTCTGTGCTATTGATCTTGTTCAAAATACAGTTAATAAAACATAAATATTGTTCTCATATAATGAATGCAATATCCAAGACAGACTCACAAGTTCCAAGTGAGATGTTACTCTGCTTAATGGTACACATCTTATGTTTTCTCACTCTCATGGAAACGGCTTACTGCTATAGTTGCTGCATTAATCCATAATCCAATAAAGGGGATTTACTTGAGGGATTGAAGGCAGAGAGAAGAAAAAAAATGTCTCTATAGTGCCCTATGGGCAACAGTTAATCTAAAAATAAGGTGGGGCTCTTGAATGGCTCTGTGTTTGCCTTTCTCAGTGTTTGAGACATACACATTAAAGTTTCATGGTATTCTGTAAAAACCTTACCAAAATGCTTGATTTTTCTGAGAGGAGATTTAGGACTTTCCTCTCTTCTTTTGAATATGGGATGTGCCTTACCTGTATCTGTAAGATGGCCCATTCATGTGTTATTTAAAAATGTTGCTCAGTTCCTGTGTCTGAAATTAATTTCATAGAACAGCCAAGAAGACATTCTAATTTTTCAATGCTTGAAAATTTCTCATGCTAGAATTATCATTTAATGAACTAGTGCTTTACTCCAATTTCCAGTGTACAGTTTAGAAAATAATAATGATTTTGAACTCTTACAAGATATAAAAACCTGGGAATCATTTGGTGCTCACACATATCTTCCTGTGGGTCAAAATAATTGGAAGGAAGTTTTGAAATTCTGAACAGGATTAAGAGTGTGTGTATGAATTAGAGGGCTAAATTTTGGTTTTGCCACCTGCCATCATGTGATGCAACCAAAGCCTTGAGCTGTCTACAAAATACTCGAGCCCGTGGGCTGCAAATAGAAGCCTGCAGACATCACCAGAGTGCAACCCACAAAGCCTTGGCTGCCTGGGACTGGAAATGTGCAAAAACTGTCCGGAATGTCCAGGAGATCTTGAAGCAAGTTGAGGAGATGTGGAAAAAATGGCTCTAGCAAGTTTTTCTCAGTTGACTTCGTGTTGTAGGTAGTAGTGAGGGGCAGGGGCAGCTTGGCACATCCCTGGGTTACACACAGCAGCCAGTGTGCTGATCGGTGCCCTGGTCTCCAGCTCCTCATTCCTCTTAGCTGCCAGTGGACTAGTTCTAAAAATAGTACATGTTGCAGATGCTCCTGTTACCACTGCATGAAGGAACAGGATCTTCTGCTTTGTGTGGGTAGAATTACAGTCCCTGAAGATGAGCAAAAGCAGAGCTGCAGGAACCTGCTCTTGGTGGACACTGGTGTCTGGAGCACCTGAACCTGCTTCTGGTGCTTGTCAGCTGCTTTATGTATCTTTATGTATCGTTTCTTCAGGGTTTGCAGCTCTTTGAAAACTGTCATGCTAATTTAAACAGCAGGCAGCAGGAGGGTCTAGCATTCAATATGCCATTTGATGGGATTGGCTTTTTCTCCCTTTATTTCAAGTTTGGGAATTGATATAAAGTACATCCAGATTTTAGGAAGGAAATAATAATCAGATTGTAAGAACAGAATTCTTCTAGCAAAGACAGTCTTTTTTTTTAAACAAAATTGGTCAGTTTAAAGTCAGTTTCAATTTTTACCTTTTATGCTTTGCAGTTGAAGTGGTGCTTACTGGGGGAGAGTAATGTATCCCATTTAAGTTTTAATTTTTTTGTTTGTTCATTCTGACTGCTGCTATTTTATAAAGTTAGGCAGAATGTTTTGTTAGCAAACAAATGAGAAGTATAAAGCAAGCAGCCCTTCCTTTTCTAATAAATGCTTCCATTATTCTTTCTTAGTAGTTAGAATGTTATGTTATGGGCCAAACCTGAGTTGATAACTAAGCTAGAAATGATTAAATAAAGTCTTGACTGGGGGAAATGGATAAACTTACTGATAAAATTCTTATTTTAAAAGGTGCCTTGTGTCTTCTTCAGAGCTGCCTATTTTTAGTTTAGACTTACTGGCTTTGCTAACACTTAGAGTAACACTTTCTTTAAATTTTTTTCTTCTTTTTTTAGTTATTTTTGGTGAAATTGGAGTTTAGTGTTATACTGACAATATTTTATGTTGAACTATTGTTAGTTGTTGGTGTGGACTATGAAGAATTGAGTTTTAACCAGTTAGGATGATACATGTAATTTTCCTGTTTAAATACTAATATAATGAAAATATTTAGATGGCCAGAGAACTGAAAGATCTTGTAGGATGGCTTAACAATACTGCACATGAATCTGGATGCTGGCGCAGATTTATCCGTTAATCTGAATATCTCCATTTACTAGAGTATGATACAAAATGCTGGGTGTCTGTATGCAAGTTACCGAGAACCTGAGACATCTTTTCAGTGAGAGTAGTTTCAAGATTGTCTCAATAACTGCCTGTCTGTCCTGTATCTTGTGGCAATTCATTCCTAAAGTAGTGAAGACCTGGATCAGCTGAGTTTACATATGTGAGAAATTATGTATATATTTTTTTTCTGTTTTGGTTTGGCTTTTTGTTGTTGTTGGGGATTTTGTGGTGGTTTTTTTTTTTTTTTTTTGTTTTGTTTTGTTTTGTTTTGTTTTGTTTTTTCTCATGTGTTTATATAAATGGACCAACTGCTTCCAAGGAGTCCACCGGATTCTGGGTGTACAATAGAATGACAGGTAGGCTGCTGTAGACCAAAGTGCTTATTCTATTTGTGTCTCTCATTATTTTTTCATCTCATACTTCTGTACGAATACAGCAAAAATGTTAGTTGCCTTTGGTAGAAACTCTTATCCAATACCACGCTGAGGAATTTCTTGATTTATCTTGTTTATCTTGTTATCTTGATTTATCAGTGATGTTATAGTTGCTAGAAAGCGAAAGTCATTCTGGCAAAATTTATTCTGGCTGTTGGTACAAGGCAAATAAACAGAATATCTAATTTTCCATACCTGGTCCTAAAATTAGATCGTTCAAAGAGTTTGAAAGACCTTAGGGACTTTTAGGAGTTGCTTTGACACACACCGCTCTTTAATCTTATGAAAACTAAACCAAGCAGAAAATAAAATTGCAAACCCTCCTTAGTATCAGGGACTGATTGCTATATTTTTCAGCTGTTTCAGTAGAACACTTGGCACCTTACCTCTTTTGGCATTGCAGATTCCCATTGCTGTAAATTTAGCAGCCTTTCTGCATATATCTACATCTGTGTTGCTCTGTGAGTTTTCTTTGTAAATCCTGGTCTGAAAAGAGGCATGGAGAGTACTGCCTTAGAGCAATAACCAAGGATAAGTTTATCTAACTTTATGTTAATTTAATAGCTTGTAAGCCATTAAAGGACTGATGTACAAGGTCAGTAATAAACATTTCCCTATGCAGTAGTTTCTCTTTAGTCTGAGAGAAGATAATGTTGATTATCTGTACCACGAGAGGTGAGCTTGTATCTCTGAAACCATGATTGAAAAAATGCCTTGCTGTTTGTGTTTGCTCTTTCTTCCAATTGCAAAACAGAATTATTGTGTGAGTAGCTTGATTCATTGTGTTGGGACCATTCAGGATTATCATTAATTACTCATGGGAACTATTGCATCCTGAGAAGTTGGGTATTCCAATATTTATAAAAAACTAAAGGAAAAATGAAAATCCTTTACTAACAAGATATCCTTGGGAGTAGTTTCAGACAGATTCTGGGAGAATGAGCCCTTGATGGGACCAAAAGATCAATATTAAATAGTCCATTAATGGCCTAGTAATGTTTTGTATTTCTTGGTGTGAGGTTGTATAAAATTTCTTCTTTGTCCCTCAGATTAAAGAGGCACCTCAGGGGTGCTGTTGAGTCTTTCTTATAGAAAACTGGGAGAGCACATGAATTAACGGATAGGCTGGTTTTTTGCTTAATGTTTCCACCAAAGCCATCCTAATTGCATCCACATTGTAAGCCTACACAGGCATTCATAGATCTGTTAAATCATCTCAATCTTTCAAACAGGACAAGCTTAATTCATTGCACTACCACTTTATGATTGTCTATGTAGACAGATAAAAATGCACGAATAATTTTCATCTTTCACAGTGACCATAGATTACATTTTTGTACCTTTGTAAACTAGAATTTTTTCTCCCTGTAGCTTTGTATGTGTACTATGGCACCCATTTGGTTTCTTCATGTTACTGCTAAATTGCTGAAATAATTTGTTCCTTGTCCAGCACTTGCTGACTTTTGTTCAGTTTGTTTAGTAGAACCGAATGTATATAACCATGAAGAATAAATTCAGATTGCACTGAAAATGTCCTCTAAGTTTTGATTTGAAAGTTTAAAGGCTGCACAGATTGAACTGATGACCTAATTGGGATTTAGAATTCATATTGCTGTATATAAAATTAGAAAAGAGCCTATCAACATTCCTACTCTGTTCTCTGTTACCAGCTCTGATTGTTAGCATCTGCTTCGATCCAAAATTTCACTCATCACACAGGAGCTATACATCAGTCTCATTTCCTCCTTCACTATGAAAAGGAATAGGCAGTACCAATAACTCAAAGATTTAGCTCTGAATCCAAGGTCATCTTGACAGAAAACCTAAAGCATTTTGTTCACTTCCTCTTTGGATGTCTAACTTTACTGTTGAGAATATAATTTTGGCATACCATGAAGATTTTGCGTTATGTATGAACTGGGAGACAGAAGATCTCAGAAATATGCAGCTGAGATTCTATGCCTGTGGCAGTGTGGTAAGGATACTCTTTTGTTTTGTCCACAAAGTGTTGCACTCAAAAATGCAGGTATTGGTCAGAGTTCTTAGCAAGATTTTTAGCTTCCTTGACTCCACATAGGCAAACTTTTTATTGCCAAATTTCCTGTGTCAACTGTGATGTTATTAATAGAGGAGTACACTAGAGGGGCTCCACTTCATCCATGTTCTGGTTTATCATCCATCTACCTTAAGCTTTGCAGTAGTTACCTGTAGTATCTATTACTTTTGAATATGAAAAATAAAGCACACTTTAAATATTGCATAATAATGTTCTCTTCTGTCATAGGCCCATAGTGAAGTAAGTCAACAAGATACAATGTGCTGAACTGATGAGGGAAAAAAGCCACCTTTATCTTTTGAAGATATTTAGGAAATCAGTCTTCTGAAGGGACTCCTCTGTTTTGCCTCTTCAGCTTGGAATAGCATTATTTATATTTACAGAGAGTTGTGATTAGAACACAGTTAAAATGAGTTTATTTTCTGTTTCCGGAAGCTACAATGGCTGTGAAGTCTGCAGCATTTCCTCCTTTATCTCCACTAGAGAGCACTACCAGCTGTGCTGCTGAGGCCTCTCCTCATTATTTAGTGAAATGCTGTTTGGGATGTGACAGTCTGTCCTGGATAAAATGTCACTAGAAAATGTATTAACTTCCTGTTATCTTCTCACATGTGCTCATTAAGAGAAAATAGGGGCAGAAGGGACTTTGGACTTCTTCAAGACAAAAATCTAGACAGCATCTCTCAGACCCATAGAATCATTGAGGTTGGAAAAGATCTCCAAGATCAAGTCCAACCATTAATCCAGCACTGCCTTATTCAGCACTAAACCTTGTCCCCAAATGTCACATCCATGCACATTTTGAACATTTCCACAGATGGCGATTCCACCACTTCCCTGAGTAGCTTATTCCAATGCCTGACCACCCTTTCAGGGAAGACATTTATCCTAATACCCAATCTAAACCTCCCCTGTTGCAACTTGAGGCCAGTTTCTTTTCATCTATTGCTTGTTACTTGGCAGAAGAGACTGACCCCACTTTACAGGTACCTGAAAGGAGGTTGTAGCAGAAAACAATGAGTTCCCTACTGAGCCTCCTTTCCTCCTGGTTAAATAAGCCTAGCTCCCTCAGCCACTTCTCAGAGGACTTGTGTTCCAGGCTCTTCCCTGGCTCCATTGCCCTTCTCTGGACCTGCTCCAGCCCCTCAATGTCCTTCTTGTAGTGAGGGGCCCAAAACTGAACACAGGACTCAAGGTGGGCCCTCACCTGTGCTGAATAGAGGGGGACAATCACTGCCCTGGTCCTGCTGGCCACACTATTGCTGATCCAGGCCAGGATGGCATTGGCCTTCTTGGCCACCTGAGCACACACTGGCTCGTGTTCAGCTGCTGTTGACCAGCACCTCCAGTTCCTTTTCTGCTAGGCAGCTCTTCAGCCACTCTCTTACCTGAGCCTGTAGTGCTGCTTGAGACTGTTGTGACCCAAAGGAATGTTTTGATCTTTTTTTAAGCTGCCACTGAAGGAAAGTCCATGTTTTTCATAGCCAGTTTCTTCTGTCACTTTGCGATCTACAGACTTGCCCTACCTTTTTGCCCCCTTTTTCTCAGTGTCACCTTTCTTTAAACTCTGTTCCGTTTTTAGCTCTCTACTTGCTGTAGACAGGACAAATAGTAATTAGTTTTTTTCCTCCATACACACATGCTTTTTGCTTTTGAAAGAGTGGTGTTTTCCTTTCCTCACTCTTGTCATCGAAGCCAGAGTGGTTCTGTAGCATTGCCAATGGTGATGGATGTGAGCACCCAGTGAGACAGCTGCATCCAAAGCCATTACCAGTGGCAGTTCATGGCTCTGCTGGGTGATACAATGCTCTGAGGGTAACTTGCATCTTGCCAAAGAGGGACCAGGATGCCAGGAGGGCCATGCATGGCTGAGGTGTCTCTTTATCCATACTGTAGGGATTGGGTACCAGGGTTGAGGAGATGAAAGCAGCAGGGGGCAGGTGTCTGTGTCCTCAGGGTGTGCTGTGAAAAGAGTCTTGCTGAACCTTGCCAGTTTTCCTATGCTGTGCTAGATGCAGTCACACATACACACACACACACAAAACCAAACCAAACCAAAAAAAAAAAAAAAAAAAAAAAAAGGAAGGAAAATACTCACTGCTTCTAACTAAAGTCCATTTTTTCAGTCTTCTTTTGTAAGCTGCCATTCCAAGGGTCTGGCCATTGTTGTTCCCTATATTCATAGATAATGTGTAGAATGCTGAAGTGTTTCTGTTGGCTGATTTGTGAAGGTGTGGTCAAAGGGAGAAACATTGATAGGATTTAATTTTTTTTTTTTTTTTTTTTTTTTTTTTTTAGTTTGCAGTGCTTCATCTATTGTTGAAAGCAGCATTATGGAGAAACTGATTTTTACACTTGTGGATTCAGTACCTTTTTGTGCTTGGATTACTTGCTTCTTTACACTTGTTCAGACAGTGTAGCTTCAGACAAAACTGAACTAACCTAGAGAAGATCACAAATGATGGACTATTTTAATGTGCAGAAGTCTGGCCTCTGTTTCATAGAGCACAGAATTACTTCTGTGTGCTTGTTCAGTCGGCTTGGTGTATTGCAGCAGGCAGCCTCTGGTTTGCTGACAGAACCTGGTTTGCAGGAATGGTAACTCCTGGCAGGTTCTCAGTCCTGAGTGGAGGGCAGGGATTTAAAATCGTGTATGGCTACAGCTCCTCCCAGTGGCAGGTCCTGCTCTGCTTCTGCTTGCTGCTACGGCAGTCCTGAGAAACACCACCCCAGAGCATTTTTGCAGAGGTGGGAAGGGTCTTTTTGTGTCTGGTAGAAGCTATAATAAGGAACGGGCTGAGTATTTATAGCAGCCTGCTGGACAGAAAAACTGCCAGAAACATAAATGTGGTCCCCCGTGCAGCATGGCTTATGCTGCCTCGATAGAGGTTTTAGAAACGGTGTGTCTGCACAAAGGACAGAACTGCTGCTGTTGTTTTATACATGAAATCACCTTCATTTTTCCTGCAGAAAACATGAGATTCATATTCTATGCACATAGTTAACTCTCATCATCTGGCATCATGATTGCTGCAGTGTCCTTTTAACAGGCCTTTACAAATGCAGTTTTGCTCTTGCTGTATCAGTCTCGGACTATTGCTGCATGCTGAATTATATTCTTGTACAACAAGCCATTTCAAAAGTGTTTGGGCAATGCTTCCAGGAGGCAGTGGAGGAGATAGCATGACTGTTGGCACAAACTGTGTTTGGCTCTGTGCCTGTCCATATTGAAATATTTTCTGTGCTGTTTTTGTATATATAAAACATGTGTGTTCACACAATGTGAATACATAACACTTTATTGTTTAAAACTGGGAAGGATTTTTGAAAATCACTAGATTCCTTTCTATTTCTAATTGCACATGCATTTACATTTATTGAATTCTGTTTCAGTTCTTCTTACAGCATTCCCTTTCTCTTGCATCCTTAATTGGTAAGCTTTTATATACATCAATGGACTAGCACTGCAAAGTGCAGACTTTCCACCAGGTCCTTGGAGGTTTTCGAGCCTTGACTGGCCAAAATCCTGTACAACTTGACCTGAATTCTGTATTGAACTATCATTTAAATAGAAGGTTGGATTAGAGACCTCTTGAGAATCCCTTAAGTCTAAACTAGTCTATTTTTTTTTTTCTTTTTTCTGAGGAGGTTGAATATCTGGCTCTCTAGTCAGTAGTAGGGGCCAGAGCTTCAGTGATGATGGACTAATGTAAGGGAGAGTCAAAGAGCAGCAAATCAACTGCTATTGACACCTATCAGTGTAACTGAGCACCAAACAAATATATCAGAAATACCCTGTGTTTCCCTGTCTCTCTGCTTTGGGTGGAGTGCTGGGATGTGCTTCAGTTTGCTTGCACAGCTGCAGAAGGAAAAGGCTTCTGGCCATGGGTTGTTCCTAGTGGCCTCATCTCTGTGTCTTCACATCCATTACATCCAAAAAATACTGCTTATACTTTTTTACTTTACTTTTTTCTTATGGCTTTTCCCTCTTTTGGCAATCAACTGTAAATCATTAGAACATTGAATACAGTTCATTTGGTAAGATTTTTAAAAGGTCTGTCAATCTTCTGTTGTAAAAGCAAGTGGTGACTTTTTTATAAGAAAGTTGAGATTGAAATTTTTGCTGATTAGATGGTATTGACTGTTGTCATTAGAAAGGCTCAACTTTGATTATTAGGAGATGGAACAGAAGAACACTGAGGAGACAGTAGGCTGTCTAAAAAATATTACTAAGTATTCCTGCAACACTTTTCCTTTTACATGCAAATTAAAACATTTTTCTGTAAGGTGGTATGTATATGTTAATGTATAGCTCTACAGTGTGGTACAGTTGACACGCCACCACCTCACCCCTCCCCCCCATCCTCCTTTCAGTTTCATAGAGTCATAAGGCAATTTTTTTCATGGTGCATAAGACAATTTAGATTAGAAGGGACTTTGGAGGTCAGCTAGTCCAGACCCCCACTCAAAGCAGGACCAGCTTAGATAAAGTTGCTCAGTGCTGCTATCTAGGATAAGTTTTTAAATGCCTCCAAGGCCAGGTATTCCACAGATTCTCTAGAAAGCCTGCTTCAATATTTGGCTATAGTGTTAAGACTTTTTTTCAGCACACATAGTCAAAATTTCTGTTCTTGGAACTTGCATTTGTAGCCTTCGTGCTGTCACTATCTGTCTCTGAGAAGAGTCTGCCAGAGAGGCTCTCTGCAGGGTAGATTGTCAGTTATGCAGAGTAAAAATATCTTTGTTACTTTTCTATCACAGTAAAAGGCCCATAACACCTGAAGGTACTTGAAAATATTTCTAGTCTATTCGTTTTATGACTTGAAAATTAATACGTTGGACCTAGAAGCTTATAAATTTGAGCACTGATACAGTATAAGCAGCTCTGTCTGGTATAAATTAGTGTAGGAAGATGCTTGTCTTCACAGGAGTTGTAGCTTTCAGAAGGAAATGTATTTGGCATTTTTGATATCTGGAGAGAAGTTTGTCTTCAGTGGAGCCAAGGGTGGAGTAGGGTACAATTATGGGTAAATACTCTTTGTTCTCTCTACTGTTAAAACTAGTCTTTTATATTTTGGAATCTATGCAAGCTCTTATTTGATCTATGCTACCTAATATGAAGCAGGTTGAGCTCCAAAACTTTGAATTTTGGTCCCACAGGAGATCTAAGCTGTGGAAGGGAGTACAGACACCTCCCATCCTTTCCTTCAATGCCAGCCAGCAGTGCCTAGACTGGCAAAGCTCTTAGCTGCCTTCCTGGAAGACACTGGAGTCATTAGCCCTTGGAAGTTAATGAATGAGCTTTTTAAAGGGAGCTGCTCTTGATGGGTTTGGCCAAGGGTCACACTCACTTTGGGAATACCATCCCCTTCTGGCAGCCTCCATGCTTTCATGTGTCCATCAAGACTGACCCTTGTTTGGACCTTTTGTGTGCTTATGTTATTTGGTTTGTGAATTGTGTTCATTGTTAACTTTGTCAACAATAATACTTTGCAGTAAAAGGAAGGTAACTTAAAACAATGCTTTAATTATTTCCAAAAGAGTTTTCATAAAAATCAATTTTTGATGATTTTACATGTTTAAGTAAAAAGGTGCAAAGGTGAAGTTGCCCAGCAAGTTGCCAGTTGTCTCTGGTTTAACTTGACAAGTAGTTTTCTTCTACAAACCTAATAACTTAATTCCCTAATATTTTCTTCACTCAGTATTCTCAGTAAAAAAGTAATGTTTTTTGTTTTTGTTTTTTTTTTTTTTTTTTTTAAATAGAATCTTCTGGGATAGTCCTTTTGTTGATGATTAAGTAGTTGTAGTAAGTGCTGATTAATCAATGTTGTGGTTGGGTTTTTGTTAATTTTTTTTTTTTATATCCCCTTTGGAACTCCATTTAAAAATATTTTAATCTTTTTGTGTAATGTTTTCAATCGTTCAAATCTTGAGCTAGATGCATTTTGAATAATTAAATTAAATTGTACTTTCACTAAACTATTATGCACAGAAAGATCTGAGTGTTTTTTGCAAATTAATTAGATACCAATGGCAAATTGAATTTAGAATTCTGTTCTTTACCACTTCAAACAATACAAATTAGTAACTTCATGTACTTTTTTCCTTTTTACTTTGGGAATGTACAAGTACATTTCCAGGAGGGTTCTTCATACATATTACTCCACTTTGTTCCAGAGCTGAACATCATGCAAAATATTCTTCAGCTGTCAAAGTCTTTTTGCAAGAGAACACTGCAGCTAGTGGTTTAAAATTATAGCCAGCCCTTTGTTTTTAATACTTGTGAAGAACGTGCTGCTGCTTGTGGTCTTTTTCCTTAAATGGCCTCTGGGAGGGTGACTTGCCTCCAGTGAGATAAAGCTGAAGAGCATCTGTGTTGCCCTGACACAAAACAGCCTGGCTGTTTTGATGGTGGCCACTGCTGTCTGCTTGCAGGGATGGCAAAAGAAGAACTTTTCCAGGATAGCTCAAAGACTAAGCTCATCCTGGGACTGCCTCCTGGAATGGTCTTAATTGAGTGAGAGAGCTAATGATACAATAGAACACCTCTGTCTGTGTTGTGGACTGAGCTGCTTATGAAGTAGTTCCTCAACTGCTGCAACTTACAGCCAGGCATTTTCAAGGTAAACAAGTGCCAATTTAGTTTGGGTCAGAAAGTCACTTTTATAATTCAGTTTCAGTTGCACTAAATATATGAATATATAATAACATACTTAAAGTTGTCTCTTAAACTGAAGTTGTGAAGTATATGCTGATTTGCCTGCTACTGGAGGATGATGAAATATTTAGCTGAATATAAACTTCAATAGAAAATGATTCTTATGGGAAAAATTTAAGGGAAATGCTTCCTTAAATTTGTGTGAACTTTTGAACTGTAGGAAATGCTAAAATAAAAATAAAAACTTCCAGTTAAAAACTGTGAGCAGGATGGTTTGACATAGTTATGGGCCTCATTTATACCTAGAGGTGATTATACAATGTTTTCTGCTCCTCAGTGTCCCAGTATTTTGGCTAATGGGTTCAATATGTGACTCATTTACATTGCACACAAATTGCAAACTTTGCATTAAAAGTTTGAGTAGAAAGAACTAAGGCTAGGAATATAAACTTAGTGGGGAAGCTGAAAGAATATACCTTTCAGATTCCATGGAAAGTGCCTAAAAAAATTCAGCTTATCTGACATGCTTCAAAGATTCTGCTACTTAGCTAGAGAGACTAATGTTCAGTGTCTTTCATTGCAGAATGCTGAATGGTTTGTGTTGGAAGGGGCCTTAAAATTATCTAGTTTTGACTTCCCCTGCTATGGGCAGGAAACCTTCCACTAGACCAAGTTGCTCAGAGCCTCATCCACCCTCACCTTCACCACTTCCAGGGATGGGGCATCTGCAGGTTCTCTAAGTAGCCTGTGCCATTACCTCACAACACTTAAAGTAAAGAGTTTTTCCTAATATCTAATCTTAATGCATTCCTTTTCAGTTTAGAACCAGTGTTCCTTGTCTTATCTCTACATGCCCTCATAAAAAATCCCTGTCCAGCTTTCTTGTAGGCCCCCTTTAGGTGCTGGAAGGATGCAATAAGGCCTCCTCAGAGCCCTCCTTTTTTCCAGGCTGAGCAACCTCAGCTCTCTCAGCCTGTCCTGACAGGAGAGGTGCTTCACCCCTCTGATCATCTTTCTAGATCTCTGCTGACCCTGTTCTAATAGGGTCACAATTCTGCAGAATCCCCTCCCTTGCCCTGCAGTCCACGCTGCTTCTGATGCAGCCTTAGAATACAGTTTTCTGGGTTGCCAAGTGCACATTGATGAGTCATGTTGAGCTTCTCCTCAACTAACATCCCCAAGTCTTTCTAATCAGGGCTGCTCTCAATCTGTTCTCTGCCCAGCCTGTATTGGTGCTTGGGGTTGCCTTCACCCAGGTGCAGGACCTTGCACTTGGCGTTGTTGAACTTCATGAGGTTCAGGTGGCCCCACTTCTCAAGCCTGCCCAGATTCCTCTGGAGTGGCAAAGTGTTGATCACACCACACAGGTTGGTGTTGTCAGTGAACTTGGTGAGGGAGCATTCAGTACCACTGTCCAGATCACCAACAAAGCTGTCGAACAGTGCTGGTCCCAATTTCAGCCCCTTATCACTGGTCTACACTTAGATGTTGAGCTGTTGACCACAACTTTTTGAGTGTGACCATCCAGACAATTCCTTGCCCACTGAGCAGTCCACCTCTCAAATCAATTTTTATCCAGTTTTGAGACAAGGATGTTATGCTTTGCACCTGTCCCTGCCCTCCCTTTAATCCTGACCCACATCTTGATCAACTCCTCATCCATCCACAGGCAGACGTCCATGCGCTTCAGCTGGCCACTAACATAGAGGGCAGCACCCCTCCTTGTCTACTCCGCCTGTCCTTCCTTAAGAGCCTGTATCCTTCCATTCCAGCACTCCAGTCGTGGGAGCTATCCCACCACATCTACATGGTGCCAATAAGATCACAGTGACCTCTTTTTTGTATTCCCCACGCTGCCTGCGTTTGACTAGAGGCATTTCAGTTGGGCCCACCATGAAGCCAACTGAATGGCTGAAGTGGCTGGAATTGCCTTGTGGTGCCCTTCAGGTGCTCTCTGACTGACTTGTGATCCCGCTTCAGGCTCTGGACTTCTTTTGCTAGCACTGACATCAAAATGGTATGAGTGGGATAAATTGAAGTTCCTCGCCCCCAGCACTGTTGGTTTAAAGCCCTCTTCCCTGGCTTGGTGAGGCTATGACTGGAGACACGCTTCCCCTTCTCTGACAGATGGACCACATCAGCCCTTGGTAGAACCAGGTTTCTCAAAGCAAGTCCCATGGTCCAGGTAGCTGAGCCCCTGGCGGTGGTACCGGTCCAGGAACTATTTTGTGATTTTCCAGATTCAACTGGCTCTTTCAAAACCATTTGACTGGGAGGATTGATTATAAAAATCTACCTGTGCTCCAGAGTTCCTGTCACTCTCAGGGCTCTATAATCCTTCATACTCCTCACATGCTCCTGGTTGTATCACTGGTGTTCATGTGAAACAACATCAGCAGATAATAGCATTTATGTGTTTTGACAAAGTCATGCCTAGCTAATGAATCAGAAGTTTAATATTTTTGTAAAACTGAAACACTGAAGATAGATTGATTGGAAGGCTCCAAGACACACCAGTTAAAAACTCCAAGAAAACATGTGAGAGAAGGTTTCCTGGTGTCTTGTTGATTTCTGTTTTAGTCACTGAGAAATGCAATATTTGTGCCCAGATTGTAACTAATTTTTCTCATGCCAGTTTGAAAGCTTAATGCCTAAGAGTTTTGGAATTACTTGAAATTTTTCTGTTGTGGAATGCATGAGACACAGGTTGTACTAGCTATCCTGAAGAGTGAATGCAGCAAATCATAACAATATTGCAGCTGTGATGGGATAGAAGAGTGAGAGTAAAACCAGGCTTGTTGTACAGTGAAGGGCAGGAGAGGAAAGAAGAGTAATATCCTTTATTAGACCAGCTAACAGAAAGGGAGGGAGTGGAATTTTCTAGTGTATGAATTCTTAGGTATAAATGGAAAATGGTAAATTGGTTACACTGATTAATTAACTAAAGCATTTAGTTTACTTGAAGTTGATTTAGTTAAGTTATGGCAGAGAAAAGAAACAGTATGAGCAAACTGTGACTTCACCTTGACTGTGTCCTTTAGCACTCTATTTACATTGCAGCAACAAATGAAATGGAATGAGTTTTGGTTTGAATGGAGACCATGCAAATGAATGACAATTGACTCTTTTTATGTCCCTAAAGGTCTTGGTGTCATTGTCACCTTCTCACCCACTGCCAACTAACTAAAAGAGGTAAAAAGCGAGTCCCCAAACAATGAAGAATAAACCAAGCAATAAAATATCAGCTGGTCTAACAAGATCCAGTGCTATCCTGTAGGTTTTATGTTCTTCAGCATCACATTTAAGAAACTGAACTGGGAATGGGTTGCCTGGGATGCATTGTACGAAGTATATCCCAGCACTGTGTCTTGATCTTGCTCTAGGGAGAAAGTAGTTCCTGAAGTTTGAAAACCAATTAGTCACATATTCTAAAGATGACTTGTAAATTTGATATTCTGGGACCAAAGATTTTCAGAACTGTAGAGAAATTCAATACTTTGGCTTAATTATAAGAATACAAACTGTTAAAACGCATGTAATCAGATGTGGATTTTGCAAGGGTGCTTATTCTCAGTTCTCTTCTTCCCCTGATGGTGGGTCCAGTTACTGCTCTAATGCAATGGCAACTGTGGACAATTAAATGCCTGGAGTGCTTTCAATAGCACATCAGATCACATCCAGCTCAAGCATCCTCTGAGCCGAGTTTGGAATGTTTATTGCTGTGGCTTCACAGTTTTTGAATGTTCTTCTCCCTGACAAGCTGTCTTCAGCACGTCAAACCCCTTAACAACTATTTCTCCTATTCTTTGGTCACAGGAAAAGGAAGAAAAGCTACAGCTAGTGTTAGCTGTCTTTTTCTTGTCCTGCCTTCAAGAAGAATCGTATCCTTCCTTTCCTATCAGCTCTTTTATATTATATTAAGTAAATAACTTAGTCTTTAATTTCCTTACTTTACCCAAGTGCCCTAAACATAATAAGCATTAGTCCAGGTTTTTTGACAAGGAAGTGAGGAACAGAGCAACAAGTGATTTCATCAATGTGGTATATGACATCCATGGATTTGGTTGTGTTTGATTTCCTGTGGTAAACCTGCTGTCCCAAACAGCAATGTCCCCAACCTCCTCCCCGGCTGTATTCTACCCTCCATGTCACCATCCCCTCTGTGTTGTGTGATGAAGTCATGTGCAGCACAGCACGCTGATCTAGATTGGCCATTTTATGAATTGTGGCCTTCTTTTTTCCTTGTGTTTTTTATCCAAATGCAACTTTTCTTATTTTTCTCTGTCTGACTAAATGAACAATCATACCTCTGTATTCCCCTCTGTATGGAAGGGCAAGAGCGAAGAGTTTGAAACAAGGAATCAATGACTCTGTAACCTGGCATAAGCAACAAAGCTTCTAAGGTTAAAACTAGTGTTAGGCTACAGTTTTTAATCACTTTAAAGTAGGCAGCGATTGTGAAATAAATTCTGCTGATCAGCTTCTGACTTTTGACTTCTAGAAGTTTTGGAGCATCTGTGCAGTGATCTAGATTTCAGAACTGTTGCAGGATAAAATTAATTATCTCAATAGCATCTAAAACGCTTGTGCAATCTACACAGATTCTTGTTCCAGCACAAGGCCAAGGGTGACATGGGGATGGAAACACTTGAGAGGGGAATGAAGTATGTTTTTGAAGCTAGTGTAAGTGGTTCTGCTGCCACTGCCTGTCAGCCTGCAGCAACCTCCGGAGAACGTCCCTGCCATGAGCTCTGACTCTGGGCTGCTCTAGTTCAGTAAAATTCAAGATGTGACTGTAGTGGAAGTTAATGCCCCTGTGCTGGTGTGTGTTTAGCTCCAGTCATTAGGGATGGAGATTTCTTCAGTTTTGTGTTCTGGCACACATAAGGCTTGTACTGAAGCATCTGTCCTGCTCTTGTAGCTTGTGTTGTCTAGGTTATGCTCATGCATGATAATACCTTAATTTTTCCGTGTAGAAAATAGATGGCATGGCATACAGAGGTAGGGAGGAGCTAATTGTCCTTTTTCTTGGGTTCTGTGAATAAATTGATACATGCATTTGATAGTTTAGGAGAGATTAACTATTTCCTCAGACCTTTTTGAATCACTCTCTGCTTTTGGCATAGATGAAAGCAGTAGAAGGTATATTAAGAGATTCAGTATGTATGTAACAGTCATAAATACAGAATGACCTTGTAGGTTGTTCCTTGCTACTCAACCTCAGTTTAAGAGGGGGTATACTATGTATTTTTGTGAAAAAATTCTGCACTGCATCTAAATATATGCAGATTTGTTTGTTAGGAGGAGGCTGATGAAAGAGTGTAATTTCTGTTTATCTTGATTTGATTGTACTTTGTGTTTTTATCTATTTCATTTTTAGAGATGAAGTTAATTTAGTTCATTTTGTTAAAATGTGGAGTATTATCCAGGAAATACAGTTTGCAAAAAGCCCACTTTCTCTGACTGATGGCTTTGAATTACCTTAACTTTCTTTTTAGCTGGAAGACACAGTTCCCTTTCTAGGATTACCAGATTTATGATCTCATATGAAAAAAGTGAACAGGCAAAGTGCTTTTTTCCCTCTTGCATCAACATCTGTTAATGTTTTCTGTTGTTACATGTGGCCCCCTTCTGCTACTGAGAAAGCTGACAAGGGCATAGAACATAATTGTGTTGTGATGAACTTGAATCATAAAGTAAAAGTAGTTTTTTAAACCTTTAACCAGTATCTTAACCTACTAGTGATATACTAGCATTTTCCCATGTGATTCAGTCATACAGGTTGTATTAAGTGTAGCTATGGGTAAAGCTGTGCAGAAAGATCTGGACCATGACTTCCAAAGGGTCAATGAAAATGCACTTGGCAGTGAATAGCCTCTTCAGAGTATTGCAAAAGGCGGTATTTATAGTAAATATTTTGCCTAAATGTAAGCCTGCAGGTGGGGCTAGAATTGAGAAATGAGGGAAAATATTTGTTATTTGATAATGGTTATGTTAATGTTCTTAGCTTTTATTTGAAGTAGCCAGTCTTCTCTGAGTTTTTTATGTCTCAAGCACAATAAAGGCCAATCCACTAGTTTCATGCAGCCTGAAGAGGATAGAGGATTAGAATAGCTTCGTTGTTATGTTTCTTGATTTAACGTGAGATATAGTGGAAATGCTGATCTTTGTAAGCCTCCTGTCCTTCTCTCTTGAACTTTGAAATTGACTTGGAATGTTTCCTATTTGAAGTATTCCTACTGGTTAATCAAAACTGAAGGTCTGCTATATTTCACACCCTGACATGGATAATTTACATCTCTCTTGCTTTTGGTGTGTTATTTTTTGCTTGTTTTGGCATTTTCAAAAAATGTTGCTGAAAAACTGACTTTCATAAATCTAACCTCTATCTGCAGCTCTGTGAAGACCTAGATTATGAATGAGAGTAAGTTGCATTTTTAAAGAATCTGTTCATTCTGAATATTGCTTGAAATTACAGTGAACAAAAAGAATTGCAGGTCTTGCTTTATTGTGTGATTTGACATGATAATTTCTGCATCAAATGGTTGACTGTTTTGCCACAGATCGCTTCTCGTGTTTTGCCTGTTCTTCCTAGAAATACACCTTGCTGGATGATGTGGTATTTTTTCCAGTAACAGGGAAGGAGTGTGGTCACACCTTTCTTGTCACTTAGCATGACCCACCTGTGAAAAGGCAATGGAGTCAATCTGGTGATAGTCTGTACACATCAGGCTTTTGTGACACATAAGAGAGGTCCCTGTTGCTTCTCATCCCTCCCCATTTGCCCCAGGGAAACAAGGGCACCAGGGGTCAGATGCAAAGTCTGGGCACTGTTACTTCTGGCAATGCTACATGAAGGGTTTGAAAACCACCATTTAAGATTCATATTTCAGCCTCACCAGGCCAGCAGCATTCTCTTCCAAGGGTGTAGCAGGAGTTGCCTGGTTGTTATTCTGTGCTGTTTGAGGAAAACTTAGCGTCCTGACAAATGTGACAGTGTCTGCATTGAGAAGCTGGTTGTCCTCATCCTTGTTTCCATCAGTAGTAATGGAAGTGGGTGGCTCTGAAATTTGCGCTCAGATGCCAAGCTAATTGTTTCCTCTTGATATTTATTGCAGGCTAAGGTGTTGTAGCAACATCCCTCTTTCTCTAAGATGTCGGTTTTCTTTTACAGTATTGTGGGATTTTGTTTTACTGTTGTTGCTTGAAAAGGGGTAACTCTCATAAGTAAGTCAACTTAAAAAAGAAGTATCAAGCATAAATTGATAGTGTTTCCTTCTTAAATAAGCAGCTAGCCTGAAACAAGAGCTCTGAAGGAAAGAAACATTCAGTGCTTGCCCTAAGGGTTACCTCTGAGGAAAACAGTTACTATTTCAACACTGGGTTGTACTCTGGAAATCAGATAAATGCTTATCCCAAATTCTTTCCTAAAACTCTAAAGGAGGAAAATCACCATCACCTAAAAACAGGCACATGGGGATATGTTCAATGACTTTTAATACTTATGATCTAATATTTTCAGTATACTGAATATGTGGAGGTAGTATAGGGTGGTATGAATTTATTCTTTACTTGAAGCATTGCTGAGTTTTTGTATTCAATTAGTTTATAATCTCCAGCTTTTTTCCAGTGCTGTGTAGAAAACTGTCTTTTACACATAGATTTTATGGAGGCAGCAAGAAGAGAAGGGAGAGACTACTCAGTAAAGCTGGAAGTCCATTCCTGTAGGAGAGGAACAGCTCCTGTGCAGATGTTGCTGTATTTAGTTGTAAGAGCTCCATACATAATTGGGTGTGAGGGGTTGCTGCTGCCTGTGTTCATGACTCAAGTGTAGGCTTCCTATGTAATGCCAGGAACCACATGTCTATCAACAGCACCACTCAAGCTAAGTGATTTTAGCTCCCAAGCCAAATGATGAGTTTTGTTGTTCTTAAGCCCACTAGAAAAGACATTCAGAAATCTGCCACTGGATCATCTCCTCCTCTCCCAGGAGTCATCCTCACAAGCCCCACACTGATTGCTCTCATTAGACTGAACTCACTGTGTGAGCTAAACCTTTTATTGTCTCACATAGCTGGAAGGTGGTAGAAAGGACTTTCTCATATTTTAGCAGGTGCTGGGAATTGTTAAAGGGCTGTGATTTTTTTACTTAGATAGACCAGATGAAAAGGTAAATATAATTCATCTGGAAAGCAAATTTAGGGAAGTTAGCAAGAGAGGTAAGACCAGGGGCCACAGGAATTAGTCACAGTCAAAAAAATGTTGGTGATGTTGTGGGTTTTGTTTTGGTTTGGGGTTTTTCTCTTGCTTGCTTCCTTGCTTGCCTGCAATAAACGCAACTGAACACATGGAGTGAGAAAAACTTTGTTAGAAAACTTGTTATCAACAAAAGAGGTCAGGTGTGAGATGGGGCCTTAGAAAGTGCAGCCACTGTTTGTCCGGCATAAGCTTGTACAAATTGCAGTTTTGGAACAAAGAGTTGTCTTTTTCAATGCTTCTTTTTTTTTTTTTTTTTTTTCTCTTTTTCTTTTGGTGATTCCTCTTGTGCAAGATGGGAAAGAATGAGCCTGAGTTTGATTACCCATTCATCTCTCCCCAAAAAGAAGGAAGGGGCCTTGAGAAAAGCTGATGAAGCTGAAAACCACCACTTCTGTCATGTTGTGTCTTGGGTGGAATTGGACATGCCTTCTTACATCTTTCCTGTAACTGCTTTGAAATCTGTCTGTAGAAGGGGCAGTGTACTAGTCTATTTTTGATGGTGGTTTTAAAATTTGTTTTATTTTATTATCTCTGACATGAGAACTCAAATACCCAAAGACCATTTTCAGATCTTTAAGTTGCAATCTTGAGTGCTCAGCACATGATGTAATTTTTAAAGCAATTTTCTGCTTCTCCCAATGTAGGATTTCAAAGTTTTCGTTGCCAGGAGCAAACCTTAGATTATAAGCTATTTTATCTTTTGCCTATATACATATTGTACTGGTATATGAAAGGAGTCTTAATTCTTTTATATGTACCAATAATGCAGCTTTTGGATTATGAAGAAAAATACAGCTTAGGTTAAGTTCATAGAGCTACAAGTTCTTCTATTATCTTAATTAGATTTGTTTAACTTCATTCAGATTGCTGTCATCTCCCTTTCAAGAAGCCTACATTCTGATCTTGTGGTAATTTTTTGCTGCGCACAAACAAATATATTCTGACTGTATTAAAAGCTAGGTATGTATTGAAAGCAGCTTTAAAAAAATTAAGAAACAATTTGAGCATAACTTTGAGAAGATCCATTCATTTGAAGGAAGCATAAAGCCAACCCTTTCCTTGGCCAGGTATTGCAAAGGGAGTTGCTGTGCATGTTGGATTGATTTTCCAAGGCAATGGAACTTTAAGCAGACAGATCAGGAGAGCTGGCCTTGTTGTGTGGCAAGCTCCAGGTATCTTTTGGAGAGTTGCCTTAAAACTCTTTTGGCTGTTGTGAAAAGTATCTTCCATCCTACTAAACCCACTGAAGGTTTAGGTTCTCTTGCATTCTCTTGCTTTTGCCTAAATATGTAACAAATATACCTGTTGGGTTTTTTCAGTTTGAGCATCTTACTGTGTATCAGGTGTGTTGTGTGTTGAGAACTTTGCAATAAGTTTAGACATTTAAATTTTACAATGTCTTGTGTATAATATAGTGATTTTATCCTAATTGTTTGTTGGTAATCACAGGCTATTTTGCACCAGTTCAAAGCTGTATTTTTTTGATTATTTGTTCACTAGCTATATTTCATAATTTATGTATTGTTTCTATATGTATGTCTATTCTGCACTTTTTTTTTAGTTGGTACTTGCACTTTTCTTAGTGTACTGCCTTTTCCACTCTGTCCAAGTGCTATTTCATCAGCACTTAAGAGTGTGTCTGGCTGCTTGCCTATTGAGATTTTGCATACAGGAGAGCATGGCCTTAGCTTAGCATAAAATCATGGTTCCTTTGCATTTTTTTTAAAGAGAAACACTCTGTGGCTTGCGATGAAGAATATTGCTTGAAAGCTTCTTTAGCATGATAAATGTTTCTTTCAAACCATAAGCAGCCCTTCTCTGTTTTGAAGTTTGGACTTGACCAAGTTTGTGCAAGTCATGAGAGCTAAGATAATGATGAAAATTGCTGGTATTCTGAAAGGTAACCACAGTTATGAGGATGTTGTGTTCATTACTCTGTCCTGTCAATGCATATTATGGAGAACATGATACATTTATTACTTTGGTTAGAAACAGGAATGTAATAAAAAGATTCATAGAAAGCGATTTTCATTTCAGGTGAAACACAGGGAATAAAATTCTATTGAATGTTTTGTTGATCAGGCACAAGAAAAATTTAATTAAAAAAATAAAGAGGTAACACCAATGTAAAATTTAAGCAAATCTGTCTTCATGTTTTAAGTGGCACTATAGGATGTTTTTGATGTTTTTGTTCCTCCATTAACAATGTCACTGTGAGTAGGACTTCAATTCTTCTGTCCATAGATAGAAACACACCCTCCCCACCGGTAAAATTACTTTGATATTCTTAAAAATATTAATTTATGTTGCAGATACTTCTTCTATGAAGCTGTGGTTGTCAGTCACTGGCTCCATCTGCATGCACTAGGGGATCAATAGTACATTAAGGAAGCTGACTTGAGGAGAGGAAGCATTCATAAATAATAAATAGCAGGCTGCACTGCTGGTGCTTCATCTCTACACAGAGTAATACAAATTCTAGTGAAGTACCCTTGTACTTCCTAACCCTATTAGGCTTGAAATCATTATCCCAAATATTGATGCTTTCCTGTAGTCTGTTTCTTAAGACTTATGTCCGTGTAATCCTTAACTGCAAGCTGCCAAAGGAAGAGGCTAGTCTATATATCAGAAATACAGGTACAGTAGGAACACTTGTGTAAGAACTGATCTGTACTACTGAGAGACCAGGATTTGAGGATTGCGGGGGGGGAGGGGGGGGGGGCAGTTTTCAATGTTTTCTTAGCCCTATAAAAAATAGATGCTTCTGTAAAGAGATTTTTGTGGTATGCAGGACATGTGAAGTGTTGAGCATTGGAGCATGATCCTTGCACTTTAAATCTGTGTATTAATTTTTTCATTAGCTCTCTCTGCTTCCACATCCTGCACATTGCTGGCAAGCATGCATCAGCAGTAAGACTTTATTCAGTAATGTGTCTGAGATATCTCTGAAATGTGGCTGGTCAGAGCTATAGCTGCTCTTTTTGGAAGTTGGTTGCTTTCAAGACATTTAAGTAATTTCACCAGATATTACTTTAAATGTTCTTTATAATGTGCTATTTCGATGAATAGCCATGTAGAGTCAGCACGGGAAGAGCAAAGTCCTTGGCAATGCCTGCTCAATTGCATCTGCAGATGAGGATTTAAAATTCTATGCAGCAGACAGTACCTCCAGCAGGCGAGTAAAAGATTACTGCATTATTTTGCTTGTTTGCATCTGTAGTCTTTATCTATGGAAGGTTTTTTTTTGCCATTCAATTTGTTGTGCATGCTTGTATATAGATACTACTGGAAATCGATTTAATAGGAACATAAATATAAAAAGGGCAGAGCAAGGTGAAGGGAGAGGCTCAGTTCAGCTTTAAACCAAGGAAAAAGAGGGAGGAAGAGAGAGAATAAAGGGAAGGGGAGGGAACAGAAGAGAAATTAAGGCTTCAATGCATTGTGAAAGCGAGAAGTTTTTTTCAGTTGCTTTCACATCACTTGTATTTTTCTTAACCTTTTGCTAGAAAGGATGCTATTGAACAAGCACTGATAGTTCTATAAATGTAAGTGACAATTATTTCAAGTCAGATTATCCCAAAATCAGTTTAAGCAGTTGTGTTAATGTGAGAGCTACTTTCAGGAATAGTATTGCATACCATACCATCTTAAACCAATTAAAATGAGCTTTTTACAATATTATTTACATTTTTTTTCCTGTGAAAATGCAAAACTATATAGTTACTGCATCATTAACTCTGGTAAACAAGAAAATGTTTCCAGTAGTAAGTTATTTTGTGTGTTAAATTGGGAAGATATTCAGTGTTTTATTTTGAGCAGAATATACTTTCTTTCAAAGGTTAGGAGACCTGTTTATGTCTCACTGCTCATTTGAATTAGTTTTGCATTTTTTGTTTTTCTCAGAGCAAAGAGCTCCTTGAAGACTTTGTTAAAACTGCTTATACAATCTGCCTCTGACTTGCTTTGAGATTTGGTTGTGGTACCTTTGGACATTCTACTCCAAATCCTTTCATGATTCTTTCTTCCTGGGTTCAAATGTATGTTGACTTTTCCTGATGTTCTCGCTCTCGTAGCTTTGTAGCAGCCATTCTTATTTCAGGATCTGGTAGACCTGGATAGCATTTTTCTCATGCATTCTGACTTTCCAAGAAGACTTTTTCCCCCTTTCCCAGACGCTTCGGGTAGTCAGTCTGAGAGTGTAGCAGTGAAACATCGTCATTCCCCTGTGCAGCTGGAAGGTCCTTTTCCAGCAGAGGCGTTTCAGCAGGTGGGCAGCCCCAAAGGTGTGCAGGCAGGCAGGCACCTGCCGCGGGCCGTGGCGGCTCCGTGGGCCAGCGCGTGGGTGGGGCGCGCGGCTCTGGGCTGGCACAGCCTCCTCTGGCCACGGCCCAGGCTGGGTAGGCTGCGCTGCTGGGGAGGGCAAAACAGCCTGGAAGTGACAACAGCCAGAGAAGGAGTAGTCAGCAAGCAGTTTTGAGAGATTGCCATCCCTGAATTTGCTCCTCTGTTAGACAGCTGTCTGTCTTTTTGAAGCAGCTTACTTTGCGAAGAGGAGTAGAGGGAAAAATAAAAATGCACACGTTTTTTAAATGCAAGGTATTACTTGCTGATGAGACTGGCTGACTTTTTTTTTTTGAGAAACATTCTTTTTTTTTTTTTTTTTTCTTGTCCTTTTTTTTTCTTCCCTCTCTGTTTAGCAGTCTTAATTTCAGCCAGGGAGCTGCAGAATGAGGCAGCTGGCCAATTTTGAGTGTTTATGGGACAGTACTGGTCCCAATTTCTTTAAGAATAAACTGGTCTGATGAGCAAGTCAATGTGTGGCTGTGGCTGCAGCATTATTTCTTCTTTAATGAAGAGGCTTGGCTGTTCGACCTGCTGCTCCCATCTTCTGTCTTGCAGTCATACATCAGAGCAGTTGCAGAGACTATCCATTGAATGTCTCAATCAGCCGAAGAAGGTAATTATATTTTTAATTTTAACTATACCATTAAAAGGATGCTGTATAATTTGGATTTACATGATAAAAAGAAAAATTTTAGATCTTTTTGACAGTTTTCTTGACCTTGAGTAGCTATCCAATATCATTTTGCCATTATCAGGTTGTGTAGCAATAGAAATGTGCTGCAGTAATTGATTTTGTAATAGGATCAGGTGATTTACTGGATGCACTGACAACCACTTGCTTGCTTGTTCTGAAACGTGGAGCACTCTAATGGATGTTTTGATTGCAGCTTTTCGAGTTGCTGTGAAACTGCTAGATGCTCAAAGATGTAACATCTCATTTGTCAGCCTATCCCCTTTCCTGATGGTCACTTAGAATACATTAACACATGTGCTTTAAGCATTCCCTGAGAGTTTGGTCCAAGTTGGTGCTTAGAGGAGAGTACAGAGTATAGTTCTTTATGGGTTGCTATTAAATGTTGGGGTTTTTTTCCTGTTAATATGCTATGCTTTGGAAGTAGAAATCTGGCTCTAATTAGAAAACAAACCAAACTGAACTAAACAAAACCCATTCCATATCAGAATATGGATTTTACTGTAGAAAAAGCCATTAGGAGCTGTGACCAAGTGAATTAAATTGGGGAGCTTAATTGGATCTACTTTTTTGAATCAATCTGTTTTAGGCTGATGAAATGTTGTTAAACTTTAAGAGCTTTTAAGTTACATAGTACACCATTCCTTTGCGGATTAATTGGAGTGCAGTATAAGTACAAAGTGTGCTACAGTGATTATTCATAGTTTGTATATAGTTCTTTTCACTTTCAAAAAAGTTGTAAGTCTCCATTTGTTGTGAAAGAATAAACATGCCCTTTTGAGTTCATTGTTATTTGCCGTATCATATAATAATGAAAACTTAATACAAAAAAAAAAACCAAAACAACCCTTTGAGGTATTAAATGGCTTTTCATTGTTGTTATGCCCATTTTGGAGTGAAAACTGATAAGGAAAATATTAC
Organism: Anomalospiza imberbis; assembly: GCF_031753505.1. Classification (NCBI taxonomy): domain Eukaryota; kingdom Metazoa; phylum Chordata; class Aves; order Passeriformes; family Viduidae; genus Anomalospiza; species Anomalospiza imberbis. The sequence continues at coordinate 17,101,538 of NC_089684.1, forward strand.
ATCAGGAAAGTAGAAAAGTCTCACAGGGATGTCAAAGCAAAAAACAGTCAAAACATAACTTCAGTAGGCTAAAGTATAAGGGATGACACTTGCTTTGGCTGGAGGACATCAGTATGCAGTGTACAATAGGAGGTTGAATAACTAATAGCTGGGATCAAACATGTAACAATTTCTCAGCTGATTGTATATACAATGATTTCAGTGGCCTGAAGTAAATCAAGGTGGCTGAATTAGAAATTGTTGAACCTGATTATAATTAAACTGGAGAGCTCCTTCAGCCAATTCTCACTTGATAAAAAACAGTGAGCAAGAAACATATGATTTAAACCAATTGATTTTAATTTTATATTCCATTTATACCTCAATGAAAGTAACCAAAAGAAAATTTATTCTCACTCATTTATTTTATTACATCTATTTATTTATAAGGAGAATGTACTACTATTCCCATCCAGTTGTGTATGGCTTGACATTCATATGCTTCTTGGCCATTTGATCTGGGCTTGTGTTTATGGGTTTTTTGCATTTGTTTTTGTTTGGTTTTTTTAACATTGTGAAATGAGCATGAGTCCCTTTGCAGAAATAAGTTTCTATCTCACCAGCTTACACATGTAATTCCTATCCTTACACACCCAGATTCCTATTTCTCCAGAGCATAAGATTTTTTTTCAGTCTGAAAGAACTGGTCATTGTGTTGGAGTAGTAGAATGAGCCCAAGTGTGTTTTTTGAACCTGAAGAGTTGTAATATTGAAAGGTGTTGATGGTGTTAGGGGTAGCACTTCAGTGAGCTAGGGTTGCAGGATCTACTTAGTGATTATTGAGTTCAGTGATTTGACTTTTAAAAAGGTGCATGTGAAGGCAACATTCTCACAGTGTTTCAGCTATTTGTTTTAAATTGTCTTAACAGGCAGTGGGAAACACAGCTATTAGTTTAAGGGAGAGAATAATTAAACATCACTTCCATTTGAAGACAATAAGCTTAAATAGATTGCTTTTACTTTGCTTTTATTTTTATGCATCTTTTTCAGGGTTAGTTTACACTACATGGAAATTTTGCAACCATAATGTTGTGTATCATAATAGTATTTGCAAGGGAGTTGATGTGGTGATTTGCTGTGTTCTGAATCTAAACATGATGATAAATAGCTAGTGGATTGAGTTCTGATGTTCAAGAGAAAGAACTTTGTGAGTCAGTGACAAGAGTAGTTGAAAAGAATTACATTTTTCATAGAAGGTGGCAAATAAGCTTTTTTTTGTAAAATAGTGTTTTATGTGCAAGCTTGCACTTGAAAACATACAACTGTGTGAAACTGTAACTAGGGCAGGGAAAAGGGCTTTTCTGTGGCGAGTGAAATGTTTCTGAAATGGCTGCGAATAAATACGTGCTGCAGGTCCTGTTGCACTAGTGGAGCAGAAGTAACAGAGCTAATTGAATAGTAGTATCAGAAGTGTTGAAGTTGTATTTAGCAGTTTAAGTTCAACTGGAGACTCACCAAAATGCCTCTGGCACGTGTTGGTGACCCTTGGCTAACACAGTCCAAGGTGTCCCTGCCCGTGGCCACCCTCTGGGTCCCCTGTGCTGTCTCCCAGCTCCCACCCCACAGTTGCATGCGGGGTGGATGGGGCAGCAGTAGTGTCATTTGAGGTCCTGGCACCTCCTGGTGTTTAAATAACACAAGGCAGCACTTAGCCAGGTTTAAAATGAGTGTTTCTGTCTTATTATTCAGCCAGAATGTATTTGTAGTGGTAGCCACTAGCTAGCTAGCCCTGAGCAGGATTTGTTTTCTAAAGAAATTGTCGTGAGAATGAGACTTTGAGCATCTAAAACATCAAGGTAAACATTGTAGTAAAGTGTTGTATTAAAATCACAAAGAAACTGACTTTATCTTAAATGGTACATTCACTGTTGAAAATCAGCCTTGGTGATTAGGTCTCAACATTTGCCAAAATTGGTTTGAATTGTACAAGCCATTTAGTGAGATGATTTTGTAGACTTAAAATATTGTATGTTTAAAGTGTCTCTCAAGGTGTCAGCAAAAGGAATCTTCAAACAAATTAGATGCCTTTATTGAAAAAAAATCCAAAACCAACAAAAAAAAATTTAAAAGGATTGAGATAATGATAAAAGTTTTATAAAATTGAGCTTCTTACTTTTTACCTGTTTTAACAAAACTCTTGGGGGTGTTTCCCAGAGAAATACTTGACAAAATGATGTCTCCTGGAAGATTTTTCAGCAGTCTAGCTTAATTTGATTTTCCTGAAATACATAGTGCTAGGTTTTTGTGTGCGTGTGCATGTGCTGTTCTGCATAACCATACCAGCTTCTGTAGGATCCAGAACTGTTACTCATTGGTAACTAGCATTCACAACAGAAGAAACCCCATATTTTATTTACTGATCTTCTTCCAAAAATACAGTGAAAATGTCTTGCTATTTTTGAATGCCCTTGTAGTTATAGGCAAAAGATAATGATCTTCTATACTGGTTTTCTCACTCTGCCTGACCTTCCAGATCAGTTGAGGGCTTCTGCATCTGATTTCTTAATGAGGAATTGACCAGATTGATTAATAGTTTCCTGTCTTCCACTCCAGGTGATTTCAGTAGGAACACATGCTAGGTCACTGGCAATGGCAGATTGTTTTAGGGTCTCACCTAAACCTAACTTGAATTAAGTCCAGAACAAAATAATGGGACTGTGAAAATGAATGCATGACATACCTTGTACTCCAAAATTTGTCACACTTGTTTTATATGAGTACATGCCTTTTTTATAAGAGGATAGATGTCTGTATTCTTGCATATAAAGCCCTCATCTTAAACTAGAAAGATACTAATAGTGGAGAAAGAATATTAAAAACAGGAGTACTGAATGAAGACTTGAGAACACTAAAGATTGGATGCTAAGGGTAGAAGCAGTAAGTTATAAGGAACTAGAAACAGGCAGGTGTTTTATTGGAAGGTGGAAAACCTTGCTGTAAACCACTTTTTTATTATCTATGTATGTATGAATCTTGCACAGCTGCTAATCACTGATTTCGTTTTACTTCTGCAGATAACATGCAGTGTGTGTGCATTTCTACACATGAATGAGTGTTATAGTTGGGATTTGTGTTTTCTCATTTGTTTCATGCTGCCCTCCAAATCAGTATCATTAGAAATTTATTATGGGATCTGAATGTCACGCTTCATTCTCTAAGAAATAAAATTTGTGATCATAATTCTGCATTTTAGTTCTAATGGGTCTAAAGAGAACCTGATAACTCCCACATAGCTAAATTTAGCTCTGCTAAGAATAATGTTTAAAACCTTCCCCCCACCAAAAAAATCAAAGTATTCTTTTAGTAGAATGAAAAGAAAATATCAATCTAGATATATCCAATAGAAAAAAAAAAGAACATTTAGGTCTTTTTAGGTCGAAACCTTTAGAAAATTTAAAGTTAATTCTTCTGTTAAATAGATTTTCACCTTTAAATGTTGTATTGTACAGATGCTGAAGACTGAAAGTTCCTGTTTCCTGTAGAGATACCTACTTTCCCTATTTTGTGTATGGCACAGCAAAAGCAAGGATCAAGTCATGGAGTATTTCAACTAGGCAAGCAAATATGTCTTTTTTGCAGCTTATTTGGTTGTGCCATCTTATAGCTGCTTTATGTGTTAAGAGCTTAGTGTAATTATAACTGGAGAGAGCACACTTTACTGAATTCTGAAGTATGATGCCCTATGATTTTTATGAATGAATGATAATTTATGGGCTGTTTCTTTGTTTTAAACTGGTCCTTCTCAGCACATGTGGGCTGTTCTCTTTGCCAGCAGCTTAAGAGTGAAGGAGTCTAGAAGGCCTAAGGAGGAGAGACTGAAGGTGTGTTATGTTACATGCTCAGAAAAGAAGTCCTGCTGTAATCAGAAGGGTGGAGATGGTAAAATGGCCTGTGAATACTCCGAAGAATAAGTTTAAATAGCAACAGACTTCTGAATTGTTGGGCAAAGAACCTTCCTTGGTGGTATTTGAATATGAAGATGGTGGTAAGAGCATAGAACCAAGAGGTAGGAAGCCTTCTGTGTGTGGGACATGACAGACTATGCCGAGGAACTGAGCCAGGGGAAAAAAGACATACAGATTTTTAAGTGATTATCTATGTTATCTATGATTATCTGGTCTGACCGTCTGCATAACACAGCACAGGATTGTACCCATGCTGTAACACCAAGATCAAGGTTTGGTAACAGTATTCAGCATTCAGAGATAAATCATGTTGCTCATTCTTTTAATTCAGACTGTTCTACCCAAAAAGCCCTAATCCAGCACTTGTTGTGTTGTCATCTAGTCACTCTTTAAACAGTCTAAAATAGTATTTCAATTTTCCTGGGTCTTTATCAAGCTAAAGTGATTTCTTTCTTTTCCTTTTTTTTTTTTCCTTAAGAGCAGCACATAATTTTTTCCTGTTGTTGGCAAAATAGGAAAAATGATGACAACCTAGCAAACAGTAACATTTTGTGGTAAAATGCTATTACTGGCATCAATATTGTCATTATCAGAAGAACAACAATGTAAGAGACAGAAAAACCATTGCAGTGTCCTCTTGCTCAAAGCAGAATTTAGAAAAAAAAAATCAATTTCAGAAATAAATGAGATTTCCCAAAAGTCATAATTGGGATGGTTTACCAGAATGGTGGAATTTTTCTTCATCCCAACAGGCTGATATTGCAAGTTTTGATTTGAGTACAATCACTTTCTTAGAAATGATATTACAAGTGCTACAGCACACAGAATCCTGTTATTAGTATCAAGGGCTGTGAGATTCTGGGGTTCAAATTAAGTATTGTCAATGTTAATCAAACCAACTTTTCTTATAAAATCTTAGTTATTCTCCCCCCATCCTCCAAGGTTGTATTTTACTCATTAACTTCCACAAGACAGGAATGAGCCATGGAGAGGGAAATGCCATCACAGCAATGGAGACCTTCAGGTTCATGAGCAGTAATATCACTGGAGCAAAACTGAATTTGTGTGCTTGGCTTGGCTGCTTTGAAAGGCCCTCTGAGAAACTTCTTACCTTCTGGTTCCTATGAATATTTGTTTTTCTAAGTAGCAGACTTTACTTTTTGTGACTTTGTGCCGTGACTTAGAACTTGTTGACATTCAGCCTTGGGAGATGGTGTTCAGGGACACATCAAGAATAAAACTCATGCAGTGTGACCTGTTCTGGTCATTCTTGCAGCACTTTCAGTTGCCTGAAAATATCTTGCATCCTTATAAGCCGAATGCTGTGGTTTGCTCATTGTTTTGGTAAAGTAATTGCAAAGATTTTGTTTCTAGTACATTTTGTTAAAGCTTCTGTTCTGAAGCTTTTAAACAATTGTTTCCTCTGTACTGTTTTTATTCCAGTTTTAGTGGTATTGTATCTGTTACCTTAAATACCTTTGCAATTACACTGTAGTGCAAGGCAGAGAAACAAACATCTCACACATTGGTATGCTGTGGTCAGTGTATTTAATATTAGAATTAGACTGTCAGTTTAACAACTTACTGTCCACAGAGTGCAAAAGATTTCTTTTTAAAATAAATACATATAGTTTTTTCTTAATTCCATAAGAAGCCTCTTTTTCCTTTATCATCCCTGTTGGCATGTCACTGGTGATATTGTATTGATCCACTAAAAAGGTTTGTGGTAAAACTTTTTACTTGATGTAGGCTGTCTTTTTAATTATAGCTATGTCAGGATGCTGTACAGTACTCTGTAGTTAGGGTTGTGTCAGCACTTACATATGAAATCTCTCATTTTTATCAGGGACTTAGTGCTGACAATAAAAAATTGCTTTGAGGAAAAGCATAGTAGGATCTTAGCCTTCAGGGTAAGTCAGTAAGGGTTTACTATATTAAAAACTATTCAGATGAATCTGAGTTAATGAAAGGTTACAACCCTCTCTTTTACACACAGACTCACTATGTGTGCTTACAACCACTGTTTTACAATTATTTTTTAAGGCTTTTTCATTACTTGAAGTATGGCCATTCAGCATCTAAAAAGCAGCAGAATTCAATGCTCTCTTCCTCTGGGCATCTCTAAGGGATTTACAGCAGTTCTTGAACCTGCCTGTCTCTTTGTTTTGGTTCCCCCCTGCCACTTCCCCTTCTCCCAAGCCTGCAGTTGCTCAGAGCAAAGGACCTAGCAAGAATGAAAGATACCTGTCTCACTGGTGTTCTGTTTTCATACTTAGCAAATGTTTGATCCCACATAAGACAGAAACGTGTGCAGAGTGGTATTTTCTCCTTATTTTAGAAACATAAAGCAGCTACTGTAAAAGAATGTGTCTCATACTACAGACTGATGGTGCTGTATGCTGGCTCACGGTCCAGAGCACAGAGCTGTTCCCTAATGATGGGAGCCTAAATGAACAGGATTGATTTGGTCTTTCCCTAAGGGTGGTAGTGGAGTGCCTGCAGTGCCATTTGTGGGAATGGGAATGGCTCGAGCACTCAGGCCTGAGTTCAGTTCCCACTTCTTCCTGCAAGGGTGGAAGGGCTCATCTCTCCCTTTTCTAGAAGAGGACTGAGAAATTGTTTGAGTAGGGGCATCTTCCATCTCTGTTGTGGTGTGTAGGCCACTGTGTGATTAAGAATAAGGAGGAAAGAAAGGCAGAAGGAATATGATTTTGCAGGCTTTATATGCTTTACCCTGGGTTTGGGGAAGAGATGCCCAAGCACCAGAGTCTGCTCCCTCCTTATTTCCAAATTTTCTCTCTCAAAAAATTAACAACTATATGTTAAAAGCAGGACAAAAATACAGCTTACCCTAGGAGCTGGTATCCTCGGGTAATCATCCCTTCTGTTTTTCTGTCCTGTTGTCTTAGAATGCTGTAGTGAGGAGAAAGAAATGCTGGTTTAAATCTCCCTCATCAGATTTTGCTCTGATAATGCACGTGTGTCTTTCTTCATTTCACATCTAACTGAGCCTGACATACAGACCATATGACTTTTTTTTTTTTTTTTTTTTTTTTGCTTTGTTTGTGGTTCATTGACAGCTGTCAGCCTGGTCATCAGGCTTTCCTGGGATGGGAAAATGCTAGAGGAAAAACAAATATATAACCAGCACATTCAACTGTTGATGAGTACAAAAAGTGAAAAGAAGAAGGAAGAGATGTAATGCTCCAAAAAACTAAATTTAAAAGTCAGAGATGTCAGAGTTCAAAGCACAGCTACACTACATTGATACAGATAAAAGTCTGGATTTCACAGGAACTTGCTATCACATTTAAGTTCAGTGTAGCTGACCTTGCTGGGCAGGTCTCGGACAGAATCACTCTTTCACCTGTCTATTGCTAAGATAAAGCAGTTCTCTATGAAATGTACATGCATATAATTGCATCAAGGAACCTGGAGAACGTGTATATAAATACACCTTATTTCCATTCTGTGGGCATGTTGATGGACCATGAGGGTAAAAATTGGAGTGTGAGACTGTTGTAATGAATGTGCAGGAAGAAGTTGGGCTGATAAAGTAATGAGATTTTTTTATCCTTTATTTACCTTTCACTATTCAAAGGCCTTTTTCAGGGAAGCACATGTAATAAACATCACTTTATAAATGGGGAAACAGACTCTGAAAGTGAAGAGGATGAAGGTTTTTCTTCAGGTCCCTGGGAAATGTGAGCATGGAAACCAAATCTCCTCAGAATGTATTCAGCAGTTTTCCCACTAGGTCACATTTTCTCCACATAGTATTTTCTTTGTGAGAAAAGCACAGAGAAAAGTCTGAAGTGACTGCAAGATGGCAACACATTTGTAGGGGTATTCCAAGTACCTTAAAAAGGTGATCCCTATTTCCTGTAACTGGAGACATAAGGTACAAGGATGATAGTGACTTGCTGAAATGCTCTCATTTTGGATAAAAATCACAACTGTTTCCTACCTTTTTAACACATTTAACAAAATGGTCTCTGTAGCCTCTTGGACCTTATTGCTTCAGTTTCTTTTGTGCCACATCTTCACAAGTACGAGTGCAGTATCTTTGCCAGCCGTTGGGAACTGTGTGCCAACTAATGCAGCTGTCACTTGATTATTTTTTTTCCCCCAAGCTTTTTGGCTCCATCTGCTTGCCTGGTCACTTCCATTGTTTGCTTTCCTTTTCCTACTGTGCTGCCTCCTAGATGCATAGTTGTCGGTAATAGTTTGTGCCTCTCCCTGCCCCCAGTCTCCCCAGAGGATGCAGATTACACCTTTCCTTCCTCTAAATGCCTGTGCCCATACTCACAACTCAGAGAGAGCAGAAGAGACTTCCTGAACATGTCATAACTAATGTATACCAAAGCATTTTCCATCTGCTTTCCACCCACAGATACAGCTATTTCTCACAGTATCTGCAGTGGCAACAAAATATTTTTCTTGAGCAGGTTTTGGTTAAATGGCATCAATTGAGGAAGAAAGGAAACAGCTCGACAGCATGGACAGGAGGATAAGTGCAGGAGCTGGGAAAGGAGTTCTGTAGTTTATTTAACTTAAAGGTATAACAACCCCTAATTTTGAGTGGTAATTTACTGATGGAAGATTGGTCATTAATTATTTTTTCTAGTTAAAAAGATCCCTTGCATATCATGAGCAATTCAAGATGTTAAAGTGTGCGGATCATGAACATTGCTGAGTTGCTGCGGAGCATCACAATAAGTTTTATGAGCCAGCTGAATTTGAAACAAAACACGAACTGGCAAAACACTTAGTCTAATTCAAGTGAACAATATGGATAGATTCTACCTGCTACTTTGGCTTGCTTGATGCTCAGTTTTATTTATCTATTTATTTTAATTATCTATATGTGTCTGTATATTTACTTGCAGTTGATTTGGTGTCAATTTTTGTTTGGGAGCTCAAGAAGGCAGCAACAACTGGCAGTTACAAACTGATTAAGTTTTCCAAGTTTTATTGGTCTGAGAAGTTCTTTATTTCATTGTTGTAATTAAGTTTTTTTAATCTTGCTTATGTGTGCTTTTTTCTCATTAAAAATTTCTTAGGACCAGATGGGTGCATTGAAGCCTATACATAGGTTGATTTATAAGTGATTTGTATATTTTGGTTAACATTTTGCACATTTGGCACTTTTTCCATCAGAAGAATGAGTAGTTAACATATATTTGCTGTACTTTATCTTTGTGGAGTTTCTAAATGTATTGACTTCCAAGAGAAAATAATAAAACTGAATGTAAGGATAATTATTATCCTGTGGAGACAAAAAAATACCACCTTCCAGGTTGATTTTTACTAGAAATGTGGAGGTAATCTTTTCCAGACTGAGATGTTTCTGGCCACCATACCTTCCACTGGGGACAAACTTGCAGAAGAGGCATCTTTCTTTATGAAGAACATAATGAATTTTTATGTGTTTCAGTGTCAAAGTCTTCCTCAAACTTGTTTCATGCAACACATAACATGAATCTTATGACTATTCTGTGTTGCTAGTATGGTTACATTAATTATTCTTCCACCCCTTGTAGTAGTCCACTTTCAAGTTTCTTGTGTACCTTTAATTTTGTAACTAAAGTAAAATAGCAGCCTTTTATCTGTGGAAAAGTGTAGGCAAAGGAGTACAGTGAGTTTTGCTGGAAACTGCTTTTAATGGTTCTGAGCTGTTGCATTGACTTGGTGACCCCACAAAGGTAGCAACAATCACTTGGATTATGGAATGTTTCAGATCCTATATGATCCCATGGCATCTAAAAAAATCCCCAGACAAAACAATACCCCCACTACTACGAAGGAAAAACCAGCCATGAACCTTGTTCTGAGAGAGCAAAGATGTAAAATGTGTATTAATATAGTAGAGATATTAGCTAATTTTATAGCAGGAGGTTTTATTTGCTGTAAGCAGGAGGACAAATCTTGGACCTTAGTTGTTGCATAACAACTAGTGTACAGAGTGGCTGTTTGTGGAATAATGAGTTGCAGAAGTGCTAAAATCCAGTGGCATCAGATTCTTTTAACTTAAGGAACAAAGTTTTAATCATCCTCTCATCGTCTCACGTAGGAATCGCACTTCCAAAATTTTCTGTGTGTGCTAGATTTCCACATGCTAACTGAAATGGATGCTATTCCAATGTGTGTAGCTGACCTTTGATTCTCAGAACTGAAATTCTAAGTGTAGGAATTATGGAAAATGGTGCATACTACCAGTAGCTGCTTGTGGTAAGAGCTGAGAAATAAAGAAGTGATGGTAATTCCTTGGCTGCCTTAGTGTCACAGATTTATTTTAGCCATAGTTAGTACATGTAGCTTTACAGGTGATTGTGACTGGTTCCATGAGCAGGAAAATATCCGTAGCTAACAACTGAAATCTTGTGCCATCACTTGCAGAGGAATGGCTGTGGTAAATGTCCTGATGACATATATTATATAAGGTGTAATTAGGTGACAGATGGTGTCAAACTTCACTTGCATTTGTAGTTGGCATAGCTTTTTGAGGAGGGAACAGTAAGGACACACTGGTATTTTTGTGCTTTATTTAGCCACTTCTGTTCACAAACCTCCAGATTTTGTAAATTTACTTTTGCTGTTTGAAGGCAATTACACTTTTGGTTTTAACAAGCAAGTTCTCAGATGGTCAGTTAAGATATCCTTGATGCTGAGGAAGACAGATACTTCTGCTGTGTAAATTTAGACTTCTTTTTAAATGTGTAAATATACAGTGGTTATTGTATCTTGACAGGCCGTCTATCACAATGGCAGGATTGACATTCCTACAACCACAAGTCCACTATTTTCCACATGTAAAACTTTCTAGGCCTATAAATATAGTCAAATACTGTTAATATGTGAAGTCTCTTTATTTGGTTTATATTAGTGATTGTATTGATGACTGACAAATGGCTTCTGGTATCAGTCAAAATCTGTTACTAATAGAACATTTAATTTTGTTTTCATGCAAGTATTGTAGTACAGTTTTTGCATTTTCTCAGTTAGAATAAAAAAGACATTATTTTTGGTATTTTCTGTTCTTTTAATTTTATAAAATTGATTGTTGTCCCAGGGTAAGGTTTTTTTGCCTCTACGAGAGTGCCTGTTGTTTGTAATCTACATTTCAATTTGCTTTTTCTCATTTATTTCATCAATAACTCTCCTTGGATCCTATTGCTGATCTGTCATGTCAGCTCTAAATAACTTGGCAAAGGAACCTATGCAAAGGTAAATAGACTTCTGTAACTTTTACATTGTGTGAAACTTGAATTGGTCTTCAGCAACCTGTACATTTCAGGATCATATACAAATTTACACCAGCTTGTGTTGGGTATGTCAAATAAAAGGGATTTAGAGAGATGAACACTTTTTGAAAATAATTCCTTATAAACGCTTCAGCTACTTTAGATATTAGTTAGTCTGGTTAGTGAGCTTCACTGGCTGACTGGATTAACATCTTGTTCGTTTCCTTTATGTATTTCTTGTCCTAACAATGTTGGTGGTAGGCTGCAAAGACAATTCTTCTTGGACTCCATCTCTATTGTTAGAGAAGCTTTAAATATTATTAAATTAAGGAATTGAGTTCTTGGCCTTTATGACAGTTTTCCTCTTCTTGGTGCACAAAGCCAATTTATCTTGAAGCATAAACAACCAAATACTAATGTTATGAAGTGTCCATTTCTGCTTGTTTCAGCTGTTACTAAATATAAAAATTGATATGCTGGAACACTTACTCCTGAGTCGTCGTCTTTCTCCAAGCCTTGCATAATACAGTAAATCAATAATGCACTTTCTTTCCTACAGGCGCTGAACAGATCTGATCCTGTTTACTCTGTATCTAGTAATGAATTATCTATAATTCCTCTAAGACCTTACACTGTATAATTTATTCTGTGTTTCACGTTTTTCCCCTTCCTATCTCCTTATTCTTAGTTCACTTCTAGTTTTACGCTGCCACATGTACTGGGAATATTCTCTGTTGTGATACATAGCTTCTAACTTCACCTTGCAATTTCTTTTCAAAGCACAATTTTTCTGCAATCTCATCTACTCCCACTTTCCTGTGTTGCTGCTTCTAATTTTCTAAAACAGTAGTGGGTGAGCTAAAAAGCATCATATCAATTGCATTGCAAGCAGCTAAATATATATCTTCTGTCCTTGGTTTGAGATTTGTGAATTCTGTTGAGCAAATACTGATATTTAGACAGTATAAATGATGGACTCCACTGTACCAGAGCCGCTTGGCTCATTCCTTCTGGAAAGGAACACATGTATTGATAGTGAGAGATCCTGGTTGATATTTGTCAAACATTTACTTGGAGAAATGACTTTTCCTATGAAGGACAAACAAAAGCACGTCCTTTGGATTTCATGTTTATTACTGGGTATGAAGGTTACTGGTAACTAATTTGGAGGTGATCATGTGCATATTAAAAAACAAAATCTGGGGCTGTTTTACTTCTGCAGATCCAAAAGACTTGAATAGACTTTCAGAAATGCACTGAGGCAGAGCAGCACTGAGCATTTCAGTCATGGGGAAAGTATAGTGAAAAGGATAGAGGTAATATGTGAACAAGGAGGAGTAGAATAATTTCCTACAGCCTTTTTTCATATGTTAGGAAAATACGTCATTCTTTCTTTGGGTTTTCTTTTAAGAGAGAAGGTGGAGCTTTTACAGACTTCTTTGTTACCATCTTTCACTATCCCTGCTGTTGTTCATTACTACTGAAATATACAGTCATTGAGTATGTGGTCTCTGCAGGACCAAATAATTGAGTGCTCAAATCCAGCTGCAGATGCTTTTCAAAACAAATAAACTTCTCTCCAGGTATTTTGGACTCTTGTTGCATCTTGTAAACTTTTATAAGTATTTTATAAAATACAAATGAACACATTATCTGCAAGTGTTGATTTTTGAGAGTTTTGTGTCAATGGCTGGATGATTCCAAGTCACTCTTGAAATAGTGTATGGCACCGTTGCTACCAGAACAGAAGAGATTCAGTTGGCATTTTATTTCTTCTACTTTATTATCACATCTGCAAATATTGTAAGTCTGTAGCTGTTTCTACGTTCAGCTGTTCATCTGTTTCAGCTATGATCTTTTGTTGCTTATTGATGAGGATTTGGTAAGAGCAGTATGTGCTCCTGAACAATAGTATTGTAGTTTATAGATAAAAATTCCTAATTCTTTTACCTTCATAGCTCTTCCATGCATCTATGATCTGCTAAAAAAGAACAAAAACCAAATCCAAGAAAATAAATTAAAAGATAAACACCAAAACCCCAAACAAACCAAAAAGGTAGGAATGTTCTTGATGATGTTCCATTCCTTGAAGCCTGCTCCAAGTTCTGTCATCAGCCTGAATAGTGGAGATGTTCTCTCCACATGTCTGCATCTCAGGCTATCCCTGATTGCTTTGCTTTCTTCTTGTAGATAAAAAATGCTAGAGCAAAAATTTTTCACTCAGACCTTCTTGGAGACATGAATAACAAGAAGTGGTGGCAGAACAGAAGCAGGCACATGTGAAAGCAATGTAGTGGTAGAAAACATTAAAACATTTACCTTTAGAAAGACCCTTTTTTATAGTTCCAGTTGTGGAATGCATTTGCCCTTGCACAACACATCTCCTTGAACCCACTGATGATGGGATTGATGATACCTTATACTTTCAGTGTATTTGCAGACTTGTTTTATATTTTGTTAAATTTCTGAGGTTATTGGAACAACTTAAAGAAATTTAAAAAATCCAATAACAACAGCAAAACCCCTTTTTAGAATTGAGAGTAAAACTGGGAGCAAAGCACTCTGTCCAGCTAGTAAATTCTGTGGTAAATTTGCCATCTGCAAATAGACATGAACTTTTCTTCTCCCTTGAAATTATCTGTCCTAATGAGCTTTCTCAGGATGTTCACTTATGAAAGTGTCTGCTAAAGAAGCAGGAAGCCCATGAATTGTAGTAGTGAGATAGGATCTTTCTGGCAATTCCAGTTGACCAGTGCTCTTTTCCTCTTATGTTTCTCATGACGAAAATAACAACAAAAAAAAAAGTTTTGCTTGGAAAATATTAAATATTTTAATTGTGTTTACAGCTTGTTATCTGACTAAATAAGGGAAGTACTAGTAGTTCATTTCTACATATCACTTGTAAGGTACTTAGCATTTCTGAGATGTGTGTTATGTCTAAAACTTTGTAGGCTGTAGATGCCAGCTGTTTTCTAAGACTATGACTGAGACCCGTGGCTGACTTTTGGTGCATTTAGTCAACATGGGGAAACTGTGGAACAGAACAGAGCATGAATCTGAAGTGAGCTGTTGCTGCTTTCTCAGGTGAATGTGATTTGACCATAGTGGGCATTGAGTTCAGGTTCAGTTGCGGCTCCATGCTGCCTGCCCTGTGCCTGTGAAGTAGATTGTTGTCCTCTAATCTGTGTGTGGAACTGCTCTTGTGAGTGCTTCCTAATCTATTTCAGGTAAAACAAATCTGCTTAGCTGAGACTTTAAACTTGTAAGCTAACCTGGCTAATTCTGACTGAAGCGGATTAGTGATGCTTATGTGTGCGGGTATGCCAGGAGATCTGGTTGGATGCAGGGATAAGCAGGCTGGGTGTGGGAGGCTGAGCCTGTGCCTCAGGAAGAGTATATGCCGGTATCTCTACAGTCCTGTTCTTTCCAGAAGTCCCTTTAAATAGCTTATTTTAATGTGTCAGGAAGTGTGCTTTGAAAGCAAAATAAATCTTGTGCAGAATAAGCATGCTGGCGTGCTTGCTGAGTGCTTGTTTTCTATTAGCTGCTAGTCCTTACCTATTTTAAACTTAATATATGACTGCTTTGTTGCAATGTTATCTAATTCAATGATCTAGGGTTTCCCTATGCTGCTGGTTTTAGTTCTCATATATCTCTAGGTATAATAAGTTCAACTAATATTTCAGTTGCCACTGGAACTGAGTACACACAACTACAAAGGAGAAAGACCAACTAAATTTTTCAAAAATATCTGTTAAAAAACTGCTGTCAGGCTTCTGAAGTTGATTTTTTTTTTTTTGTATTTTAAGAAAGTCCTACTAGAAAGTCTGCTGAAGCTTTCTTCCATTTTTCTCTGTTGCATAACTAAGAGAATTTCCATGCAAACCCATAGAAATGTCATGCTTTTTTGAGGCTGGTGATGTGATCTCTACTAAGTCAACCATTTGTCACTGATGGATGGTGCCTGCATCTGAGCTGCTAATTACTTCCATGTTGGAATTTTGATGATGGAGCACTCATCATCCAATCTCTGTTCCTTCACCAGTGACGGACCCAGTAATGCCCAGCCTGCTGTCCTGCTACCATGAGCTGAACATTTTCCAGATGTTAGGACTCCTCAGAAAAAGTCTCTGGAATATGTAAAGTTATCACCTGGGACTGAATGGACTTGGGATGAGACTTTTAGGTTGTGACCTCCTGTCTGCTTATAGCAAGTCCTTTAAAACGGATCCAAATCTTTTGATTTCAGATTTTTTTTTTCTGGTGAGCCCTAGAGCTGGGAGTGGCAGATGTTGCTCTCTGTGACAGTTTCAACTCTAAGTCAGATGTGCAGCAGGATTTCTTTGCTCTCTCCCCCCACCCCTGAGACTCAAAAATCAAGGAATGCAAGACTAGCTGGGCAGTCTATGAAAGCTGGCTTTGGGCCAGAAGTTCCAAAAAGAACTACAATAAATTTACGCTGATCAGTATTTTTAAATGGTCAGTTCTTCAACAGAGAAGTGAACACTGGGTGCGGGAGCTCCTGCTGAGAACAGCCATGTTCCTGAAACAGTTGGTACTTCCAGTGTCAAAGTAGTTGTTTAACATATTGAAAAAATATACCAGAAGGGCCTAAAAGAGTTGGAGGTTTTGGGTCAATGCCCACCTGTGATGATATCTTGGAAACATATCCTTGATCTCACCAATGCCTGAGGAGTAAGTGCAGATCTGAAGACCTCATTGGTGCCATTACTCCGTGTTGACTGCAATACCTGAGAGAATGGCTATGAGCTCTGTGGGAATGGATTTTAGTACATAAACCCTGCACTATTGTGAGTAGAAAATATGTTCTTGCTAGGCTTTGATTAAAATCTATGAGGAATTCACCAGGAAATGAAAGCATTTCTTAGAGCCTAGTTTCTTTCCAGGATTCTTACTGAAGAAAGAAAGAAAATTGGTAGGCTAGGTATTTCCCGGGTGTTCAGATGATTGGAATGAAAATGTAAATACCTTAAAAAGTTCAGCTGTATTTTTTGTAACGTTTTATACGTCATACCTAATCATTGCTTCAACTGATCTAGTAGCTGAGTCCTATGTCTTGGTGACTAAAAAGTGACTTCTAAACTTTGGACAGAATGGTACCATTTGCTAATCATCCATGCATCTGAGACCATGGAAGCCCATGTGAAGATCATAAGAAAAATTAAAATACACATTGACCTGAAGGCTGTGAGGGATGACTTGAACTTCACATTGCCTGTACTATATTCTGTTTTCCTCAGTGGAAGACTAGATCTTTTGAAAAATTGAACTATTAGTGAGAAAGCCTTACAGTTACTAAAAGCCTTTTTGGGCTGCTTCAGTGAGAAAGTTACGGTAAGGTCCATTTTGCAGGCTTCAAGCTATGTCATAGAACATAACCTAATCAGCCAGGTTTTCCAGTAAGAACAAATATAAATGCCCTGTTTTCAATGGTGCTCTTGCTATCAACAACCAATGCATTATTCAGAAAGTCATCCAATTTGGCGTTCTATCAGTAGAAACAGTTGGAGTGAAATGCAACTGTTTGCAGCTGGACTGTTTCACACATCACTCTTACATAGTAGTGATAAAACAACATTCTGAATAATCTGGATAATGGCCTCAAAATTTGAATTAAATCAGTTATTTTACAAATTTTGTTTTTTTTAACAGCTTTTCTAGGTTAGAAAATAAACAATCAATCCAACAATGTACCTTGTGTGTGTTCACTGCATCCAGAGCTCTGTTGTCAATGAGATTTGACTTTTCCCTTGCCTGGTGTGGGTTCATGTGGCACTTAGGAGATCCACCATTTTGTCTCACAGATTGTACCATCTCAGCTGCTTTGGATTTCCACCTATTACCGGAAATCTAGCAAATTTATCCTTCTGAATATTAGTACTTCATTAGGACCTGAGCAACTATCTACTTGCTTCCAAAATATGCTGGTCTCCAATATCCAGAAGGCAGCTGTGTGGCATGGCAAATGACCTTTGTGAAGCACGACACACCTGATGTAGCAGCGAGGGCAGGCACCAGGTTTGGATGGGGAGTGGTGCAGTCTGTGTTTGATCGGTACAGCTGATGCTGTTTAGCACTGTCTGGGAGAGATAGAGACTGCTCTTCACCTACAGGAGTCTTGAAAAATCAGGAACAAAAATTAGCCTGCAGTAAAGGTGGATCAAGGCAGTGATGTGGGGGACTGTTCCACTTTGCAGCTGCTGTTGTGGGCTCGTTGTTGGGAAGAAACTGTCTTAGCTCTGCATGCCTCTTTCCACATAGGCATGAGAAATTATGCCAGCTGTGCTGAACTGGTGGGTTGGTGAGACTCCTGACAGTAGTCAAAATGCTAGCAGTAGAGCATGCCTTGCTTTTACTGAAGAGTACAGCTTCAAGTTAGGTAGGTGTTTATTTTGCAGTGGTATAAGATGTTAATTGGTCCCTAATCATTACCCACCTCTGCTGGAAAGGTGTAAGATCTGTCTTCAAACAGTTCATATCTGTCATTCTTAACCCAGTGCCAACAACACCATGTACGTTAGAGGAAATTGGTGAGATACAATTGATTTGAGTATTTTTTTCTGGAATGGGTAAAGGGGGGACAGTTTATTTTGGTGAAGCTGCACAGAAAATATTCTGTGGCAGAGCAGTAACAGTATCTTAAATAACATTAATCACTGAAAAAAAATCTCTAACCTGTTTTTCATCTACTCAAATTATGATCCCAGTTTCTAGTTTTAAGATTGTTTCTATTTGTCTGTACCAGTGTCTCTTTTATTTGGTAGTTCAGGTACATAATTTATTTGCTAACTGCATACATGGTCAGTGCTTTACTGCATTGAACACGGCTCTCTTTACCGCTTGTAATCACATCACCTTTCCTACTAGGGAACTGTTGTAGAGCAAAAACGGGATATTAGAGTTGATGGCTTTGTAGAATTGGAAGGAAGGTTTGAATGCCTGCCTGATATAAATATTGTAGGCCGCCTTACATTCTTATCTACCTCTGGACATGCAAATACCAAACCTTACTTTCCTGGTCCCAGAAATAGTTTGAGCAAAGAAGTCGGTGTTTCTGTAGGTTGTTAGCAGATGCCCTGCTGCTGAATCATACTGCTTAATCAGTTACTGAAATAAGATTCTCAGAGAGCCATTTTAAGGGCATTAAATCAATAACAATAATTGCAACCATTTCCATTTCTCCAGTGGAGCCTGCTAAGAGTCTGTTTGGGCCAGGGCCAGATTCTTTTAGACAGGCTGGGATATCATCTTCCTTCAAACCTGGCAGTCACTCATGCTGTTTGTCAGCAAGTGCCTTGTTGTTCTGCAAGGTCAGATTTTAAATCTAGTGCCATAAAGCTTCTCTGTGACACAGAGAACATAACACTTAGGAACCAATGTGCACTAGGCAGTGTTCTGGAGATGTGAGGTTAATGAGAAGGCATTTTCTGTTTTTTTAATACCATGTGGAGACTGTAATTGGTTTGGATTTTTTTTTTTTTTTTTTGCTTTAAATTAGACACTAGAAAAGGGAATGGGTTTTGCTGTGTTCTGGTAGTACGTGACCTTGTTTTACTAATGTCTTTCTACTGATGAAGATGCTGAAAATGCAGGTAAACCTATGTATTAGCATATTTCAGCAAGTCTGGTAAATGCTGCCTGTATGTCTCTCTTTGTATTTCTTGTAAAAGTAGAGAAGTGCAGATCAAAGGATCTTCCTTATCAGACGTTGATGCAAAGGCGTTTAACATGTTTTATTGACTAGCTCTGGAAGAAAGTACATAATTTGGAGTTCATCTTTGAAAATACAGCATTCAGAATGGAGAGAGTATTGCTCAGTGGATACTGGAAAAATCTGATATAATGTTCACAGCTGAACATTTTATAAGATATGAATTGCGACTGCAGACAGATAGGCTTTCTTCATAAAATATATATTGCTCCTTGTTCTTTTAGAGCAACCTCGTAGGAATAAGGCTGAACTGTAGTTTTTCACATCAAAATGGTAAAATACACCAGTGTTTATATCTTGTGTTGCTTGCACTACCCCAGTCTGACCCCAGCTACCTTCTCTTATCTCAGAAATTTCGTTTATAACTGGTGACTTAAACACAAACAAGAAACACCTTTCTCTGACTTAGGTTACAGCCTTTTACTCCAATTTGCTTTAACAGTACTGATAGAATTTTTTTTTCCCTAGCATATAAGACTGCATGATAGCTGAATCAGATAACGGGTCAGATTGGAACAGACCACAGTGGATCATGTGGTCTAACCTCTCTGCTCAAGCAGTATCATCCCAGAGCACATGGTGAGGGAGACTCCACAACCCTTCTGGACCATCCATTCTGGTGTGCAGTCACTGCACAGTAAAGTTCTTCCTTGTGTTCAGATGGAACTTCCTGTGCATCACGTTCTGCCCACTGCCTCTTGTCCTATTGCTTGGCACCACTGGGAAGAACCCGGATCCATCCTCTTGACACCCTCCCTGCAGATACTGACAGACATTGATGAGGTTCCCTCTCAGTCTTCTCTTCTCGAGGCTGAACAGGCTCAGGTCTCTCAGCCTTTCCTCATAAGAGACATGCTCCAGTCTCTTCATCTTCTTTGTTGCCTTCCACTGAACCTGCTCCAGGAGCTCCATGTCTCTCTTGTCCTGAGGAGCCCAGAACTGGATACAACACTCCAGGTGGCCTCACCAGGGCTAAGAAGAGGGGCAGAACCACCTCCCTTCCTCTGCTGGCAATGCTTTTCCTAATGTACCTAGGATATTCTTGGCCTTGTCCTTCAGTCTTTTTTTAAAGAATAGGCAACTGAAACAGGAAATGAAAATAAAAAATTTTGGGCAGTAGCCTGAAATAAGCATTGTCAGTTGTGGATCTTGAGGTAAAATATATTGTTGATAACTTGGAAAGACTTGGATGTTTAATTCTCTTGTCATCTTGCTTAGAATAATATAAAAAAGTGTAAAGTTCAAAAGAAGGGAAGGTTATTTGGTATTAGTAGAATATTCCTAATTTTTACTATAACCTTATAGTAATTTCTAGGAGGTTAGTCTGATGCAAAAGCTTGAGGAAAATGTTCTTTAATAGTAGTCACAGCTCTTGATTCTCACTTTTCTCAGCTTTAATTCCACTGTCATCTTCTTTTTAACCACTAGATGGTCTTTCAGTGTAAAGGGTATATATGTTGCCATCATTTGTGTGTTGTTGTTCCATATTAGAGGACTCTTTTCTCAAACAGCTCTGATGTAGGGGACAATTTGGTACTTGGTGTTAATTTCCTGCCCTTCCTCTGGTTTTCATATAACTAAATTAATTTTAAATTTGACTAAATTTAGCTGCTATTTGTTCTCAAGGCTCATTAGCCCATTTCAGTTAAAGATGACCTTTTTTGGTCCATCTTTTGTGCCTTGTGTTCTACTTCACTTTTTTTGTTTTTTTGATGTCTCTGCTCTTCTGTGTGTCTGCTTGTTTGTGCTTCATTTCAGCAACATTTGAGTTGTAGCTTTAGTCCAAGAAATCACGTTACCATTTTGCCAGAAGCTGACGCCAGCCATCTGGTAAAATTACAACTCATATTAGTAAAACCTATAATTTCAGGAAATGTACCCAAAATTACTGTTATGATTAGTGGACAGGAAAGAGACTGAGACAGAGAAGTCAGT
The DNA here is from genome assembly GCF_031753505.1 of Anomalospiza imberbis. Lineage (NCBI taxonomy): Eukaryota > Metazoa > Chordata > Aves > Passeriformes > Viduidae > Anomalospiza > Anomalospiza imberbis. Next base: position 17,122,393 of record NC_089684.1, read on the forward strand.
TGGGTACTTCAGAAATCATTTTGAGGTTTGCAGGCAAACATCTTAATGGCAGTGATCTTGCTGCCAAATGCTGTTTTGCTTTTGCCTTCAGAATAGTTTGCATTAATAATGAGCAGCTCTGCTTGGAAGTTTCTCATGTATTGCTCTTACGACGCAACTTTGCGAAGCAGCACCAGGCGAGGTGACAGTCTGTGTGAATGGATATGTAAAGTGCTTCAGCATACTGTACTGCTAAGGTTTTCCCACTGGAAATGCATCCCAGCCCCAGGGCCCATCAGTGTTATGGATGCTGAAGAAAAAATTATGTTTAGGCCATGCAAGAGTAGCCGATGTGTTAAGTCTAGTAGTTGTGAAATAAGTCTGCACTGAAACTAGGCAGAGTTTTATCAGCAGTTTGGTCATACATTTTGTCTCTGTGTCACTGGAGGAACAGAGAGGAGGTGACAACAGCTCTCATTTGTGTATATTCTCAGGGAGAGGCAGGCAACTCACCATGCCTTGGTAGCTGCACTTGTGCTGCATGTTCTGCAGTTGTTGAATGTATGTGTTAAACTAAGATGGAGTATATTTCTAATTTAAGACTTAGAGTGGTGATGAATTTACTATCTTCCTAGTGAGCTATTACAGTGAGTAATTATCCTCATAGTTAATTCAATTTGTATTTTTCTCATTTCAGCATTTAGTGACTGGATCTTGCTTCTCATCTACTGGATAAAATCCTTGTTCACATAGGCAGTTGGGAAGAATGGAGTTGTTTCCGCATAACAATCACATTGCCTGTTTACATAAAATAAATGTTACTGAATGATAGTCCTAGACTTCATAGTTGAGATTTCTGGTTCCATGTGTTAGTACCTATGGCTTAATATGTGTTAACTCAGAAGAGTTTTTCCATAACACAATAACACTCCAGCACAGCTTAACCAAAGTTCTCTACTGGAAGACCAAAGGGTCATCCTCATTGCTCCTCAGACTCTTTTCCTATGGATGAAAGGCTTTATAAAACTATCCTAAGCAGTTTTTGATCTGGGCAGCTGAGGAGGTTCTTGTATGCAGTGGAGTTGATGCTGTAAAACTGACCCTAAGGACTCCTTTTATAGGGAATATAGATAGTCTAGTCTGGGGACAGAAAGGCATGAGAAAATAGAACAGAATGCATAGCAGTACTGTGGAGATGTCAGGTCAGCTTGGAAAGCCCCTCACAACTACCACAGACCCACAAACTTCACTTACTTTTTGAAATGAAGGTTGAATTCAAACCCAAAATTATCCAAACCTGTGAAGTTTTAAGGAGTGCTTAGTCTCCTTTTGCACTGTAAGAGGATTCATGATCCTTTTTTGTAAAGAAATCCTTTATTACATGGGTATCTATCATGGAAGAGTTCAGATGATTCTGGTGATACATCTCTAGCCTTTGCTAAGTAGGTATACCACAGCATCTTTAAATTTGAAGGGTGTGTAAGAAACTGCCTGCCTAGTTTTCTAAACTGAGAGTTCTTCAGCCCACATGGTTCTCAAGTAATGTATCTAAAGATACTCTGTTTATGTTGTTTTAAGTGTGATCTAATGTTTGCTTTTGGCAAGAAACTCTTCCTTGTTATTATGCACAGAAAGAGTAGTTTACACAGTGCTGAAATATTAACTGGCTGTTCTAAACTGAGCAAACAAGAATACTTCTGCTGTATCTCTAGCAGTAGTAGTGTAGGCTTCTTGTAGTAATCTAATTCATGGGGAAACCAATAAGCAGGTATTAATTAGTTATTCAGGTAAGGGTTTTAATTTGGAGAGGTAAAAATTTTAGTATAAGAACCCAAGTAATGGTAAAGTTGTTAAAGTGGAAAGGTTAAGACAATGCAGTTGAAAATTGGGTCCTTAACTTTTATACCTTAGCAGTCCTTTCAATGGAAAAATAATCACTGCTTCATATTGAGTGGCAGCATGAAGGATTTTATGGAGGATTTGCTTGTTTTGTTTTTAATAGTTGCTGGAAAATTTGGCACCCTTTAAATTACTCAAGACTTTTTTTTTCTGCTTTTCCTTTTCTGAGGAAAAGGGGAGAGAAGCCTTTCATTAGTTCCACATGATAGTTAATTGTCACATTTTACAGCTTAATCCTTCTTCTTTAAAGAGTTTTCAGTGAAAAGACAAACCAGCCATCTTCTGCATAACAGTCATTACTAATATAAATACTAAAAATACCATAATTATTTATATGAACACAGCAAGATTGGTGATAATACAGATCTCCTCCTATTGCGAATTGTTGCCTCCCACAATATCTTCCAAAGAATGCAAGTGAATTTATTCTACATTATATCTAGTCACTGTTCTTGATGAAAACATAACAATGCAAAATTAAAATTAAGGAGTAACTTTTGTACTTTTGTTGTTAGCCTTCCCTTTCATGGAGCTAAGAACTATGGACAGTGTTCCTGATAAAGTGGCCTAAGCTCCCCACTTCTACAATAATACTGTACTGGTGTGTTAATAACTTGTCAGTTAGGAGATGGCTTTGAGGAAAAGAACTTTACATTGTTGGTTGTTTTTTGTTTGTTTGTTTGTTTTTTTAAATGCATTTTCTTATTACTGTGTGATGGAGGCTTTCAACATTTTCCTCATCGGTCACTTTCACGTTTCCCTCTTATCTCCACCACATCCTTGCTACAGCATTGTAATTCTCATTTTCTCTTGTGTCAAATTTTGAGGTAAAAGCAGAACTTATGTAAAGGCATTATTCACTGATTATTTGCTGTGATTATTTGCTTTCTTTTTGAAACAAGGAGAATGCAGGCATGTTTTGAAACACTTCAAATATGAGAATTAAGCCCATGAATTACTTAAGAACATGTGTTTGTAGAAAGAAAAATCCCCTAGTTTCTCTCTTCCTCTTATATGGTGATTGCTTTAATATGGACATCAAGTCTGTATTAATAAATTTTATAGCATGATTCTTTGTGCTAGAGCATTAAAAACTGCTGTGACTTCAATTCAGATTATCCCCTCTTTTAGCCAGAGCAGCCCTTGTGTTGAGAATGCACAAAGAGGGAAGAAAAGGCCTTTGGTTTAAAGCATTAAGATTTGATGCTTCTCTTGCTATTGCAAAGAGAATCTGTGGAATCCACATGAACTATAATATATCCAAGTTCTGTGTATGTGTGTGCCTGAACCTTGTAGGTGGTTGTATGATCATACATACTTTATCATAATCTAAAGAATGTGACTGCTTGTAGCTCAGACTGTTTCTTCAACTCTTGGTTATGAAAGGTCTGTTCATTACTCTTCTACCTCTGATATTTCTTTATCAAACCACTTAGTCTAAATACTGCTAAGTAGATATAAATTCTTGTAGCATTTTCTCATTTTCAAAACTGCTTTTTGTATTCTCATTTTCTAGTGGGTTTTGTGTGCTATTTCACAATTAATCACTTGTTAAACACTTTATGTATTTGTGCCAGAAGAGGGTAGGATTATGTGATAGGTCTTTAATTCCCAGAATTAAAGCAAAGTTTTCTTTTTAATGGTTTCTGTGTGTTTGTGCCCATAACTGATAGCAAGGGACATGGTTCTATCATGCCCTCACTACCCATGTATTATCAGATATTGTCTCTCTTTTAAATAAATCCCTTTGTTTTCTGTGGGGAATGGTTTGAAATAAAGCAAAGTCTCTGAAACTGTAAAGTAGAATTGGAGGCTAAAGGGGGTTGGGAAATTGAGGCATGGGATTAGAGAGGGAGCCATGTTCACAGGCAGTCCTGGAAGAAAAGAGTAAGTTGGATGGTGAAATAGAGAGAGAAGGGGTAAAGTCATTTGAAATAGGATTGTGGGGTTAAATAGAAGAAGGTGAAGAGGAGGCAGAGACCATGTGTGGTAGGAAACCTGGAAGTGTCTGTTCAGAAACATTCAGGAGAGGTCAGGACACTAGGTCTCGATGAAAAGCTTCAGCAGGTAGATGGAAAGTTGGGCTTGAATTTCAGTAGAGAGGGAGATAATTAAAACTGGCTCAGAAGGTTAAATACAGCTGTACATAATTAAATTTAAACAGGAAACTTTAATTGTGGTATTTTTTAAATTTAATGAGTACTAAATCTATTTTTTTGTTTGCTGTCAAATTTGTTTGGCATAAGTAAGTAATTAGAGGAGCACTTTGATTTAATGTATGTTGCTTTGACCACTTTGCACTGAAAAAACTACATTAATCAATGGTTAAAGTATACTGAGATAATGAAAAAAGAGCAGGATAATTTCTAATACAATGAAACATTGCATGTGCTGCTCTATTAAGGGTTGTCAGAGCTTTGCTGGGAGGTTAATTAATAGTAAAGCAGGAGCAGAGAATCTTTTTGGCTGCTATTTTGTTCTGGAGCACAGAGCAGTAAATAATAGAGTTAACTGAGAGATTTGAGGTGTGTATATGTTTGGAAGAATAGTTTATCACTCTTAGAAAAAGCATGTGTTCTTTTAGAATGAGTTAATTGTTTATGATGTATTTTATTTTGAAGAAAACCTCTTGAAAGTTTGTAAATCTCTATTGTAGTCTTGTTCTAATCAACATGTACTGATGAAATACAGAAGGTTTTTTGTTTTCTTCATCTATGCAATGTATTCAACGCAGTTTTGTGACTCCATTACTATGATCATGTTTGCTGTCGTTTATAGCACAGCAAAATTATTCTGGAACTTTCATTTAAAGCTCATAACTTCTGTTATATTTGTGCCTTTATCTGAATTATCTTAACTTCATGAAGTCCTTGTATGAGAATAATTGTCCTCTACCATAACCTGTAAATGAAGGTGTAGATTCTTCATTTGATTTTTGTATTTCAGTTATTGCATGTTGGCTGCTTTGGTCTGTTACTCAGATATTGTTCAAATTCCTTCCCATATACAAACCGTGTAGCCAGTATTCAGACCAATATATTAACTGTTTTCCTAAACACATCACGTATGTGTCTTGCTTGTAGTGTTTTGCAACATTTGCTATCATGGCCATAACTCAAATACATATTTTTCTTTGGTAAAACATGGTCCACAGTCTCAGTGTTAACTCTGTTATTTATTTATACCTGCTTGATGCTGCATGTGAATCCCCTTCTCATGCATGTTTTTTCAAATGGGCTTAGCAGGCCTTAGAGGCCTGGCTTGTTAGATGTATTTGCACTTGTGTGGTAGCTTGGGCTTGGATCAAGTACACCTTTTAAAGCTTAATTCCTGATTGTCCACACCTGCTTCCCTATAGAATGAGTTGAAGCATGGCTGTCCCACAACACCTTCTGGGTGAAACTAACGCAGAAGGTGTGCTCCAATGGTGAGGGTCATTTTAGGGTTTGGGGAGGGTCTGGGAATAAATCACTTCCTCTCCCCAGAGCTGGTATCCTATGGGCACTGCTGCCCCTACAGTGCTGCACTGCTTGCTTGTGAGGACCAATGCACCGGTGTTGTTCTTGGGCACAGTGTGCTTATAAGGACCTTATACTTCTTTTTCAGAAGATAAATTTGGATGTTGAGATCTTAGGAGATCTTTGCTTGGGTGGGATGTCCCTATTTTGCTTTCTATTTACCTCAATTCAGTATTGCACAGTTAAATAACGCAATAAAAAGCTCAGATATATTACAGTGTTAAGATTTAGTCAAATATCTACAGAAGTTTTTGTTTTAGTTCAATTGTCTTTGTCTACTAAATCTGTATTCACAAAAGATTTGTTCTAGGAGCGTCCAGTGGCCATAAATCATGTTGTGTCTGTAGCTATACTGCTTTTCACTAAATGCTGTCATGATACTTAGGTTAGTCTCCAAGTCAGTCTAATACATTAACTTCCAAGATAATTCTTTAAAACGTTTTCACAATCTCTTATATTTTGTTAAAAACCAAACCCCACCACTCCCTAACCTCTACCTCTCTACATCCACCTCATTTTCTTTTTTCTTCATAGTTTCAAGTATAAAACCAAGCAGTACTGATGGAAATTTCATTTTCCCATGTTATGGGAACCTAGGGGTTTATAGGTTAAAAATGACATTTTTATCTATATTAGCAGGATAAAAATACTTCAGCAGTAAAGAAGGAAGTGAAGTCATCCTCGCAGTACAGAATGCAACCTGTTGTGGCAGATAACCCTGAGCAGTTTTCCCTTTAATTTTTTAGTATTGCTTGGCATTTCTTGTTCTGAGCAACTGTTGTTCATATTTATTTTTATAATCTAACTTCTGTGAAAATGTAATGGATAAAGCTGAAGAATTACACTTAAACAGCATTTAGTGTTCAATAGAGGTGGGGGCTGCATGCAGTCTTCATTAGGGGTGTGGGATGCCTTCATCAGCTCTGAGTTTACTACATCAGTCTGGAGACTTCCATTTTCCTTAGGCATTTCTTGCATTTTGTTTTCCCATACAATGCAAGTATTAAGAAACTTACCTGGGAATTGCCAAGTTATATTCATTGACCAAGTTTAATGAGTTTTGCATGTTTATGCAGAGTCTTGCCACTTACACTGCTGTTTTGGTGTCTGTCTGAAAAAAGATCTTTGTGGTCTGAGATAGGTAGGAAAACCAACAGCTTTCCTCAGTTGTTCTTCTGGTTCTCAGTTGGTTTGAGTAGTTTTGGTTTCTGACTGTATAAATGAAAGAGACACTGTACTAGCTGAAAACATATGATTTCAGTTCTCTGGAAGTTGATTTGTAAATATACTTCTTTCTGCAAAATAATATTTCTTTCTTATTCCTATCTACCATATATATGGAAATTATTCTATCTTGTGTATTAGCTGACAGTAGTTAATTCTGAAAGCACTTACATGACAGAAGGCAGCTTTAATGTTTCAAATCTCTCAGATAATGTACATCCATCTGTTCTCTAGCAAATGCATCACCTCTCTGCATACTGATGATTTCTGATGTAGCACTGCTTGTAATTAAATTTTGATAATGTATTTTACAGGCTTCTTGAAAAAACAAATTGAGTTTATTCATGCAAATGCAAAGTAAAATAGAAACCACTAACGACTAAAGCTAATTTCATGAACTGATGGTCACTCAAAAATGTAGGAATAATTAAAAATATATACTACTACTAGTGTACATTTTTAATTGGCTGGAATTTCATTTGGGTATAATAACAGTAACAACAGTGATATTTTTGTCACTTAAACATTTACCGTATTCTTGCATTTGATTACTTTAATGTTTCAAAGCTGACCTTTTATGTTGGTTGCTTAAAGATACAAATTGGAAGTATATATTAAATTATTGAAACAAATGCAGCATTTGCAGTTTTATTAAGTGCATACTAAACCAGTAATTGCATATATAATGCTGCTGATACAGAAAAAATGCAATTAAACTTTTAAGCTACACCCATGGCTACTTAGAGAAACATTTGTGGTGGAAACTAGAATTTCTAGATTGAGAAGATGTAAACCTTTTGTTCAGCTTTTTTTTTTAACTACTGATTTTTACATTATTTAGTGCTTCAACTTTCCAAGTTGAGAAAATAAGGTGTAGTATTGTTTTGTTCACAATGCCCAAACGATGTAGCAAGCCTGATATGTAAGTTGTATTACCATCAGATGATATATGCATCTAAATTTGACTTTTGGTGAAATGTTGTTATTAAACATCACTCCCACATGCTAAGGTTTCTGAGCTTTGGGGAAATATGTTAGGTGAAAACATTTCTCTTAGAATGCACTGTTCATGGCATCTTTCTTAAATGCTCCTTACTGAACACAGAAAAATAAAGCCATTTGCTTTTGCTACCACTTGAATATAAAAACACAGACATTAGCTTCTGGTTTGGGTCACATGCACCCAAGTGTTCTAAAGCCTTTTTCCCATGGAAAAATCAAGAGTCAGCACAGTGTCTGCATCCTTCCATTGAATGTGTGGTGTTTAATTGTCTTTTAGTGTTAGCTTCTCATTCACTGATTGGAACTTAATGGGTGCTTTCTTTGAACACATATTTCAGTGACTGATCTTATAAGGTTTTATTTGGAGGAATCATCACCTGGGTAGTTATGTGGAGAAGTGAGAACCCTGTCTCTGGGATGTAAGTAGTGTTTCCCTAAGGAAGAAAGGTGTAGAGAAGTGCAGAATCCCAGCTATGAATCCTCCTCAGAGAAAGAGTGGAAGAACACCTGTAAATGTGTTTCTGTGCCTTTTATGGTACAACACACTGAAAATTACAGTACAGCTATGGTTTCTGGTACTTTGTTCCCTATTAACCAAAAAGGTGGATGTTTTTGCAAATGTCATGGAGCAAAATTGGGATTTATATACTCTCTGTCCATCATACAAGGCCCTAGTTTTTTCTTAAAAAACCAACTGAACAAACAAAAAACTATAAGAGATAGGTGAGTTAAGAAAAAGGAGGGGGTGATGGTGGTGGTGGGGGAGGTTCAGAGATTATCATCCTGTGCTGAAATACTCATGGAAATGTCCTTTACTGCTCTACTCCAAGGAGACTCAGGAGTTGTGCTCCCATGCAGTATTTGCGGTGTTCTTTCTGAATCTCTCTCTCACGGTGTGGCCTGCTGAGTGTGAGTTGGGCTGTGGGCTCCCAAGGACAGTGGCTCTATACACAATGGCAAAGCTAATTTCTCTCTGCACACGCTTTCATATACTGCTTTCAGAGCCTGTGGGTCTGACTGCTTGTTGAGGTGTGTCTGAATTCATCTATTCAACACATTGCTTGAAACCAGAGTCTGGATGTGCCAGCCTCAAAGGCTATAGAGCTGGAAATCTGATAGCAAATTCAATCATGAATTAGTCTGTGTTATAGCCCCCTGTTCTTATATGTTGCTTGGAGGCACATGGGTAGCTGAATGCATGAGTAATTTGGAAATTGCATTAGTATTTTTCAGTTTCTATTAAAATGGACCTAATTTTGGCCTTTTTTAACATCTTAGAGACTCATTTAACAATTATTGTAGCTTCTTAGCTTTGGAGAACTTTACTACTTCTTCAAAAATCCCCATAACTACTAACAGTAATTTTTTTTCCAGGTGAGGTATGTGCCATTTCTGGGCCACACAGGTTGCCTAGTGATGTCTGCTTTTGACCCCTGGGCATGTCTCTGACCAGCTTAAGACTTGTCAGTGATAAGGCTGTATTCTTTAATGGGTATTTTCTTCTTTATTAATCTAAAAGGAAATTAGAATAACAAGAAATGAACCTTTCAATTATATCTGAAAATATGCTGCTCTTAATGCATAAGACCAAAAGCAGTTTGTTTTTTTGAATAATATACAAAGTCTGTAATCAAATGAGAGGGAAAATAAATGCCATTTGAAATGATCTGTGCACAATTTTTTGCAAGTAATATTGCATATTTATATCTTCTGTGAACATGAATGTTAATAAGTCTTGTGTATTCTCTAGAAGGGCAACTAGTTCTTGTAAATTTTGCTGAATCTGGTGCTTAGAGAGACTACGATCAGACTGTTTAACAGAACAAGTAATTCTCTTGCTAGAAAGTTGCCTGAAGTTTTTTTTGTTTTGTTTTGTTTTTCTAGTTGTGTATCAAGTAGAAATTATTCCTTGTTTTCTGGAAGTTTTTAGTTGCCAGGAATAATGCAATTAAATAGGTTTTTACTGCTTTATCTAATAAAAAAAGTAACATTTGTAATTTTCCACTTTTTCTTTATCTCCCTAGAATGTGAAAGCATTTGCATCTTCAGATAGCCTAGCCAAGGTCCAAGAAGTAGCAAGCTGGCTTTTGGAAATGAATCAGGAACTGCTCTCTGTGGGCAGCAAGAGGCGACGAACTGGTGGATCTCTTCGAGGTAATGCTTCCTCAAGCCAAGTAGATGAGGAGCAGATGAATCGGGTCGTAGAAGAGGAGGAGCAGCAGCAAAGACGACAACAAGAGGAGCAACACATTGGAAGGAATGGGGAGATAGGAGGAGAAGAACCTGGATTTGATGACAGGCATGAGTCTCAGCAGGAGCAGTTAGAAGAAAATAATAATAGACTTATTACAGTGGATGAAGATTCCACTTGTAACCAAGAGGAAGATGACGATGAACATGCTGGTGATCAAGAGGAGGAGGTGGAAGAGGAGGAGGAAATGGACCAGGACAGTGATGATTTTGATCAGTCTGATGACAGCAGTAGAGAAGATGAACATGCTAACAGTAATAGTGTCACAAATTCCAATAGCCTCATGGACTTGCCCATTCACCAGTCATCGCCATTCTACATGAAGACAAAGGTGAGAATTTTTTCGTGCTCTTAATCCTCATTAACTTTAGATTTTGGAAAAAAAAAAGGCATATTTAGCACAAGCTAAAGTTTTACAATGAAGCAAACATTTTATTTCCTAAAGAGCTTACAGTGAAGGATTTATGTTAGCTGTTAATAATAAAAATATTCACATGCATTTGACATGAGCAAATACCCCTATATATTTTAAGGGATAGTATTCTGATGACTATGGTCAAAATACCAAGATGTTTCTTTACAAATATTTTTGCATAAGACCCTCCTGGCATTATTTATGCGATTTTCCTTCTCCAAGTGGGCTAGAAGGGAAGGTAAGCAATCGTACCCGTGTTGTGTTCTCAGACAAGATCTGGTTCAGTTAGGTGAAAACATTATAATGAAAAGATAGGGTGGAATATTATAGAAACATGAAGTTCTTCCTGCTGGTCTGCTGAGTTCCTTAACAAAATACAGGTTAAAAAATGTGGAATTGCCAGTCATTCAGTTATGAATTCATTACATAATGTCTTATTGTATCCTGCTTGTGAGGACCTTGAACCTGTGTGCTTGTTGTTGAAAACTTCAGATTTGCAATAAGAATCTGGAAATTAATCTTCATACTTTTATTTCCACTTATATCACCTAACATTTTAGATTAAAGAGAAGTTACTGGGTTATTGGCTGCAGTGTACATTTGTAGTTCACTATATTTTCCAAGTTCTTTGGGAAGGAGGAATTCCATTAACTCTTAGGAGCAGCAAAATAATGAAAGCAGTGATATTGACTAGTAAGAAAGAGGAGCAGGCCAGTGTTCTTCTGGGAGAATGTTCTTCCTAAGTCTATGGACTGATTTCTTTTTCTTACTCATTAATTGTTAATAAAACACCTAGCCTCCTCTCACCTTTCAAAAAACAAAACCTCCTCAGACTTTTGAATTTACTTAAAAAAAAATTATTAAAACCTGATGTAAAATGAAACCACAAGTCAGCTAACATAAGTTAATGGGTTGACTATGAGCATAAATGTATAGAGATGGATAATCAGTCTTGAAGATGCACCTGAACAGGTAAATAGGGTGAATATTTGCTTCTGGAATCTACAGCGATGTTTTTTGTTCATAACAATAGTATGCAATTCCATATTTACAGTATCTCAGCTAGCATATTTTATTTTTGAAAAGTTGTAATGTTTTCACATGAGTTTTAACATAATTTTATATTTATAATTCTACTCTTAGGGTACTGAAGTATATGCTTTCTAATTTGGAATGAAAAACTGTCTTATTTCATATAATTGAATTGAATTTTACTGCTGAAATCCTTGGTTTTATTTCAACACATTGGTTTTCATGTATTTAGTATGTTTTACTGAGTATCATGTAACAACTTGCATCCAGTATGGACAATAATTAATGTAGGAAATTATTATACTCAAAATTATGTTTTTAAGTCTCTGAATTGGAAACTTGTTGAAGTGCTTTGTAAGTAACTATACTCAAATTATGTACAGACAGAGCAGAGCATAATTTTCAGTGGTGGCCAGTTCTGAAGCTTTTTTATTGAATTCAGTTGTGAATGTAGCTTTTTCTTTCTTTTCTTGAGGCATATTTGACATGAACTGAAACAAGCCAGTGTAGCCTGAAGGAAGATGTCTGAAAGATCTTTGTACAGATGCAAAATTTCTGTGTGTTCCGATAGTTGCTCTGCATATTCGATGCAGTGCTGGCCATTTTTGTTTGTGCTCCGTCCCCAGGCTGTGCTTCTGCAAGGATTGTTGGGCAGTCAGGTAGCAAACCATATTTGGTTTTTTTTCATGGTGCAGCTCTGTTTTAGGAAGTTTCAACTGTGTGCCTGAAGTATCAGCACAGGTTAGAAAGCTGCTTGAGCTGGCACTGCTCAGCACGATGGTTACACATTAGAACTGACAACATGAAACATTAATGTTACCAATTCATTAACAAACCAATATTTAACCAGAGGAACACATTCTGTGTTACAAAGTGTTGTGGAAATAAATCTGTGAGAGCATGAATGTATTACCAGAGTAAAAATAAACATGAGTAATTAATATGCTGCTTTTGAGAAGAAAAGGGAGTGTTAGTAGACTTGTTAGCTATATTTACAAGTGATTTCTGCTTCTACCTGTTGAGGATGGAGTAATTCTAGAAGACTTGAACCTGGTGGACTTATTTTTAGCTTTTCAGACACGTTTCTCAGTGTTTGCAGTCAATTACAGTTCTCATAACTCTGGCTGAATTACCTTGCTGTGTGCTGTACTCTGTGAAACTTGCTTTGTGCCACCATTACAGGCAGTGATGGCTGAATGCCCTACTTCATGTCCGTGTGTCAGATGTAAACCTGGCTCCTGAGAATCATTCCTGATGCAAAACAGTTTATTCTGCTTGTACATATGGGCAGCACACTTTCACCACTACCAAATACCAAGAGATAATAGTGAGACTGAACAAAATAGCAACTGCTACTACTGTAGGTGTTGTGCAGCTCATCTTAATTTTTTTAATATCTCTGTTCTTTGTCCTTTTACTTTTTCTTCCTTTCCTCATAAGCTACTGAATAAAGTCTTTCTCTAATCTGACTTTTTGTTTGTTGACCTGCAGAATCCTGTGTGGCTAAGGAAGGAAATGTCATATTTCCCCCTTAATACCACAGTGTACCCTGCTTGTGTTTGCTGCTTGTCACTTTAGTAGCAGCAAGCATGCTGTGTTCTAATAGATACATATAAAACATATAAAAATATTTGCCTCATAATACTGCTCTGTGCAAATAACTGGTATAATTGCTGCCATAATATTGTGAAAATGTTATGAGTAAAGGGCATGGGCACTTGAAATGAGAAGGCTGGTGGTTCAGGGGGGACTTCATTGCATTCACCACTACCACACAGGAATCCAGAAGGATCCTTGTGGTCACCTTCTATGATTTCTTGCATAAAATATTAGGCTGGTCTGTATTGACTTCTGTGCAAGCTAAAGCTTATTTTTTGAAAAATGTCACTTTTTGAAAACAGGAAACTCTGCAGCAGGGCAAATCTCTCTCAAGCCTAGTTTAATAGTTTGTTAGTTATCATCAGTGTTTAAATTTCACCTTTACTCTGCCTTCTTCCTGTTGTCTGAATTTTTCTATTACAATTTTGTTTTATTTTCATGTTGTATTGAAGAGCTGTTTAACAAATGTGTTTTTTTCTCCCCATACATTAAGCAATCAAGTTCTTCCCTGAAAGATCTCTTAAATGTAAATAATAAGGACAGTGTGTTCTTTAGCCATATTTTTCTATTTTTTGTTCTTGTTATGATACTTCTCTGAGCACTTTGGTATTGGAAAATTTCTCTTGAATTACAGATGTCTTTATATCTTGATCAACAATCTGAATGAGGGGATTGAGTGCACCCTCAGTGAATTTGCAGGTGACATCAAGTTGGTTAGGAGTGTTGATCTGCTGGAGGGTAGGAAGGCTCCATAGAGGGATCTGGACAGGCTGGATTGATGGGCCAAGGCCAAGTATATGAGGCTTAACAAGGCCAAATGCCAGATCCTGCTCTTGGCTCACATCAGCCACATGCAGTGCTACAGGCTTGGGCTGAGTGGCTGGAAATCTGCACAGCAGAAAAGGACCTGGGGGTGCTGCTGGAGAGCAGCTGAACATGAGCCAGCGTGTGCCCAAGTGGCCAAGAAGGCCAAATGCATCCTAGCCTGGATCAGCAATTGTGTGGCCAACAGGACCAGGGCAGTGATCATCCTCCTGTACTCACACTGGTGAGGCCACCTCAAATCCTGGGTCCAGTTCTGGGCCTCTTAATACAGGAAGGACTTTGAGGGGCTGGAGCGAGTCCAGAGAAGGGCAGTGGAGCTGGTAAAGGGTCCAGAGAACAGGTCCTATGAGGAGCAGCTATGGGAGCTGGAGTTGTTTAGCCCAGAGGAGGCTCAGGAGAGACCTTATCACCCTCTACAAATACCTGAAAGGAGGGTGTAGCCAGGTGAAGGTTGGGCTCTTCTCCCAGGTAACAAGTGGTAAAACAAGAGGAATTGGCCTGAAGTTGCACTAGGGGAGATTTAGATTGTATCTTAGGATACACTCCTTGCAGGAAAGGGTTGTCAGACACTGGAACAGGCTCCTCAGGGAGAAGGTTGAGTTAACATCCTTGGAGGTATTTAAAAGACATGTAGATGTAGCACTTAGGCACATGCTTTAGTGTCTGACTTGTAGTAGTGTTAGATTAATGGTTGAACTTGATGATCTTAAGAGACCTTTTCCAACATAAATGATTCTATGATATCAGAACTGCAGTTAAAACAAAGTAGCAGCTGTAACAAAGACAGTTAAAATTTGTTTATGCAATGTATTTGCCTATTGATATATCAAATAACTCCATGCATTGGGATTTCATGTTTGACTGATTTGTCTAATCTGATACAAGTCTTCTTCAGAGAGCTTTCTGTTCTGTAAGGTTGGCCTGTGTCCTTTGTACCTACAGAACTAATGCTCAGTTGTATTAAAGTGACCGGAGTTTTCTCACATGTCAGGTTCTTTACTGTTTGTTAATTTTTGCTTCAGTTGATCTGTGTCTTGTCAAATGTTCCCATATCTGTTTTAAAAATACTAAATAGCACAAGAGAGCTAAGTAAATATATATAGCAGTCTGACAAAAACATGTTCTTGATGCTGATTCTTCACTGATTGCATTGTATTTGTGGCATCCATTTCCAGTGCTCTGTGATGACTTTGTATTAATTGAGTTCTGTTGGGTAACAATTAACCACAGCATAAGCAAACAAATACTCTTACATCCCATATTTCATAGCAACTGCATTTAAATTCTTTTATCCCTATACATGTGGGATTCTGTTGCAATGCAAGGACAAGAATGTATTACTAGCAGTTGCCATCACTGTGAAATAGCTCATGTAAATTATCAATCTTGCTAACTTGAGATTTAAATTGTCTACTGGTGCTCATGCTCTTGAAATTGTAGTATTAGCAGATATATCATGCCGGCAATATTTTATGTTTATCAAAATTGGTGTTTATGACAGAGGTGATACCAGCATGATTTTGTGAAAGAAAATGTCATTAATGCTATAATCCTATTTTATGACAACCAGTGCATTATTTTCTCTTGTACTGACACCTGGGTTTCACCACAGAGTTATCTAGGTTGTACTCTGTTTACTTTTCCAAGTTTTTTTTCCTGTAAATCTATAGATTTATTTCATATTTCTGAAATATTTTGATTGTTCTGATGCTTAAAAATATTTTGATCATAATACATACAATCTTTAACTTGTTCTATTTTTTTTGTCTTTCTTTGCATAACTGCTCCTGTAACTCAGTTTCATAGTTTTTAAATATTAACGTCTTCAATATACTTAAATATTTTGTTTTTAATTATGTTTTTGGTTCCCATTAAGATGAATTGTTTTTCTTCAACTGCTGCAAACTTTTTATATTTACAGGAGCATTGCTTCCTGATTATTTTAGAAATTGTGTCTAAACAGCTACAGTAATTTATGGGTTCATTCATCTCTGAAGGGAATTGATTTTGTGGGGAAAAGAGTCATGATCACTTGTATGCAACCTCCTACGAATTTAACTTTTTTCAATTAGTTTTTATTTATCTAAAATTCAACATTACATAATAATTTTGATGTTAAATATCTCTAATGTTGAAGCCACCTCAGTTAGGAAATACCCACTTTAAAAAAAAATTAAACACATGAATTCATGGAAAGCATTATCTGCATTATTTCAAGCAAGTATTGTCACAGATTTCTATGGTGTAGGCAAAATAGCCACTTGATATCAGACTAACAGGAGGAAATGTGTTATGTAAGGACCTGAATTTTAAAATCCAAGTGTGCAGGTGGAGCAGGAAGATTGTTAGCTGGTGCATAGCCATTCCTGCTCGAGGTTTCAGAAAACACTTTTGTCCGCTCTGCTTGTAGGGAGGGATTTCTGAAGGAGTGTTTGAGCCCAATTATGTGAGATGCTTTATCCTTCTGGGCAACAGGCACTGTTCAACATGAATCTTTGCAATTTACTTAAACATTTATTTCCTTTTCTTCTGTTGAGGCTGTCATACAATTTAGCAAATTTGGTTCTATGAATGTGAGATGTTACTTCTGTGTTAGCTATCTGGATTGTGAGGGTGACTTCTCATAAGGGGTCAGGCATTCGTGTGTGCAGAACCCTCCAATAACTTCACTAGTCTCCTCTTCTGATGCAGGTTTGCTTGCTGCAGAATTGTGGGTTGTGATTGTTTTGTTGGTTAGCAGAGCTTCCAAGGAAACAGATTAGGTAAAATGAAGATGAAAAATTATTGTATAGTTGCATCTACAACCACAAAAAACACTTTGATACCCTTTCAGAAGCTGTCATATTTTAGCGTTTGCTTCATTACTAAAGGTAATAATATTTTTTTTAATGGATACATTTAATACATAACATATGTTATAAACAGCAGTGGTAAAGGCTGAGAAGCAGTTTAATTTTCATGTAAAACCAGTACTTTGATTGCAGCATCTTCTACCATACTTGACACCATACTCTCCATTTGGCTGTAAGTCACAAGAGAGAGTGTGTGTAAGCAATGGTGCTGTTCAGGAGTGCCTCTCCTTGATTGCTTATTGACATGCGAGAGTGGAGGGAGAGACGATACAACAGATAATCTGGATTGATTTGGGTGGAGCTGGAAGAGGATGTACCACAGGAAAGCCTGTCCCTTGGAGCTTAAATACCCATCTCTTCAGTTCTGAAACAAATCTAAAGCCCTGCTTATATACAGAGCTTTCAGCTCTTAAATAGTGCAGGCTGTGACAGAGTTTTTTGCTGCAAGGTGCCTGGTCTAAGCTTGTATGTAGAGCCACACAGATAAGAAGGATTTATTTTTAAGGGAGTTTTGGCTTTGGATGGAAAGACAGCATTAATTTTTTAAACTGAGGAAACCTAAGATTGCACTGGGCACTTTGTGCAAATGTGAAGTGAAAAGGACTCCAGTGTGAAAGTCTGCAGTTATTGTGTGAATTACTCATAGGCTAAAAGCAGGCTAGGGCAATAAGGGGGAATCAAAGATGATTACAGAAGGCTGATCCTTGGGAACAGATTTTTTTTTGTGTGTGTACAGGCAGTACATGGAATTAGGCAAAAGTTGCAGTGTGTGTAGGTGGAGGGTGGTTTGTGTGTGTTAATAATTTTTCTCCTCTGAGCAGCAGAGGGGGCTGCTATTGCTTTGCTGCAGCCTTCCCTCTGCAGACTTGTGTGGTGTTCCTTTGCAAAGGTTTTCCTCACTCCAGCAGCTAAAAGCCTGAAGCATGTGTTTTAAGTGTAGGGAATAAATGTAACAGGAACAGAAGGACTCAGAAGTTTTTATTTGTCAAGAAATATGTTTCCAGTATAGGAAATTATGTAGGACTATTTCCTTTACAAGAACAAGTGACTATTTCCTTTAAAAGAACAAGTATTAAAGATATTTTCAGATGGCTTGTGGGACGAGAATACAATATATAGTTCTCTAATCTGAGTACACAAGAGAAAGAGAAAAAGCTTCATACTGCAAAAAGAGATTGATTTTTTTACCTATTGTTTTTTCAAGGATCACATGCAAAGTATGTAGATTCTTCATGCCTTTCAGTTAATGCTTTAAAGGGTTTCAAACTAAGTTATAACTTGGCTAAAGCTGTGTCAGAAAGGCTACACAGGAAAATTGCTCTGGTTGTTGAAAAAAAAAAGGCAACAAAAAAGCACTGAGAGTTTTTTTTTTCACTCTTTCTTTTTCCTATGATACTATTTTTTAATTGAGGGGGATCTTCCCAAGGCATGCAAATACTTTAAGGGCAGGTGTTCAGGTATTGGGGCCAGATTCTTCAGTGGTGCCCAGTGGCAGGATAAGGGGCGATGAGCACAAACAGAAACATAGGAAGTTACATCTGAAAATGAGGAACAACTTTCCTTTGAGGGTGACAGCACTGGAACAGGCTGTCCAAAGAGCCTGTGGAATCTCCTTCTGTGGAAATACTCAGAACTTCTCTGGACATGATCCTGTGCAACCTGCACCACGTGGACCTGCTTTAGCAGAGAATTGGACTGGATGATGTCCAGAGGTCCCTTCCAATGATTCTGTGATTCATAACTTCCAGTCAGAATTACTTTTGCATTACCATGACAGTTTAGTTATTTACAAGCAAATTTTGTTGTTTAAAAATATTTTTTCTTTTTACTTTTCTGGTACAGAACTTGGTTTTTTGTATTGGGCGGTAATAACTTTAGAAATATTCATACTTAGAGATTAATATAAATCAACACTTCTAACCTTTGATTTCTTTCTCATTTATATACCCCACAGTTTAGTGCTAATTATTCCACACGTGCAGGATCATTTGAAAAGGTTACACAACTGCCATTAGATATAGTTTGTTAAATATTAAAGCATCCACAGAAGGAATGCAGATTCTTTGTTTCTCTGTAGATAGCAAGTTACTTCTCCAGCTTTACTAACTGCAGCATGCTTTTCTACAGATACCAGTGTTTTGTTTGAAAAGTACCTTTTACTTCCTGTGTTAATACTGTGTTTGACTTCCTGTGTTTACTTCCTTTTACTTGTCTGTATTAATTTGATTTCATTTGCTGCTCAAGGCTTGTAGACATTTAGCTATACTTTTCTAAGTAGAATTCTCCTACACCTTCACTTGTACATAAAACTAATGTGTTACATAATTGCTGCCCTGCTAATTTTTCCTACTCTGTGAGTGGATCATGAAGTTTGCTTATGGATATGTGGGCTATATTTGTAGTAATGTGGTTATTACCAAGGGTACATACTTGAATTGTCCTTTGAATTGTCCTTTGGTTGTTTGGCTTAGGCATTGCTTCCTAAAGGTAAATATTGGGGAGGTACTTGCATATGCTACTCAAACTTTCATATCAGTTTATTTTATGTAGAATAAATTAAATTGATGCCTTCATGATGACTACCTGAAGCAGCATCTTGTTGTCCCACGCTTTTGCATAGACTTTGAAATCAATGTTGGTTCAGCTCCCACGTGATTTTTGCTCTGCAACTTTGCTGTCAAAATGAAAATGAGCTTTTTTTTTTTTTTTTCCCCAAATGAAAGAAATAAAAAAATGTGCAGTAGTACTATTTGACCTCACCAATTATATGACAACAATATTATGAAGTAGAAATCATGCCAATGTGCTTCAGAATCTGTTCTGTATACTCGCTCTGTTGGGATATGTGACTTGTCTAACAAATATATTTGGGAGCTCTGCCCCACTTAAGTATGCCATTTGTTCCTTTTGTTGTTCTTGACTATGTGGCACATGCTATTGCCTGATGTGATCAATAGCCCAAATATTTCCAGTCTGTAGTGATACAGCTGTATTTTCTTGAGCATTTATCAGTGGATGCTGTTGCCCTGTCAGTTTTAAGCTGCTTCTCTTTTTGAAGGTTAACTGAAGTTGGTATTACTAGTTATAAAACTTAATGCAAATGATGAATCAAAGTGTGGAGAAAGTAAAACTTTTGCTGGTGAGTTAGTTTTTGGTATTGTTGACACATCTTTCCCAAATGGTTGTTAAATATTCCTTTAGCTATGAATTTGAAGTGTATATTAAAAAAAAAAAAAAAGTTATGATTAGTAACCTTCTTGCATTTGCTGATGTTTATACATATAAAATCATGGGATCTGAAATTAGCTTAAGGAACTGGAGGACTAGAAATTGCTCTGAAGACCAAAACTAAGTTTAATACCTGCTGCAGGACTAACATTTTTTCCTGGTATGTTTCTCACTCAGATCTATTTTTCAGATTACAGTATGTCCTTTATTTCTGTAGGAGACTTTTCATTATCTGCAGAACATGTAGCTATTCAGCAAAATGTGCACAGTGAAGGAATTTACATAACTTTATAAATTCTTGCTTATAAGGAGAGAAACTAGACAATGTCAATTTCTCTGCTAGTTATTGATTTCTGGACAGGCAAAATGCTTAAAAACAAAATTTCCAAGCTGTCTCAGCAAATGTTTGAACAGACAGCATCTAATGTCCATCCACAAAGGATGATTTTTGACACATGAACTGTTCTTCTTTGTTAGTGCATGTGTCTGATCTGTGCAGGCAGCTGTGCTTGTGTAGTAATGATATACTGTGCATTTTGTGTAGATTTATTGATGAGCTGTTATATTTTGTTTATGTGAATGTTTTACAGTTTGGTTTATTGGTGAAATTTCTATTATAAAAATCCCTGTAAAATTTAGAACAGGTGTTTCTATAAATGGTTAGTTTTGTCACAAGCATCTTCTCCCTTTTTTTCCATAGTGTGGTTAATGAAGATGCTGTCTAAACTTCATGCAAAATTTGTGAGACTTCTGCCCATTCTCTCCTGGCCAAACAGGTTCAGGAATTCACCAAATTATTATAAAATGTGTTTATGTTAAAAATCTTCATGTGCCTTGACTCTGTATGGTGCAACCTTTGATGTAACATTACATATAGTTAAGTGGTATTGAGATTTTAAAGGAGAAAATAATTAGTTCTAGTGGGTAGATAGGTATCTTGATAATAATCAGTGAAATACAAGTGGAAAGCATTGCTGTTGGACATCTTTTCTTCTGTCTTATTTCTCCTTTTCATGCTTCTTGCTAATTTTAAATTTTCTCTCTTTAGTTTGTAACAAGAATTGGGAAGAGGGAGAGAATCTGAGAAGGACACAATTCCTAAAGAAGTACAGAGATTTCTATTCTAAGTCAAGGTGGCCCAAACTAACTATTTCTTTGTAAAACCTGGCTTTTTAAAATCTTTGTTCTTACTAAAAGATGATATTTTCTACTGACTTTACTACCTGACCATACCTTGCAAAATGTAAAAGGAGTGAACTGTGAATTTTAGTAATACTCAGTGTAATTCAGTCTTGGAAGACACTGGCTATACTTTTCAGCTGTGTCATGACATATTACTCAGTTAATGCTTATAAAATTTTAATACATTTGTTCAATCCCTGGCCCCTCTGTGAAGTGGAAAATGTACTTATCGCCACCATGGATTGCCAGCAGGGATAAATTCCACCTAATTCATCATCAGAAGTCATCACTTCTTTCAAGTAAAGTATTAGCAACATTTCCTGTAAGTGCAAATCTCGTTCTTACCCAGTCAATGTTTCAAAGTGGGAAGGAGACCCTTTGTTCTTCTCATTTAACTTCTGGAGTGTCCCTTAAGGATGGCAGCTACCATGAGCATAGTGCCCAAAGGTATGGAGTACTAAAAAAAAATTAAACACAACAAATAATAAATACTCTTTTTGCCAATGTCATAATTCCTTCAGTTGTAATACCTTGGTGAGATTTTCTAAAACATGCAGAAAATAATCGAATTAATTAAATTGAATATGTAAAAATAAAGAAAGCAGAAGTGACAGAGCTAAATGGAAGAAATCAAACCAAAAATCATTCAATATGGATCAGATGTTCTTGCCAAATGTAATAATGTTGTCCCTCGACTTTTAAGCTGGACTTCATCCACAGCAAGGACACTTTCTGTTGGTACTCAGAGGCACTTACCCTTCTGCACAATTATTTGCTTTGGTGTAAACCACTAGTATGCCATGCCTTAAAGCAAGTGTGCTGTGCCCTGTGTGTGCAGGTATTCCTGTGTATGTGTTTTGGAGGACAGGCTGTTGACAGACTCTGACTCTTCTCACACTGTGCCAATCAGAATTTGGTGCTGGTGCACTTCATGTCTTTCTTGGCAGGGTTTGGTATCAGAATGCCAGTAAGCTCAGAGCTGGATTTGGCCAACCATACCAATTAAGAATGCCAGCCCTTCTGCAAACTACCTGCTTTTTTCTGTGCTCTAAGCATTCTTTACTTCACATATCTTGAGCTTTATAAATAGCCTCACAGCCCTTTGCAGTATGCTGTTACCAGCTGAAAAGGATTATGTAGCTTAATTTGGTGCTATCAAATGAATGCCATTGTAACAATCAGTTGCTCCATTTGTTAGATTTATGTGTATTTTACCGTGCTGGTAAGAAAAATAGTCTCGTATCCAAAGAGGCCTTGAAAACAATTTTGTTCTAAGCATACAAACTATAATACTTTGCACTGTTTAGCCTTTTATTTTGGCAGTTTTCAGTGTAGCTAATCCATGGAGCATTGTCGGGATTTGTTTTTTTAATGCTGAATAAACAGTGTTGGGACAGAATTCTACTACAGAAGAAAAAAAATGTTTAAGTGTTTAAGGTGGCGGAAATATTTTTAATGCTTTTTCGACAATTTTGGGGTTTTTTCTTGTTCCCATTTAATATATAGAAAGAAAAGTATAAGTCCAAAGCTCATTTCTGTCCATGCTTTTTGTACATTATTCAGAAACTGATAAACATGTTTTAAGTATTTTGGTACTGCTTTGTGCATTTTTGCCTGTGTAGGTATATAAGTGGAGAATTTCTCATTTAAAGTGTTGCATTTTATATGGAAGGGTGATATAATGATAAGAAAAGCTGAATTTTGCAGTATGGAAAATAATTTTTCAGTTTCCTATCTTCCCTTTTCATAAAAGCAGCCTCCTTACTAAAAAGCCACCTGCTTTCCCTTCCCCCAGCTTATCCTCAGATGGGAATTTGACTTGCATTTTAGTCCAGTGTTAAATATTGCATGACTTCTCTACCTGTTGCAGTTCTTAATTCTTGTCTCAGCTTTATTTAAAGGTGCAAAACCAGCATAAAAAAGTGGTCAGCAAATAAATTCCCACAGAACAGCTGTAGAAATTCTTTTTAACAGCTGTTGCAACACTGACTAGACTAAAGAGTTAAACTTGCTTATCCAACAAATCATGTATAGCCAATGAGAACTGGGCAGGCATTTCTGGAATATTTATAAAATGCAAGATGATGCAGCTGGATTTCTGTTGCATACCTGGAATGTTTTCTGAAATATTCACTGGAGAAATGAAGACACATGCTTTAAAGATAGTTTTAGAAAAAGTGACAGTGACAACAAGACACCATAGTATGGTAAATACAGTGATAAAATTAGGGCACTTGTAAAGCCAGATAATAGTTTAAAATGGTTATGTAAGGTGGGCATTATTTTGTTTAGATGCTCATGGTTAAGTATTTTTTTAATGTTATGACAACATCATTAGTATTGATACTATATAGTCTTGTCAATATGTGTTTTACTAGATAGTCTATGTTGTTTTCATAAACACTGCATGAGACCTGACAAAAATTGCCTCCTGTGAATGCAAATGTGCTCTGTTGTGTAATACTGTCATGACTGAGGGCACATCCCACGCCTATTGCTGCATGTACCTGCAAGTTCCCCTCCCTTTCTTTTGAGATGGAATTCTGCTCTTGTTCAGACACCTGGGAAGCTGTCATCTTTTTGGGACCAGTATCACTTGCTAAGGGATCCATGGACAAAGAGGGGTGATTTAATAGCTTGTTCTTGCCCAAAGGTGGAGGTCTTGACTGCTCTCCACTTCTAAACACTGTCTCTTCATGCATCTGGCTGCTTTGTGAGCTGTTTACAGTTGCTAATCTAGTGGAAAAATGATGTAGCAACAACAACAGTTGAGAATTTTCAGGTTTCCTACTTACTGGAGTTATTTCAGAGCTCACAAGCCTGACAAATTTTACTGCCAGTTTATTGAATAATTTGTTGAAAAACTGGCCAAAGATAGGAGGAGGGAAGTGCTAGTCTTCTTTTCCCTTCTAGAGTCTCCATTGGACATTTTTGTTTCCTTTCAGCTATAAAGAGGATCAGCTGTGGGATTGAACAGATGTAGTAGCAATCTCATTTTGTTACAGAGTAACATTCATTAAACTCACTTGAACTGGTGTTTCCAATTAGAAACTGAGAGTAGTGAACTCTTGGTGTTGGTTAGTCTGACTTGCTGCTGGGCTCCCCCATACATATGTATTGAAATCCAGTAGGTCAAAATTGAGTTTAATTTTATTTCTCTGTGCACTCACACTTAAATGCCAGGATGCTTAAACAGTTATGAGCATGCACATAGGCATGAAAAATATGTAGCAGGTATGTTTATGTGATGATCTCCCCTTTGCTGATATGCTTGATATTTCATCTTCCCTGGCCTCTACTAGTGGACTTTGGGGAATGCTATCTTGTGCAGTGTGAAGTCTTTTGCCAGACAGCAGCTTTACCATTATCCTTATCTATATTTTTTTGACACTTCATAATTTTTTTCAATATAGGAGTGTTGTACAAGTTGTACCATCTTCCACCAGCAGTTACAAATGGCGTAGCTCCTTATTGCTCTTCCACAGCAAAAGTTATAAGGTAGCTTTGTATTAGACACAGCAGTTTATAATGACCATGCCTTGATATGATTTCAGACCCAGAATTATGATCAGGAGTTATCATTTGAGTTAATCCAAGTTAAGAAAATCTGGATTCTTCTTCACTGTGTTCTTAAGCTTTGTTGCCAATGAAAACAACGTTTGTGCATTTGAGACTTTTATGTGTCACTGTCTGTCATCCTTTCCAGAGTTTATGCATCTCTTGGCTAATTTTCACATGATTTGGCAAAAAGATTAAGATTACACATATTTGCAAGATAAATAGAGGGTAGGTAGGTAGGAAATGGAAGAGACTGCTGAGGAGGAAATCTACAAAGTGACCATCACCTGTTTAGGATCTTTGAATCCTTGTGGAATTGGGTTTTGCTGTGATCATGTATACAGGTTCAGTCAACATTTGTTCCTTCCTTTACACCATAGAAGCCACTTATCAGTCAACACTCATAGTGACACATAAGCCTGAAATAAAGGTTTGGTATGGCTGGACTGTTCAGAGGGATGCTTCCATGTAGGGCCCCTGGCACCATGGGACCATAAAGCCCTGGAGAAGCTGTAGTGTAAGTCAAGTGCAATTTGAACTTGTATGATAATCTAACCTGGAGCCAGATTTTGTTCTTTCTGTTGCTTGTGTTTCAGTAGGTCTACACTTGAGGTTTTTTCATGGACTATGGAGAAAGCCATCAGTTTGCATGTTTTACTAATTGTTTTGCCTCTTTTGCATACTATCCAAGTGTACGCTTTTTAGGACATTTTGATCTCATAAGATCAAAATTGTCCTCCCCATTGATCTCCTTCATAGCCTCTTCAGAAGTCTTCATTATGTTTTCTTATATGTGCAGATTTTTGTATTGGATGAACTTGGACACAACAGACTAATTTTAGAGCAGTAGGGGTTTTTTTCTGTTCAGCATCAGTAATACAGTTGCAGTTAGCTTCTATTCAGCAGTGCCTTTTATCTGTACAATTTATTTGTTAATCTGCACAAAGCAGGCCAATATACAATCTGTCATTTGAAAACTGCTTGTACATTGGTATTAGAAATCTCTCACATAAATAAACTTGGGACCACAGTTGCTGGGTAAGTTGCTAATAGTGTCATGTAGGCTGCCTTGCTTTGCTGACAAAGTGGTTCTCGGTCTTTCTAGACCTGGGCAGGGACCAGCATGAATAGCAAATTAATAATAAGGATTATGTATAATGTAAATTATAGTGGATTCTGTATGCTACAGCTATCCAGAGCTTACTACAGATCTTTTTAGGAAATAAAATATCAAATATATTTAAAGGATTATTATGTTAGTACGATTAATTTGAGAAGGTGACTTTTGAAATGTTGCAGTTCTCTGCTTTGTCCATTTGAGGGCAGCTGTTCACCGATGTTAAGAACTTTGGAGAACCTGTGTGGGGTACTGCTATCTGCATTTTAGTTTTTCTATACTTGCAAATATTTAATTCCGGTCTCTCCAGGTCTTGTACTGTTCCATCACCATATTAAAATGTCATGATTTTGTTTAGGTTTTTTTTCCAGTAATGTTAGTATGCAAAACAACTCTAGAAGAAAACTGGGAAGTTTGCATGAACTGGTTTTTGGTGCTGGGATAATTTCATAATTTCATGTCTTAAAATTATGGCCTTCCGGAGTTCAGTACACTGAACAAACTAGTTAATTTTATAACATTTGCTTCCTGGTAAACAGCTCCAAAAAAGCTGACTTTGAATTACTCTGACTGGAAGGTATAAAGATTATTGCTGCTTTGTACATGCTTTAATTTTACAGGCATCTCTTCACTGGACTGGCCAAAAAGAAATAAGAGTCTTCTGGATTCTTATGCTTCCAATTAGTCAAAAGTCCATGATAGCCTTGAGTTTAAAAATACTAGTTTTGCAGGCACTTTTATGTGATTTCATTTCAAATGTGATCTTCTGATTAAAAGGACAGGTAGGCACTCAGAGCACTATTGGAAATCTGCCCAACTATATTTAGAAACATAATGTTAGTAAAATGTATTACAAGGCATTAAAGCTCAAATTTTCATAATTTCACATTTGTCAGGTTTATACATGTTCTCATCCCATATAATGCAAACGTATACACTTTTAAAGATAAAAGTGACAGAGTGGCTGTTTAAGCTTTACATTTGAAGCTTAAATTAGAATTACATTTATAATATATATGTATGGTGCAAATATAAAAATAAGTGATATCTACTATATGCAGTGTATTTCTGACACTTCTAAGATAGCCTTCACCATTTTTGTCTTCTCTCTTAAGACTGTGTTTTATTTTCTGGCTAAGGACTTTCACTTATTAAAAGTTTATAACTTTCCAGCATTAGCCTGGGACCTTTAAACACTGCTGTAAGACAGTGATACTTACAGTCAGCAATGTGTAGCAAATACAAGACTAAAAATTAGAGTGATGATAAGTGGAAGTAAAACTGGGACAAGACCTCATCTGCTAATGCAAATCTTTTTTTTCTGGGGGATAAAAAAGCAGGGGAAAATAGACACAGGTAAAAACTAAAGGTTTTTTTTTATTGCTATGGTTAAGTATGAAATCTAGCTCTGTAATTTCACATTGGACAAAAAAAGTGCCTTATTTTGCTATGGCTCTATCTACTAAAAGGGGACTATGCTAATTATGAACATGATCCTTTTTTTCGAACTAGAAGTGTGTCCCTGTGGAATTACTCTAGAAGAGTTTGGAAGTTCCTGGGGGAAAAACAGTGTACCATTGGGACTTTATCTCAAACCACAGAAGAAGAAGAAGGGCTGACAATCCTGAGTTTTGTGTTTTCACAGGTGTGAGAATAACCTGTGACTGGAACTGGTGTGGTGAGCAGTGCTTGGAGAATGCAATACTTGGGTCTTGTTTACTCCCCAGTTGTATGTAAATCTATAAATGGGCCAAGTTACATTCCTGTTTTGAACTCATGTTATAAACTAATTTTTTTTTTTAAAGGGGTGAGAGAATAAGCCTGTAAGGTAGTAAGATGCTGGCTCTTGTATCAACTAATAACAGTTGGTGGTCTGGCACACTGTCAAATTCTTTCAGCAATTGTGCAATGAAAATCTCTTAAAACTGAATTTAGTTCAGCAGTTTCAGCAGTTAGTTCAGTTTCTCTTAGTGCACCCAGAGAATTCTGTATGCAACTAAACAAAATATTGATTATTTATTAAAGAAGAAAGTAAGGCTTGCTTTTTACAGAATGTTGTACCTAATCCTGATCTAATCTCAAATTATGTTTATATAATTACATTGTATATTACATTTTGGTAAACTTCACACTTTGTTGGAATAACTGAGATGGTGACTAGTTCATCAGAAATGGAAAACTGATCTGTTGCTTCTTTTTGAATGATACATCAATAGGGTATGTGGGTTGATCTCTTCTGAGCTTTTGGTTCTGTTCTTCACTTTAGTTATTCAAAGCAAAAACAAAAGGCTGCTCTTTTCCTTCTTTGGAGTACTTCAGTGAAATTTTCTTATTTGAATAAAACTGAGATTCCGAGACACTTATTCTGAAGCATTCCAGTCAAATGGAAAGCCTAGTATTTGTATAAAATATGAAATAATTCAGAATGAAGTTACAAAGTATTGCCATTACTGCTGTGTACAGGCTAATGGTAAACTCTTCCTTGGAGTTTTAGCAGGAAGTGTGAAGTAGGAAATGTAAAGAGTCTTTTAGAAGAAAATTTATGTCTAGATGTGCTTTTGAATAACATATGAATGGGATGGTAGAAAAAAACCAAACCCAGCCATCTGTGCAAGAAAATACTGTGCTACCCAGCATTCTGTCACAGCTTTTCTGTATGCAACATCTGTAAAGACATAAGGATTGTCTTGTTTGTCTGAGAAAAGTATTGTGTTATAAGTAGGTGCTTACTGTAATGTATTTATACTGTCAATGAAATGTTAGGGGTTTGTTTTTTTTTTTTTTCTTTTTTTTTCTTTTTTTTCATAAAAAACTTTCCACATGCAAATGTTTGGTCAGGGAGGCCCTGTATATGCAAATGAGACATGCTTACAGCTTGGCTTTTAAAGGGGAAACAAAGGGCTAAGTGGAAATGCTAATACAGTCATATTTTAATTCTGTCTTTTGTCAAGTTACATTGTTGTGCTCCAAGCATTAAAGCATTACTGCACTCCCTCTTTTGCCCTTACATAATTATACAGTTAATTATCTTTGCTGGTTTGTGCATAAAGAGACTTGTAATATTTCTTAATGGTTATTTATTCACTGTGTTTTGGACTGTACTGACTCAGTTCTACAAGAGCCTTGATGGTTTTCTGCATCTCTTATCAGCAGTTTTATAAGACATTTTCACACACTTCTGTTTCTTGCTACTTAGTTTTGCTCAAAAATGTTTTCAAAATATGAATATGTTTTTAAGAAACATGTCCAAGTATAGGCAGTGGAAGGGGATTGTGGGAACATATGGAGACATTTTAGGAAAGCTAATTTGATCAAGAAATTATTTAAAATGAAAGTAAACTAATTGTGGAAAATCTGGGTAATAGACATTGCTTTGTAGCTTTGTTCAGTGGAGTAAGAAGTTTTTTCCTGAGAAATGGGCCTTAGGTTGGTTGCTAAGGGCAGGCAGACCTCTTCCCACATCCTTCAAGAGATGCTATGTTCTTGGAGGAAGAGCCCTCCTACTTTCCACTGGTGTGATGGATAGGCCTGAGCAAACTGGTACCCATACTCACGCGAAATGAGCTGGCCAGAAGAGGGAAAACTACTGTACCATTGCATCCTTGGAGCCAAAGCCACCCAGATGCTGCTCCCTGAATGGTGGCAGGGAGGGAGGAAGAGGGGCCAACCGGAGTACCTGTACTTCAGTAAGGAAGGCCAGGAGGAAGGAGTTAAAAATCACAATGTAGCATTTGCTTTTATTAAATGAGCTAGTTTTGTACCAGTTTTTAGGAGATGCTAATTTTTTTTCCATTTTAAAAAATTCATTTCCATTTCTTTTTTTTTTTAACTTTTAGACAGTATATTATGTTTTTAGAGACTATAGTTGAGGAACAGCAAAGTCCAGATCAGTTTTTCACTTAATTTTGTTGACAGTCCAGAAGAAATCTGCTCAGAGAGTGATAAAATTGATCCTGCAGCAACACTGTTATCCTCTGAAGGTTGCAATCTCCTTGGATTCCCCTTCTGAAAGCGTAATAGCAACTTGTTAAAAACAAAACAAAATTAAAAGAAAATTCTTCCTTTAAAGTGCAGGTGTAAGTGAGTCTGCTTATTAAACTTCCAGGCAGTCATGATTTTCTTCTTTCTCAATCTGCAGATCCCTTTTTGGAGAAGGGCTCTTTTGACATTGCAGGGGAGGTCCACCAGCTGTTTGACTGACAGGAGCAGTCTGCCTGCCCCTTGGTGGTTTAATTCCTGTCTATACTAGGATAGCTTGCACTTCACTGAGCAGCAGACAGGTCAGGACACTTGGCAGGAGAAGGTTGAGAGGCAGAGGCAGCAGGCTGTGGGGAGCTGATTCACCAGTCTGAAACTTAAAAAAAAAAAAATATCACGCAACTTTGAAGCAAAGTTTTTAGCAATGTTCTTGCAGTGTTAGTAGACTTGACAAAGTAAGAACGATAAAATGTCCAAACCTGGGAAAACTGCCATCAACCATGGCTTGGTTCCTGTTGATCTTAAAAGTGCCAAAGAACCTCTACCACACCAAACTGTGATGAAGATATTTAGCATCAGCATCATTGCACAGGGCTTGCCCTTCTGCCGTAGGCGGGTAAGTGTAAAAGTCTTTAAAACCTGGATTTTCACCACTTGGCTTGGAGCTCAGTGCTTTGTCATGGTGCATTCATTCCATGAGGAAGTACTTACATCTGTTATTATCTATTCACTCAGGGTGCCGAAGAGAAGCTCTTTGGTAATTTATGTCATCAATTCCTGTGCTTTAATTTAATTAAAACCTGTACATGTTGTCTTAGCTATTACTCATTTAAAGGAACATGTCAGTGATTCTTTTATGTCTGTAAACTGTGTAGGTGAAAACAAATGCTGTACAAAATAGGTGCATTCATAAATGTATTTTGCTGTTATTCAGTCTTTTAGGTCATGAAGATAGTTTGGGGTATAAGTCATTGAACTCAGTTCGGAATTGTAGTGACATGTGTGACTTGTTGAATATTAAAATAGAGAATTTAGAAATGTTAAACTAATTAATATTTAAACATTTTGAGTAAGAATTCTTGAAATACAATTTTAATACTTTTGTAACTCAGTAAGGGAGATAACATTTTTTACTGTTACATAAAATAAAAATAGCATGTTACTATGTGGAGGTTGCGATATAGTTTATATATAGACAATCCTAGCCTGACAAACTATCACGGGTCTTATACTACAGCTTCAGGAACTGTATGAATTAAGTGTCTCTTAAAATACATTTATATGCATTTTCTCTTGCTGCTGAATAAATACTGTTTCAGTTTACTGATGCAGGTTTTAAAATCAAGGTCATCCTTTGTAAATATGCTTGCTTTCTTTGAATGTCAACTTAGTACTTTTTAGCAAACTTAGTTAAATCACAGATAAAATTTAAATTTGACAAGGTCACCCTGGAAGGTTTGATTTTTTTCATACTATGTTGTTTGGAATATCTTAAAATGTTTCTTATATGTAAAAGGTACATGGTATACATTGAAGGCAATGATCTAATTGAAGGCAACAATGCAAAATTTAGAACACATATATATACACACACAACTGTTTAATACTGGATCATGTGCATTTCAGAAAAATATTTTTTCTGAAATTAGATATTATGCATATGTGTTTGCTGAACATGAAATAGGAACGTTTCCTAACGTTGAAAGTGGTAAAGTAAGTTTCTGTATTTTAATAGAGTGTATTAAATTTTAAAATATGATTTAGGAACTGTTTGTTTGAAAATAAGCATTTGGAATATGTTTGGATAGTTTTAGTTCTTTTGTATTGGAAAAAACATAGTATACAGTGTAGAAGATAAGTTTAGTAGATATACTTCACAAGTCCTTTTGTGGCTAAGTATGTGTAGTCCTTTTGTGTAAGTATGGTGTACTGTTGGAACTTGAATGCTGATGTCTTATGTGTGTGTATTTTCTGTAATGAGAAATAGGATCATACAGTAACTTATCACAGGTACAAAAAAAATCCCCAAAGCAACCCAACCAAAATCTAAAGCAGTTTTCTCAAGATTTTGCACTCTTCCAAAATTACCAGAATTATCTCATTTGTCCTGTCCTACACCCCGCTCAATCAGTCAGTTTAATGTTTTAGTTATAGGAGGGTTTAGAAAGGTGTTCAGCATCTACTTTTCTTTAAGCATTAGGACTAAGGAGAAAATTTAGAAATGCTGTAAATGTATGTTTTACCTGCTAAGTTATCATCAGTCTTGTATTCTGAAACTAATAGTTCTCAGTATGATGGCTGCTCATAGTGGAAAATATGAGAGCTCCACCTTTAGTCCCATGCCTTGCAGCACTCAAAGCCTGCATGTAACTCCCAGCCATTACCATATTGGGTTCCTTCCATGCTAACACACAGGGGTTGAATACAAGATTTGCACATTGAAAAAATCCAATAGTAAAACCCAATCTAATTCTTCATATCAACAGATGAGAGAGTCAGTACTTCTGTTTCTGGATTTATTATTTTATTAAACATAACAACAACCAAAAAAGTATTTTTATGCAAAATAGGAGTTTTGACACAAAGTCTTTATGCAACTTCAAGTTTTATTTTTTAAAAATCCTACTTTTCATTTAATAAGTAATGCATGGAATTATTTAGTACTGCATTTTCAGAGCTTAGTTTGATGTGCTTTAGATCATGAGCTACTATTTTCTTCCATATTATTGACTTGGTAATATATCAATGCCACCCTTTTTTTGGGCAAGTGTTATGATTGGGCTGTTCAGACATCGACCTGACTTTAATATTAGACCTTCTCCTTGTTTGAACTAATTTCTTCCCCTCCTTAATTGTACATTAGACCTAACAAAACATCTTTAAAATGTGTTCTGTGATCCTTGAGAGTAAAAATATTTCCGTTATGAGAACTAACAGTTCATAGCTTCTGCATCCTCTGCATTGGTTATACTGGGCTTCTATCGAGAAGTGTACTATAAATGGTCACAGGATTTAGCAGTTTGCCCTTTTGCATTTTGTCAGTTTGTTCAAGTAGTTAAAACACTTGTCTGCAATACCACTAATCTGAATCCAGTTAAAAATAGTATTACTTAGCATTCTTTGTGTAGCACTTGAGAATAACTTCAGTGCACATCTATAAAAGTACTGTACTTACACAGTAACCCTTATGTATTCCTACGAAGCTGTCAAGGAAAACACCGATGCACTATCACCAAATGCAGCCATAGCTGTGGTCCTCTTTAGCCTTTGACACATCTTTCTTAGGCACTGGAGTAGATTTTGCAGTATACAGTGCAGAAGCAATGAATACCTTTTAGCTGGTACACACTTGGAGTATCAGATATCATATAGCTCTTCAGTGCGATGTAACTGCAGCTGATCATTGAACATACTTAAAGCATACTCACGTATGTCACGCATGTTCCAAAATCAAGTGCCACATTTTGTTTGCCATGGTAAATACTTCCAGTTGACAAAAAATTGGTCTCTTAATTAAGTATGCGATTTTTCCTTTGTAATGCTCTTAAACCACTAACAGAAGTATTTTTCCTTCTGAAGTCTTGTAATTCTCAGCTCTTTGAAAAGCTCTTTAACAAATAGATTTCTTCCCTCTTTAGTTTTCCAGAATTTCCTTGAAATTTCTCTTGAATTGTATTGAAGTATCCTCTTGAAGTTTTCTGTATAACAATTTTATCACATTGAATGTATCTTTTTAAGAAATGCTAATAAGCTGGAAAATTTGTGAGAGTGACTTGTTCACTTGCAGTGTTCCTTCATTTCAAGTGGATTAAAGTAGCACTGAATTGTTATAAAGCAGGGGTTTCAGTGTACACCCTGTGGTATTCCAAGCTGGAAAAATCAAGGTAATAAACGTATCCATTTTCACTGCCTGTAATCTCAGAAACACCAAAGATTCTGTTATACTCTGTGATTTTGTGAGAATAGTTTTCCTGTATGTGTGTATGTTTCACCCTTAAAATACATCCAACCAAATTTTGGTTAGCTTAGTTCGTCAATGAAATGCTTCTATCTGTAGGACGTATTTTTATGTTAAGTGAACACAAGATAGAGCACTGAAGCATTGCTTTTGACCAGACTGAGTTCTTCATATAAAAGAGATCCATTGGTCTTACACATTTGTTACTAGAGGAGAGCACTTTGAATGAGACTCCAGTTCCTTTTCCTTCCTCTGGTTGACAGGTATGCTAGTAGTGTATTTAAATTACCGGTGACTTATGCATGAACAGCTTCTCTTATTTGGATTTGGTTTTTTATCCCATAATTTCTGTGTTAAAACAACCAAAACATTCTTTTCACTGTCAGTCAAATTTTTGTAAATGTTTGTACCAGCAGTTCAAACAATAGTCCGTCCATTCAGTTTTTCAAGGAAATATAGTCCTGAATTTTTCAACAATAAATCATATTTCTTGCTTGAATACAGCACTTGATTTCATGGGTGACAGTAAGAAGTTACTTAATGGACAAAAAAAACTGTTTTGCTTTCTCTGAAATTAAATATCCTCCCATCTATACTTCCCTGTACTTCAGATACTTTGGAACAGGTTCCGAATAATGTAAAAAAGCACTAATCTATTTGCCATAAAAAAAAAAAAAAAAAGGTAATTCCCCTTGGAATTTCTCACCATTTGGTAGGAAGAGAGTGACAGAAGAGCATAAAGAAAAAAATATGTGAAAATGTGCATATACATGTATATGTGTTCTGTTTTCTAGTGTAAAACTAAAGGTAGTCTTCAGAGTCTGTCATTGGACAAATCTGAACACTCCCAAATGCATGCGTCTTCTGCAAGAGAATTTTTGTTTCTGGGTTCTGGGATTTGTGGCAGGGAACTTGCATTATGACCTCTGATGTTAACATATCTCTTTGAATGGCTGTCAGAAATAGCTTTCTTTCAAAGCTGGTTTAGCCTTTACTTGAATTTCTCTGGATTTTGTTAGAAAATTTGTCAGGAGTACAGATCAGTTGATACTTAACAGAACAGGAAAGGAAGTTTGTTCTTGACCTATGTTTATTTTTCATAAAGGGATGTGTCCATTGCTCTGGATTTCCAAATATTCACAATAAAGCCTATCTCCAAATATTCACAATAAAGCCTATCTTCTAGATATTTTACTTTTCATTTTTGAATTCGTAATTTATAGTGGGGTTTTTTAATTGTTTTTATTGGTTTTGGTGTTTCAGTTTTGGAAAATCTTTGTAATGAAACAGAAGTACTTCAAAAGTTCAGTAGAAGGAAGTTAACTGAAAAGGAAGATGGTTTTGAGTGGAAAGAAAGGAGTCCTGAATAGTTACAGAAATGAGGAAGGCAAAGTCTTCTGTAACATTCTGCCTGGAGGGTCATGCCTTAGAAGATAAATAGTCTTGGATAATGAACTTTGTCTTCTTTTTTTCTTTTCTTTTTTACATATATGCAGTGTCTCCACTCTGAATCTGCTTTTCTCATGCCTTTCATCTATTCTCCCAAGGGAAATAAATGTTTTTCCTGTGTGAAGTGGTAGCCTTGAAGAAAAAGCTCTATGTTACTTATTTTATCAATATGGAGCAGTGAAAGTCTAAAAATTATCTGCTACACCCTTTTATCTGCAATTCTGTCTTTCATTTTGTTTGAAACTTACTCTGTACTGTACTTGAGAGCGAATAATACAGGTTTCACACAAGTGGAAAGAAGTGTACAGATCCTCAATTCTCTGGTTAGCTCAAGGTGGGGTGATTCAACCTGGCTCAGCTGAAGTGTCCTGTAATCTCCCAGGCAATGCTCACAAGAATTCTGCCAGGTCTTACTGAAATCCATCTTTTAAACTGTGCATGCAGTCAGATGTAGCCAGTGTTTCTGGCTTTGTCGAACGAGATACAGGCAGAATAGGCAGCTCTAGCCCTGCCCTTCTCTGGGGTGTTAAAGAAACTTTGGGCTTTAGATAGCCATTTGCAGGAGGAAGCACTCAGTTTACTGTTCAAGCAGCTATTCCCTGTATCCCCTGGAATAAATAAAATTGGTAGCTAACCTGTGCATACCTAGTCCAGTCTGGTTTAGTGGGCCAAAAATAGTTGGACAACTTACTTGAGTTTTTGTTGTTGTTTGGTTGGGGTGGAGTGTTTTTTGTTTTCAAACCTGCACTGCAACACCTGTCATAGCACTCCCAAAAACTGCTTTTTCAGAATATTCAGGGATCCTCTGTCACCATACTGACTCTTTGAGAAGCACTGCTATTTAAATTGTTCTACCTGTTTCTGGTCAAGCTAAAAGCAGCAATTGGAAACTCATTTATATTTAACACTAGCTAAAATGTTTTTCTTTGTGGTTTTGATGCATTAAAAACTTCAATTTCCTCTTGTAATGAGTGGTGCTGTCTGTTACATACTGCAGGAATGCAGATGTTAAAAGCATGTTATGATGATTCTGCAGTCAGTCCCTTTCCTTCAGGAGGTGTCAGAGGAAAGGATTCCTGGGCGATTTTTCTCCCTTGTGCCCAATTGTTTAGATGTCTTAAGAAGCCTTTATTGTTATGCTCTTTGAGCTATTCAAACATGCTGGGTTGACTTTGTGAAAGGTCTTTACCTGCTTAAAGTCCATCTGTTTTGTTGTCTCAAACCGTGGAGGTTATAGCATCCAGCAGAAGAGGGAATGGGAGACAACAGTGATGCCATAAAACTGACCCAGCTGCCTCTTTGCTGATTGATCATGCCAGAGGGGAACTCATGAAATGTGTAATTAAATACTTAATGTATTACTTTGAAACCTAATTGCTTTAACTATGAATCTCCCTTTTCTCTTTTTACAGTCCCTTTTATCACTAGGTAAATGCTTTTTGTCCTTCTGCAGCAAATGGAGGCAGTTTAATTTCCTCAGCCTATCTTTTTCAGGTATGGGGGAAGACTTCTTTGTGATGAAAATATTGCTCTGCTGTGTCATGACTATCCTTAGTACAGAAACACAAAGAGGGCAAATAAACTTTAACTGCCAATTTCTGTTCTAGTGTTCCCCTGATTTTGAGTGGAAGTCAAACTGAACTAGAATGACACTCAGACAAGTCATAAAAGCAGGGATGTAGCCTTAGCATCTTGCTCTTGGATCTCTGCCACTTACCACAACCAATTGGCTGTCATTCCTTATGTGATGAAGCCTTTCTTTCAGTGAATGATAATTTTGCCAGTTTGAATAGCTCCACTCCTCAGAGTAACAATCCCATCTCATTCCTAGACTCATTGCTCAGCCTGAGTTTTTCTTTCAGGCTCTGTCTGTGGCTCTGGTCTACTCTATCTCACTCTCCCTTCACCTAGTTTTGGACTGATAATTCTGCTTTCTCCCTACAGTTTCTCATTGATATTCATCTTCTATTAAAAGTGGGCCTCTTTTCTGGAAAACTTATTTACCATGTCTGAAAATACAATTTTACATAGGAGCAACAGCAGTGTCTTTCTAAATGCTGCTGCTCTGGTATTTTATAATGTTACTCATATTTTTGAAAAGGCAAGAGAAAAAGCACTGGAATTGACATGACTTTTCCTTTTTTTTTTTTTTTTTTTTTTTTTTTTTTAGTAAAGGAAACCTGTACTTTTAATTTATTCTGATTTATCCTGTTCCTTAAAATATGTTTTGAATAACCAGTTTGATTGCAAAGTTTCTTCGTAAGAGGTGTGAGATGGTTGCATATCATTTGTGTGGTCATGTGTAGTTTGATCACATTTCAGAAAAACATCTCTAGTTACTTGCTCCTCACGCAGACATGATTTTAAAACTGAAAGATACAGTCTATGAAGTAGGTTAATGATTTTTCTTTAAAAATTAGATGATAGTTACAAACTGTACATTTTTGATACACTGCAAATATTTGTGCTTGTGAAAGAGAAGTGTGTGTTATAAATGTCATATGAAAACATTGATGCTGTGCAAGAAGGCAATACAGTAAACCTCTTTTTAATAATTCTGCTGCTACTGTAACACTTGGAAGTAATAGGCAAGTAAGATTTGTGTGTGGTGTTTTGTAGATCATATTCTAATACAGTGGAGGACAACCAAAATTCTGCTGACCCTAAACTAATTGATAAAGTGAGAAGGAGAATAAGTTAAAATACATAAATGATGCTAGAAGTGTAAATATATTCTTTTATATATGTTCTTCCCTTATGAATTATCTATGTTTAGCAGTACTTCCTTAAACCAGCTTAGTTTATGTTGTGTCAAAGGCACTCATAAGACCTGGTAAATGCTAATGCATTCAACTTCTTTATTAGCTAGGAAAACATTTTTTTTTCAGGAAATAGTATAATAATGTAGCAAAGATAATAAAATTTTGTGTTTTATTTGGTGAAACAGGCTTCTTTCTCTCCTGTCTGTTTCAGATGGCTCATTATTTCTGATAGTTTATTAAGTTTGTATATGGTGCATGGCTTTGCATATGCAAGGTAGTAAATACAATCTTATTTGTAAATTGTGAAGAAGAGGCAACTTGTCTGTAGAAGATGCAGGTAAGTAAAAAACTTATTTTAAGAATCTGTAATATGTAAACACAAGGAAATTTGAGACAAGATGTTTTAATATATATAACTTCCTGTGGAATTTCTAAAATTGCATTTTTAAGTTTATAATGTAGCTAGTGTACAGTGATGGTAAGCAGCTGCAGCATACTGATCCTAGGTGGTATCATGTGGGATCTTTCCTCATTTGACTGAGATACCTCCATTTATGTATAGAGACATGGGTTTAAAAGGCATCGTTTTATTTGCAAACTTGGTTTGTAGGCCGGGAACCTGTAGGTGATACCATACTGGTCTCTTTCTAAGAATACTCTCCCAACAGCATTTTACTTTTTGAAAATTGAAAAAGAACAGCATAGAAAGTGACACAGACATATTTGGTATATTTTTAGTGCCATATTTTTTCCTGTTTATTGTGTTTAGGTACTCACTACTATATTTAAACAGTTAAGATTTTGTTGCTCTAAGACAATCTGCATGGTTCAGTAAAAAAGGCAGTCTCTTCCAAAGCATGCTGCTATTAATAAACCCTAACACAAGATTACTTCTCATGATAACAGCAGCAGCTGGCAAGAATGTTTGCAATTTTAACATATTTACAGCATTGCTACATTCCATCTTGCATTTCTCCTATGGTACGTTATTAGTGAAATTTCAGACCGAATTCTTACCATGAATTTCTTCATGGCCTTGCAGTCTTCCCTTCTTTTGCCTTCCCTTCTCCAAATCCTGTCTACATACCAAGCTGTCGAACAGGTCCTCTAGTGTCTAGTGCCTATTCTGTCCACATAGTTTTTATATATCATCTCTCTTTTCTTTCCTGTCTCTTTACACCCACAGTGTTCCTGTCCTTTGCCTCTCTGCTTATTCTGCAAACACTTCTGGGAAGTCCCTTCTGCCCATGTACCACCTTTTAAGAAAACAAAGAATTATCTGTAACTGGCTGTATTTCCTAAGAGAACCAGATAAGCCATCGTGCTAAAAAAAATTACAACTCCTAAAACATCTATCACTTGATTTTCAAAATACAAGTGTTTAGCTTTAAGTATGATAAAATCAGTATTAAAATACTACATGTCAATCAATTTCCACTGCCTACCCTCGCTTTATTATCTCCAGGCAGATGATAAACTCTCATAGTTGGTACTAATTCTCTTCTCTTGAATAGCATTCAGAATAGATGCTTGTGCACCTTTCTCCTTTGGGAGGAATGTTTTTGTTTTAAACAATAATAGACTTCTGTTCATTTAATTTATTAGACATGTGTGCTTGCCACTTATTTGCAGTTTCTGTTCACAGAAATAGGTAACATACAAAAAACTTAATAATACAAATTATAGAATCGAGACTGCGTCATCCCTTTAACCTATGGCAGGATCTATTGTCTGTGCTATTTCTGACTGAGATTCATCTAATGGTATAAAATTGCTTCTCATAGAAATGGTTAGTTTTCTCATCATGTTTGAAATGTCATTATGTGTTGAGGTCACTTTACACTGTGAGAATTTGACACTAACTGCAATTAATATCCAGATTTATTAAGGGCACATACATAGCAATGCTTCTTCACTTTAGAAAGAAAATGGGTTAGAATAGCAGCAGCTAATTTGATCAGTGCCTAATTAATATGACTATTACATGGATTAAACTTGCAAAAGTAGATTCATTTTGGGGGTTTGTTTCTTGATTTTTTTTCAAGACACACCGTGCTCCTCCTGTATGGGTTAGAGAATGTTTGTAACAATTTTGTTGGGATTATTCCATTTAATTGGCAGATTAATTTGCTGTATGTCAGTTTCCTTTAGCTTCTTGTCCACTTTCCTTTTCTTGTTGCATAAAGAGCTGGCCATCATGGGAGAAAACTTCAGTGAGTTGTAGCCATTCCCTCCCAGAAGAAGGGGAGGCAGCTTGAGCTGCTTGGTTCTGAGCCATGTTAGTGATCATGGGCGTCCGTGAGATCTGTTGGCACGGCTCAAGTAGCTTTCCAAAAGGCCTGCCTCTTGTG
This sequence comes from Anomalospiza imberbis, assembly GCF_031753505.1. Taxonomy (NCBI): domain Eukaryota; kingdom Metazoa; phylum Chordata; class Aves; order Passeriformes; family Viduidae; genus Anomalospiza; species Anomalospiza imberbis. The sequence continues at coordinate 17,162,572 of NC_089684.1, forward strand.
CTGCCTTACTGAGAGAGAAATTTCTTTGGAGCATCTGGTTTACAGGGATCACTTTCTGGCACCACCTCCGTTAATTACATCTGCTCAACCTGTCTGCCTTGGTTTGTCTTGTGCATTCCCATGAAGGGTTGTATCCAGATGCAGCTGTCTTGCAGGCGCAGCACTAAGCCCTGCGCCAGTCTTGAGATTTCTGGGAAGGCATCCAAGCTTCTGAGTGGGTGAAGAGGAAATAGTTTCCTGTTCTGAAGTACTGGCCCATTTTAATTTGAGCACACAACTGAATGTTTTAAATGTCCATAAATACTGCATATTTGTCTTTTTATGGCCATGTTTAGCAGGTCCAGCCCTTGCTTTTCTTGATTTAGGAAGAGCTCACATTAAACGTGACCTGTTCTTTCTGGTGTGTGGAGAAAGTAAATGCTTCAAGACATCCAAGACATCCTCAGGGAATTAATTAATTCCTGAAAACATGGCAATGAGAAGAGGTGGGTTTGCAAACCTTCATGCTCCCTGCCCCAGTTTTTCTTCTTTCTCTCTTCCTGATGGGGAGGGAAACCTGCAGTAAAACTTCTCACTAGTCATTGAAGTGTAAAAATAGTAAAACCTGTAATTTGCACCTCTAGAGTGTCTTACTGACTTGTGGGACTTAATTTATAGAAACAGGTAGCATTGGCAGCCCCTTGCAGTGGACACACAGACCACATGAATTCATAATTGCTGAAAATTTTCAGTTTATTCTTTGGGCTTCAGTAGACAATTTATGCCCCCCCTGAGGTTATACATAGTTACCCAATCATAATAGGTGCTGCAAGTCTAATAAAACTAATCTTTCAAGAGACATCTGTGTTACTTTGCTCTCAGCATATTCTGTCTTCTGTGTATGTATGTTGATAGAAAAATTGAAACATGTTATTTAGTAATTGGCCCTAAGGCCTTGTATTTTCTCGGTGATTTTAAGATTTGTAATTCAAATTTGCACTACTTAAGCATGAAGAATGTTAGTGAGCAAAAAACCATTAAATTGAACTGTCGTCTCTGTGAAGTAACTAATCTTTGTGATATAAGCACAAAGACATCTTTTTTTTTTACCTAGTGTAACAACTGTGTGCATAATGTATAGTATTTGTATATTAATGTATTTGGAAGAAGATAAATAGAATCCTTCTTACAAATGTACTTACATTGACACAAATTAAACCTCAGTGGGATGAAACGTATAACAATTATTGAAAAATAAAGAAGTACATTATGTAGTAGTTTTGAATGTAGTTTAAACTATTTTGCACTTCAATTTTAATTTCAGATTGCCTGTATCTTAGAGTTTTTTCTTCTTTTTTGCTTATCCTTCAGAACCATGAAGTCAAGGCACCTATTTATGTATTTTCATGCAAGCAGTTCCTTGCTGTGAGGCGACATGGGACACACATGCTTTTTTTGTCCATCTTTTGAACTCTCTTTGCTAGGAGTTTTAACTTCTGTACAGGGTTTTGAGAAATAGTTCGTGTTTTGATGGTATGTGAACATATGGGGAACGAATTTGAAGTCTTGAGACTTAACTGTTGCCTTTTTTTTTTTTCTTATATTTTTTTTTTCTTTTTAAGCTTACTAGGAGAGCATTCCAGTAGAGAGGACATAAAACATATGTTGTCTTTGAAGGATCAGTGTGCCAGATATTGGATATGGCATTCCAAAGCATGTAATGACATGGATCACAAAGATGTTGCCCTGTTAAAAACCTAATATATGCAACCATCTTTGTATTTCTAAAAGAATGTCAGTTGCTACTGAGAAATATGCTAAAAACCTTTCTGAACTTTGAATTCCTTTGACAGTGCTTGTGAACTTCAAGGTCTATTTTAAAAATACAAAATATAATATATAATTTTCATTCTGTAGCACACAATATTATAGCTGGTAGACTATAATTGTTTCCTTTCTTTTTCCATTCAGAGCTGGGGAGTCATAGCATCTCGTATCTCATACTACTTAATAATAGCCCTCAGAATACTTGCACAGATACAGGTGCTCTTTCTTCAGGGAGAGTTTCAAGATCTCCTTCTAGCTTCTTGCCAATAAGTAGCATCAGTAGTGCTTCATAAGACTCTGTCCTAGATTAGATCTATCTGTCACAGACATATCAAAAAACATATCAAACACAAAGGTTTTATCTGGCCTCTTTTAGGTGTGCCTTCATTAATGGTTTTCACAAATAGACAAATTGGTACATTTGCTACTATTATCCAGCAGAAAAAAACCTTAAGTTGTTTTTTTAAAATATTTTTCTTTCCATTTATATTATCTTATATTCTGACTTTAAAGTAATCAGTTTTTGTTTTTTTTTTTTTTTTATAAACAAGAGCTCATTTTTAATAGGAAAAATATTAAATGGGAAAAACCTTACATGTTGTCTTATAAATTTTTATAAATAAGAAGTTTGATTTTCCTTTTTCAGTCCTTTGCTCCTCATATCTTGAAAATAATGAAGTAAAAAATTCTCCCAGGTTATCTTCTGTATGCATTTTCTGTTTTGTACACACTAGAGGGGAGACAAGAACCAAGATACAGTTGTAAGCAGTAGCTTCATAAACAAGTCTGGAAACTGAGGTAATCCTGCCTTATGTCCTTATTTTCCCTGTTTATTTCACCTTGTGGCTGCTGTCATAGTCTCCAAACCTGGAAACAGCTGCTGCTAGGAAGCCCTGTCTTTTACTTGTTTGATTTGGAAAACAGGAGTGGATTATTTCTGTTAAACTGAAATTAAAAAAAATACTTGCATTGAATGCTGGCCACATGTCTGGTTGCAACAAGTTAGAAGTTGGAGGTCTCTGAGTCATATTACCTAATACAGACTGTTTCAAGAACTGGACATGTGGGATGTTCACACTCATCCCTGGTCCAGAATGTGTCTAGCATCAAGACAGAAGCAGATGAGAGATCGCCACTACATTTAAATTGTAAAATATGTTTTTTTTAATTCATTTATGAATGAGAATATTTGAGCTTAAATTTGCAGCCATATTTATTTTCATAAAAATACAAAAATCTCTAAATCTGACTTTCACTTGAAAGTAAAATTGAAAGTGTTCAGGAGCATTTGATAGAATACTCTGAGTAATTGGAGAGATTTGTCTTCTACAAATGCAACCTGAGCTGCACTTCTGTGGTCTCAATGCAGTGATTTAGTCTCTTTACAGTGGTTGCTTGAAGGAAATGGCATTTTCTGCTTCTCTGGTAGATGCTTCAAGTTTCAGAGGCTGTTTAGCACTATTGTAATTATCACAGTGTGGAGGAAGCCATGCAGTGCCACTCTGGTCGCAGGCTTGTGTCGTAGATGCAGCATTGCTTGGTTGGCTACAAATGACATGAGATGTACAAAAAGTGAGACTGACAAAAGGTGGAACAGCAAAATGAGTTTCTATAGTACCAAGCAGCCAGTGCTGTACTGCTAAAAATGTGGCTGTTTCTGTATATGCATGTCAGCAAAATAGAATATCCTTGTAATGGTAGAAGATGTTAAAGTATTATTTTAGTACTCCCAGGGTGATAGTCCCAGTTGACAAGAACTTTACATCAGTTTTAAAAGTGACACTGTGCATTATACAGTGAAGTCTCTCCAAGAGGAGTATATTCTTGAGGAAGAATGTATCATGACTTGAGAATGCATTCATTTCTTGTAAAGACAACCTGACACCAAGTGTTGGACGGGCAAACTATGCCACAGTGCCCTTTTTGAATCTTGTTTTATGCCTTGCTTGCAGAGTCAAAGCTGGATTATTTGCACTTACAGAGGTCTAACCTCTATGTGCCATTAGTAGGATAGAAATACAACCCCTATTCTTAATCAAAAACCTTTCAATTAACCTTTCAATTAACTGAATACTGAAATTGTTTGTCACAGCCTCTTTCATAGAGGAGAAACCCCTGAAGAGATCATGGTGGTTCCCTTGAGATTCAGCTTTACTTCATAGCTCAGAATGTGTTTTAAGGGAAAGATACTCTGGTGAGAGACACTTGTGTAAAAAAATCATAGCCAGAGGAGAAAATAAAATACATAAAATACATAATGGCCCAGATACTTTCACTAACTGTAATAACTACTTTTCAGGATTTATGATGAAACAACTTCAAACTTGTCTTTTAAGTTCCCTTGTTTCTACCTGCATGTAGTCAGAAGAGAAAGCTTGAATTTTGTTTTCCCATTGTTACTAGACAATTCTTTGGATATTATCTTTATTGAAGTGGGAAAATGGTTTCTTGCTATACCTAGCATGCCATTATTTATAATCTCTTTTTTTATTAGAAACTATTTCTTGTAGCAGTTTGTTAGCAAGAGGATGACCTACCCTGACCTTGGTTAAGAAGCTGTATAAGAAGTCCTTGTAAAACTGCATTCTTAAATACATGGTGTATGTGTAAACTCACAAAGACATAGCAACAATAATATAATAAAATCTGATGGGGGATGCTGTAAGTTCCAAAAACACGAAATCATCGTTAAGCATCTTTTTTACCATTTTTGAAGCATGCAAATTGCACCAAGGTTTGAAGTTTCTCTGTGTAAATTTCCAAAACACGTAATTCAGAGAAATGCTTTGCACCCTTTTTCATAACTTTTGATAGGCCAACCTTATTTCTCTCTTCTTCCTTGAAAAGGTTGATCCTGTATGCAAGTGGCTTGAAAAGCCTAGTTGACATGGATTTAATCCATGAGAAAATTAAATTATGATCAGACTCTGTTTAGCTAGGTGGGTTTTTTAGCCTCACCAGAGAAACATTTGTTATGTTCTTGTGAACTATAGCATGTCTAAAATGTGCCATGGCTTTAATAAAGGGCGCCTAGAAGTAAGAACTCTGATATATCATTTATTTAGAGTTACCATACCAATGTAATGGGCAGAATACCTTTAGGATATTTTATAAGCAAAAGAGTTTTATAAGGCACTTTTTCTAATTAAGACTATGCTGATCATATGTACCTTATGAACATTTGTAGTACACAAAGTAATTTGAGCATTTTTTTTTCAAAATTGCCAATCTTACCACTCTGCTTCTTTAAGAAAAAATGTATTTGGCCTTTGAAATGTAATGGTTTGTTTTGTGGTCTCATTTTGTACCCTTTTTCCTTAATAGTGAAAAGTGCAATTTTGCATGTCAGTGGTGTTGAGTAAAGTCCTTGTCATCTTGTACTTAATTTATGCTAATTTGTCATACTGTAGGAAGGGGTAGGAAGAACAGCAAGTTCTTGTCTTGGCTTGAGAGAGGTTTCAGAATGCCTGTGCTAATGATACACTGAGAGATTTGCCTCATGGAGATATGGGACACCTTCTTTTATTCAATCAGAAGTTCCTGACTGACATTCTAGTTGATGCTAGCAAAAATAAAAATCCATATATCTATCAGAATAACACATTTAGCATTAAATGACAAGCAAAATAACAACTGAATTTTAAATTAGAAGAAAGAGGATGCTTGGGGGAAAAACTGTATTATTTAAAAAGTTGAGGGAATTTACAGGATGTATGAAGTAGCTTAGACACCCACAAATAATTTTGCATGCCATTAAGAGTTGATTCTGATAGAAGTTTTATTGTACCATTCTTAGATAAAACTTTGTGTCATGGCTAAATATATCCATTTTAGTATTTTTTCTTTCCAAAGAAATGTTATCTGAATTGGTTTTGTTCATCAATTCTCATCCACTATGTAATCAAGGTGGAAAATTTATACCTTTTTAAAATGAGAAGGTCTAAGAATGCATATCAAGGAAAAAAACAGGCAGTTTTCCCACTAAAGAAAGAGTTTGATTTTATTCTGCTTTTCCTCCATTGTATGTATGTTTTACTGGGGGAGCAAGTGGCTATCCTACAGAAAAATTTGGTAAATTTGTAGTTTAACATAATTGCTACATTAATATTCAGTGATTTTTTACATCATGCAGCTTGTGGTGTTGTTTCTGTAGTGGACGTGAAGGGGCAGTGTAGTGCTGTTGATAAATCTTCCTCTGTGTCATGTTTTCAGTCTTTTGTGGAATATCATGTTTAAAATGTCATTATTTTATCTGTTGTGTATATGTACATTACTTGTAAGAAAGTATGGTAATTCTTTTAAGTTGAAGAAATATTCTGGAAATATAAATACAGTTAAGAACATTGTTTAAAATGAGTCACTGTTTTCTCCTTGACACTGTTTATACTCATGAATATAGATATTATCCAGTGTTTTTTTAAGACTGTTAGTGTTTAAAGGCTTCCACATGGTAAAAACACATGAAGATTATGGACAAGTGCTGGCAAAGTACAGCTAGACTCGAAATATAAAAGGGTATCAACAAAGCAACTTTGATGTGATTTTTGCTTGATTTTTTTTTTCACTTTGAGTATTAAAGTACATTTGGAGTACTTATTCCTTGTGAATGGCACATTCTATATGAATTAATTGACATCCTGCAGAACTGAAATATTGAGAACGCCTGGTATATTTTTACCCAGTAGAATAAAGGCATTCTATCAGTGTCTCTTGAAACCACCATTGAAAAGAGAAGGGTCCAAATCTTGGGATGTGTTCTCTGAAGCAACGAGTATAGGTATATTCCTCAAATAGAAGGATGAAAAGATAAAAAGAAGAAATTCTTCACTGTGAGGGTGGTGGGGCACTGAAGTAGGTTTTCCAAAGGCATTTTGAAGGCACCATCCTGAGAAGTGTTCCAGGCTGGTCTGGATGAGGCATTGAGTAACCTGATCTAGTGGGTGGCACCCTGTCTGTGGCAAGGGTATTGGAACTAAGATGATCTTTGATGTCCTTTCCACCTAAAACCGTTCTGTGATTCTCTGATAATTTCTCATGTCACTGTTTTCTCAACAGAGCCAACATTCACTCCACTCTTCTCTTATGATTTTTGGTTGTTGTAGTTGGTGTTCTGTCCAAGTGCTAGGAATAATGAAGATTTTGAAGTTAAACTTTAAAAATGACTGACTGTAGCTCTGCCAATTTCAGTGACAAATTTTTTCTTGCATGTTTTTGAATATTTTATGTTAGGTTGTTGGGTTTTTGCATAGACAACTTTGGCGTTTTTTCTGTGACTATTTAATTTTGTTTCTAAGTCATAAAATACAGAGTTTTAGAAAATTTTATATTAAACATGAAAAAAAAAAATCTTTCACCAGTCCAGTTTAAATCTTCTAGAATAAGTGGGGCTTTCCTTGCTCATTGGTACTGCTTTAGTACCCCAGGACCATAGTCTGAAACCCTAAATAATGATACTGAGCAGCTCAGGCTTCTTTGAAGATACCAAGGCATACCTGGGTTAGTGACATAGCAAATAGTAGTATCATATTCTTTCCTCCTGGAGTGCTGATGAGCTGAAGAAATACATGTTTCTGGAAAGAACAAAAGTAATTCTGGAGTTAATTTTGGCATGGCTTCAAGTGTTGTACCTTCTCTCATAATAAACCACTTTAATTTGCTTAGCGTTTTTAAGCTAACAGCTTTCATCATAGTGCATATTAAACAATTCAGAGAGCAGAATTAAAATAAGAACTGAGTGATATTTGTGCTAAGTTTTTAAGTACAGAAAATTATGGGAATCACTGATAATTGTAATGACTATTAATAAGTATATAAACCGAATGTTAGCACTTTTTTAGCCATTAAGTCATTTATGATTAATTAATCATTAGCTAACATTTTATGCATCTCTGTATGTTGCATATGTCTGTTACCTGTTTTTTTAATTCCATAAAGTTTTTCTGAGTTCCTGAAGGTGCTTAAAAGATGAAAAATATTTTTAATGTGTGCTAGAATTCTCCAGGAAAGATCAAAGTACATGTTCTTTAACCTAAATTCAATAGATTTGATTTACATTAAAATTTGAAATTAGGTAGAGACTTACAGTGAATATCAAGAGTGGGGAGTTTCTTCTATTACTTCTTCTATTACTTCAGTGTTATGGTTGATATGAGCAATAAAAGTGTCATCTGTGAATACCATTGTATAGCTGCATGACAAGCTCTTTCATGCCCTGAGAAAATTGCTTTCTCTTTTTGTTTTTGTTTATTCTGTGATCAACAGTGAACAGAAGCCAGTAACATAGATGATTTGTTCTGTTTGACTCTCTAAGTGCAATGTATAAAGGTTAAAAGATTGTTTGCTTTCTTAGGAGCTTCATTGTGATGACCTTAGAAGTAAGTATACTTTTTTCGCCCAGATAGAAGATTTCATTTTCATTACTTTTAGAAACAATACATTATTTTTGTTGCAGTATGTCTTAGTGGATGAATGTTTGAAAAACATCTTACTTGACTTACTTGACACTAAAGACGAATGTTAGGATGCTGAGGGATTGTAACAATAAAGCTTTTTAATTAGGAATTTTAAACCCCCAAACCCTATGTATGAAACTTTTGACAGAGCACTTGCTTGGGCAGTGTTGATACACCATCTTTTCCCCTGGTTTTCTTCGAAAATGTTAGGCTCCAATTCTTCAAAAGAAGCAGTAATACTCTAGATGCCAATGGGAAATTGCGAACAGGAAAAAAAGTCCTGTATTTTCAGATCAGCTTTATGTATCAAAACTGCATGCATCTTTCACATCTGCCGCTAGACAGATGTGTGTAATTTCAAGTGCAAAAGTGCATGTGCCATTTTAAGACTTTATGCAAACAGTGTCTATCAAATTAGCTACTTGTATAAACAAATACTCAACTGCATGCCTTGTATGCATGTCAGCTGAATGCAGTTACACACAAATTTTCTTAAAAGCAAGTGTCTTTTATGCTCACTGCTTAAAAAGCTTGTCATTGTCTGGAGGGTAGTGTGAATATTGTCAGCATTTAAATAAATGTCTTTAAAAAATGGATAGACTGAGAGGGCTATTATGCAAAAAGTTAATAGATAGTATGGTTCTTGTTGGTCACACATGCTGAAAGTATCAGAGACTGAAGTATGAGAGTGTGTTCCTGTTCTTAAGGACTTCCCCCACCCCAGACCAATGAAGAGATTTGTTAATGAATGGAAGACTTTCATTAACAAGTTGCCTCCTTTAAAAACTAACTGAACTTGCAAATGATCAGAATAGCATTTGGCATATCATTAGTACAGGACGAGTAAGCCTTAGAAAATGTGAAGAATTGGTTCATGCAGTTTCAACAAAAGTACTTTAGAATTTGGGCTTTTCTTTGGTAGCCTGTGCCCTTTTGGTCTCTTTTCATTTTCTTGCTATCTGTGTAGACCCTTTGCATTTTTTCCAAACCTCCCCCCACCCCTGCTCAATAGCTAATCTGCTAAATTCATGCTACAACTGCCTCATTGAGTGGATGCGTTGTTCTGCCCGCTTCGTACCAGCTTTGTTACTGTGCAGTATTTTTCAGCTGTTTGTGCTCATTACCATACAGCTGGTATTTAGAGGAGAGAGGGAAGCAGGCAGAAGCTTTACTGTCTGCAAGTATAAGAAGCTCTTTTGCAAATGGGGTACTGGCAGATGGGGCATGTGTTTAAACGGGTTTTGCTGATAACAGACTGCATTAAAAATCATTCTGAGAAAGTCTAAGGTCAGCCCCATGAATTCAGAACTTGAGAGGTATTCAGCTTTTGGCAGACCTTTATAGAATATTAATTAAACCAGGTCCATGAAAGTGACAAATGGATTGTTTGCAAAAATGTTAGATACTATCCTGCTGCCCCCACTTCACAGTTCATTTCCTTCAGCATCTCCTGATTTGCTTTGTGGGTTTTTTTAAAAAACATAGGATTGTATATACTGTGTTCATGATCAGGGCTGTTGCCAAAACAAATGAGTGAACAAACAGTAAAATCCCAGACCTCACGAAAGGAAAAATAATCTTCCTTTTGATGTTGTGACTGAACTTTGCATTATGTACAATTATATAAACCTTTGCCAGAAGCCAACCCTTTACATACACGTGGAAATTGATTCTCTTGCTAGCAGAATGAGTAGCACTGTGCTGGCTGAGGTGATCTGAAGAGAAATTGAACAAAATTTGTGTCTAGAGCCAGTAAGTATATCTTCTACTGGCTCAATTGCTGTGACTGAGAAGGGAGAACAAGCTCTAGGACCCTGAGACTGCTCTTCCAGGCCTGCAATGGAAGCTGGAAATTATGAGGCTAAGTGCAAGCTGGGAACAGGTGTTCTGCATTTAGACATATAAGTTAATCATTTACTGTCTGAAATACAAGGTAATTGGTATGTGCTAGCACAGCTCTGTGTGGGTCTAGTGCATGGCCCTTGTAACAAGATCATCAAATTCCTGGCTTCCTTCTGGAATTCGGTGCATTTTGGCATTGCTCTTAGCCCCTTGGGGCACCCAGGGGTGACTAAGCAGTCGCCTTGCACAGATGGAGCACTCTGACAGCTGATGAAGGATGGAAACACTGGTGGGTTAACATTTCTCAGAGTACCCACAGAGTCTCTGACCCTCTCAGTCCTAATCCTCCAGGAAAAGCCACAGAATGCTTTCCAAAGCACTGAGCCTGGGACAATAAAACCATAGAGTCAATAGAGCTGTTGATTTCATGGGATGCTATAATCTTGGGGTTCTTTCCCCTTGTTTTAGCTCTTTCTTTGCCATTGGAGACAAACTCCTCCTTCATTACTAACACTGCCCTTTCTGCTCGGCGGGAACCAGCAAGTCTCAGATATGTACCTAAAATGTACACCACACCAGGTGTACCTGGAACCTTATCAGCTCAACATTTTGGTCTCCTTCCCTGTCCCCATCCCAGCTGTATTATTTGGGATAGTGAAAAATTCTGCCACTACCCACAATCCTTCCTTTACTGATAGTAAGGAGGTGTGCTGTATTTGTAGATGTTGGTCCTGCAGTACAGCAAACAACTGTAGTGTGTAAAGCCAGTGCCCTGGCAGTGAGAAGATGAACCCTTATTCCAGACCAGTTAACAGATGTATGTACAATTTAGGCCACATTTTTATGTTCTTGAGAGAAGAAATCGAGATGCTTCTTACCTACTTAACTATTGACCAGAGTTGTATTTCAAGAATAGATACAAAACATCAAGAGGTTTTAGAGAACAGCACTGTTCAGCTGCAAAATTCCATTGCTTCTCTGTAGTGTGAGCTAACGCACTAAAGTGTGATATGAAGAGTTCTGCTTTGAATGAATTAGTGATCACATTCAAAATTACATTGAGGACACAAAAGCACAGCTTTATATGAGTTTTGAGTTGCAAGTGACATGCTGTTCACTGGTTAACTTCCACACCTGAAGCACATTCACTCTGAGTTTCTCAAGAGCAAAGTGGGAAATTAGCTAAATGCAACTTGTTCAAGCTCTTTAAATCAAATATAATTCAATAAGAGTTTTTGATGTGTATTGAAGTACAGCAAAAAAAAAGTAATGGCCAAAGTAAGACCCTCTTGTGATAGCTGCTGCAGCAGGGGTAGTTCCCCTCCATGCCCTGAATTTATAAACTCTAGCACTTTGCTTTCGCACATCTGTCTTCAAATGCAGTTATACAAAAGTACAAGAAGAGATTATGAACAGCTGCCATCTTCAGAATCCAACTGTGCTTCCTGGAGGCTTTATTTGCACACCTCTGCCTCCAGCCCACCTTCCTGCTTTCTCCCTCTTTTTCCAGTACTGTCTAGTAGTCTGCCAGAAGTTATTTCCTTCCTTCACCTTTGCTGGCAAATAGATCCTGTAAATGATCTAACTTGCTTTAGGCAAAGTTAGTTAAGTTTAAAAGGCTATCAAAAGTGATTTAAGCTACCTGCAAAATGTTTTGCATGAAGGAGATGAAAGAGCAGCAGAGCTCTAAGGTCAGTAACCTCTTGCAGAAAGGTGGTAGAATACCCAGGGGTTGAACGTCTTTAACTGGCCAAGTGAACTCGTATCTGTGGTGCATGAAGAGCAGATGTAAGAGCTGCTGTCACTGTAAAGGCCCTCCTGCAACTGCCTGTGCTAGTATCACTGCTTTGATTAAAAATCACATGCTGGAGGTTGTAGACAGATGTTCGCTTGGCTAAAATCCATGCCACTGGTAACCTTCATCTCCCCCAGGCAGGTTCCTATTGCCCCTTTGGTGGTAATTATGGCCACACTGGAGCCAGCAGAGCTCCCACACTAGCTGTGGAGCAATCAGCCAGAAAAGCTTAGCCAATTTAAATGGGTGATTTGCACTAACCCAGCTAATTTAACATAAAGTGGATTTATTCTTCCTTTGGTTCTGCACTGGGGACAGCAGCATCTTCTGTTGGCACAGCTAAACATGGGGGAGCCATGGTACAAATGCTGCGTGGTGTCCAGGTGTGACAAATGGGCAGCTCTTTGAGTAACAGCCCCACTCAGCACTGTGGCCAACCATGTGGCTTCAGTTTAGGTTTTCTGTGAGGTGGTTTGATGAGTAGAGATGAACAAAAGGCTGTGTGAGTATATTTCAGAAGTCCTTTTAGCTAAACTAAGAAGGACAAGTGTAAATTAATGAGGCAGTTTGTTCTTCCATAGCAGAAAGCACTAGGTACTTTTGAGTCTGTGGATAGGTGGTAACACAGAACTTTATCATCTAAGTCCAGATGTTTTTAAGTATCATGTAACTTCAGTGTTAATTTGAATTAAGTTCACATGTAAAACTAATTCAGTGGGAGTGTTTGGATGGCAAATAATTAAGGTTTTGCTGTAAAAGAAGTCAGAATGCATAGATAAGTTTTTCGTATTAAATACAAAATGATTAAATTCATGGTACAAGTTAGAATCGCCCAGCTCTATCATGTCATCTTTGTGGTAGGGAATCTCAAATGACTGGGATTTTGGAGAAGCAAATTACATTTAATGCAATTCCTTTGCATTGTAATTTTTTTAGGTATATTGTTTGTATTCTCCACATTATCTAAAAAATAATGCATGAAAAAACTAATGTGTTACCTAATGGCTAATAAATGTTTGGTGCTCAGAACAGATGCATAACTTTGAATAGACTCAGAGATCTCTAGCTATCTGTCTTTGCCTGTTACACTGTCTACACATGAGTTTGGTGATAAAGTTTGTGGTAGGATCGAAAGTGCCCATAAGGTAATAGATGCAGTAAAAGCTACAAGAAACTTTGCTAATAAGCAGACAGAGAGCAGGCACCACTGTGGATGAAACAGAATTAAGCTCCATCCAAAACCTCATCCCACTAAAGATATTTTACACTGATTTGTTTTAGAAAAGTTTATGATAAAACCTTCAGTGAAATTGAAACAGTGGAGAAATCAGTGTAATGAGCAATCAACATTTGAAGCAACTGACTGCCAATGAGAACACATCAAAGACAGTTTTCAGAGAAAGGATGGAAATTACTGAAATTTCACAGTGTTCAGAGACATTGTAGTTCTGTCTTTGTCATGATGAGGTCCTGGATCTCCTGTGCTGGATGCTTCATTGTGTTTGCAACCCGTGGGCAAAACCTAATTGTCAGTTACTGACAACACAGAATGTCCTCTTGAAGTTTTTTGCTTTTGCGAAAAAGTTTTCTGCTTCCCTAGTAAAAGCCAGGTTTTTAGCTCAATTTTTCTGTTGGGAGTATTTCTGCTTTGTAGGACTTTGCTGGGAAGCCTTCAGTGTTGAGTTTTGGACAAATCATCCAAGCCAGTGAAGTTACCCAGTTTAAAGAAAGAAAAAAAAGACATCTGTCCTGTATCCCTGGAGCTTGTTTTAACAGCTGTACTTTAAACTCAAGAGCTCAGTGAAGCTTCAAGAGGAAGTATTTTTGATGCTTAATGTTAATTAGGAAACCTTCTCCAAAAAATGAGACAAATTAAAATACTTAGGAGATTGTTGTGGTGTTAGCCCTTCATGTGTATTGTTGAAACAGAAGCATAAAAAGGTGTATGGCAGGTGGAAATACCATTAGGCAAGATATACCTGCAACAGCATAAAAGTCCTGAAGGAAGGTGGTTAGTAGCTTTATTCACCAGTCTTGCAGTAATTCACTTTGCTAACATATGCCCTTCTCTTGTTTTACATTGGTGCCACTCTCTGCAGTTTCACTCATTGAGTCACCAAGTATCTGTCCATAAGTTTGTTTAAATAAAGTTCTTGGATGTTGTCATGTAAATATATTATGTAAAGCTTTGCAGAAGACACAAGTGCTTTATTTTTATCTTGCTTCAGATCTCGAGTGATTCCTGGAAGTATGTTCAGGTTACCAAGACGTTATATAAACATTCAGAATGGAATTATACAGCACGGTGCTATAAAGTCTCTTCAGGAAGTCTTTTAGCATAATCCCAATGCATCTACTATTCTCTTACTGTGTGACTAGTGACTGTTTAAGTCACTTCTGTTGCTGCATCCTGCATTTGGTTTTGGGAGGGAAGAAAGTCCTGATTCACATTAGTTTTGGACATGTATGAATGGAAAGCTGAAGCAAATGGATGCATTTTTTCAGCCTATCATGGTTTCCAATAAGTGGGGTGGATATACAGTGTCAAAGAAGTCAGGCTGAAGGCCTACACTGAAAAACAAAACCACGGGGAATGAATTGTTCTCTGAGAATAATGTCGATAAAAGAATTGAAAATGGCCTTAATTCAAAATAGGAATTGCAAAGAAACAAATACCCTCTGAAGACAATATGAGAAATACGAAGATATCCCCCATTTGTGAAACAGACAAATTATTACTATGGATGTCAGCTGGGAATAATGGAAAGCACTTATTCTGGTCCATGTGAGTTTAGGCACTGTGTACCAGGAAGAGTGAGAGTACAGCCTCCATTGGCTGCAATGCGGGGAGACCCTGAGGTCTTGAAACTGTGGCTGAGAAATTTATTCTGGTTAGCTGAAAATATCATCTGATGAGGAATTTATGAGTAATAGCTGTCGTGGCTTCAGTTATTTCCAAGGCAGAAGGACAGTCACCCTCCTCTTGGTGACAGAAATTTCTTATTGCAGAGTGCGCTGTAAATCAGATGAGAAATGTACATCAGACAGCATGGTTTACCAGGCAGAAATTGAATTCTGGGGGGACGCCTGGTCTGTGGATACCCATCCTCCCTGGTAATTCACTCAATAGGCTGCTGGTCAACCTTCTTATGTTGAGGGAATGGGCAAGGGGCAGCAATAAGATTATTATTATTTGGTCTCCCTACTTTTCAGGATTTTAGAGAGAGCTGTATCACAAAGTTGGCAATAATCTAGGTGCAATATGTCATTTTTCAGAGCAGGACTAACACAGAAAACTTCTACTCAGGCTGATGAGGATGGTGGCAAACTAGCTTCATGATTCTGCCTCACCAATCAGATCTGTTATTTCAAGGTTCTTTTCAGTGCCATCAGATTCAAAGTGATTATTAGCATTTGGACCTGCAAATGCTTTTTGACCTATATTTGGGGACTACAAAAATATGCTCAATTTAATTGCAGTAAATTCTTTCGGAAGGGATGTAAGAAGTCAAAGTTCTTCACTCATGTATTTCTCAACAAAAATTAGGATGGACTCTTTTGGAGATCTTAATGTGAACCGTGTGCTCGTTTTTCTCTCTGTGAGGACCAGTGCAATGGTAGGACTGCATTTTCAGTCCTTCCAGCACAGCACCAGTTGATTCTCTGTGGGAGTTGTCATGTTTCTTATCCATTAAAGCAGACCCCTTAATAGCTCCTATCACTGCCAGGCAAGCTTTGTAAGTTCAGAGTGTCTCTTATGAGACTTGGTATTATACATCTAATTCAGACAAGTATGTCTCACAATCACTATTGCATTGTTTCCAAAGAAAATACAATAATTATCCTTTCCTCTCTGACGCATCAAAGCCCAGCTCATAGGAGAGCTAAATCTCCTGGCAAGAAAGTTGTGGTAAGATTTGCTTTTCAGCTCTAGCAACAGCCAGTGTGCAAAAGCTGACTAAATACCATTGGATTGGCTGTCAGCATTTAGCTGTGCATTCTTGACAGATGTCTGCTCTTTGATATGTTCCCTTTACAAGGGGAACTGCATAGGTTGTATACAATCTTTACAATGCTTTTGGTTGTTGAAACTCAAAGAGTGATTCTTTTTTCTAGGGTGGATAGGAAGAACTACTTTTGTCACCATCTGTAGACAGTAGGATGAGTAGAAAAGGAATCTCTTTTGAGTAACAAGTTTTCACATGTAGTCTCATTGTAAAAAGAGGGTCTGTCCAAGATACAGAGAGAAATCAATAGTAAAAGTTTGGTTCTGTTTTGTCTGAAGATATCTGTGCTATTAAAAATAAGTGGGGGAATTTTAGACTGCAGGGTAGGATATAGTTAACTTTGACTGTAGAAATTGCCACATGGTGGGAGTTCCAGAGAGCAGGATGAATGTGTCTTTGGTGCCAGGTCTGGTTTGCCTGTAGTTTCCATCTTCCATCTGGCATTGACAACAGCACCTGAGGTAGGAAGGTGGAAGCAGGACCACCCCAGTTGCCTATGGCTGTTTTTTTCCATTGGTATTGCACAGACCTCAGAGCTTGGAGGCATGAGCTTTGGCCTGTAAAGGGTAGAAGTTTTGAGGCCAAACCAGAGATGTTGCAGTTTCTTTTCCCAAAAGGGAGGTATTTTATCCTATTTCAGTTTAAGCAGAATTAAAACTACAGGGGACAACCCAGTCTGCTGTCTTCTGTACCCCTTGTAGTGGTGACACCTGATGTTGGCCATGGATTTGTTTTGTGGTGAGAGCCACTGGATTTTTAAAAATCTTTATTTTCTAGAAGCACATTCAAGATCTAAAGCCATATTTTTAAGAGCAAAAATGCCTTTTTAATTAAAATGTGAGGTTATAATGATGACTTTCTGGATGGCAAATAACTGATTTACATCAAGCCCCAACTTAAAACATAGTACTTGGAGCACCATGAATACAAAATTCTATCCTTTCTTATCCCATGTGTAGGAGGAATCCATCACAATTGCAGATACAATGAAGCAGTGGATTTTGACATTTTATTAAAGTTTGGACATGTAATCACTCTTCAATGTTCTGTTCAAAGGAGCCTCAGCAGAAAATAGCATAAAATTACCATGCACTGATAATGGAGAGAAGCACTGAACTTCAGATTTACACTCTTATTACTCGTTCCATCACATTCTCAGTTCTTTGTTGTGTTGTCTTTATAGCTTCTGGTGTTCTGAGAGTAAGGTCCCCATTCATTTTTGGAACTCTAAAAGGACATAAATTATAATGGCTGAATTCTGATATGACATGGGTTAACAAAAAATATAGAAGTTCTTTACTCTCAACTCTCAAAAGCAAAGCTAATATATTTTCCTACTGTTTTCTTTTGATTTCTTTTCCAAACATACAAGAAAAGTTAACTGTCTCTGACATTTGAGGTAGATGCTGTGTTATTTTTCTCTGTGGTAAAGTTCTTTTATATGTTTTAAATGCTAGCATTAAATTCTGGACTCTGATTATCAAGAAAGTCACTTTCATTTGTAAAATTAATTTTGTAATTTCTATCATGAGAATTTTACATATAAATATTTGTGTAAGTTGCCTTTTTCAAACAATCTTGGCACAAGAAACTCAGCCAAAATGGAAGGAGAATTGTTTATGGGGAGAGAGAAACTTTCTAATCTTAAGAGAAGTCTATCATGTTTAAAGAAAAACACAGTTTTACTGATAAAAGAATTATTAAATAAATCCACTAGGTTCACTGAGTAATAACTTTTCACCTCTTGCAACTGCTGCAACAAACAAAGAAATAGTTTACTATTATGACTTTGCTGAAATAGATGGGAAAGGAATTGTCTGTTCTGTTTATTTACCAGCGAGGAGAAAAAAGGAAAAAAAATCAGGTATTCAAACAGAAGTCAAAAAAAAAAAAGCCACAGAGAGAGAGAAGGCTGTAAACTCTTTGTACTGTCTTTGACTTTGTACTTTTTGCATATTTGAACTTTCCCTCCCAGGATTTTTTCATATTGCAGGTTTCTGTGCATGAGTGGATTTCTTAAAGAGCTTGCAGATACAGCCTTAAAAGGTGTCCTTCAGGTTGGTAGTAGATGGTCTTAACTTCCGTAAACAGATTAGGCTTTGTCAAAGTGTTTTGGGTTTATTTTTTTGAGGGGGGTATTGTCATCTGTGATGGCTTACAAGCAAATCACGTGGATGATGACTATGCCTTCATGATAGCATACGGAGATTTTTTTCTAGTTTGACAAAAAAGTGAGCATTGTTGCTTCTGCCTGAGTACTTTTCACAGACGTGATGATGTCTTGTGTAGCAGCTTTGCTGATGTAACCCTAAAGTCTTAAGGCTTGGAAAGTTCTAATTTTACCTGCTCTTTCTCTGCTAACCAAACCCTTTGCTTGGTTACAGCTAAGGTGGGCAAAGAGCACTTTTGTTGGCAAAGAGTTCAGTCTTAGCAAGAAGCGGCAGCAACTTAAGATACTATTTTATCCAGCTGTTCTGGGTACTCTGCTCCCACGGCACAACCGGTAGGAGGAATACACTAGCGATCCACAGCCACGTGTCTGCAAAATCCAGGAGTTCAGTTTACACCACTGCAGTCACTGTAATCCTTTATATTTTGTTTGCCTAGGTAAGCTCAGGTAAACAACCCTTCTGTTTAAGGGAAATGCCCTCTCAAATCTGCTGGCAATGTTGTTCATCAAAATTAAATATTTTAAATAGTAAGGCTCTGCCAACCTGGCTTGTTTCGTTGGAGTGGATTAGGTTGGTCTGTTTGTACAAGAGGGGATTTGTAGGTGGGTACAGGGGGCTGCAGGAGAAAGGATGAGTGACAGATGACAGGCAAAGCCTGTTACCCACTGAGGCACAGAGGGCACTGCTTCCACCAGTGCACCAGAACTAAGCGTCAGCCTGGAGGGTAGTCACAGTTCTAGGGAAGCTCTGTTGTCATCAATATAGCAGGAGCAAGAGTTCTGTAATAAAATTGTCTTGTGAATTGGTGTGGCAGTACGAGGTCTGTGGAAAGTGGTGAAAGAAATGTGTGAGTTGAAGATATTTTAGGTATTTCATCAGTGGGTTTGGAGAACACACCCTAATTAATAAAAGTCAGTTGGTTTTGAAGTTGAAACTTTTGAGTGCAAATGCATGTTGAGTAATATCTGCACAGAATTATTTCACTGGAAGGCCTTTCCATCTGGTAAAGCCAAAAGCACCTCCAAAATACATCAATAAAAAGTTACTAGAGTTTATTTTGCTGATGTATCATTTTACGCCTGCAGAATGGAAGTGCAGTTTCATTTAGTTGTCCTGACTGATAGTAAGGGAATCATTGTGAAGTGGGCTTCAGATCATGTAATGAAGGGTTTCTGAAACATTTATGCTTTATCTGCTAGTAGTATTCAACCTCTTGCTGCTGTTTCTCGCTGCTTCTCCAACCTGTCTCATACACTGAGAAAGCGAGGGGCCATGAGTCCAAGCCTTCACTTCAAGGAGCTGCTGTTAGCTGTCTGCAAGCTATGTATATTTGCTAACATGTAATTCTCAGCAGAACTTGGGCCCCTGACATATCTATCCTCTGTGTAGGTTACTAAAGTTTTTCCTTCACAGGGAAAAACAGGAAAAACAGTGTTGCACAAAGCCACATGTAGCAACACTAGAAACAGAACTCAGGACTCCTTTTAAAAAAAGAAAAAGATAAATTAGACCGAAGGCTGGTTTCTTCAACTTACTTGTCTTTTGAACTGAATAATTGAAATGTGTTTTAGCAATGCCGTTTGTATATCTATTTATTGAGAACACGTATGGAATAGATGACTTGGCATGTCCCATCAGACAATAGGGGATTTTAGTGTGGATATGTGTCAATGAGCTGGGACTGCCAGTATAGGAGAAGCTCTTATAACTGCTACACTTACAAGGATAGCAGGATAGCAAACACAACTGAATTTCGTGACAGATTTCTTGAGGCTGGATTAAGTAATTTGCCTCTAGAATTTCTCAAAGAAAGCTGCTTTTGAAGTCAGATGTGCCACTCTTTGCACATATTGGATTTGGGAGGTTTTACTGATTAAAGCAGCAGTAATATGGGCTTATAAGATGTTGGGTCAAATCCTGGCAGTACTATGAAGCCCTAGTGAATTCAGTGCACTTATCCTACTGATAGGGAATCCAATGTATTTAGGCTTCTCTGACTGTGACCGGTTGGTACTGTGAACATGTCATCGTCCAGCTCAGCTAAGTTGGCTGGATAAACTGCTGCCCTTTGGGCTACTTGCAGGTATTTGTCATGCATCCTGCCAGAAGACTTCTGCTGTTTCAGATCTGCCACTTAAGCTGCTCATGTCATCACTTCTTAGCCTGTTTAAGGGGAAAAACGGGCATTTATTGCCAAAGATCTACTTCTCTATATAGTTGTATAGGCCAATTTAGCTCACGGACTGAAATCTGTTAAGGAGGGGAGAGTAATCTCTTCTGGTACAGCTATATCCAGGAGAGAATATGTCCATAGCTTGCCATTTTGAGAGCTGGTTTTGACAAGTTTGTTTCAGAAAAGCTTATGGAAGGTATGCTGTCTTACAGTGAAGAATGTCTGTAGAGAGGTGTGGGCATTTCCTTAGGAGAAGATAGCAGTAGGCATGAGGAATGCTTCTGGAGCAGATGGGCCTCTGATCTAGAACTGTTCTTGATATAAAGCATGTTTGGTTGTCAGTGGTCATCTACATGTGTATTTGAAAATGGGACTTGAACTGGTAAAAGCATGGTATCCTCCTCTTCCTAGAGATTTATTTCCTTGTCAATTTCTACTAATCTTGTCTAATTCACTAATGCCTCTGATAGAGGCATTGATGTGGAGAGTGTTTTCTTGAAGACTTGGTGTTCCCAGCCATGGCCCCAGAGTTTGTTTATGACCAAAAGGTGGAAATGGCAACATGAAGAAGGAGTCTTGATTCCTAGCCAAGTTTTTAGTCTGTTTCACCTGCAGGTTAAGCCCTCACCTTTTGAGCCCCTTGCTCCATTTGGTCTCTTTGAGCTGGGGTCTTTGCCATATCTCTAAATAGTTCTTACTTTGAAAGAGCAATCTTATTATGAGGAATATTGATGTTAATTGACAAACCTTTGTTATACACATTGAGCTGTCTGTTCCTTTCCTTTCCAGCTTCAAGATCACTCTGAAAAATGCTAACAAATTAGGAGCTTCTTGAAATTAGCTTAACATGAAGAAGCAAAAATACTCAATTCAGTTACTGGTTTAATGCAGATCAAGGTAATATTCTCACCTCATTCCCAAAGGCCCATAAAGGAATAGTGCAATCCCATGGTGGCATCCATACAGATAAAAGGCATATCATACAGATATGACTGCATTATTTGGAAACTATTGCAAGGTACTCCTCTTTTCCCTTTCATTTAAAAGCATTTTGAAGACACTAATGCTGTGGGGAGGGAGTCTTAACATCTGAGCACTGGGAAATATTTTCTTAGTTGTCTGTTCTTCCAGAATATTTCTGAGAACTGGGTTTTGTTTCAGGGAAATGAAAAGTTGGAAGAACTTGTAGAAGATTTAGAAAGACCTGTCAGAGGCATAAAATGGTTAATTTACCTTCCTGAAATTCTTGTGTTTTCTGGAAGAAAGCACAGTTGATAATTTCTTTTAGACCAAAGTTTTGGTTGGGCAGGACCAGATTTGTTCAGATCTAGGTATTATTGCTCAAACTTTTGTTAGAGAATGTAAGCTGGATATGTGGCAGCAGCCCAGCTGGACAAAGCTGCAGCAGCCTTTGACTCTCTTGTTGATACCATCAGCTGGCTGCTTGCATGGTGGGGTCTTGTTTGGGGACCAGTTACACATTCTGTTTCATCGAGGGCTAAGTCAGTACCTCAGTAGTGAGAAAAGATGAAGGGTATATGAACCACTCCTTGGGTTCTCTCTAGGTGTCACATACCCTTGAGCACTAATTCTCCTCAGGAGCTGGAGACACTTTGATTGCTTATTTAAATATTTAGGTAGATATAAAACCAGAATAATGTTAACTGCCAGTTGCAGATATAGAAAATGCCCTTCCAAAAGATTGAGAGGGTTGGATTTAGTATGCTGGTTGTTTTCACAGCCTTCATGACAGCTCCTTAGCCTGGTATCAATCCCCATTCTCATACTTGGGCATCTGCTACATTTTTAAGTTAGGAGTTCCACTTTCTATTGCAACAAAAGAGTATAGTTTTTGTGGAGGTGAAGGGGACATTGTGATTGTTTCTCACACATTTTTTTTTAATTCTGAGATGGGATTTCTTTTGGTACAGCCATCTCTTTAACCTCAGTGCACACTGCTTCTGCTTAGAAAACAGTGTTAGTATCACAACTCTTCAAAACAGATACCTTTTAGATTGTAATAGATGTCCCCTGGAAATTGGAAATGGGTTGGATTTTCCATGTCTTGGAACTGTTGACCCATGCTTTAGATCAATGCAGGCTCTGGCTGAGTCTTCCTCTTTTTTCTTTTCCCCATTTAGCCTGCAATACTGAACAGCTAACCCAGCTTACCAGTCACGTTTCTATAGCTCCTTTCAGAGAGCCACACAAAACTGCCAGCTGTCTACCTGCTGTAAAAGCAAACCCCCACCATTCCTAAAGTAGATGAACATAATATGGTAATGTAACCAGCTATCATGAACAGGAAAGTGAACAAAGCCCAGTTAGTGTTAATGTTCTTGCTTCTCAGTATGTACACCTGCTGAGTCACATTTAACTTTCCTCTGTGATATAGCAAATTAAGTACTTAACATTTTTTCCCTAGGTATTTTGCATAAAGAAGCACAAAACTTGTTCAGGTTTTCTGGTTAACAGGATACTACCCTGAGAGCACTATTGTGCTCTTCAGGACTGAGTAGCCCACACATCTTGCCACAGATGTGGGCCTTGTCTGTCTCAAAGGCAGAGAATTTCAGAGGGCTCTTTGAAGGACTCTGCTGATAAGGAGGCTGACATCCCTATCTTAAGTTGAAATGTACCTTATTGTTTTAGCTTTTAACCCAGTAGTCTGCACTACCTAAAATGCCTGAATTACAGGGAAGGTTAGTATCCTTTGCTGTCTTTCCTTGACAGGTTGATTGCTCAGTCTAAACTTGAGACTGTTGGATTCTCTTCTTAAATTAGCTGTCCACCAAACTTTCTTTGTATTAATCAGAATCAGTAAATATGAGCATACTGTGCATAAGGCACATGAAAAGATGGTTGCTGCAGCTGTTTTAAAAACCCCAGCGCTTTGCCATATGACTTGTGCCATGTAGTGTTCTCATGATGGCTTACTTAGGGGGAACACCTTCATATTTTTGAGTCTTGCATAGCAGAGAATGAGGGTTGCTCATTGCAATATTGCATGCGGATGCAGAGACCACCCGCTGTTCCTAAACACAGGGAATTAAAATCATTTGTAACCAGGAGAGACTTCGGATGAAGTTTGCCAGAAATGTAGTAGGAACCAAAATAAAAGAGTCCCTACTACAGGTCAACCAATTCAGCTTTTGGAATCAGCATAGCATAGGAGTTCCTAATCCCTCTGGTGGTAGTGGTCTGCCTTCTAATTTTAGTCTCTTTCAGTTTACTTGTAAAGCACAATAGACCAGTGGAAAAAATCTGCATTTTAAAAAACTTTTTGAAGAGCAGGCATGAGTCATACCTGTCCCTGCAGGCCGTTAAAAAGCTGCCAACAGTTAGCTGGAAGAAGTGTATTTAAACTGTGTTCATGCCAATTTAAATCACTTTATTCAAAAGCATGAATGAGGTTGTAGTATTCCATTAAGACTGTTGTTATCAAATTTTAATGAGGAACTATATTTACACAAGCAGCAAATGAGTTCTTCCCAGAATTTTCTTTTTAATCAAACATTCCTAAACATTGTCTATGATTTTACAAGGGACAAAAGTGAACATTGTACAATCTTGTCCCAGTGGGGAAATTCAGCTAACAACTGGGATGTGTTTAAATAACTGCACATAAATTGAAATTTAGGTTCATCAATGAATGATCTGGTCAGTGGCTCATAGCATGTTTTGTTGAAGGTAGATAGTAAAATGGGAATTCAGGGTTGGCCAGTTTTCAAGGCACAAGTTTGTTCTGTGTCTGAAATTAGACTAAAGGGAAGAGTCCTCATGATGTGTGAAGCTTGTGTCGAAGGTTAAATTAAAAGGGGCTTAACTAACGCTAGTCTGCACTTTGATTTTTTGCCAACTTTCTGATCAAAAAAAAAAAGGGACTTCTGCTAAATACCAGACTGCAGGCTGGTGCTCTCATCCTCCTCCCTCCTGCTTCCCTTTCCCACTTCCATTCTGTCTCTCCCTGTCACATCAGCAGGCCTATGACATACAGCAGGATATTTTTCCATTCCTGTGAGAAAGATTGGCACACATAAACCAGTTTGGCACTGATTGAATATTAGAGATGGAGTATGATAATAAGAGGAAAGTGGGTAAAAAAATCCCTAGAGATTTGTCAGAACATTGCTGGCATTGCTTAAGCAATATTATAGCTAATAACAAGCTTTAGTAGTTGCTTTCAGCAAAATAAAAGGAATAGGAACTAGGACATATATTTGCACAGGCTTTATTACAAAATCTTAAATTTCTCTTCCAGTGTGCTAATTTCAAATAATAGTTTGCAATATTCTGCATTTTTCCCTCTTAATTTTGAAATAGTTTTAAGATATTTTACTGTACAACCAACCACATTGGTGACATCGACTGTTCCTTGGCATTTTATTTTGTAACATTTAATTGGTAAATCAGTAGCATTAGATGGACTGCATTTCCTTAAATAATTGGATTTGTGAAATAGTGAGTCTCCATAAACTTACAAACTTTAAAACCACAGTTGTCATCTAATTTTGTGGTTACAAGTGAATGGAACAGCAAAGAAAAAAACATTCAAGTCTTTAATTTACTCCATCCTGTCTATAAATAAAGAAATTGTAAGCTTCAAAAACCAGGAGTTTAGTTAACTGTCTTGCTATTTAACCCATAGTGAATGGATAGGTGTAGGGAGCACATCAGTTCCATTACACTGATTTGGCAGGTTGACAGAAGTTTTTAGAGAAATGGTTAAATATGTGATTTCTGAGGTTATGTGAATGTTGCAACATGCAGTTTTCCTTAAGGGTAGAAACAGAGGTTTTTAACTTGTAGTTTTTTAAATTCAAGTAGAAATGTTATAGCTTTATAAAGGAAGCATAAGCTTTTATTGAACAAAATGCCTTCACAAAAGAAGCTTAGACATAGCAGTGGACAGGTATGGTAGTTTTCTTTTTTTTATGCTTAGTTCTTCGGTTTTCTGTAGGTAGCACTGTTTGAAAATATCTCTGAAACACTGTGAAATATGCCACCTATTTCATACTTCCTGAATTCTATGAAACATCTGTTATAAAGAGTTGTGCTGGTAAAGCTAAATTCAGTGTAAAGAAAAAAAAAATTAGCCATTGTCATCCCTCTTGTCTGGATGAGGGACTGGTTACCCGAAGTTATGCAGTGCTGTGTCTCTTGAAGAGGCAGGCAAGCATGCTGTGTGGTTTCTAGACTGGAAGCACCTGTTCAGGGAAGAGTGTTTTTAGTTGGGGCAGGTTTCCTGGCCTGCTTGCTCTGCCTGTAGCCCATTTTGACATGCAATTGCACAGCATAAGGTTAATGACAGTGGGTTAGCAAACCTTCAAAGCATCTGGTGTGACCCCGGGATGCCTGGCATTCCTTTCTGCTCTGCAAAGGTTTGGCATCCATCCTCCACTGCAGGAAGAATGTACTCAGGAGAAGCCAGCTCACAGGGCACCCCCAGGCCTCTAGAGAGGGGTGAGTTGTCATGGCAATAAATCATGAAAGCTCATGGAAAAGGAGTAAATCCCCTTCTGTGTGCTCTACCATAGGCATGGGTTGGGTGAGAAAAGGAAGCTGGATCAAGCAGGTAGAATGTGCAATTTTCCCTTTTATAACCACCACTACCGCTTAATGCTAGGGCAGAGTGTGTGTCATGGGAAAATGACCATTTTCATGTACCAGAGACACTCTGGGCTGCAAGGAGTCTGTGTCCTACCAGTCACAGTGCTGATCAGACTAACCTGACTGACCTGTGCCTCACCGAGCATTCTGTAGCCAAAGGCAATGTCGGCAGAAGTGCATCTTCCCTCTAGTGGCTGCTTCCAGCTGCTCTGCAGATGTGGGCAAGAATGGCGGAGAAAACACCAATATCCTCTAGATAACTTGCTGGTGCAGGTATTAGACAAAGCACAGGAGAAGCATTTCGGAGGGCTGAAGCACTTCTGTGAAGACAGGCTGAGATGTTGTTCAGCCTAGAGGCTGAACAGCCTGAAGGCTCCAGGGAGACTTCTCTGTGGCCTTTCAGTTCTTCAAGAAGGCTTACAAAAACGAGGGAGAGTCACTTTTTATACAGGCAGGTAGTGACAGAACAAGGGGGAACGGTTTAAAACTGAAAGAGGAGAGATTTAGGTTAGATGTTTGGAAGAAATTCTTTACCCAGCTGTTCACTGAAGTAGGTTGCTCAGAGAAGCCCCATATCTGTAATTGTTCAAGGCCAGGGTAGATGAGGCCCTGAGCAGCCTGATCTCGTGGGTGGCATCGAAGACCACGGCACAGGAGGTTGGAACTAAATGATCTTGAAGGCCCCTTCCAACTCAGGCCCTTATATGATTCTGTGATCCTGTGTCCTGCAATCCAGACGTCCCCTGCCGTGCAGATGCTTGAACATTGTATGGAAAAATGCTTGCCCTGAATTCCAGGGAGGGAGAAAACATGGTCAAGGTTGGGAAGGGAAAGAAAAGGAGTGATAAGGTGGGACAATAAGTCTTACTAGACTGTGATGCTGTGGAGAGGGCAGGATGGACAAAACTAGTGGGGAAATACTGGGCCAAAATATTAATACAGGAAGAACAGGGCAAGAAAAAGGAGGACCTTGGGGATGGTGCTTACAGAGAAATAAGGAGGAGGAAAAGACAGAGAGAGCCCAGGAAATTCATACATGTTCAACAGAACAATCACCTCTGCAAAGCTAAGAATCAAGGATCCTACACTTCTGTTACCAGCAAACTGCCCTGGCACATCACGTTTCATCTTCCTCTAGAGCTTTTGCACCAAAGGTGGCATCCTGCTCTTCCTCACTGCTGGTTACCCACAGTGGTGGGGCGTTGCCTGGGGGCTCAGGCCGTGTTCCTGCCTGCCACACTGGACAGGGAGTCAATGCATTGCCACATGACGGGGTGAATTCCCTTGATGTTATAAAATGGATGCCAGAATGCCATGCCTAAAACATTGGAATGTTTGCCTTTGCAAACTTGATGCACATGCACAGGTAGATAACAATGTATAATAAATCACAACCTCAGACACTGTTTCCACAGAATCGCTCTTATTTAGTATGTACCATGCACAGGCTGTCTTGTTAAGCAGCTTTTTTGGAGTAAAAGCATGTCATTCCTGTCATTTCAAATTCTTTTGAATGCTTGATTCTGTAACCTTTTATCCCCTTTAGGTAAAACAGGTAGGAAAAGAGATTTGACATTTTTAATAGTTTTTTCTTTACATTCTTCCTAAATCCTTCTGGCTTAATCTCTAATTCCAGGAATTCTTCTGTCTGTAGCCTAAAGACTCACAACTAGCCCCTTCTCATTCTCACGTACCACAAATGACAACAGAAACTATTTTGTAAATAAATTTGTATAGATTATGCCAGACAAACAAGCACTTCTCCTGGCAATTGAAATTAAGCTATATCAAGGAGAAAAAAAAACCCCAAAAAAAAAACCCAAAAAAACCCAAAAACAAATGGAAACTTAACAGATACCAGTCCCCCATTTGTATTCAGTGCAAAGGACAGACATTTTAGGTAAGCTTTCCAAGTCCAAATGCATATTTCTTTTTCTGTACAAAGGTGATTTGTCAACCTGCTAATATTTGAGTGAAAACAGTTTGAACATTGGTGTTCAAAGGCAGAAACGCACAATTCTCCAACTTGGAAACATTCTTGTCAATATAAACAAAACAACTCAGCTCTCTGGTTGAAATACTGAAAAAAGGAACTGGTCACTATTAATTTATTTTGTATTGTGTTTATCATCTGTTGATCAGCAAGGAGGGCTTGTGCTTTGTGTGCCTACAGTCCCTATGAATGTTTTTTTAACTTTGTGGACTATTGTCACATGCAGAATCTGTGAAATGACTATGATAGGAATATAAGGTAAAATTATTTTAAAAAGACCCCAGGCAGTGACTGCTATCCTCATATTGTGCCAACAGAATACCCTGTGCCCAGGTGGCCTCTGGTTGCTGGTGTGGCAGCCACTGCCCTTGACTTTAGTGGTGTGTGTGGGTATGTGGGAGAAGAGTGGGCCAAGGGAGGGAAGTGGATGGGATGTGTGGTGCCACCTTCCTCCTCAGTGCAAGTGTGGGAGCCAGCAGCTTGCAGGAGTTGCTCTGCAGGGCCACCCAGGTTTGCCCAGTGTGTATCATGCAAGGTCATCACTTCAGGAAATTTAGGAATGTCCTTTGGTCTCTGAAGCAACTGCTGCTGTGACTCAGAAGCACAGCCTGGTTCAATGTGAACTTGAGTGATTAGCACAGCTATTACTGCCTCTATAAATAGAATTCATCTTACAATATATTAAGTTTAATGATATAATAAATAGATTACAGTTAACTTTAATAGGAGTGCAATGAATGTAGACGCAGTTCTTATGAAGATGTGCTGCCATTAGAGACTGTTTTGCAAGATGTATTATATGTAATACCTTCTTCTTCCTTTGAAAAATAAATAATCTTACAATACTGTGTAAAAACAAAACTCAGTAAAGCAACTCATAATGTTCCTGTTGCACAAAAAGCGGTGAAGGATGTGAAACTGCAGGTTGCATTATCAACCTTAACTCTGCTCCTTATGAATATACACTATGAAAAAAATGTTTATTATATGCTAATATTGCTAGTTTAAAACAAACCATATATTTCTGTGTAGGAAATTTGCATGTGGTTACTGTCACAGGGAATTAAATGCAACAGGAAGCTTAGCTGCACTGATATTTTGTTTTAATTTATCTTTTTCTTTACAAGAAGAAAAATGCTTTGGGAAGAAAAATGTTCTGTTTTTGTTGGTTTTATTCAGTGAAATAATATAGAGTTCTAATGAGATGAGCTTTCTGGAGTTACAACGTGACACGTTTAAAGAAGGTTGGCATTATACCCCCTGCCTGTGGTTCACCTTGTTGTGCTTGTTTTGTGGTAAACCTTTGAGTGTCCATTTCCATTTATCACAGAGTGAAGTATATTTTTCCATGCAAATAAGTTGTACTTGTGACAATACAGTCCTCTGGGTTGGGAGGACAAAGCCCAAACCCCACAGTTCCTTGCCTTTTCACCTAGAGCTGTAGTTTTGCAAGTGTTCAGGGTAAGGTAGCTCTTCTGGGGGCTTGGGGAGGTTAAAAAGGAGAGTGTGGGCTGTACCTCTTGCTGTGCAGGCACACATGCATGTGTGGCTATGCAGTGAGGGAGATGAGGAATCTGACCTGGCTGGAAAATAGCCTAGCAAAAAGGTCCCAAGGTCAGCTGCCACTGTAGTTGACCACAGAGCCATACAATGAAGTCTGTGGTGGCACCTGAGAAGGTGATGCAAGCATAGAAATGAATGGCCAAGGGCAGCCACAAGTGCAGGAACTGTTTGGTTTTTTCTTCTTCCCAGTGGCTGTGCTGGCTTAAATGCACAAAAAGCTACAGCTGAGAGAGTGGTGCCTCTAGGTGTAAATAATAGGCTTATCCTCTCTGCATGGGACACTCAGGTCATAGTTCCTCATACCTTTTTCTCAGTGGTGTAGCTGGCTCAAGGAGTTTGTGCCCTGCCTGTGAATTGCTCATTTGTTTCTGCTGGCTCAGCTGTTTGTGAAAGCATGGTAGAAATTTAAGCTAACAATTCGTTCTAAAAGAAAGAAAAAAGAAAACCCCAAGGGTAAAAACTTAAACCCATCTCTCTTCACCCTACATCAGATAATGAATGTGGTTCACAGGGTGTTTCTACAGATGTTTGTTCCTGCAGAAATAAGGGCAAGAGCCATTCGGGGACAGGAATGATCAGGTGAGCCTGGGACATCTTTAAGCTGGTGTTATCACCAAGGAAGAGTGCATGGATCTGTTCCTTTCATTAATGGGCATATGACAGCTTTGGCTGTACTCCTTTAAAATAACCTAAGCATCGAAGCATATGTTGCAAGTTCTGTGCCCAGCTACAGGGAACCAGCAAAGAGGACAGGATGTATGACCTTCAGAGGGGAGTTCTGCTCTGCTGGAGACACAGTGATGCTGTATTACATTAAGCCTGTCTGTGAAATCTCCCTGCTCTTAAAACATAATTTGAAGTTTATTATAAGCATCCAATGCTGAAGTCTGTTATATGCACTTCATGTTTAAATCCTTTTCAAAGCTATTTTTACAGCTATTAACTTGCATATCTTTTGAATTCTATTACAATGTATTTAGATCTCTATTTTATTAAAGGCAAGTATTTTAAGAAAGTGGTTTATGGAAAATCTCTGCTATAGATACATACCTTTAAAATGCTATTTGTAATCAAAGTTCACACTATTCTAATTGGATCTGGATTTATAAATAAATATTAATTGATTTTTTTCAGTTGCTACCGATGCCATTTCCTTCCCTGCAGAAACAAAGCTTAAAGTCTTTTTACAATTTTGTTTGACTACAGTACCTTACTTTGCATGGAAATCACGGATAATCATGTGTGGGGAATTTCATTTTGAAAGCAGTCTTCAAAATGCTTTGCCAAGAAACATTATACAGTTAGTGAAACAGTTTGGTATTACCTATCATACTTCATAATACGTATTCTCCACTCCACTTAAGTAAGCTTTGGAAGGCTTCATGCAACTTAATGTAATGCCTCTCTGGGTCCTTCCT
The DNA here is from genome assembly GCF_031753505.1 of Anomalospiza imberbis. Lineage (NCBI taxonomy): Eukaryota > Metazoa > Chordata > Aves > Passeriformes > Viduidae > Anomalospiza > Anomalospiza imberbis. The sequence goes on from NC_089684.1 coordinate 17,193,402, forward strand.
CCCATAATAGAGTTACTGTTGCTTTCACTACTTCCTCCCGAACCTGAAGTTCATCAGTATTATAAAAATGTCATTTAATCATTAAACTGCTGATCAGTGCACATTGCAGAGTCCAGAATTGCTTGTATTACACTTGAACTACACATGATCATAAGTGTAAATTTCTTCCTGTAACTGTGTTGAGGCAAACAGGAATGAACCTTTCTAAGCTTGCTGCCCACATTATAAATAAATTGAGCAGAAATTCCTGTATCTGAACTGCTTCCAGGGAGCCAAGTTACTTTTGTTCTTCCCTCATAGCTGTAATGTAGCAGCTGTTGGTCACAAACTGGTGCACCTAAATTCATTTCTCCAGGTCTGCTGTGTGGCATCAATACTAATGGTATATTCTACACAGTTACACCTGTGTGATAGGTGCATCCTATACTGTACCCTTGAACTTCCTTAGCCAAATACCCATTTTCCTTAACTGGTCAGTGTGCTAAACCTTTGTCTCACCCTGTCCACAGATCTGAAATTTACCCATAAAATACTTACAGCTCAGCAACTAGGATGCACACTAATAAATCTCAAATCTGCAGCCTGTAAGGCTGCTGCCTAGCCCAAACTAAACTGGGAGAAACTGTGAGAACATGGGATTTCTATGATCCCAGTGGGTCACTTGTGTAATTTCATTATAGTTCAAAAAGAAAAAAATCCGACAATAATAGCAGTGCCTTTTTGTAGAGGAAAGGCCCACCCTGAATTACTTTGAAACATGTTAAACACTTGCTATCGTGTGGAATATTTTTCTCCTTTTCTGAGACCTTACGCATGTTGGACTCTAGCATGTGTCTTTCTCATTGAGTAAATGGGAACTTAGGCTTTTAAATGTAGGTGTCCTAAGAAAAGCTGCAGTTAAATGTCTAGAGCAGATGGCAGAAGTACCTCTCTGTGGGGCCAGATTCTTGCCTGAATGGGAGCATTTGGCAAATTAAATGAAGTATGTAGCTGGATGAATAGGTCGAATATAGAAGACAAAGTGCTGGCTGCTGCAGCTGCCCAAACTAGATTACCGAGCAGAAGGGGAGTGTTTAAAGCCTAAGTGGGTCCAAATTTGAGAAAGGGAGAAACAACTAACCATGACTGTTCTTCTCGGGTCATCTTCACCCTGTGTCCAGGGTAAATCTTGCACAGCTAAGGATTTGGCCCCTCCCGCTTAGGATGTTTTATTTCCTGGATAGAAAAAACCCTGCAATCCTATTAGACAACACACAAAAATCCCTCTGAAATGTTTCTAAAGGAGTCAGTCTGCTAAGCGTCTGCTAAATGTGCAGAGTACACAGAATCCCTTCTGGCACTGTCTTGAATGATGCATTTACCAATATTAATGGAGATACCAAACCATATTGCTCCACAGCTCCTCTTGCACACATTATGCTCCTGACACACATATGTGTGTATGTGAAGTGCCAATTATGGTTTTTGCATTCCCTGGTTTAAGCACCAGTGTTTTTTCAAAATGCTGACTGGCCATTACCACAGCCAGGCCATCCTGTGGTCTCTCCACTCAAAAATGTTTCTCCAACTAAAAAAAACCAAACCCAACAAAAAATGTTGTTTCTTTGGTCTGTTGCACTGTAATCTCCGTTCTTCTGGGGATTATATAGCTCTGCGGGTGATTTCTGTAATTCATTCTAGTCTTTCATTAGAAGTAATAGACAGTCTTAATTACAGCATGCCACATGACAAACTGGTAAAGGTGCTAGAAGTGTTGCCAACAGGAAAAGAATTGGATGCTGTGAATTTTTTTTAATTAAGAGTTGGCAGTACTGACGGGAAATAAGATTGGACTTGTGTCCACTGAAAACTATGTAATTTTGGTGTAGACATTTTTCTAAATGTCATGAATGGTATGTTGTTTGTGGTTTTAAGAACTTGAAAAATTATTGTCAGTTTAAACAAAGTAAGACCAACCTTTGAAATTAAATGTATACCAAACAGGGAGATAAATGGTAATTTTTGATTTTTCTCTTAACATTGCTTTAAACTGTAGTCTTCCTCAGTGTACCTTAATTTGTGATGAACATTTACTTTATACCATTAAGTATTCCTGGGGCATTAAGTTACCGTAGTAAATATTATTTCCAGTGTTGGTAGAGATGTAAGTGAATGCATCATCTTTGCTACTTGCTGTCAAGCTCTCAAAAGCACCTGCAGGGTTGGGGTCTTATTCCTCCACCTTTGTGTTTTCCCAGAAGGCACAGAGTGAAGCTGTGTGACCTCACTATTCTCAGGTTAGGCAGTTCCACATTACTTTTGCAAAACCAAGGGAGATTGTAGTGCATTCATTACACAATTTTTTTTCTGAGGACAGGGTGGTTCTCAAAGTCAAGAGAGAGAGAGAGAGAAAGTCCTTTCTAGAAAGGAATTTAGAGTGAGAGTCTAACAGTAGGTGCCCTCAGCCTTTGGTGGAGCATGTTCTTCTCCAATAACTAAGAAGAGCCTAGGCTGTGGTTAGGCATTTTCGGGAAGAGCAAACATCCAACTGGAGTAATTGTGCAATTACTCAGAAACTATCAAACTTAGTTTGAGATAGAAGGAATGTTTTTTTTTTTATTATTTGTGGAGAATCAAAAGTTGGACCACTACAGAGAAAAATACTAAAAAGGTGAGAGCCAGAGCCATAACCATGTGCAATTTTTGTTTATTGCTCTGAGAAAGGCAGACTGCTAGATGAGAGACGGTCATTGTTCAGATGTCACATCTGTCTGTGATATCTGTATCTAAAATTAGGAAAAAACCCAAACCTTTTGTGCAGAATAAATACCTGACATACCAAGTTTTCTACCATTAGCAAATGATTGTTGGGGTTATTACATGGGTCCTGACTGTGGCAAAGTGATTAGTAGTTAAGTCAGTGGGATTTTTTACCATGAGAGAATATCTGTCAATCATGATCAAAAGAGAAGTAATCTGCAATAGTAGTACTCCAAAAGAGAGGAAAATAGTAATTTCTAATTATTATTCAACTCATTGACTGCTTAATTCCAAAGCACATTTTGTTGAAAAGATAAATCTAGCCATGCTGTCAGATTACACTTGCCTTTGGGCTGGGGGAGAGGCTAATCCCTGGGGATTTCCTGCCCATTCCTGCTTCTGTGCTGGAGCAAGAGTAGCCATCATCCCCCCCCTGTATCAAGTGCATTCACTGATGCACTCGAGAAGGGGCAGAGATAGCTGCAAGAATCACAGGACATTAGGCAAGCGCATATATAAAGTACTTCTCAGTTCTCACAGTGATAATGTTCAAATTCTTTCTTACTCTGATGGTTTGAGTATTAATTTGCTTCCTATGATTATTTAATGTGTATATGCAGCCTGTGGTTTTTTTTCCCCTTCCCTTTTGCATGTCATGTGCTAGCAAAGGAAAGCAGTAATAGTCTCCCGGGATATGTACAGCTCTGTTCATATCTGAGGTATGAAGTCAACTCAAGACCATTTTGTTCTCATAAAATATACAGCACTGCAGTTTAGTAGATAATGGCATAAATGCCAAGATTTGATGGGCAGAACCATTTTCACTGGGAGATGAAAAACACTGTGAGGACTCAGTGCTGGATGGGAGATACATAAAACCATAGAGAGGCAGAATCTGTGCTGTGGGGGTAGTGATTTCACCTTATCTGGCTATACTAACACCTGCCACACTTAGCTATTGCTAAGTAATAATACATATAAGATTTTTTAAAGTACTAATAAGGAAGCTAATGGGTTTTACAGAAAGCGCTTCCACTTCTTTAGATGTGTGTTCTGTAACGGTAGAACCTTTTTTTGTGCTGCTTTGGGTGATAAAGAAGAGAGTTTCCCCTCAGGTCAGTAGGAATGGACTACATGCTTCCTTCTGTTTGAGCGTATCAGTCTGGAGGGCTGCTGAGCATCTCTAGTTTCCACTGCACCTGGGGAAAATTACAGGGGAATGCTTGCAGCTTCAGAGCATGTTCAGGGTATGCTCTGTTCTGAACTTGGGCAGAAAACTTTGCAGGAGGGAAAAGAAAAAATAAAAATAGAAAAAATTCTGAAGCTTGAGCTGTCTGTATTAAAACTAAAAAAATCAAGCTGCATAGCTTGCTGTGCCGGTTCCAGGGATCTGTCTGAGAGCCCAGCCATATGTCAGGAACTTCAATGCCCTTGAATCGAGCCATAAGGGTGAGCTGGACAGATTTGTCGATGTGAAGAATGACCAAAAAAGGAGCGTTCTTTAGCAAGTAATTACCAAGGGCTTTCCTTGTGCTTTCACTGAAATCCAGGTGAGAATCCTGCGTAGGATTTTTAGCCCGAGCTAAGATGGCTTGGTGCCGCCCAAGAGCTGCCGTGTACGGGAGAGGGGAGCGTGTGCGCGTCCAGGCTGTTCCAGGTGCGCGGGGAAGGCTGCCTGCCTCCCTGCTGGGGAAACCCCGCTCCTGCCTCTGACAGCTCCGCCGCGGCTCCGCTCTGGATTAGTAGTTTAATGTATATTACATAATTGCTGGATTCGGGTCTTTCAACAACTAAATCTTCAAAAACCGTTTATTCTATTGTCTAGCCAACAGAGGGTATTTCAGCATCTTTTTCCCTGGCAAAACTGTAGTGCATTTCAAATTATTCTAAAATTACCCGCACTTTTGAAGGACTAATTTGCGTCTGTCCACGGAATGCAGTGATGGACGAGTCCAGCCAGGCCTGCCGAGGGCGATGGTATAATTATAATTAGTGGAAACGAGCTTGTTTTGCACCCGCTTGGAAAACCGTGGAGAGAGTGGCACTGAGAGAACAGAGCGAGGGCTGGGGGCAGCCCCTGCCTCGGAGGCGGTGCGGGAGAAGGGGGCGGGGGGGGAGGGGGGAGGTGAAAGGGTGGAATAGCCCCAAACCCTCGCAGCGCTGGGGATTTTCTTAAAATTTCTTCCCCTCTGCGCGGGGTGGGGGCGGTTTCCCGCCGGCGGGGCCCGCGGGTCCCTCCCGGCCGCGCATCCCGCAGTGCCGCGCCGCCGCTGCGGAGGCGGGCGGGGAGGGAGGGACGGGGCGGGCGCGGGGGGCGGGCGGAGGCAGGCGGCGGGCAGGGCGGGCAGGGGGAGCCGCGCTCCGCGCACGCAGGGCAGGGTAGGGCCGGGCCAGCCGGGCCGAGCAGCGCCGCCGCCGCCGCCCGCCGTGCCCGAGCATGTCGGCGCGGGAGGCGGTGACCTACCTGCCGGAGAAGGGGCTGTACTGCCAGCGCCTGCCCGGCCGCCGGGCCCGCGGGGCGCCGCCGCCGCCGCGCAAGGGGAAGCGCGCCGACACCATGGGCTTCTACGGCACCCTCAAGATGATCTTCTACAAAGTGAGTGGCCGCCCCCTCCCCTCCCCGCGAGTGCGCGGCCGCGGAGGGCGAGGAGGGAAGGGAGGGGCGGGCGGGGGCCGCGCGTCCTCCGCGCCGGCGGTCCGCGGGCGGAGACGTGCCGGCGGCGGGGGGCTGCCGCCCGGCCGTAGCTGCAGTCAGTGCGCTGCCGGGGAGCGCTGCCGGGGAGCGCTGCCAGCGCTTGGTGGCGGGCGGGGATGCGGAATGCAGTTTGCTGCCCCTTCTTTTCATTTTCTATGTGTAAATATATATATATATATATATTTAAAATTTTTCTATATACAGCAGTCTCGCTTAGTTTGATAAATAAACCTTGTCTGAAGGAGTTGTGTTTTCCTAGCGACAAATTAAATGTTTAGAGGGATGTTTGCTCGACGGTTTCTGTGTTTTGGTTACACAGAGACCTTACTGATGTCTGAATCTTGTCACTAGACCTCTCTGCTGTAGAGAAAGTTTTATCTTCAAATGACAAACGGCATTTTTGACCATCTATTTACTTAGCACCTTCTGAGATACTAAAAGTCAGTCTGCGTGGTGGAACCCATGTGAAAGTTGCCTAAAATGTCTGAAAAAAACCCAGCCAAAAGAAACAGGTGAAATCATTATTAGGCAACATAATGCATGTTGTTTCCTTTGCTAATGCAAAAGAATTAATCACTAGAGCTGATTATTCTGCTGTAGGCTTTCTACTTTTTATTTTCAAGATGTGTTTTTGCAAAACTGCATCTCCCTGTTGTGAGAAGCAGAAGAGGAATGCGATGATGATAAGCTCTTAGAAAAGCAAGCTGGAAATAAAAATTTTCCTTGAACAGGAAAAATCCTTTCTGAAAAGTCTATCATCAAATACTGGAATTTGTTCTCAAACATCTTACTTATGCTTCCGGTAATTTTGATGGCTCACCCATCTAGCACAGCAATAAAAGATGGTATCCATTATTTTTCAGTGATCCTTGCAACTGGTTTTCTTGGGGGGAGCAGGGGGGGCTGCTCCTCCTGGGGCTGGGGAAGCAGCGAGGGTGAGGCTGGTGATTCGGCAGCATGCAGGGCGGTTCTGGCTCAATGCTTGTCTGCTGAAATGCCGTGGAGTGTCCCATGTGAGGCATAGGCAAGAAAACACAGCTACAAGGCAAGCTCTTCTGGTTCTGTTGTAGCTGTTCCCATAAAAACAAGCCTTAGCTTTCCTGAGTAAACACTAATGAAGCAGAACGCAAGATCCTCGGTGGCCTTTTTTAGGTAAAGCCAAAAGGGTATTTTAAAAGTATAAATAACCAAAACCACAGCAAAAGTATATGGACCATAAGCTTTAGAGAATCCTGTTGGGTTTGGGGTGTTTTGTTTTAGGTAGGTAGACTGATACAATAAATGGTTAAATAACTATATTATAATACAGCATTAAAAATATCAAATCAGTTGTGTAAGAAAAATGCCAACTTTTAAACTGTATCTTAAACATGAAACTTAAAAAAAAAGGAAGCAAATGTTTATACTAAAGTCAAAATGTAATAGAAGTAGTTTATGTATTTTGCAGCTCACAGTTGTAAACAGCAGTAAACATTCTTCAGCTGGCTAAACTATTGTGGTGTATCGCATCTCAAAAAAAAAAAAAAAAAAAAAAGGAAAACCAACAAAAACTCAGAAGTTGCATTTGGCACACGTATGTCTCATTTAGTCCAAAAGTCTGTGGTTAAAGATTACCCAAATATGTAGAAAGTAATCTCTATTTGTCTGCCTAGATGAATATGGCTTTCATTGGTTTCCATCTCTTTGGTAATTTTTGCAGTCTGGCTTCCCCTTTTAGCAGCTGCCCTGCTCATTATTTGGTTTTGATCATATCTAATTGCGGGTGACATTCGAGGCTGGGGTGTAGTGTTTTTCATCCTTGCCCTTCTTGGAAAAATGCTGGTTAATCTGTCACTCAGTTTTACTGCAGTTTTATAAATGTGTTCAATGTACAGCTTTAAAATAAAAGTATATACAAAAGAAAAGATACAGTAATTTTTTTCTTTTAGGCCCTGAAATAAATATGATTTATAATGCAGACAGGCTACCTAAACTGTAACCATTTCAGTGAGAGAAAACTGTAACCATTTCAGTGAGAGACTAAGCAATGAACCTGAACACAAAGAATCCAGGGCTTTGGTTTAGTTCCTTCCCTCCTCTCCTGGGAGCACAGAAAGAGAACAGTTTAGTGAATAAACCAACACAAAATAAATTAACACAGTTCTGCACACTTTTGCACAATTTGGGAATTAAAAAAATGTAATTCCAATAGATTTTGGATCCTAAAAGATCAATAATATATACATACACCCTATAAAATATGTATCAAATATTGTTGAATTCAGAAAATAAAATGCTGCTGTAAGTAATTTTATGAGTGTCAAATTTTTGAAATTTGCTATAAAAGTAGAAGGTAAAAATGTGTTAATTTTACAGAAGTACACATAAGTAAGGTTGATTGTGTAACTAAATCCGTGTTGTTACTCTTTTTCCCTCACCTTGCAGATGAAGAGAAAGTTGGACCATGGCTCCGAGGTCCGTTCTTTCTCTCTGGGAAAGAAACCCTGCAAAGTCTCAGAATACACAAGGTAATTAAATGCAATAACAGATCACTGGATCCTGATTCCTGCGTATATCCTGTCTTTCCAATTGCTGAACCTGATTAATTAAGCTCCTCTTGATGTTGAAACACTATAAAGCAAAGAAGAGGTGGTATCAGCATTTGTATACTGCTTTGCTAATTTAAATTACGTGAACTGAAGATGAGTTTTAATGAAGTAGCCAGACTTGCATTTCTTCAGTTGAGGTTTGTGTTTCATTCTAAATATAGCATGCCCATTTACTTAAGAGACTTTTTGAGGGCTAGAGCATTCTTGGGAATAAAGTCAATCAGATTTTAAAAAGGGACATAACGATAAACCCTAAGACTATTAAAATTGTCATCAAATGTATCACTTTGCTATGGTAACAGGAATGAGAGAATGGAAATTCATGTAGGCAGAGCAGACCATCTGATCTTAACAGGCACACACACGTACTTGCTGTCTGCAATGTGAAAGTATTAGGGGTTCTGTTCTGCTTCCTTGCTACTCCTGTGTGGTGCCAGGAAGCACAAATACCTGCTGCTGTTCCTGTCAGGTGCTTCGTGGGGTAAAGCACTCCTAACCACGAGCAGCAGCAGCGGAGCAGGGCTGTGGATGCACGCCTTACAACTGCATTCTTACTATGTAGTTGCCATAACAATTGTGCTTGGAAGTCACACTGCTTGCCACCCTGTTTGGATTTACACTATTTTGGGTTTTTTCCCCACTATAAGCATCGTCCCTCCCATGAGCCTCCCAAAGCTCTTTGGAAATGGCACTTCTTTTGAACTCGCTATAGTAGTGTTCAGTCACTGATGGCTCTTTAAGTAGTTTGTATTTTATTTCTCTTCCTTTAAGAGGTTTATCAGGTGATGAGTGAAAAGTTAGGCAGCAGGTCCTAGGGTTGCTTTTTGGATGTGTAAATGCTGCAGCAGAGTAAAGGAGGAGATGTGCTGTTGCTGAGAGGCACTTGTTGCAACTTCCACATCCCCCCAAGCCTGCAGGTGGTGTCTTCTGATTTCTGAGTCTGTCTAATGGAAGGACTCTCTTGTTGGCCACCGTTTTTTCAGGTGACCCAGTGGGAGTTCTCTGCACTCCCAGAAGAGTAAACAGTTCAGCAACAAAAAAAAGCATGCTTTTTTGTCAAGTGTGTCTGTCAGGTTCAGAGGAACTGCTGGACTTGTCCGGCTTCCAAAGAGACCTGACTTCTTGTTTCAGGGAGATGAAAACATAGTGGAAAAATGAAGCACAAACAAGTATTTTGTGCTTTAATCTGAGGTGAAAGGAAAGCAGCTTTTAGATCCTGTTTTGAATAACTGTTTTTGACTAAGAACCAGTTTACAGCAGAAGAAAGTAAAGTGTAACAGTTCTACTGGGCAAGTTCAAGGCTACGTACTGCTCAGAGCCAATAAAAGCTAATGTCAAGTGCCTTATTTTGGACCTTGAGTGATAGGCCTTGTGCTGGGTCTCTATGCAGGTGATCAGAATGACTAAGCTGTAAAATCACATTTTTATTTTAAAAATACTTTTAACTGCTTTACTTGGATTTTGAGTAGTTATTGGCATAAAAGAATTCTTAAGTAACATTTGATCCTCCTCCCTTAAACTCTTTTATTTGGTTTTATCTAAATAATATGTAGGCAAATGATGCAGTTCTTGTGCCTGCTTGTTTCCATTTTCCTAGGATCAGGGACTCTAAAATTGACCAGCTGATGAACTTTGTTTGCATACAGGTAAAGTAAGTAAACAAATGCCATTAGGAGGAGCCTTAATTTCTGAAACAGTATTTTCATACCAGCTTCTGTTTCTGTTATTACTCAGCAAAATGAAAAGTTAAAAATAGGCCTGCTCAAACCAATCTTTACTTTTCTTGACCAGTTTGGGTAAATGTTAGGACATGCTATGATTGTCCTTCAGAATAAGGAAGAGTAGAGTGAAATATTTGTAGAGCATAATGAGGTAAATATTAAAATGAACTTGCCTTGCATCATTTAAAGCTATTCCTGTAGCCACTGAAAAATCAGTAAACCCTCCAAGCTCAAGCCTACTAAAAAGCTGGGGTTATCCTACAAAAAAACAGAGGGTTTTTTGGAGTCTCACACTACATTTAAAGTGTTCATGCTTGTGCGAATACTGCTGGGGTTCCATATTTCCTGCTAGGGTATACAGCTTTGATATTCTGTGAATGAAGTACTTTACATTATTATAAAAAGAAAGAGAAAACCAATCCCCCCCACCCCCCTCAAAAAAAAAAAAAACAACAACAAAAAAACCAAGCCTAAAAATGAAAGAGAACCAACCAAACCAAACAAAAAACCACAAGCCAGAAGACACAGTCAGCTGTATTTCTTTAGACTCCCCCAATGGTAGCTTAATCCCAGCTCTTTTAAAAGCTCCATTCCATATGAATGAGCTGGTTTTTAACATGTCAGACTGAAAAAATCAAACTGTGATTCAGAGAGCACCTTTGGCTCCTTTTCCCTTTTCACTTCACACACCCCCCCATTTAACTCCTGTGTCATTCCATCAACACACAAACTTTAAAAGACCATATAGAGTATTTCAAACCCCAATTCCAGACCACTAAGCCACTAGACCTGCTTGATACTACTAGCTCTTTGTCAACAAAATATATTAAAACCTAAAAATATTTTTTTTTCCTTTCTGTTTGGAGATGAAGCAGCACTAGCACATTTCACATACAGGTGGAACTCTGAGATCTGGCTTTCTACATTCCCTGTCAGAAGGCAGCAGTGTAGCCCAGAAGGAAAGGAAATACTCTGGCAAGGAAAGGAATGTGTAAACCTGTATCTTTACACACAACTGGCTGGGCAGTTAACAGAGTGATAATTTTTCAGCCTTGAAATGTGATCCCTATTTCTCCCCTAGCTGGAGGGCTACCACTGCAGTGGTAGAAGCAGGCAGATTTATCCAAGTGAGGGGCTGACCTCTTGAGTGACCAGCAGAACAATTCTTCATATTAATGCTTTCGCATGAAGCTAAAGAGTTTAAGTAATAGTTGCAAATTATGTACTAAAATTTTCTGTTCTCGTGTGAATGTTCCTTGATGTTTTACCTATGGCTGTCACTTTTCCTTTGTGTGGCAGTACTACGGGGCTGGTGCCATGTTCCGCCACGCCGACGACGTTTGGGGACCTGCGGGCAGCCAACGGCCAGGGACAGCAGCGGCGCCGCATTACATCCGTGCAGCCGCCCTCCGGCCTCCAGGAATGGCTGAAAATGTTTCAGGTAACCATGCTTGCAGAAATAAGCATCTGAAGCAACTCTGCCTCCATGGTTTATGGAAGGGAGCGCTTCAGTAGAGTTGGTCCTCATTATACATCCCAGAATGTCTCTGCCGTTGATTTCGTGTTCTCTTGCAATAACAAATGGGCATCAACTTTAAGGAATGCTTGTTCCCTGTTTCAGCAAAAAATAACAGCTTTAACTGCTTTCTTAATAATGTAATCCTTCCTGTTTAATGTTTTCACATCTTCTGCAAAGTCTGTCCAATGTGTGAGGGCTACCTGCATGGCCTCAAGCCATTTTTGCTTGAGACTAGTAAGCTTTAGTGCATGGTTTGCTTCAGTGCAGTTGTAACTCTAGATTCGTCACAAGTCTGGTGTCTTCTAAGAATAGAAAGAAAAGTTTATCAAAAATAGATTAAAAGGAAACTCAATGTGTATTTTTACTGATCTTTGTGTACTGAACATGTCAGTCAGCACATGTGTACACAGATGAAGGGAGGGAGGGAAGGAAGAGGTTTTTCGTATCTTTTAAAATGCCTTCAGCAACGCCTAAAAATTACTTATCTGGGCGAAAGAAAAGATGTGAAGGACAATGCTATGGACCACTTGCACAGGTTGAAACTGAAATCTGCCTGGACACCAGTCAGGGAGCACCTGAGACAATTTTGTGTATGTTAACACAAGCAAAGTCTGGGGCAAGCTTCTGCTTCTGGTCCACAGCATGTACCACGGAGATCTTAACATTTTGCTCTGTATTTTTAAGAAGCAGGGATGAGTCTTAGTCATTGATTTGAAAACTGGAAATATTATGTCTTCCTTTCTTGATTAATAAACTGTTCCTTCTAAAAGCATTTTCAAAAGGAGCAACTAACAAATACAGGCATTGTTTCAATTACTGTAACAGGCAAAGATAAAAGAACAATATTGTAGATACAGGTATCTATCATACAATTTTGCAGGCAGAAGTGTGCTTTGGCTTGATTCATGCTGCCACATAATACCATTGATCTCAATCACTGTCAGTTCTGAACATTAAAATAATAATGTAGAACCTCTTTCCTCCTTATTTTTACACATTTATGATCTGCTTAAACCAGTGGAAGCTTGAAATTAAGATTCTTGTACACATCATTCAATTTCTTCAAAATATTCACATTTAATTACTGTGGTGTATCTTTTTTGAGACTGTTCGTAGAAATATGTCTTTTTAACCCCTAAGAATCATATTTGAATGGTACTACATATATTTATATGGTAGTATAACACTACATTGTATTTTAACATTTTGTAATGGTAAAACATTTGTACTAACAAAAGCTATTTTGTTACTGACAATATGTAACCTACTTTTATGTAAGATTGATAGTTCTTGGTAGTTACATATTTCTGAAAAAGACTATGAAAGGCTGAAGTTTTTGAAAGTGGTGCAGACAGCCGTGACAGTAAGAGCAATGCTATTGGCTGTTTGGTTTGGATATAGTCTATAAGCCCATGAAAATGTTGCCTATGTAGACAGTTGTGTACAGTATGTAATGTAGAAAACATGTTTTAATCCATAAGTATTTACATACTTTCAACTTGTCAAAATACTTAGTTGCAGTACTAAATGCCTAAATGCTGATCTATACTATTGAGAGAGAGAGGGAGGCCTCTCTCTCCTAACTGGAGATCATTGAGCAGCACTTATTGATCACGTCTGTCACTGGTAGTTTTTATTGTAATCACAAAAGGGAGTCCCTTACTTTTGAAGAAAAGCTTTCAGAGTCGTGTAGCTCTATCTCAGTGTTACATCTGCTTGCCTCCTCATTTGCTATGTGCTTATTTTTCACATGAGTTTAATGAAAGAAGCAAAGTCTTAAACAGCCAAATGATAAAAGCACATTCATAGGGGAGGTAGCTCTGCCCAAAGGGCAGGATTAAATGGCACATACAGCATCATTCTTACAATACAAAGTTTTTCCTGTAGAGAAACAGGAATGAGAGAGCTTTCTTCGTGTACTGTGTACTTGCTAGTCCAGCTTAATAGCTCTCTTATTTTATAAGGAAATATATTTCCAATTAATTTTAAAGCTAAATTTCTAGAGGCATGTTAGGAGGACATATGTACTGTTCCAGGTAGAACTGTTCTTTGGCATACAAGCTGGCAGTGATACTCAGCTATTTTGAGGACTCTCACCTGTACATTGGCATTCAGTCCTTCTCCTGTGTTATCTTTTCATGTAAAATCAAGACCACTCTGCAAATATTAAGAAAACTTAAGATGGTCTATAAGGGTTTTTTTTAATTTACTTTTTATATGTACTTCCTGTTGTTATGTTTTATCTAAGCCTTTTATTTTTAAAGAGCAAAATAATGCAGAAGGGAGAAACAATTGTGTAGTTACACTTTCTCCTTAAAAATAAAGTTGTACATGGATTTCAATGAAATCTGGAGAGAATTATAGAAAGGCATTTTATTAAATTCAAACCAGTTAATTTCTTAAAGGCTTATTTATTTTTTCTGGTTTGCAGTGGCTCTTGACTTCAGGTCTTTATAAAATCCACTCTAAGAGTTTTTAAAACCCAGTGCCCAAGTGTGTCTTTACAAAATTTCTTCCTTTACGAGAAGTTTTAAGTCACCAAATTGCTTGCCATAAGGAAAAAAAGTCAGCTGGATGCTAAGTTCAGTCAGAGTTGGTATTTGCTTTAAAAATTACTAAGCTCTCAATTCTTCCTACTTCATATACTTAGGTTGTTGGTTTTTTAAATTTAATTTATTAAAAATGGTATTTTCATGGAAAATTGATTTTGAAAAGATGTTCCATACACACCAATATAGGCAATCACTTTAAATAACTAGTGAATGCTATCATTTTACCTACAACTGGAAGCATTCTTTTTCACAGCAGTTTAGATAGTGTCCAAATGCTTTTGCCATATCTAGTTGGCAAGAGGACCATTCCTTTTTTTTTTTTTTTTTTACATAAATAGTTGGCTTAGTCACCTAAATTCAAATTGTTTACCATTCTCCCTTCCAAAGATACTCAGGAATGAGTACATGTACAACGGAATAGTCCACCTCTTATGTGAAGCAGGCATAAAGACTGTACCATAACCAGCATTGCAGCATTTTCTGCTCTGTGTCTTGTGGTGGGACTGGGTCAAGGGTTGGAGTTTCTGTGCAGCCCCTACTTGCAGCTCTGGAGAGATCTGCACTGCAGCTCCATGCCCCTCTTGGCTGCATCACCATTACTGGTTTGTTTCAGACGAGTCCTGCAGACTTACAGCAGGTCTCCTGCCTGTCCCTTTGGTTTGGCTCTCATGGCAGTTTTGTTACATACAAGTTCAGCTGGTTTCAGGAGAAACTCTGCATTATCCAACCTCTAGCAGGGTTGTAGAATCTGAGCCAGTCACAGCTCCTATGGACAAGGTCCACCACATGATGTGCTGCAAATGTTTGGCCCAGGGGACCAGACTGGGGACTGAGACTCTGATATGGGTTAATGAGGGGACTTCAGCACCAGCTGCTCCTGAATCCCTCCTGGTGTGACAAACTACTTGCTGTACAGCTTTACAGCTGTAGATGGTGTTTCTTTCAGTGCTTATGTGCTATTTTTATCCAGACTGAGATACCCTCAAGGTAGGGGATGGCAGGGTTTTGGGTAATGGATCCAAGAGCTGGACAGAAGCAGGATCCAAGAAGAGCCCTTCTGTAGGTCTCAGTAATGACAGACCTCCATTAACAGAATTTAGTAATGGAGAACAGCACCCTGAAGTTAAACTCTTTAAAATAGATTGTCCTTAATATACCTATTATAGCAAAAGGATATAATTGCTACAAGCTGTAATTGTACAAATTGAAGGTAGCAGATGAAAGCTGAGCAATAGAAGAGTGCAGGTCATGGAAGAGGAGAGGTGCAGAAACAGATGATTATAAAAAAAAAACAGGTGGCAGGTCAGACAGGAGGTATGAGGTGGAAGTTGTAGAAGCAGCAAAGATGTTGTTTATATTGATTGTAAAAAAGGGAAGACATTTACCCAGAGTAGCAAAGAGGGAAAAGAAGGGATGGTTTTCAGTTAGGTAGTGCCATTGTTACAGCAGCTGCTTTACTGGATGAGGAAATGGTATGAACAGCCAAAAGGCTTTGGCTGACAAATCAACACCTTCCTCAGGAAATGGGAGCAAAGAGGGGGTGTTTCTTTAGGATTCTGAAATCATTCAAAGAGCAGTATCAGTGGACCCTGCTGGCTTCCCAAGGGCTAAGGGTGAATGAATCCTGGAGTTATCTTTTCTAAAGGAACCTCAGCCCATAATAAAAGCTTTAGTATAATTTTACATTAAAATTAAACTTCAGATTTGAAGACAAGGAAAGCAAAGCAAGACAATTAAGCAAAAGTATTTTAAAGATAAAGTATATTCTTTACAAGGATATTCAATTTGAAAGGGAGTTGCCTGGTAGAAACCCAAGGTGTCTGGTCACGATGCCACCTGTCTCTAAAGTCTCTGGTCATCTACAAGGTTTGAAACTTTGCAAAATGTTTGGCATACAGTTACTTTTTCTTTCCCTTTTGCAACCTTTGTTCATTGTTGTTGCTCATCAAAGCAACAGTTACTCCTTATCCTTTCTGCCTAGTGAGCAACATGCAGTTTTCTTGCAAGCAGATCAAACTACGGGGCCCCGAAACAGAATTTACAAGTCTTGTCTTCATTAATGCAAACAGTTGTGTTCATCTGGCAAGGCTTCCTCCCAGTTTTCCATGCCCGACATTTTCCTCAGAGACCCCTTACCAACTGTAGCTGGAGGTTTGTTTGCTTAAGTGAAAGACTGAGGGGACAATGTCCTAGAGACAACATTTTGTAGCAGTTGATTGCTTAAGAAGATCTGTAGGAAGCTGCCTGTACCCATCCCCTAATGATGACAGACAGATAAAAGAGGGTTCTGCTTTTAGTCATTAGCAAGTCTTTCCCATTCTTGATCTTTTCCCTTTTTGGTCCAGATCTGTATTAAGTTTTAAAAACCAACTAAGTGTAAGAGAGTTACAGATTAAGATAGCATACAGTGACATTATTAATCAATAACATGTTGGTAACTGCTAGCAACATTTGCCACAGCAGCAAACAATGCTCTTCAGGCAGAGTTGTTCTAATTTAGTAAATGTAGCTGCTTATAAATTAAGAGTAGACTGACCTTGGAAATTTATATTATAAGGAAGTAGCACAAGTATTGCTTTCCCTCTTTTTAGTTCTCCTAATTCAAACACGGTTGACAGATGACATTAAAGACTGCAAACGTTTGTGCCTAACACCAGCTAAGCTGTGGGTTAATGAAACAAACAGCAGTTGGAAAGTTGGCGAGATAAACAGTTCTTCAGTGCATGATTTATGGAGAACTGCTCTGTGATGCAAATGTTTCTATTGAAAGAAATTCATATTAAAAGCTGTTTTCAGCAGCACTGCTGCAACTTTGGCTGAGACAGTCTTGTTTCTTTTTAATATTCTGAGGTATTGGGTATGGGACATAGAAACCCTCATCTCCCGTGGTGACACTGCATACACACAGGTGATGGAGAATGTATTCTTGCCAGCTTAAACCATTTCACCAATTGCCCACGGCGTGTGGAAAGGCTCAGGTCAGGAACCTCTTCCTCCGTTAGGGTAGGCTGTCCAGTACCTGGCACACATTTGCTGCAGGGCAGGGGCATGGCAGTGGGGTGGGGCAGCTGCTGTGCACGGCTGCTCCCACACAGTCCCAGAGAGTGCTCCTTCCATAACGGAGCCACCTCCACTGCCCTGAGGGACTCGGGTCACCTGAAAATCCCCTGGGCTATCATTTGGGTAAATGATACTTCTACTGACATTTCAAGTATTTTGATGTTTTAATTAGGGAGAAATGATGCAATGCTGTGATCTTTCTACGTCGAATAAAGCTGGGTATTTATCTGCTTTGCATTCACTTTCAGAAATTCCACCTTCTTCTTCACTTGCCTCATTGTTCTGGCAGAAACTGCACAGTACACTAACATTGCAGTACTGTGGAGACCAGAGTGAATTGTCAGAGTCAAATCCAGGGAACAGAGATTTAGAGTGAGTAGTAAAGGTCCTGAGATCCATGGCAGACTAATACAGAAATCTAAATTGTAAGGTATCTTGCCCTCTTTTTTAAAGTTTGAGTTAGCCTCTTATGGTAACTGTAATATCATCTGTATGTGCTAATTTACTTGTAAATGTCACTCCAGAAGACATTTGAGAATAGGAATGTGAATCTGCTCTCAAAAAGTGTGATGTCTCATTTTCTCTCTAAGGCTTTATTTGTGCTCTAATTCTGTTGCTAAATCAGCTAGCACTAGCTGTTGGTTTTTTCTGTAATTTTTTTTCTTTAAATTGTTTTCACATAACGAATCAAAGCTCTTTGATGAGCATAAATGAGTTTAAGACATGATTTTTAGATCCTCAGTATATTAAGTTACTATTTTTTTTCCTACAAATGATGCTCTTAGTCTGGTATGCTCCCAATTGAGTGCCTTATTAAAATCTTCAGATTTTATAGCACCCATTAGTAAAAATGTGGAGTAAGAAAATTACCAATCAAAATTCCCTGTTTATTCAAGTGTAAGTTGATACTTAAAAATATGCATTGGTTTATAGCCAGGATTCTGAAATTACAACATTGTCACTTAGGGACACACTGTAGTAATAAGCAGAGAGTAAGCTAATGTACTTTTCAAGAAAGTTTTGACTTTCCTTTCCTCTTATTTCAAGATTTTGGTCTACCAAATGAAACATGAAGATTAAAAGCTATCATCTCACTTGAATGCACAATAGAGAAAGGGAGTTCGTTCTGTTGCAACCCCTCCGTTGTCTGTAGCATGTGTGTAGATTTCATCAACTTCAAAAGAAGCTTAATTAATTCAATTATTATTACTAAATATTATTATCTATTTAATTGCCAATCTCTATGTGTGCATATAACAAATCCTTTCTTAGCTTATGAATTAGTGTAGTAATTTTGAATATTTTGTGTTGATTAACTCCTCATTTTTGTGTCATTAGCATGAGCATTTATCTCCTGGCTTTTTATATGCTTGTATATAGTTCAATGAGGAAACTTAATTTGCCTTATTGGCACAGCAGTGGCACTTACTGATATAAACCAAACCAGTTTGTTAAACTAAGCTCACTGTTTCTTTCCTCTTCTTCCCTTGCAGAGCTGGAGCGGACCAGAGAAGTTACTTGCTTTAGATGAACTCATTGATAGTTGTGAACCAACGCAAGTAAAACACATGATGCAAGTGATAGAGCCCCAGTTTCAAAGAGACTTCATTTCCTTGCTCCCAAAAGAGGTGAGAATTGTGGGGTAATATTGCATTATGAAGTGCATTGGCTGCCATCTTTAGAAAACTTCTGTGCTCATTTTGCCAACGTAGTGATGTAAACTCATGGTAAATGTTCACAGTATGGAACACTGCCATAACATGTCTACTGTAATTTCAGATTGACATATCTCTGTCTCGTGATAGCATTTAGATACTTGGAAATACAGATGACTCCTTAAAACAAAATCCCAATAGCTCTAAAAATATCTCTGTATCTTAATTGGGCCAGTTGTGCTTTTTTTGGGGGAACTAATTCTGTTAGGGCACACACACAGAGTGTGTGGATGATTTCCTCTGGATGTAAGACCTCTCTGCACATTATTCTGTGAGTGTAACCATTATTTTTAATGCTGTAAGTGATGAGTGTTTGTTAATGTTATTTTTGAATTTATTTTAGACTAACGGAACCCTAAAATCTCTACCAAATAAACCAAAAGTAAACCCAGAAAAGCGCTTCTTACTAAGGATCAAGCCAAAATGTAATTAAGCAGACACCTTACAGTAAATCCTTCACTGAAAATCAGATCATGTTGTATCCAGTTAAAGAGAAACCGAGATTTAGATTTTGATGTGTCTCACTAAGTGCTGTCCACACAAGAGTAATTTGTGATGTCATCACAACTAAACATGAGGGTGGATATGCAAGGTTATATACCCAGTTTGCTGGAGTTATTGAATAAATGTATTTTAGTTGACTTATAAATAGTACTTCTCACCTTGATTGATTTTAGGGAGTTATGTCTCAATTCCTATCACTTTGCAAAGCAAATTCTTCTAAGTTATTCTGGTGTTTGTATTTGGTTGCTATGTTTGACATGGTTTTAGTGCCTGAAGACTGTTTTGTGTCACTGTTCTTTGACACTCTTTTCTGGCATATATCCTATTTTTGAATACTTGCATGTACAAAGCCCTTCTTTCCTTTACTGCACTGTCATATCTTCACAAGTCTGGAAGTGTCACAGCCTTCCCTTGCTGGCTGGCATTTGTAAGGGTTGGAATCAATTTATGCAGTAAGTATTAACTTAGTACCCAGGACATGAGATTAGTATTTAGAGAAGTAAGTCCTGCAGCAGCCTTCTCAGGGAGTGGAAAGGACACTGGGGGAGGAGAAGAGTTCAGCAGCACCTCTGCATCATTGCCATATTTCTAGAGAAGCTGTCCAAAGCATCTGAGGCAGAAGAAGGCAACAACACTTTATATTTTGAAGAGACAGAAGATATTTTGCCACTTCTGCATTTATTCAGTCTGGAAATCTAACAGAGAATTGTTAACAGTAACTCGGACATCAGTTCTCTTTGCATGATTTTGTGGCAATACATACTGAAGTACAACAAGTGATCTAGTTACACTGTAACTAAAGATCCTGTTATAATTTCAGTTTTCACAATTTCTTCACAGAAGAAACACAGTACTTAGCAGTAAAACTTCCTCACTTAGGTTTCTTTACTCCTCTGTAAACTACTTATGTTTAATTTGTTTATTTCTGGTGAAATTCCTGCCTCTTGAATCCAGAATATTGTAATGACAGGCTGACTTCATCAGTGAAGTTGGCTTGAATAATTTTTGCTTCCTAACCCCGAATCACTGTCACCAAAATTAACTGAGTTAAAAAAAATCCATGGAGCTGTCTCCACCATTTCTGCTGTTCCCTCACCCAGATTTCGTCAGCAGGGCTGTCCCCAGCTGCTGAGTGCTGGCTGCTGTGGGGAGTGATGCTCTGAGCTGTGGGGGCACAAATGAGTTGTTGGGGTCAGTAATTCCATGAAGAGGCTTCCCTAGCAAAGCCAGCATCCTGTGCAAACATGCTCCCTTGGGTTGTCATTCTGCATTAACATCTCTGCTTATTTCCAGTGCTGTTGGATGCAGTGCACTGATTTTATTACCAAACCAGAACAGGAAGATGATATAGACAGGAGGGCTTTGCTTCAAAACCATTGTCTGCAACGCGAAGACAGTAACTTAAGTGCCAAATAACCATGGAAATATGTGTTTTCCTCCCGAGAAAACAGCAGTTAAACAGTTAATATGAAATAAATAATCTTGTTTTCTTGGTGAGACTTTAGAAATAATTATTCAAATTACTTATTTATGAAAATCAGGTTGAGAAACCAATAGATAAAGAGTTCTGCTGAAATCAGTCATAGAAATGTTGTTGGTTCTGTTTGTTTAAGTGAAGAAAAAGGCAAGGGACTACTTACTATTGGGTTAATAACACTTCAACAGAGAGTAGTCCTAAATCCAGTTCAGTCAAAGGTCAGATCTTTGCTACCTGAAATTTTCTTATAACTAGATCCATGAGCTGAGACAAAGGGATGTCATCTTTTATCCACTGCTAATCCTAAAGTCATCTGTGGGCTGTGTTGACCATTGATGACTATTTAGATAAAGGTAGTCTAAAATAAACGTTTCCCATATTTAACCTGGTTTAGATTCAGTTGGCTCATAGGTTTAATTAACACCTGCTTAGCAAATGTCTGTATCTGTATAGATAGTAATTTTTAAGTAATATTTAAACACACTGCTGTCAACTGAGGAACATTCAGCAAAAAATGGAAAGGGGCCGTGTCATGTTTGAGTTTTGTCACATGCAGGTCTATGTGATGTGTGTTAGGAAACAACACTTTTTCAGTAATTTCATATGCCAGGAATGAAGACAGAATGTCTAAAAGGACAAGTACAGTTGTTACTCCTGTAATAGAGAGCCTTTCACCAGATCCCAAATGCTGACTCCTTCAGTAAGGAGAGAAGAAGATTTTTCAGGTTTGTGGCCTGGGGTACCTACAGGATCTAACACATAATTTAAGGCACAGGTCCCTCTAATGTGGGGTGCTGTGTGCTCCCCATGAGCTGCAGGTGATAACATGCAAACAAAGTGTGTATGCAACCAAAATGCAAGTAGTTGTGACATGCTGAATCCTTATTTCCTGCTCAGTCACTGGCTTGTCTAGATTACTAAATGTTACTCACAAAATGAAGTGAAAAAAACTTCTGAGGTCGACAGCCTGCAGTCGACCTTCCTGCAGTTCCTTCCTTCCTTCCTTCCTTCCTTCCTTCCTTCCTTCCTTCCTTCCTTCCTTCCTTCCTTCCTTCCTTCCTTCCTTCCTTCCTTCCTTCCTTCCTTCCTTCCTTCCTTCCTTCCTTCCTTCCTTCCTTCCTTCCTTCCTTCCTTCCTTCCTTCCTTCCTTCCTTCCTTCCTTCCTTCCTTCCTTCCTTCCTTCCTTCCTTCCTTCCTTCCTTCCTTCCTTCCTTCCTTCCTTCCTTCCTTCCTTCCTTCCTTCCTTCCTTCCTTCCTTCCTTCCTTCCTTCCTTCCTTCCTTCCTTCCTTCCTTCCTTCCTTCCTTCCTTCCTTCCTTCCTTCCTTCCTTCCTTCCTTCCTTCCTTCCTTCCTTCCTTCCTTCCTTCCTTCCTTCCTTCCTTCCTTCCTTCCTTCCTTCCTTCCTTCCTTCCTTCCTTCCTTCCTTCCTTCCTTCCTTCCTTCCTTCCTTCCTTCCTTCCTTCCTTCCTTCCTTCCTTCCTTCCTTCCTTCCTTCCTTCCTTCCTTCCTTCCTTCCTTCCTTCCTTCCTTCCTTCCTTCCTTCCTTCCTTCCTTCCTTCCTTCCTTCCTTCCTTCCTTCCTTCCTTCCTTCCTTCCTCCCTTCCCTTCCCTTCCCTTCCCTTCCCTTCCCTTCCCTTCCCTTCCCTTCCCTTCCCTTCCCTTCCCTTCCCTTCCCTTCCCTTCCCTTCCCTTCCCTTCCCTTCCCTTCCCTTCCCTTCCCTTCCCTTCCCTTCCCTTCCCTTCCCTTCCCTTCCCTTCCCTTCCCCCCTTCTTTCTTTCATTTTCCTTCCTCCCTCCCTTCTTCCCTTCCTCCCTTCTTTCTTTCATTTTCCTTCCTTCCCTCCCTCCCTCTACAAATTAAATTCCAAGTCCTAAACCAAATACATGGCAAGCAGAAGTGGGTGATTCCTTGACAGCTTCTGCACCCTCTTCATTACAAAATCCCCATGTGACCATGGTAGTAGTTACCTGCATTAATGTTTATCAGTATTGTACTTTCTGCAGACTTTTTAGGGACTCTGCATTTCCTGTGACTTTCCTGCATCTTAAACTTTTTTTCCATGACTAGGGAGTTGCATTGTTGCTGTCAAGTAGAAAAGCTGTATTTGGTCATCACACCCTTAATGATACTCTTTGTGTTTTGGATTGTGATTTATATCTCTCTGTTTAAGGCTTCATGGAGATGTGGAGATTTTGAGGGCTTTATTGTGGTCACTATATGGCTTAGCTCAGTCTGAGAAGGTCTAAATTTTTCCCAATAAACTTTAGTTTTGTCATGTGGAAAAGCTCATCTTTCATTTACTTTCTGGTGCCTCTTAGGATTTGCCCAGTGGTTTTGGTAACAAGCTGTACTAAAATTACATGTCTTGATCCTACTGCATCCCAATCCATAAAGCTCCTTGGAACTCCACCCAGGAGTGTGTTTGAATTCTCATCAGAAAATGAGCAGTACCTACGCTGCCTTTCCTATGCCTGCAGAGTGGTTTTGAGCTCTGGGGAATGTAGCATTTACTTGTTCTGTATTTGGGCTTTCTGAGTGATGTTTCTCATCACAATGTACATTCCTCTTTGCTCACATGGTGAGCACTGTACTTTTTAGTTCAACTCTCAAAATAACTTCTGTTGCAATTGTTAACTAAAATAACATAGACATAATTACTTTGGTAATAATTCTTCTAATGATTCAAAGTAATGTGGATTACATTTTTTTTTAAATGTAGTAATTATTTCAGCTGACACCGATTTTCTTGCAAATGCAAGAATCATTTTGTGATATGATCTGTAAGGATTTAGTTACTCATGATGATTTTTATATTTCCACATGCCCACAGGAATAAACTGGAGTCTGTTAAGTTTCAGAGATTGTTTAATAATTTATCGTTCCAATTTTCTGTATTTCAGCCCCTGATGTGTGATAGTAAATGGAGTTATTTCACTTTTCTCTTCAAAAGCAGTGCAGAAAATACACTTTCTTCTTATTTTTTACAGCTGGCACTGTATGTGCTGTCATTCCTGGAACCCAGGGACCTTCTGCAGGCAGCCCAGACATGTCGTTACTGGAGAATTCTGGCTGAAGATAATCTTCTCTGGAGAGAGAAATGCAAAGAGGAGGGTAAGGCTGAGCAAAATGATGGATGTAATGGTCGAAGTGTTGCCATCATAAAAAGTGCGGTTCATTTACATAATAAGCTTAAAGTTTTACGAAGGCAATTCATGTGACTTTAGATTTAGTGCTAGTTATGCTTTAAGCTACATGATATGTATCTCTGTTGAAAGCAGGAAATAGAAATAATCCATGGAGTGTTAGAGTTTAGGCTTGAATATCTTGTTTATAAAGTATACTAGTTGCATGTTTTTAGAATACAGTTGGGTTTTCTTTTTGAGGATTATGTTTATTTACAATGCAACCAAAAGAAATAACAGCCGAGGTGTAAAAATGATAGGAGTATAGCCTGGCAGTTGTGGCGCGGAGGGAAAACTGTTTCAGTGATTGGTAGAAGGGCTGATGTAATTTCACGTCACTTGTAGGGTAATTAAGGCAGAGATGGCACATGGTAGTGGGAGAAGGTGCTAAAAGGTTTGCTTGGAGAGGGACACACAGTCCATTAGCCACATGGATATTATCCTGTTCTTGCCAATTCAAGACGATATGGTGCTCCAGCACTGATATGAATGGGCAAAAAAAGGCTTCCATGAAAGTAGCTGTGTATTTGTGCACATGGAGAATGTAAGCTTTTATTTTTAAGGATAATTATAAGAACAAGGAGTCTGAGCCAGGGGGAAAGGGGGGTGTAGAAGACCACATACATGTGATCCCAGAGCAGTCTCATCTTGGACACAGGACCCTGTCCAGACTGCCTTGGATTATGGAGACAAGGACTTCTGAGGGGTTGATGCAAAGGCTTCAAAAAATGAAACAATATCAATTGTAGCTGGCTGTTTGTGAGGGCACCTAATTTGTTTTCTTGTGTGATGGAAAGCAGATGTCTGACCTCCTAAATCTTCTATAAAGGTTCTCCTCTTAAAAATTTCAGTGAAAATGATTAAAAGGACAGAGTGAGAAAAAAGGAGAAGGTTGAGAGGGGAATGAGCTTACATTCGTGAGCTTACAAGTAAGAATAAATACATCCAGGCAGGAGAGCACAGGCAAGCAGGCCAGTATTGCAGCCTGCTTAGCCTCAGCGAGCTGCTCAGTAACACGAAGGAGCCCTTAATTCAAGATTGCAGGCAGAGAGGGGGCTAAAGGCAGAAGAGTGAAATCTACATACTGGCAAGACACAAGACTCCTGCCAGTAACGAAATGCAGTGGAGAGAAGAGCTGCATAGAAAAGAGAGCAGGGTGAGAGAATTGTAAAAAAAGCTGTGTCTGTAGTAGCAAGGGTAAAACAAAGCTCTACTACTTAAGTGTCAAGTCAGAAAGGGCATAGCTATACTTAAATTCCAGCCAAGAGAGGACAATGCCAAAAGCACTCAGCCTTTCAGATCAAGAAAGTAATTAAAAGCTCACTAATACCAGGAGTCACAGTGAACTTAAAGGTAATGAAGATGGGTGACCAGAGTAGAGAACCACAGACAGAAAGGTTGACTTATTTAACTGTTCCAGAATAAGCATATAAGTGGTCAAGGAGGTTTTTGGACAGTACCCATTCGTAAAAGGCAATATTCTGCTGCATTGCCTCAGAAAGGGGGATCCAAACCCAAGCTAGGAGGTTGCCAGCAAGGAATGATGAACTAGAGCATTTTCAGTTGTGATTATGGTAATGATTATGCTGAACTGACAAGGACAGACAGAGTATAAATCTCTGAGGAGCAGGGTGGTGTCACTGACACACAAATGTTGGCATGCAGGAGATTGTTACATTTCTGCCATATTTTAATGTCCGGGGTCACAGTAAGGGTTTGGGAGGGAAAGTGTTTTCTGTGGGGTGGCCTCATCTCCTCCCCCACCTTTTTAAATTCCATTTTAGGGATTGATGAACCATTACATATCAAGAGGAGGAAAGTAATAAAACCAGGCTTTATACACAGTCCGTGGAAAAGCGCCTACATCAGACAGCACAGGATTGATACCAACTGGCGGCGAGGAGAGCTGAAATCGCCCAAGGTGAGGTTCTGAGCTCTGTGCACGGGGCCGTGAACAAAGCAGGATCAGCTCATGGCTCGGCTTCTTTCCTTTGGACAAACAAGACTATCCATGCACAAAAAGCAGTGAATTGCTACAGAAAAAAATAACTCGTGTTTTAGCTTACCCTGGCTTTAAATTATTTTCTGACCACCATTTTGGCAGTGTGTTATGCTTCATACTGCAGAACCCTTTCACTGCTCTTCTAAGAATTTCTGTACAATTTTGTGAATTCTTAGAAATGTGCCAGTCTGAGACAGGTAATTGTGGAAAATTGATTTGAAATACTTATATTTAAACATACAGACACATATATTGTACGTATAAAGGTATATATGTATGTATTGGTAGAGCTGGGTCATGTTGCAACCTAGAAATATTTCACAACTGTTCTGTGATCAATTCATGCTTTATTTTTAAATACATTTTTTAAATTGAGCAGCACAAGACAATATCTTCATTCTGTGTTAAGATTTTTGTGGGGTTTTCTAAATATTAACATTATTTTAATGACATTGATATTTATCATTACATCCTTTCCAAATGCAGACATGAAACAATATTTCAAACCTTTTGTAAATAAAATAGCAACTCTCTAATCAAACCTGATAATGAACAAGCAGCCAGAAATGTCAAGAAAATTCATGGCTTTTTAAGGTTTTTAGGCAATTTACCTTTTTTCTTAATTAAAAAGAACAAAACAAAATAAGAACAAAAGAATTCCCTTGGAAAACCTATGGCTATATCCTGCTGTTTATTTGGCCGTGACTTATGTACATCTCTGGTTCTGTATTTCTTGCGTTGATATGCCACATCAAGTTATCTTGGAATTATTATTAAAATTACAGCCTCTGGCATTATCCAAATGCCATTTCATTTCAACGAACATCTTAAAAAATGTTTGGCTATCTTTAATAAAAAATTCTTCATCCTATGTATTCTACTAAGGTTTTATTTTTTTTTCCTGTATTGCAGTCAGATATACAGAATTACAGTTTTTTCCAAAATCAAGCATGGAAAATCTCACCTCTATAAAGCAACCTTCCAGTCTACATTTCCAGCACGTGGAATTGTTGCTTTTGTTTGCATTTAATTGAGTTGATGGTTTTCTAGTTTTTGACTTTGGTGCTGACTGGCATTTAACAAAATACAATGCTTGGCTGGTAAGGGAAAAAAATAGATCAGTGGTCAGCCTTGACCACTGAAATACAAATACTCAGCAAATAGTCAGCCCATCCTTTCATTCATGATTGAAACAAAAAGTAACAGTAAATTGAAAATCAACTGAAAAATAAAGAGATGGAATAACTGCAGAGGAATAGAGCAGTGTCTAGTTACTAATTTAGCCCACTTTTGTTGACGCTTTTTCCTGATATTTTCAGGAGGCTTGCAGTAGCTGTAGTGTGCCTGCTAAGCAATGCAGCATCACTCCATGGAAGGAGGGAAACACCTTCTTTGGTCCCAGCTGGCGGTAAATTAGACTTGACACACGGGATTAAGGGGCCTTATTATTACTGAAGCAACTCTAGCATTTTGTAATTTATGAATCAGAAGAGCACTTTGTTTCTCCTGCTTCTCTAATCTCCTGCATTAAATTGTGACTGTTGCTTTTGTGTTCTTGGTTGCCAGGTGCTCAAGGGCCACGATGACCACGTGATCACATGCCTGCAGTTCTGCGGGAACCGCATCGTGAGCGGCTCCGACGACAACACGCTCAAAGTGTGGTCAGCAGTGACAGGCAAGGTAAGGTGGCTGCTCTGCTGCATTCCTTGGGAAATGAGCCACAGGCAGAGCAATGGCAAAAATGCTGCTGTGCCTTCAGATCGCGCTGCAGGGTGGCCTTTGGTGCTCTGGGGCAGGAATTGGAAGACGTACAGGATAAACATGTGGGTTGCCTTTTCCCACACAGAAACTCCTCCAGTTCAGAAAAGTCACCTTGATGTGAAATTGCAATGCTGCTCATGTTACCACTGGCATATATCCTTGTTCTCTTGGCAATTCTGCTATTCTTGTGGAGTCGTTTGTGACATGGATTTTAAAGAATTTGGACAGAAACATTACTTTATCTTCCTTAAACCTTAACTTAGGCTGCATTTACCCCTCTGGATCTCTTTTTCTCACTTGTGTTCTAGCATTCTTTCTATTGTTTTCAAGTTTTTGCAATTGAGTGTTCATCTTACTGGCTCAGATTTCAAATACAGAGTTTGTTTTTCTTTCCAAGCTACTATATTGCTGAGCCACCAAAAAAAGAGAAAAATTAACTTGCTTTAGGTTTAAATATTTCCTATTAAATTAGATCCAGCTCAGGCAGGAATTTAATAAGCTGCAATAATTTAATTCTGGCTTAGAGGAGCAAAACAATATGTGCAATCAAAAAGACAAGTAACTGAGCATTTCAGTCATGTTAGAACATCACAGCTACTCAGCCCACAGGTTTTTTTTTGAGGTGACTGACCAACCAAGGATGTAGAAATGGCCTTGGGGAAACAGTACTCTTTCCTTTTAGACTGGTATTGTGTGCACTTAGCTTGGTTTTAATGGTGTAGATAACAACAGGACAGCTGCTGAGGATAATGTGTTTAAGATGTAAAAGGTATCCACTTCATAATGTGGAAGCTGAATGTATTCAGCATTTGTCATTGCATGCCCAGAAGATCCTTGAAGGGATTGTTAATCCTACTGTGGGTAAGAATAAAATTAAGAGCCATAGGCAGCCTCACCCTGCTGCTGTTGGATTCCCTACAACAACTGTCTAATGAAGGATCCCGTAATGAAATTTACGTCTATTTTAATTGAAAAGGGCAACCTAAACACAAATGAAAAATACTTTCTTTGTATATACCACACTCCCAAAAGCAAAATGCTCCCTTAAATATATCAAATTAAGCACAGTGGCATGACTTAACGATTATTGTTCAGTAATTTTTTGAAAGTAATTACAAAACCTAGTGTGGCCCTTTACCCCAAACCTTTAAGAGAGCTGGAAATTGTGTCTGAAAGATGGAAGCATGCTGTATCAGCCCTCATGCTTACTGATGCTAAAGAATTAATAAAATAAAGAAACCCTAAAGGTTGGTTTGTGCAAATGAACATGACTAAATAATTCCTTTGACAGATGTAAAGCCCAAAATAAGGATTCTGTGTTCTTACTGCTTTAACAGGATGATTTCTTAAAATATGAACACATTGGATGAAATGAGAAAAAAAGAGAACTGTAGAAATGAACATCAGTTATGAACTAAAAATGATGGATTTGATAGCAGTGAATTAAGCCAGGAGCCACTAATCGCAGAAAACCAGTTAAAAATTGTTAAAGAACAGTACAACAAAAAGCAAACCATTTTCAAGGATGCTAGAAAGAACAGGATATTAACAACAGGAATTAATACACTGTCACTAATACAGACAAAATACTTCGGAAGAAAATTCATGTGATGGAAATACAGCATGCAGTGATAATAGAACATTTCAGCAGAAACTCATGCTAACTACTGAAGTTATGGTTTTTCTTATTAGAGTTGATCCAGATAATCTGTATTTGGTTTTTTTTTTAAGTAATCTTTGGCTTAAAATTAGTGCATTTTCAAAAGGTATGATCACAAGGAGAAGATCCAGGACAGAACAGTTAGAAAGCCAAAGTGCATCAATGTTTAAAATAGAGTAAACTGAAAGACTGGGTATTTAGGATACACTATCTCAGATAAAAAAATATTGGACTGCATCAAGAGGAGTCAACTAACAGTTAAAGGAAGGCCACGGCAATTAATGCCACTTAGCATTAGATTACAGAAAAAGAGATCCTCAAACTGCCTTGACCTCTTTTCTCATGCAGTTACAGGTTCGACTGATAAAAATAATAGTGCAGAAGTAGATGGCTGTGTGCACTGAAAGACTCTATCCCCATGACAGAACTGAAGAAAATAGAATAATGCAAAAATCAACATGGCACACATTTGAATGGGTTAGAAAATGGGTAATTATAGAGATCATGTTGTTAAAGTAAATGCAGAATCTTCATGGAGTATCTTTCTAGAGGATTCTTGCAAGGATCTTGCCTTGTCTGTACTAATTAGCATTTATTGCTGCCTGGTGGGAAAGCATATATAGTTATTACTTGTAGGGAAAACAGGCTGGGAGACAGAGACAAGCCATTGTTCCAGGCCGACAGGGGTTTTATAGAATAAGGTGTGAGCAAACACTGTCTGTACATGGTGAGAAATCATGTCATGCATTTGGGATCAGAGAAGGGAGGCTGTGCTTATGTAGTGTGGGATTCTCTCCTGGGCAACAGTAGAGTCTGAAGAAGGTCTGAAACATGGTTTTGCAGGAGTTATGCTGTAGCTGTGGTTTACAGAGTGCAGTGTTTCTTGGATAAACAAACAGAAAAATACAACAAAAATATATGGTTTATAGATTGGTGGTAAAACTACCAAGTGTGTGCTCTTTCCACTTCTAACACACTTCAAAAAGCTATTGGAAATCCTGCAGTGACTCAGAAAAATGCCAGGAATATGACTCAGGGCTGCAAAACATGTCCTTGTAGTGAGAAATTTGGAAAGACAGCTTAGTTTGTCAAGGGAAAGATTACAAGAAAAATTCCTTATAGTTGAAGTACCAACAATTGAGAGAGAAATTTTATGAGTATTTTTTAAAAGGGTGATTTTTTTTGTTCAATCAGAAAGAAGTCTCTGGGGGTCTTCTAGCTCTTGCTATGAGAGCCAACTCTTACAGCCAAGATTGCTTTTTCTTAAAAGTACCCATTCCCCTGTGTCAAAAGGGTAACTAAGGAAAATGTTTCTTTTCAGTGTTTGAGAACACTGGTTGGGCACACAGGCGGAGTGTGGTCATCACAGATGAGGGACAATATCATCATCAGTGGCTCTACAGACAGAACGTTGAAAGTCTGGAACGCTGAGACCGGGGAGTGCATCCACACCCTGTACGGACACACCTCCACCGTGCGCTGCATGCATCTCCATGAGAAAAGGTGAGGCTTGGTGCAGAGCTGCAGCTGCAGCCTGGCCTGGCATTTATACACTCGTGCTCACAGAAAGTGCTCCTGGAACCTGGGGACCTCATCCAGCACCGAGTGAAACACAAACCAGGCAAAACATAAATCAACACAAGGGAGGAGATGATTAATAGGAGCAGAAGCATAAGAGTACTAAATGAAGAACTGGAAATTGAGTCACGTACTTCAAAAAGTCACAGTCTGCGTTATTTCAAAGCTAATTCTTTGTTACACCATGATCCAGTCTCCCACACGGAATAATTTCTTCTTTTGTCAATGCTACAGACTTTTAACTCATTTTACCGAATAGCCTTCTAAGTATTGTCACTGCTGTATTTTATTTAAATTTTAACTGATTATAACATAATTTTTGCACTAGTAAACCATGTCTTGATTCAAGAAACATTAGAAGAGCTCTGTTATTTGGCTGTGATATAGAGCTGTTGACAGAGAGATTGTTGGTTGCATTTCTTCTTTTTTGAAGAATGATGAGATTTTTCTGTATAAATTCTATTAAATGTTCATTCCATCTCATTTCTGTTATTGCTTAAAAAAACTTATAGAAATACAAACTGAAAAAAATCAAGCAGAATAACTGTTACTTTACTCAAAGTGAAATTTCTAAAGATCTTTGTTTATTTGTTATAATTAGTCAACTCAGTTATTAAAACAGGATGCCTGTAGCACTGGCTGGAGTTCACCATGTTCATAAGCTTTCATAGGTAGATACAACAGTCCACAGAATTTCTCATGGCATTGTTTTGCTGTTCAGGAATGAAGTGCCTTTTTAAATGCTGGTTGCTAATTCTATCAAATAGACAGATCCCGAGGAGGTGAGTAGAGCAAGGAAGAACACTCCAGTCATTTGAAACCCCATTAAAATGTCACACCAAGCCAGAACTTTGGTGGCTGGTGCATCATCTCTATCTAATGTCCCAAATTAAAACTCAGAACCCATTTGTAACCAAGTTTGACTGCTGTAGTACTTTCATGTCCAGTGCTAAGTACAGGAGGGGTTCTCGTTGCTGCAGGGTGGTCAGTGGCTCTCGAGACGCGACGCTGCGAGTCTGGGACATAGAGACGGGCCAGTGTTTGCATGTCCTGATGGGCCACGTCGCTGCAGTTCGGTGCGTTCAATATGATGGCAGAAGGGTTGTAAGTGGTGCATATGATTTTATGGTCAAAGTGTGGGATCCAGAGACAGAGACCTGTCTGCACACACTGCAAGGGCATACTAACAGAGTCTACTCGTTACAGGTATGTGATTTTTATCTGCTGCTTTAGTTTCCTTAAGTAATATTTAAAGTCAGTTTATTTCATCTTGTTTATTAAGTTGTGGGTACCTAGTATAGAATTATACAGACCACAAGAATACAGAGGTACCTGTAATGAACCCCTCTTTCATTTTGTTAGTTATATGTTGTCTTAATTTAGAAACTGAATTTTTTTTAGAGTAGCATTTTTTTAAAGGACCCAGTACAATAAAGCCCAAATCTCTATACCAGCAGGTTATGTTGTTTTGTGGATTGATGGGTTGTTTGGTTGAGATTTTTTTTTTCAAATCTTGCATGTGTTTTGGAGTTATGTTTTTGCTTTCCTCAAGAAATCCCAAACTTATTGTTTTAAATAAATCAGAGGATATAGCAATTGACAGTGAGCCAAAACCCCTATTGGATTAATGTTCTGATTTATGGAGATCTGTTTATCCTCATTTTCTAGTCCCATCTTCCAGTTCTAAACTATAATTCACAGTAAGGCTGAACCTAAAATTTTAATGATCCTATGTAAATCTCTAGCTTTCTACTTCCTCTTCTCTGAGTATAGGCCAGGTATACAAGTGTCAGGCTGTTTCAACAGCAACATGTTAATGTAGGTGCAGGTTATTACGGTACTGCTTTGTGGCATCTCTCTATTGCCCACCAGTTACCCACAAAGCTAGCGAAGATACACACAGACCTCATGTCTTGGGTCTTCTTACCTTTACTAACCCAAAACATCATCTTGTTCATTCATAGAGTCAAAGCGTCACTTCCAGGCATTGAAAGGCAAAAGAAATTAATTTCATGCTTGTGCCTGTTCACACCACAATCTGGCAGGACTTGAAAAAGAAATCAACAAAGACAGTTTAAAATTGGGAAATGGCATTCAGCATGTAACTGCTCTGGTTTGTGACTCAGAAAGTGAAGCTCAGTGCTAGAGACATTTTTCATAAAGTATTTCATATCTCCCCATAATATATTAAATATGAACAAAGTTCCTAATTGGTTTCCTTTCCCAAAAATATGTAGCAAAATCTATCAAAAACTCCAGCCCTTCTTTTACATTCATATGCTGAGGACCATTCTCTAGACAAGCAGCAAGCAAGTTAAGAATGCTCTACTACCTACCTACCTCTCAAAAATATTCTGAGGATTTATTTCATGTGGGGTAGTTTGGGAACAGATGTTATTCTACCTTATCTTTACCACTGGCTCTTGTTTTGGCTTACAAATATTTATGTCTTGCTCTGATACTGTAGTAATAATGGATCAAATGACTGGGTTGTGTTACACATCAGTATGTTGCTAAAACAAGAGAGAAGGGGGTCAGGGAGGCTACAGGTGCTTAAGGTTTGGAACAGAAAGATGCTGCAAAATTGCCTGATGGCTCCTGTCCTTCAGCCGAAGTAGCCCCAAACAGCAGAACTCCCATAAGCAGACTAATCAGATGGAATAAGCCAGTCCTCCATGGCAGGTTCTATTATATCTCCATATTTCCCCATGTGTAGACCTAATGTTTCCCAGAGATCCTTATGCAGCAGTTGAGGACCACTAACCAGGCTGAGTTTTCTTACTCTTTCTTACCTGCCTTCCCAGTAACCCATAGATTCTCAAGGTTCATGGATAACTCACTGATCCAAACCATTGTTTGTTTCACTGCAGCACCATCAATTTCTCTGGATGCCCAGCCTTAAATCTTTCTTTCTGAATACCTTATGAACAGGGAATACAATTAGTTTGTGGGAAAGGGGGAAAAGAATTCAAAATTTGTTACATCAATCAGGTTTAATTCTTTTTAGGATAGAAAAATATTTTCTAGTGTTCCCAAGTCTTTTGTGCTATCTGGCAGTCCTTGTCTTTTTATCTGAAGTCAGATTATTTCCCATCCTCTTTTGAAAGCATCCTCTTTTAAAAGAGGGTCCAGTCAAAGTCTTATCAATGCTTGCTAGAAGTGAAAGGTTATTTTTATGCCTTCCATTCAGATACCAGAGGGACTTTTTAGTGTATTTTCACCAGGAATGCAGTGCATACAGCAGATAAGCAGTCTGTGTGCCAGTCACTCTCCATTCTTTTGAATCTAGGTGCCATGCCCAACCATGTCTGACTGCAGAGATCTAAGATACTCATTTTCTGTGGGTCTTACAAGAAGCAGCAGCCCCAGATAGCTGAGTTCCCTTAACTGGGTTCATTCCTTGCCTTATCAGGTACCAGTCAGTCCACATGGACAAGTGTCAGATTGCCTTAAATATAACCAAGATTCCTGACCAGCCTCCCTTCTCCCAGGCTGCAGCTGTACCTTCATTCATTCCCTGCCAAGTTCAGATCTTCACACTTTTCACTTGACTTCTACACTCTTTGCCTTTGGTCAGTTCTACTCTTTCCAATGTCACTCAAATCCTAATGAAAATAGTAAATGCCAGACCTCTCTGAAACTCTTTCTGGTTATCTCTGATAGTACTCTGAACAAAATACTATCCCTGCCTCAATTTGTCTCCCTCTTTGTAAAAATACAACCAAGACATTTGCTGTTTCACATGGCTTTTTACTCCATCGTGGAAAAAAAATCATATTGCTTAAGACAGTTTTCCCACAAATCTGTGTTTGCTGCTACTTACCACATTACAAAGGGCTTAAAAGTTCCTTGTGGAAATTGAAGTTAGGCTGATTGATCCATAATTCCCCCTATCCCATCATCTTCAATGAAGGAAGGAATTGTATTTGCCATCTGAAACTTGTCTATCTTCCATGGGTTCTGAAAGATAGCAGCAGATGTCTCTGAGACTGTCTTAAAACAACTTGCCTCATGTGATTTTGTTCCCCCATTCTAGCAAAAGCTTGTACTCATTTGTCATTGGCATTAGTGCTGTGAGGCTACGCTCACATGGCTGAGGACTGAGACAAAAAGAAGTTAAATAGCTGGCCTCAATAAGTGTTTCCTTCCTACTGAGGATAAATGAGGGGCTTTTGGCCTTCGTCTTGGTGTTTTTCATTTTGTTTTGGGGTTTTTTTTTGGTGGTTTGTTTTTTGTTTTGTTTTTGTTTTGTTTTGTAATGTTTTTGGTTGGGACTTTTTACACAATAGTGAAATGGCTCTTGCTAGTTTTATCTTGTGTTTTGCCCTGCCTTTCTGGTTTTGTCCCAGTGTGCTCTTTTATACACATCTATTGATCTAGTTTCTACTTTTTGTATAATTCCTTGTGGTTTAGCCAAGTGGGTCTCAGTAATTTACAATACTTCCTATCTTTCTTTTACACAGGATAGTTTGTGTCTTTAAGAAACTGCCAACTGTCCTGAACTCTTCTTCCCCTCAAAGAATAGATACATAAAATCCTCATGGGAAGGAAGTCTAGGGGGTTTTAAGTATTCCTTCTTGAAGCCCACTGGTTTTATTCTACTGCTTTTTCCCTTTTTTGAGAATTCTGGACGCTTATGTCATTGTCACTATAGCTCAAGCTATTTTCCTCCTTTCTATTCTGTACATGGTCAGTCCTCTTGGCCAAAAGAATTTCATATCTTAGCCTGTATGCTTTCCCTACAATGACTGGAAAGTTACACTTCCTTATGGTACACAATTTGGGTTACAAAAAGCTAAATTTCACATTTTTCAATTACATTTCCTTCAATTTTCTTATGCTGTGATTTTTGTGTAGATGATTCTGGAATAATGTTGTTGTTCTCCTGCTTAAACTCCCTCAGACTTGTAAAAAACAGGGTTGGCTTTTTAACATCTCCTTTAGGAAAAATACTTTCTCTTACTGTTGCACACTGCAGGGTAGTCAGGATCTGCTGTGATTAAAGGAGATGTATTGCATTTCAAAGACCAGTGGCTCAGAGTCTCTTTTCAAACCATGTCCCTCAAGAGCCCACATGTCTTGAACAGAAAATTGCACTGACCATGAAGCACCTGCTGTGGTATCAAACGTGGCCATCTCTACTGAGTTCTTACTTTGTGCTGCAGTTTCTGAATATATATATAGTATCTAACTTGCATTTAGTGTATTAAATGCTTAATAGCCGTCTTTGTAAGGTCCTAATATAATGGTTTGTAATAGATTTACCTTTCTTGTAGTTTGATGGTATCCATGTGGTGAGTGGATCTCTTGACACTTCCATCCGAGTTTGGGATGTGGAGACAGGCAACTGCATTCACACTCTGACAGGCCACCAGTCACTCACAAGTGGAATGGAACTCAAGGACAATATACTTGTGTCTGGGAATGCTGATTCTACAGTCAAAATCTGGGACATTAAAACAGGACAATGTTTACAGACATTGCAAGGTAAGTTTAAACTACCTTCATGTAAATCAAGCAGCCTACAGTGATCTGTGCTGCAAATTTTACATTAAAAAACTTTAAAATAATTACATACAAAGAAACAACCACTGATCACTAAAAACTTAAATATTTTTCTGATGACAGCTGTATGATCTTTTTCTGAACTAGAGGAACAAAATGTATTTAATCTAATCTATTCAAATCACTTGCCTATTATGAAAGGCAGATGGTCTGGACTGATAGCAATTTGCTATGGGTGTATTAGCCTAATAAGCCACAGAAATACATAGGAAATTACATCTCAAAATAGTCAATGTATTTATTTAGGGGTCACTTGAATGTTTCAAAGCTTACAGTTTAATTGGATCAGGAGGCAAAGGAGTACACTGTCTGTTGTAATAAATCAAGAGATGCAAGTGGAAGATGTTTTCCTTATTTCAGTAAAAAGAAAGATTTTTTTTTTTTTCCCTCCTGTTGACAGTTGCCACTCAGGCATCATGAACACAAACACATGGTTGTGTTTCTCCCCACAAAAAAGGTCTTATATCATTTTCATATATCATGCAGCAGTGCTGGCTGGAGCAGAAAATTAAATTTCCCTGTAAAGCAAACTCTGCTGCTTTAACATATATATTTATATGTCAGCATATAACTGTCAATATTTACTGATGGAGCAATCTCATAGTAACACTTCAAAGGGACTTGAAGACAAGCTCTTACAGCGGTCACCTCATTGAGGATGGTTAAGTTCATTTTCATGGATGTCCGGTTTGCCAATATACAGCACAATGAGATCACTGAAACAAAGAAGAAAACACTGGGGAATTTTTTTATACCTGCTTTCACTTTTTGAAAGCATGGCAAGGCTTCTGCACCTCTTAATATACAAACCCAGGAGTTATAACAGATAGTTCTGTAATAGTTCTAACAGATGGAAAGAGCTGTATGCAAATAGCGAGGTGTTTTTTCTAGATGCAGCACTGCCTGACATTGCTTTCTAATTAATTACAAATAGAAATGTTTTTGTTTACTCTTACAGGTCCCAACAAGCATCAGAGTGCTGTGACCTGTTTACAGTTCAACAAGAACTTTGTAATTACCAGCTCAGATGATGGGACTGTAAAACTTTGGGACTTGAAAACGGGTGAATTTATCCGAAATCTAGTCACATTGGAGAGCGGGGGAAGTGGAGGCGTCGTGTGGCGAATCAGAGCTTCTAACACAAAGCTGGTGTGTGCAGTTGGGAGCCGCAACGGGACTGAGGAAACAAAGCTGCTGGTGTTGGACTTTGACGTCGATATGAAGTGAAGGGCAGAAAGATGAATTTGTCCAAACGTGTAGACGATGTTCTCCTTTCCCTCCCCCCTGAAAAAAAAAGAAAAAAGAAAAAAAAGAAAAAGGAAAAAAATCCCTTGTCCTTGGTGGTGCAGGATGTTGCCTTGGGGCAGCAGATCCTAAAGACCTACAGACTACGAAGGAGAAGACAAAGATGACAAACTATAACTGACAAGAGAGGCTTTTGCTGTCTCGTCACATAAAAAGGCTACACTTTTGACCGGGGCAGCTTTGCAAAAATCCAACTTTAGAAATGAAACCAGGTGCAATTAATTTCTTTACTTTCCTCCAAATGCTCCTTGAGCAATTTGGAGTGGAAAAAAAAAAGTTACAGTTCTTGTTAACAGGTTATTTTACCACAAAGATCTTGAAATAAGCTGCACAGGCGAGCCTGCTCGTGCACCCCTGGGTCACCCTGGGTCCCAGCAGCCCCTCCGAGCAACGCGCTGTCCTTAGCCCCGCTCCGAGCAGGGGGTTGGACTGGACTCCCTCCAAGGTCCCTTCCAACCTCCACCAGCAGTCACTGGTTGACTTTCAAAAACTAGAGAGCATCTGCAATGAGAAAAACAAACAAAAACAAAGAGTCCATTCCTGGTGTGGAAAAGCTAAAATATTACTGTGAATTGTTTTGTACAGTTTTATCAGAGCTTTTTCTTTTTTTTCTTTATTCCTCTTTTTTTTTTTTTTTTTTTTGCCAACTATTGCCAATGTCAATCACAGTATTAGCCTCTGTTTAATCTATTTACTGTTGCTTCCATCTACACTCTTCAATGCATAAGTTGCTCTGAGGTGGCAAGTTGTCCTGGATTTTGAGAGTCCTCTGATGGATTTAATTCGCAATGCTGGTGCTAGAAGTAGGTCTTCAATTACGGGATTGTTGTCCCACCCCTGTACTGTATTCCCAGTGGCCAAACTTATTTATGCTGCTAAATGAAAGAAAGAAAAGCAAATTATTTTTTTTTATTTTTTTTTCTGCTGTGACGTTTTAGTCCCAGACTGAATTCCAAATTTGCTCTAGTTTGGTTACAGAAAAAGACTTTTTGCCACTGAAACTTGAGCCAACTGTGCCTCTAAGAGGCTGAGAGTGGAAGAGTTTCAGACAATTAAGAGTGAAGTTTGCCTGCAAATAAAGAATTGAGTGTGTGTGCAAAGCTTATTTTCTTTTTTCTGGGCAAAAATTAAAACACATTCCTTGGAACAAAGCTATTGCAGCCTGTTCTGTGGGGAAATTTTTCTTTGTGAGGGCTGTGGTGAATGGAATGAACATACATTAAAAAAAAAACTGACAAAATTTTTAAAAAATATTATAAAATACAAAAATTAAAATAAAGTTGCTGGTCAGTCTTAGTGTTTTACAGTATTTGAGAAAAAAACAACTGTTACAGTTATTGCTGGGAGGAACTGACAGAGCAAAAACTTACCGTTTTTGTAAAGATGTCACATGCAAACAAAATGAGAAAAGAAAGAGTCAAATGGTTTGCCTCATTCTCCAAGAGCCACAACTCAAGCTGAACTGTGAAAGTGGTTTAACACTGTATCCTAGGCGATCTTTTTTCCTCCTTTTTTTTGTTTTTGTTTTATTTATAGTCTGATTTAAAACAATCAGATTCCAGTTGGTTAATTTTAGTTATGTAACAACCTGACATGATGGAGGAAAACAACCTTTAAAGGGATTGTGTCTATGGTTTGATTCACTTAGAAATTTTATTTTCTTATAACTTAAGTGCAATAAAATGTGTTTTTTCATGTTAGTATGTCTTTTTTATTATTTTTTATTTTCTAGTTGTTAATTTAATATTATGTATCCTGTGAGGGGTAGAGCAGCTCAAGTTGCTCATCTTACTGGTAGATGCTAAAATATGCCTCGGGACTTTTTATATAACACTTCCACAAACAGGTGTGTGAGTGTCCTCTCCTTCAGTTGCCAGGACAAACATGGGGGAAAGACATTTGCTCCTTCTCACGGGGAACATGTCAGGACCTTGCTCTGGGTGGGGAGGCAGCTATAAAAAGCTGCTAAAGTACGTAAAACTTCTTCCGATAGCATCTCGTTACTGCATCTTAAATTGAAACCTGATGTTTATTATTTATGGATTTCAATCAGTTGATTGCAGTTGACAGCAAATAATAAATCCATAAATACAACCAAAATCAAAGGAAGGATTGTAGGAGAGCCTGAAATAAGGCTTCAGAACAAATAATAAAATAACATCATTCCACATCAGTCCAACAGCAGTTTTATCAGAGCCCTGAAACCAAGGTAAGTCATCATCTGTCTCAGAAACTTAGCACTTGAGTGTCAGGTTCTCTCTCAGATCTCCTTGACCAAAATTGTTGTTTTCTTCTGCGTAAGCTTTTCTTTCAGGGCATAGCATTTGTTTGTTTGTGACAGTCTTCCACTGTAGAAAGCTGTCATTTAAAACAAAAACAAAACAAAACAAAAAAAACAGTAGAAGAGAAAATGCATGGATGGAAAGGGAAAATATGTATATACTTACATATCTATGACTATTTGCAAACAAAATTTAATTCCAATCTCTACATTATGCAAAACATGCAATGGTGAAGGATCATGCTTCCATCTGGCCTCTAGAGATTAAAAAGCCATCCGAACTGACTGAGCAGCTCC
Source organism: Anomalospiza imberbis (assembly GCF_031753505.1). Lineage (NCBI taxonomy): Eukaryota > Metazoa > Chordata > Aves > Passeriformes > Viduidae > Anomalospiza > Anomalospiza imberbis. The sequence continues at coordinate 17,233,604 of NC_089684.1, forward strand.
AAATTGTAAAAATCTGTTCCTTGGGTTGGTGCTTAAGGAAAAAAAGCTTGCAGCAAGCACTGACAATATAAAAGCTGTAATTGCCTATTATTTATGTAAAAATAATTAAAGAGTTAATCCTTCCCTAAAATGGCAGTGAAAGACTGCCAGGACGTTGCATGGTTCTGCTGAGAGTGCAGGCTAGGACGCTGAGCCCCCCGATGGCAGAAGGTGCCCCAGTGAGGGCTGAAGTACTTGTGAGAGGGGATGGAAATAGAAGGGTAGAAACATGAATTTTTAATGCAATGAGCAGAGCAATAGCTTTTAAGATTATGTAATTTTCTTCCATGATTCGTAGGAATTGCAACAACATGTTTTCAAAGAGCAAAGGCACTGGCCTGATGGTGCAGGAGGATGAGAGGTTTCTGAGTAATGTTGTGCTGGAGGGCAGGAATACAAATCTGGGCAGAAGAGTGAACTGACAGAAGAGGGAAACTAACAAATCCAGGTGTACAAGTCAGTTCAAGTACATTTTGGGCAGCTAATATGACCAGGAGGAAAATGTGTTTAACGAGAATCGAGAAGTTTTCCTGTTGCCAGTGTACGTCCAGCAGTATCTAAATGTTCAAATTAATACAGAATAACTTGAACTTGTTAAGCAAACCATATTTTCAGATTCCTTCATCACAGATTTAGGTTCAAATAAACTATTGGTTGCAAAGCCAAGATATGTCAAGACTGTCACATTAAATACAAAAAACAACATAGTATTTAAAAATATTTTTAGAAAAGCTTTTCCCATTCAATAAAACAACTTTACAAAGTTATTTGTGTTAGCGCTTTAAGGATTTCTAATTTTGTGAAGTCTGTTTAGGTTTGTAGGAGTTGCTTATGAGCTATCTGAACACAGCTCAATAAGCAGAAATTTTGTGACTTAAATGACAAAACTTCAAAGATGGGCCTGAAGTAAACATGTTACATGTAAGAAACTGTTTGAGCAGTTTCTCTTTACACCCCGCTTTTGTTGGTACACTTACCATAATATAGCTCACAATATGAACTCTTCTTCTTTGGCAGCATGTGCTCCAAGTGAGACTGCTTAGGAGACATCTTCATTCCATGTAATTAGATTTTGATTTTAAGGTGGGTGGAGTGTTTGGGATTTTTTAAAAATAAAAACATTTAAGAATACTTGTATAAGACTGTAACATCTTTATAGTCTCAATACACGGGCACTTCTTTAATCCAGTGGCTTAGTCATCATTGGCTATGTCAAAATACTGCAGCTATCCTAGAGAGATAACTGCAGTGGTGTTTCTGGCATTTCTGCTCTCTTCTTTTCATGCTGATTCCCCTTTTAGTTTTAGTCCTAGAAAGAGCTTCCTTATTTTCTCCTGTATGTGAAACCACATCAACAACATTAAGTTTTGTTTTATGTAATAATTTTTAATGGGCCTTGATTTTATGCAACAGTAAGTGAGAACTAGTATTGCCACTTTCTCTCCAAGAGCCTGTTCCTGTGGTCTCAATTTATTTATTCAAGAGATAGGACAAGACATTTAACAGCTGTGTCTACACCAATTTTTAGTTCAGATCAGCAGCTTTCCCAATAGAGCACAGTGCTGCCTTGGAGACCACTAACAGGATTCCTTCAGGGTGTAACTGAATCTGGAGCAGCTCTCCAGGAGCACACTCCAGGCACTCAAGCCACTGGAGTAGCATGTGGGACCAAACCAGAACTAGTCCAACACCTCAAGAATACATTAATGGGCACATTAGGTCTCCAGGACCAGCATTTTGTAATTGGCATTACAGTTCTGCTCCTACTGCACAGCACTAATTGCTGGTGTGGACATAACCATCAACAGATCCTCTCCCACAGCACCCCCAGCTCCTCACTCATAATCAGAACCAGCTCCCATCCCAACAGCATTCACCTGATGTCACTTACAAGATTTTGCCAAAGTAAACAGCTCAGATGCCTTAAACTCTTTCAGCATTCCAATGGAGAGGTTTTTCTGATCAGCTTATGGAATCCACTAAAAAGAAATGCAAATCTCTTACAATCAGTCTGGTCAAAATCTTCTGCCAGTAAATCAACACCTGATCACTCCTAAAAAGAAACAATGAAGTTGTGCAATTGTACAGAAGAACCAAATAATAGTAATAATAATAAAGAAAAACTTGCCAGTAATGACCTTCGGTCACTATGACAAACGGTTTATTACTTAAAGGGAAATATTCAAGCCATACCAACCACTGAATCTTTAATGAAAATGAGAATAATATTTTCTTTCCATCTCCTGCCATTCTATCCTTGATCCCTGACACTACGTAAAGATACACATGCTGTGGGATGATGTTTGGCATTTTATGATGATATATGATGTTTATGATTGTACACGAAGTATATGGTCTATTTGATATACGCCAGGATTTTCAAACTTATCTAAAAATGGCATATACAATTTTTCAAACACCTCTTTTCAAGCATTAGTGCAGGTTTAAACATACAGCAGATGTTTTTACATAAAAGCTGTTCTGGGTTTTTTCTGAGGTTCCAGGTTTTTTTCTGAGAGTCTGACAAACCAGTTGTCACCAAAAAGTCAGTAGCCAGTCCAGGCTCTTGCTCCTTGTTTCAAGTTGCCCTCTGGCCCAGGAGCTGCAGCAGTGCTTCAGGGCAAGGAAATGGTGCATTGAGCTACCAGGAGCACGAGCTGCTGAGGCGAAATACTGCAGCACTCTGTGAGACTGCAGTTGCCTAAGAACCAATGGCTTTATGCCCACGTACACTGCATTGCTCTAGCTCAGCTGGGGCAGGAGAGTCCTATAAAATCATAACTGAACTAGGATAGAATCTCCCCAAGAACTAGAGATGGCAGAAATCATTAATAAGAGCGGCTGCCAATTCAGTAGTGGTTCTAAATTACAGACTGAGACTTGGCCAAAGGCATCCTTCAGCTCTCCTTTGTCCTCACCTCTGCCTCGCTTAGATCCAGCCTTAACTCCCTGATCCCTACTGACAAGCTGATCTTGTCCAAACTTTCATAGCAGCAATACTTTTGGTGAAAGATAAGCTGAGCTTTTTGTCCTCTGTACTGCTGGAATCTACCTTGTACATTTTGCCACTTAATGCACAGGGACAGCACAGCCTCAAGTCTAACACTGAATGCTCCAAGGTGTAGTGCATGGAGATGAGAAGACATCATTCATCCCAGACTGAGAGATTCATCATCAGTGTCACTAAAATGATTCCCAGCCTGAGTCTAGACTGAAAAAATTGTTCTAGACCTGGTTCAATTAGGTACATTTCAAATTGATCTCAACTCCTTAGTTTTCCAGTCATGCCTGAAAAAGTAGGCATATCCTAAAAAGCTTCATGGTTAAAGCAGGATCATAAGTGTTGTCTCCTGGAAGCTGGGAGAGGTCATGGTCTAAGGACAGTGAAAAAACATGGAAGGCCTACGTAAGCTGGATCAGAAGTGACCTATGGAATTCAGAGAAGGGCAGATGACAACAATTTGGGGCTTTTTTTGGGGCAGGGTGGGAGGCTTTCCAAGAGATCATAATTTTACATCCTACAATGGCTACTGTGGAGTATTTCATCATTGTCATCAACAAAGCACAGGAGTAAGGTTTTTAATGAAGCCGTTAGTTGAGCTGCCCTGTAATTGAGGATACGACCAACCCTGTTAGCTCTGGCTCACCTGAACTGCTCTTACCTGGGGCAGATTGTTTGATGGGAAGATGAATGAAATGCCTCCATACCTCCTCCTTGTGTCTGGTTCCTCATGTCTGACATGCAGGTTTTGCAGGCTGCTTGCGGTGCATTATTTGAGAGTGCTTTGTTCTTTTAATTTAAAACAGGAAATGTGGAATGCAGAAGATCCAAAAACTTCAAAGGTAGATTTCATTGCCAAAGGAGCCACATTTAAACTCAAGTTCATTATCCAGATTAAATATTCAAACCTGACAGTGTGAGAAGATGCTCACACCTTCAAGAGGATTGATGATTTCTAAGGCACAGAAGGATTCAGACTATGGCTGTAAATATCAGCGTGGTAAACTGAGCAGTACCACTCTCCCTAAACTGGAGTTTTATTTTGAGTTCCTCCGTTTGAAATGAGTTTCTAGCAGTACCACAGCTTTGCAGATATACAAAGATTATAAAACTTTTTTCCTTTACCCTGATATACAGAAAATCTGAGTACTACATTCCCCTCTCTTTCCAAACTGCCATTTTCTTTCAAGTTTCTTGATATGTTTCAGAACTGATTTTAAATGTTCACATTATAGTTTGGAATAAGGAAGAACTCAAAAGCTGCAAACTAGATAGGGCTCAAAAAGTGTTCCTTCAGACAGTTTGCTGCTTTTTGTCTGCTTTAGTGTTCATCCTGTCAGTTCTCAGTAGACAGAAGGGAACATTTCAATTAACTAACATCCACATTTTCCCAAATAAACAAGTTTTATAGAAACATTTTTCTGTTGGTGTTTCTATTGCCCACTTAGCACAAACTTTGGGCATGCGTGGGATGGTTTTTACCATTCCGCTGACTACTGCAACAATTTAAATGCTCCAACTTCATGCAAAAGAACACAGTAACATGATGTTCCTTGTGTCCGTCCTTCAGTCTCACACACGGTTTTAGATTTCAAGCCCAGAAACTGGTATGTGTGGATTTACCTGCTTATGGGCAGCCAATTCCGAGCAGAATCAGCTCTTGAGGCCTCACTGTTTATCACTGTTGGCCATATGGCACAATAGGGACAACCTGGGGCAGAGGAGCAATAAGGAGGAGGAATGCTTTGTGTGAGATACCATTAATGTGTTCATCTTGTAAATGGGATATGCCTCCACTAAGCACATAAGTCTCCAAATTGATTTGAAAAATTCAAGACTTCAGCCTAATTTTAAAAAGGCTCAAACTACATATTCATTTCTATATATACATATTCTCATCTTGGAATGCTTAGAGCTTTACATATTTAAAAGAAGACTTGACAATGACATAATTTTTCTGTTTTCCTCTATTTACGCCTCTTATTTTCTCTTTTCTTTGACATTCATATTTCAATTTCCTTATGTTTCCTTTCCTCCTTTGTCCTGTTCCCTATGTTTTTCTTTTCATGTTTTACCATTCATGTCCCTATTTTCCAGATTTTTTTATCTTCCTCATATTTCTCCATTTGTGAATATCTCTGCTTTGAACTGTCAGAGCCAGCTTTCCTCTCTTCCCTCATTCCAAGATCTGAGTTGGCGAGCTGGAGCCTTTTTCACACCCCTCCGTACATACAAGATATATGGGAGATACATAAGCCAGATGAGAAGTAAATATAGAGCACTCAGAAAAATTCTTCTTTTTTTCTGCATCTAATGTTTGTCTATCCTTTGTCCACAAATAACTCAAATGAGCAATAGGATCATGCCCTCTTAAGCACAGACTGGTCTACCACCAATTTCACAAATGGCAGAGCAAAAAGCATTGTCTAATTCAATACTCATCAAGCATTCCTTCTTCTGCTTTCTGACAAAATATAACACTTTATTTTAAAATTATGTTTTCTTGCTCCTAAGGAAATCTAGTATGTAAAGGTAATTTTGAAAATGCTCCTCATTATGAAACATAGGTAATACATGATTTTCTAAATCTGTGCAGTATTTGGAAGTTACTTTTGTTAACAAACTTTTAGAAGATTCACGTCTGGAAAGAAACTGATCATCCTGACAGATGCCCATTTTATGAAGGTCTGTATAATAAATAAGAATTTGAGGCTGCAAATGAATCTATATTCCAAACTCCACAATGCTGGCTAATATTCCTTCCAGTACTACCAACACAGCGCAGCTGGGATAGCACGGTCTGTCAGGGGATGTTAGGAATAATATAGAAATCATGTCTCAAACAATCTAGTGCACATTGCTCACTAATTCTTAATATGCACTGACAGCGTAAGCAATAAAAGCTCTGGAGCCAGCATAGGATGTGACTGTGGACCAGGTACATTATCCTGGTGCTGCTGAGATTTTACTGTTCTAGTAAATATATCCCACTGGAAAAAGGCCCAGACATCCAGCACTCATCTGAGACTTGGATTCAACATAACTCAAAAGTATAAGCAACTATTAAGAAGGACACAGTGTCCAAAACAACAAAGTCACGAATAAGACATCCTCATCTTTGCAGAACAAAAAGCAGCAAAACCTACACAGCAACAACAAGCCAAACCAACAAAACTCAAACCCAAATCCCTGAATCTTTTGTCTCCTTGTTTCATTTCATCTTAATGATGCTGTTAACAATTGCAAATAACCTCCTCTCCCTGTAAATGTATTCCAACTCAATACACAGCCCAAACTGTGTATACCATACTCAGATTGTACGGCTGCATTTACTCAGTGAGAAAGGTAAATAAGATAAATACGATTTGCTACACAGGTAGGTTTTTTTTTATTTTTGCTTGTTCTATCCAAGCATTTTGCTCTTGCTTGTTGTTTTACAAATACAGCAGAACAGCAACCACTGTACTTCCCCCATGGCTTGAACCAGGCTGACAATAGATGAGTGTTCCTGCTCATCCTTTCCAGGCTGAAGGATCACTGGATCAAAAAAAAAAAAAAAAAAGTTAGAATTAGACAGAGGTTCAAAGTTCAAAAAGCAGGACATGTGACAAGCATTGTATCTCGAATGCCTGAGGTGCATAAGCCTTTCCCACTGACAACCAGACAAGTACCTTGTACAGCTAATGGGAGCCACTGTAGCAGACAAAGGCAGCTAAACCCAACAGGAAAGGGTGCAGAAGCTCTCCCATAGACATAATGAGTGCACCAGAGAAGAAAAAAACCTTGGGTCTAATATCAGCTTATTCTGATTTGCTCTTGGAAAATCCAAAAATCCACACAACACCCCCATTATTCAATCTGATTTATCAGACAGCACAATGCAGACAAAATTGTTGTGACAGGAAGACAAGAGTTCCTTTAATCTTTGACTTTCCAGACAAATTATCTCTAACTAGTAATTAGAGAGTCTCTAACTGACTCTCTACTGAGTCCAGTTATTTATGCACACAAACAGAACTTAAATTTTCTGCATCACAGAAGCACCCTGTTCCCAAACACCTAGCCAGCAGGAGCACACACAGACCACCAGCCACCAACCTTTTCTTCCAGCCACCACAGCCACCACACACCCCACACACCCAACAGACCCTCTATAAAAGGATATCTCTCTCTCTCTTCTCCATATCTATTCTCTAAAAATTCAGGATATTGCCTGTAAAGATTCTTCTTCCTATCACTTTGGCTTTTGGTAAAAGCAATAAAGGTGAAACAAAAGACACTGTTCCACAGTAGCTGTGTGATAAACAGGAAGAAATTACTCTAGTCATAAAATAAATGAAGTGACCGTAGTAATATCTCATGCTAAACCAAAATTTACCTACAAATGTAGGCACTACATCTTAGACACTTCTGTACTTGGTAAGAGGCTGGAGACAACTAACTGTGAAGTTCATGCAGTATTTTTTCCTTTCCAAGAAGGATGGCTATTTCAACCTGCTCTTCTTACAAAACGTGGAAAACCTATTTTCAGTCTATCCCTTGTCTCTCTGCCAGCTAAGGATGTAAATTTTGCACTACTCTTGGAAAGCAACATGGTTTTCTGAGAGCCATTCCTATTCAGAAGCCTCCTGTGGGATGTGGCGCATCCTCTGACGTCTGTGTTTGGTAGCAAGAGCATCCCACTGCCTAGGTTTCCATCTCACATCTTAGGCATTTTCCAGCATCCCTGGAAAATGTGTGCATTGAACAGTGAGCAATTGAGAGTTCAAGCAAATAATACGGAGGAATGGATAATAAGCCCCTAGGAATGCATCCAGCTACAGTTATACTCCATGAAGGTTAGAGGCCCAATTCTTCCTCATTTAAATCTGATGTTGAAGGAATTCATAGTTCTTTATCCAAGCTACTAATTTGCAATTTTACTGCAAACAATTTACAATCAAATGAAGTGAAAGCTAGAAGCAAAGAGTACATTAATGATCTAATTTTCCTTTTGCATTTCTCTTCATTTTATCTTTCAGTGAAGACCAATCTTAAAAAATTGGATAATTGGCCAGTAAATAAATACAAACTTTTTCTTTTAATTATTACTGCATAAAAGCTGAACTGTTGGTATGAACTGCAGCATTGTCTTCTGCTGAAGGACAGGCCTGTATGACCAACCTCTCGCAACAGAAACTGGGATAATGACATTTTTCAGACTGAAAATTCATACTCTAACAAAGTAGTACAAAAATGCATTGCAGTGTCTGAATAAAAAATGTAGTGTTCTGGGCTAGATATATGCAATTTGTAAATTATACAGCCATGTGCATGTTAAGATTCCTCTTACAAATACAGTAACTATTCTGTCCAAAACATAGCAGGAATGTCAAAGCAGCTTTTGTAATATTCCACTGGAGCTTTCAAGACACCAGGTGCAGCTAAATCAGTGAATTCTTGTTTTCTTAGGTTTAGAGGTAGTCTAAAGGCATTGGTCAAGCACCAAACCTCAGGCTGGGGGAAGGAGCTAGGGAAGGTGGTCATTCCCTACAGGGCAGTGGTCAGTCTGAGCCTTACTCCTATAAGACACTCCCTGCTGCCCTGTGGAACTGGCTCTAGTGGTGAGTTGATCTGCTGAGACAGCTGGAGAACTCACATTTTTAGAAACAGTTAATTTTCTGGAGGTTATGGAGCTGAGCTGGCTCAAGTTATCTGCCAGCACAGGGAAGCAAGTGGCCAGGAGCATCCTGATGTAATGCTGAAGCCTCAGGAAACACTGAGTGAGGCTGATATGTCAAGAGGTGTCAGAGAAAGCAGAGGTGCTGCACTCATCTCAACTCCTGCCATTCCCACATCTCCTGTCTCACTTATTCCCATGCTCACCTGACACCCAGACCCCATCCAGATGGTTAAACCCCTCTGGTAACAGCAATCAGTCAGGTCAGCTTATATGCCGCATCCTCTGAACAGCTCAACCATCCCAGCAAACATCTGGGACATAACACTGGACCAAACAGGACTGTATTCCTTAGAGAAGTGACCAGATGTTTTGCCCCAGCTTAGTTGTCCACGTTTAGGCAGTTAGCACACACTGAACACTGACCTATGTGCTGCTGGTAGGGAAAGAAAGAAAGAACACTTCTGGAGGAAACAGAGAGACCTATGCTCAAGACATCATAGGTTGTGCACCCTCAACACCACCTTCTGCAGAGGAGATAAATCAAGCATCCATAAACCAAACTTCCAAATCCATCTCTGTGCTCAGCCCTGCTCATTTCCATGATGCTGCATGGAAAAGCAGGAGGCTGCTGGAGGAGCAGAAACCCCACAATCTGCTCAGAAGGTGTTCAACATCTGTGGCGGACCCCGCTTGTTTCACCTCCTAGTGTAGCTGCACTGTGTCTGCTCATTATGAGCCCAAATAAAAATGCGCTGCAAGAACCTACAGTTACAGAACTTGATCCCAGCATGGAGGAACAGGTCTGAGCTCTGTTTAAGATGTGAAACTGAAAGACATTGAGACACGTAATTGGGCAGAAAGCTGGGCCTGGCCCATCTCGACTGAGCAAGGTAAATCAATATGCCAGCAAGGAGAGAAATGCAGCACGGTAAAAGGAAGTTTGGATTGCAAAACACACTCTGTCCAGTGGCTTGAAATTGAAATGCTTTCTTCTTCTAGCTAAGCAAACACAGCACAAAGCATTCATTTGAACAGAAGCATATGACAAAAATCCAAGGTGCAACAACCTTTCCCATATGCATCCTCCTAGGCTAACAAAAGAGGCAGTGAGAACCTGTACAGATGAATCAAGCATTAGTACCCAGAAAGAAAATAGTTTTATCCCAGGGCTGAGAAAAAAAATAACTGAGCAGGATACTGAACATTACACCACTGAACAGACATGAACAACCACTGAACAACACTGAAAAGACATGCCTTTCAACATCTAGATACCTGTCAAATAGGCTGAATTATTTTCAGGACTGAATCATAAAATGGTTTGGGTTAGAGAGGACCTTTGAATTTCATCTAGTCCAACCCCCCTGTGATAGGCAAGGGCATCTTTCACTAGATTAGGTCGCTCAAAGCCCCATCCAACCTGACTTTGAACATTCCCAACAAAGCTACATCCACAACTTCACTAGGCAATCTGTTTCAGCGTCTGACCACTCTCATCATAAAAAAATATCTTCTTTATGTCAAATTTAATTCTATTCCTTTTTAGTTTAAAACCATTGCTCCTTGTCTTGTCACTACAAGCCTTGGTAAAAAGCCTCTCAATCTTTCTTGTAAGTCCCCTTAATATTTTATCTCACTACTATTCTTACTGGAAAATGCCTTGAGGAATAGGCTAAGGAAACACAGACTGGTAAAATAACCCAAATGCCTTAGAGTAAAGCAAATCCCACACCAGGACTTAGGGAAGGCAGCAGTCTCGGCAAGAGATACAACTTGAAGATACAACTTGAAAAGCATAAGCAAATGTACGAGATAGCTATTAAGAAAAGGGACATATTGTATTGTGCAGGACCGTTCACCCTTGTGCAGAACCAGCCAAGTGAACAGCAGCTGCAGCAAAGGCAAGCAGTGCTCGTGCAGTCACAAAGGGTGTGTGAGCTGCCCTCGAGCCTGTGCCCTCCTGAGGGGGAGCACTCAGGGAGGCAGCAATGCTGATCATTAGCTCTCACCACAAAATACTTGGCAAAGACGGGGAGGAAAAGGCAGGGCACTTCTAAATTAGCTTTTGCACTGTACTTCTCATCTTGTAGCTGCTTCATGGTGTTCCAGCCTTCCAGGGCAAGGTAGAGGAGCGGAAAGATGCCAACTGCCAGTGGCCCCAAGGCTTATTACAGCAGTCACAGGCTACCACAGTGTTTTCCTTAGGTTCAGAGATTACTCAGATATTCTTCTCTTCCCACTTTCCTTTCCTTACAATCACCTTTGAATGCAAAACAGTTAACCTGAAAGCTTTCCACTACCCAATAAATGTTTCGATAATTTCTCTATGCTAATGCATTTCAAGAGTTTAAATTAGCTAACTTGCATTTTGGCACCAGAGTAAGGCAGAAAACTTGCAGCAATGACCTGCAAAAGGTATTTGTGAAAGACAAATTTGCCAAGTTCTTTGGCAACAAATTACCAAATGAAAGATTAGGCTGCACAAGCAGAGGCATAAGCAGAAGATGTACAGAGGAAAGTATCATTTTAGGATTATGCATTCAGTGCCAATCACCTTAATGTGAGAAAATAAATAAAAGGATTCACAGGGCAGACATCCAAAGAGTCCAACAGACCTAAAATGAAGAGGACATAAGAACAGATTACAAAAAAAGCTACAAATACTTGAAGACGTGAAACTAGGAAATCTGTGGGTTAAAATAAAGAGAAGAATCTAAGCATCTACAGGAGGATATAAAGAAAAATCAGATTGTTGGGGAAAAGTTGCTTCACAGTAAAATTTAATAGGCAGTGGAATGGCTTCCCCCAAGCAAGCAGCTGAAATTTGGAGAACCTTGGCTTTGAAAGTACATTAGAAAAAAAAAAAAAAAACATCAGAATAGCAATTTAGATTCAAAACTTGGAAAACATATCAGGCTGTAAATCATTGAGAATAGAAGTGCACAAGCTCTTAAAGGAAGGAGAAAGAATATGCCATGGGATAGAAATATGGGCCTAAAGCTTTTCCCACTTGCAGTAAGCAATCCTCTTTCCTTTCCCTGCCAAGACAATATCGACTTCTTCTACCATGCGACAGCAAGGGACGTGTTCTAGTGATGTGCAATTACTCTTCGGAATGCAAACACTACTTCCAACAAGCTGCTGGAATCTCAGCGGTGGTCTCTAATGGAAGTTGTCTGCTTCTTCCCATCCCCATTGGGACAGCAGCCTATGATGCAACTCCACTGTCAAGTCTGACCTAGACTGTTCCCCTGAGATACCAGAACCATTCAGCATGTTGAAAAAGTCATTTTAAGAAACATAGAAACATAAGTGCTTTATCCCTGCTTGACTCCATGCTAAGGGAATCACACAGATACCTTGGGATGTTTCCGTGCTAAATATTATGTAACAGCTACTTCTCTCATTTGAAATCCTCAGTTGTTTAACAAAACTAAAAAAACACACAACTTCCCCTCCAGCTTCCTGATAATTAGAAAATCTTTCATAGTCTACCAGAAACTGCCACAATGTAACAAGATCTCTCAGTTTCTTTATCTTCCTTTCCTACAAAAGCGGGACTTTTGGTCTTCGAGCAAACTTGATTTTTTTCTCCTTGTTTCTTACGTAATGGTGTAGTCAGAGCTGTTCCCTTCTGAACCATTATTCTATGTCATTAAGAACAGCTCTGTGCTATTTTTAAGCACCAACATCCTTTAATCCCTTCATTAATTTAAATATATTCTAAAAGACACTTAGCTCTCTACTGGGACTCCAAAAAAAAAAACGCTCTAAGAGGAGACTCCTATACAGTCTTCCCTTTCGAACTGGAAGAGAATTGTTGTGCTTGTTCTCTGCAAGCATCAAACCTGGTGGCTGTTTCTGCTTCAAAGCAAAAATACCAACCTTCTCTTGCTCAGCTGCAGGACCATGAGCTGCAAAAGAAAGAGCCCAGTTTTCATGAATCATTTTTGGAAAAATCTCACAGTCTAGCAACATTGAAGTCTACAAATGCCAGAACAAGAAGCTGAATTTTTTTTTTTTTTTTTTTAAGGAAGCTTGAAAGGGTTTCTGGAAAGTAAAGAAGTGCCACTTACAGTATAAAGCCAAAAGTTCTCAGCCAAAGATATCCAAAGGCTTTAAAGAAATGCCAGTATCATTATCATCATTTTACAGATGGACACAGATCGATTCTTTATCCAGATTTAACACGTAATGAAATAGTTGTAGAGAACTTGGCCTTGTTCTGAAAACATAAAAATTAGCTTGTAACATTGGTTTTGTCTATACAAAATCAAGATTATATAGGCTGCTTTCCTTACTCTCTACTTAGTTTTGACTGAAGAGTCATTAGAGAGAACAAGTGAGGTTAGTAAAATAAGAATATTACTTAAGGCTTGCACAATATAATTGCACTTTAAATTCTAGGGTGAAATTTCTGACCTAACTGAAGCTTCTACTGATTTCAGTCAGGCAAGTTTTTCACCTGTAATGTGTGGTAAAAGGGAAGAAAGATAACTTTGTAAAGGCACTTTAAAGAAGTACTACATTCAAAGGGGAGAAAAGTTAAGTGAATGAAGTATTTCATATAAACTCAGTGAGCTCATTTCCCAGATGAGCCAGATATCTGCTGAGCTTGCCTTGAAGGGCAAAAGGCAAAGATGGCTTCACCTCTTAAATGTGACCTAGGGCATAGTTAGGATGATTTACCTCAAGACAGTTTAAATGCCCTTGCCTTATTCTGACTGAAGATCACGTCTCCTGACAGCCAAAGACATTGAGACATTGAGGTTAGGTCTGAACCCAGCCCCAAGTCTCCAGAATAAGATAGAAAAGGCACACCACAAACATCTGAAAAGAACAACAGTCTCTTCTCAAAAAGCTGTTAAAGAGTGGCTTTGCTAAATATGAGGGGGCAGTAATTAAAAATAATCTATTAATTGAAAAGCTGACATTTTCTTGTACAATATCTGACACCTATGAGCAAATAATTAACAGAAAGCATAAGTAAAATGTGTTAGCCTGATATAAGCAATGACAACAACCTTATAGATGAGAAAAGTTTCCAAGAAAAGTCTTAAAGAACTTTTGGAAGACAAAGAGATACTTAAAGACTGGGGAAAGGCAACACGAAGTAGGAAAAGGAGAACACAGAGATTCAGATTTCAACACACCTTTTATAGCAGAAACTCTTAAATAAGTATCTAATTGCTGGCAAGGATAGAGAACAACGAAGATATGTTATTCTACTGGCATGGAGAAGATAGCAAAGTGATCAGTAGCAGTCAACACAAATGACAACAACCCAAACTCCTGTGGCATTATCAGAACCTATCAATGGTGCCCTGACCTACGTCATGCAGCCCTTCCATAGTGAACCAAAGGGAATGTGAGCAACATAAAGCATGCACACTCCTAGTTCCAAAACTGCATTTGAAGGATAATCTCTAGCTCATTGTCTTACTAAAACTCACAGCAAGCAGTAATTTCACTAATGTCTTGGATGATGTAATACACCAGCTGTGTGTACAGACAAGGAAAGTTGAAAAGGGCAAAAACTGATGGAGGTCAGGTACAGAATCCCAAACAAATCTAAGAAAATGGAAAAGTGGTCTGAAATAAATTGGAATGCCTCAGTAAAGACAAATACTAAGTGCTATACTTCACTTGTAAGTGAGCCGAAGGTCACAACAATCAACTGCACAAATACTGGATGACCAGCCAGGAGACAGAAGACAACCTGAGGGGTTAGAATGGCTCAGAAGTCAAATATCAATCAACACTTTCACACTGTTAGGACAAAAAAAATAAACCTTCTAAACATTACAGCATTAAGAGCTAACAAACCTCCCCTGTTGTTCAGTTTAGTATTCTACATTTCAAAAACTCCACTGACTGTACACCACTTAGAATTTAAACGTGAGAAAACAAGGATGAGCAATGTCTGGACCAAAGACTCTTCGAGCAAATGCTGAAAGAATGAGAGAAGCTCCATCTGAGGAAGAGAGACACTGAGAAATCAGTTAATATATATATAACATGTATATGAAGTGCTGCTACAAAGAGGAAGAAGTAAAATATCCTCCCTGTTCAGAGATAAAACAAACCATGAGCAAATTTATTATGCTGGCTTAATTTTCATAACAGAAATCCCTCTGAAAAGGTTAGATAAACATTAGTAACAATCTTTGAGGTACAGCTAAACTGCCCTGGAGATAGGGATTAAACACAAACTTGAGGTCCCTATTTTTAAATTAATTTTATGATAAATCCTGGTTTTTAGAACACTGCATATGATTCACCCACTAGGCATATGTGTCATTTACAAATGACTATTTTCAATGTGTTTTCTCTCTCTAGAAAACACAGCAATTTTCTTGACTCTGATTTGTGATATTCCCCCCACAGTTTCTATCTACAGAAGCATTTAATTTAGAACTTTGCACATCAGACATGCACATTTGAACAGTATGCAGTATTCATGACACTATCCTGGCTGAGTGAGGCATGGAGCCAATGATACTCTGAGAGCGTAGGCAAGGGAGAAACAGGAAGAAGCAGAGTCAGCAGTGATTGTGGAGGGAGGGGAACGTAGGCTGGGAAGAGAAAAATGAAAATCACCTTGGGCTAGCCAGAAGAGACCGGAGAGTAAAGAATTTCAAAGTTAGGGCAACACTCCAAATTTAAAGGAAAAAGTGATCTGTCCTGTTAAAATGCCCCACTGAACATGATGCTTTGCCTTTCCATGTTGTTTTATCCACTCCTCTCCTCCCCTCCTCCCCAACCCTGGTCCGGGATAACTGGAGTACAGAACCATGTTTATACTTGTTCTACTTATTGAACAGGGTCTTAAAATTGTGTGAGGGGGAGGCGCGGCTGATGATGAGCTGTCAAAGAAACTGGAAACCAGAAATAATCCAATATGAGCTTCACTGGAAACTCATGTGAGAGCAGCTTTTGAGGGTTTTACTTTTTGCAAGAGCCTTCAAACAGGAGCTTCACTGTAAACCAACATCTTGTTTATCTTTCCAAATGGTAGATTTCCCATGCCTCCTATTTTCCTAAGAGAAAGGTGGGAGAAGACTATGAAAGTATTAAAATTTCCACTCCCTTCTTAGGCACTTGGCAACTCTGTCTTCCAATATACTGCTTCTTATTTAATTACCACTTCAAACAAGGCTGCACTGTATCCACAGTCAATGCTTTGCTTTGCTTTCCAGCAGGCAGAGCAACATTGTAAAGAAGATTTAAGGCGCATCGCTAACAGCCGTAGGAAGAGAATACAATGTCCTCCTCAGAAAGGCGTAGAAGAAACAATGAAAGTGTGATACCTTGCTCAAAGAGGGAGAGCAGGGGAATTAGAGAAATTGTTAGCGCGGCCAGTGAAAGAAGGAGGGACACATAGAAGTGAAGCGATGTGGAACTTGTCCCTTCAGTGTTTATATTGACATTGAAAGTGTATGATCTAAGACATCCTTCAAATTGATGCCACTGTTTTATTCACACAGCCACAACACTTGAAGTCACCAAACTGGAAAAACAGAACACAAGGCACTTGCTGTCTTCCCTATTTTACTTAGTAAGAAGCAGCCACTACCTTATCTGGCTGTCATTTCCCCCCTATTTTTTTGTTATTGCATCAATATTACCACTGTTGCCAGTACTCCACCAAATGTTACCATTGCTCCAAAGGAACAGAAAGAGCCTTAGGCAGTTTCTACTGTTTGCACCACTGCATTAGTAAAATCAGTGGAGGCTTGATTGAGACACCTCATGCATCAGCAGGCACGAGGGCCTTCTCTGCACTGCACCACCCATCACTCTTGCCTCTTCTGAAGCAATGAATGGACGCGCTATGAGTAGACATGAAATCACCCAAGATAATCTGAGAGACACAGCACCTTTTTTCCAAGTATATATTTCTTATACTGAAAAGTGGAAATTTTTTGCCTTGATGTCAGAATACATGGATTAAGTTGAGATGGTATTTTTCGGCCTGTTTAGATTTCCATCTCTCCAACAGATGGAACATAATAGATGAAGCATCAGCCAAGCTGAGAATTATTCTAGTGTATGCAATAATAATGATCACAAATGGTAAAATGAAGTGAAAGTTCAAATTTAGCTCATCAATACACGATTTTCTCCTTGCCACAGAAAACTTGGCAATAACTGCTTCCTGCTTTTGATCCTTTTTGAATGCAGCCAAAGAAATCCACCTATACAAAACTGAGATTTCAGCATGGGATTTCCAAAAGTCATCTAAAGGACTTCAGAGCCTAGCTGGGCAGCAATTCTTGTGTTTCTACTACACGAACAATACCAACCTTCAGAAAATACCTAGGGAACATTTGTTCCCTAAAGGAATAAAAATTTAAATTATCTGTGTTTCTTACCAAACAGGATTTTCAGGATTTCCTTTCAAGTAAACCAATGCTGCTAGACTACTCCATAGCTGAAAAGTGTGGGAACTGCAGCACTGAGAAGCTGGGAATTCAGGCTCATGAGGTGTCACAAGTCAGAAAAACTTGTTTCAGCTGCCAACGAACAGGTGCAGAACCAAAGAAGCTGGGATTTGGGGAAAATGACAACTTGCCACACTGCCTTTAAAAGGCTAAGCAGACATGAAACCAAATCTCCTGAGTTTTTTTAAAGTACACCTGGAGTTTGTTTGGAGGTTTTTTGGGTTGGTTGGGGTTTTTTTGTTTGTTTGCTTTTAAGAAAAATTAAGACTTGAGATTTGATTCTGAATGAAATCTATGATCTTATGTCACTTAGGTAATTTAGAAAATCTGACTGTCCTGTAACTAATATGAAAAAACACCTGCAGAGAAAGATTAATACAGGAGGGTAAATTCATCTCTGCATTCAACAAAGCTCAATTATATTTAGCAGATTTCTGTAAATTTATTTTATAGTACCAAAAGGAATTGTAATCCATTGTCAGCTTTTTGGTTCCAAGACAAACAAGGAAAATTCAACATCACATTATGAAGCTTATCTGCACCCTTAGGTACTTGGCAGACTGAAAGAGTACAGTACATTTTTGGGGTGCTCAGTGCTAACCCTTCCTTGTACACTAAAACCTTTTCAATTGTTTACATAAAGGCTGCAAGGTCTACAGACAATTCATCTCCATTTTGCTTATTATTAGATAATAATAATTTGACTATCCATAAATGAAGCATGAGATCCAGCCAAGAAACGAGCAATGGCTGGTCACCTCTGAGGGGCAAAAAAGTCATTAATATTTGGGGGCTGCCTTAAGAGAATTAGAAATCTTTCAAAAATAATTTAAAAAATGTTTTACATAGTTTTTAAATTCTCTTCTTCCTCAGGTACAAGACCCCAGCAGATGAGAAGCTAAATGTCCATGGCAAGACTTAACTGCAAAGCCATGCAAATATTTAAACTGAGATGGAGATCCCTGAAAGACAAAACACCTTGTCAAGGCTTCAAAAATTTTATTAAATTACAGCTTTCTACACTATATGATCTTCTTATCTACTATAGAAAATGGTAGGTAAGGTACCAAATTAAATGAGCTGCACAGCCACAAGGCATAGTGCAATAAAGAATCCACTACTCAAATAATTTTATATCTAAGCAAAGGGGAAATATAAAGACATTTACATTTGTGTCTGATATGAATGCAAACTCTCCATTTCTGATGGGCAAATGATAGTACAGCTGTCCATTCTCTGCGTGATTGCAATACTGGGCTGCATATTTATCAAACTGTCCCTTCTATTTAAAAATATATTAAATATGTGCATGAATTCTGCATTATTAGCTAGCAACAAAGCAAAGAAACTTTTTTCTACTAGTTCTTATTTGCCATCAATGCAAAATTGGTGTCTGAGAAGTTATTACAAGTAATTTTTTTTCACTGAACTTCTACACAAAGTTTTTGTGTTTCTGTTAGAAATGTTTATTATTACAGAGTCAATCACACAATGCAATTTAGATGATAACCATACTTAAATTTTCTTTTTCTACCCTTTTTCAAAGCTCTGAAAGAGGAAAAACATGCAAATGCTGATCTGGACATTTTTTAAATATGGAAATTTTCTGGCTCAAGGACATTTCTACAAGACACAATAAGTTGAAACAAAATGGCCAAAAATCTTGCTTACTATATCCATGTGCACAGTTCATCTGAAATAAGTCTGACCACCTCTTAAATAGACCCCATCATCTGAGAAACCCATATGCAGCAAACTGAAAACAAAAATGGAAGATGGAGTGAAATCAAAGAATATTCTTTGGTCCACAGTCAGACCATCTGGCAGTAACTTCCCTGATGTCAGCATATTACTAAACACCTTCACGGATGGACTCCCAGTGACTCAGAACTACACTTCCCCTGTTCCTTGTTTGTTCCTGAACAGCAATTCCCTACCTAATACCATGGGAAACCAAAGTAGCACTACTATGAAAAAATTAATGTAATACAGTGCTCCCCAGCACTACCTTGGTTTATCAGAGAATGCACAGCTTTTTGTAAGAAAGAGAGCAGGTCTTGTCTAAATGCTGTCCCTAATCTCAATTCAGAAGATGGCATTCTGCTTTTCCACATTTAAGTTCACCAAGTATCATCAAGAAAAGAAGAAGAGAGTAAAAAAAAATTCCCATCAAAGTCATTAAATTAGACTGATATGGGGACTACATTCTGCTGACAACAATTCTGAATAAATACACAGCTGGCATAATTTGTCATCATACTCCTTATGTCAATAAAATACTATGAAATGGTTTTAACATGTACTGGCATGTCAGGTCACATTCAAGATGGTTGATGAATGCTCAAAAACTGTTAAAATGCAAGGAAAAGACAGCCCTATCAAAATGAGAACAGCCCTTTAAAAACATTATTTCAGTGCTTCTCAATTGCTATTATCAACTCAGCTGGCAAGAAGTGAGATACCAAAGTAATTTTCCTTTCTTGCATAAAATGACAATGGTTGACTTTTTTATTTTTTGACAGAAACCACTGTATTATTCATTTTGTTTCCATTCTTATTCCAAGAAGATCTGTTTTTGTAAACAGCCACTGAAATGAAAACCCATGCATACATTAAAAAAGACTAAAGGCTAAGTAAAAATAAACAGATGAGAATTCCTCACCCATATTGCACACAACCGAGCTCTCTCACCTTACTATGATCAGAAGTTTCTTTCAGAAAATAAAGCTAGACAGAACTACACCTTTCATTTTCACAACTCCATTATAATGATACAAAGAAATAATTGTCTTCTATAGCCATGTTGCAAGTATTTTTGTAATAGTCTATCCCGTTAGAAGTCATGTCCTTTGACTAGAGAACAGTAATGCCTGCATTTGGAACAGGAAAATAATATTAATTAATACAGTCCTGTAAGTTTTACCTCAGGAGTATGGGAGAATTTAGAACAAAATTTGGAAGGATGGTTAATGATTGATATGGACCTAAATGCAAAATGGGCTAATATTTAAAGAGTTACCCAGATTGACATGGAAAAATAATCTATATTTTAGACAGACAAAAGAAATCCAGTCAGTCTTATACAGGTAGATTTGAGTAAAGCATTTCCAGTGGAAAGCATATGTCAATTTAGAAAGCTAGTGGGTAGGCAGTTATGCAAAGGAAAAACAGCAACAAGAAGTACTAAGGGGAAGAATTTCAGACAGCAGCAAGCTTGGCTACTGGAAGTTTTCAAGGATAAATCTAGTTTAGTATTTTCTTTAATAACTTTGGCATGAACTACTGGGCTAATGAGAGTCAATGATGTGGGGTGTCATTGCCAATATAAGAGGATTGCAATACCTACCCCAAAAGGAATGGATTTCTTTGGTGACAAGAACAATAGAAATTTGACATGAGTCCCACATGAACAAAAAAATATTGTGGTTCTGCACTTGGGAGCTAACTGCAAAAACTGCTGCGAGAAGCTCAGAGCTCATCAATAAGAATTTACCAAGTTGGAGAATGAATGGTCTGTAAGATTCAACCATGAAAGAGACAAGTGTAATGCTAGGAAGCATCAATCAAGGTATTTTCTGTAGATAGAAAAATATTTATGCCATTTTACAAGGGCTTTCTTTCAAAAACTGCACATGATAATGTCTTCAACATTAAAGACACAGATTCACAAACCAGAACAGGGCAAAGAAGTGCTGCCACAACCATTCAGAAGTGCACATTTTAAAAGAGAAGGACTGAGAAGACTGGTAGACAACTGGGATGTTATCTGAAGGAGAAAAAAAAAGCTGACAAAAGAGTAAAAAATGGTATGATCTGACCATTGGGCTGAACATTAGCAGTGGTTTCTCAGATATTAGGACAATTTGCTTGCAGAAGAGTCAATCACTTGCTGCAGTGACAGAGAGCATAAGAAGAAACTGTTCAAAGTGTCTTATCCATTAGAAAACAGAGTCACCACATTAATGGTGGTGCTTGATATGTTATAGCTTGCCACAGCAAAGGACTCACGCTGACACTTTCAATTGTATGTATGTGAATGTGCTGGCCTACATTTATTTATAAACAAAGTAAATAATAACAATATCCATGAAATACAAGAGAAGCAAGAAAAGCCTACAATTTTATTTACTTTATCACATTTCCACAATCAAAAGCAGAAAAGAGCAATTTAGAAGAGATTAGTGGGTGCTAATGCTTTCCACTGCATTAGAGGACATTTTGGAATACTGACAGCGTGTCTTAGGGAAAGACACTGATAGATAAAGACAGAGTAGTGAATCAAAAGACATGCAGATCTTCTCTAGAAGAATTCCTGGATAATGAAGCAAATTACTTCTGTGTATAAAGTCTTTTTTTTTTTTTCATAGTGTGCTTATTCCTAAAAAATTCCAAGGCACTAATGAGAATATATGTAACAGACCTTCCCCTACAAGTACAGCTAACTAAGCACAGCACACACAATGCTGTCTAACTAGGATGTCTGGCTTATAAACTTTACAGCAAACAAATTCCTAAATTATCACATTTTTAACATATATTTGTCCATTAACATTAAATATTTTTATAAGTTGACTTTTTTTAAGGAAAGTAGCTTCATGCTGTCCATATTTCAATACTAAATATTAGCAGTCCTCTACTCAGTGTTATCAATAAACACTTAGGAGTCATACAGCACCTCTTGCTATCAACTGGCATCAAATCTAGGCTGGCTCTAATAGCACATAGTGACTGTTCTGGGCATGGACGGGTTCGCTTTGTTTCTCCTGGAGGGGAATTTCTGGCAGCTAGTGCAGATGCAAGTCTGGCATCTCACACAGATGTAGATTTTCCATACAGGACTGAAAAAAGTTGAAGAAAATTTGAAGGAAAAGAAAATAAGTCAGCTGTTTTCCAGGAAGGACGTGTAACAATGACAGCAAATTCCACAGTGTGTTTAGTTCAGCTTGTCTGGGCCTGACATCATGATCTCACCTATGCAGAGCAGCTTGGTTCCCAAACCCACTCCAGACCTAACCATTCAGCAGTATTACAGCCTTGAGAGTTGAGGGAGTTGGCCTCAAGGAAGTACTATTAATTTCTGAGGTGAAAAACCAGAGATTGTCCCTCATGCTTATTTTGCACAATAAGTCCATTCAGTGGCACTCAGGGACAAGCCAAACAAAAATGAGGCTTGGCCCCTTGAGTACACATATAGGGAAGATTACATTGCTCACCGTTTTGTGCATCAAACACTAATCATACCACACCGTGTGAATGAGTTTCTGGGATTATCGGGAGGTCTGAGATTCCCTGGATGCACACAGGGACAGGAGAAGAACAGACTGATGAACAAACAGCGTTCTTCTCATTGAACAGCTTCCATGGCTCACACAAATCAATTTAACATGGCTGTTATGCTGCATAAAAAGAAAAAAATCCCAAAGTCCAGCACTGCTGAAACTTGATGCTTGCACAATACATGCTCTCCTGAGTAATCTGCAGCAACCAGACATTGCCAGTGCATGAGTCCCATCCCTGCAAAGGGAGGTTAATACACATCAGTGAGAGAAAGAATATTCTTTTCTTTCTCACAGCTTTGGCTGGCACATGATGCAAAGCAACACCTTTCTTACCCTACCTAGAGAATTTCCCCACCTCATTCTGAAAAACCATTCCATGAGCATTTGTTAACTCATTCAGCACCCCTGCTCTAGGCCCCCTTTCAAAGCCCTGCCTGAATAGTGTGATTATGCCATGGTACCATTTATTCTGAAGCTAATAGAGCCATGTGAGATATTGGTCACAGCTTTCTGAAATGCAGTGGGAGCTGCTGTTGCTCTGGGATTCCTGCAGCTCTGCCGAACAGGTGGGCCAAGAGGCCACTGTTTTGGGCAGCTGAAAGATGCAATCACACGCCTGACTTGCAGCATCTCACTTCCACAGCAGAACTGAACCCTGAGGTCAACGGGAATGGGGAGACTTCCAACACTAAAGAATTCGCCTCCGTGATAAGGAGGGGCTGAGTCAAAGCAACCATGCTGAGGCCAACAGGGTCTAAATACTGCATGGGATCAAGCAAGGAAGATTTTTGTTCATTTTCATTTGCCTGAAGTTGGCCAGGATTTACCGAGGGGAGCTCAGCTTGAAAGACTTTCCCTAGCCCCTTGAACACACTGCTGGAAGCTCCCACAGCCCAGGGTGGTGCTCTGTCAAAGTGAAAGAAACGTGGCATGACTGGCTGCAGGGGCAGGCATGTCTTACTCCAGGTGTGCAAGTGCCACTGCAGGACATGCCCCCCACAGTGAGAGTTCAACCACCCCACACATCTTTCTTTGTCATTCAGCCATTTTACAAAAGCCCAGCCAGAGTGTACCAAGGCTTACTACAAACCTGAACTGAGAGATTTGAAGAAGGTCCTGGAGTCACATCAACCTCCTCACGCTTATCTACATTATTCAATATAAAAACATGCTTTCTTCTTAAAACTGTGGCCTGGGGATCTCTGAATTTTGCAACTTGTAAACAAACATACAAAAGCTAATTAAAATGAGGAGGAATATGAGGCAGTTAAGAGTAAGGTAAAGTGTATCACAGAACAAGTGGAAGAGCAAGAGCTTTGCAGAAATGTTGGATTTACTCAGTGAACAATTTGCACACTGAAGGCTTAAAAGCATTTTTCTTGTTTGTATTTAATGTTAGTCTACTACTTCAATAACCACAGAACTGGTTTCCTCCTATTTTTTGTCTTTAAATCTTGTCTCTGCATCTCACCTTTAAACCACACCAAACTGATTTTTTTCCCCCAAAGAATGCAGTCCACTGACTGCAGTGCCTTGGAATCACACCTAAGTACTATTTAAAAATGTTTTGTGGACCTATATGGAAGATCAAGAGTAAGGAATTCTAGGATTTGAGATTAAGCCAGCAGAATTTTCCATTTCATCCGTTAACATCAAAAACTTCATTTATCTTCTGAAAAAACCTCACTAATTTCCCATTGTCAGATAGCATGGCTGCAAATGAACACTGTGCCTCTGCAGTTGTTTAGTGCAGAGACTGCTGTATCCAGATTTGCAGCTGCACAGCCAGATGGCTCCAAGTGAGATGCCCCATTGTGCAACCAATATGGGCTGGAAGAAAGGAAGAATATTGGAGAAGAAAACCTAAAGGTTTCTTTAGAAGGAATTTCACTTGAGTGGCTACAGTCCTGTTTCTCAGCTCAGAATGGGAAGTTGGGGTGAGAGGACATGCAAGCCCATGAGGAGCAGCCCTGCCAGTGGAAGTCCAGGATGACAGAAGCCTTTTCTAAAGTTAAGGCTGCAGCATGTCACCACCACAAGCCTCTTCCTTCATAGGACAAAGAAGGATTTCCTCACTAAGATACAAAATGTCATCACTTTGAGCGAGTATTCAACTGCTGCAGTCCTGGTAGAATTAGAATCTGCTGTAAAGGAGGCGGCAATGTGCCAGCTCATAAAGCCTGACAACTCAAGGACAATTTCTTCTGGATTCGATCAGCTGAGGTTCAGAGATTGGCCACATGACAACTGCCACTTACCAACCAACAAAATGGTTATTTTTTCATGTTGATTTAAAACCTAGATGATCCCTCCAGAAGATTCATAATCAGTAATACTGAAGGAGTATAAAACAAATCTGAACCTCCTTCCTTCAATGAGAAAGTGAATTTTTTTCTCCCAAGATTGTTATGATGCTCCACTGTCATCCAAGATACCCAGATTCCCTGGCTTTGACTGGTCATTTGGCAAAGGGACCTGAGTTGTTTAATTATTTCTCAAGAAGGAACAAAATTATAGTGGAGCATGCATTTGGAAGGCAGAAAGGCAGGTCCTAATGACAACTTTGCAAGTTGCTGAGCAAAATCTGCTTCCTGTGATAACTGCTTGCTGCTTTTTTAATATTATCTGTGATGTCAGAGACTGATCTGCACCTGCAGAGGCAAAGACAAGGACAGTAATTGCATAAGTACTGTTGCAGATTCTTCTTACTCTGGATGCGGGGAGGGACTTGCTAAAAGGGTATGCACAAACCAGTAAGACATGAGTGCTGTTCTCCATCAAACTAGCTTATACCCAAGGTCTTGAAGGGCAGCAGCATCAGTGCAAGCAGTTTCAAAGGCCTCTGCTGTTCTGCATTATGAATGACAGCCTAAAATGAGGTCAGCTTTTTTCTGCAACAACTATTTTACCAGACTCTCAGATAGCTCCTCTCCGACTACAGGGTTTTATTAGATGGGTGCACAACAAATGAAATATACCAAAACTTACTACAAAGAACCTGGTCTCTGCTTCTCTTACAGCTGAACCCAGGGTACTTCCATAAGTTTTGGTCTAAATGTCACTTATGCACAGTAACAGAACAATATTCACTTCTCTAACAGCACCTTGCACTCCAGTGTAGGAATGTAGGAAGTGAAAGAACACTATGAAGAATTTCCAGAGGCTGCTGAGGTCAAGATTTGTAGGGTGCGTTAATGCTCCAAACCCAATTTTGATCCTTTCAAGGCCACTGCAATGGCACAAAAGTGTTACAGCATCAGTTCTAGGCATAATCTTCAACTATTTCCATGACTAAGGCTTCCATGTTCAGAATGGCAGAGAATTGACACAGGGTGAGTCTAGTATCTGCTCTGTCCCACTGAAAAGTAATACTTTCAGTTTAACTAAAAGCATTGAACCAGCCTGTTTTTGAGGAAAAATACAATGTGTGTGACATGTAAAATGGTGGTACAAGTCTTTGAGTTGTAATACAGCATCTGCTTAAACCAGCAAAGGTAAAAGCTATGAATCCAGCAGTAAGGAAGAGCACTGTAATTCTCTGAAGGCCAGGTGAAGGGCAGGTTATGGACAACAAGGAGCAATCCAATTTGGTTACAGTAGCTAAGGTAAAATTTACAATGACTATCAATCCTCATGCTTTAAGGCATAAACTGAGCACCATCTGGGGCCAGAAAGAAATTTCCCTCTGTGGTACACTATAACACAATTGGCTGCGTGTATTTCTTCCTCTGAATCATCACATATTGGTTACTGTCAGAGACAAGATACAGGACTGTACGGATCACTGGCCTGCTCCAAAGCAGCAATTTCTGTGTCGTTCGTTCCTTTGCAGTCCTTACAGACTCCAATAACGCTATTAATGCCACAGCAGTCATTTTCCAATAGATGGTAATGGACTCTCTGAAACAAACACCAATAGAAACTTAAATGCCTCCAACAACTAATCAAAAGCGCTAGTCTACATTTTTATGGAGTCTGAGTGATTTACCAGTTCTGTTATGGAAAACAAATATCCCAATCTAATTATTTGTAATTTTGAATTACACATCAAGCACATTATCTTGCATTGAATTTAACAATAGCAATAGTATGAAGAAAAAAAAGCACCAATGATGTTTAAAAAAGTAATTTGGAATTCAGCTTTGAATTTACTTTAAAGGAAAGAAGTATTGTCTTCCTGACTGAGATTTATTAACAGTCCCCCTTTCCATTATCTGAACATTTCACTTGCCCTAAAGCACATCTGTAAAGACAGTGAGAGACTGCATGCATTTTCTATATCCATAAATTACAGATGTTGCTCTGAGCTACTCATCTATCAAGACAATTTTGCATAAGAGTAAGACCAACCTGAAAAGTAACCATCTAACAGAGAATACAGAAAATAATTAGTAAAAGCATGTAGTGTGCAGACCTAATTTGCTTTACCAGGAACATTCTTTACCCAAAGCTTTATAACAGGGTGTGACAGAACACTGGGAAGCAAATCAAAGTCCAAACAACACTTCTGCATATCAAAACAAAGAAATTAATGCATCAGAAACATGCTGTTGTATACACACACAGCTATAACAAACTCAGTAAAGACAATATGGATAATTTCAGGACACCTTCTGCGTTGAATAACTTACACCAGGCTAATATTTTCCAGTTAATAACATTATGTTATATATTTTACGGGTTAGCATATCTGCTGTAGTTTGCCTATATACATCAGTATTCTGTTTCCATGAACATGCTGTGTGCACCTATGGAAGAACAGAAGACTGTGTGTAACATAATATGTGATTAGCCTGAAACTGAAGTGTACAAAACAAAAAGGCAAACAGAGGACAAAATGCAAGCAGGAGTTTTACAAGGAAAGATCCTGCCATCCGAGAGCCCAGTTACTGTATCTTAACCTTTCCTCTTCCATAGGCAACTGAAAAATGAATAAATGCTGAGAGAGCAGATAACAAGATTAAGAACACAGAGACTCTTCTAGGTTGCTAAAATACACAGCATGACTTAGCTGAACAGAAAGAGGGAAAACAGTACTTGTATGAGATAAAAGAAAGACACACGCTCAAACACTTAATGCCAATCCCATGGTTATCCTAAACAGAAGACAAATCCTGCATTGCTGCGTTTAGAGTTGACTGAATGGAAAAAAGACAGAGGTTTCATGTCCAGAAAAATGTTCCTTCTTCTCTGCAATTTGCATTTCAGAAATTATAGAATATCCTGGGTTCCCCCAGGTTTTCTCTCTTGCACAATCTCTGCAAAAGCCACTGTTTTCCTTTGTTTTGTAACATGTTTTTGTAAAGATGAAACTACAGGTTTCTAAGGCTATGACACAAGTTGTGGGTTTTCTTTTTCTCCTCAACAAAACAGAAATCTTCTCTGGAAAGAAGAGTACTTCAGTTCTGTACTGACTTATGCAAAGAGAAGAGAAAATTATATGGAAGCAGCTGTAATACATGATATAACAATACTTTAGGTTTGATTTCCCCACAGTCAGAAGAAGAATGTCTTATGAAACAAGGGAAGAAAAATGAAACACACTAAAGTAGGAAATTATTATCTATTTCTTATAAAATTATTTCCAGCTAGGAAAAAAGTGGTTTATATCAACAGTTCCATCCCTCAGCTCCAAGGAACCCAATTAAAATTTCTTGACTACCCACACTGCACTCATTACTGGGTGTCTGTCAGACTTACATCTGCATGTAGGTACTTACATGCTCTTATTTTCTTAAATGTTGAGCTCCTAATAGTCCTCTACAGATTAGAACAACAACTGCTGTGTAACCAGAGAGACAATTAAAAAAAAAAAAAAAAGAAAGAAAAAAAAGGCACTTATATTTTTGTTTGTATCATTGCACTGTTTGGAGTCCATCTGTACAACTCTCAAGAGGTTGTAAAAAGACCTGCTGAATAGAGACAGGTACTGACTGTTTCAAGTGTGAACACATTTTACCCACCACAGAATTTCTAGTCCTTGTGGACACGAAGAATAAGAGACCAGAGTTAGAATCATACCTAATTTTCTGGAAATCAGTGGTAGCAAGATGCAGGGCATATTCACCAAATAAGCACTTTAAAGGTTCAGTGGTGCAACAGACTTACACTAAACCTTCCATTTAAAACAACATTGTTTCTCACACAAGTGAACCACTGTTCTTTAGACTTCCATACAACCAGCCTAACAAGTGGAAAGATTCTAACCATTACCTTTTTTTCCTCTTAACAACAAACATTTTTGCTTGCTGATACAAATAGAAAAAAACAAAAACCCAAACCTTTTTTATTTTATCTCTCTTTTTTTCTTTTTCTCTCTTGCATAGCAAGTAGATTTCACAAGAAGGTTAGTAATAAAACTCTAAAAATAACATTTCCAGGAATAAAGTCAAAACCTGGAAAGGTAACAAATCATCTACAGTAAACACAAAGAAATTGAGGGCCATTTAAGTAAGGCAACATTGATCCACTGTCTCTCATCACCACTGAAATCTGAGAAAACACACAGAAACACATTGTGTGTCCCCTCAGGAAACTGAAATACAGTTAATTAAGAAAGAGATTTTTGCCTTTTGATCCTTCTAATAATTCTCCCTCTTTCTTGCTGACATGTACACAGAGAGATAAGAGAATGAAGGGTTTAGGTCATTGTTGCCAGAGGCATTATTTTCTGCAACCCTTCCCTCCCATGGTGCTATGAAGAGCTTTCAGCTCTTGTCTGTCCTCACTGCATATTAACTGTGCCATACACACACTAATACTCACAAATAAGGAATGTGGTTGACCTGGCAACAGGGTGTTCATTTCCTGTTTTATCCACCAGTTCTTTTAATAACATTAGTCTCGGCTAACTAGAGAACAGTTCTAGCCTTGCACTGTTTTGCATGTGCCTAGTTATACCAAGTACAAATAACAATCCCCAAACCACTCCATGTTGTGAGAAACACTTCAAGAACATGTTTCTGCCAAACAGGAAAATAGACAAGCGTAACAAAACCTTCTGGCTAACTTGTATTATTCAGTATTACTTTAGGACATTTTTTCCCCAATATGCTTACCAAGAATTAAAAGGATTGAGAATTATACTCTGCAAAAAAGTCTCTGGGCAGGCAGGGGTCTTGTGAGAGGAAAAATAAAAAGAAGTCATTAGACTAGGGGAAAGCAAGTGACCCATCTGGGACAGGCATGATATATGAGAAATCTCTGATCAATGCAAAGGCCCAAGGAGACTGATGTGATAGTATTGTAAGTAAAGGAAGATCATATCCAATCTCTCCCAGCCTTGAAAAATAAGAGGAACATTGGTATCTGAAAGTGTTCATTTGGGGCGTCTAACCTGAGGTAAATTTACAAGGCCTTAATTTTTCAGAAAGGATGACATACATCATCTGAAAGTGTAAGCCTGTATTTTAAAAAGCTCCTGAAAACACAGCAAAACAGGAAGGGGAACTCATGTTCCCATTCTGCTATGATGATTATTTTGCTCATATTCTGTATCAATCCCTGGAGAAGAGGAAGCATGAGGGGAGATCTCATGGCAGTCTGCAACTTCCTCGTGAGGGTAAACAGAGGGGCAGGAACTGATCTCTCCTCTGTAGTGACCAGTGAGAGAATCCAAGGGAAAGGCATGAAGTTGTGTCAAGGAAAGTTTAGGCTGGATATTAGGAAAAGGTTTTTCACCCAGAGGGTGTTTGGGCACTGGAACAGGCTCCCCAGGGAAGTGGTCACATGTTCAAGAAACAATTGGACAACACTCTCAGGAAAATGGTGTGATTATTGGAGTTGTCCTGTGCAGGGCTAGGAGTTGGACTTTGATGACGCTTGTGACTTCGTTCCAACTCAGGACATCCTATGATTCTTTGATTTTGTACAGCTCTAATGACTCAGTTTGAATCTGCCATATGACTCAATGGTCTCTGTGAGAAAGACAGCATCAAGATGCAGTTAGCTGTATCATAGGCAGCCTGTGCCACATCTTCAGCTTAATTTTTCCAAATAAGCAGCACTATAGATAAGCTTTGATTGCTATCACAAGTGCCACCCTGCTCACAACACATTCAAACCCTTCCAGACTGTATCTGCAAGATTTATAGACAAAACCATGAAACTCATTGCAACTCTGCTCTTCTAAATAAAGACAGCAGCAATCCCCAAGGCTGTTTGTGTAAGCTACTGTGGTGGGTACCACAACCCAATGGTTGCCTACACAGTAACACAGCATCAGCATATAACATTGTACAAAATATGTAAGTAGTAGTAGTCAGTTCTTTTTGGCCCAAAGTACTTAGCAATCAGAATAAACGTTCTATTTTGCTTGATTATTCCCCCAACTCTTTCCAGTTAAACCAGGCTGTTATGCATGTCTTTGACATACATAGCAAATGAGGGTAAAATCCAACAACATATATTCCTTTAAAGTGAAATTTTGCACCACCAGGTTCTTGAAAGAGTGCATTAAAAGACAGCTAATTTGAAGGAAACGTTTGCCAGTAAAGGCTGGAACACAGCCAGAAAGCTACACTTTACAAAGATTTTAATAGCTATGAAATGTTTGGTACTTTGTGCAGAAATTAGTGATCAGGCTAATTTTTTCTCTGTAGGAGACTACACTCAAAACCCTGCAGGTGTGAGACCTGAGTGTATGAGTAAGCTTGCATACACCTGAAGCTCTTTCCCCACCACGCAGTTTGAGCAGCACTGCACTGTTTAGGAGCACTGAGGAGTAGTGTGTCTGTAAGTCAGGATTTTGAGTAGTATCAGCATCACACTGTGATGAACGTGCACCACATCAGTTCACACTCCTGCCTGCCTCTAGACTACAGCGTCTGTTCTTCTCAGAGATAATGATTGAATTTGATGGCTATATCCTCCAGAGTCTCCTCCCTCCAGCATTGCTTCACACCTGAACAAACCCAAGTGTGAAATGCTTCCGCTCTGATTTGGTAGCAGTTAGAATGCCATCTTTATGGGTTACAAAAAAAAAACATTCAAGACAGCAAAAGTTCAATTTCTGTACATAGTGACTCAGTAGGTCTATAGCAACTACATAAAAACATCTTCAATTTTTGCATTAGTGAGATTACTTTTAACACACTATCTACCAGACTACCCACAGGCTTCCTTGCTAGATAGAGCTTTCCAAATAAGACAAAAAGCTGGCAATAAGTAAGCCTATGTGTTATCAAAAGCAATCTTGAAATAGCTACAATGCATAGTTGGTAAGTCCTTACCAACATTTATCAACAGAAATCTCCTATAGGAATTAATAAAAAAAATGTTCACAGTACACAAAAACTGTTAATTGATAAGGCAAATCAAACTTGCAATTACAAGCAAGTTTTCCCTTAGCATGAAAGTTCATATTTTGCATTCATGTCAGTCCAGAAGCAAACTGATACAGAAAAAACCCTTGGAGATACCTCACCATCCCATTCTGGATAGAAAAAAGTTCTCTATATGTTATTGACATAATCTGGATTTTTTTTTCAGGTCCTTATTAATAAAACTCTTTGCTAAAATATCAAAAAAAGCACATTTGACTGAAAGGCATATCCAGTCCTTTCCCAACATACTTCTGGTGTCAAGATTGTCAGCTCAGTACCTTTAAGACTGTTTTAGCAGCAGCCAATGTTAGCACACAGGTTAAAATGTAATTTTTTTCAGCTGAGTCAGATAAGGAGGCAGGGTTTGTAGAAAAGCCTGGAGGGCTTCTTGCAGCCAGAACAGTTGCCCAGCTATAGACTACTTGCCAGTGGGAGCGTCTGCGGGGGTAAATCTGGGACAGCACTTTTTGCATCCCCAACAGTGTCAACTGCATTCTGTCCCTTGACTACTTCATAGGTGCACCCACATGTTGCACAAATGGCACTGTCACTCTGCACTGCTCCACTTATTCTGTACACACTGTCAGACAAGTACTTACAGTCTTCAGGGTTCTCTTAAGAACTCTCTGACATTCCTGTTGTATGATGGCATTTGTAGGTTGCCTGTATTAAGTCAAAACTTCTGCTGCCTCTCAAGGACAAGTGGGTGCCAAATACAGAACTCAGGAATGCCCAATGCTCACGAGGACCATCCAACTGGATACAACACAGGTACACTCACTGTGAACATGCCTGAAGTACTTCTGACTGATCAGACATGTTCAGTGTTGCCTGTGAGAATGCTTTCTCTTGGCTCAGCACACTAAGAAATGGCAGGACTGCTGCTGCCACTCTAGAAAATCAGATGCTGCTACTGCTGTGGATAGGTGGTGCTGCACTGAAACTTCCCTTTCCAGCAATAGTCCCTTCCTCATAGCTCAGCTCATGCCTTCCCACCTACCACCCCTTGTCAGAACAAGAAAAGGAGGGAGCATGCCACTCCCTCAGCTGCATTCCTTGACGAGGCAGCTCCCTTTCTCCTCCAGGGAAAATAAAGGAGCAAATGAGGCAAAAACATGGCCTCTCTGTGCTGGCTTGCTCATCTTGTTAGGGAAGGAGTCGATACAGCTGTTGTCCCCAACACCTGCTTTTATCCAGGTGTGGGAAGAAAATGGGTCATCAGAAACATGGATCCCTACTGAGCAAGGGAAATTAATTCACCCATGCTTATACCTGGTTTCACCTTTTTCCATATGTCCTCAGGAAAATCAAAGGAGAATTATTTCTGTAGGCTCCAATTATTACAATACTCTTAACCCAATGCTGCAGTTTTCAACAGCAGAAACCTCTCAGTTTTACCCATGACTGCCCCAAGAAATTCTTAGCATTCTGGAATCTTTGCTTCTGGACAGCAGCAGGTCCTGCTGAATGCAGAAATCAACTACAGAAACATGTCTGCCCAGGTCAGGAGAAAGTCCTTCTGAAATACTAGTATTTAGCAACAGACTAGGAAATTCAGAGTTAGTTAACTACCATAGCAGAAGATATTTTTGTTTAGTCAATTACTAGCTAAGTGCAGCTAATCATATATAACCCTTTAGTATTATCTGTTCTTATAAAACAATTTATTCAAATGTGGTAGCCATCACTATCTGTAAAATTAGAACTTTTGGATGGCACTTATTTTATGATTTTCCTACTTAGAGAAGGATTTGTATAGAATTTCTTAGGGTAAAGGGAGGGGAAGAGTACTTCATAAAAGGTCTCCATCCCTCCTATAATCTCCTCGTTCAAAATGCAGGATTGAATAGCATTTGGAGTAGGAGTCTCTTTAGCATTCAGCCCCAAAGATGGTCTTTTTAACAGTCACAAAATCTGTGGAGGAAACAGATGAACTGGAATATTTAATGGGTGGCTTGCATTCTACTGAGTTCCACAGGGACCAGGTGGTTTTACATCCTGTATCTAAACTGCTGTTGAAGGTGGTTTAGAATTTCCATTTCAATTAATGCATAGCTTTTATCAGTACTCTTACCAAAACCACATCCATTATATGAGAAAACTAGATTATATAAACTTGATTTCAAGATGTTAATCATTGTCTGGGAAAGGCAATCCTCTATGAAGTTACACAGATTATTCCGTAGCATCAGTAACAGACTACTATGTAATCCTCAGTATCATCTCCTATCTAAAATTTGTTTTTAAATAAACCACATTTTATAAAGAAGTTGGAACTGGAGATTTAGGGTACTTTTATGCAACATTTCTGTTAAGGAAATTAACACCTTGGTGCTTTCTTTGTGGAGCTTTGGATTTGAAATCTCTCTAGAGGGGCAGTTTGGAAGGCTAGTCATTGCTTAATTAGTACTTGTCTCAGCCAGCATCTGGAGTTAAAGATTCACAAGTAGGTATATATTCAAGAAATTCTCAGAGGAATTTACTACCAGTAACTGAATATGCAAAGTTCAGAAAATTGCTCATCCTACCTCACTTCAGCTTCTTCAGAGATTTTCTTATTTTAATTTGGCAAAAACAAATGCAAAGTAAGCAGGACTCATGCTCTTCTTTTACCTCCATGCCTAAAGAGAATAATCCAAAGGCAACTATAAAATCACTTTCAGTTCCCAAACTCAACACAGGCACACCTCAGAACATATGCAGGTAAGGTGTGCTCTGAAAACAGCAGTAATACCATTAACTACGAAAGTTCAGTAAAGTCCTACTTAGGAATGCATACAGCTGGTCTGGGTATCAAAACTGTTAGGGACCAACATCTGTTCAGAACCCTGGAATAATCAGGATCTTGCACACAGACTTGGAAGCAAAGCTTAAGTATCAGCTCAGCCATGTGGAGTTTTTCTCAGCTCCTAGGGAACCACCCTCCCTAGCAGACTATGCAGGTCAGCCCACAATTACTACTTGTTTGAACAGGATACAAACAACAGTCAGAAATAAACATTTAATAGGGAGATTTGGGTGGAAAAAAGCAATTTGCTACTCACCAATCACTAGCTGTTCTGAACTATTACTACAAGGGCTTTAAAGGACTCCATTAGATTGATTATTTAGAGATGTTAGGCAAAACTAAGCCAAAACACTGCTCTAAAAATTACAGGTCACTTATTCAGATTTGCTATTGCTTTAGATCAAATTCCTTTTTTCCTTATAACTGCAGTTTTGCTTATGGATGGCTGTTTTAAACCATGGGAAAGCAAGCTGTTCAACAGAGGTTACCATGTTGTTGGGAGGAGCAGTATAGGGCCAGCTCCTACTTCACCTCACCTCTGGCAAGGACAGCTATGCTGGCAACTACTCCTGCCCCACTGAGCAAGAAAAGAGCTGGAGTATGTAGGCAGCAGTTACCTGGAGGGGAAAGGAAGGGCTTCTTACATTGGTGCTTCTCCTCTCCCTACAGCAGCAATGGTATTTCTGTCCTGGCCTTCATCTTCAGAGCAGAGAATCACAGCTACCTTCACATCTGAGATGCCTTAAGCTGAGATGTGGCTCACAGCAAGACAGCTCAAAGGAAACATACTGAAAGCATTAATTTTAGTATCTCATATTAATATATACAAGTACACAAACAGACCAACAATTTCTAGTTAAAAATCATCTATGGCATCTAACAAACTCATTGTTATGCTGGGAGCAGCCATGATGAGGAATCTTTCTCTTTAATTCATTACAATCCTGAAGAACAAAGTCATCCAACATCCAGGGACACATCAGCCCCAATATTCTTAACAAAATTAATTTATGTCAGTTGCAAGTAATTTTATTTTCTGGGAAAATAATTCCATTTGTATCATGCCAAAGACAATGGAAGGCTGCAGATATTCCTCAAGTAGACTGGTTCTTTCCCTTCTGAAATGAGATGAGTCTAAGAGAAACTAATTAGAAAGCCAAGGAGAGTTGCCCAAGTGGGAATACAGGCTATAAACTGTATTTGCAGCATCACCTTCTGCCTCTCTGGATGTAAAGTCAGTATTCTAGGTCCCACACCACTAGCTGCCTAAGGAAATGTTGTTAACTCCTGAGTGACCACAGGAAAATTAAGAAGGGGAGACAGGAATGCCAGTTGCACAGCTTTTAAAAAAATCCTTATCAGATCAATCTCAGAGCACAAGACTTGTTTTCTCTTGCTTTATTAGCTGGAGGTAAGGTGAATTTACTGGGAATTACCTATGGATAAGAGGAAAATTTTGATAACAGAACAAAGCATATAAAATCCTGGATACCCAGCTGGTAGGGGTGCCCAATCTACTTTTGTATTCAGCAAGCAGGAAGATTTTTCCTCCTACTCACACAAACTCCCCTCCCCAAACAACCCTCATGGCAGGTATCTAATTAACAAAGCTGGCACTGGTGTGGAGGATGAGCCTGCCTCCGAGTTCAGCTCTGCCCCATGGCAGAGGCATGCTTTGTTACTGGTGGAACAGTTTGTTGCTGACCATGGAATAAAAAAAGACTTCATCTGGATATATATGTATGTCTTTGTTAGTAGAAACAAAAACATCTATCAAAATCCACAAGTCTGCACAAAGAGCCTCACACCTAAATACCAAAAATGAACAGGAGATAAATTCAGTAATACTGTGGTACAACTAGGAAATGGTAATGATAGTGTATTTATTCTTACAGAATAAAACATTAGTGTGCAAAAAGCATACACAATATTATGGCAATCACAATCAAGCAGAATCAGAGCCCTGAAGATCTTACATTCTAATAGAACCATGTATTTACAAATACATCATTAAACCAAATATTTAACCTGCACTTGAGAGATGTGACTGAAGTAAGCTTTGGTTTTCTTTCATTCTGGAATTTCTACTTGCTGAGAAAAAAATGTATCCCAGGGCACAATTCCAGTTGTTTCCCTCTATTTCCATTCATGCCCACCCATGTCAGTTCCTGCCCCTTTTTTTATTCCACCCATCTTGCTTGTTCCTGCTCTCTAATACCCTTGGCTCCATCTCAGCTCTGCTTGCCCCTGCCTGCTAACTCTTCTCCCATGCACCAGTCATTGGTCCCTCTTCCCCCTGCAAAGACCCTTCCCTACTTTCTCTTCCACCTACTTTCCCTCCACTTTCCAGCTCCTATCCCACCCTCCCCCAGTTCCCCAGTCCTCTCCTGGGGTTCCTGCACCCAACCCCCCGCAACTCTGCATGCAGTCATGTCAGCTCTCCTTCAGGCTGCAATGGCACGAGCTCTGAGGAAACAAAGGGAGGATCAGTCCCGGCACTGCACAGTGCTGGAATGGGAAGAGATTAAAAACAAAGAGCAAACAACTCAGACCCCAAAGATCTAAGAGTATTCAGCTGAGCAGGCACCCAAACCACCTGAAGGGACAGAGCTTGCTGTGTGGACACAGAACCTTTACAGCCCCAGAGCAATGTGCACAAACATTCTGAGGCTTACAGCTCCTACCTAAACATGTTTTTCCCTGCCCTCCAAAACCTAAATCTGATCAGAAAACTGAACATTCTGTGAATCTTGTACTCAGCCATTAGGTTCTGACAAGTCTGCCTTGCTGTGCAGGCTAGCTTAGATTTTCAAAGGCTTAC
Organism: Anomalospiza imberbis; assembly: GCF_031753505.1. Classification (NCBI taxonomy): domain Eukaryota; kingdom Metazoa; phylum Chordata; class Aves; order Passeriformes; family Viduidae; genus Anomalospiza; species Anomalospiza imberbis. The sequence continues at coordinate 17,270,961 of NC_089684.1, forward strand.
AAACTGACCAAAAATGGAGAGCTTAACATAGCTGTATGTAGACTTGGATGGATGCCCTAACAAATTTCAAGTCTCTGCTTGAAAACTGGCTAGAGCTTCAAAAGCATAACAGGTATGCATTAATTCCAAGATAGGCAAAACATCTTTACTCCTTAACCTTATTCTCAGAAATGGACAAAACTACTTGAAACTCTCCCAAAAGCCACCTAACTAAGGCAGATGCTTGGCTTGAAGAAATTAATCCCAAATGCTTATAATTCGAAAATTTGTATACAATTTAAAATGAGATCATGCACACAAAGCAAATCAAAAGAAGGAATTAATTCACTACTTCCCATGGGCACGTGGGTGTTCAGCCACATCCAGGAGAGCAGGGCCCCATAACACAGAATGGTGACCTGGGCAGAGAAATGCCATCACTCCAAACATGTCCCCTGCTTCCTCCTTCATTCCCCCACTTTATATACTGAGCATGATGTCACATGGGCTGGAATATCTCTTTGGTCAGTTTGGATCACGTTTCCTGGCTGTGTACCCTCCCAACCTCCTATGCACTCCTGACTTCCTCACCAACATGTCCATACAGAAAGCAGAAAGGGCCTTGACTCTGTGCAAGCTCTGCTCAGCAATAACAAAAACATCTCTATTTTATCAACTCTCTTTCCAGCACAAATCCAAAACACAGCCCTGTTCTAGCCACTGTCAAGAAAATTAACTCTACCCCAGCTGAAAAGCGGCACAGTGGCATTTGCTTTCACTATTAAACTGTCTTTATCTCAACCCATGAGTTTTCAGGCTTTTACCCTCCTGATTTTCTCCAAGCAGCTTTGTGGGGCTTAGTTGATGGCTGGGGTTAATCCATGACAGGTCTCTATAACAGAAAGCACCAGATTACACTATCTTCACTCCTAATTAGAACATACATACTCATCTGTATAATTGCTTTTTCCCCTTCCTTGCTATTACATCCACTATAAACCTCACCCTTGAAAATTCAGCCATCAGTTTATGTCAACACTCTTGTCCTGCTGGGGGAACAGGCCAGCCCACTAGGTATTGAAACAGATTCAGTGACCAGCTTTTCAAGAAGGCACAGCCTGTGATTCCTATCAAGGATTCTCTGCATTTCTTCTCCCAGGTTTCTTCAAAATATTGAAAAAGGTTATTTAGAAGATAAAGCATGTAAAGATATCTGTATATGGTCAAATTTAGCAAACAACTTGAAAGAGTAAGGAACTAAAAGAGGGTATGTTTCCTTCTTTTTCAATGTTCCTGCGACAATTCATTCTGAGGGTTCTTGGCTCACCCCTGATGTTAGTATGATTCGATGGTCCTTAAAACAATGCGCAAATGGCTTCTCCATTTCAAAGCTGAACCTGATTATTTTGCCCATCTCCTCTTCTGAGCTATGAACTTCAGAGAAAAGATGTAAAAACACTTTAAGAATTCATCTGCATACATCTCGTGCATATCTTTGTCATCCAGAGCAAGAACTCACATCAAGAATTATGAGAATTGTGAGGTTATCCACCAACAAGGCTTCTTTGGTGGAAAAGGCATGTTATAGTAACTCAAAATTTCCATTGGTTGTTTATTTTAATGTGAAAAGGCCTATCTTAGGTTTCTTTGCGAACAAGCAAAAGGGGATTAGCAGGCATGCTGCTGCTTCCAACCAGTCCTCCAAGACCTTCATATTATCATTGTTATTGTTCTTAAGGGTGATTTCTCCTGACTGTCAGTAAAACCTGTGGTGCAAGGCAAAGATGAACTGTCACACAACTTATTGCATATGGGCTATGCTACTCATTCTGAAGAATAACACTGGGATATTTTTAAAGATGTTAAAACCTGGCCAGTATTCTTCTCCTTCAATAATGTCAGCATAAATCTCAAAAATCATGATTCTACCTCTGAAACAAATTGATGTCTTTACCAGAACAGAAAAGATACTTTAAAATGGGTCATAGAGATCAATACATCCATTAGAATGGGTCACAAGAACCTGTCCATAACTTTCTATTATAAAGAATGTCACGAGATTAAATAGCCTAAGACCAAACAGAAATTACCAAAGATTTACCTCATTATCTTTCTGAGGCAATTTCTGTTCAAATAATAAAGGATATTTCAGCAACCTCTACAGTTCTGTGAAGGTTATGAAGATTCTGTGAAAGTAGTGCAAATAAAAAAATAAATGAATAAAACATTTCCAGTAACATGAAATTCTCTTTATTCAAACTTTCCTTAGTCAAACTTTTTAAAAATAGGTTATAAAGTCTCCTAATTATAGAATACTGAACCTCATTCAGTCAATCACAGCCCTGGATCCTCTCAGAATAAACACTACACTACTGATAAATGTACAATATTCTTCTTAATATCATTTAGCTCCTTATATGAGCAAGGGCATAACTAAGGTGCTTGGTGCTGATCTATGCAGAATAGTCATGTTTAAAGAAGTCACTGTCAATATTTCACATTGCCGGATGAAGCATAACAAACACTAATGAAGAACTTTGTCATGGTTTTCTAAAGAAGAAGTCTAACAGCCTGGGAATCCTGACACTGAACACGTTAGTCCATTCAAATCTTGTTTTCTAGCCCTTCACCTCACCTACCCACCTTTGATTCTAGTCAGAAAAGTTAATCTGTTTTTTCTTTTATCAAATATATAATCATTCTACTCTCAGGAGTCTGTTGCATGAATCCAGACTCTTCATATACTCACAAGTACCTATCCAGAGGAGGCACAGCAAAACAGACAACATGCGGTACCATTTGCACAATGCAGCAGGGAAACAGGACATTAAAATTACATGTTCTCATTTGTTCAACACAGTAATTTTACATCCAACTATTAGTGTTTTCACATCCTGTAGTATAGTTATATGTGCTTCTGTAATGCATATAATCCTCCTCCCTTTAGGAAGCTCCAGGAAACACACTTGTTGATTCACATCAGAGCAGAACATTATGAAATAAAACTAGCATTTGTGTCTGAATGTGCAACAAGAAGCAAGTAAAGTAGATCCCAGAAGAGAATCTTGCTTATTTTTGCATCTCTAATTTTGCTGAGTTTATTCAAAATGCTCCCAGTTACATGAGATCTCACATCACAGCTATTACACCTTGTGCAGGCATGCCATTAAATTAGGCAATAAAACCTACTAAGTAGTAAGATTCTAACTCTCAGTATTTGGTATTGCACAAAGGCTCTAAAACAGCTTTTTAAGATACTTGAATGAGATGAACAGAATAACCCCAATAAATATACAAAAGGGGTAGCTCTTAGTCGCTCTGTCCTACTTTTAATGCTTTTACTCCAACAGCAATACTATTCTCTACCTCCCCTGTAGCACATTGCAGTTTTCTCCCTTCTTTGTAGCATGCCTAATAAGTTCTGGGTAAGAGCAGCTTAGACCTCGGGCTACTAGTATGTTGAAATCAATTATGCAAAGCCCATTCATTTTGATACAATGTACTAAACTGCTGCTGTCACCGCAGTAGAATGGCTGCTCAGTTTGTTGTTTTGGATTTCTCCCCCCCTTTTCTTTTTTATCATTACAATGTCTTCAACCATTGGCAAAATTGGTATTCTTTACTGAATATATTGCCTCCTACCTAGGATGCAATGTGCACTTCAAGGTTATCAAAACCAGCTTGAAATTCAGAAGCAATGAATGCTTAAACCATAAATTCTGTATATAGCATGAATTCTGTGCACAACAACATTAAGAATGCAATTAATTCAGTATATCAAATTACTAATTTGGTTTAAAAGGACTATTCCAAAATTAAAGAGAGAAAATTCTCTAAAAGTCTAAGAGTTGCAAAAATTAAGACCTTCTCTGACTCTTGCTTTTAAATGGATAGACAATGTCTGTATTAACAAGATACTGAGATGTAATTATTTCCCTACAAATTTAGGATATAAATGGATACCTTACAGTTCTTAAAACTGAAAATGGCATTAGCTGTGTCAGATTGTCAATTTTATTTTTTTTAACAATCATCCATTTCAATGGCAACCATAATTCTTACATGAAAATAGTATTTATAATAAAAGAAAAAGGAACAATGGTAAAAAAAAAACCCCAGACTCAAGGGACGTTGTGACTATATACATTAAGTTTTTCAAGATACCAGGACCAATCTATTAATTCAAAGCCACTGTAGGTGAACTTCTCAAGGTACTTTTCAACTTGCAACATTGGTAAGAAATCCTTTTCTTTTTTGAAAAAAGTAAACCTTTCTTTGTCAGTTTAGTATGCCAAGTTGGTTCAACATGGGGTCAGACAGGAACTAGAAAGGAGGAGGGAGCCGGACTACCCTTTTCAGCAATTCCAAAGCATTTCAGTGGCACAGCCAACTCATGCAACCTTCACATCCTACCTTACTAAAGGCTGTGAAAAATAACATGGAAATACACTAAAGCCACTAAACATAATGAACTTAAAAGGCATGATTCAACATTACATCTTAGTCAGAAAATAACCGCCATTAGAACTCTATTTGAGCCCACAGAAGAAGCAAGAAGTTAGGAGCTAAAAGATCTCAAGTGGCTTAAATGTTGCCAGGGAGATAAATTCAGAAACAGGAAACAATGCTTCCTTCAGTCTATAAATGTGAGGTACTAATGTGGAAGGAGGAGCAAAACTTTCAACTTACAGATCCCAAGCTTACACAAAGGACCCCAAACAAAGGACACACAAGAACGCCTCAGGAGGTCTGCTGAAAACTAAGTATAAGTACTTCACTACGAAACTGAGCGTGTATTACCAGGTACATTATTTCTGACAGAAAAATCAATATCAAAAGTATCTGACTCCCCTGATCTATTCTTCATCTGCTTTCCTTCATGTCTCCATATACAGTCCATTGCTCCCTGCAAGGTGCAAATGAAATGTCCCAGATTAAAATAGACAAAACCCCCTTCTAATTAGATTCAATAACTATGACATAAATACTTTCCAATAGTAAGAATGACACAGCACTTGAATGCAGAATAGGGAAATGCTTAAACTAAGTCATGCATCCCATAATGAAAGGGTGCAAAGTTAGAGAGCAATTTCTCTCTAAACATACAGTCCTGAGTTCAAAGGCTATGTTTCTAAATGTCTCTTAGCCAGACAAGCACACAGTGTAATTATTCTGAGCCTAAGTTACTCCTTCACAAGGGTTCTTGTGAAGCACACAACAGAAAGCACACAAACTAGGTGTAAAAGGATCACCCAGTGACCAGCCACATGATGAGCTTGGACACTGTCAGTTACAACCATCCTCAAAGTTATGCAAAGTCTGGGAAAGAAAGAAGGTACAACAGGCCACAGGAGAGCTATGGCCACTGTAAACACCGCGGGAATGTAAACACAGCGCAGCATAAATGCCGTGGGTGTTGGCTGAATGCAGCTCTGCTGCTGGGGGACAGCTTGCCAGCACTGCAAAACTTGTTCCTTTCCCATCTCCCAGCCTCCCCCAAACCCTTTCAATTCAATCTCAAACTGCAATGATCATTAAAAACAATGAGTACGTCTGGCGCAAGCAAACGTGCCTTGACTATCAACGATTCATTAAGTACCTAGCACTGGATCCATAATATGGGATTCTGACATGGAAAGAAAAGCTTTAGAGCTCATTCAAAAGTACGAGGTTTACATATAAAAGACTTAAAAGGTGTGTATTTGTCTAACAAGTAAGAGAAGGCTAAGTCCTTTGTGGTGATGTTGAGGGTTTCATCCCCTGCATAAGTTAATTTTCCTATTTAGATACCACCTTTTCCAAATCACAGATAAATTAAGTCAACTTTATTTAATGTGGTAATGATTTGTAGTGAGTGGCAGAAATTCCCCTGTAATTATGCATGAATTGATGTGTGATTTTCTAATAAGCTTAAGTGAAGAAATCATAATTTTGTGATAAATGCTTTATTTCTTAAAATGCTTGTAACACATTTCTAATAAATTTAATCAAGCAACTCGCACTCATGTAACATTTACAATTATTAAGTGTGCAGTCTTTTACACTGCCTTATCACTTTGGCTGATTGCTGTGTGTTAAAGTTTAGCATTTCATAAACATGGTTATAAAATCCATTATGTTATTTTTGCTCAGAACCATGAATTATTTCAATTTGAAGTTAATTTACATTCTGTACAAGCGTTGTGCCTCAAAGGCAAAATTCTTTTGCCATTTACAAATAGATGTACGCATTAAGAAATGAAATTAAGTGCTTCTACCTTTCTGGACACACCTTGTCCTTCAACATGTCATGAAAGGGACAGCAAAGTCTCATTATAGTAAGCCTATTACTTGGATTCCAAATTTAAAAGAATTCCCAGAGTAAAACAGCTTCATCCCACTGAAATATTCTTTATCAGCCACCCCCAATCCTGCCAACTCTCCTGCACATATTCAACCTGGTGGCAAAGCTGCATTTCCATGGATGCTGGAGAGTCAGAAAGCCTTCTAAAATGACCTGCAGGCACTTTATCCTGTGGTCTCTTCGCCAGGAATTTCAGCTCAGACCTTTCCTCCTACAGCAAGATGATACAGGGAATAGATGACCTAAGGGGAGTCACAGTTCTAGAGATTTTTATGAGTTGCCCCATCTTTAAAGACTGAAAATCAGATACATCCTGCAATTCCACACATTTAGGGGCTGGAACTTAGTTATCCCAAATGTACCATATGGGTTAGCAACTTCCTAATAGGAGATCTGCCTGACCAAGGGGAGCCTCCAGCTCTGCTATGCTTCCTCACACTCTTTTCAATAATCTCTTCTAAGAGCTTCTAAAGAAAAAGGTAAAAGAGGAAACCTTTCTCAGCATTCTACATCTGTAACTATTTTTTCCATTTCTCACTACAAATGAAAACCTCATATGAAAAGAATATTAAACTTGAGATGTTGAAATTGGCCAGTTTTAAATGCTGAATCAATGTTAAGTGGCACCAGTAGTAAATCTCAAACAAATTACTTACACAAATGCTAGAGCTAGAAAATGTATTTCCAAGAACCAAACATTAGCATCTCAAAAGATAAGAGAATAGCTAACATTTCATATATGCATATACACTAATTTTTATTCTGATGAAAGGGTGGTCTGAAGCCATTTAAATTTCCATTGACATGAAGAATATAGTCTAAAAACAAACACATCCTGCTATCTCAAGAACAGTAAGAAAGAGGCCTGGAATAACTACTTGAGCACTTTAGTACTCTGGAACACATAATGCATAAATATCAGTGAACACAATGATTTTGGTTTGAACTTACTAACTTATCAGTGAACCCAAGTTCTAATGGTCTACATCCAAAAGGACTTTATTAGATGTTCAATTCCCTTAAAATACATAGAAGAATTGTAGCACAACCATATCTTAGCAAGTTTCTCTCTTAAGAATGTCTATATTACAGCTGTGAATAAATCCATACGGATTATAATCTTTCTTTCTATCTTCCCAACTGTTCTCATGTGAGGGCAAAAAGATGAGTGACATTGACAAAATGAAATCCTCTTTCTTGAGCAGGTATTCACTCCTCCTTCATCCTCACAGGCATTTTTCAAGTTTTTTCCCCCCAGTGGTGTAAAGTTCAGTCACAGAAGTCAGAATTAAGCTTCAGACTATTCTGTTCTGCCCACATGTTATTGCCAAATTTTGTCCTTCCACAGCCTGAATGTATTTCACAGCCTAATTCAGATCATTTAATCACCCTCCTTCAAATATCCAAACTCCTCCTCATCTCAGTTACATTCCCTGATTGTGGATTTCTTAAAGTTTTTATGTTACAATCAATAAAATTGCCAAAGATTAAAAAAAAAAAAAAAAAAAAAAAAAGAAAGAAAAAAAAGAAAATAAAATAAAAGATTCTGTGGTCATGTAGGGCTGAAATTTTGAAAGGAAGAAGATACTGAACTTCCACTGGATTCCAATGGGAGTAGGACTTCCATTTGTTTTATATGCCTCTGAATATCTCAGGTCTAACATACCAAACAGTGTGGGAAAGACAGAAGGAAGCAAAAGGTTTGAAAAATGCAGGAGCACTGGTTGTCCCCAGAAGAAGATTAAAATAACTGTCAGTTAACTTAAATGCTCAGACTTCGGCAAAACCAAATATCTCCTGACTTGATTCACTTTAGGACTCAGTGCATAGTCTTAATTCCACTGCTTGATCACAACAAAATACTAGAGTTCTGGTTTAAAGTTAACAAAGCTTGAATTTATTGAACCTCAAATGTCAAAATTTGCATTATTTTCCTGCAGCTGTATATGCTATTCCAACTGGCTCACACTTAAATGTTACTAAAAAAGCCCATCAAAAAAGCAAACAATATGTGTACTATTTTATTAAAAGCTGTCTCACTTTTCTGTTGTAAAATTCTTCTGAATAAAGTTGTGTACATTTTCTCCTCCCCTGAAATATTTATTTAATATAAAAAAGAAGTAATGCATTTGGAGGTATGTCTGGACAGAGCATTGCAATTTTTCTTTCTGAGGAAGCAAATAAATACTCACTATTTTTCACTTCAATAAAAAACACACTATATTTACACATTTTTAAATCCAAGCTAAGTCAGAGATTCTCTCTTAAAAGCATTGTGTTTCATTCCTGTCTCCAAAAAGGTCCCATCTCTGGAATTTTTTAAATAGTACTTTTCTTTATCAGCATTTTTTATTCTATATGAATCTAGAATTAGTATTTCTCTAATCTTGCATCCTGTATGTGGTATCAGTAATGACATTAGTAACCATTCCATATTTCAGTGTAAAAACCATTTTGAAAGGTAAAATACTCTAAAATCATCAGGAAATTGTAATATTAGCATCATGCTTTCTCAGCCTATATTCACATTCTGTAGTAAAATGGAAACATCGCATTCATCTGATCTGTATCTCAGGTTAATTTATTAATAATATTTTACAATTTTTTTCTGGCCATCAACATTTTATGAATGTTATTTGCACTTTCCACTGAACTGTAAAAATAATGAACAACATAAATTCTAATTTTTATGTTTCACTGAAGCACTGAATAGTCAAACTTAAGCCAAAACATCTCTACAATGAACAAAGAAAGATGTACAATAAGAACATTTTTAGAGACTACTGTTGAGCTACACACTTTGTTATAAACTTAGATTAGTTTTGTAAGATGAAAATGAAGTTTGTTCTTTCTCCTTTCTGCAATCTGTACTGATATTGGTACACAATCTGTCAGGCAGTAAGATATGCTTACATATATTGTTTATTGTTTACCTAGTAACACTGGCTAAGTAATTTTGGAATAGTGCTATCCATCATGACCAGCAGACAGTGACAAGAATAGACATTTCACTTGAGCAAAAATCCTTGCAAATTCTGCCAAAACAAGGAGAGAAAATCGAGGATTAGTGCAGCCATGAAGGGTTCTCTAATTGACTGGCACCATCCCTGCAGTGAACACACCTATAAACTGGTATAAGCCATAGACATTGCAGCACACAGCTGTCCTCTGTAGCTCCAGCTTAAGAAAGTGTTCTGGTACATAACTAAAACAAATAAACTCTCAAATATCTTTCAAGACAAGCACCTTTCTCATCAACTGTCTTGTCTGCATTGGCACATTCAATTTTAACTGTAAAAGAGGACAAATAGATCAATACTAAAATATTTCAGCAGTAGGCATGACATAAACCCAAATACATTTTAATATGTTGTTAGCATTACCTGTGCCAATGAATGTTTTTATTTTAACTGAAAAATTTCATTTTATCTTGAACGATGCTGGCATAAACAAAATGTATGGAATGGATGAAATGGTCAGAAACAGGTAGACCACCCCCAAACCCATTTCCAAGAGTGAGAGGAGTTTCTTTGGATGCGTTAGTTGAGACTTTATATGAGTCACAGCTCCTAAAAGGTTAGTGGTATTAAATGAATAGTAAATAGCACAGTTTACCCCCGAAAATTATAAACCCACTCAGCATCTGCCTGTGATATTTAGTTATTGGAACACACTGAAGATTAATGAGGACACTGAAATGTACCTACCCTGCCTGTTTCAGTGCCTCCTGTAGTCAAAATTACAGCATTAACTCACAGGCTCTGCTCAGCATTAACTCACAGGAACCAGCAAGCAGTGCCAAAGAATCCCTGTTAAGTTATAATCACAAGATTTCTGTTTTGCCATCCACTTCAGGGGTAGACACATGTGATCTAAACATGCCAGCTCTTCAGTATTAGATGGAAACAGGATGGGATCGCTAATTAAAACTGTTTAAATAATGAAAAAATTTAAATATTTTTTATGAACTGATCTCATTTTCCAGTGCACCATACCTGCTTTCTGCCCTAAAAAAATCTACATGGTTTTGCAATTAAAGTTTTACTGGAAAAGAGAAAATGTATTTCTAAGGAAATGTACTTTTGTGTACCAAAAATTTTTTTAAAAAGATATATCAGTGTAGGTGTGGTCCAGCATCAGACGAAGTATGGTTTAGCTATTTTTTTTTATACTTAGTCTTGTTTTTGTCACATTACTTACTCTTTGTGAAATTTTAAATAAATGCAGAATTATAAGGGGAATAATTTCCCAGCCTCATGCAGTAGTAGAAAGAAGGCTGATGGCAGTAACTTTTTTTTTACATACTATAAAACCCTTGAGACATTCCTATTAAAAATCACAGACAAGTGCAGAGAAAAATAATAAAATAAAGACCTGAGTAAAGTTTTAGGAAGAAGGGGACTTATGGGTTGTGGAATTCATCTGGGTATGACACAGGTTGCTGCAGACAAAAAGCCATTGAAAGTCCTTGCTTCAGGGTTCTGGAGTATAAAATATTAATGGTGTATAATTTTGCATAATTTGTTTAGCTACTGAAGCATGATTTAGTTCCTTGGTGCACAGATACAAAGAAAAGAATGAAGGAAAGAACAAAATATTTTACCAAAACTAAAGATTTGTTAGTATTCTCTAGTGAGGTGTATGAAAACATCCACATGCACACAAACTAGTCTTCAGATACCACAAATAAACAAGTTTGTATGGATAAAAACACCAAACCATCTTTAATGTGCTTGGTGTTAGATTCTTGAGCTTTTGTTCGTTTACTGAAGACTCTGACTTCCCCCCAGCTACACGCTGTAGTCTCAGAAATATATCTGAGCTGAGCGCAGACCAACTTCAGATTCAGAGAGGATCTTCCGTATTCACCAGCTCTAGGCTAATGCCTACTTGCTCAAATGCTCTGTATACAAAGAACAAACACAGCTATGAAGAACCCAAGCCATGTTGTGGATAGGGTATTCAAAGGTATTGGTATTTCAGCCTGATTTCCCTTTGAGCTAAATCTAATGCAAAATAAACTCTGCAATTCAGAACACAAGCCACGCGCTTTACCCTGGATTTGCAAAATCTAGTGCAAAGGCAGGGGTGCCCATGATAAATCCACACTCTCTTTCTGACAGTGACTCTGCTCCAAAGTCACAGTGACTAAATTCAAAGGGACACCACAATATAAGAGCAGATGCCCCTTCTTCTTTAACCACTCTTGTTTGTTTTCACATTTTCACTCAGTTGCATAATAAAACCAACTGGCCTACACTTCCAGAGCTCACTCTGAAAAATACAACAAAGAACAGACAGGGAAGGGAAAGAGTTGCAACAAGGTAACGAGTCCATGTTAAACTTTCTTTAACTGAATTTGTTTGTTCCGCTTTCCAAGAATTAATTACTTGAAATAGTTAATTAAACACTGTAATTTTTCTCCATATATAGAGTCAAAAAGATTACTGACAACACTGCTCTGAATCAGTCTATTAATTGCTATTTCGATATATATATATGCACTCCCTTGGAAACACCTAAGTAAATGTATCTGGATAGAAAGTTATTAGAAAGACTTTGAAGATAAATATTTTGGGAGATTGATTTTCCACTGCTACAATACTTTTACAACCATCTATAAATCGTAACAGACTTTATACTTTTAAATAGCAGTTACATTTCTCTTCTTTCCTCTCTTATTTCAAACACATTTTACTGGAAGTTTGGCCTAATCAAGATCTTTTGGATCAGGACACTACCAAATATGACATGCAAATAAAACTACAAACAGTAACATGAATTACATCTTAAGGAAAAAGTGCCAAAAGTTAATAAGGCAGCTAGGCTCTCCATTTCTCTAAAAAAATAGATCAAACAGAAGATTTAACTACATGTAGACCTTCTCAGCTAACCCATCTTAGGTCTTATGAAACTCGCATGGAAAAATACAGGTGAAATAAAGATTGACAGACATATTACTCTGCTCTTTCACTTTAGCCACTGATTAGCCACAGAGGCCACAGAGAACTGCTCTTTTCTGTCACAGCACAACAGAGCCCAACACTGGGGAAAATAAAGGATTAAAATCCTCATGAAAAAGGCTACATGCATCTGATTTTGAAAGATGTTTTGTTGAATTCTAATGACTTTTTGTATGGGAAATAACTTCTATATGTTTATTTGCAGTATAAGTTTCCCTACGTAAAGAACACTATTTCTGTCTATGATACCAGTTTCAACATAACAAGTGTGTCATAATCTGTGAGGCCAGATGAGGAGGAAAAAAATACTAATAATTGAAACATGTTGTGACTTTATTGGTGTGGAAAACAATGTGAAAAAGGAAACCATCTATTGAGTGCAACCCCTAATGAGCTTCTGTCCTGCTATTGCCAGAGGGAACACTATCTTTTCATGCAAAATTACTTTGCTACCATTTTGAATTCATGTAAAATTCGACAAGTATGTAAATCAGACAGGAAGGGAAGACAGAAAGTGTAAACACACAATAGAAATTCCTTAACATTTTCTTCATAATCCCTAAACAGCAGATCAAACTCCACCATTTCCAAGTAACTTCTTGTCAGTACTGCCTTTGCACCTCAAGAAGCTCTGGGAGCAGGAATTAGTTGGGTCAGTCTAGCAGCAGCAGCCTCTGCACTGCCTGCATTTAGCATCTGTTTGCACAAGCAGAGAAGGACAGCATATAACATAACAGTTATTTAAGGCCTTTTGAAAAATCACTTCACCATTGCTGAGTGTTTCCACACCTCAGGCTATACGAAGACAAGTTAAGTCTTGCTGATTTCAAACTCTACCATTTTGTTTTATTTCACTGTGATGGGCAGGCTGGGAGTCACCCAAGACAATGAATGTAGCCAAAGCCCTTCTTCATGGTAAACACATAATTTCCCCAGTGATCCAGTAAGCAATAACAAGAAGTTATGTGTAGTACATATAGTATTTCTATTCCCCTGGGTTTAATATTGCTCACAGTAAAATTGATTTTCTAGAATCTTGCAATAAACCTCATCAAAGTAAATGAAACCCACGCTGGTTTTGTATAAAGTGATTGGATTTGGTGTGATAAATTAACCCTCACCGTCAGAGAGACTCCCAGTAATGCACTTGCTCAATTAAACTCCTCCAGACTCTGTTTAGATTTTAATTTTTCTATAGGACTTATTTAACTCACTCAAAGCTTCCAACTTAATGCTTTCAGAAAGTATAGCAGCTGAAAACCATTCTCTCTCAGACTAAATAGATCAACACGATTTATACTTGCTGAGCACTTGCTTGACACTATTCTCTAATCTATATTAAAAAAAAACACCGATAGCTACTCATATGCTGTGAGAGGGAGCAGTAGGAAAAAATTACTTTCTGCTTACTAGGAGTTCCTAATCAAACACCAGGAACTGAGAAGGACTTAATAATTTTAAACTTTTGTACACATATGAAATCAACTTTTGTAAAAGATGCTAGGATGCTAATGGATATCCTGCAGACATCTACAGAAGCTTGGCTCATGCTGCACTATCCCTTCCCAGTAGATTATTTTCATCTAAAATAACCACCTAGATTTACCTAGTCTTTTGCCAGTATTTCAGTTATTCTACTGTTCATCTGCCATTTCAGTAGGAGCAAAATGTACCAAAAAAAAAAATAAAATTCAAAGTGACCTTCCATAACATTCCTCAACAGCCTCCAGTGACTTCGTCAAATAAAAAAAGTGTCTGATGTCTATTCACAGCTACTGGGCAATATGTATGAAAACTATTTTTGTTGTCATATTTATTCCTGGTTAAATGAAAAACTTATTCATTTAACCAGGAGTAAAACCTCTGAGATTTTTTTTCTCATTTCCCAGACTGTCTGGGGAAAACATGCTGCAGTAAACAATCATGCCCTATTTTATTCCTACTTAAATGAATTATCATAATAATAATTACTAACAAAAACATCTGGTTTCTGCTCAGCAGACGGCAAATTCTTTGACACATTCCTCGCATTTCTCCTTCTTCTTAGTCTCCAGGCTGAGGGTCTCAGGCTTTTTATAGACCAGTATACATGCCAACCACACAGCATGCCTGATAGTACAGATTTATGGAGAGACTCCTGATGACTATGAAATGCTTCCTCTGTTTTTTCTGCCTCCGGAAAATTATGCCTTTGTAATAATATCTTCTCTTTAGAGCATTTCTGTTTTTTATACAGATGACATTTGCATGTAAACAAGTTCTTGCTGTTTTCCTTCACTACTAAAGAACAGCCAGGAAAAGCAATGTTCCCTTTGACATCATATTGGCCTGTCACTTTAGAATGATCCTAATGTTACTATTTAAGGTTTTGAATTAGAAAATGGGGCTGAGCAAAAGAAGCAATCTAACTTTCAATTTAACCAATTTCTACTATACAGAGTGGTCTTATTTTTTTGTGGAAAAGAGAAAGAAAAATTCAAATCAACTAATTTATCAATGTAAGACTTTGAACAGTACTAATATTAAGTACATTAACAGTACCAGATTTTGCATTTCGATAATGCCCTTTATCAGAGGTTCTACAATCAGGGCTCCTTGAGCTGCTCTGCCTCCACTGAGTAATGCTGAGATGAAAAAGAGAGCTCAAACAGCAGCCATAGTCCAAGCAGCACAGAAGCATGAAATAGCAGGGGATGGGGAGAGGACCACATGAAGAGAAATACTACCTGCTGCCATGATCTCTGCACACTTTTTCTCAAGGTACCAGGGAATGTAAGGCCCCTGAGAGTCTCACTGGATTTTAAGGTGTGATATGCATGAAGAAGCCTAGACAGGGTCCAAAAAAGGTTAAGAAACCGTCAGACAAGAAAGAGCTTAACCTGTCACCTAGGAGTAATGAGATTTAAAATGCAAATCCTAACTTTGGGGAGCCACTCAGCATCTCTGGCCACTGGTGTTGTTCAAAGCTTCACAAAAGGAGCAGGCAGCTCTAGTGGGGGGACAGGCATTTATTTTCACATTGTGCCTGCAGCCCAGTCTGTTCCAAACAAGCACCGCATGCAGCATGGCCTTTTCCAAAAGAGTCTGCCTGGGCAGTCACTGGCATTTCACCTTCATTTAATGGCCACATTTCTCACCTTTCATCTTTGCCAAGCCCTTAGCCTGGGGAAGTGCCTTTTCCCGAGCAGAGCAGGTGGGCAGGGTGCCCCCAGCCGTGGTGGGGGCACAGAGATGACTCTGCCCCTGGGGGGCTAAAGGCCCTGGGGCATTACGTTGCCTGGAGCTGTCTCAGGGCTGCTCTGCACTGAAGGTTCTGTGCTGGTGGACACATTTCAGCTGTGCAGCAGCCTTGAGCTCCCTCAGCACTACCACATTACATCAGGTCACCCCAACCTCATGTCCTTGCCAGAGGGACTCCAATGCCAGAAGCACAAAGGGGATTTGCCAGAGCTTGGCTTGCAAACAATTTATTAATACCAAGCAATTTTTGGATCTCAAAGTGTTTGGAAAAGTAAATAAATATTAGTCTCATTTCATAAATGGAAATGAGAAGCACTGAGACATTCAATAACATGTAAGGAGCCAAGAGCAGAGTTCGGGGACCTGGACATCTCTATCTGACCAATGGTCCCCTTCATGTTTTTCAAATAATCTATTTATAGAGGCCATTGGTCTACTGGCCAATTCCTGCTGAGTTCAGTGATGCAAATATTTGGTTTGGGTTCCCCATGATCCTTCCCTGCAATCTGTGTGGTGTCACTCACAAAAAATGGCTTAGTCCTATATGCACTGATATAATCAGTATAATCTGTTTCATGTCCCTGTTTGAACCACAGATGCTTTACCTTTCTTTCACCTAAATTTAAGTTATTCACAACTGCTCATGATATGTTAAATTTGAAAGTTAATAAATTAGCTCAAGTTTATAAAATCCCTCTTACAGGAAAGAAGCAATTAAAATTAAGAATGTATTCACTTAATAATAAAAGGCCTACACTAAAACATGGATCAATACATTTAAATGCTTTCAGCAAATGATTATAAATTTTATTAAAATATTTTACATTATTTATATCTTTTTATAGCCCCCTGTGAACTTTCAAGGTTATTTCCTTGTTACTTTTTCAAATTTTATAACACTGAAAAGTTATCTTCAGCTTACCATTAAACATTTAAGAAACAAACAACCCATACCCTTCCAAAAACAAAATATTGCCAGAATTCTATGGTGTAAGAAAATTTTTAAACCCAGTAAGGAAATATGAGAGAACTGTTATCTGTTATTTCTAATATTTTGTGGACTTGAATATACTTACAGCTTACAATATGTGATCAAGAAATTAGGTTCTTGTGACATTGTATTTGATGTGAATCTCTACCTAGAGAATAACCTCAGGTCCTGAGTATGAACCAACTGATTGATATCTAACTGAAGTTTTGAATTAATAGGAAAAGTATGAAATATTTTTCTATTAAAGAATATGCTAAGCATACAAAAATTATAATTTTTTAAACTATGATTAATTTGATTCTATTCTGGTTTAAGCCCCTAATCTGCAGGCCATAGTAATACAAATAACCTCAAGGATTCAACTGCATCAGAGTGTCAGGGCTTTAGTATGAAATTATCTGTACCAAGAAGAAATGAAAACCAAGTGGAAATAGTCTTCATGATCCTAAAGGAGAAATTAATAAGAGCCAAACATGAATTCCAAAGGGAGACAATTTAGGATTTATCCTTGCCAATACCAGCTTCAGGTTGCTTTCAAATTCCAAAGGAAATGAAAAAAGAACCCACCGTATTTTTAATTGCTATTGTGGAATATACCCATTTTACTATGTTGTCTTTCACACAGACAGGACAAAGAGTCCTCTGTTGAGTGGTTTGATTTTTCTACTGCATTTCATAGATACAATTCCAGCAGAACTGACTTAAAAAAATAGAAGAAAAAAAAAAAGTAGTCATTTTATAGCAATCCCACCTAAAAAATCTATTTCACTGACTAAACTTTGGGGCCAAAACCTGTACTCAGGTATATATGTCAATAAAACCAGGTACACCTAAGAGTGCATTCACCGTATTCACCAATGCTTAGATCTGGCATCCTGGTCCATTCACCATCCGTGTTATTGCCTGGAGTGTACCTGTAAAAATACAGGATTCCTCACAGCAGCTTGCACACTTCATAAAATTTCTACAGAAAGTCTTCATAGACATGACAGGGAGGAGATAGAAGAAAATCAGGGAAGGCAACTTCTCTACTGTGAAGTTTGCTTAGAGAAAAGCAAAAACAAACAAAAGGTCCTTCTGGATGCAGATATTGGTATACACAGGCTAAGGTTGCAATAACTTCACCTACATTTTTGTTGTGCTCTTGCATTCCCTTAGGAAGGATTGCAGGTTCTTCTGTTGTAAAAACTAGGAATCCTGGGCATCCCAGCTTCTGTGAGAGCTGGAAACAACCACAGCATCCATGTGGTATGGCAACAGATATTTTATCTCTACAAACCACACAACAGAGAGTGCGATACTAAGAAATTTGCAAAGACCTTCCCTTTCTCATTCCAATCCCATGATAAAATTAGATTCAATTAATGGACATAAATATCCAATAGCAACAGACACTGCTTTAAAATCATATAATGAATGATAAACATGGAAGATGGAGGCCAGAGATGAGTCAAGCCCAATTGACCTAAAAAAAATTACTCCAATTGTAACTCGTTGTCTCTAAATAGCAATTCTCGAACCTCCACATTTTCTAATAATGCACTTCTGTACACAAAGCATTTTCTTCCTTACTGGCATCACCAGAGCACTCAGTATTGCTAAATATTGAACTGCTTCTATTTATATGCCTAAGCATCGATTTAAGAGCCTATTTTAAGCATCTCAGTTTGAAAAGGTTTCCATTTTCTCCATAAGAAAGGACTGAAAGCAGCATTAGGGCACTGTCAAAATGTATAGCTTGAGTAGACTAGTGAGCCCCATTAAAACTCTATCCAGATGCCCACTCACTCTCTTTCTATCTTCCCCTCTTCCTTCAAAAGTTCCTTTGATTTCCAGATTCATGTGAAGTATTCAACATTTACTCTAAGAGCCTGAAACAGAAAGGTTAAGAGGCTGGCAGTGGATGGACCATCTCCTTCTCATACACAGAGGTGAGCCAGGCTGAGTTCGAAGGTGCAGACGGCTGGTTTTGTTCTCTCTCTGGTCAGACATGGGCTGATGAAGCGGAGGCTGCCCAGTTACACAAGCAGGGAGGACATACAACTGCTCTGTGAGGAGCTGGGCTGTGCAGGGAGGGGTGCTCTTTTCCTTTTTCCAAGGACTGGTTAAGGCAACAGCCCTGAAGGCAAACAGCAAGTAGATGCTTTAATAAGCCTTGAACATAGTGCTTCCTGTGAGGAAATCAAGTGCAACACTTGGGGAAGAATTATGAAAGTGGGAAGTTAAATATATATATATACACATATAATTAAAAGTAGGAAAGTTTGCAATACAGATAGTGATACTCAGATGTAGGGAAGTTCAGACAATGGAAAAGCCAGTACAAGTGAGACTGGAGTAAAGGAGGCATAAGACAGGATAGCTGACTGGCTAATAGACAAATGGACTTCTAAATGGACTATAATGGAGGAAGGTTTCTGAGTCAAAAAAAAAAAAAAGTAGGTTAAAAGTGTCCTCAACTTCACTGGGAGGTAGAAGGAACATCTCTTTAAAGACAGAGACTCAGGAGGGGAAGAGTCCCCTCAGTGAAAAAAATAGATGTTCTTCTGTCCTCAGACAGGGGCAAGACAGAAAACCTGCCCACAGAAGGGGCTTTGCTTCACATGTTAAAGGAAAAGGCATCTCTGGGAATGCAGAACAAGCCCAGGGCTGCAATGCAGTGCCATCACTCTCCAGTGGAAGAACCATCTGGCAGCAATGGTGAAGACAAACCCAAGCAAGAAATGTCAGAGCTCATCTGTTTAGCAAACCCACAGCAGCACTCCAAAGCACCTATGACTGAAGAATATCTGTATTCACTATTCACTTATACTACCATTAGGTAAAATGCATGACCTTAAAAGAATCTTCTCCTGATGTGATTACAGTGTGGAACAAGATTTCTAGTGACTTTCGGAGCATACCTCCTTGAGATTCTCCCATTCTTTCAAAGAGAGTTGGTAGCACAAAAGGACAAGAAAATTGATTCAAGTGTCTTGCCAGAAGACTGGGAAAATGGTGTTGCCTAATAAAGAAATTCAGATAATGAACCTGATTAATTACTTTTTTTAAAATTCATTGTAAGGTTAATTCTAAAAATAATTTACTGGTTATTTTGAGAGAAGTCTGCCTGATTACCTTCTAGGGAAGATACCATGTACTTGAATCATGTGACATACTAACTTTGAATTAGAAAATATCTCTAAATATATTAATAAATCACAAATCTCCTCCCTGCAATTGCTCTGACAGATTCCAGCAACTTTTCCCAAATGTCTGCAGCAGGGAAGATACAAACTCTTCCCTCTCCCCTTCTCTTTCTTTCATCTGTAATTTCAGCAGCTCCTACCCAGGCCAGGTAAGATAATGAACTGGACATTAGACTGTCCTATGTGGCATTCACTGTCCCAACTCATCACTGAGTAAATCCTTTCTTTAGACCCGAATTTCTGTCAATCTTGTCAAGAAACCTTGTCTTATGCAAGCCTCATTTTCTCCAACACCAATCTTCTACATCACTGCTTTTTCTTCCTCTGTTTTTCCTCTTTACTCGTTATTCCTGTGCTTCCAGAGGATACCTACCCTTCCACTCATCTAGACTCTTGTGCCTTCTACTTACACAAATTTTCCCACGATGTCTTTCCCAGACCCATCAAACTATCCCAGGCTTCACTGTCCTTTTTAACTCAGCTTTATGACCTGGTCTACAGTTCACCAGCTGCTCTGCCCCTCTAAAGCTGCTTCATTCCCAAGTATATAAACCAAATGTCTGCATTCTCCTCTTTCCCTCAGCATTTTATATGTCAGAGTAGGTCTCCAGCTCCTGACATTATGTGAAAGCTTTTTACCAAGACAGTAGTGAAGATCCAGATGAGGGTCAAAAAAATGTGTGACCTCTATCCTAAATGTAAATGCTCAAAGGAAACCGTGCCCAGCTTGATTCAGCACAGCCCAGCAAAATACTAAGGGGAAATAGCTGATGCCCTGAACAGAAAACACATCCACATTGATCTCGATTATGTCTAACACAGAAAGAGGGTAACAACTAACAATATCTCTTACCATGGGATTCATTATAATGTCAAAAAGAGTTGCCATTTCTGGGACAATGGATGTATTAGTGTGACACATCTTGCTACACAAAAAAGGAGGTGGATTGCCAGCACCAAAATGCAGATCATCTGCATTTTTTATGCACTGAACAATACAGGGGTCATGTTTTTTCACTTTTTACTGTGGGATTATCAACTTGAATCTCTAAGAATGAGAACATCTCCTGGAAAGAAGACCTTATCTGTCATCTTGGGAATTGACATAAACTACCAATGAATTCATCTGCATCTGCTAGAGCATGCTCAAGTAATCACGGGATCAGGACTTTACCTACGTAAAAATAAACAAATACAAATAAAGCATTTACCTGAGTCTCCTGACTTGCTTTATCAAATTCACAGCTGTATAGTTCCAGATGCAGAAGTAGAGATACTAGTTTTCTTACTAATTTTTCTATTTCAGAAAATGTGGAAGACTGAAGATTGTAACTTATCTGAAGACAGAGGACAGGAGGGAGGAGAAAGTAGGATAACATACCAATGAAATGTTGACAGTTTTCTGTTTTTTGCCAATTGTTACTAAAATGACAGACAGTGATTTTTATGAAATGTATAATTCACAGCAAAATTGCCTAGATAACTAAGTTAAAAATGCTTTGTCTTCCCTAACAACATTATGCAGCAATCAGTAAAACCCAAAGTACATAATACTAACTGAAAATGCAAGAAAACAAATCTTTCCTTTTCCCCTAAGTCAACAAATTTTCTGAGCCCAAATAAAGTTCTTGGCTTTCTTTCAAACCTTCACAGCTTCTAATCAATAGTTTAGTCATACGATGAAAAATGATGCATCCATATTCTTCACCATTGACATTTGCTAACTGTCTCCAAGGTCGCATTGATTGTCAGTTTTTCAGTTTACCCAACTTCTGTTTTGAGCCAAATAATATGATCTTTGTTTCATTAATATTTAATAGTAATTTAGATTGTGCCAGATGATCTTAAAGCTCATTTAAATCAGCTTGAAGATAATATTAAGCTTTCTTCTAGTATAATCTATTACCATAAATGATTGTGTCATCTACATATAAATGGTGAGTTGAATATGATAATGATGTGCAAAGATTATCAATATAGAATGACAAATGCATCTGACTTAAAATAAATCCTTCAGGGACCCATTTATTGTGTTTTTAGTGGTAAAAGATGCATTGTTTCACTTCAAGTATTCTACAGAAAACATAAAGAATTTGGATAATGAGTTTGGATATTTATCCTGTGTGAAAAAAGAAAATAAAAATTCCAAATTATACAAGATTCTCTTTTCAAGTGCGGCAATTACAGATTATATAGATCTGTCTAATTTATGTGCTTTCATACATCAGGCTTTGGTCAATTATCAGTTTTTTTGAAAGAGCAATTACAACAAAGAATGTGTTTTTATTTAGACCTGGTTTAGTTCATGTTTGTTTTTCACTAGTGGGTCATTTAAATTAGTTCATTTCAATTACTGCTAAATGCCATGCCCATTAAAGAAAAGTACCTGAATGCAGTTTACAGTACGAGACCCAAAACTGTTTCCTCTAAAAACAACATCTGTGAGGGCTGCAGGGAAGCCCTGTTTGGCAATAAGGCTGCATTTAAAATAATTAAATTGTCAGATTCTCTAGACTCACAGGATTAATCAAAATGAGTGGACAATTTCAGGGTCAAAAGGAGCTATTATAACAGTAAGAAATACATTAAAAATTGTTTAAAACCGTTGAAGAGAATGTAAGTGCATTTACCAGCAGATATTGTCTAAGGACATTATATAAAGTAGTCATGACATGACAATGAGGAAAATACAGTGAGGTGAAAGGGACTAATGAAACTTGGTGAGAGCTGGACAAACAGATATGCTGGATCCACAAGCCCTCTCTTTTGCTTTTCAGTCCAAATCTTCCTACTCAAAATTTCTGGTGTTTTGATACCACAGCAACCTTAATATTTGTAGAATTTTACATATTTGAACTAATCATTCAACTTGGATGGAAGTACTTATGGAAAAAGATCCCTTTTGGTCTCTTAGCATCTCAGCTTGAAAGCTCTCAGCATTTGTTCTGGCAGATACACCTGTTGCAATAAATTGGTCATAAACAAATCTGGACTAGAAAGTGGAAGCTTTATTTATTCAAGAATAAATTCTGGAAAAGCCTTGTAAATGTGATCATGAGAGTAAGAAGTATGAGAAGCAAGACCAAATTAGAGAAAGGACTGTAAATTAAACTAAGAGAACTCCTGAATCCAGAAAATTAATTCTGCAGTGTGGTCTCTACGGAATCCAGTCCTCAAGCATATGCAAAGAGTTTTGGGAGCAGCGAACAGGACTTCTGGGTGTGCACACCACACTTAGGGATGGTTTCTGATCCTTGTGTGGACCAGAAAGGAATTTTCTTTTCCCTCCTTAGTCTATCATTTGCTTCTGGAAATTGGATGACACAAAAACCAGGATGTAAACAGACTACAGCTGTGTTTCTAGTGATGCAAAATTCTCAGATGAATGGTGTCCTGCTCACACACAAAGGATTAAGCTATTCATCCGATTTAGGATCAGGAGGACATCTGTTCTCCAAGCCAGATTAGCAGGGATCAGAGGGGTTTTATTTGTCCTAACAGTAATTTAGAACATGATCAGCTTCTTGGGATCACACAGAAGTTAATTTTATAAATATTTTGCTAGCTCACAGACCTGGAAGACTAGAAATATCCTCCACTCCTGCTTTCTGCATGTGACATGGTACAGGTGCAGCTTTTAGATTTTTACTACAGTTCTAAATTTCTGTTAACTGTTAAGAATTATGATATCTGGTGTTACAGGATGATTTATGGATGTTTCTGAACTAGTATCTACGGTATGTTTGTCTGCCAGAACAAGCCAGGAAGGGTTCAGTTGCCCAGATGCTGCCTGCTGATCCTGCATTCCTACTCACCTACACATATGTACATGGAGTGCAGTGTGCTCAAATAAACTCCCTGTTATGCCAGAGATGTCCAAGGTACAGGAAGTAACATCAAACCACCTTTATAAATCAGATCCTACCGGAAAAATTCCCACACACATGCCCCTGATAAATTATAAGGCTACGTACATGTCAACAGTAACACTATTGTATAGTAGACATAAAAGCATGAGCACAGACAGATTGTTCTCTTTGTAGGGAACAAAGAGTGCACAACCCAATGTAGAGAGATGGTTTTTCATTCCTTATCACTTTTTCTGTACCAATTTTTTCTGATTAAAAATTTGAATGCAGCTCAATGTCAGCTGGAGCGCAAAGCAGTGTGAAAATGATGAATGATTATGGAAGCATTCTTATAAAGTAGAGCTATTTATTCTTTGACTGAGGTTTGGCATTAATGATTGATTTTTAGTCTTTTTAGCATGTAGAGTTGTTGAAGCATTTTGCTTCATTCAGGTTGTTCCCTTAAGAATCAGCTAGGACACTGATGATAACTTTGAGGAAAAAAGTCACCAAACCAAAAAATTAGAATTTGTTTAAGCTCATCGTGTGAAAGATTTTGATGGTACAAACTGCAGAAAGGTCAAACCTTAAATTAGTAAGTTTATCTTTCAAATTAAAAAAAAACCCCTCTCATTCCTGAAATTATAGTATTAGGTCTTAAAAGAGAAAATACATCCAAGTGAGCTTTTCTTTTGTTGGTTTCAAGCTTAAATCCAGACTACCTGTGTAGATACTAAAATTGTTATCATCTCGTGGATACCTGGTGTCTCCCTAAATCAGTTCAGTAAATCTCACCTCATACTCACCACAATCCTTTATAGTAAATGACAGGATGTACAGGCAACAAAAAACCCACGTGGATCCTGACAGTCCACACTACTTACTAACCTTCTGTTATTAAGACGGAAGGACTGTTCCTTTTTGGGAGTTGGTAAGCATGCCTCCACCACAAAGTTAATCCAGGCTCTTGCTCAAGCACCTGTAATCCACAAAGGTAACCCACTGACACAAGTTATAAGCAATTTATAAGTCCAGACTGACTTTCACAGGCTGGAATAGTGTCACAGCTCAGACTCAGAAGTGAGTAACATCCAATGAGAATGAAAGGGGAGCTGGAGAGGATGAGGAAGGGAAACACTTCAGTGCCCTTGATCTTCCTGCCCTATCTCCTGCAATACTTAAGGGATGAGGTGATGAACAATACGTACAAGACAGATTTCTAACAGATAGGTAAGAGAACAGAAACTTTTTCTAACTGCTATCACCATCACATCCAACTGTGAGGGAAGGAGGATTTTAGTACTTGTGTTTTCTGTAGCACCAATACCTCTGCCCAAGAAGTCAAGGAAGTCAGAGAAGACAGTATTTCATTAATCAAGGTGAGTAAAGAGGAGGACTTGAACAAAAGTTGCAGTTCTCTGAACAACATGAAAAATGCCTGATTCTCATGGTAGTGGTCTGGAGACACATTAAAATTCAGAACCAATCTAGATGGCAAGGACAGGAAAAAGGAAGAGCTGGAGGCAATTTGCAGGCTACAAAAGCTCCAGTGACAAAAGGTTAGGGGTACTGGGACAGTCTACTAATCTGCCCATCAATGTACAGCTTCTATTTAATGCTCTGGATATCTTTTGTACTTTGATACTCAGCAAACCAGTATGGATTAGAACTGCTTTGTGGGGGAAAACTTGACCATGGTGGAGAGGGCAAAGTTGGACCATCAGCTGAAATGGTCTTACTCTAACAGGCCACAGCTTTAGTCACTGACCTTTAGTGACCACCTGGCAGCACTCTGCGAGTCAGAACTCACAGCATTGAGAAAAATATGTAAATTGGTTTAAACAAGTGTGTGCTACAAAGGGTTTGACACTTACAGGTGCAATGGGCTCTGCAAAGAGAAGTGAAGGCAGAAGCTCAGCTGGTTAGAGCCTGGCGCTAAAAATGCCAAGACTATGGATTCAATCCCTCTGTGGACCATTCACTTAAGAGTTGGACTTGATAATCCTTGTGGGTCACTTCCAACTCAGAATATTCTATGATTCTGTGACATTCTGGACTCTCTGAAAACACTGTCCAGAACTTAGAAGACCTTCAAGAAATGAAAGAATACCAAGGAGAGAATTCTTTTTTTCAGGTGAGTATTACTACTCATATGTCAGCAATTCTCTCACACTCTCTCTGTGTGAGACAGGTCTACTTGTCTTGCACCTATCTGAGCTGAACAGAAAGAAATCATCAGGGTCCTTTTGCCACCACTTCCCAGAGGAGAGTCCTTGCAGAGGTGAAACTAGGGATGGTGCTTGAATGCTGCCAAAGCTCAGTTTTACTTTAGAAACAAAGAGGATCATCTGGTGCTAGGCCAAATGCAACTCAGAAAGAAAAAGGGAGAAAGGACTGCAGAAAAAGCACCTACAATTTTTCAATGTATTAACCTTGTCCCACTGCTACAAAAACACAGGTCTACCTCACAAAACAGGGGCATGAAGGAAATACTTCTTTGGCTTAAGTTTAAGTGGCTGCTAAATGAAATGCAGATAGTATCACTGAAAGAAGGCAAAATGTGTTCTTGAACCTCCACTGACTTACTCTATTCCAAATTGTCCACAACAGGTGGCAGATCCTAGATGCAATGTATTTTGTACCTTGCAACAGCTGTGAAGAGGATACTGACTGAAATGTTAAAGAGATACTGCTTGTTGCAACTGTCTCACATGACCAAGAGCAGTTCCAGAATTCAAAATATTTCCTTGTTCTGAAGTTAAATTGGGCTACTGTGACATTCATTCTGCAATTTAATACTCAAAGGCTATGAGAGACAAACAGATAGAAAGGAATGGGAGTAGAAACCTGCAACATTTTCCACATGTTGATAGATTTTTATATTATAATAGTACAAGACCAGGTAAAGCACTTTTTAATATTTCAGACTTCAGAGGCCAGTTCTTCAGCTAGTGCAAGGTGGTATCGTTCTGTTGACTTCAGCTATGATTATTCACATTAGTCAACAGTTGCTATACACATCCTGTGCAGTCCCATACTTACAGCTTCATCCAAACCAAATTATAATGGCCAAATTAGAAATCTAGCTAAAATTTCTGTTAACTGACTTCCATAGTAGAAGCCAAAAAAGCTGAGTAACACCAGGCTAGACTATCTATGTTTTCCCTAAATAATCAGGGGGAAATCAAAAGGAGGAAGCAAGTGAATGAATGAATGATTGAATCGGTGAGCTTCATTTAGAGGCCTTCACAGAACCCTCTCTTTTTGTGCAACTTGAACATTATATATATATTTTTTTTTCCTCAGATTAATATTGAAGGCTATCCACAGAAATGCACCAGAGTTCCTTATCATCATCAGAAAACAATGCATCATATGGCACCTTGGAGAAGACCATAAATACACATTACAGTAGCTCCCTTTTTTTTTGTCTATATAAAGCTCTTCCAAATGCAAGGACCCAGAACCATAAGACCTCAGTGATTTTGTGTTGTCCTTTTTTTGTGTGCATGTGTGTATTAAATAAGCATTCAAAAAGCATCTGTTTTTTGTTATTGGCAATGAAATTGTAAGAATCAATACATATTTTCAAGAATATAATGTTAATTTAAAATATGGGACTATATATATATATAAGAGTTTATCTGCCTTCTATATTATAAATAAGTCTGGGCAACTCTCCTAGTATCCATTAATGTTCAATATAACTGTTTTCAGAGATTAAACATCCTACAATTTGATAAATTAAATACACTTATTACATTGTATATATATAAGATGCATGATATCATGGTCTGTGCATAAAAGATCAATGGATGCTTCTATATTAAATATAATTTTGAAGACAATTATAATTAATAATTTAATTTAATCCACCTTAAATTGGAAATGTTTATTCACTACCCAGAAATCAATCTCTTTAAAAAATGTGTGGATTCACATTTTGCTACTACAACAATTTATTTTCCTACTTCACCCTAACAGTGAAATAAATAGATTTTAGAAAGTCTCATAGGCAAAAATAAATATACAGATATATCAAGATTTTTGTATACATAACTTCCACCTGCATATACATTTACTATTTCTTCATTGATACAGCATTTTTATCCTTCAAAAAGATATTTAACAACTTTTCCTCACCAAAAAAATGAGCAAAAGTGAAGGAAACCACAGAAATTCAGTCTTGTCAGCTGTAGCACAGTGGCAGTCAGGGAATCAGTGGCAAACAAGGAAAGACTATGGGCTAAATTGTGGCCACATGGTCTTCATGAAACTCAACTCTAACAAGCTTGAAGCAGACTCCCTGAAATCATAGGAACTGCCAGTAACATCTGTTGGCTCTGTCTCCATTTGATTTAAATAATGTGCTTGTTAGCACAGTTTCCCTGCAGCCTGTGTTGTCCAGGCATCTTTAGACTTCCAGCAAACATTAGCACACAAACAGCCAGGGGGACTCCTAAGCTTCAGCTCACAGCCTGTGCAGCACACATGGTCTGCAATGCACATGTGTCTGAGCCCCCATGAACAGCATTCCAGTCTGCCATGGAACTGGTGCCTGTCCTTGGGCTGGGTCTGCTCTCCTATCTTCACTCCAGAGGGATGCCAGCACAGCAGTTCTGTCTTCATGAACAGACACCACTGTCCTGTTATGCTGCCATTAGAACCGGGACCTGACTTGTGGTCTACTCACAAACACCTTGCTCAGGTACCCTCTCCTGGGGAGAAGACTCCATGTTCTCCCAGTCACCACAACGTGCATTCCCAAGGGGAAGGCCCACAACACAGCTGTGAGAAAGCAACATCGAGGGCATTATCAGTTTGTAATAAAAGTGGAAACACAATGGTGGTCATGGCAGATAACAGGGTAAAGATTATTTGTTTTGATCCTATGTACTTCTACTCTATATCCAATATGGTCCAGTTAATAAGCCACTTGAAGAATTTTGATGTGCAAATGGCTTTCAAGTACTTAAACCAGTACTTACCCTTTTCCAAACAATCAAACTCCTCACTGATAAGGTCCCCTCACCTCTGCAGCAAAACAGGACCAATTTCAAAATCTGTGAAACACCACTTTGAAGAGACCTTTCAAGTAGCCTCGTTGATTTATTGGTTGGACTCAGATCTCAAAGTTCCTCCGTTTAGTAAGCTTTTCTTCAAAGTATTTCTGTTGCATTTACTGAATTATTCCATTTATGTATTTAGATAAACTATTAAAATACCAGAGAAAACATACAGCAGTTCCATTAAAATGACACATCAGATTCAACCTAATGTCTATGAATAACCTCCAACATTTGATCAGTAGTGCACCATCAGTTTTGCACTTAGACTACCATTCAAAAAATCTTAACAGTATCCAGACATTCCACAAATCCCTCAAACCACACATGGGATCAGACCAAATTAACTCTTTCCTACAGATCAGCTCTCTCCATTTAGTAGCTTCCAAGACGTGCAGCTTTCCCTGTGGCTGGCCTCTCCACCCCACTGCTTGCAACAAGAGCTTCACCATAGCAGGGTGCTTTGGGAAGCGCTCTGCAGAGGTGCTGCAGTCACCACAGCTGTGTCACCACAACATTTGACCTGACCCAAATTAAGGGCCCCATCCTGATGTAGGATCCTTTCACACATCCCCTGTATATATGTTACTGAAAAATGAGCAAAACAGAGCTCTTCTTGTACCAGCAATAAAGAATTCTCAGGGGAATTGAGAATCCTTGCGCCTACAGGTTTTTTTTCCAGAATAATTTACTGAAGGCTGAAAGCTGGCTACCCTAGAAGGTGACTGTGCTTGCCATCTTGAACCTTCAGAATCTCCAGCCATAAAATGAGAATATAGCTATTTCCCTAATTCATGGGAATGTGAAAATTAAAACTACAAGGCATCCAACTTATGAAGTGACAGGGATAATAAACATTCTATAGAGGGCTGTGTGAAAAAATAATTTTGACAAATAAAATACTTTGGTTTAGCACTCCCTGGCTACTTACAAATGTTCACTGAAAAAAAAGTGTAAAATGCAAGGCCAAGAACCCCAAAGTTTTAACAGGCCTAATTGTATTTACTTCAGGCTTTTACTCCCATAGCTGGGGAGCCCATTTAGGATGCTGATTGATCTTACATACAGTAAAACATACACTACAGGACAGTAAGTGGAATTTCAGATTAGAGTATCACCTTCTGAATTCTCTATTGTTAAGTGGGTTTAAAAGTGAACTTTATTGTTAGGTGGTTTTAAGGTGGGTTTTTCTGTGTCTAATTTCTGAACTATTATGCACATGTACATTTTTCTAAAACTGACAGGTAACTTGGTTCACTTGTGAAACTGAAATGTAACCTTTAATTTTACAGCCTATACTTTAGAAAATTATGCCTTTGAGTGGCTGAGACTTTTGGAAGGTGGGAGTGGTACACTAACCACATAAGAAGTGGAACGCCACAAGAGAATTCTTTGTGCTGTGAATAATGAGTCAGGAATACAGTTATGAAAAGCACATAACTCACTCTTTCATCAACATGCAGACTCTTTCCTAAAGCCATTCTCATCTTCTGCAGCCACTGGTAAAACGCATGGACATAAACTCAGATCCAGTATAAACAAATAAAATGCAAATGTCAGTGTGGTTGTAGCTGCCTCCCCTAGAGCTGATTTTGCCATAGGATTAGGCTAAATATAAATAAGAGGGAAAGTACAGCACTTTGAATGAAACATATCAATTTAAATGAAATAAGGCTACTTATTTTATCTCACAAATCATGATCCAAATAAGATTATCTGGATTTCTGGGAAACAAGCCCTGAAGAGCAATGAGTATTTGCCTTTTGTGATACTTGAAAATCTTTGGACTAATTCACAGCCCATTATTTGCAACCCAACTCAACAACAGCCCACTGCTGAGCTCTCGTGGCCTGTCCCTCTGGTGTCTGATTTACCTTGCTAAACAGAGCATCCCCAGAAGCAGATCTCCCTGGGAGCATAGACAAGTAGATACAGGATGACTGCCAGCCTCCTACGCTCTAGGGATACTTAATCCAATCTCTGCAAGCATGTATGTAGACACTCTCCCCTCCCCAGACACCACACCCTGCAACAGCTGAAGGAACAGGCCTTAACCCTGCTGTAACTTGTCCAGCATGTTCGGTTTTGTAGCCTCCATTTGACTCAAACACAGTTTTGTTCTGATTAAACCTGTCACAGCTGGTTTACTTACCTAAACAAGACAAAAAAACTTATTGAATTACCTCAATGGTGTTTTCTAAAACTTCAAAGACAACCTTGAACAAGCAGGACAAGTTTATACAGCTATAAGTATTATTACATTAATATAATCTTTCTATCTTCAGGAATAAAATACGCAAGAACCATTATTTACAGTATGTGGTGGTCCTAGATTTTTTAAATCACAGAAAACCTTGTTCTTAATAGCATGTTTTCCCTGAAATTAGCATAACCACTCTTTTCCTTTAAAAATCTGGGCTAAGTAAGAGCCTGTACAAATCTCCTTTTAGATTTGGGTCTCAGCTCTTTAGGAATTTTTATTTGTGATTCTTGAAATATCTTTCAGCCTGATCCTTTTTCCTAGAATATTTTCTGGGATATATACACATAAAGAGTTTTCCAAATGAACCGTTTTAATTCTACTGTCATATACTGAACACAATACTGTCCAAAATACAGGTTTTTTGGGGAGGTGTGGACAGATGGACATTCTGGGCCATGGATTGGCCTAGATTGCTTTGGCCACTGATGACAGACCAGGAACACCTCAGTCTTTTCACAGGCTGACAGTGCAAAGATGGCCTTTGAATAGGGGCTTCTGCAGCATCAGATGAAATAAGACTTGTGATTATTTCTAAAGTAATTGTTTTATATAGGATATTATAAATAGAAATAATATTTATATTTAAAGACCTAAGGTTCAAAATTACAAGATATCCATCTGATCAGTATATACTTTGTAACTCCACAGCAATACAAGGGATGTTTTCTGAGCACATGTAAACCACAATTAGAGTTTCACATTGCAATATTCATAGTGAAGCCTATGACAGTCATCACACAACACACTACCAGGACCTGACAGCTCTGACACTGGTAATACGGAGCCATCAGCATCAACAGAACAATATCTTCTTGTTTGATACTGGTTCAAGGCAAGAGTATGACAATTATACAAGGAGAAGCACACAAACAAAAAGAAGGCTCAGTGCAAGCACCAGAGTGAGACACTGTTTGGCCAGATCCATGAGGCTGAATGAACTGCTGGCACTGGGGGTGACCCTGCAGTACCCCTCTTTCTTCTCTCAGTGTGAGGCAGCACTGGACATGAATGAACGAACACAGACCCATCCAGCAGGCAATAATAAAATAAGGAGTGAGATCAAATCAAAGAAAGAATGCAGACATTTTATCCCATTCCCCTAAGCACTTGATTGTTAAAGCTGCTGTGATTGCCGTAGGCAAAGTTTGACCCACTGACTGTCCTGAAATCAAATACAGTGGTACATTTTTGAAAAGTACAATCTCTATCCACACGTCTCAGACATTTTCCAGGGACATTTAGTTCAAATAAACTGCCATGGAATAAGCACAATTACATTTTCTTCTCCTACATTACCCTGCAACTCAGTCACATTCTGGTTTAAACTTTTGACTCACTCAATTTTTATGCTGGTTGTTCATTTTATAATCCAGTTGTTATATGTTTCATTCTCTTTACTTATTTCCTTTTGCAACCATCCCAGGATAGGGACTAATTATTTTAATAGCTCTCATTACATCATGTTGGCACATTAGCTTTTCTTTCTAAAATTGAGTTACATTTATACAACCTCTTTATTTCTTTATTCTCACTAAACCACAATCAAAAAGGCAGACTCCTTTATGAGTTATAGATATAAACAATGCTTTTAGCAAACTTTTCAAAAACAAAACAGGAGAATGATAGTGAGCATGATCACAGGGTTAGAAAGATTCATGCCCAAGGAATTAAAAGGATAGAAAATACTGCAACATCAGTACCCCAAGCAGGCTTTAAAATTAATAAATACTTGAAAACAGGACCACTCTAAAATGACTTTATCAAATATAAAAGCTTGAGAAGGACATGTGGATGCACCTTATGATAACAATAAATGTTAAAAGGCAAAGTAAAATAACCCCTGGGATTTCTGGGTTTTGAAAAGACCTGCCTATTGGATCCTATTTTGGCTGTCAGCAAGAAGCAAAAGCTAAAGACTTGCCCATTCATCTTTACTGCTCTGAAATTTCTGCTGGAAGGTCCTAGAAGATTGATACTCTGATAAGGCTTCCTTTGCTTCATTCTACCTGAGACCTTATCTCTGCTATCCACAGGTTTGGAATCTTGGCCCTGGCAATTATGTCACTGGCTTCTGCCCTGTTATGACTGAAGAGGTTTTTTCTCCTGTGTTTATGAGCATCCACAAGACTAGTATCAGATGGAACAGGGGAAAATATTGCATTGGGAGGGACCTCTGAAAGTGTCTAGTCATGGGACAGCTCTGCAAAAGATTATACTAAACATGGAAACTGAAAAGGATATGTGGAAACACCTTATGGTAACAGTAAATGTTAAAAAGCAAAATAACCCTTGTGTGTATGCATACACATCTACATGTATAATCATCAAAATTCCTCCTCTCCAAAGTGAGCAATTTTGATGATCAAACAGGTTTTCTTTTACCCACATCTTTGCTGCTTGCACAGCCCTGATTATAATTAGTCCCTTATGCAAATGGCATATGGAGCCTTGGGAGGAGAAGCGTCTTGGAAACGGGAAGGAAGTTTCTTGAGAAAATATCAGGAGATGAAGAGAGGTGTCCAGATTCTTGGACATAACAGATATTTGCACTGCTGGCAGAGCTTACAGACCTCCTCTGTCATGTGGATCCTTTTGTTTATGCCTGCATCTGTCACAGACATGCACCTCTCATTCAGAGAAAAAAGGGTCACAGGTTCCCCTGTCAACCCCGCCCCATATTCGCTCTCCCTCTTCAAGGCAAACAAACCAAGCCAATGCAGCCTCAAGGAGGAAAGCAGATTGGTAGGGACCCATGAAGGTCTCTGCTCAGCCCCCTGCTCAGAGCAGGGCTACCTCAAAATGGCACAGGACCTTTTCCCATGAAGTCTTGAGGGTCTCCAGAGATTTTCTCCAGAGATGGATTTTCTGCAGCCTCAGTTGCCACAGCCTGACTCAGGGCTTATCTACCCTCTTTGGAAAACCTTCTTCCCCCAATTCCCAGACCAATCTGTCCTTGCTCCAACTTGTTGGCTCCTGTTCTTTCCCTCTATGCACCTCTGAGAAGAGTCTGTCTTCTATGTGGCTCCTGGCAGGTATCTGAAGGGAAAAATTCCATTCTCCCTGCCCGCTCTTTCCTATGCTACACCACCCTTGGGTTCTGCTCTGCATTTTCTCCAAGCTGTCAAGAGCGGTTGTGTTCCAGGAGGTCCCAAATCTGGACACAAGGAGTTCCAGATGAAGCCTCATGAGCTACTGAGCCGAGGGCCACCGTCCTTTCCCTGTATTTGGCAGCCACACTTGTGCTCAGGCATGGTTGGCCTAGAGCTTGCCAAGGATCCCCTCCTGACCCTGTTCTGCCTCTCCTGCTGGGCCCCAGCCGCGTCCCTGCAGGGCTGGCCCTGGCCTGCAGCCCCAGCCTGTGCCCTGAGCGTCCTGGGCTTCCTGGCAGGTGACCCTGCAGCCGGCAGGGCCCTCGGAGGGACAGGGAGGGACCAGTGCCAGCAGTCCCTCTGCAGGGCTGGGGCCTTCCCGCAGCCACCAGCTCCCTCCAAGTCGGTGTCACCTGAGAAGCTCCTCAGGGCAGGTCCTTTGTCCTGTTGATCTGGTTCTTGCTGCAGATGTGAAGCAATGGCAGCCCTGGAAGTGTCTCATGCCAAGAATGCTAGGCACAGTGAGCCTGCAGCTAAAGTATGATAGTACTGCTGGAATTTTAAGCCTGATACTTGAGCCTTTTTTTTTTTTTTTTGCCCATTTTGTAATTCTGTAATTCATATTTCCTAAATTTGACTACAGGGATACTACAAGAGGCAGTGCTGAAAACCTTGCTAAAAAAATCCACTGTTCTTCCTTCATTAAGAGACAGTTTTTTCAACACAGAAGGCATTCATGTTGATCACCTTCAGTTTGTCCTTCAAAATCTGCATTGTTGCCAGCCCCCTATTTATCTGCCACATGCCTGGAAATAGTCTCTATGTCAAAATTTTCAGGGGTTAGGGGATGTATGACTGTCCAACCTGTAGTTTGCCTGCTATCTTTTTTTGAAAAAGAGTGCACCATTTCATTCTTTCCAGCCAACAGAAACCTCTCCAGATTACTACCTCTCAAGATAGGAACTTAGTTTTACAATGTCACGTGCTAGCTTCATCGGCATCCTTAGATGCAATCTGTCTTACCTGATGGATTTTATACATCCAATGTACTTAACTTAGTCCTTAACTTGGTCTTTCCTACCATGGACAGAAACTCTCTTCCCAAAAATCTCCATTGCTAGGAGCAATCTAGAGATCTGGGAGGCCTATACACACTTAGCTGCTGTAAACACGCACTCACACACACAGACTCTACATGCAGAGTACTCAATCAAATGACAACTATGTATATATAAACCTGCCTACCTGTCAATGGTAGTATACTAGACAATTAAATACAGCAAGAGACTTAATTAAAATTGCTTACAGGACATGAGGGGACTTTGCCAGTACAAGGATACTGGCCTAAAATTAGCATTGTTCACCTGAGAACAGAAAGATATGCCCACAACCCATCTGACACCAAATGATTTCATACTTAGCTACTAATATATTCAACATGGTGTTTCATAGGGGCCACTTCAAATAGTGAATGCTTGCAATGAACTTATTGTCCAGTCAGTGCCTCTCACACTGAGGAAATGAAACCAGATTTGGGCATCTGCCAGTACAAATTTCAGTTTGGATTCTGTGCCTTTTTCTTGTTTTCCAAACTCTGTTACCCTGCATGTGTGCTCTGTTTGAAGCATGTTGATACTCTCTGTCTTGATGCAGCTGGCACCCTAGATCAATTCCTGGATGCCCAACTTGAAAGCACTTGAAAGGAAAACCACAGGGTTGGCTCTCAAGCTTGCTGGATTTCGGCTGGCCCAGCATAGCTTCATCCCAGCAGAGTTCCTTTATTTTGTATCTCTTGTCTAAAAACCATGGACATTTGCTAATATCCTGTGGACTAATTTGATTTTCCAGTAGCTATCAAACATCAACATCATAATTAAAAACATCATTTCCTAAGAAGCACCCTGAACTTTGAAAGCAGCCCCTTTTTATGATTCCTACAGTTCAATCCAATCTACCTCCAACACTCAACTTCCTTTTGATCCTCCCCTGCAGAGATGGCCAGAGTAGAATTACTGCATATTGGCAATTCTGACCAACAACTGAAAACACTATCTGCACTCAGCCTTTATCTGGCTTTTGTTCTTGTTCCTCACAAGCTAGTTTGGATTAAGGCACAGCCCACTGCATATACTGAAAGATTAAAAGATTCCCAGTTTTTGTACAGCTTAGCCATAAAAGCAAACAACCACCACTCCCTGCAGGAGTGATGGCTCTATTGAAGATGTGGTTTCCAGCACCAATTCTGCAAACAAACTCTGGGGCAGTCAAATATCTCCAGCTAAAAACAGTTGGTGAGCTTAGGCTGTTGCTATCCCTTACATGCAGGAGTTCTGACATGGGTGTGCAAAGTAAAGCCCTGCTTTCCTCACCAAGGGGGACAGACTCCCATTCTTCTGATGTGTAAAGACAATAATATCCTGCTCTATCTCAATACCATGTATAGCACTGGCAACAGCACTTCTGAAGCCCCTCTCATTGTTTGTCTGCTCTCCAGAGAGCCCCTCTTTAGATGCCAAGGTACACTAAAGTCCTGTGCCTGAAGCTTCATGTCAGTTCACAGTATTAATGAAGCCATTAGGGATTTTCATTTTAGAGAATGCTTTATGATTTTGACACCTGATCAGCTTCTAATCAGGTAAATCTAATGTGAGGAAAAATTTAAAAAGATGTTCTCTCTCACTGCTCTCACTGTTCATTTTGTCTGCATGTGGTCAAGCAGGGTAGTCTTATCTTTACTTAAATGCTAATAAAAAGAGACAGTTCCACATTATGAATATCTCCTCATTCTTCACACACAGCCAATATTTTTACATATTCATAGCCAACTTGAAGGCAAACATAAGGACCTGGCTACTAACATTTTTCATTAAGAGATGAGTGAGCATCCTTCTCCCCTTAGTATTAAGTTTTGTCATGATTTAAAGGACACTGAGTTAAGATGAACCATTTGTCACTACTGTGTCACTACAGGAGAAAAACCTGCTTGTTACATTGAAATACCTAGTGGCACTTTTCATTAATATTGAGTCCTTTGTATTCACTTCTCTCTGCTTCTCAGCAATTCCCTATGACCACTGCATAAAGTTTCATTATGACACTTATCCTTGAGAAGCACTTTCATTTGCCATAGAAATGACTGGAAAGATAATGTCGTTCAGTAGTGGGCTCTTCTCTCCCATCCTCTTCCTACTCCTTTTATTTAATTTAAGGAAAACAATAAGAGAGACTTAACTCCACTTCTTTCCTTCTCCTTCAGATATGATGAAAATAAGATAAAAAACCTGTCAGGTCTGTCACTGAAATTTCAGTTTATTTATTATGGAATAACATTGTTTTTCCAAGGGAGCGTGCTATTCAGCTTTTCCTGTCATCATTATACACTAAGAGGGAAGGAAGATTACCTGATTTTGATCAATAAATTCTTTTGTGACAATAAATGCGAAAATTTCAGGACAACAATTTGTAAACAACCTACTGACTGGCTTATTTTTCCCCTATAAGAACCTCTGTGCACTACTGCCATTGCTGATCAGAGAATTTCAAGAAGAGATAATAAAGAATCGTGACAACCATTTGGACATCTCTTCTTTCCTCCCCCCACCCCACATCTCTTTTTGCCTTTTCCTATCTAAAAAAAGGTCCTCTTTCCCTTGGCTGTATTTTACATTCTGCTTTTTGTTTTCTTATCTGCCCCTGATTCATTGTCCCCCTCCCCAACAAGAGCTTGGGGGCCTTCCTCCCTCCCTCACTGTGAATACCATTACCCTAGGGACATGAGAAAATTTTTCAGATGTAAACAAAAGCATAAATCCCTTTGCTTGTCTTTTCCTACTTTATTCTCTTCTCTATTTCCCTACCCCCCACTTCATAAGTACTTTTGTATGTTTAACCACCTGCAGAGATTGAGGGTGGAAGACATGAAATCAGAAGCAAACAAAACCTCTGCTTGCTTCAGCTTAGTCATTAATAGCACCATTAGCTTATTGAACTCCAGGATATATCATGTCACAGTTCATGATTCAGGGTCTCTCAATTGTTCTTGCATTGTTTATATCCTGAGTCAGAGTCTTTCAGATAATTTAGGCTTAATCATTCTTCTGCACAACAGTCTTACAGGTGCCATTTAATCAAATCTATCAGTTATGCTCTGAGACATCTTGAGGTTTCAGAGGAATCACCAGACACTGCCTTAGCATTTATTTACTCACAGGAGTAAAAACGTTCTTTGTGCTTCAGCTTAGTGAAAATGCCAAATGCCAAGGAAGCGGAGTGAACCGAGGTATCTGTATCTGTTATGTCAGTGTGGGAACAGGGAGCTCGACCAGAGAGCAGAAATATGGGAACAAGGAAAGAACCTTGACCTCAAACAGCAGCATGAACCAACCACTGAGTTAGTGTGCACATTTTGTTTGGCTGTCTTCTGTGACTGGACCGATGCAGAGAGAAAACCAAGTAAGTACTTATTAAAACTGTAAACAACAGAAAAGAAGATCCTTATTCCAATATGTTGCTACAGCATCTGTCATCTGAATGCTTTTGAGAAGTTTTTACAACATGGATGCATTTATTCTTATGCTCCCTCTTGCTCTTTTAACAGCCTGAACTTGAGTTCATGTCTGATCTACAAGTCTACCTATTGACTCTTCAGTCTTGCAAAATTATCAAAGCAAAATACTGGGGAAATGGTCTAAGAGCCCTTGCTGCAGGGAAGAGCTGAGCCCTTAATTTTGGCTTTGTTTTTAGAGAATTAAGAATACAAGGGGAGGCTCCAATCATTCAGTACAAATAGGGGTTTCAGGTTTTTTTATTGTTTTGTTTTTTTTTCAAACATGCAGTCTTACTGTTGTTTTGTTGTACAAAACATGACATTTAAGCACAGGTTGGCAAGGAAACCAGTCTCTAATGTGCTGTCTGCCAATTCAGACACACAGTCAACATAGATATACATGTATCGTCTACAGCCCAAAAGAATAAAACAGGAGAAAATTTAATTTTCCATTGTTATTTATGAAAATGGTACTTAAGCATTTTTTTCTGCTTTTGACTGGATAGAGGAGTATCACATATAACCTGGCTCCTGGCAAAACTAGGAAGTTTGTTTAATTTAGATGAGAATTAATAATTTCCCAAATCTCATTCATATCACTCAAACACTTTTTAAAAAATTGCTCAAATCCAATTCCTCCACAGTCTCACCCAACTGACAACTTTTAGAGAAGTACTATTAAGCAAACAACATCCTTTTTCATACTCTTCACATATTAAAGTAGGATGAGAAGCTTGCTCCCAAGAAAAGAATTTCTCAAGCTTTGTAGAACAAAATGTTCTACTTCTAAATCACATGAAACCTACAGACAGCTAAGCAAATTAATTCACTGGTATTTGCAAATTTCTGTAAAGCATAGAGTACTATTAATCTTTCAATTATGGATAGGGAAACCAACAGAAAAATAATTGAGCTTCCCAATGTTCTCACAGCAGAACAAAGAATAGAACTAATAAAAGTAACAACTACGTATCTGGAGCACCCTTTGCTAAAGGGTCTCCATGCTCCTGATTCATGGTGTTAGTAAGCACATGAAATAGTTTATGCAGTGTGTTACTCTCTGAGAGACAACTCCCTTTTCACTTTTTAGAGAATCCTGTAGGTGACTGTTTCCTGCTCATCACCTTTGCCTGCTTCTTGGGAGCTTCTCAACAGCTGTCTGCCCTGGGACCTTCCCTATCACTCTTTGAATTACAACAGTCATCTGGTTTGCTTTCAAACCTTGTATGATAGGCAAATATATCTGTGTCATCCACTTCCTCCTTTAATCCTGCTCTAAGCCTCAGGTCTGTTTATTAATCACAGCATCCTGAGGTACCAGACTATATTCAGTGTTCTTTTCCACATTCCACCAAAAATATGAATTGACAGCTCCTTCCAAATATAAAGAACTAAAAGCATGCTGATGGCACAACTCTGTTCTCCAATGTTTGCTGCTTTTCACCTAGGCCGTATTTGCCTGGAGTCTGTTAGGTTCTAGCTGCTATTCAAAAGCTGCTGCATTTTTTTCTGTTGTCATGCAGTCCCACATTGCCAATGGACTTGATCAAGACAGTTGTCCACAATAGTAGCCAGGAGAAATTAAACAGGTGAGAATGCTACCTTTAAGCAGAATTTCTTCAGGCTGAATCTCTGATCCTTTAAAAAGCAGAGGAAACTGTTAGGGAGGGTGCCTGATTCATGTACTCTCTAGATGCCATGGTTCTGCTGCTGTGCACTAAAAGATATTCTTGGTTTCACGTTTTTTGTGTCCTGGAATGAATGAAAGCAAGCCAGCAGTGCTTTTTATCACCCTTAATCTAATTGGCCATATCCTCTCTTTCACTTGCAGGTAGCTGACTATTACACAATAAGGTGTTCCTAAAATGCACATCTCAACATTTTTCTTGCATATTCCACTGCTTACTTTTTTTTTCAAAAAAAGCTGTTTCTCTTTTCAGTAACAGAACCAAAAGAGTAGCACTTCCCAAACAGTAATATGAACACACAATGGACCTCACAGATGTTTTCCAAAACAGGGTTTGCCACATTTGCTTTGACCATGTTTTGCTGTTTGAAAAGAACATGCTCACCATTATCTGAAGGGATGGAATGAAGTGGTTTTGAAGTAATTGGTCTGGGTGGGAAATAAAAAATACCATTTAGGAAACAGACAAGACACTACTTGTTTACACAGCTGTTCAGAAACAAGCTTGCACTTGCTCATTCACACCACCAGCCTTGACCCATTACTTAGCAGTGCAGCTGAGCAAAAGTAATTCAGCCACCTGACCAGCATGTTACTCACCATGAAAACATTCATGACAGTACCTGCCACTTTTGTGGGCCAACAGGTAACACTAGCAAGTAACCAGCCCTCTCAATTTCTACCTTAACTGTGGTGAAAGTGGTGTCTTAAATTTCTGTTAATTTCATAGGGTTTCAAGCAACGCTGAAAGTCTCATAACCATGAGTTATGTATGTATCTGTTTAGTGATTATGGCAAGTGTATATATATATTTTTTTACTTTGAAACAATCTTTGATTGCTTAATGCTTTAAATTAAAAAAATGCACATTTTTTCCAAGATTCTAGATATTCTTGGAAACCTGTAATCTAGCTTTAGACTATGTAATAGTTTGAAATATTAGGTTCATAAGTTCATTTGTCACAATGCCAGAAACAACTTGTCCCATTAAAATCATGCCCATACACATCAAAGACACTGTCAAAGACTAGAATGACTAGAGCGAGATGCTGAAACATTGCAAAGTGAGAGTATGCTCTGCTCTGACTACCATTACAGAAATAAACCACTTCTTTCAGAAGGCAATGGCACTAACAGTAAAGAGGCAGTGTAGAGGCATATCTGAGAAAACTTTATGAATAATAAGGATAGTAAAGTAAGGAATAAGTTGCTTAAACTGTTCTCAAATGCCTACACTATCATGCTACTTCCATAGGCGAATGCTTTTCAAGAATACTCAGATAAAGCTGAATCTGCTATGGAGAAGAGAAAAAACAATCTGACCATCTCCAACCTTTTCTGGGAAAAGTTCCAGTGTAACCAATATCAGTTCTTTGCCAGTTTACTCTGCCTGCCTTATCACTCCTTGTCCCCTGCTCCACTAGTCTCTGGAATGTGTACCTTCTTTTTATTCATGCATCCCCAGTCTCATGCCAAATGTGCAGGCCATGTCTCTCTGTGTCCTTCTGAAGCCCTGAAGGTACCTGCTCCCAGCAGTACCTTAAAACTGGGATAGGACTATTAGAAAGGGCAAAACCAAAAGTTAGAGTTGATGCTGAGGTCTCCTACCTTTGAGGTATAGAAGAGATATGCTGCCACTTCAACTTGGTTTTCTTTTAGACTGTGTCCTTTTGTGACCTCCTGTAGCACTGCCTTCCTCTGACAGTAGAGTCATGGACACTCAGCCCAAGCTAAAATGGGAGGAATAACCTTTTGCTTCTCTCTGTTGCATATCTTGGCTTTAGTTGGTGTTCCTCAGCAGGAAAAACTGATGGGCTAGGCAATCTCTTAATATCCCATTTAGCCATATATCCATTATTCTCTTCTCCTGTGATTTACTAACAATAAGTTAGATTCATAAAAACTGAAAAAGAGACCAAATGGAAGGAAAAAAATCCCTAAAATAATTGTGTGGAGGAATTAAAAAGTTTAAAAGGAAGAAAATCTTTATTATAAAGAAACACAGTGGCCCAAACATTTAAACATGCCTGTTGAAAATTTTCCTGGAATCCTGAATTTTCTAAGTGCTAAGTACTTTCATCTGCCAGTAACCATTACCTTGGTACTTGCAAGTCCTGTCATTGAATTAACTGCTCTGAAAAACAAGGCCTATTTCATTTTCCCAGTGCCTGAAGTGACTGATGCGGATGCAGGTGTTTAATTTTAGGCACACAGACTTGAAAAATACAAGTGATTAGTTCCAGGGTTAGTTCCCAGATAGATTTACTATAGCTAGACAAAAATCCACAATCCATCTGCTTTACATTTTACTAGAAAAGTAGACAGGTAAGATAAAGCTGGTTTAGTGAACTACTGTTGAGCCTTCACCCTGCAAAACCAGCAGACTCTGGAACATCTCCCAGGTAACAGATATCTTGGCTTAAATAATATAGTACTACTCTGGTCTTTCATAGCAATACGAGGCACTTTTTATGATTTTAGTATCACATATCTACTCTCACATGTGTATGAGAGCCTGGGCAGAATTAGAAAAGAGCTGTGACCACTGGATCCCCATTAAACAAAACTGTGGCTCCAGCCCCCTGTCTTTGATTGCTTAACAGGAAGGGAAATGGTTGCCCTTGCTTTGAACTATGCACCAGATCTGTGCTACTGGAAAACTCTCCCTTAAAAACTTTTTTTCAGCCTTGGATTTAAGAGATTCTTTTATGTTCTCTAGTTGTAAGTATCTGACACATGTAGACCTACTCCTTTCTAGAAACAGGGGTCAAGTGCTTTAAATTCATATTAACTTGGCAAAGTTAACAAGTGTGGTGCATCTTGCATACTGCTGTGCTATATTAATAACCAATAACAATTTACAGCCCTTCAATAGGGTAAACGCTGACTGATCAAGCAACCCTGAAGCATTTGAGTGTGAAACCAACTGAACCTCTCCATGACAGCAAGATTATCCATCTTGGTATCTATCTATCTAGGGACCTGTCTGATTTATGAAAAAGTTACCTGTTAGAAATCAAATCCCACCTTTTAATTCAGATATAACTTTACTCTGTACTGCAGGGTATCTGTCTTGTGTGCTCAGGAAATGAGAGGTGGAGCCCTGGTGCATTCGTCTGTGCTCCACAGGAGAACATTCTGACTGAAGAATCTCCTCTTTTGGAGCTTCTGTCACTGACTCACTGATTCCAAAATGCAATGGGAAGCTCTGGATGGGATCAAATGCCAGCTAGGAAAGCTTAGTAGCCTATTTTATGGTGCTATTTTTTTCAGGGAAAAAACCAAAGCAACAAGGGACAAGAAGACAAGGCAGCAATGACACAGGGAAGAAGCACATTGAACTCTCTCAACTTTGAAGAGAACATTTTTTTTAACCCTCTTGAGGGAATGCTTACTTTTTCCACCCCATTTAATAAAACTGATCACAGAGAACTAATTTCTGCTAGGTAAATAGCAACTGGTACATCAATTTCCTGCCAGCAGCCGCAGTTTCAACAGTTTCAGTCTTTCATTCAAATGTGTGAATGCTTTGCTTAAATTGCACATTTCTCATTTAGTGTACCTTGAAAATACATGCTGTCACTCATTCAATCTCTGAGAAGAGTTTGGCTGTGCTGTGGCTTGCATAAAGCAGCACTAGAGAGAATCATTCAAGCGGGTAAGAGGAGACATTAGAACACACACAGGTAGAGTTTGGGAAAATTTAAAAAAGCTTCTGCCTACAATTCTGGGTAGTAAATGAAGTAGAAGTTCTAAATCAGCTTTCCAAATCCATCTGACTTCTCTCAAGGGTTGAAGGCCAACAACTCACGT
Organism: Anomalospiza imberbis; assembly: GCF_031753505.1. Taxonomy (NCBI): domain Eukaryota; kingdom Metazoa; phylum Chordata; class Aves; order Passeriformes; family Viduidae; genus Anomalospiza; species Anomalospiza imberbis. The sequence continues at coordinate 17,314,977 of NC_089684.1, forward strand.
TAAAAATAAATTATTGCATGGACTCAGGGTCTTAAAAAGATAAAAGGCGACTCTTAAAAAAAAAGTCAAAGCTGAAAGTCTTAAATGTAGCAATGAATTAATGCAAATCTTCAGAAAATTCTACCTTGCTGATCAGTTCCTGTAAGTAACCTTTCTTTTTGTCCCCAACTGCTCCATTATATTGACAGGAAGAAACTAGGATGCCATTTACTTAACCTAGCTAATATTTCTCATTTGTAATTCCCAGAATACCAGTTCTCCTCCCCTGCAGCCTGGGAGCCATGTGGTTTTGTGTGTTCATACCACTGGCTGCTCTGGGGATTCCAGACCTTCTCATGTACCATGCTGACATTTTGCAGTCAGCTCTTTTTGGAGCCCAAGAGCAAGTTACAAGAGGGAATATTTCTTGGATAAAACTAGGGCTTTTCAAAAATTCCCAAATAACGATTTTTATAGGTTTGTTATTTTTTCCCCCACTAGATAATACCTGCTCACAGATATTTCATCTTTTTACAGTAGAAGTCTAATTGGAAAAAATATGCAGATTTTGCTGTAAAGTGTTCTATTTTCAAAACAGTTGCTCAAAATAAAATTTAAAATTTAATTTAAATTTGAGTTAAAATAAGCCTGGTTTCTCTACAATAACACTGTTTTAGGAAGGCATTTCACAGACTTTCTCCTTGAAGTCAAAATTCTTATTTTTGCTTTGAGACAGGACAGACTTTAAAGACATGAAACTTCTTACAAAATGAAAAATCCAGTTTCTGAACTTTCAGAATAAATCTAATTATTCAATTATGTGGCGTTTGCCTGCCCTTGTTTTTCTTTGATGTGTACTGTCAACATGTGTATCCACATTATGGCTGCAACATGATACAAATCCTGGAAGCCAGGGTCTTTGTTAACTTACCAGTATTGATAGCTTATCTGAAGTCATGGTTCATTAAGCATGGAGTTTGTGATCCTATGAAAGGGAGTAGCAGTTAAAAAGTGAGCATACAATTAGACACATCACCATGACAAAACCCTTCAGTACACATATTTTTCCTTTTTTTTCTTTCTAACATGTTAACTAACATCTAAGTGATTTTCTAACTTGTAGATTTATACTGTGTCTGATTTCAAGCAGTACCCCAGCATTTACCTACCAGATGGCAAAGTTTCTGGGAAGAAAAAGGACTGAAGATCTGATAATCTGACCTCCCAGAAGCAGCATCACTTCATGCTTCAGCAAGAGCACTGCATGCAATAGAAGTGTGAGTAGAGCTCACATGGCAGCTATGGGTGCACTCTTCAAGGATGTCATCAGTGATGTTTCAGTTCCAGTTGAGTAAGCAGGATGCTCCTTCCCAGCTACCTCACAATGTCTTTTCACACAATTGGTCATCCAGAGAGAAACCCTCCATATTGGAGCAGATGGTTCCTTAATCAGTTGGTAACAAACTCAAAAATACAAGTCTTCCTAAAGTATCTTGCGCTGCTAGTATGAACCAGACAACATAAATCTCATGCTTCAAGCATGCAAAGCAGTCATGGATGGAGATGTGCAGCCCAGAAAACAACTGAAAACGCAGCCAAATCAGTAGCTTTGCTAAGGAGAAATTACATTTAGTAAGAAATCAGAATTATTTCTGGGTCTGATTTTGTCCTTACAAGAGATTTAAGAGAATAAGTGCCTCAATTAAGTTCACTTTCCCTGCTAATGCCTATCGAGAAAGAGGTTTTCACAGGCCAACAGAAAAGTAAAATGTTTCTACAGATACAAAGGTTCTTCCCACTTACAACATTAATGCCATGTTCACTGTTAGTTCAGAAACATATGAGATGAGGGGAAATGGAAAGTTAAGCATTCAAAATTCTGCCACTAGTAGGTAGAAATAAGGGTTTTTAAATGTATATGGGGATGCTGGACAGAAGTAGTTGCCAAGTAGTAACTAAACTTCTACAGACACCTAATTTTTGCAAATTAAATTAGTAATTCAGAACTACCATGGATTAAAAGTACCATTCTCTAAAATCAATTGCTTAGCCCCATTGCTTAGTCTTTCTAGTCATTTTTAAACTGCTGCTAACCATTCTCTAAACCATAAAAAACCCAACATGTTCTAACATGTGAGTCAACAAACATCTACACAGGGCAACTAAAAATCCATGAGGACAAACTAAAAAGGGAAAATATTTCTACAGATTCAAAGATTCTTTCCACTAGCAACATTAATGTCAAGTTCAATACCATTGCTAAGATACACATTCTCTCTGTCCTCTCTATGGAATTTCATTTGTGCATGTCAATGGGAAGTACCTCAGGAAAAAGTAAAATGTTTTTTCCCTTCTTAACGAATGATGTTGCCTACTTCTGCAATGGGAGATGGGTGCTGCGGCACCCTGTTACTCTTGGACAGTGGCATTAAGCTCACTAGAAGGAAATCCTGGAATGACTGCAACAACTTTGCTCATTAGAAGAGGAACAGCTTCTATCACAAGAAATATGTATTGGTAGTCAACTGGAAAAGCAGAAAGAAATACTAATGCTTACCAAACTCACACAGGCAGGGTTTCTTCCAGTGAGGCTATGTGTTATTAGCAGGTGTTGCAGGACACAGCAAAGAATTTATCTGCAATAAAATTTGTCTTAACAACAAAAATGTGGTGTACAGGTGTCCAAGCAACCCCAAGAATCAACTGAAAAATCAGGTTCATGTTTTTAAAAACCAAAATTAAAAACCCCGAAAAACTTAATTTCCTCGTAATATTTTTCATTTGTATGGAACAAAGAACTGCTGAATGTATGGATGTGTGAAGAGGGGAAAGGGTTTTAATTTTCCAAAATCCCGAGCTGAGAAGCATTAACATGATATTACAAAAACATGTAAAGATCTTTAAAAGACTGGACTGGACCACTCTGAAGAAAAATAAAATGTGGGTATGAGTCTGAAAGCAGCTGTCACAAGCCATGGTAAAGCCCTCATATTGCCTTCATAGCTGACATCACTAAATACACCTTGCTGCACATAACATAACCAAATTATAAAGCAAAAAGGTTTATTGTCAACAAAGCATTTTTTCCCCTCTAAAATGACATGCCATCATTAGCATCCATGCTGCTAGCTTTGAATGATGTGTTACCTACTGTTCTAGCTACTGAGCAGAGAGAAAAATGGGAGAGAGAAAAGGTTTCCTGCAGTTCTGAATTGATCCTATAGTCTGCCCTGGCACACAGAAGGCAAACATTTTCAGACATGAAAATTGATTCAGGCCTTTCAGTCTTCAGTTTCAACCACCAGAAGACTTCCACTTTGTCTGGAAGTCCCTTGGGCTGATTTAAAGGCTGAGGTGCTCATGTCTGCTGCAGATGTGGAGATGGTTCCATTAGTAAGCGTCTCTTCAGCATTAAGAATGACTCCTTCCAGATCAAGCTGTGTGTCTTGCCAGAGAGTGCTGTTGGCAGCAACAAAGGACTGATTCAAAACCCAGGGGTCCTTAATAAAGGTGCAAAATAAAATTAAATACATACCAGAAATCCAAGAGAAAAAACCTCATCTGCTCTGGGCACTTAAATAAATGATTCTTTCGTGCTACAACACTAAGTTGTAGTGTTAAACTAAACTGATTGTTACAGGCCTTTAATTCTCAAACACAGCACTACTTAGGATAAAAGAAATGGAAAATTCAGAGTACATAAAAAAGTAAAGCCAGCCCATTTTCTTACAGTTATTAGAATCATGGTGTTTTGATTTCTTTTTTCCACCTAACTTTCTACTAAATCACTTAGTGGAAAAATACAATTTTCTATTTCTCATTTCTTTCTTTGTGGCACACCCAGCCATGGCTTGCTGTCATCAGTAAAAAATTCCACTGGCCAGTGTACTGCTTTACTTGATAGGGGAAATAAGTACCTATCTTCTACAAAAGTCTCATTCTAGCTTCAAGCCATAAAATAACAGGCCATTTCTGCACTCTTTCTTCCAAACATAACATTGCCTTTCATATCATCCAGTCATGTGTTTGTCAAGCACAGAAGTCCTTTTCACTGTTTTGTCTTCTCCTACTGTTCACAAAAAGCCAAATATCTTTGCAATGAAAGATCTCACATTTGGCTGTGTCCTGAGAGAGCTGTGTAATCTCTCACCAGCATCCTGGATTCAGGATGTCAGCTCTCAGTGAACCATGAAGGCAGCTTAACAACAAACTAGATTCTTCAAAATACTGTTTGCATACAAAACCCCCCAAAAAATCAATGGACTGCTTTTCCTCAACAATATATTTCTCTCTGAGGATGCAATAAGTACTGTCCTACTCCTTTCTATCTGTATAAAAAGTTTTACAGCTCAGGCACAATAAATTAAAAAAAGTATGGCAAACTAGTCTTTTTTTCCAATTACCTAATCAAATTATCTTTTTTCTTTACTGGTTATGGTAGAGAAAACTACTTCTGATTCTGAAACCAGAGAATACAACCAATTGCAAAGTGCAAGGGAGATTAGGTAAGAGCGAGCGTCATTTCCCAAGAGACAATTTTTTTAGCCCTATTTATAAAACAATGAGGTTATAAATGAACTAACAAGAAAAACAGGAATTTAAATTACATTTGAATAAATATTTGGCTTCTCATTTGGCAAAAGGTCCGTCAAGAAAAAAAAAAGAACATTCATAGATACAAAGCAGTAGCTTGCGCAGTGGGTTACATTCTGAGTTTCTTAGTTTTCAGGCCTCTCTGAAAGATTGCTTTCTCTTTGCCAGCCAGGCCTTTGATATGCTTATCATGCATTTAAAGCTATTTATGGATGGATATATAATCCTGTCTAAACTGATTAGAAAAAATTAAATCAATCCACCAGCATCTACTATATTAAATCATGTACTCATCAGGAAACATTTCTGGAACACCAAACCCACCCATTAACAATCTTAGTTGGGGGAAAAAGGCTGGGGTAGAATCACAGACAAGTTCTCTTTCTCTCATTTCTGTGAGAGAATTTAACAAGCAACTGTTTTCCAGCAGTTGACCGTGAAATGGATCATGTTTTATTTATTCTGCACAAATGGCAAATCACAGCAAAGTGTAGCCTTGGGATTAATCAGTGGGCTTTTATCACTGGGGCACTGGTTGGACTTTGGTTCCTCTCAGAGTGCCTACAAATCAGTCTGATTAGATGCCTGTCTGAAACATACATCATTTGACTTTGCTAGCTTCAGGCATAATACAGCTGGAAGACTGTATAAAGGGGATGAGCTTCTACAGGGTGGGCCACTAAGGCTTGATATAAGGGGTGAAAATTAGTGTGTCTGAGAGAAGGCTAATGAATAACAGCCAGTAATGCTGTGAAAGTCTAATCTAGGGGGAAAAAAATTACAGAGCCTTGAAACATTTAACTGTCCCATTTCCTGGAAAAAAGGCCTGGCACATTTACAGCTGGTGCTGGTGGTAGTGCTGGGGATCTCACAAATTGCAGCTTTCCCATCTCCACTCAGCAGAAGAAAAAGAACTACTATGGAGATGAATCAAAATTCAACACAAACATTACTGGAAAATTGATATTGGTTAAGATAATTTCTAATTGATGCAATGATATCAGCTCACTTCTGTATGGCAGGCAGGAGCACCTGGCCTATTGAATCTACCCTGGAGACATTCAAGCTTGCAGCTTTGGTCATATGTTAGTGACTTGGTCTTTTCTGGGAATGTAGGCAGAAGAGGACCGTAACATTTAGCAATCCTGAAAAGAGTATATGTATTTTCTGGTTCCATTAAAATATCCCCAAATTTGGCCCAATTCAAACACATGAAAGATCCTGTTTCAGAGATGCTGAAGCTCAATCAAGGAATTTAGGTTTTTCTACATTCCATTTAAATTGTACTTCTCCCTCTCCACCGATGATAACATGGGAGGTTTAAATCTCAGTTGCTTGATTTTCCAGTTCCCAAATCCAGAAGCATCTCTGCACTACCTGCAGAATAGATGTCCCTTGCTGTGGTGCTGTGCAGCTCTCCATTATGACTCTTCACACAGAGCAATGATTTACTGCTGCTACTGTCAGCGAAAGCAATACTAGTTGCAATCTGATAGTAACTGCATCAACACAAAATAACAAAGGTTGTAAATCTAGCCCTGAAGCCTTGCATTCAAATCCTACATAGCATGCCATGTGTCAAAATGGTTTATTGAAATAGTATGTACTTAATTATTTGAAATGGGCTTCATTTGATTGCTACACAATACACAAATTTGCAGAGTCCATTTCTGGCATTTGGGTTTCCTGACTTGGCTGTATATGTTTTTCCTGCTTACACATACAGATCTTATACTGTCTATGAATTAAAAAAAAATACCTTGGGCTCAATCTGGATATGAGGTATGTATTAACATAAACAATTTTCATTTGGAAAAGTAAGTATTACAGCAATATTACTTATTACCTCCTGCATGAACATGATAGATATGCTCTCTCTTCCCTTTGCATATTACTCATTTGATTCCGTTAGCCTCTTGTCAATACCCATATCCACAGCAGCTGCTTCTGTTCACTGAGCAGAAAGGAAAAGTATTTTTCTTTGAAGATGATGTGAACACCGTTTAATGTATCATTCAGCAAGTACTACTGCAGCTTAGTCATCCTACAGGCCATATTAGACTCAGGACCCTTGAATCTATAGCCAAAATAAGCCTTAGTACAGAATGTCTTCTGTAGTTAAGATAAGCAGTAGCTTGCAAAGTATTAAGGGAAAATCCTATACTCTGATCTGAGGTATATTATAATAGGATCTACTTAATATTCAATAGAGCGCTTTCAACACACTTTCATTTTAAATACAATTAATGTATTGCAATCTCATATTTATCTCTCTGGAGAGCCTAAGAATATTTTCTCCATTGTACTGCAAATGGAAAAGAATCCTTCGGTGTCCTGACACATTCCTTTGGAGATTTTCAGTGCTTTAAATCAAAGCACCAAAACAAGAGTTTATTGTAGCAACCCAGAGGGAAGCATCATCTCCAATATCCTGATTCTCTGCAGCTGCTCATTCAGCATGGATGCAAGCTGGCTATTAACACTAACAAATGTGGACTTCCTTTGGAAGAAAGACTATATGTCCATACTGCATATTCTTTGCATGTAAGAGGTATCCATAAAAATTTAGGAGAATTTATATCCAGATGCATACCTACTCATATATTCTTAAATTTTATATGTATGAAGTTTTTATTACAGGGAAAAAAGTTTGAAAGGTGAAAAAAGGCCATCAAGATGAAGAGTCAAGTGTTCAGAACAGGCAATAACAAAAGTCTTAATTCAATTCCACTGTACATGGAGGCTATGATATTGCTATCAATTATATGCATAAAAATTTTCAATCGGACTCCTGTCTCATTTGCACTCGGCATTGATAGAGCTCAAGGAGTGAGTTGTTATAACCCCTTAGTTATTTTTACTCTAATTTTGGCCCTTGGCCTTATTACTTACACAACAGTTTTTCCTATGTTGACTATACAGTAGCTAATTTTCTCCTGTTTTTTTCTACAGTATTCTCCCCTAAACACCTCAGCTTCCCCAGTCAATTATGGTACAGTCCCCATTTTTCAGGCAAAGCAACAAAGGTATAGCAGCAGAAGTGAAAACTGCAAGAATTTATATCCTAAATTGATAACACAAACTTTTATTTATTTGCTTATATAGCCTTTTAAAAGCTTTGTATTTCAAAGCAAAAATCCAGTAGACATCAGCTGTGGTTGTGAGAGCTCAGCACTTTTATAACACTGAGTTAGGTTTGTAGAAAGTAAGATCTATAATAAGTGACAACTTATAAAAATTTAAGAAACTTCCCCAAATTATTTTGTGGCAGATGCAGGAAAAGACTACAAGGGATAAGAATGGCATTTATTTGCTTTTTCCATGACATCATTCTCCTAATAAACCTTTCATTCGTTCACCACACACCTTATTTTGCAACAGTGAATGATACCATTTTTATTCTAAGTATTTAATGAGGCTAGAGCATTTTGGAGGAAAAAAGCATGTAATAAAATAGTGCATTATGGTGTTTATACACATGAATATCAATTTAAGATTGCAGAGCATACCAACTGCAGTATTTCTTAACTTTTGGCTTCCTAAGTTTTACAACATTACCATTGGTTTAATGTATGAAATCACAGTAAAAGTGCCTAGGCTATTAATATAAATTTCTTTATGCAGAACAATACTTAATAGTGAGAGCTCTAGGTATAGTTTAGCACAAGCTTCTGCTGCTTGAATTAATGATGCCACAGAGGTAGCAGGCCATTATTTCTTAGGAGACCAAACTGTAAGTATGTTTAGAAGACCTTTAAAGTAGATTTCATAACCATTTACTAGTACAAGAGGATGCTTAAATTAAGAACTCTCCAGCATTTTTCAAATGTCTCAGGTTTCAGGAGGAATATACTCTAATTTATTGCTTCCTTCTGTACTTTTAAATCTTTCTTTCACACTTGGCATGATGCATGATATGTGTAAGGGGAAATTGCAGGAGAAGTTCTGATCAATCAGTGTAATCCTAGGACTGCACATATTCAGGGACATTGGGGCAGACTGAATTCATGCTAATTGCAGCTTGAGTATTGCATCTTTCACAAAATTAAAAATATTAGATCTTCCTACAGAAAACAGAATCACAGATTTTGCCAGCAGTACTACCTGTAAAGAATCAAGCATTCTACTTAATCTACAAAAATTAAGAAATCCAATGTAGGAAAACAGAGAGGCATGTTTTAGTGTACCCAGACTTAGTTACTTTGGGATTTCATCAGAGATGACATGAGGTAACTGTGCTTTTCATCCAAGTGATTTAATTCTGTTTCCAAAGTAGCACTACATCTTAGATCTTGGAAGAAAACCTAGACAGGAATAACAAAACACCTTGCAGAAGAATTCCTTTGAGAGAGAAAGAGAGAGCAGGAGAAAGAAAGCAAAAGGGAGCAAGGCTTGTCCATACTTCTGATAAAACATAACAGAATTAATTCAAAATTTCAGCAGTTTATTCATTGCTATTCAGGATAGATTTATCAAGAGTACAGGCATTCTTAACTCTTGCAAAAAAATGACTTTTCAGGTACATATCTATGCTGAATGAAGAATATGTATGGTGCCGTATTTTAACTCTGGTACTCCAAAAAAACATATTAGATTATCACAACTTAACTGAAATCAGAACAAACAGGATATTTGACGGATTGTTAGAACATAATTCAAATGCTTCTGTTCGGAAAAGCATAGAACTTCACACAATGAGACGCATGAGTTTTCTAATAAAACCATACAGCTCACACAGAAAACAATCTACCTCTACTTCCACGTACATAAAACATCCATCTTAGCAGCTGGAGAATGCTGCCAGGCAGTGATGTGGGCCATAAGGAGCTTAGTAGTTGCATTCCTTTCCTGCCTCTCCCCTGCAAATACTCTTGGACCCAGATAAACAAAGGAAAACAGGCAGATTGTAAGACAAGCCATGGGGCAGTAAGTTATTTCTGATGTAGAAGTATGTCTTTAACAAATGGAAACTAGTGGTATGATACTCGATACAACTTCATTTTCCTTTCTAAGTTATGGAAGCATCCAAAGTAGGATTCCAAAAAAAAAAAAAAAAATCACAAGAATGTGATACTAGCAGTCATCCCAACTAACAGCAATGGGGAAATTACCCATTCCACTCAAAGGTCCTGAGATACTCTGCCATGCATTACTATGTTTCCTGAAACCTGTAGTCTGCAGATATGTGTATTATAGATGGAAACACAATCCCAAACTCAGCAGGGGCACTGTCTCTTGTAGAGACAAAATGCAGCCCACCAGGCCCCCTACTAAGGCAAAAGCTTCCTGCTTATTTAAAGTTATCCAGCTGCTCTGTGCAGGGGCTGTTCCTACTCCATACCAGTTTGCTTCCAGCACCCTCAGGACCTGGCTGAAGCAGGAAGGGCTGCCCTGCTTGGAGTGGCTCATCAGTACACGCTGCTCCTGCCCCGTAGCAGGAGTAGCAGTGGCTCTCACAGCTCCTGCAGGTACCTGCAGAGCCACTGCCTGCCAGGGGACAGGGGTAGAATGAAGCTTTTCAGGATAGAAGAGTGGTGGCCTGGTGTAGAGCCTCCCATGCCCATTTCAAACACTACTTACAGCCAAGTTCAGCTGGCCCTGAATCTCTCTCTCCCTCCAGATGGTGATTATTGCCCACACGTTGGTCTCGAGCCATAAGGCAGCACGATCAAGGAAGGCCTGCAGTGAGATGTTCACAGTTGAAAAGAAGCAGAGCCAATCATTGCAGAAGGAGCAGACAGCTGAGAGAACAGCATGAAGCTGTGCTCCATGGTCTGAGCAGTGCTGCCTGTACAATTAAGCAACTTCCAACAAATCTGACCTCTGTTCAGCTGACTGCAGAAAGCAGACAAAAAGTATCCTCCCCAGGAATAACTGCTCTGTACTGCTACAATGCAGAAATTGGCTCTACCTTAGGGGTTGTTCCACCACTGAAACCTGCTCACCTTTATAAAGCACAGCAGAAGGCTTCATAGTAGTTTTTACTCAAAATCTAACCCAACTGGAAACGCGCTTATTAATGGAATGACCCTCCATGGATAGCTATAATGTGTAAAAAGATCTGATCATGGTCAGACACTGGACTGGCATGGACAAGGCTAAGGAGTAAGTGAAGCATTGTCACTGTTGCTAATGTCCATATCACAGGACAGGCAGGCAGACATCCAGGTTTAAACACAAAGGTTTCCAAGTACTCTGATCACAGCCCAGAGGACTTCATCCATCTCCCACAAACACAATTTCTCTTCAACGCTTACCAGTTCCATTGTTGAGGTGGAACACCATTGATATCATGATACTGTTCAAGACATTTCTTATGAATCCATTTAATTTTAAATTAAGTTCAGGGCCAAAAGCTTGAATTCAACCTATAACTAAATAGATGAGGCATTATGAAAGAAACTAATCCAGAATGTCTTTTTCTAAAGTTTGCATCATAGAAAAAGTGCACAGCATTTTGCACTTACAGTATGTCTTTAGCCAAGTGTTGATCTCAAGTATTGTGGATAACTTGCAGCGCTTGCTACTTGTTCTGGATGTGAAAAAAAGTTATATTTTGTCCATCATTGCTATTTTAGTCCACATTGCATCAAAACTGCTGCTCATAGACGGCAAAGAACCAGGAGAGAAGAGACAGATGATGGTGACTGTGAAGGCTGACAGCAGGTGACAACTGAGAGAAAAGAACAGACCTATGTCACCCTACCAAGACATTAAATGCCACAAGACATAAAGGTCCACCCAAATACAAAAAAAAAAAGAAACATAAAAAGCCCCCAAAGCATGAAAACTTAATGAAAGAGAGAAAAGAGAAAAGTGTGACAAATCAAAAAGACACTAAGAATGGCCCAAAATAAATACTAGCAAAACAAAAGTGGTTTAATTTAATATTTGAATTCTTAAATCAGAAGTAATTTTGAGTACTGATGCAGTGAGTACATTAATACTGTATGCACACCATACCTTTGATTATCAGGGCATTTTTAACTACACACAAAATTTTAGACTATTATTTGCCTCTGTTTAAGCAATTAGGACTGGATTCCCATCTGTGTTCAAAGTTTGTTCCTATCTGACTGTTAAACAGTGGAAAAAATGAAACTTCCTAATATCTATACTTCCTTTATTATACAACTTATGCCCTTTCCTCAGAAAACAAGACAGAGAGCTGCTGATAAGCCCTACCTTCCAATGTCAGGTATATCTGAAGTTGTCTGGTGTTCTATTTAAGGACTCCATCAGCTAACAGCCCCACGCCACCTGCCATCAATCACCAGAAAACAGTTTACAGAGCAAGGATGGCTTAGACATTTTAAAAGTGACTAGAATATTTTCCAACCTTTAATGCATTTTATGCCACAATTTATTCTAAGATTCTTGCTGTATTTTGTATCTAAAAAAAGACAGGCATCTCAAATAAAGGTCACTTACTCTAGGAAGCCCCTGGTGGGGCCATAAACTGAGTGGTGACCACTGAATACACACCTCCTTATCCAATGCATTATGTGCAGTACGTGATGCAGTATGATTCAACAGAAGCTCTTCTCACTGCAAGACACAGTATCTGTTTCTATGGAATCAGATTCCACTTTGTGCAGACTTCATTTCAAAATACAGTTTGTGCTTTTCTGAATAAACAGGTTTGAATTAGGTCCGTAACTCAGCCTTTATAAATTTAACTATAGCACATAATAGGATTATTTACCACTTTTATAAACTGACAAGTGTCTGCTACACAATATTTGGGGAATTATAGAGTTTGAATGCCTTCGGTTAAAAGCAAGCCTCCAGCCTCCATATTTTTATAAGATCAAAGCTAATATTTCTCTGTTTATCCCCCATTCAGAAAGATGATGTCAAATCTCAGCCAGAGTTTCTTTTGCATTCAGACTTTAACAGCCACTGATTATTGCCTATCACAGACAGAACTGCTGGAAGCTGTTTAGAAAAATCCTCATGTAACTTTTGCTTTCATTCCCTGTGCATTCTTCAATATGCTGTGAATGATGCCAAGGTAACTCCCAATCCAGAAGGGAGCTCAGGCCAAGGCTACCCCACAACCTCCAATTCTTATAGCTGTGATGGAGACCCCCTCAATAATTCATACACCACAAATCTGTATTTGTTTCTGCAAGGATTCCCTGCAAGTACAAATCAAAGATGTGAATCAGGTTAAGTGTGATCCTATATTTGCCTCTAAATTACTACCCTTTGCTCCCCCACAGAATCTAGAAACACAGTACTCCACCTGGAGGGACTTACAAAGGATGGGGAGAAGGGCAGGTGATGAAATGAAATACCTTTTTATACTCCATGCAGAAGGGGCTCATCTTTTTTCCTTGTACAAGTCTAAGGAGAGGCGGTAGTGTTCCATGTCAGGTAAATTTTAGCTGAACAAATCTCCCATAAGGGTGGAAATGGTCCCTTAGCCCGCTGAGACTAGATTCCCACAATCATGGGCAAGAGTACTATAGATATCTTACTCACAACATCTGTTCCAGACAACACCATAAAGCATGTATTTCACACACATAAAAACATGCCCACAGAAATTTAATATGCAAAAGGAACAGAGTAGGAGAGACTAAGGTCCATGATATGGAACTGGATTATTTAGATAACACTTTGAGTAAATCTGTGAAAGCTCATGACTTATATTACAGAGCACTGCAAAAAACAAACCAAACAGCTAAAAAACCCAAAGAAAAAAATCCACAAAAATCAAAAGCAAACAGCTGTACCATTTTCAGAGCAAATTTCCTGCCAAGCCTACATAAGACAATGACTGTCTAAACAAAAACACACCAATCAGGTAATAATTTGGTGTCACAGGGAGCAGCCATATGCCTGGATTTCAGCTCCTCCCTAGCTGAAACTATTCTAGTTGACTCAGGGTACAACAGGAACAAGCCCCAAGACAGGCACCCACTGCAACAGCCCTATGCCTCACTGGGAAAGGGGCAGGAGAAATCCTTCCTGACCCACAGAAGAGCATCAAGAACTCTGTGTCCCCTGGTGCACAGGGATAATAAAACATAAATCCTCAAAATTATTCCAGTTATTCAGATTCCTTTCAAGGAAGATAACCCTCCGATTCAGGAAGATAATCTCTCTTTTCCAAGGGAAAACAAACAAACAAAGTCAGATAAGCAGGGACCCACAACAAATTTCTTGTGTCAGAAATGTTCTCTTCTGGCTATGCAATTATATTTCCATAAGATGATCAAGATTCATTTGAAATATTTGCCTTCACAATACTAGCTGGAAATGTTGATTTGCTGGAGGGTAGGAAGGCTCTGGAAATGGATTTGGAAAGACTGGATCCATGCCCCAAGGCCAAATGTATGAGGTTCAACAAATTAAAGTGCCAGGTCCTGCCCTTGGGTCACAACAACCCCAAGAACCCTGGCTTTTATCAGGAACAGTGTGGCCAATAGGACCAGGGCAATGATTGTCCCTCTGTACTCATCCCTGGCGAAGCTGCACCTCAAATCCTGTGTCCAGTTCTGGGCCCCTCACTTTGAAAAGGACATTGAGGTGCTGGAGTGTGTCCAGAGAAGAACTATGGAGCTGATGAAGGGTCTGGAGCACAAGTCTTGTGAAGAGCACCTGGGGAATCTGGGAGTGTTTAGCCTGGAGAAAAGAAGGTTCAGGGGTGACCTTATTGCTTTTTACAACCACCTGAAAGGAGGCTGTAGCCAGGTCAGGATCGGCCTCTTCGCCCAGGTAACCAGTGACAGGATGAGAGGAAATGGCCTCAAGCTGCACCAAGAATGCTGGACATCAGGAAGAATTCCCTCCCTGAAAGGGTGGTCAGGCTTTGAAACAGGCTGCCCAGGGAAGTAGAGGAACTGCCATGCCTGCAAGTGGTGGAAAAGGTGTATGGATGTGGCACTTGGGGACACAGTTTGTTGGTGAATGCAGTGGTTGGACTTGATGACCTTAGAGGGCTTTTCCAAACTTAAGAATTCTGTTATTCAGAAGGCCAGGTCTCATCTGTTTCCAAGTTTTGCTTTTTCAATAGTTTGCAGGATTTTGGCCAGAATCATTATAATAGTTTTTGTCATGTACTAGCAAATATTTTATCAAATGTCTTAGAACTTGAAATATGTCTCAAATTCATTTACAAAGGTGCAGGGAAACAATAAAATGGACTACTGAAAGTTCGACAAAATTAATTCCTTCCTAGGGCTTTGGTGCTAAAATAACCCTGAGATTACCAAGTCTTCTGATGAAACTGTCATTACGGTTCCCTACACACATAAAATATTCTCTGTAAAAAACCCCCAAGTTTCTAAAAATTGGTTATGTACTTGTAGACAGAACAAAAAGTATAAATGTCACTTCATATAGCCATTTTAGCACAGAATATGGTGTACTGATTTTAATGTCTTGGAATATGCAAAGTAAATGGATTTTTTCTAACTATACATCACAGACATGCAAGATATGTAACAGCTGTACAAATCAGTGAAATGTCAGCTAAGATCTGATCTGTGTGCAGTGAAGTTTGTGACAAATATTAAAATAATGGTACTCCTGCCTTTATCTGTTCCATTAGGCAGATATATAGAATATCTGTTGTGATATAATTTAATGTACAGAATCAAAATGTGAAAAATTAACCACAGTAATGCTGCTGCTGAAAAGATGAAAAGATGAGCCTTTACTTTCCCTGCCTGCTTGATCCCACTGCCTGCTTATCGCTGGCAACAGTTTGTTTATTTGGCCATGTCATCATCTAGATTCAAAAACTGAAACGACAAAAAAAAAAAAAAAAGAGCAGTTCTGAGGGGGGGAAAAATAAAATAAATCCAAGGCAAATCAATAACAAATCCATTAGGTTTTGATCAAATGAGCTCCCTGACCCTAGGTGCTATTACCAGGACACATAGGGGAATAAAAGATCACCATCTCGCAGTACCTGTGTGAACTTGGAATATCTTAAACAGATTATAGAAGTCACACTCACTCTGGTGTGTGGAATGAAAATGTTTATTGGTGTATGCTGGACAATTTATAACACTGTTACAAAACCCCACCATTTTATCCAGCCAAGAATATGTAACAAGTTTGATGAAACTTATACAAGGAAAAAGAAAAAGCTATATTAACAGCAGGGTCTTACATTATTTAAGTTCCTTTCTTCACTAGTATCAGGGTCATCATCTTAAGAAAAAATGAAAAATTCATTGCTCAGGGTAGTAGAAGTTGCACTTAGTCTTATTTTCAGATTATTACAGAAAAGCATTTAAGAAAATAAAAAAGATCCTCTATTAAATCATGCCCATTAATCCAATCTCTTGTGAAATGTTCTACGTTTTGCACTTGCATCTCTCATTCTAGCTAAAAGCATGGTAGCTGAGAATACACACTAGTTAGCATTAAACAACTAGGAACTGTTAAATGTTAACTGTACATGGTAGCATAAAATTACAAATGGTCAAAGATCCTGTGTTTTGGCCAGAAGAAAGAAAAATTATTCAAATGTTAATAAGAGATTTTTTAAGGTCATACTTGTAAAATTATTGCAGTGCAAAGAAAAGGCAGTTAATATTGTTACCTAATGCCCCATTCCCTCATCTCCCTGATACTTCAGTTGTGTAGATCTTGGCCAATTTTTGAACCTAACTATTTGTGAAGCTCTTTGGGCTCATTTCTCTCCTCATACTGCTTTTTAAAGGAAGCAAAATATACTTAAATTAACCTCTGTTGCAACTGCATCTGAGTCAGTGAAATTACACCAGGTATTTATTTGCCTGTGTCTAACCATGCTCTGAACAGAGATCTCCAGTCTGCTCAGATAAACTTTTGCAGACTTGCTTTCTGTTTGTGTTTTTTTAGGTGAAACAGCATGTGCATTTAGGTGTCAAGGTCCATAGGCAGCTGGAACCATCCAAATGTAAGGTAGATCTAATTGGTTTAGGGGTAGGACACTCGTAGTTTTCAAATGCAGAACTCCCCTGGCTACAGAAATCAGAGCTCATTCACCAAGGGAAACACAAGACCTTCCCCTTGCAAAAGCTCTTCTGCAGTGACATTACATCATGGGTTGGCATCAACTCCCCTGAGGTAAACAACCAACCAGAAATATTTCAGAATCTCAAATAATTGAGCAAACAAGAAGCAAAAATTATCCAAGTATGCCAACTGTGAAAATACAGGAGAAAGATGGAGATCAGAGCTTTTCAGGTGGAGATCTGTCTATAGAAAAATTAGGAAGACCTGGAATTTATAAACATTGAACCAGAATGGAAGGATAAAGTAATAAGAAGTGGATATAATATGCGCAAGATTTATTTCTGTTTGTTTGAAACACAGATTTTAACTTGTAAATTGTATTGACATGCAAGAAACAGCATTCCTATCAAAAACCTCACCCAGGTGAATTATGTTAGTATTGCTGGCATATAGCACAGTGAAGAAATGAGCAGTGATTCCCACAAGTGCTGGCACATAGAAGAATTCCAAGCCTCAGGGCTGATGTGTTAAGTCCTTTCAATGCTTAGTGACAGTAATATACATTAGTTGCATACTCCTATCCGTTAGGATACAAATACCAGAAACTAATTAACTGATCTGAAAACATTTTTTGGTGGCGGCAAACAAGCCCAGTTGGATCCAGGAATCAAAGCCTGAAATTGCACATAGAAAGCTGAAAGGTGAGGTCTAAGGAGAACGCACAATACAAGAAGGTTAAAAGTGAAAAAAAAAAAAAAAAAGAGGAAAATCCACTGCCTAGACAGTGTGGTGGTAAATTACATGTCTCACAATGCTTCCCATAGTCCCACATTCATAACGGTTTTTTTGCATTTTCACTACAAGCTCTTTCAATATATGTCCTTTCAAAATTAATTTCTTTCAAAAGACTTATGCATGAACTGTTCTTGTTAAACTGTTTAACGCTCCAATTAAAACAGTATGAATAAAAGAACATTTTGTAACTCAAGGTGACTGAAATCCCAAATGACTGTGTGATCTTAACTTCTGGTTCTTGCCTTTTTTTTTAATAGTTCTTCTTTCTTTTCTGCGATCCCTTCTTGTTTTCATCTTAATTTAAAACCTGGTCTGTCAACCTTCTCTATGATATCAATTGTCAGTAGGGTACTATGTGCTACAAATCAGTCAGACAAAACCCTTAAAGAAAAAAGTGCCTGTTCTGAGAAGAGCTCTACATGTACACAGCCAGGTAAGTGAAAATCATACAGTACTAAAAAGAGGAACCCAGGACTATTTTTTTTTTGGAGCTTATTTGATTATCAGCTTTAAATCAAGAAATTCTTCCTTTCTGACAGTATGTTGTAACAAATCCCTATTCAGCACTGTCAATCCCTTAATCCAGAGGACTGCATCACTTGCAGAATATCTTTAATAGAAAGGACATAAAATTCAACCATGAGATAGACAGATAAATAAATTAGGATGTTTCACAATAGTGTGTATGTGAAATAAATCCAGTGAGGATGTGTTGGGGCCAAAACTACTCTCTCATTCCTGAAAAGAAAGACATAATAAATGTTTATCTGAATTAATAGATTATCCACTCAGTCCCTCAGGTCCTTCCAGAGAATCTCATGATAATAAAGACACTGTAAAGACTGAAGGGAATTTCATACAGAAGCAGTACATCACCAGAATTACCTTCTTTGACCTTAATGAGATTAAACAAAAAACCCACCAAAAAAATAAATCCAGAGCCATATTTACACTGCTTCAATTACAAAAACACTTTCATGTTTATAGCAGGAATTAATCACAATCACCTTTCTCTAATAAATTAATAATTGGAAGGCAGATTTGGCATTTAACTTATTTCCACATTTCAGCATGACATGCTACCTACACCTGAAACTGTCACCTCTATTTTCCTCCTCCTTATTGTGCAAACTATTTCTTCTTCCCTTTTCTGATCAACACTGCCATCCTATGACCACCCCCTTACTCTCCATAAATGCCTTCTTTCACCTCACTTTAGAACTCCATGTCTCCTTTGTGCTCTCTAATCCCTGATTCCCATGCAACATCTCCACCTACAGAAAGTGCAACCTCTTCTTGTTCATTGGGTTCATCTTCTCTCTTCCTCCCCTTTTCAGTACCAGACTCCCACCCCATGATCAGTACTTCTAGTTAGGCCATAACTCCTGGTCAGCTGTCACAATTCAGAGACCAGTTAAGCAGCTTAACCTTCTAGAAAACAACCCAAAGCTGTGTCAGACGGCAGGGCTTAAAAAATACTGGTAATGTCTATGAAGGCTTCACTTTGAATCACTAGGCTTGCCAGGCCCCAAGCTCCTCCAGGATTCCAATGATTCATCTTCAACCCTTGGAGGAGGTGCGGAGGAAGAAATCTCAGCAATTACAGTCCCAATGCTCCATTTGCAAGGCTAATTTTGGAAACAAAATTAAGAGCAGAGAAATGCATGTGGTTTTACAAAAACCAGATTAATTCTTAGTTTAATAGTTTGTAAAATAGCCTTCTTGGACTCCAAAGCCTGGCTATGCACCAAACCATAGTGAAATGAATACTTGAGGCTTAAAGCAAAGAAAGCAAAACTGCGAAAGACAAAAGCATTCAAGAGCTGTGTAAGAATATTAAAAGGTTTTAAAGTTAGCATGTACATAAACACCAGAGAAAATCTAAAAAGAGAGTAAACAATTATTTGCTAACCTTTGCTCTGTCTGGGTCTCACATTTGTTCCTACTTTTATGAAAGGTGGAGTCCATGCTATTGGTGACAGTTTTTTGTGGGAAGGAAGAGAGAGATTATTATCAAGAAGAAATGCCATTGCCATGCCAGAACAGGTATAGCTGAGTATTAATCGTGCTAAAAGACACAGCTCCCTGCATCTACACAGACAATTACTGAAAACAATGACTTAATCTTCTAATGGCAAGAAAAAATTCAGAATGCATGGGTTTGATACTGGTAACTTGAATTGTCGTGCTACCAAAAAGTGTGAGCAATGCAAGTGAAACAGGTCTGCGTGTGGAATTTGTCCTGCCAGTGACTCACCTGAGCCATGACTCTCCTCCACTGCAACTATCTACCCTCCACAATGGAAACAAGTCAGGTCTTGCATCAGTTGTACAATATGACTGTTAGTAGAAACTAGGAGTTCATAATAAACAGTAAGTACCATAAGGTGAACTATTTAATATCAGAAAGTTGGATTTTTGTCAGCTCACTGTTTCCTTTACTGTTCTTCCATTAACAGAGAAGTCAGTTGTCATTTAAGGCTCCTTAAAGGAACATGAATAAATATTGAAATGTTACCGCCTTCTGCCTGTTCCTAGAATTAACAGCAGAAGGTAGCAGCCACCGACTGCCCGGTAGTTCAGCAAGACTTGCTGAAGGGTCAGAAAGGCAGCAGGAATTTCAATCAAAGGCTAGACAAACTATCTCCTATCCCCAAAGTCCTTCAAAAGTAAACACACTACTGCACTTACAATTTTCCTTCTGGGAAGACAATCAGAAAGATCAGAAACCATATATGTCAGATATTATGCACATCACTTGGCATCCTCTGGAAAGCATTTAGAGAAGCTAGGGTGATGAGTAAGGTATAAAAGCCTATATAAACCTTTTTAAAAATTGAGAAGAAAGTAGTGGCAAAACCTTGCTTGAAGGGAGCTTTCTTGTGGTTTATTTCCAGAAATGTTTATTCCAGAACAGAAACAAAAAATTTATAAAATCAAATCAGATTTAAATGAAAATAGCATTTTCTATGAAGGAAAGATGTTTTTTTCTGATTCTCCTGGAGTTAGCCACATCACTCTTTAATAAAGAGCAATTTCTGAGAGAATTGCCTGTATTAATCCCTAAGTTTCTGAAAGAGATACTTTACTCTCGACTCTACAGATCTATATAAGAATAATGAGACAGCGATTGCTTGCAGAAAATAAAGTCCATTTACAGCAAGAAACTGTCTGAAACCAAGAAAGCCTTCCACAACATGAATATGTGTCTGGGTGTGACAGCTTGAGACAGCAACATCAACCTAAATTAACCTGGCACGTGAAAAAGCCCCACTTTTGGTTGGGTTTCTTTAAAAGCATCTTTAGACTTCGCTAGAGAAAGGCTCTGCCTACAAGTGATGGCCATGCATGATATGCAACTACTGGTATTCGTGGAATGCAGTTAAGTATATTCATATGCTATTTAATAAAGATGTAAATGAGGAAAAAAGAGAGAGAATACCATAATGTTAGCCAAGACACAAGAGTATGAAAGGTTCCACTCCCGATAAAACATCAAATCTAACAGAAATAAATTACTTTATTGTTGACTCTAAAAAGAGTGCAAGTGAAATTGTTATATTGACCTCAAAGACCTTAAATTATATCCTAGTGAAGGTATAGTAAGTTATTTTGCCTCTGCAGTTAACTGTGAGGGTAAGTTTCACATAAGTTTTGAAGCCAACTTTTCAAATCATAAGTTGATCCAGGAATAACTATCAATACATCTACCTTAACTCAAAAAAAGCTTCAAAACACCAGAACATTCAAGAGAAGTTCGATTCCAGCTGTTTTGTAGGGATTTGAAGATAAACTGTAATTAGGAGATAGTAGGGTTTCTAGAAGATCCTAGTAGATGAGGCTTTGAAATTTTAACCAGGAGGGAATTAACAGATGAAAAAAAAAAAATATTATTAGCAAACAAATAATTTGCCATCAAGCACAATTCTCCCTGCAGATTGTCTTGTTAAAACAGGTCAAACAACCAACAACAGTAACAAAAAAAACAACAAAAAAAACCCCAGAAAAACCAAACTCCAAACAAAACCCACAAACAAACAAATAGCAACAAGTAGGAAGTCTGCAACCGTTCCAGAAATTAAACAATTTTCCTCAGCTGAAATGCTTTATACAAAATTATGTATACACCCAATGGAGTATACTGGAAACTGTCACTGAACAAACATATCATTCAAAGCCTCTCAAACTGGATAACACCAACAGGACTACTGAGGCAGGGAACACCCCAGAATCTGTACAGGAAAAGTAAATGTTCCATGAAAGACTCACAGGCACTGGCCCAGCCAGCTTCTCCCACACAGGAGACACGGGGTCAGAATGGAGTGAGGCATTACCCAAACTAAAGAATGGCAGCTGCTCCTCAGGAACAATTGGACTCTGCTCAAGCGGGTTATCAAACAAGGAACTCGCACTTAGAGACCTGCACCAATTCATTACGGGACCTGAGGTCAGGGACACAGTGCAAGGTATTATATCAGTGCAAGGTATTATACTTCATCCATTATACCTTACTCCTGCACCAGGAGTTAGCCTCAAGCTAGTATAACAGTAAACTGATCCTGTTTACTTTTAGACAAGTAATAGCTGTATGTGGCCATGCCAAAAGGACATATGGTTTTCCAAAACTAGATAACGTAACCCAGCAGAATGTTAAAAACTGCTCTTTGATTTTTGACTAAGAAACAGTAAGTCCAAGAGGCTCTTATAAACAGTTCTGTGCTATAAAAAGAAATTGGGGTGCTAATGTGAGTCACATAGAGGCATAATTTTCATTTCTTGTCTGTTCAGTCATCTCTCCAAGCTTTACAATTGCGTTGAGTTTCCTATATAAACATGATTATTTTCTTTCATCTACCATCGGAAATGCAAAGTAAAGGACAACAATTGATCGTAATCATCTTATTGGCAAGGTGAACCCATAAACAGGATTCTGGTCTAGGTAGAATCCAGTGTATTTGAAAGCTCTTCCCAGAAATCCCTGTGAACATAGTACTACATCTAAACACTACAGAGAAAAAGGTGGTACCCACTAAAGACCTTTGAGGAAACAATGCCAGGAATTGTGATGATGACAGCCGTCATCTTTGCTGATGAGAGCCAAGGAAGCGCCCAAGGTGTCTGAAAAGCTGTCTGGACCATTGGGCTCAAAGGCTATTGGCCAACAGTTCAAAGTCCTACTGACTGGCCAACAGAAGTGCCATTCCTCATGAGGGACTTCCAGGGCTGCCGTTGCTTCACATCTGCAGCAAGAACCCGATCAACAGGACAAAAGGACCTGCCCTGAGGAGCTTCTCAGGTGACACCGACTTGGAGGGAGCTGGTGGCTGCGGGAAGGCCCCAGCCCTGCAGAGGGACTGCTGGCACTGGTCCCTCCCTGTCCCTCCGAGGGCCCTGCCGGCTGCAGGGTCACCTGCCAGGAAGCCCAGGACGCTCAGGGCACAGGCTGGGGCTGCAGGCCAGGGCCAGCCCTGCAGGGACGCGGCTGGGGCCCAGCAGGAGAGGCAGAACAGGGTCAGGAGGGGATCCTTGGCAAGCTCTAGGCCAACCATGCCTGAGCACAAGTGTGGCTGCCAAATACAGGGAAAGGACGGTGGCCCTCGGCTCAGTAGCTCATGAGGCTTCATCTGGAACTCCTTGTGTCCAGATTTGGGACCTCCTGGAACACGACCGCTCTTGACAGCTTGGAGAAAATGCAGAGCAGAACCCAAGGGTGGTGCAGCATAGGAAAGAGCGGGCAGGGAGAATGGAATTTTTCCCTTCAAATACCTGCCAGGAGCCACAGAGAAGACAGACTCTTCTCAGAGGTGCATAGAGGGAAAGAACAGGAGCCAACAAGTTGGAGCAAGGACAGAGTGGTCTGGGAATTGGGGGAAGAAGGTTTTTCCAAAGAGGGTAGATAAGCCCTGAGTCAGGCTGTGGCAACTGAGGCTGCAGAAAATCCATCTCTGGAGAAAATCTCTGGAGACCCTCAAGACTTCATGGGAAAAGGTCCTGTGCCATTTTGAGGTAGCCCTGCTCTGAGCAGGGGGCTGAGCAGAGACCTTCATGGGTCCCTACCAATCTGCTTTCCTCCTTGAGGCTGCATTGGCTTGGTTTGTTTGCCTTGAAGAGGGAGAGCGAATATGGGGCGGGGTTGACAGGGGAACCTGTGACCCTTTTTTCTCTGAATGAGAGGTGCATGTCTGTGACAGATGCAGGCACAGGCATAAACAAAAGGATCCACATGACAGAGGAGGTCTGTAAGCTCTGCCAGCAGTGCAAATATCTGTTATGTCCAAGAATCTGGACACCTCTCTTCATCTCCTGATATTTTCTCAAGAAACTTCCTTCCCGTTTCCAAGACGCTTCTCCTCCCAAGGCTCCATATGCCATTTGCATAAGGGACTAATTATAATCAGGGCTGTGCAAGCAGCAAAGATGTGGGTAAAAGAAAACCTGTCTGATCATCAAAATTGCTCACTTTGGAGAGGAGGAATTTCGATGATTATACATGTAGATGTGTATGCATACACACAAGGGTTATTTTGCTTTTTAACATTTACTGTTACCATAAGGTGTTTCCACATATCCTTTTCAGTTTCCATGTTTAGTATAATCTTTTGCAGAGCTGTCCCATGACTAGAACCTTTCAGAGGTCCCTCCCAATGCAATATTTTCCTCTGTTCCATCTGATACTAGTCTTGTGGATGCTCATAAACACAGGAGAAAAAACCTCTTCAGTCATAACAGGGCAGAAGCCAGTGACATAATTGCCAGGGCCAAGATTCTAAACCTGTTGATAGCAGAGATAAGGTCTCAGGTAGAATGAAGCAAAGGAAGCCTTATCAGAGTATCAATCTTCTAGGACTTTCCAGCAGAAATTTCAGAGCAGTAAAGATGAATGGGCAAGTCTTTAGCTTTTGCTTCTTGCTGACAGCCAAAATAGGATCCAATAGGCAGGTCTTTTCAAAACCCAGAAATCACAGGAACACACGAAATACTAAAACATGCACACTGGAAAGGCCAGGAGATTAAACAAGCCCCAGTTACTTCAACATTATAACATTTTACAACAACATACCAAGTTTCTCCCTGTACTACCTCAATTGACAAGGACTGATTTTGGAAAATTTCCCTGAATCCTTCTAATCCCACATATAATTGTCATCCCTTTGAGAAAATGAACATGGATACAATTAGTCTGTTCAAGAAGAATTTAGCAGAATATCAGGCTCATTACAATAATAAATAGCTTCTCCCATTTCACTGAGGTCCTATCCTTACGTCTCATAAATTCCAAGGTAATAGCTGACAGAAACAACTTTTCCAGTTTGCAATATCCAAGAAGAAAGCCAGACAATGAAGGGGCAAGTTTCACAACAAAACCCAGGCATGAACTTTATCGCTTACATGGATCAAGTTGCTGAAAGCTATAGTTTACCATTTCAAACAAATGACCTGGTCCAATGATTAAGCCAGACTTGATAGCAGATCCTGAAAATATCCATCAGCCATGTCAGAAAACCCTAGACCAGCAGCTGCTGTCTGCCTTATTTAACAATGGGGATTGCTACCAAAATCTACGTGCTTCTCCCTGGCCACATTTCCCTGTAACCACCAAGACGTAGGCATCTTAAACCCAGTAAAGTCCAGCTATGACAAGTTGACCTCAACACCACACCATGTCCTAGATTTAGGGTAAAAGATAAAAGACATGGTGAGGCTGGCCCAAGAGAGCCTGCTAGGAACCAGCCTGATTAGCAGAAACAATACATCACAGCGGCCTAATTGAGGCTTGAAGCACTGCTGTTATTTCATTCAGCACAACTGTTTTCAAATATAATAGTTGAATAACTGGGTTAAGTGCATTGCCTATGTTATGAACCTGACAAGAGGAACCAGCTGGAAACTGAGCTGGAGCTGAAGCTCTTTATCATCACAAGTGAAAAAATCTGGATACCATAGGAGACAAACTGTCACAACAACAGAGGGACTAAGAAGATCAGATAGTAAAAATGTTTGCAGGTGTCTTTTGGCTACAATCCAGAAGATTCAATCTGATTCAGCATGAAACAAGAGTAAATCCATAAACTTACCTGCAACTCTATGCAGTGGGTACACTAGAAACTAAGGATTATCATTGGAAAAGAGGGAAAAACAATAGTAGTAAGAAGAGACAATTGGAAAATGTTAAAGCTCCCTCATACTGAACTGGAATGGGGCAACCCTGAATGTACATACAGACTGGAGAACGAGAGGCTGGGGAGCAGCGCTGCAGGAAGGGAGCTGGGGGTCCTGGTCCATGGCAATTGAATGTGATCATTGTGCCCTGGCAGCCAGGAGGGCCAACCCTGCCCTGGGGACATCAGGTACAGCCAGACAAGGGAGGGGATTGTCCTGCTCTGCTCTGCACTGGGGTGGCCTCACCTTGAGTGCTGGGGGCAGTTCTGGGTGCCACAACATAAGAAAGACACTGAACTGTCAGAGTGTCCAGAGGAGGACAACAAGGATGGTGAAGGGCCTTGAGGGGAAGCTGTGTGAGGAGTGGCTGAGGTCACTTGTTCTGTTCAGCCTGGAGGAGAGGAGACTGAGGGGAGACCTCATTGCAGTTACAGCTCCCTGGTGAGGGGAAGAGGAGGGGCAGGCACTGATCTCTTCTCT
The DNA here is from genome assembly GCF_031753505.1 of Anomalospiza imberbis. Classification (NCBI taxonomy): domain Eukaryota; kingdom Metazoa; phylum Chordata; class Aves; order Passeriformes; family Viduidae; genus Anomalospiza; species Anomalospiza imberbis. Next base: position 17,340,945 of record NC_089684.1, read on the forward strand.
GTGGTGACCAGTGACAGGACCTGAGGGAATGGCCTGAAGTTGTGTCAGGGGCAGTTTAGGTTGGATATCAGGAAAAGCTTCTTCACCCCGAGGGTGGCTGGGCACTGGAACAGCTCCCCAGGGAAGTGGTCACAGCACCAAACCCGACAGAGCTCAAGAAGCTTTTGGACAATGCTCTTGGGCACATGGTGTGACTCTTGGGGTGTCCTGTGCAGGGTTGGATTCAATTATCCTGAAGGTTCCCTTCCAACTCAGGATATTCTGTGATTTTGAGATATGCACACCAGGTGACAGTTCAGCTCCTTTCCTATGACACGTGTTGAAAAGGGCCAAGGGAAAGTTCAATACATAAGTAAACCAGTTTCTATCATGTATTGACAGACTGGCTGGAGTGATTCCAGGACTCCAGAAATTTTTAAGATTTTATCATTCTCAAGGCCTAAGAAAGTTAAATAGGAAGTCATCTGAGCTTCAACCACTTTTAAGAGGATTAATACACCTTTATCCTCAGAGTCTGTATGTTGCTCTATACTTAAGACATGTCATAATTTACAGTTAATTCACATTCAGTTTTGAGTTCTGTGATATGAACATAAATACCTCCAATACTAACGAACCATAATAAACATGTTTAAGTTTAGGACTTCACTCAGGTGGAAAACAAAGTCATACTTGAGAACAACATATAGTAGAACTAATAGAGATGCACTTTTGCTATTTTGAACAAAGCTGCTGTCTTTAATAAATCTTATAACTTTACAGAGAGTTACACTGTTTTTTTTTAATTGTGCCTGGAAATGAAGACAGATATTTTATTAATTTTTCTTACAGGAAACTGTGTATATATTACAGTTACAATTTCAAGTCAGCATTGCAAAACAGACTACTACCTCTCCATATGAAGCAGCAGTGAAGCCAATCATTCCTGCAAGAAGCTAAAATCTGAGAAACAGCATCAAAACTGAAGAGAGAGACTCCAACATTCTCAGTGCATGCTGTCAAAGTATACAATAGTTGCCCAGCTGTGTTCTGTAGAGGTTGTGTACATAAAGACAATGCAAAAACTATATACAAAGGCCTTCTGCCTTCCTTAAGTTGATCAGCTCGCTCCATGAGAAGAAAAATCAGTAGAAAACAGCACAAACTAAAACTTACAGGAATAAGTTCAAGTACCCAGAATTCAGACAAGGAACATAAGTAACATACACATAAGTACACAACATAAGTCCACTAAAAAAGTGGTTTGTACTTTGAAACAAGCCCCTATGACACAGTGGAGGTTTTTGGTTTTTTTTTTGTTTAATCCTTTGCAGAAGTTCCTGCAACTAGAATATTCTCACAGTTGTGCTGAAACATATGAAAACAGAGACCTAAAAAAAATCACACTGAACAAGAACATGCAATCAGAGACTTAAGTTTGGAGGCATTTTCCAAACACTTTACAAACCAGCAAACTCTCCCTTCATGTCGCTAGTCTACAAACAGTCTCTTTGCTGTGATAGCAACTGAAGACTCCATAACTATAAACCTAGGAGGCCAAGCAGGTCCAGATGAGGTGAACACCACCATGTAGCTTGGTGCAACACCTACAGTACACAAACTCTTCTCCATCTGATCTTTCACAAGTTATCTGTCTGAATTTACATTACTGAAACATGACTGACAGAGCAAGTGTGTGCTTTGGTATAATTCAATTTCAGGTTTCTCTGTTCAACAAAAACTCTGGCAGAGGGGCATTATATGGAAAGGTGAACAGAGAAAAGTCCATTTGTATCAAGTGTTTACAAAGTTTCTCTCCTTAGTTCAGGTATCTCTATGAAACACCAACTCATTGAAGCACAAAATACCGAACACCTCCCCTTTGAAACCCATTTCTTGAATTAAAGCCGTTCCATGACACAAGACTATGATCTACTACTCTTGGAGTTACCAGTCTCAGATATCTCACTGTGCTTCAATCATTAAAATCAGGCAGGTGGGTTTGTTTTTTTTTTCCAGAGTTCATGCTATCCACTTGTTCACCTCAATTTTCTGCCATAAGCAGAAGCCATAAGAATACTGAACTACTGAGAACTGTTTGTAAATTGAATATGCACCTATTTGCCAACTACTTTTGTGACATTTGCCAGGCATCTCTCAATGTTACAGGAGAATAACCTGCTAATACACTGCAGACTGACTTCATGGGAAAAAACAACAAAGAGAAATCCACAAGTGACATCCATCATCTAGGTATGATTTCTCTCTGTGTAAAGCTAACAGAATCATAGGCTACTATTTTCATGGAGCCAGCTGAAAATGTGAACTGCAGCAAGAGACATAATGCAGATAAATGTTCCTTTTTTGCGCTTTAAAGAGTTCCATAGGCTCTTTCTTCTAAATCTTTTCATTAATTACACTGTCTAGTAGAATCCAGCACTTTTTGCAGAGGTTAAATTTTTCTTGTTCCACACAGAGCCTTCTTTCCCCTTCCCTAGCCCCGTCAGCTTAAAGTGGCTATTCTGTGAAAGGATATGGAATCTTCATCCAGAAATGTGCTCTGGGCAACAAACAAAATTACTATGGGGTACAAGTTGTACCTATACTTACACACACAGGAATTAATTCAAAATTCACAGCATTCAAATATGCAATTTTATGTAGCAGTACACTGATTGCAGTTACTGTTACTGTCTCCTACTAGAGTTAGATTTGCTATTTTAAGGTCTGGTTGTATGATTACATCTTCTGACACAATAAAATCAACATCACCCAGTTCTTTCAAGCATACACATTACAGGAAGGTACAGTAAGTACAGCTAGGCATCATTTGGATAATTATTGAGGATTTTTGGCATGGAAGTTTAGATACAGTTTCTAAGAGAGCCACAATACCATTGGGAAGAAATATTCCTCCACCATCAAATTTGTTTTTAAATGAAGACAAGTGCAATACCATGGACATGCACACTTACTATACAGAGCCTTGGTCAGTTGTAGAAAAAAGTGATGACAACTTTTGCAAGTAGAGGTGGCTAATTGTGATTTGAGCTGGGGACACTACAACACTCAATTCTAAACAGACTTTTCTGAGGTGAATGCCACTATTGCAGTGGCACAGGACTGACTTTGTGCTCACTGGAGCAGCAGTTCTTCAGGAAAGGGAACAGTGAATTCTGGGGAACCAATGTGTTAAACACTGCTGAAGGAACACGACAGAGATGTGGGTGTTCAGTACTCTGATTTAACAGTCATTTGAAATGAGTATGAATAGACAGCATTACAAATCAGCAGGCTGTGCCTCAACTGAGGAATTAATCAGTGTGTCGTGATTTCTGGAAAGCAGCCCTTACTTCAGTGGACAGAGAACTGCCCCAAAACAAAAGGACATAAGAGGAAGAGAAGGCAGAACCTCTGTAGACTAGTTATGTCTGTCTTGTTGGTCACAGAGGAAAATTAATGTTATTTTTATTCCTTTAGAACTATTTTAAGCAATTATATCTCATTTACTTTGGTGCCAGACAGTGCTTGCTAGAGTCAAGTCTCCTCTACTGCAAACAGCAGTACTCTTTAGCCTGCAAGTTTCAAGGTCACACAGTATTAAAGGCAAAGGCATTGGCACAAAGAAGGTAATAGATGATATCAACAATACTGACATATCTTCCTGAAATAAACCATCTTTTAATTTTCATATTCATTAGAAAATTCAAATGATTTTTAAATGTTCATGACACAAAACAGAGCCTATAAACCTACACATTTCTCAGTTAGGGAAAAGTTATTCTTATCTGTGAGCTACTTAGAAATCTGATAACAACTAAAATAAGTACTGTCATTTGACAGAAAAAGGAATCCAAGACATACAAATGAAAAAATCTTCTACCTTAAATAGAAGATATGCTTGAACTGTACAGTGTTCTGGGATCTGCACAGTACGCACACACCCCTCTGTCTTAGAGGGTCCAGTGCACAAAGTTCAGTACTGGTGCATCAGAACACCAGCCAGTTCAACATAGTCTTTCTCAAGTAGCCACGGTTTAAACACAGATGTACGTAAATTTTTAATGTAAATCTTTTAATATTAATTCAATACTTCCTTCTTCTGTACTTACCATGCCCCTTGGGGTACAAATATATCTAACCAAACCCATCTTTCTTTTTGTGGCATTGTGAGGTCAGAGACTATATGAACTCAAATCAATGATCAACAATTATTCTTGAAGTAAAACAGATCAATTTCATTAATTATAGCTCACAGAATTCAGTAAATTTTTTCTGATCCTTTTCAGTGCAGTTGATAAAGTTTTACTTCTGTTTTCATTTTAAAATAATTCTTTTGATTATATAAATTTGATTTTTTTCCATTTATTAAGTGAATTGTAGGTATCTAGAAGTCATTGCATCTTAAACCTGTAAAACCACAAACCAATGGATCCCTACCTCAGATCCCTACTTCCAATTGCTCTTCAGTTCCATTTTGATTTGGATGTTCAATATTTTAAATTAGCATTTTTTTCCACAGGAATAGAGGCCACTGGACAGAGAGAAACTTTTCCTGCTTTGTGGATATGAAGTCTATGCAACAGTAAAAGCAGGAAAAAAAGTTTCCACTTTTAATCTGGACAAGACAAAATCCCACTCACTCTCCAAAAAGCGCAGTTACCCAATTTTTACCTACATTGCTCTCTCAGGGACTTCTCTATCCCAGAACTCACTACTGGGCTGTAGTCTGGGGAAAGAATTCCTCCAGAAAATCCCAAAGTATGGAATGAAAAAGGCAGCATAACTGTAATCAAATGGAAAATGCTAAACATTGCAAGAAGCATCACAAATACATACAGCTGGGTTTGTGTTTTTTAATAAATTAGGGCTGGCCACTTTGTCTGCTTGGCTCAATTCCTTTTTTATCCTCTCTCACTGCAGCTTTGGCTCTTTTCCTATCTACTCCCCAAACTTAGGCTAAATGCCAGTTATATTTGATAGCTGAATTGCAGTACCCAAGAGCAGTCTGGATATAAATTCAGATCCAAAGTCCAACCCAAAATAATTAAAGTCTTTCAGAAGTCTCATAGAAATAACTCTGGTTATTTCAATGTCTTTCCTTTCTAACACCACTCTTGTGTTGTAGATTCATTTATATTTACCACTTTTGTAAATTTTTTTGTAGATTCATTTATATTTACCACTACTCCACTATTAACATCATCTTCTGTTGAAGTCACACACAAACTGGATTCCTCACAGAAAAGCAACACTAAGTATTTTCTATACAACACGTGGGTAGTAAGTAAAATGAACATTACTCTGAGGTCTTAGAGACAGAAAGGTCTTAAAGGTAAGGATATTCATAAACATTATACAGAGGAGAAAAACAGGCCAAGATTTCTCACTATTAATTACAAAGTTGCAACCTGTAATTGTATTCTAAAACCTGGAGTCTTCACATTCCTTAAGAATCTGACTACAAACACTGCTCTTCCAAATCTGATACACAAAGGATAGTACAAAGAACTGAGAAAGGGAAACAAAACCATTCCTAAGAAAGACCCACTCTAGGCAGGAAAAAATGTAAGGAGTTTTCCTTCAGTAGTTTTGGGCATTTTTGTTATGTGCACGTTTTCTTTGATTCATTTGTTCTAGGAGGATGGTGCACCATACAAGCAATGCCAATGTTTTGTTTGCCCAATAGTGGGTCAAACAAATGAGCCTGCATGGAATTTTTACTGAAAATCTAATGTAACTAAAATGTTTGCATGGCAGCACAAAGATACAAGGCTGAATACAGAGACACACTAAAGTTTATTCTGCCTTATTAACCAGCCACAACAAGTAGATTAAGAAAGAACTGTCATATAAGAATATGTTACTCTCTGTTAATAAAACAACTGTCCAAAGCTACATTTCGAAATTATTAAATAGATAGTTTAGTAAGTATTATGGTCTTACAGGCTCAGAAAATTACCTAATTTATCCTAATAGATCAACTTACTTTTTAACTATGAAAAAAAAAATAGAAAAAATAGAAGACAACAATTGGATCAAATAAATTGATTACTCAGTAGTTGGTAAAGGACTGAAGAATAGTTTTTGTAATGTGCCATTTTGAGCCTGGGCTAGACAATTCAACTATTTGGGTTCAGATATTATTTGTCCTTCAAGTAAATCCTTAAGGAATTTCCCCCATCTTTAAATTTTCAGCTCCCATTTCTCAACCTTTTTGTCTCTCTCATTACTATTTTTTCTATATAAAAGTATTAAAGCCATAACAACAGAACAAACCTTGGCAGGCTCATTTGCTATCATTACATTTTAGGTCATAATTTGATGGCTGTTTTCTATAAATACCTTTAACTCATGCACACAGCATCTCCCCTGATTTCAACTCACTCAGATTACTGAACTCTAAAATCAGGACTGTGATCTGGGACAGTCTAGCTTTAACAGAAAAATCATCACTTCTTCTTTAATAAACACAGTGCATAACAAAGAGTTAGATTGCTCTTGATATCTGTTGGAAACAGAATCCAGTACAAAGTCCACGACTGAGCTCTGCACTGAACTGACTACTAGAAACAGGTAAGTTCCAGCCTAAAAAGGGTATCTCAGTTTTCACTAATGCTTCATCAGAAGGAATATTATAAATAGAAGGCACTATAAACGCAATGGCAAGACATCAAATCCTTGCTAAATTTCTCTTAAGGAAAAATGTTGAAGCTTCAGTAAGATTTATGAACAAGCAGAGACACAGAAAAACCCAAATGAAACTTCCAAATTGAACTATACACTGATTTTCATTTTGACAAGGACTGAAAATATCAACCTTTCCTCTCACTAAGACGTCAGTCACTATTTTGTCAACAACATAGATGCTCTGCAGAACCCAGAGTACACGCTATGGTATTAAACCAAGCCCACAATTTTTTTTTCAGTGGTCTCCTGGTTTAAGCAGACACACTGAGAACGGCAAAATGTGGCAAGAAGCAGATTCCTATTTGTGAATATTCCTGTAGAAGTTTTGATAGCATTCAAAAAACATGAAAAAACCCTTGTGCTTTATGTCTGATACAATTCATGTTATTAGGTTAGCAATTTTATATGGGAATCTTGAATGGTCTCTGTGCATGTCGGGATTGCTGCTTTCATGCGGCACATACCGTGCCTTTGAGGAATGCCCCATTCACTTGAAAACAGTTCTAGAAACAATGTTTTGTCTACTGCTCTGCCCCTTGTCACCTTGCATTAGAAGTAGAGGAGGAGAGCTGATTCAGATAGGGATATCTTCCTAGTACATTTGCTTTTTATTAAAGACAATATTATTCCGTTTTATGCAGTAGGCAAAAAATTCTGCTTTATTAAGAGTTTATAGCACCCTAATGAAATCTGGCAGAACACAGAAGGAAAACTGGGTCCCTACTGAGTTCTCTGAAGGAGCCGGACTCAAACAGAGGAAAAATACGGGCAAGATGTTATGCAGGAGAGCTCAGACACAAACCTGACCACAAAGAAAAATTAAAAGCTTATTCTAAGGGGCAAAAGTTTTCTATTATAAATAATAATAGGACACTTTCAGTAGAGTCTTATTAAACATATTTTCTTCTGCACCATTTGTGAGTCAGATTCCCTTGTCTATTACTATAAACATAGTGTCACCAGTTAGTTTTGCCTAAGTAGCCCCTACTGGCTTGTTTAAACTGGAGCATTCCTTTTTAAAGACTCATTTCTTTTTTAGTTACTTTGCATGCAGTGCGAAACAGTGCACGCTCTGCTAAAACAGAGCTGCACAGGAGGAGGCCAACTGCATAATAATTCTTGAAGAGACTGACAATAGCTTGAATTAAATTATGCTTTCATTTTTCTTATGTGTTTCAACCTAATTTGTCTTAATAGCATGTTTGCAACACGTTAATTATAAGGACTTGACACTGTACAGTTGGTATTTAGTAGAAGAGTGATTTGACTAGGAAAGTGAAATCTAAATAACTTATATACACACAAATGTTTGGCAAAAAAATAAATTTGCAATTAAGCAATCTTTCCTGCATTACCTACAAACTCAGCATTTGTAAAAATGACCATCATAAACCACCATGTCTCAGATGTCCTTTCACTTGTCTAGTGGTCCTACAAAATCACTAGAAACAACTTACACTGCATAAAAATCTACCCATTACATAAAAGCCAAATGAATAGTTAAACACAAAAAATCCACAGAGAAACCTCCAAGCTGAGCTGAGACCTGTTACTGTGTTGTGTGAGAGTCCTGCCATTGGCCTGTCAGCGGGAGAGAGACCCCGCACCCAAAGCAGCACCAGCATTTCTCTGAAGTCAGTGAAGCTGTACCTCTTACAGCAGCTCTGAATTTGGCTCACTTAGGTAAAGAATGCACCAAGGAGGGGACAGGAGCAAATCTCAAGTGCTCAACATAACATATTCATGCATTCCTCAAGTAATCAGAAGTTAGACTAAAATGCTATTTAAAAAAAGAAGTGAGAAAGAACTTGCTGACATCAATTTGTCTTTGAAATATCTTTCAGCAATATAAAAGGCTTCCCATGATATTCTATGAATTGTCTCTCCCACCCAGATCCCAGGTGTCAACTAGCCTCAGTTTCAAATATATTCCAAATGAAACACTTTGCACATCTTCCCTGAATGTGTTCTTTTCGGGGGTGGGTGTGCTGGACAGTTTGGCAGAAAGCATTTGCTGTAATTAGACAAACACTTCAGGAGAAAGAGTTGAACAGATTTTCACTGAACTGCTGTACCTAGTTAGATTTGTGCTAATAACAACCTCTAACAGTTTCAACCCTAAAGATCTGAGATGCAAAAGACAGCATTAATAATTCAGTGAGCATGGGGTCCTGAACCTACCCTTCCTTTCCTAAAGAGAGAAGTAATGCACCTCAGGTATAAAGTTTTACTCTAACAGGGCTTAATCTTTCCTTCTCTTTCAGTGCTTTGTTACTAAGTGCTGTGTAGGTGTGAAAAGCTGTATTACCATGTAATTTTGTTGGGATCAGACTTCCAACTACCTGCTTTGCTTCATGTTCATTTACACAGAATGATCAAAATCTGTTTTATTTCCTAACAATAGCAAATTTTGCTATAATTATTTTAAAATGGCAAATTCAAGGAATAGTGTCCTGGTTAATTCACACATGGCACCTATCCACACACAAATAAAATACCATATTATTTATTACCTTTCTCATAATGAACTTTGTAATAAACAACTGAAAAACTAATTTGTTTTTTGACAATGGCAAACCTTTGAATAGAGAAAATCACAGAGTCGAACACAGAGTGCAGTCCTGTGTGGTAAGTGGTCTCCATAGCAACCAATAGATTTTATGCTAAGTCTGGCCTTTAAAAACATTTCACGTTTACCACCGAGAAAAAGATGGCCTTGATTTAAAAATGATACAACAAGTATCTTGAATGTGCATGCTTTCTCTTCTCTCTTGCAAATAAAATTAGCAGACGTCCCTTTAACACTAAATCCTCTGAGAGCTGCATGTCATCATTGACGTATGTGTGGGCCTCCTTTAGGCTTGGAAATTTTTTTTTCCTTGCATATCATTGCAAGACTTGAAGCCCTTTCCCCCCCCATTTACCCCTCCTTTTTTTTCTCTATCCAGAACAAAAATAGAACATCAAGTTCTTATCTCAGCCAGTGATCATGGTGACAGCGAAAATATTATTGCATGCTTATCTATAGCAGTTTCAATCATACAAGCTTATAATAACTTGCAATAATGGAAGAAGTAGTAACTATAGCTGCAACGCCTGCTACAGCCTAATTTATTTTCACTCCACATTCAAGTGACTGAAGCCCCTAAAAGGAAATGTATTTTTAATAAAGAAAGATTCCAACTTAAGAACATGTGTATGTAATTATTGACAATGATATGCCATAAAGAGTTTTATGATTATAATCATTAGCACTTACTGAGAATTTTGTTGCAACACTGGAATTTGAGTAACAGGACATGAGGGTAGATATAGAGAATTATAACTGAATTTATTGTTACCTTTTCACTTCTTATAACCTGGCAATATAGGGTATATGATTTTAACATTTAATCCAAAGCAGAGCTTGCATGCTCAGGTTATTCCTCTTGGCATGGATGTGGGATGCCTGCTTTTTGTTGATTAGGAATGCAGCCTTGAGAGCTTTGGATGAGTAGGAGGGGAAGATACAGAGATCATTTGTTGCTATTCCTGTAAAGGTAATTTCAACATGCATTCTGTCATCATGGTGACAGTAATAGCACTTCATACATAGCCTTTCACATCATCGAATGTTTGGTCTCTGTATTCCATTCCATCACAAATGCCATAAAAGCATCACTCTCCTACCACACTGATTGCTTTCTCCACAATTTCTTTTGTGCAAAGTACACTTTCTTTTCACTCTAACTTTAGAAAGGTCCTGTGTTGAGCCTTAGTAAAGAAGGCATCAGAATCAAGTTCTGTTTGCCATGAAAGAAGACAATATTACAAAATTTAATACCCTTTTTTTTTTCTTTCTACTATGTCCTACTAGACTTAGGTTTCTCCAAAGATGATCATCAATGCAGCAACAAAAATTAGAGCCTCCACTGTGAGGGAAACAGGCAACAAAACAGAAGCTAAAAAACTTCTGTATGAAGAAGCATGATCCCCAGTACACCTCTAGAGAAGACAGAGGTTTGTCACCTGTAGAAAATAAATATGCTACAAATCTAGCTGAGATACAGACAGCGCAGCCACAACGAGGCCAGGGAATTCTCAGGTAACCATGATAGGGAAAGGCAAGGTAAACACTGCATGTCATTCCTTTTATTTCTTGCATCAGGATACACTAAGCCACCAAGGGGAATAATTAATCACAATAACAATGTGTGACGGTATGCCAACGAAATCTTGCTGTAGCATCAGTGTATCCTCACCACCGCCGCCACCCCCTCCTCCTCTTTTCTTCCACACAGATGGAGAAACACCATGCCAGAGTTATGATTAGCATAGGGTTGGAGTTATCAGAAACAACTGAGCAGTTCCTGACAGACCACTTTCTTATTTAGAGAGAAATCAGAAAGACACGTACTGCAACTTCATTGCAAAAGGATGGAAGATGGAAGCAGAATACTCCAAGGAAGGATCCTACCTGTCAAATGCTTCCCTTGGCTCCTGATGTGCAGACAGACCTCCACAGAACTAGTAAGAACAACAGTGAGAACCTAAGATCTGCATTCCAGACAAAGCAGCACCACAATTTCCCTGAGAGCTGTGCTCTTAAAGCTTGCCTTCATGCCCTGCTTTGAAGGGAAAAGGTGAGTATTAATACTATGGGATGCAGCAGTATTTCCAACAAGCTTACAGGGATACCACTGCAAAAAGACATCTTGTGCAAAATGTAGGATAAAGATGATGGTACTGTATTTGCATGCCTTCTACCCAGAATCTCTTTCCTTCACATACTCCTATAGGGAAGCTAATTCATTTCATTTTTGCCTTTTTTTTTTAAAGCACTCTCTTATTATCATATGTACTCTTAGCAACTCTGTTTTGACTGTACAGACCTTTCATTTTCCCTAGTTCTCTAAGACAAAAAAGTTTCTCATGGCCAGCTCTAAAATGGAAGAGAATTGATGTGTTCTGAAATAAATATCTGCTCTTGTTTTGTATTATTTGGAGAGACATGCATACCTAGAGAAGTGTTCCCCTAACGCAGGAGTTTCTAATATGGACTCATGGCTACTCTAGTGAATAAGCCTGAAGGTCTGTGCTTGGGGAAAATGAAACAGGTAAAACACCTGAAACTCACATAAGGCAGACTCAACAGCCTTTTTCTTCTTGTTTCTAACTGGAAATGCAGCAATGAGATCTTTCCTCAAACATGGCAGCACACTGATCATATTTGAAAGTGGCAACTTGTCATTAAATACCTGTCAAATATTCCAGCTTCCATAGTTAATTACAATATAATATTCACTGCCTTAAGAGAAAAAAAAAGTCAACATAAATTTGAATTGGGGTGTGAGAGGGAGCAAGACAGTAGGCCCAGGCACCAACCATCAAAGCCTACACACTATGTAGGCAGACCAAAGGTCCACCAGCTGCTGTCCAAGATAAAAATAGTCACTCAGAACTATTTTAATAGATATTATAAAAACTTGTAAATGGACCCAACTTAGAAGTTCAATTCTATTATGTCACAGCCTCTTCCACACTGAGAATATGTGGTTGTTCTAGTAAAAACAGTTGATTGTTTTACATAATGAAATATCCTAGATCCTATTAACTTCTACATATAAACTGGTTTAATGTAGATGTGTCAGGAATCTGAAAATAATGCCTAGTGACAGCTCTAGGATTAAGCTCTTCTCACTTAGTTTGAATTGCTAACTTTGACTGTAAATTGCTTTTAAAGAGCAAAGCATATACTGTAAGTCCTCCCAATGCCTCCCACTAACTGACATCAACAAGGCATCTGGGACAAGTGTATGCTACTAATTCATCTTAATAATCTGTCAGCAAATCTGTCCTAATAGGATGTGTCTTTCATTTTGATTAAAATGACCCTCTGAAATGTGGTCCTCATAGAAAGTTGACAAGCAGAGGCAAATTTTGAACAGTCTGGCACTTCTAATTTTATCTCTGGAAAATGAAAGTGCTGTTAAATACTCTTACATAACTGCTCCCTCTGTTTGGCTGTCTTTTCTTAGCTTCCACATGAAGAACTTGTCTATACCCCTTTGATGATCAATAACAAATAGTCCTCTTTGGTCCGTGTGACATTCTCTTACTTTTTATTTTCTGCCTCCATGGCATGATTTCTAGTATTGCTTGGAAATGCCAGTAATTCAATACTGTAGTTAAATGAACTACATGTTTTCTTAAACATATAGCCATGCTACGAAAACACTTCTCATGCCATCTGGAAGGTTATAATATCAGGATTTTTTTTTAATGTATGGGCTGATGGGGTACATCATGTTGTCCCAATACTCATACACATTAAACTCTTCAATATTAGATTTTTATTGTGTTGCCATGACATGGTATTTTCTTTAGGAATCTCGTTTGTCCTATGTCCTGGGACTAATCATCTTGAATTGGTAACAAAAACAGATCTACCATTTACTGTAAGGATGTAAGACCACAGATTTGATATTAAAGTTGTCAACACAGACTTCCATGAGTTTTCTCATTAGACCATAATACATTTCCCTTTATGATTCTTGCCACACATAAAATGCAATTTCAGTGTTACTATTCTAGATCAAGTTGCATGTACATTAGAAATCATTGATAGTGCCTTTAGAAGCTAGTTTTAGGCATCAGGTAGACCAAAAGCTGCATCAAGAAAAGAGCCCTGACTTGGAAAGGCAGTCAGGGAAAGAAAATGTTGCCAGTAGGCTGTCAGTAGGAAGACAATCACTGAGTAAATCTGAAAAATCCACTAAAAAAGTCCACCAATTTTTTGCTTTTCAGCTACCTCTCACAAACTGTTAGAAAACACAGGTTCTAACATTTCAGGTAGCTAAAATGGAAAAAAAAAGAGCAAGATACATGAGTATTTTTGAGAGGTTTATGCAAATTTCTTCCTCCACAATTTTGGAAGGGCTAGTTGGTAATTTCATTCATGCTCTACTTAATATAATGGGAGAGTCTGGACGTGTTCCAGGACAATGTGATATAATGAATAACATATGTTTCATCTTGAACATACACATGCTGTATTCCCTTCTTACTTTTCTAATCCCATACCTATATCCTGTCAGCATCAGCCTTAAAAATAAAAATGATGAGACAAAACATTATCCCACAAATTCTGATTTACTGTCTTTGCACATGAACACTAATGATTAATAAGGTTTTGAATAATAATTCAATACCAGGAGTGGGGAAATATGTGACAGAAAAAGAGAAGAAATATGAAGGTTCAGGTAGCAGTTTTAGTATGATTTACCTTCCTAGATAGATCAGCTAAAGCAAGCTTGAAACTTTTTTTCTCCCTCTTCCTGTGCTAAAATTTGAGTTGTTCTCTCTAATGTGCAAGACAATTCCTTGACCATCATTTCATCTTTGGGTTAACTGGAAAGAAAGGGTTCATATGTATCAAACACAAGAAGCTCCAGATTCCCCAACTCTCTGCTGGGTAACGACGTGTGAGTGCCAGAATCAGGCTTTGTACGCCTCAATCTTATACCACAATACTAATATGTTACCATCGTTCCACAGTGTAGCTTTCCCTGGTAAAGGACTGGGATCTTGGGCTGTAGTTCTACATAACTATGCTGCATAACATGGGATTTTTGTCAGAAAGCAAAGGAGGGCTAGTTCTAAGGACAAACATGGATGTTCAGCACCTTATAGTCAGACATGTACCAATTAAAGGAAAAAAGCTGGGAACACACAGCCAACGTGAAAGGAAAAGCAGGGACCACAACCTGTCGCAGGAACATGCACAAAACTGCACCAAAGATAGAATTAGCAAAAGAATGGAGTGGAAAAGGACATAAAATTTCCTTTTTCGATGTTTTGGGGTTTTTAATAAAGGCAGCAGTCTGATATGAAGATGGATTTTTCACATCTGTTTCCAGTCTTCTAATTCTGAAGAAGTGCTAGGATCAAATTTTGGATGAATACCTAGAGTATTCAATGGAATGTTCTATGCCTGCGTGGATTGCACTTCTTTTGTCTGGCTCAGGATATCAAAACCCATCCTGAACACTGTTTCTTGTCACAAATCTCACATGGATACTTGAAGCAGTAAACCAATACTCTTTCTACCCTGTGCAAGAGGAAGAGGAGACTTACACATCCTGCACAGCAGAAGAGGAAACCTGCCAGCCTGCCCTGAACAGGACTCCCAAGCATCAGATTCACAAACCCTGCAAGTTTCTTCACTTGGCAGAAACAAAAACATTTAAAAATGCTTGTTCTGCTGACACTTTCCCTCTCCACAGAAATTGTGTTTGTAGTATGTAACTTTCATAGACTGGCATCAACATTCCTGTTCTTCAGAGAAAAAGACAGGTTGAAGGAAGAAATAGACCACTGAAGGAGCAAGGGAGAAGCCAAGCATGTCCTGCTCCAAAAGGGAATTAAAAAAAAAAATTAAAAATTAGCCACTGATTCTACCTTCACAGATAAACTACAAGTGCTTGTTGTCACAATCACTCCACAAGAGTAAAAAATTTATGAGTGAACAGACAAAGCAGCAGAATTTATGTTCTCTGAAGTACCCAGTCCTCCAAGTATCATGCCAGTAACTTAAGCAGAACTGTGTGAAATTGTACAGTCCAGGTGATATTTAGCAACACTGCAGCATTTTTCAATTTAATTTCATCAAATGGCTTAAGGGGGAAAAAGCATCTTAAAAAAATCATAAAACTCTACTGGTTAAACAACATTTTCTACGTATATTTTTATTATTCTGATTGACTTATTCTGAATTTTTCTTCAATTTATATTAAAGAAGACTTTCAAATATTAAAAATCAATCAAATAGTAAAAAATTCCAATTTACTAAAGGCTCATTTAACCTCCTAAATAAGTGAGATAGATTTCAAAATTGCAAAGAGATTATATATTTGTCATCATTCCAGCTCCAGCCCTGACAGGCTGTCACAACTTTTTTCTTTCTTTCTACCACAGAAGATTTAGGAACATTAATCCCTGAGTTGTCTTAGCAAGAAGGTGCTTGGTCCCCAACCCCAAAAGCACAGAAACAAGCTGTCCATTACACTTGAGAGGCTGAATCCTAGGAGAAATATTGGCTCTAAGAGCATAGCATGTGAGGGGAGAGACAATTCATGTTTACTTCAGAACAAACCATGTAAAGAGGAAAGGAAAACCTTTTCATCAAATAGAATGAGCTACACTGGAGCTCAGAAATCGGTTTTCTGCTTTTGGCTCTACCTTCATGCACCCTGGGAATACCGGCAAGTTCTTCAAATTTCTGTCTGCTTTGATTTACCCCCATTAAAAAAAATTCATTTACAAAATAATTCAAGATGTATAGATGAAAAATATCTGTTACAGATATTAGAAGATTTCCTGCATTTTGCCTAAGATCTAGAGTCTTAAAACCTCCTTTAATTCACAGTTCAGTGAATTACCCTGAAACATAAGTGTCTTTGGATAAAAACATTTGCATTTAGATACATTTAACCTTACATTAAAACCAAAAGATGAATAATCCTTTAATGCTCCTATCATATTTATTAGCTCTGCTCAAGGTGAGCAAAAGCTCTTGGGAACAGCTGTGCCAGACATTCTTTCCCTTCACCCATTCACTATTTTTTCCCTTCTTTAACTGCAGGAGTTCAGTTCTAGTACTGTTTTTTCATACTAGTTTTTCCCTCCTGGCACAAAAATCAGATTGCAGCAAAGACATAAGGGATGAAGGATAAAAGAAATAAGACATACACTAAATTAACTGTATACAGAGTGAAAGAGACACCAAGCTCATTGTTATAGATATATTCTGACCAATTCTACCATGAATCTCTACATCATATAAATCCAAAGATTCTCTCCCAAAGCTCAGCCTAATTATTGCTTCTGTTTGTGTTCCCAGAATCATTTAGTTTGGAAAGGAGCTCGAAAGCATCTAGTCCAACCCACTGCTCAAGCAGGGTTACCTAGAACAGGTTGCTCAGGGATGTGCCCAGCCAAGTTTTGAGTATCATCAAGGCCACAATCCCTCTAGACAACCCACTCCACTGTTGGACCACGTGTTCAATGAAAGGTGTTTTCTTATGCCCATTGTCACTTGTTGCATCACTGGGTGCCACTGAGAAGTTTGACTCCCTCATCTGTATTCCTTCCTATAAAGGCATTTATATAGGTTTATATATAAATGAGCCCACTCAAGCCTTCTGTTCAGGCTGAACAGTCCTGACTTTGTCAGGCTCTCCTCACAGTAGATAGGCTCCAGTCCCTTAAGCAGCTTCACAGTTCTTGCTCTACTCACTCCTGGAAGCCCAGAACTGGACACAGCCCTCCAGCTCTGTAGAGGGGAAGCATCACCACCCTTGGCTCGCTGGCAAGAGTCATCCTAACACAGCCCAGGATTCTGTTTGCTTTCTTTGCCCCAGGGGTGCACTGCTGGCTGTCACCCCACAATCTGTCAGGACCAAGGTCCAGTCCACTGCAGAGCTGCTTTTCAGCCAGTCAGCCCCCTGCATGTATTGGTGACTAAGGCTGTTCCTTCTCAGATGTAGGACTTGGCACTTCCCTTTGCTGATCACAGCCCATTTCACCAGCCCACTGAGGCTCATCTGAATGACAGCACCATCATCTGGTATATCAACCACTTCTCCCAGTTTTGTATAACCTTCTAATTTGGAAAGGGTGCAAATTTGTCCTATCATCCAGGTTCTAAAAAAGATATTAAAATAGCATGGACCCCCATACTATATCATAAAAGTAATTGAGAAACAATTTTTGGAGAATACATAGACACACAGGTTAACTTTATTTCCTTTCACAGGCCTCAGAATATATTGTATGGAAAAGAGTCTGCTTTTTCCATAATTTTTACCTGAATCCTTGCAAAGCTTTATGCTTGTCATCACAACAGAAGAGAAAGAAACACAGTAAAAGAAACAATTATGAGATTATACTACACTGACTTATTGGTGGGCAACAACTCTATTTATAAAAAAGAAGTACAAGTACTGAGGAAAAACATTATGGAAAGAACGAGAATAGGAAAGAAAATGAGCAAAAACTGTGATAGAAGATGGAAGAGTGAGCATGTCACCCATGAGAAAGGAACAAGGACAACTTGCCATCAGCACAGACTGTCTTTTGTGGCTGTGATCTGCTAAGGTCTTACAGCTCACTTACTTTCCAAAATCTGATTGTTACAGCTATTTTTTTTCTTTTATAGCTCATATGACAGCTACAGAGTACTGCTAAGACTGAGGTCTAATATCTGCACCAAAAAGCCCTCAAAATACTCCTCATTCCTTCTCATTTTTCCTCTTCTGTTTTGACTAATAGAGATGTGCTCGGAGTTTCACAGCATGAATGCCATTGCAAAAGTGGGACCCCATTCCTGACTGCAGAGAACATAAAATCTTCAACGGAAAGTTTTTCATCAGCTACAGCATAGTAACATCCATTATGACTCATTTATTTCTTTGTATCAGTACTGCAATCAAGGCTAAGATAGCCCAGAGTTTAACTGCTGCTACTGACAATCGAGCCAGTAGTCTGGGGCACTGACTCCCATCACAGAAGTCCATCTGCCTATAATCTATTAGCAAAAATGACTAATAATTGAATGCTTAACACTATGTACCAAGTCTTAACTGAACACTGATCAGCTTCAGGCTGCTCATCATTGTCCCTACCTCCTTCCCACCATCTCCCTTGGCTGAAGGTACATCCTCTTAAGATCTGTTGGCACAGCTGTACCTTGCGTTGCTTCCTAACAAGGCTTTTCCAGAATTATTTGGGTTAGTTTGGATACACTCTAAATTATTTTTTCTATTTTGAATAATTTTGACTGAAAAACACAATAGAACATTTACCTGTTCCATCATGGAAAGTGATCAGACAGGACTGAATCCTATTAACCTGTCCTGAATTCAGTAAGAGCATTATGTCTAACTGCAATTTCACTAGCAGCAGTAACTCTATACATTACTTCAACTTTGCCATCTGCCAGACAAAATGAAAAAATGACTTTTCTGGCAGTATTTTTGTGTGATGGATAATGGGCTTTTAACTTCTGCATTCCCCTTAAAAGCTCACCCTCTGTATAATGAGCCTAACTTCAGCACTTACTTGCATATCTAGAGTTAGTATGAGTACTCACCATAACAGATCTGTTTTAGCAGTAACATGATTTTATCTTTAAACCCAAGATGGAGAGAGCAACTGGTGGCATACTGGGGGTACTTACATAGCAAGGTACTCTGTCTTTATCTCAAAACTTGAGTATTTTCATCCTGCTGCTGAGAATGGGGACTGAGAGCATTTGGGTGGGCAGCTGGCTAAAGCCAACCTGGCACTGAGCCAGAACGCCATGGAAAAAACAATGGTGGTGATGAAAATGATACCAGAATTTGTAATTCATACCAACAAAACACTGGCCATAGAGCTCAACCTTGACTATATGCATTCCAAAGTATTATGGAATATAAACAATATTCTTCATTACAACTGTACTGCAGATCTATTGTTTCACGTGGCAGAATTCAGAGCTTGCTCTTTGGTGGGCACATTTGTTTGGATAGCATCATGAACCTGATCGAATTGGGAAGCACTTTTGAAAATTCACATCTGATAGGAATTTATTTCCATAAAAATCTTAAGGTTCACTTCCGTTCTGGTCAAAGAAGCCAAAACCAGAAATTGAGCAATATGACTAAAACTTACCCTAAGGCATAAAACCCCTTTACAGCAAAGAACTCATATTAAAAAAAAAAAAAAAAATTATTTAAAGAGTTTCTGCAGCAATGGCAAGCACAAAGAAAACAAAACATGTGAGGCTTGCCTGTTACATAATAAATACGTATTCTGCTCTCTGTTATGTCGCTTTAAAACCAAACTAATCCAATGGACTAAGAATGTTTCCCTGCCATGTACTGGTACAAAAGGGATGGAGGGGAAGAGCAAAAAAAAAAAAAAAAAAAAAGCAGAGAGATGGCCACACAATATCATATCACTAAATGCCAACTCTGTCCTCCCTGCACGGAATAAGATTAAGAAATATAATTTTTATGTCACCTGGCATTAACTTTAACTACACCAATTTTGTTATCCCATTTTGCTAGTACAGAGTTTGTTACCATTTTTTGACATACAAAATGGAAGACATTGAAGGCCCTTTATTTTTTTGGAAGTAGTCCTGCCAGTTGTATTTTTTGAAAGAAACTCTTTCAAGAATATTCCAGAATGAGATATCCCAAGCTTGCCAGTTCCAAGTTTACCTGTTATTTTTTATATTTTAATGCCAAGAGGAAAACAAGACACACACAAAACACACCAAATGAAAATAACCCTGACACAAACCGAAAACTCAAATCCAAATCTAAAATATTGTCATATGACCCCAGGTCCAAGGGGTTCTACCCCCTCCCCTGTCCTTTTCAAGAGAATGAAGCATCTTTGACAGTTTTACTGTTGCTTCCATTAAATTTAATGTAGCTATATGTTTTGAATTGCATCAAGCTGATCTCAAGAGGGATGACGTCAGGATTTCTTTTCACATTTTGAATGCTACATGTAACCGTCTCTGTCAAGCGCTCTAACAAAAAGAGACTGTCAGAGGAGAGACCTCAGTGTTATGCTTAGAAAAATCTTTGAGGTTCACCCGGTATTCTGTGGCACAGTACTTTGTTTTACATTTGAGACCTAGAATATTGGAAGGATGCAAACAAATATATTAGACCTTATAAGTGATCTCCTCTCCCGAGCAAAAAATGTGGTTTTCGTGGTATTCTCCCATCCTGGAATGTTTGCGTTTTACAGGTGTCAAAATGCAGGAAAATGAAAGGTGTCTCCCTTTTTTGTCACACATACACAAAATAATCTGTTCCTTCCCTCTGTTCACTGAAGGCTGTGAATAAGAAAACAATTATATTTCCTTATAATAGGAAAGAGCAGGATATATCGAAGAGAATAAGAATGAAGAGTTGCAGCCAGAGGGTTGCAGTTGCTGAGCACAGACTCTACTGCACACATGCCACTGGTAGGTCTTGTGTTCCCCTACTCACAAAGCAACTCCAGCATCATACAGGAGTGTCGGATCTTGCTGCCGCTGTAGTGGCAGTTCTAGCAAATGGCTCATGTCATAAAATTACCTTTGCTGGTACAGAAACTAATACCTCATTCTGAATGTATTTTCAGGGGTTTCTATGTGCATTATATCTCAAAATATACTAAATGTCTTTGCTTACTGACAGACCTACACACTTAGCTTAGGGTTTGAAAGTCATGCTAAAAGCATGTTAATTGTAATAATAAGGTGCTTCAAGTAGGGGCAAGCTGTCACCTGGAAACCTGTCTGCATTCAGTAGTAACCCTGGTGAGCCACATAAATATTCAGCTGATCATCAGGATACAGGACACTGAACACACCCCTAGTGAACAGCCATGAAAATTCTACATTTATTTCTACACACTCTCTAAATACTGCTGAGACTCACGTACCCTATCATTTAATGAACTCTGCACCTGAAGAATTTACTGTGCTATAGGGAATGGTATCTACACAAACACATGATCATGTCAATCAGCACCCTAACATATGCCAGACCACAACATTCCAGTATTGTAATAATTATTTAATTGGTATTAAAATAATGATTTCATTTGAACATACCAACCAACAGTTTCTAAAGCTGTTCATAACATTAATTAGCAAAAAGTAGAGACTTGCTATTTCAGGTGACACAGTATAAAAGGTGAAGTGTAGAGATTTCCTTTTCTTAGTTTAAATGTAAGAAAAAAAATTGTTTACCTTTTTTTTTTTAATAG
The DNA here is from genome assembly GCF_031753505.1 of Anomalospiza imberbis. NCBI lineage: Eukaryota > Metazoa > Chordata > Aves > Passeriformes > Viduidae > Anomalospiza > Anomalospiza imberbis. The sequence continues at coordinate 17,362,410 of NC_089684.1, forward strand.
TAACTTTTGAGATAGTAGCATTTTCTAGGGATTAGTAACATTTTTATGGTGACAGATAAACACATACAAGATTAATTTACTAAGATATTTGGTAACATGGAAATTTAATTAATCTGTTACAATTGATCTTTCACCTTGTCATATATTTAGCCGTCAAGCCCATTTGTAACCTGATTAAATATTATCCAAACATTGAATGCTGCTTTGGTGGATGTTTTGGCTAAATAGCTGAGGATACTGTAGCACAGAATTGTATCATATATCCTGTTTACTACAGCCCAAAGACAAAATTACAGGTTCTGGTATGTCAGTTATGTGGTATTCCTGTGCTCAGGAATTTTCCCATGGCTGTTTCTAATACAGAGAGTTTAAAAAGATAGTCTTTAGCAAGTTGGCCATGCATTACTCTGGACTTAACTACACCAAGTCGACAACTTTGCACAAGAACTTAGAGTATCCCTGTGGCGAAATTTTGGCCAAATTCTGAGAAGTGTGATCACATTAATTTACTAGGAGCCTGGTATAACAACAGAACCCTCACACTTGGGTAATTACTCTGCAAGCCTGAGCAAATTAATGTTGTTGAGATGAAAGATCCTTGTTCTTCTATCAAATGCCAAATATGTTATTCTTCAAGTCCTCGCAAACTTATACACAAATACATTAAGTGCTCTGCTGAAAGTTACACATTATAGCAAGAGGAAAAAGCATGTTCTGAGACACTTCAGACAGATTGCATCAACTCCCTTTCATAAACACAGTGAAATAAAGAATTAGTCTTAGCAGTGGAAGAAGAGAGAATTTCTGTAATATTTTTCTGTTTCGTGTGCTTTTATCATGGGTCAGCTGTGGTTTGTGATCTTTAAGAAGTATTTCACACATGCTGTGTGGGTATTAATATTGAGGCCAACAACAGAGAAATGCAAACTGGGTGCATACTTCACCCCATGTGTCAAGCCAATCTAACACATACCACTTTAGCAAAGCAGCAGTTTTCATGAGATTTAAATTGTCTACATTCTGTAATTGCACACACAATTACTTAACTCTAAAATTAAGTCTTACACAGAAGAAATTAAGCCTTAGCTCTGAATATAACATGTGGTATTTTGAATCATTGAGGCAGGGCTGAATTCATCTGTGTATGTTAGAATTCATCAATATCAGGAATTTGCAATATTTACATATTCAAATCAGAAATGGCAAGAAAACCAGAATAGTCAGACATGTAAAGACACAGCAGCCATACCATTGCCCACAAAGTAACCATGAATGCAAAAGGCATTCAATTCAAACCTTAGTTATACCAAATGACATAATAAATTGCTTTGCTCTTGACAAAACCATCAGGCTAAAACACCTATGATGAACCAAGCCCCTTTCTTAAATAGCAATGTGGCTTGTCACTTTGCATGGGAGAAGTCTGAAATTGTTTCAAGGACTTGGGCATTCAGCATAGGAGACAAACCAAGGAACACTGTAGAAACTTGGATTACTTTTAGTTATGTCATACTGCTATAAAACTTTGTTAATAAACAAAGAACCAAATATGCTACATATTGCACAAAGCTTTCATGTTTAAGAATTGCAATCTAGAAGACAAGAAGCAGATGATCAGGGAATGATAAAAACCCCAGTTTAATAAACAGTGCTCTTGGTTCTGTGAAAAAAATGTTACCTCTTTTTTTACAGGCATTCTGACAGAGAACTTAAGACAGGGTTTGAAATATGATTATAAGGTAGCTTTATGGATAATTATATGAAGTACTTTCTAATCATGAGAAACACTCAGAGAATGCAGAAAGGTGCTTGTGTAGAAATGAATGAGTGACAAGGCAGACCAGCAGCACCAAACAACAGGTGCCTCAAAAAACAAATTAAATACAGTAGATAGGGAAGTGGAAAGCCCTGAAGGCCTTGAAAGACACAACTTTTGGAAACAATCTGGAAAATTATTCTCTAAGTTGGTTCTACCAAGAAAGTAAAGTGTTATTTTTTAGAAAATTACTACTTCAGCTGGACACAATTCCATGAGTATCACACAGCTTTTTCTTTCCACACATCTCTCTTCTTTAAGAGACTTAGAAAAGAGAGATAGCCACGAGTCACTCACTTTCTTTATTGGGCTCAAATCTTTATGATTTAAAGGAGAGATAAATGGAAGAAGGCAAAAAGTAAAGAATTCTCTCCTGCCTCTAATGACAGCAGTTAGGACTTTGGAACAGCTCAGGTTGCTGAGGCCCCCAAAATGCACTTCCACAATCACCTGGTTTGACAAGATAGGGGGTTGGCTTTTTTTAGAAAAAAAAGAAGAGAGAAAGCTTAACCAGACAATTCTCTAAAGTTCTTTTGTGGCTGAAAGCATAGACAACAACAACAACCATCACTTTCACTCCTGTAGCACATCTGTTGCAACAAGATCAACACATTATGGCAGAACTCAACTGTGCTGAGTTGTAAGGATGCAAAGATGTCATTACAAAACATTTGCAGGAAGATTTTACCTATTAATATCTTACCCATATTCCAACTAAGTTAGTCTAAGCCTACAGTGGGACGGTATCTAACACAACAAACCTTCCACTATTCCAAGTAATTGTACTTCATTAATCAACTAGCTTAGATAAGTCTTGGGGAAAGTTTGGTATTGGGCTTTTGTGGTGTTAGAGATTTTTGGGGTGTTTTGGTTGCTGTTTTTTGCTTGGGTTTTGTATATATGTTTGTTTTTTGGTTGTTGGGCATTTTCCATAATTTTAAATTTATTGAAAATATAATTTTATTTTGCTGCCATTGCTAGTTTTCTATTTTGTTTTCTTCAAGAACAGTGGAACTGGTGGAAGACTCAAGGTACCAACAGCAGACACAATCCTTATCCAAGTGAACGGGAAGCAGGCATGAAATATATCTACAAACACATTATGGAGGATGGCAGTGTGCTCCCACTTTCCCTGAAATAATGTCTGAGGTACAACATTTGAAAACTAAAAACCCTGCCACTAATGCTCTGCACCCTGGCACCTGCAAAGAGATGCATTGCTGAGATTACCTCTGAGGGTTCCTCTTAGCAATTACACCAAATATTTAAGAACTTTCAAAGGATTAGCAGAAAGCATCTATTTTGTTTTGATCTTATTTTTCTTTAGAAAACTTATTTTACTATCCTTAGAAAATAGTCTAGCAGCAATGCCTCCAGATGGGAATAACAGTAATTCACATACTTTTCTGTTTATCAGTAGAACATTCTTTATATTAATGCCAAAAGATTTCAGGACAAAATATATTTCCAAGGAATTAATTATCCCTCAAATATACAGAGTGAATTAAGAGGTACCACAAGTTTCAGTACTGCCAGCCTGGTGAAAACCAATGGTCACAATATTCTCCTTTGCTTATCAGCTCTCAAAGAAGTCCCCACAGCAGTACCCTTCTTATGTATGAATGGTTTCTTGTTTTCCACTGTTCCTTAATGTGACCGATGAGAAAGCACCTATGCTGGAGTCTTAATTGCTTTGCTTCAAAGCTGAGAACAGATCTGGAAGCTTACTGTTCCTAAATTTTTGCCAGAATTTCCTTGGCACAGATGGGTAGAACAAGACATGACTGATCGATCATTGTTATTGTTAAACAGGAAAGGACTAATTTAATTTTAAAATGTATTATAAACATCATTTCTCTGTACTGCAGTTTCAAACTCCTGAGTCACTTAATGGCTAGCTATGTGTGTGTGTGTATTATTTGCATTTTACTTCAAACATCCCAAAAAGGAGAAGGACTAAAACAACCCTCAAAAAAAAAACCAAAACCAGCTAAACAAAATCACCCCATCAAAATAGTTTGAAACTTTAAAAAAAATAGGTTTAAATAAATGTGCAGTTATTAACCCACATACAAATGTGTATTCAGTTTTGCTGTCCTGATCAGTACCAATTTTCTAAGTGTAACAAGGACACTCAGAAGTGAAAAGACCAAAACAGAGAAATAAGTCACATTTTTAAGAATATTAAGGGAATTATTTACCTTCCAGAGTCCATAGCTAGTTAAAATGCTCACTAAATGACAGAAAGCATTAAACCACTCTCTGGAACATGCTCCTTCCCTTAACACCAATTACAGATGCCTAGAGAGTGGGAGAGGCAACTAATATCCACTGCACCTATTCTTACATAGGTAATTCCTAAGCCATAGGCATTTTTAGGCTGACATTCACATTTCCCTATTTCTATATTGAAGATATGCTTCTATGAATAAAATAATTTTAATTTAATGAGAGAATCTGAATTCACCTTCTATCTTTGCTGGAACTGATTATCTTCAAACACACGTAATAAGGCAGAACTAAACACAGAGACATTAGATTGACTTGGGCTTTGTTGACACCTTTTCTTCTATCACGCGAGATGAAGATAAACGCATGACTATCTTTGGCTGTTTCTCTGCACAGTTTTTTGCCACTTCTGCACTGCTCTGAAATAGACCCTGTGAGACTCAAATCTCTTCATTGTTTCCATTTTCAAGTCTCGACAGATAGGTATATAAGGATTATTAAATTACTACAAAACCACCAAACACTTTGGGTCCAGATTATTAGACACATTCTTAGATTAGACACATTCTTAGCTTCTTTGTATTTTTTGTAACTTGTAACTCTTAGTATCTGGCCCCTGGAATTTCCTTTTTTTTTTTTTTTTTTTGCAGCAGCAGCAGCAGCAGCAGCAGAAGATTACTGTTGGCAAGAGACACCTAGGATTGTGCTTGTGATGTATTTTCCTTTTCACAACCAGTGTGGAAAAACACACCAAGTACCTATCTACATATTACACTCATCTAGACTCCATCTGGATCACACTGAGCACTTGTTCCTGGGAAGCAAAACAATGTGGGTGATTCCAAATACCTAATTGCATTGAGATAGTGCCTTTCCTACAGCATTAAGAGATACAAACTCCCTCAAGATAGATTAAAAACCCAATCTTGTTATCTTGCTGCATGTTCTATGCACTGCCTTCACAAAAGGCACCATTGCTGTTGGGCACTTTCTCCAAAGACTGGCCACTGCAAGTGTTGAGGGATGCAAACAAACAGTCTACCCTGAATGTACAGCTGTACCAACAAATTAAGAACATGACACTGCCATAGCATCCTCACATCAAAGAGATAATAATATGCAGGCAAAGGTAACCCTGAGGATGCACTAACATGATAACATCATGAGAAATAGCAGAAATAAACACGATGTAACGACCAAACAGGGGTACCAGCTTATGGGAATTGTTTACCCTGGCAGAAATTACCTGGGCAATGATATCTGAAATATCAAAGACGTCAAACCCATAAAAATCAGGACCAATGGGAAAAGAGTAAATATTTACTTCAGAGGAGACAAAAGTGGTAGGGAGAGAATTGGCAAATGGAAGAGGGGGAGGATGACTAAGAGAGCAAAATGATCCAGTCATAATTGACCACAGTACCTGACAAGCAGTCATGTGCTTAATCACCACATTTAGCAAAGATCAGTAAAATCACTGCTTCCATCATGCCTGCCTCTGACTTACTTGCAGGCTCAAGAAAACACACCTATTTTCCTTGGCATCAGTGAGGGAATTCTTGGCGTACTCTACCTAATGTCAGCATAGAAACAACTCACCTTTTCCTCTCTTACAGGGAATATTTATAAACAAGTTAACATATTGTAAACAAATTGTAAACAACTTGACAAATCTAGGTCAAATTCACCATGTTACAACAATTTTAAACCATATTTTTAGCAAATCTAGTGCTTAGCAAAAATAAAAAAATTAACTACATACAGTAGTCCTCTATAATTCTCAGTGCATGAAACCTTCTACAAAACCTGTGTAAGCTTTGTTGTAAAGGAAGTTTTGGAAAGCTTTTTTATAAAAAAACTTATCCATTATAAGGATAATATTTATTATATTTCATAAAAAGAGAGCTGCTTATGATGAGGGAGAGGAAATGGATTCCCAATTATATGCTGAGCAGCAGACAACAGTACTGATCTCAAAATATTGACACTGAATTCATCTCTAAAGGAAGTATTTTCTGTAGGATAAGAACTCATAAAAACTCAGGATCCAAAGCTAAACATGACTGTAACATTCTAAACATCTCAGGTCCACAAAAAGCAGGTTTTTAAATCTCAACTTGCTCTTCCCTGTGACCTTTTCAGCTTTCTTGGCTGGAGAAAACCTTTAGACAGAATGATTTGATCTTCAGGGATTCTAGACCCTTCTGATTTTAGATAACTATAATTCTTCCCTTTTCTTCCAGGAAGGTAATTTCCAGTCCAATGCACACATTAGGCACTTTAAAGCTTACATGGGCTTAAGTCAACACTATCAGCAGCAGGACCATGCACAGCCTCTTGTGTCACCTTCCTGCGCAGCTGCCTCTCTTCTGGCACACGCACTCGGGGAGCAGGATATGGCGGCTGTCCTAAAGTAAGGTAAACTACTTAGGATATTTGTCAAGTTTTTAAATCCCCATCAACTCCCAGATCTCATTCGTTCCATAGCCCCACAAATATTTGTTTATGCTTGGAGAAGGAGCTCATGTTCTTCAAGTTCAGTGCCAGTTTATGTCAAATTTTAACGTCTGAGAAGCCAAGAATCAAGAGTTGCCCTAAAAAACCCAAATAAAAACTCCTCTCTAAAAAAAACCCTACAACCCTTCCCCCCTCAAACCTCACCACCTTCAAAAAACAACCAAAAACCCCCACAAAAACAAACCACCAAAACACAAAAAAAAACCCACACACTAAAAAATCCCCAAAACACACACAAAAAACAGACAACCAAATCCCTTAAAAAACTAGTTATTCTCAAGAGATTTGAGACCTGTTTGTGCAGATTAAAGAGATTTGCACTAGTTTGCACTGCTTAGTTTGCATTCTTTAAGCCTTTTTGGGTGTGAATTAGCAAGAACTCGGCAGTAGCAAGTTTGTCACTTTGTATTAAATTAGTTGAATTCACCCTACTTTAAGGCTGAAATAACCATAACTAGGACAAAAAGATGATCTTCTTGCCTACCTTAAAGGTTTGCAGCAGATTAGCTCTTACCAATGGCTTCACATCAGTACAGTACTAAATAACAAACCCAAGTAACCTCATGTTCAAGATACATACCTGAACTTCAGCTGAAATCTGTTTTCTCTGTTAATCAAAGGCTTTTCAGGCATTCCTACTTATAGCACATCTAAGAATCGTTAAGACCTGATTTTCAAAGGTTTGACACTAAGAGTTTCACAGGGAAAAGGTGAACAGACTTCAAAAGAGAAAACCCAACTCTTGGACCCCTGTTTTTTTTTTCCCCCCTAGAGAATTAAGTGTCACCTCAAGCATAAAAGACTCATTTAGGAATACTTTTTAATACCCCTATATCTAAAATAAAAATAAAATAAAATAAAAATAAAATCCAGATTTGGTTACATAATCTGAGAAGATGTATGGCCTCTGATTTGAAAAGACATGGGAATTTTGATATAGAACGTAGTCCTGTATTTCTTATAACTTAACCACACAGTATGTAAAACTGAATACACACAGAAAAAAATATTTGACACAGAAGAATAAAACCCTGAAAATTCTTAAATACTTTATATTTTCTGCCATATTGTGGAGAATATCAGATGGGAAAGCCATAAATAGCAGATTTCAGTTTATAAATTTGTTCCAAAAGCCACAGACTTTTTTTTATTTTGACTTACTACAGAGGAACTGAAGGCCTTTCCATTGAGTTTGCATCAGGAAATACTGAGAGCATGTACAAGAATCTCTTATAACACTTCTCTCTGGAAAAAGGGGTTTCTTATCAGTTTGCACAATCATATCCAGAAATCTCTTTTCAAAGGTGTGGCTAAAAGTTCCCAGACCAATCCAGCTTTGTGCAGTTCAGCTCTTACCATAAATCCCAGCAGAACTGTGACTATTCTCACCTATGTACAGCTGCTACGTGTAGGTTGAACACGTTACATGGATCCTTGGCTTTTTTCCCTTTTTCCATTACCAGATATCGTCCACAAGAACAGTGATGGAAAAATGAAATCCCTGGTCTTCAGATCCAGTAGTCTTGTGGCTTCTTTTTCAGAGAAAAAGAGGTCTGTCTCTTCTGAACAGAAATAATGGTGACATTGCTCAGAGAAAGGAGAAGGCAAGAGAGCAAAACTTGACATGAAAATGACAATTATTCAACAGTGTCAAAGGAGGAAAGTGAAGAGCCCCAATCAAATCCGGAGGGAGGAGTTGAGACAGCAAATCTTATGCATTTCCATACTCACAATCCTTGGCTGACCCCTGCACATTCAGAAGAGTACCCTCTCTCACCACTGTGCAAAACACACAAACCTAGCCATTTTTATGCCTAACCTATATCATTACATCAACAGAAGCTCACATTTTATGATTCCTTAAGGTAACATTAAAAATACACAAATCTCTAAAATACAATACCCCTTCTGTATCACTACACTACAATTGTAAACCAAAACTTATTCAACAGAATTTTTGCAATAAACCAACTTCACAGAAACAGATGCTATTTCATACACAGTGAAAAGGTTTCTTGATAGTACCCTCCAGTAAGGCATCACCTCTTCTAAATCAGCAATAGCACTGTGCATTGGTGCAATATCTAACTTTTGGTCAAAAATGGTTATTAAACCTCTATTTTCAAAGAAATTCAATTTTTAACTGGCCTTTAGAATTGATTCCTAAGCACTAACCTACAGGAATAAAACTCTCTCCCACACAAGGCAAATACTGCAACCTCTTTACTAGTGCTAATAGTACTAGTACATGCTTCACTGAAGAATGTCAGCCATGACTCAGACTCACTTCTTCCAAATAGGAAATCATAAGTTTTGGCACTTTTGAAGCCCTGCAGCCATTAAGCTATGTATTTTTTACATACACACACGCTCTCCTTTTTCCCCTGCTTTCCACTCTGAAGTGGAAAAATAATCTCTCATTAGCAGCAGCTTTCTGATGGAGCTGGGCCTTACAAAATGAGATCATCTAAGACACTATAATAAAAAACAAGAAAAAGAAGCAAGAGCTGGTAGAAGACAAACTACAAGCTAGATAGCATTGTTTCTGTGACTAATATTTAAACACTGTTAAGAGTATACAAAGGACAGTAATAACCTGCAAGAATTATAGTACCAGTAAACTCAGAGAAGTCACTGTTCATGGTGGGAGCCTCACAGCCAGCTCCAGCCTTCTCAGAAGAAATTGCCAGATTCCTCATGCTGAGTTGAAAGGAATTTTCATATTCTAAAAGACCTAATTATGGCAAACAAAATATAGTGATTATATGCCCTTTAAACAGTAAACATGCACCTGCACAAAGAATAACAGGTTACAGGTGCACAGAAACAAGCAAGTGTCAGGATGAGTGCCAGCTACACCTCTCTGGTCAGAACCTTAAACATGGAAAGACACTTTAAGAACCTGCCTGGAAAAGAACAAGAGCCCATCTTCGATCCCATTGCCCGATCTGAGATAAGACAATCAGTAATTTTAACTACTTGCTTGTCATAAGTTGCATAAAAGTCAGCTAATTAGATCTATTCTAAAATTCAGACATCCTGCAGATGCAGAAACAAATAGAGAAAAGCCATTTTCCACAGGTTCAGAGTGCTGCCACTGCAGGGAGGCTGAGCTCAGCTCAGCTGACAGCATTGCTCAGTGCTGCTGCAGAGATCTTTTTTATTGGAGAAATTTAGGACAACGCTTAGAGTCGTGTCAGCTCTCTTTATTAAGGTCCTCACAGAGATTTGTTTGACACAATATATTTTTACCAGATCAAAGTATTCTATATGTATGTTAGGCAAAGTAGAGAGCATGCTGTACTTCCCTCTCCTCTCTCAGAGTTTGAAACAAAGCATTAAGAACCAAGGCATGAGCCATTTATCTGCCAAATAAAGATCAAGGATGATTAAGAGCCTCTGGCAAATAAAGATCAAGTATTGTTAAGGGCCTTTGACAAAGATGGTGCAGTGTGTCCCCATCCAGCTTTAAAAAGCATTGATACAGAGACCCTTGCTGCTAATACAAACTGTAATTTTTTGGAAGTTTGAAGTCATTCCCTTCAAGATCCATGAAGTTCAGCACCTGTCCTTTGGGCCTATGAACTTCTGCTTTTTTCTTTTCTCTGATCTTCTTTAATATATGAATTAAAGTGTCTGCAATGGCTGATGAGTAGAAGGCTGACATTAATAACCATATTGCAACTCTGAAATATTGCATTCTTGTTATTAAAACAAAACAAACAAGCAAAAAGCCATATAAAAACCCTGAATAAAAGAATTTATACTTCTGCCTGCCTCCTTATGCTTACAATCTGATCCAAACTCAAATTCATACTTGAAGGTGTTTAAGAATCATAAATCCAGCTCTGTGGATATGGGTAAGTAAAAGCTAAGCATAAAGAGTCAGTCAAAGGGAAACAAACATAAAGCCCATCAACTTTAATTTTTACTGAACACTTGGATTACACTTGAAGATAAACACTACAGAAATGTCTCTGGAGACTGCCGTTTGGGGATCCTTCATTATAGCCTGGGATGCTTTAACAGATGACAATTAGAGAGATTAGAAGTTACCCAGTTGAACACTTTACCTGTCAGAAAATGCCATCAGTGAAAAGTGAAATAGGTTGTAACTGACACTTTTTTCTAAGAGAAAAATATCAAAACAAACAGGGAACAGGGTTTTGTTTCCAATGTTTTTAAAAGATAGATCTCTTAGGAGACGCTTGTGAGAATTCTAGGATTCACTGGTGCTTTAGAGCTGTAGCTGTGGTCTACTGAGGAGGGTGGAAGCACAAGAACTTGCAATCCTGACAAGACACCAAGAAGTGCACCTCAGATTTAAGATTCCAATACTTCAAGGCACATCTTTAAGTTAAAAAAAAACCCAAACAAACAAAAAAAAAAAACAACAACAAAAAAAAACCAAAAAACCCCGACAAATCCATCAGTATCCAGACCTGTTCTCTGAGATATCTTACTTCATCACTTACTTCTACTGAATGATATGGAGCGCAATTTCAGCCAAATCAAATTTCTTTATACACAGTCAAGCACAAAACCTAGGACAACTCCATATAACTACATTTAGACAATTCTTCATTCCTATAGAAGAAAGTCTCCTTCATTTGAAGGCATTACAGTCACTGCTGCTTAGAAAAAAAATAAAGAACCACCTGGTTAACAAGTCTGTATCAAAATCACGAGCAGCAGTGCTCCTCAGCACAGCAAAATGCTGGTTACTCCATGCTAGAGGAGGAGAACATTGAATTCCTTTAATTAATTCCATTAAAACTGCTTGTAGTGCTCACTGCTATTATTACCAAAACATCTGCCATTGCCTCTCACTTCAGATATTTCTTCTTGTTTAGCACCTCTCATAGGAACTGTGCTCTTGAATGTTGCCATTCACTGAGGCTTCTTTTTTGGAGTTCTATCATAGGCGTGACCATACTTTGCAAGAAACTTGAGCACCTGAACAACAGGTGTCTTTGTATTGGACCCAATGAATCTTGTTGAAAGTTCCCAAAAAGCCACTAAATGACAGTTTCAGACTGAATATAGTGAGAACTAGAGATGAGGTACTCACATCCTGCAAAATCAAAGTAGTAAAAGTGCAGAAATCAAGTAGTAAGGTTCTGCTTCACCCAGATGCAATCTTCACTGGTTCAGCTAGTGATGATCTAATTAGCACCACAAATATATTTATTATGGAGTGGCTCTATATTTGTTTGAATTCTTTTTCCCCCCTACTTTTGATTGTTTTAGGCATGGCTTTTTTTTTCATCTGTCCCACTCCCTGTTTTCTTTTTACCTCTAGTCTAAAGTAGCACTCACAGAAACAATCACTGAACACACATGGGAACCTACCTTTAAAAGCATTGCTCTGCAAAATCTGCAATGACAGCGTCTTTATGGACACAGGTGTGGAAATTAAATTTTGGCATGAATTACAGAATACCAAAGTACATTGGAGCAGACCATGTGACTCATAATTCAGATTATTCATATTGTAACATATTGTGCACTGGTATGAAAACTAAATTACAGAACAGATAAAGGTCTTGAAACTGTGGAAAGAAACAGAAGTAAATGGACATGTTATTCATTCTCAAAGAGAATAAAACTGTTTGTGTGATGTGGTTCTTCAGATATTTTTAAGGTAAATACATTCATATAAAAAAAGTAAATACAGTAAAAATGAAAAACTTTAATTCTTGTTAATACTAACAAGAATTGATTGTGTACCCTAATTTACTTTACTTAAGCCAAGAGCATAATGTTCAGAAATGCCTGGGGGGATGCCAGGTTTTTCCACTTTTTTTGTTTGGGTTTTTGTTTGTTTTTTTTTTTATATGGCTTTTTGTGCCAGATCTACAAAGCTTTTGAGGCACCTAAAAATATAATCTTCCAACTGAAACTTAAAAAAAAATACAGAAAATTGAATCTGTGGAATTCCGATTCCTATCCTAAAATCCTGAAATGCTACTTTTTCTAAACTCTTTGAAATAAAACAAAACACTGGAAGGAAACTTTTCATTTAAAAAATATGTATTTTTTGATAACAGACAGCAAGCCAGCTTTCTTGGAGCTGCTGAGGCAGCTATACTCTAGAGGAGAGCAGAGATTAAGATAAAGTAGAAATAAAACCAGAAGACACCACAGTAGTTTCTATTTGCTCTAGATTGCTCCTTAAACTGCATGCAAGTTTCTTTACATTGCCTTTCAGAGATGATCTCTTCCTCCCTGTTTTCTGCATCCTTTTTAGGTGACTTAAGCAGCTCCTTCTAAATTCTGTTTCTTGTGCCAGATGTCTAAAAATTAGGCCCTGCAGAATATGATTCAGAAGATCTTATTCAAACAATCCATATTTTGTAAAAACACCCAATTTAAGTGGCAGCAGAGGAGCTACATTTAAGAAGATGGAGAGGAAAAGAAGAAAGCTATCTAATAATAAAGCAGACAGCATATGTCAACGTTTTGTACATTAGAAGTGACAATACATCTTTCTTTATTTACAAAAAGAACAGAGTCAATGATTTGGGTCTTTATCCAGAAGCAAAAATTATTTAAAAAATCTGGACACTGCTTAAATGAAGTAACATTTCACATAGAGAGCATATATATTTATAATGACCCAGTCAAGTTTCACAAAAGGCATGTACACAACTACCACTGTCAAACAATGACAAATTTCTACAATTCCTTTGGCAATTCAATGAAGAGAAACAAAACCACCTTAAGACAGCTAAAATACTCTCCCAATAAATACTGAAGGTTCACGTTACACCTTTGAGACACTATTTTGTGGAATCAAATAAATTTTAAGTCTCAGAGGCGAATCAAAACTTGGGAATAAGTGCAGATGCCTGGGACATTCTTAGATTTAAAAGGTTTTAAAGTAATTTAGAAAATCACTAGTGCTTATATGTAATACTGTTGCAGTGTTCAAACGGAGCTTGAGAGGAAGTGAATCACAGTCTTTTTGTAACATATTCAGAAGCCTCTCGAAACACCAGCAGTATCCATAAAACTCAAAAGGCATTACTCCTCTTAGAAAATGGGGCTATACAACTGCAGTAAGATCCATCTCCTAATCAGATAATCTAGTTATTGCCACAATGACTCCATTCATCCCAAGATATGAAATTATACCAAACAGAAAGCCTTGCTTCTATAATTTGCTTCCTGCCTGCAGGCTGAGGTCCTGCACACACACACACAGAGTACCAGTGACCTCTCTTGAGCCAAGGCTTTTGGGCTGCTTTCTGGTGACAGGCCATAAGACAGCACTTCTGTAGCTTTCAAGTTTTCCAGTGTTGAATGTAACAGTAAATGAGGATCTTTCTGGTTAGTGCAAATCTAATAAACTAATAGTATTCTGCTTCTGTAAAATTTAGACACATATAAATAACAAACCATTACAGTGACAACTACCAAATTTCTCTGTCTATAGAAAACTGGCAGTTCATAAATATTAAAGTATGCTGTTAGCAACAAAGTACAACATATAGTTGTTATTTTTCCTAAAGATAAGGAAACAGTAACCATTGCTGAAAAAATTTATTATTTATAGATCTTTGAATTTTAAAGCCTCATGTCTGCACTATAATTTTTTCATTAAAATTCAAAAAAGTATCTGTTTGTTATCCCTTTGATGAATGTGCTGAAGGCATGGAAACAAGTAACTATTACTGACAGATTTCCCAATGATATAATGGTATTTGCCACTTAACCATCAATACAGTGTTTTAAATGAGCCCTAATGTTGCCAAATAACTATCATGTAGATTCATTAAAGCTAAAACATAGAAATGCTGTCACAATTGGACATTGCAATCATGCATCAATAATTTGCATCAGGGAAGTGTTACAGGGGAGAAACATACTCCAAGGCAAACTTCCCTTAGGGCTTACTGCAGGGAATTTCTAAAGCCTTCAGAGTTAGGAAGGATAACAAACAATTTTCTACCTAGACAAAACATGCCTTGGAAGTATTATGATGGGTCCCAGAGTCCTTCAGCTAATTTGTATGACATCTGTAGTCAGAATATTTTCCTTTTCAAATTCAGTGGGTACTACCCACCGTAATTCTTTCTCAAAATAATTTCCTTCTTGTAATGCTATCAGTTGGAAAGATCCTGACAGTAAAACATGAATGGACTAATAAAAACTTACCCAAACTAGTCAAACTAGCTTATAAAGAAGAACCAAACTGGAAAACTAAATATACTTTCCATAGAGTATTTTCCATTGCTATAATGATTTTGGATATTATAACAGACTCTGATCATACTGGAGACTTTTCTTCTATTCAAACTGTATGTGATTCCCACATGAGGAAGTTGGGAGGAAGAATTTCTTTTAGGGTTTGTTAAAACAGGGATTTTTCCATCTTATCTCAAAAATGACCTCTCCATCAAATCCCAAGTAGAGTTTTCTTGAGAGACTTAATGATGTTGCAGAGATCAGGACAAATTACAAGACTCTGAAAGAGTTTTAGAAGTTTTATTGATAAATACCTCAAACTAAGACTATTCCATGAGGCTTAAACAACCCTCCAAACTGAAGCTCTGGATCTAGCACTGTTAGCCACGGGCTAAGGTTACAGCCACAGCTGCCAAACAGTCCAAGCCTGCCCAACAACCAGCAGATCCCAGAGATGGTTTGTTAGGTGTGTAACTACAACACTCTTGGATGAGCTGGCAAGGCACTGCTTAAAACAGTCTCTGAGGTTCGAGTCTCAGAACAGAAGTTGTTCACAATCTCTCCTACATGGAAAGCAGAATCTGGACACACGGTGAACTGAAGAGGCTGCTTGGTTTTTGTTGACATGTGGCACCCAAGAATCACCCTGACTACACAGAATGCGTACATGTTCTATGGCTTCCACTACAGTAACAAAATCATTTTTCCCCCACAGATACCAGGAGAAGACTGCAGAAGAAGGGAACTCTTTCAGGCAAAATAACAAGGAAAATCCCCTACTGCTCATAACAGTTACTCTCCTGTGTTTTCACCTAATGGGTTTTTTTGTTTGTTTTGTTTCAGTAAGAGAATCAGTAATGTTCAGCTAATAAGAAAAATCAATTTGCTTCTAGCAAAAAAATATGACAGCAACAAAGGTGAAAATTCTCATTAATTTCTCAACACACAGTCAAAACTTGGAAAACACACCTTATACAGTCCTTTATGTCAAATATAAGTGTGTGCATCTTCAAAAGTGCTTGGAATGTTCTTTTCAAAATATCAAACCTTGTCAAAACTTGCACAATTTCAGATTTTACAGTAACCTTGAATCCTAGTCTGGGTTGTCAAAATTTTTTTAACCCAGTTCTGAGAAGATCTCTGTTAAGTTGAAAACCTAAGCGTTTGTTTTTTATTTTTGGGGGTAGGAATTGGGTGTTGGTTTTTTTTGGTGTTTTTTTGGTTTTTTTTTTTGTTTTTTTTTTTTGTTGGAGGAGGAGGTGGGGGAGAGGGAGGTTTGTTTGGTTTTGTTTGCTTGTTTTAATAAAGCTAGAGTTCAACTCCAAATTCTATTAATTATTCAAAAATGCCGGAGAATTTATAACAGGAATCTAGAAGCAAAATCAGCAACTTGTGGTATATTCAAATGCTGCATTTTGGGGAATTTCCTCTGAAACTTTTGAAGTACTGGAATATTTGAATCTATCACAGCATATGTTGTCTATGTCCAGATGTACTGTCTGGACAGCTAGAGAGAAGGGCAGAAGAAGAACTATAGCCAATGTAGTAGCACTTCCACATTGTCCTCTTTCATGTAATGTCCTCAGATTCACAGAGAACTCAGGAGATCAATTTGAGCACGCACATTTCTTTATCTTTCTGAAGGAGGGGGTGTAAGTCCTCTGTGTGTAAGCATTTTTAAGCTAAAGACAACTGCTGAAGTTCTTTTACTTCTTCATAGGAGATAATGATGTTTTTCAATAGCAAGCAGGGAAAATTCTGTTAGAATATGTATTTGTGCTGAACTGCAGCCAATACAAGGAAGATTTACTTGTACAAAAGGCAACTCATAGCTACTACAAGAAAGTGTGGTGCCAGCTGTAGCATACCTCCAATACAGAACAGAGCACATTATCATTTAAATATCTCAAAGGAATTTCCATAATCAAAAGCAAGAATCAACTGCAGAGTGCACTCAGGAGGCTGCAGTCACTTAATGAAAGCAAGAAAAGCCTCCAAATTACACTGCAAGCCAAGATGACAGCCTCAAAACCCCTGAGAAAAAAATAAAGACAGTGCAACATAAGCATTTCCCCACTCTTCTTGGTGAGAAATATTCAAGATATTGAGTCATATCTGTAGCCTGCATTATGAGAGGTAAACATCATTTTAGCAACAGAGATTGTTGCATTTGCATGGATTTATCCTTTCCTGCTGTTCAGACCAGCAGCTGATTAACTCATGGGTCTGCTTCCCCTAAATTAGATGTAAAGACAGAAACATGAGAACTGCAGTTAGTTTTTTTTCTCTTACCTCTACCTCACCTTCCTTTAAAACTCACAATATATTGCAGTACATTATATACTGCACAATGTACTTGCAGCACCAAAGTGATTAACCACCCACAAGCTGAAATAGCACACACCACATAAGGTTTACTTCACCCCACCCTTATTTCTTGCAGAGGTATATGTTTGAGCAAAGTTTCTAAGTCTTGTTCCTTAGTTTTATAAAGTTCAAGAAGATTCAGAACAAGAATTTTTGTCCTGAAGACATCTCTGATTTATCTACTTTGAAATTTCTGCCAAATAATTGGCTTTTTCCTCAACCTCTGCATGTCAACTAAAACCACCAAAAAACACCCCACAATTCGAGTCTTGCAATTTCTTACTGAATCCCACAATACATTGTTGTAAGAGAAGACATGAAAACCTCTGAAGCCACAGATCTTGCACAATTTCAGATTTTACAGTAACCTTGAATGCTAGTCTGGGTTGTCAAAAAATTTTTAACCCAGTTAATACCAGCACAGAGACAAGCAGCAAGACATCCCACAATATTTAGGTTGAAGCTGAAGCTGACAACGACCCCCAGCTGAAGAAGGCACACTCACAGAGAGTAAAGACCCAGATCATGTGCACACGGACACAAGGAGCCTCTCTTCTTGGAGATACTCAGCACTACTGACCAAAGCCCTCAGTGATCTGATCTAGCCTTTGCATTGGCTCTGGACTCACCAGGAGGTTTGTCCATTTGACCTCCAGAGATGCCTCCCAATCGGAATATTTTTAAGATACATTTTCTCAATGCACAAACATCCATTAAATATAAGTGCAAACCTGAATGGTGCTGGATGACTCGAGATGCATTCACACACTCAGCAGTTCTATTCCCTGTCAAGATTTTGTGCATTAACAGCCTTGCCAGGTACTCCATAACTGACAGCTCACAACATACAAAGAATATTTTTGTGGTTTTGGAGAAGCTACAGGACAACCTATAGCTACATCTAATAGTGATTATATGAATATTACTAATATCTTACCTCTGCAAAGTTAAAACAACTTAGAATGCTTATTGTCAACCCTGATTTCAGAGAAGGACCTTCACTGCCTACAGGAAAATCTGCATTTATGTACCCATGCAAAATTAGCATTCAGAAGACACCTGAGGCTCTCTTAGCTATTTACTAACTAACTACCTTTTCTTGATTCATCATGCTGTTGCAGCAGAGCTTCCCTGACTGTGGGCAATATCTGGTCTGGGCAAATGCAGAATCTTTGCTTTTCTCAAGGCCAAGCCTGAATTCTGCACCCTAATCTCAAAACACTATATGGCACAAAAGAAACATGGTTTGAAAATCATCCATAAGGAGGGAAGAAATCAATATATTTTTACAGAAATTGTGTAAATTCAGGTCAGTTAATGATGCTGAGCTGGTCTAAAGCAGATAAGGAGAATCTGGTCCCGAGACTCTCCCTTTCAGAATGTAATGTACCATATATTTATCAGGGCAGGACTCCATTTTGCTAATGTTTGTTTATTCTGTTATCACAGCATTTAGTGAACTATTTTCATGTACAAGAGATTCAGTGTTATTGCTTGTTAGGGTGTATGTATATGGAGCTGTAACAGAGGTCAGAGTTTGCCAAAACTAGTTAGGCATGTTCTGTAATTTTATCATGGATGTCTCATACAGCAGCCAGGCTGCAGTCTGTAAGCTTGATTCAAAGAAAGGAATAATTGTATGACATTAAAATATTGTAGAATTCTGGACTGGTGCTGAGAAACTGCAGCTCCACACAGTGTTATGGCCTTGGGAAAATACCCCTGATAGATTTAATGACATTGTCTCTGATTATCTCTTTTCCCTCTAAAGATCTGTCCTAATTGATTTTGCTCTAATATTTTTAAGGTGGGGTCTCTCACAAGAGGTCCTTTCAAAGGCCAGCCCTTTATGCCACAACTTTCCCAAGTCCTCTAATTGCAAAACCTGCTAGACAAAGGTCCATCAGCATGGAGTCATTTTGATTCCACACCACCTCAGATGTCCATCTTCCCCTGACATACGTACATACTTCACCTACTCTTCAAATAACTTCCATAGTTTGTGACTACCTTTGGAAGCATAGTCTCCCCTTCACCTCAAGGGGAAGATGCTAAAGAATATCTTGCTTTTTTTAAGTATTTACCAGCATGTAATGAACGGTACCTGCAACCCCTACTTTTTGTCAGGCTCATACAGAATCCCAAACTCAGAAGACAGCTAACTGCTAGGTTGTAAAGTGAGGGAAGGGGGTATGAAAGGCACTACACTCCTCATTCTTCCCAAACATAAGGGAAGATCAATCACTGTCTACTGGAATTTAGAACACTCTTAAAAAAGGAAAATGCTACCTATGTACCCATAGCCCATTTTGGCAGCTTCTTACATCAGATATTTGTGCTGTGTCCCCTTGCATAATTCTTCCATCCTTATTAGTATTTTTAAGGCCTACTAAGGCTATCATAATGAACAAAGAAGAATCATCTTATAATTTAAGACATATAAGTCGCTATGTTTTTGTAAACCAAATAGAATTCATTAGAGACATACATTAACCACTAGCTTCTGATCTTCCTGCAATTACCTCTTCTTCAGAAAACCATAATGAGGGTTGTAATAAAAACTAGTTCCCATATGCTAAAGCATTAATATTTGTGAAATGGAAATCATCTTATCCAAAAGAAGATGAATAGAATGTAGGACAACATGAATTACCTTTGGTAGAAAAACCCTCTTGCAAAAATATCATGCAGCTAAGGTGCCTGATATAGCATCTGCTATAATTGTTTATGAATGGACCTAATTCTGTTGGTTTCATTTACTTCTCCCCAGTTTTTATGGCACAGAACCCAATCCAACAGGAAAATTACATATATGCTGCAAGTTTCTGAAACTCCTTCAGCTTTTATTCAGCTTAAAACAAACAAGAATTAATGGTCCAGCACATCTTAGTGCTCATTTGCATTCTTCCAAGGTAAATTCCATGTATATTTTCAGCATTGTGCCAATCATTGTGTGGAACACCAGGAAGTTAAAAACAAGAGAGAAACCTGAATGAAAAACTCAGTACCAGATTTCTCTTAAGTCTGAATATATGTTCAAATTTTTTAAATCATCATACCTTTCCAACTGATCAAAATAAATCCTCCGGTAAATTCATGGCAATTCCAAATTGTTACAGATGGTCAGTGATTGAGGGGACAACGTCATGTTCATGTAACGCACTTCTTGTTTTCAGAGCACAGTCAGAGCTTTCTGATGGCAAACAGGACATGTAAAACTCAGGGACAAAATTCAAAAATGCAGGAAATCAGCTGTGCAATTCTACACCATTATTAAAAACCTGTGAAGCAATCCCAGGTGCATGCTCATGGTGTAAACCCATGCATGCAGCAAATTTAAAAGCACATGCAACATGTGTTTCACACAGAAAACTGCATCCTCCCTTAGCCCTTGTGATTTGAAGGTAGTTTACAGTCTGCTTTGGAGCACAAATAACTAGTGAGTACATTGTCTGTTTAGGGTTCAAAGTTATGGGTGTTCAGAAACATAATTTTCAAAGTCACATTGCTTTATGACTGTTTATATGTCTAAAGACTAATTAAGTGTGACAAGCTGACCATTAGGGAAAAGCATTCATACGCAAGATGACAGATGTTTTAACACAAATATAATGTCAACTTAGTAATATATTAAAAATAAAAAAGATATGACAGGTTTAAGTTTCTATTCATTAGAGATGTTTCAGACTACAGTGATCACTTTCAAACTGATGAACCCTGTTAAACGAGGAACACAGTATTTCTTATTTAAACAGTGATTCCACTCTCAAAATCGAGCGATTTAAAAAGATTTTACTTCTGTGCACTGCGACCTATTCCCTATCTCTATTCAGCCTTGACTGAATGAAAGTTTTACTGCTTTTACTTTCATTTACCTAGAAAAATCAGAGACAATAGGAAAGAAAAGCATTAGATGTAATTTCAAATATTTTTTCAACCAGCCACGTACAAAAATCCCCAACTTTATAATCCTTAATTCTAATGCCCCAAAAAATTGACCTTATATTTCTATTTCAGAAATAAAACCTGGAATATTTGAGGGCAGAAAAACCAAGTAAACTACACCATTTATTTCCCTTTCATTTGTATCCTTCATACAAAGGAAATCTAGGCTTTCCATAGTATTCACCTATCCTGTCTTACTCTTCTGCATTAGGAAAGTTTTGCAAATGTGATTAATTCCAAACTGCAGACTATTCTGGAAGCATGAGAGCTGTTGGGACAGGCTGGTGGGTATGTTTTTAAGATGCCTCTGACCTGACTGCTACAGCATGGCATCTGAGCTACCACAAGCCCAGCTCATGCCATAAATTCCAGTAGCTTTCTAAGGAAGTATTACAGCATTCAGAATCTATTGTAAGAAAGCCATAGTTGAATATTTTCTTTAAATGCAGCAGCTAAGCTCATGCCCAGAAACTACAGGCATGACTGCAAAAATGTCATGAGTAGCCGAGGCAGCATTACACTTTTGTAAAGATGCACAGGGAGGAGTATTTTATGGCTAGTGCTTCTCGTGTGCAGCGCATTCTCTTAGGATTTTGATTTGGAGGGGGATTTTTTTGTGGATTGATATTTGTTTTGTTGGTTTTATTTTTTTAAGATTAAATGTCTTTGTGGCCAACTAAATGGCAGTTTTCCAACAGGAAAGACTGCCCTCACCTTTTGCCTGGGCAAGGAAAATAAAATATAACAATCAAGATTCAGTTGTTGGACCACATGAATAGACACCCAGCACTGGTCTGTTACCATGCCTCAGAACATAATCTGAATCTAACAAAATTAAATTCCAGATTAGTATTTATCCATCCAGATAGTATTCAATCATCTCAAGCCTTGGACATACAAGCATTCTATAAGATTTCTAGTCATAAGATTGTATCACAAAAATCAAATTTTGTAAAGCTCCCCTTCTTGCAACTGTTCAGACTTGACAAGAGCTCATAACACCCCTACAAGTGCAAAAAGAAGAGCGTGGGTTGCCACAGCATTTCTCTTACAGCCCCTGAGCCATATCAGATATAGATTAAATTTCAATGCCACCCAATGGTTTGAGGGTTTTTTTATGTTTATTTCAGCAAACACCTCTTAGATGCAATCCTAGCACCATCTTCTTTACGAGTCAACGTGCAAAGCACAGAGCAGGAGAGAACACCTTGCATTGTGTGAAGACTGGCACAGTGGAATATATTCTTATAGACCACTGGTGGTCAAGAAGAATAATTCTTCATATTGTTTTCTTGCATTGAGATTATTCTAAGGCAAAAGGAAAAGAAATTAGTTTTCTTAATTGCTCTACCCCAAATGCACATTTTGCTCAATGCAGTAGCTCCCGCTTTTTTCCCCCCATTAAGGCTAGACTCAACCCTAAAGCGTTCATGTCCATGACTTTGTTAGCTCCTCATATGTTCCTTTTGTGGAATCTGGCATCCATGTAATAAGCAGAGACTATGTTAAGTACTGCACAACAGAAAGTATCAACCATATTATACAGCAATAATGATAGTAAAAACTGCTTACAGAGGCTTAAACAAATTTTTAAACCCCGTTTACACTGTGTAGTAGCTCCAAACAGTGGAAAGCTGAGGTAAATTGACAAGTTTCATACACTGCAGCAGTGCCGAGACTCTGAACTTCTCCTAGAGGGAGAAAAACATGGAGAAGCAGAGTACGAAAAGAACAGAAGCAGGGTATAAAAACAGCTTCTCCGGAATATTTATTATAAATACGAGTTAGCTATGGGACTTCTCTGTGTAGTTTATTTTCTCCAGATCATCGTGTTTAATAGCACTCAATGGACAGTCCCTCCTAAAATTCTCTCAACTTTTTTTTTAACCATCTTACAGTTTTTCTGAATATTAAAAAAAAAAAATTGAAGAAATCTAAAAATGTCATCAGTCATAGTGCAAAAAAACAGTCATAGTGCAAAAAAAGCAAACAAAACCCACTTCCTTTTGTTTGTCTTAAGTGTTCAAATCAACAATTTTCTAATTTTTATGCCATGGAAAATAGTGGGGGAGCTCTCCCTGGCAAGTTTTTATCTTCTAATTTTACAGGTCTTTGCCATATTCTCCGAGGTTGACTCTTTTCTAGCAGGTGCAGCTTTAGTCTCTGCTCATGTAAAAACTATTCCATATGTGTCTTCATCTATTCCTGTTCTACTGCATGTTTTTCAGTTAAGCATAGTTAAGTACACTTTTACTTCATCCCATTTACAGCTCATTCATAAATATGTTAAATGGCAAATCCTCAGACTCAAAATGCTAGAAGGAAGATTCTGAGTTACCTCTCTCCATTGTGAAAGCTGACTATTTTTACCTCAGCTTCATTTTCTGTAAAGTAACTATTCATCCACAGGAAGACATTTCCACTTACTTAATCAAGCTTAATTTCTTCAAGAGCTGTTTATGAGGGCTCTTTCCAGAAGACCTTCAAAGAATCTCAGCATACTGCACCAAGCAGAGCACACACATTCATGCTCATTGACAATTCTAAAACTCTAGGAAAAAATATCTACTTGATTAGTGAGGTATAATTTTTCTTCAAGGTGTGCATGAGATAAAACAAATTTTGTTTTATAAATATAGCTTAAAGATGCTTATAAAAGGAATTTTTAAATTTGTTTTATTTTCTACTCATATGACCAGAGGAGAAGTCAGATCTTCTGGGGAGTTGTTTGCTACATGTCTTTAAAAATTTGTATAAATTTTCAATTCCATATTCTGAGGCCACTTTAGACAACAGATTTCACTTCTTCCCTCACTAATTTCATGACTGAGAGATCTCTTAAAACTCATTAGTGGATTGTGTCCACCATTGAGATTTGTAAATATTAATTTTACCTTTTCTTAATTTCTAAAATCACATATTACTCCTAAAATCTCTCTCAATGACAGTTCAACGGAAGTAGTTCCTCAACCTGCCTCATGCAGGCAATAATTCCAGTGTGAGAACATGCCTATACTGTCCTAACAATGGAAATGAATTGTAATGCTCCTCAACTTGACTACAGGCACTGGAATGTGAATGTGATCATGCTGTGTCTTAGATTAAAAGAGACTGCATCTCTACATACTGTTTCTTATTGGGTTGCAGTTTGTTCTCTTTGACCCAAATACCAGACATTTTAGATTTTTGGTAGGATTTTTTGAGTTTGGATGGGTTTGGGTCCTTGATGGAAAGCTGATGTTTGGGTTTTTGGTTGGCTTTTTTGGGGAGTTTGGTTTTGGTTTGAGGAGGAAGTGTTTGTATGTTTGTTTCTTTTTTTTTTTTTTTTTTTCCTTTTTTCCTATTTCTGCTTTGAGACAGCATATTGTATATTCATAATGCAAGCAAAATAACAAGAATAATGTAACTGCATCCCCTGACCTCAGTTTCAGGTGTGTCATTTTAGAACAATATTAACTCCAGTAGCATTTATCTAGATTTTCACTGGTAAAATTAAGGCCAAATTTTAAGACCACCAAAATAAAATTTTAAAAAGCAAACCCAGAACAAACAACCAGAACCAAACAACAGTCATACAATGAATTCCAAACTTTACATAATATAATAAATTAACCTTTGTAGTAAAATGATAGTTCTGGCCTTCTGATTTTAAAGGTATAATCTAAGCTGGCCTTGAACATTTTGAGGGATAGGACATTCACAATTTGTCTGGGCAACTTGGGCCAATTTCCAACCATTCTGACAGTGCAGAATTCCTTCCTTATATTTTTCTTCCTTTTATCTGAGGTTTATATGTATACTCATTTTTTCAGAGCATACATCCCAAGATGATGACCATTCAGCTACAATTCATTCTCTTTTGCACAGAATTAAGGATAAAGAGGAAAGAAGGTCTTGCATACCTGACTCTTGAATGACCAATATAAACAAAAGTTATAAACCCAATAGTATTTGCAGGTGTTTTCCCTCCTGAGACCAGAACTTTGGCTGTGACAAAAACATAAGATTGATCTATGACATATATGAGGCACTTTCTTCTTTCTCTAATCTTTGTTAGCATTTTTTCCAGTGCAAGAGTACTGTGCCCTCAGAGCATAATTATTTCAATACTCCTTTTAAATCCCTGCAGTTGCACCTCTTTTACTACACTGAGCTTCACATAAACACTCAGCTGCTACCTTTGCATAGACTGCATTAGGAGCAAAATTCTTTGCTAGGAACTTTATTAAGGAACATTTGAAATCAATGTCAGCATTCAAAAGAGGCTGTTCTACAAATTTCTGAATCACTGAATTTAAAAACTTCATCCTTGTTCCTGTTTCTTACCCATCACTGTTTATATTTTCTAATTCTACCAATTACATGTACTTAAAAATGTAGTTTAAAAGACAATTGCTTAAATTCAATTGCATCAGCAGTTGAATGATCTCTCAAAATTCTTGAGTCAGAGGTAACCAAGTTTAGGTATTTTTCAGACAAATTGGCAAGGGATTAATTCAATTTCCAACATTTTGATTTGCTTGTTTTGAACCCAGATAAACTTTTGTTCTTTTCAGTTGACTTGCCTTCTAGCACTCACAAATGCAAAAAGAGAGATCAACATCATTAGCATTCTTTGCACCTCAACAATATATTAACACATTTTCCTTACTGTGTGTACAGAATTTTTCTGTACATCTTGAGGACTATATAGTAGTACATGATATTTCTGCAAGAATTGTATGAAGGTAAAAGCAAATAAGGGGGAGTGAACATGACTTTTATCATTGTACAGCATCTTAGGCAAATTTTTTGTCTTAAATTTCATTACAAAAATTGGTAATATGCCACATCTACATCCCATTGTGGCAAAAGCAATTGCCACTAAGATGAACAGGAATTGAAGTGATGACTATTGTTTAAGCATATTTTATGAAAGATCCTTTCTTATAAACATAATTTTAAATTGTTCCCTATGTATTAATGCTAAAAGATCAGATTTTATCTACTTACTTATTAGAAACTACCTAACTTATGTGGCTTTTCTAGTCTGGAATATTTGGAACCACTTGTCAAATCAGTAACCCAAGCTCATTTTGCTGCAGTAGCTTTAAATATTTTTCCTCTGACTATTACACATATTGTGAGGTCACACCAATAGGACAGACAGAAGGAAAAGAGAAATTTATGGCTCCCCCCCTACTACTCTTTAGTTAAGAAATGTAGCTTATTCTGCTTTTCCCAAGTTGCTTGTGTCTCTAATCCTCAGGGGATAATTTCTTGTTTTTCTCAGAAACTAATACCAGTCCTCAAGACTACAGAACTGTCTGAATTTCATGATGCCTGTTCCTTCTCAGGACTTTTTCCGCTGTATGTGCAATAGATAGAAGCTCTTCACCCCTTTCTCTGACAAGGGAGGCATTAATAGGCAATTCTGAACAATTCTTCATATTGTATAGCTAAGCTTTTTAGCAAAAGGAAAGGCATAAGCAGCTCACAAAATAAAACCTACAGGGCTAGTGTCTCACTGGCTTGGTTTAAAACTGCAGAGTGACAAAGGCTCTCACTGCAGAACTTTTCTTACAATAGTGTATATACGTTTATAAATAGAGACAAGACAGAAATGAATGCTCTAAAAATAGTGAACTAGAATATTTGGAAAAATAAACTACATGCAGGGTGTGCTCTGAGTATCCAAGCACTTCATCACAATATAAACACAAGGTTAGCTGAAATAAAGACAATGGTCCTCAGCACTTTTCCCCACAGACCAATAATTTGTCAGCACAAATGACATTACTGTTCAGAGGATGCTAAGGCAGATATTTGTCATTCCCCAATAGGCAAAGATGACAAGGTTAAGTCTTGGGATCCGGTCCTCCACGTAAGAACTCCATGCTCCCTCCACAATAAACTGCCTTAACCAATGGAGTTTATGACCACGTTTGTCATCTGTTTCTGAGCCTGAGCGTTTTAATCTTGAAGCTAAAAGAATCCTCTCTGCCTGCAATATCTGAGGCACATATATTCCCATGCTATAAAAACCACAATTTACTGCTAAACTTAAGCCAGTATCTGTGAGGAAAAACTCTGCTTGGAGGTGGCTGGCTCCATGCACCTGTTGGATGCCTCCATGAACCTGTTGGAGCAAGCCCAGAGGAGGATCACGAAGATGATCAGAGGACTGGAGCACCTCTCCTACGAAGGCACACTGAAATTGTTCAGCCTGGAGAAGAGAAGGCTCCAGGGAGACCTTATAACAGACTTTCAGTTCTTGAAGAATGCCTACAGGAAAGCCAGAGAGGGACTTTTTATAAGGGCTTGTAGGACTAGAATAAGGGGACTTGATTTACACTGAGAGAAGGTAGGTTTAGCTGGGAAGAAATTCTTCATGGTGACGATGGTGACCTGGAACAGGTTCTCCAGAGAAATTGTAGATTCCCCATCCTTGGGAGTGCTCAAGGCCAGGTTGGATTGAACTTTCAGCAACCCTAAGTACAGTGGAAGGCTCTCTGCCAGTGGTGGGGGTAGTTTGAACCCAAAGGTTTTTAAGGTCCCTTCCAGCCCAAACCATTTTTAAGTAATTCTATGATACTATAAAGGAACCAATAGATGGAGTTAGGGAGGTAACTGAATATAATAACTGAGCATTCAGTCGGAAGCCTCCCCAACATTAGAAAGATTGCTAAGCACAAAAAATATACTAACATGGCAGGTGTAGTCCATTATTTCTTATCCAATAGCATTTAGTATCCACCATGTCAGTGCTGTACAACTTTTATATGTTCATTAGAGACAAAAAGTGAATGCTACATCACAAGCAAAGCAGTATGACTTTCAGGACTACAAAAGGAGTCAGTGTTTCAGAAGATGCATACAGGACCCTTTTTTGTGTTGCATGAGAGAATTCTTAAAACATTATTATTAATATTCAGCATATTCCCCAAAGAGTGTCAAGAAAAATGAGGATCTCTCCCCTCTTTCACCATTTACATCAAGAAAAGCCATGACAGACAAAATTCACACAAGAATTCTGTCAGTCAGGTGCTAAAAAATCTCTCCCAAATCTCAGCACGACATGGCAAAGAAGTAACTCTAGGTCACAATCTGGAATGCCTTCTCTAACTGACCAGGAGTGAAAGGAGCTAAAAGGCAAAATTGTATTGTGCAAAGTCAGAATGCTATGTTCTTACTCAGAGCTCTTTGAGTATACTTGTGGCTACAGACAGTTAAACTAAAGAGTATTTTTCATTGCTGATAGTGCCCTTTTCCAGTGCTGTTCAAATCCTTTAAGATTTCACAGTTTGGCTAATCCTATTTCTTTTTAAATCACATTAAGCCCTTCCACGTGTCATATGGATAGTGAAAAGAATGAACACATACCTTGCAAAGACAGCAAAGTCTCTCACATGAGGAGAAATGAGCTGGCTAAAATTCAAACCTACATTTACCTTCAATATCCAGCAGTGAAAGACATGGTTAAAGGATTGGGCGGTGTCCAAAATACTTTCCAACTCCATTACTACAGCTCTTGGTTATGCTAGGTCCCATCAACTGCCTAAGCAATTGACTTTGCACAACACCATTTTTCCAGTGTTTTGACATCAGACATAATCATTCCTTTACCAGCCAGAACACAAACCTTCCAAATGCCACTGCTGCTCAAAACTAAAAAGAAAAAAAATTATAAAACACAGAACACTTATGGGTGTGCTAACAGGCTTCGACTGAAGACAGTTTTGCCCTGCCATTCTATTCCAAAGCCATACACTGCTACAACCAGACTATCTCTAATTATTTTTTTCTTGCATCTAAGCAAGATTTTGTGAACAGGAAATACCTGGAGTTTAAAAGCCACTACTAAGACAGAATTTAATTGAGAAGCTGATAGTCATACTAAGTTCCCAAACTCTCAAACCTATCACTTTTTTTTTGTTTTTGCTAGAGAAAGTAATAACAGTTGGAACTGGCACGTGACTGAACTCTGTTAGACTTTTCCCACATACAGCCATAACCTCCTCAAGTCTGATGCTTTACCTGCTGAAAAATGCTGGGTTTCTGTACATATAACTCGACTGCACATCCCAATATGCTATTAGCTTTTCAAATACCACAGAAAACTAAATTTTCTATAGATCATTTTCCCTCCCAGACCATAAACATCGTTCTTTCTGAGCCACTTAATGGATATGTTTCTCACAGCTCTATTCAAAGCAAAATAATTGTTGTACATTTCAAGATTATAAACCTCTTCTTTTTATATCACAAATCATCTCAGGAAAGTTTAGTAAGATATGCTGGCAGAGATCTCTACTATTATCTCTCATAACAGTAGAACTCCAGCTTTAATGTGTAGTGCTCTGTCTGTTAAGTTCCAATGATAATCAAGTATGCGTTGTAGAAAAAGAATGCTCTGTCATTAACACTGCAGTGACCAATGCAAAACAATGCTTTTTAATAATTGCTTATATTAAAAAAAAAAAACACCTACAATCTGTTCTTTCTGGATGTGTTTGCTTATTTATGTTGTCTATTGCAATTATTGCATGGGAAGATATATTAGTTGAACAAACAGCATTTGAAACCACATTTCAAGTTGGCCATAATTCTATTTCTTCAATTTTAGAAATTTCTATTCTCAGAATTACAGGAAAAAAACACCCCTATGAATTGTAACATGGATAGTAGCTCTCTATGGGCCAGACTCCTCTTAAACCTAAATAAATCTATAAGTGAAAAAGAAATTAAATCTGCAGAAAGCTTGAACTGAATTATCTAAGCTTATTCGCATACATTTAATCAAAGATTTAAGACATTCAGCACCTTGCATAAGACATTCCATCTTTATCCTGAAGGGTCAGACATTTATCTGTAAACTGAAAGTCGCCTGGTGAGAAATCCTAGTTAAGTGTACATACTGCAAACAAACTGCTAAGTAAGCGACATCCAGTTATACCTGGAATAAACAATTTAGTCTAGCTAGAATGAAGATAATCCAGAAAAGACTACCACAAATGAACATATATAGGGGTGGCTGGGATTCAGACAGCATACACCAAAGCAGGCAATTTTATAATTTAAACACATGATCAATGGAACAGAGACAAAATAGAAATTGGCTTGTTGAATAATTGCCTTCACCATCAGCATGTTTGAAAAACAACCATGTTTTGAGAGATGCCAAGACGGGACTGACTATATGGAGCGTGATTTATAAACAACAGCCATAGAATAGGTTTTGTTTGCCTGGACATTATTTGTTTAGAATTTATAGGACCAGACTTTTTTCCCCTCTAAGGAAATGAGCAAAGAGGGGACAAAATTAATTGCGATGTGTTAATTAATGATCAAATTTATTGTCCATTTATTGTCCGATACTCAGTGTTGTGCTCTCCTATAGATAACACAAGACTTGTGTCCATTCTGAGTTTAGGCTGTACAGTCACATTTTCTTCTCTTTTGCCAGACTTTACTATTTTAAAAGACTCCTGCAATGAGAGAAAGCCCTACCCAATGAGGGAAAGCAAAGACAGAGGTATTATCTGTATTTTAAGTTTACAACATGCTATGCATTTCAGTTTTACTTCCTTATTAAATTGCTAGTCTAGAATGATGTGTGACAAATCATAATTTACAAAAATCAGAAATAAGGCATTTATTTGAAGCAGAAATCTGTGCAGGAGGAAGATGACAAGAGCTAAGCCACATGTTTTTCTCTGAGCCAGGCTAAGTTACACTACTGTCTTGAAAAAATTTAGACATTGAAAATACATCCTAAGAAAAAGGAAGGGTAACAGCTGCTGTCCCAATAGTACCTTTGGGTTCCTCCTGCCTACATATTGCTAAGGGTTAAAAGAAAGATCAAGGCAAAGTCAAAATATGTTAATAAATATCAGAAATAGTGCTTAAATAGTTTTTTAAAAAATCATACTTTCTTTTGAAAAATTTTCAGTCACTCTAATCAGCTACCAGTCTCTGGCTGCCAAACAAGGAAGTAGAACTGTGGGCCATTTTTCTTAGTACAAAAGGTCAAACCGAAGGGCTACTCTCTATGCCTAAATTCAGCCAGAGATCGATTGCTTTGTTTCCCTTAGAGATGAGATGTCACCATGTCACCTGATGGCTGTGCTTAAGAGAAGGTGAAAAGGGACGGGCTCTGCCACTGCGACCACAACCTATGGCAGCCTGCTGCTTCAACCTAGAGCACAGTGGAGTCCTCTCAGGGAACTGAAGGGAGAGACTGCAGGTCAGATATGCACCGTAATGAGCTCATAAATATAAACCCAGCAAAAATAACATTCCCAAATTGCCTAAACTTAGAACAACTTCTTCATTTTAGGGCTTTCAGCAAGTACCCCAAGTCACAGTGGTGAAAATAAGCAAAACCAATACTACCCTATGTCAACATGAAATCCAGAGGTGGAATGAAAGGGGAAAAGAAAGAAAGGAAAGAAAGAAAGAAAGAAAGAAAAAGAAGAACAATTCAGGAAGCAAGCAATTTGTTCTAGAGATTGAATGCACTGCCAATCAAATCTAAGAGCTCCTCAATCTGAAAATTACTTCATCTAATCACATTAAAAAATGCAGATTTAATTTTTACAAGTTATTATGAACAAAGTGATATTTACTTTTTTTACTTTGAAATATATGTAGTAGCTTAAGAATGTTCCATGTATTAATCAGTAAAAACGTTGAGAATTCAATTTTGAAGTGCAATAAGCTCAATTCAACTATTTGAAAAAGTTTCTCCTTTAAAGCTTAATTTTTTGCAAACATTCCATGATATTGACAGGCAGGCACAACTCCACTATGAGTATATGGTATACCCCATGTCCAGGTGTCACCTTTTTCAGCTCCATTTCAACAGTAGCAGCATTGCAAACCTTACCTCACATACACAAACCAAGTGTGACACCCCTTCAGTTGCCTATAAAAGCACATTTATTACCACAGAGCAAGTGAGAGATTTAAACCACATCTGGCAAAAGACACTAAGTGCTTCTCCGATTTAGAGTAGCAGATGGTGCTAGCATAGATGAAAACACATTTGGCAGGACGAAGAGTCATCTGTCCAGCTATTGAAGCCCCACCATTAGTGGCTAGCAAAATTCAGTTTGATGATGTGAAATGAAATCAAAACAACTAATGCTTAGGAATAGTTTGACTACTGGACTTACTGATTATATGATAGCAATTCTGACTGTCTAAAATTCTCTATAGTATCCCTCTAAAATCCATCTTTTCTTCAAGATAATAGCTTTATTTCTGCAGTTTATTTGCTTTATAAGTGATAGGCTTGGATGTTTATTCTTGTCATTTTATTTGCACTGCAGCAACTTATAAAGGCCCCATTTTACAAAACCAACGTTTTTCTACATTGGTACCATGTTTATATTGAGCTTCATTGTGCAATTATTTCCATAATAATTGAAAAAAATTATAGAATAATAATTTCTATAAATTATTATTTATACAATAAATTGTTTCTAGAATAAAAATCTGCTTCCTGTGCTGTCATGATGCCTGAGGCAACTATAATGTACAATATTTCTTCTAAGGGATTCAAAGTACCATGAAAACAATGGAAGAGTTTTCCTATTGGACAGTATAGGAATCAAAAAATGATCAAATAATTTGTAGAGGTGTGCAGTTTGTTGCATATTGTGTTTGACTTAGCTGTACTTATTTCCATGTAAAAAATACTACTTCATCAGTAGCAGCTGTCATTTAAAACTAAAATTCAAACTTACCTTGTTTGCCCTCTAACCCATTTTCTCTATATTAATGAGGATGCACAGTTGTCAGCAAGATTATGTGAAGTTCCATCAATACAAAGCATGCAGAAGCTGTAAGTATAGTATTTAAATCTACATAAAACCAACATAAACCTTCAAAATACCAGTGTTATTTACATGCAAGTTTGCCCCAAGAATCTCTCTCTTCACAGCACCTCTCATTCTGAATGCCTGTTGTCTCCCTCTCTTCCTTGTCCCTGCAAATAACTTCCTCAGCTCCCCCTTAATCACTTTCTCTGCTTCAGTAGTTTACCTTCTCTCTGGATTGCTTGAAGATGAAGGTTTTATAATACAGCACTTACATGAAGTATTCTTAAGCACAGCTCTCCTCTAATAAACAGCAACAAAGCTCTCATTAAATAAATGTAAAATCTTTTTCATTGTAACACATTCCCAAAATACAAAGTATGACAAAAATTATAAATTCTCAGATATTAACACAAATCTGAACCTAAAAAATATGGATAATACGTCCAATCTGGATGAGAATACCACTGAAGGATTTACTTTTATAGCTATTACATGACTAACACTGCACAGCCAGGCTAGACTGCTGATATTCCTCATCAACATCTTCCTGGGCATGCTCATGAAGAAAGAATGTGAAAACATTTGGCAATGCTGCTACAATTTTAGCACGTCTCCAGTTTCTTACTTGTTTTGGTGTAACTTTTAATACAAATGACTGAGTCAAAATTCAAATATTAAAATTAGGACAAACACTTGAAAATGTGCATGTCCTGTTTGATGTGATATGCAATCCATCCTTAGAACGAAACCCTCCCACTCATAAAAGCATACCTTGGTAGTGAATAAAACACTCCCCCCTTCCCACACATGCACAACTGGACATCAACTTTCAAAGTCAGGAGCACTCTTTGCAGCAAGGATCAAAGGAACCATGTGAACTAAAAAGCAGGAGATGGAATGAAAAAAATTCTTCACGGATTTCAGCGAGAAATACGAGTGTTCCATCACTATATTTCTGAAAGCACTTTACTTGGGCACTCAGAACAAACCACTTTGACCTTCTATAATCCAGAACACTAATTGTTGGTTGGTTTTCAAAAAACACTCTGTCCAGCTTGAACTCATCACTAGCTGTGTGACCTCACTTAAAAGGTACTCACCACACACCTATCATTGATCTCTACATGATGGGAAATGGAGACAAGCAAAGGTGCTGGCCTACAGACCCAGTCCCACAGCCAGGGCAGCCAACAATAACACTGTCCCTCAGAAGCTGTGCCAACATTGCCTTTGAGACATATTTGCAAAGTGAAAGGGCAGAAAAGCCTCAGCAGACATCTGGAACTCCTGGGTGGCTATATAAAACCAGAATCAGAGACCAAATCAAGTGGACCTGAAGGTTCTAGCCATGTATTGCTTAACCTGATTTATCAAGTTTCTAAATCGTATCCTTCTGCTGTTTTATCTCACACTGCAGAATCTTCAAGTACACAGCTGGTTTAAAACACAGCAAAGAATCAAACTACTAATCCATTGTTTATTTCCAAAAACTGGAAAATAACTAACTTGAATGGTCTAGAAACCTCCATGATTTACTTGCTGGACAGTTTATTATTTCCAATAGATATCTTTTCTGGTTTGTTCAGAGCACATAAAACATGCATAAGCCCTTAGTGTCTATATGCACTCATTAGATAACATAACACCAATCAGCCTTCTCATGAGCAACTAGAAACCTAGCTGGATTTCCAGGGTGAACACCCAATACTGCTAAATGAGAAATCCATACAGCTCAATTGCATATTTTGCAAGACAAGTGCTGCTTTTACTCCTGACCCCACGCATGTAGCTTAACACAAAGATATCCTACCCGAGCAGAGAATGTCTCACCTACAGTCACAGCAGAGAACATGCTGTACAAGCAGGTTAAAATGTCAACTCAGTCAGATATTTGACTGCATGTACTCGATAGAAAGACAGAGTTTAATTTCCCTGCAGCAAACAAGATATTCTTGGGAAACTTGAATATGCACTTGAGTATCAGCTAGCAAAGCTACTGTAGCTTATATAAAATCAATCACAGTACAACAATTTCAAACAGGAATGTTCATAATTTTAAAGCCAAAGTCAGTATTGTACATAGTAGTTGTTGAATAAATATTCCTGGAAGATAGTACAGCCAGAAATAGAAGTATATACATTATATATAAGGCCTGCATTGATCAAAGACTGTTTCTGCACAAAAGGGTTTGCCAAATAGAAGAGAATCACCGTGGTGTAAAGCTACTGATTTTAATCTATCTTTAGAAAAGATACTTTTTTTTCTTTAGTCTGTATTATCAATGTGATGTTCTGCTCTTGAGATTCAGGGAGCAGGGAGCCCACAGAACACACCCACATGGCACATCCAGTCTGTGATGCAAGGCTTTCTCACTTTTTCCACAGCCCCAGCACTGGCAGCTACCTCTTGCTATGCTGTGCTGAGTAAGAGCATCTCAGGCTGCAGCAAAGAGGAAAACGCCCAACACTCATCTCAGTACTGACTCCACAGCATGTAGTTTAGGAGGTTTTTCTACCTTTACAGAGGACAGTGCAAAGGGGAGAGACTGGTTTTATTATATGCTATAGTCTCTTAAAAATTACTTGACTCTTACAAAATAAAAGGCCTTTAGAAATATCTTCTATTTTTGGATTGTCTAAAGTTATTTTTAATGTCTCCTCCTCATGCACAGCATGTGTAACAAATACAGTACTGGAACCCTCACAGTTATAACCTGCGCAATGCAATTTTTGACCCTTGTTGCAACCATCTTGACATGAATCTCAATGGAGATGACAGCACATGTACTTCTAAGAAGTGTATATGTTCCCTCACAGGTTTTTCCCAAAAATCTTAACTACAGCCTCTCTGGCCTAATATAACACACATTCTTGTCCCAGTTCAACAGTAACATGCACATGCCAAACCCATGTAAATTCTGCACTCATCAATAACGTTTTGTATCTGCAGCCATTATCTCCAGTCAGTCAGGCAACACCAACATTGCCACTTCCCTGCTTTTCATTGCTCATGGTTGTGACCTCATGCTTGCTCCCTTGCATTCTGCCCCAATGGGCTCTTAATACAGTTTTCACACACTCATCTTACTTTTCTACATCGGGCAAAATGCAGTTTCAAGGGGTTTTGCATTCTCAGGATTGTCACGGGTGAAACTTCACCAAGAAATTTCCTTTTATAGAGTTTACTGTTACATATCTAGAAGAAAAGTCTGGGGAAAAAATGAAGACTAAGGGACAGACCTGTTTTTAACCCATTATGTATGGGGAGAGAAAAACTCAAGCTTTTAGACTTGCCTAACTGCCCCTGTTGTAGTAAAATGGAAGTTCTGAAAATTTCAGAGAAGAAGAGACAAAGAACAGTGCTGGTTTACTTAAGTTCCTTGGATGAAGGACTTCTCTCTCCCAGTGGGCAGACAGGTAGAGAATGGGAGTCTCCTGCAACCTCAGGTCCCTACAAAAACAGTATATTGAAGGCTGTAATCACTTTAATAAACAGGGACATCTCACCAAGCTTTCTTTGAAAGCAAGAAAATAGGTAGCCAACTCAGCAAATTAAAATCCAAAATGATGAAGACTGATCAACCCACTTGTTCAGTAAAGCCCTAATAGGTATGAGTTTAAGAACACCTAAGCTTTTTATGATATGCCACAAGGGTATATCCCAAGAAGGGTCAATTTCATCACAAAACCACTATCAGATTAACCCAAGTCAGCTTTTTCCCTGAGGATTTTTTACTCCATAGGCCACACACTTCCTCAAAGATCTAACACTGAGCACTTCAATCAGAAAGCGAGACGTATGCAGGCATGCAAACAGTGCAAGTGCTGCTCTACACCGGAGATCTGGGCTTTGCTGTTCCAAATTCAGACTCCTCCTCATGCAGGGTCACAAACAAAGGCTCTGCAGTTTGTCACCAGGCAATATTCAGCATTCAGTGTCTAATGCCTTGAAAACTTCAAGAAATGTATAACAAGGCAGAAAAAGGAAAGAAAGGATGGAGGGTCATCTTCAGTCACAAAACATCTTCATGTTATAAAAACATATCTGGAACATGTTCTTGAATAACTCAGAAAATTGTGTCCAGTCTGTAGAACTGTTCTGGCTGCAATAGATTTGAGTGAAATTTTTATCTGCAAGCAAACTTGAGATGAAATTTAATTTGGAAAATATCTAGGGACTTGAGGTAAGGTTTCTTAGAGGTAGGCTTGCTTTTGGGGTTTTGGGTTTTTTTTCTCCTTTTATTCCTAATAGAAAACTCCTATATTTAATATGGAATACTCAAAGCAAATAAATACATCAATTATATATCATAAAATCCTATCTACATATGAAATAATCAGTTATCTTCAAACTTCATTGATTTATTTTCCATGTTTTTTGAAAGCTACTTGAATGCGACTCTAGGGCTAATAACAATGAAAAGCTGGTAGTATGGAAATGCTTTCACTGTCTTACTTAGCATCACAGTCAAGAAATAGCTACACTGGCATCCTTGCCAACTAGGTTCATATGTCAACTGCTACTCGGATTATTTAGAGGCAGCAGTCCAAAGAAGCTGTCCTAGTGAGGACTGCAAATTAGTGGATCCTTATTCCTCACGTCAAAAATACTTAGGAATACTGTATGAAATATCAAACGAAATAAAATTTAGGAAATACCACTGCTATATGGGCCTGGAGCAATCCAGCATCTAGATTTAATGGATTACATGAAAGGATTTTATCTGAAAACCATACACAATAATCTGATTAAAAATCTACATTAAGAACATAAACGACAAGATTTGTGTCTCAGCTTCAGCTCCCCTTCACAGTTCCAGCATACATAGGTAGCTGTGTTCATGGTTAAAAAATAGACGTGCAGGTTTCATTTTTTGAACCTGTTTACAAAAAAAAAAAAAAAAAAAAAATCTATGTAAACACTTCCATAAAAACACTTTCATAAAGACTGTTTAAGAGAGAGGACACTTTAAAACCAAACCAAGCTCATGTGTGGCCAGCCCTGACAATGAGCAGGGTAAACCTGAATCCATTTGTACCTTGCATCTGTCCCAGAGGATGGCAGAGAAAGGATCAGAAGAAATGCTGTGCCAGTTCCCCCAGTCTCAGTTCACTGCTTTCCTCCTGTCCTTTACAGGATCAAAAAGATGCTATTTCAGATTGGACAAAAAGATATGTATGTCCTCCTTTTGATCTCTTTGGATTCTAACTTTCAGTTCCTGTCCTCCCACACACACCATTTCTGCATGGTGAAACCATGCCAATACCACTCAGACTTTTGCACTCCTACAGACCAGAAGCTAGACGTGCGTTTCGTAAAGGTTAAAATACTGACGCTGAACTGATCTTAGTAGTAGCAAGACAAATACAGTATTCCATACCAGATTTACTAAAATTTTTCAGAACAAATGAAATCCAGTTCCATCCCACCAGGGAAAATAGGAATCAATGTTCTGGGACAAAACCCAGCAAGGGCACTCTTTAAATTAATGGTGTTATGCTACAATATATTAGAAGAGTAGCAAGAAATCCAAATACTCTACACAATTGAAACACATGCAAAATATTCCAACTGAATTTGTCTCAGTATTTAAAGATCAAAGATAAAATTATTTCAGACAGGATGCTTCTTTTCCAGACAACATGCTTAACACTAAAAAAAAAGCCCATTTTAATTAAGATTTTGGCACTGGCTTTTGAACATCACAAGTTTGTTAATTTTATGTAAAGCAAAATAAAATTATATTCTCAATGGACTTCAGCAAATTAAATGAAAATATTTCCAGCAGCTAACTTGAAAAGGGATATCATTAAAGCACTGAATTCAATCTTATCTGTAGTTACCACTTAAACTTCTAGTCACGACACATTCATTCAAAACAAAATAGCAGATTGTAATGTGGGCTGATATCTGAAGGCATTTCATAAGCATACTCATGCTGAAGTCTAAATTTTACATGATCACTAGAGAGATTACCTTTGAACTACTTACAAAAATGTTTAAATGCTTTTGTTCTGTCTCTGAATTAGCATGTGGCATTGAAAAATTCAATATTATTTCTTACCATTTACTTCCCTTGACTAGTTAGCTGAAATAATACGCAACACAAAACTGGAGATAATTTTCTCTTCAAACAGGAGTGGTATTAGAGGCAGAAAAAAAGATAATTCAGCTATTCAATTTACATAGCTTTCAAATTTACTGTCCAAAAATCCCAGGTTAGGGACATAAAGAATAGATATAATTGCATTTGCTGCATTAGGATTATGATTTTCCTGTTTGTACTGGGTAACACTGATATTTCAATATGTTGTTAAATGAAAAAATTGCTTTGACACTTGTCACTGTATCTTAAGCTAGAAAATGAGTGTGGTTCTTAATCAGAACAGACAAAAGTACTGTACTGTTTGATGAAAATGACAATTTCTAACTGGCTTTGTGTAAACCATTCTCACCTAATGCCAAGTGCTTAATGATAAGTGCTGCTAGGAAACACTCCTGGGCAGCTCTGTGCATGCAGTCAGTTAATTACAACTTCAGTGGAGAACAGTTCATGAGATTATGTACAGTTGCAACACAATTAACTTGTTTATCATTTCTTACATACCTGCCACGTTTGTCTATGTGTGGAGCACAGATTGTTTGCATATAATTTTAACCTTTGTTCAGAGGGTTCCAAATCTACAAGGGTTTGTATGACTTTTCTTTTTAATAGGAAAACAGACTAAATCACAGAGTTTACAACCAAGCTTTGTCTCTGTCACTTTGTTTTATGATTCCATATATAAAAATTAGCTAGATCTGTGCTTACTATAGCCACCTGCTGAAACTTCAACACCAAAATAAGATCTATAATTGGATATACAAAAGCAGAAGCCCTGAAATTATAGCACAGGCCTAAAATTTGCAGCAGGGAGAGTGAAATTCTGCAGCAGTGTTTATATGTGGCTGTCAGTAGTTGCACACCCACAGAATCTACCATTAGGAGCTTAAAAAAGCCAAGAAATAAAAAGATTCCTTGCACACATCCTTCTACTTTTAGCAGGTATAATTGTCTGTCCTTGAAGGAGCTTTTCCCTGATCCCTCCAATGCTCTAAAAGGAGAGGATGGATCCCATGCTGTACAGGAGAAATGCATGCCATCTTCTCCATTCCATGTTTAGGAATCTAGGTAAAGGGGAGATAAGAACATTTAATTCCTCAAGGCTTCCTCAAAATACAACTAAAAATATTCTCTTACAGCATAACAACAGGATTTTTGGCTAATATGTTTTTAAATAGAACCCACTTATATTTACTAGAATGTCACACACTTCTACAGTGATTAAAATCCATATACAAGACACAGGTAGCAAAATAGTCTCCTCTTCATGCATAGCCTTAGTCTGTAGTTTTATTTACAGAATATCTCAGCAGTTCATTTTTTAATCTCCTACTGAGTACAGTCCCAGAAAAGCTCCTTGTACCAAACTATTGGCAGAAGTGAAGGACAGAGGACTTTAGGACTTGAGCCACTGCATCACTTAAATTCAACTAAATTTTGGCTCAACAATACTAGTGGTTAGAATAATAACAATTACTTTGATTGGCAGTCACTAGCTGCTACAGCATGCAGGAGTTCTAAATCCATTGGAGAAGAATAAAATAAAATACTTCTGCTATTAAGGTATGGCATGGCATGGCTCTGGCATGTCATGGCATACTACATTTGATACTGGAGACACATCCAAAGCTCAGTCATGTTCTAAATCTCATAGACCCTGCTCCAGGTGGCCTCAAAACTATGAGGGCAAACCTCAAAATTCTCCAACATATACTGGGGATCTGGTCCAAAATCTCAGAACAGATTTTTTTTCCTCAATGCTGATAGTAAGCAGAGAATTCAGACTGAAACATAAAGAAAATATTATGCTGACTCTAGAGCTCTGGTATGATTCAGAAGAGAAGGACAAATCTACTGCAGGCTCTTTTGAATTTAAAGCCCTAGAAGAAAACACTCTGTTTTGTACACATTTTGATGTTTGTACAGCCTCTCCTTCTGACAGTTCCATTTCCTCTGGAAGCAGAGAAATCAGTCAGACCTGTTAATAGGGCAAGGTAGAACTGATAAAATTATTATGGATGTTCTCCTTTCTGCCTGTCCAGATAAGGTGGTGTTGACTGGGGAACTGCTCACACCGTTTCCACAAGAACTGAAAATAGTTTTGTCTCACAGAAAATATGGAATGCTCTGGTGTTCTTGCTTCTCTCTCTGGCCTTCAAGAGAAGCAATGGCCCACGGTTGCTTAGACAAGTTACAATAGTGCAACTTACAAAATCAAAGAAAACCAGTTAAACTGAGGCTGGACTGGGAAAATAAAGTTAGTAAACAGAAGCAGGAAAAGAAAATTACAACCTCAGAACCTAAGTGAAGCTGCAAACAGCATATGACAAGGACACACGAATGTGCGTCTTATCACTTAGTTACACAGTCCAGAGGGGGCTCCTATAAGCATCAAAAGCACATCATAGCATCAATCTGACAGCCAACAGCATTAGCTAACTTAGGAGAAGCCAGGAGTTCAAAAATGGAGAAAGTTTCATTTTATGTTGTTAGCACACATATCAGCTTAAGCACCAAGCCAGTCAATGTTGTGCCTGTGAATGCAGGGGACTGACAATCCTATTATTGGCAGGTACTTGTGAGTCTCTCCAAATGCTCTGGTACTAAACATCACTGACCTTGGGAGTTGTAACACTACAGGTGTGCTTTAGCACAGGCAAATTCTATTTGGAGGTTCACTAGGCCTGCTTGGGGCCCAGATAAGAGACTATTTATTTATGTATTACATCCTGTTTCTGAAAAATCTGATCTTCTGCTTCATGTTTTCTGAATGCTGCAATATTTCCCTCACACCACAAGCTGACCAGATACAGAAAAGCCATCTCTATCAAGCTTATTAAACTACAATTTTGGTTTTGGTTTTTCTTCACTTAGTGCCATTTAGGTTTTTCAAAAATCTTCAGTCATGGTAGCTTTTATATCATT
Source organism: Anomalospiza imberbis (assembly GCF_031753505.1). Taxonomy (NCBI): domain Eukaryota; kingdom Metazoa; phylum Chordata; class Aves; order Passeriformes; family Viduidae; genus Anomalospiza; species Anomalospiza imberbis. The sequence goes on from NC_089684.1 coordinate 17,404,307, forward strand.
TATATGGAAGCTTAAGCCTCTAATCTATTTCCTCACCTTTGCATCAGTCAGATGGCACAGCAACTGTCATTTACACTTATAAAAAGTACATTTCAAGCTATAGTAACTGACTGGATAATTTACAAGTCCTAATATCTTAGCAGTAGCAATGCTACTTTAAAAATTAGTTTTTTTCATTTCTAGAGAAACTAAAGTATTATCATAGCAAATTAAAACTGTATATTAGCTCAGAGATTTATAATATTCTTTCTTTATTCTTTCTCTCATTTTGGACTTTATTGGACCCCTTCTATGTGTTCAGAGGGACAATCAACACTGTTCAGTGTGCACAGCTTATTAAGGATGGTAAATTTGCTAACAGCATATTTTCCACTGCACACATTCAAGTCTTTGGCCTACCTCTTCTTTCACTGCTTCCATCCTCCAAACTCACAGAACAGTACTCTCCTTTTCCCTAGCATTGTGCCCATCGTGACATTTGTGCTTCCCACCCTCCTGTTACTCATCCTTTTCATCTCTCAGTGGAACATCTTTTCCGCTGTCCATTTAACCCATGATCCTGCCCCTGAGAGTGACCATAGGGAATGCTATTTAGAAAACACAAGGACAAGAACACTGCCTGCAACTTATTCCTCTAATATTCTTTCAACATAAGAAAGGGTTGCATAAGAAGGGCTAAAGGATACATCCATGCCTAACCCTTCAGTATCCATTTATAGACCTCTTGGATGTTATTTAATCTCTTGCAAATCTGCTGAAATTGTCTGCTTCTGGAACATGCTGAAAGGAGCTTGTACAAGTTCACTGCCTGCTGTGTAAAATACCAGGACTTCATATAGTGCCAAGATCCTGCCCTCTGTCTTATTATAATGACCCCATTTTGCTGGTTCTTTTGGTTCATTCAGCCAGAAATTTCAGCAAATCTCTCCACTGACTCTGAGATATTCCTCTTGTGCTGCAATTGCTTGTTCTGAGCTGGCTTTGTGTGGGAATGGTTTGGGTGACTTTTACTTAGATCCATTAGAACACTTTAATCTCTTCTGAAGCTTGATCTGCTGCCTTCCTCCCCCACTGCCCCTCCCTCCACCCCTGCACTTCCTGAGGTCCTGCTGGAATTCCTCACCCTTAGCATACCACATTCAACTTCTGAAACAAACTTAGCGACTGCACTCTTGGAGACTCCAGTGTTTATCTCCTCTGATTTCACTGACTGTGATTCCTGAAGATCTTGCCTCTTTTTTAACCCATGAAGTGATGACTACTATTACACTCAGACACCATAGCAACTTAGTTTCTCTGATCGTTGAGAAACCTTCACCAGAGTCTTTGCTGTTTTTTTCAATCCTGGAAGAGCAGAGTGGGAAGACACTACAGAATTTTTCCTCCTCTTCTCTGTCATGATGCTCAGGTTTCCTTGAGCAAGTGAAGCATAGAGCAGCAACACAACCAACCTGTTCCTTCTTAAGTGAGAGTAAAACAGTCAGATTAACAAAGACATAAAGCTGACTACTCAGAATTCTGCCCCTCGCTGCACCCGAGGAAACACCACTACGTTGTTAAGAGACATCTTTCTCCATGTTTCCCCAATAGTGACTTTGATCATCGGCTCTATTTCAGGCCATGCAAATGAAACAGGTAGACAAATTGAAATATTCATTCCCACCATAACTGAAACCTCTTCTGTTCTATTAAACCTCTATTGTGAAACTTTCACAGAATCACATTGTTGGAAGAGACCTTCAAGATAATCGAGTCCAACCCATGCCCTAGCACCTCAAGTAAACCATGGCACTGAGTGCCACATCCAGTCTTTTTTTAAACACATCCGGGGATGGCGATTCCACCACCTCCTCAGGCAGACAATTCCAGTACTTTATCACTCTTTCCATAAAAACCTTTTTCCTAATATCCAACCTATATTTCCCTTGGCACAGCTTAAGACTGTGTCCTCTTGTTCTGTCAGTTGCTGCCTGGAGAAAGAGACCAACCCCACCTGACTACAGCCACCTTTCAGGAAGTTGTGGAGAGTGGTAAGGTCACCTCCGAGTCTCCTTTTCTCCAGACTAAACACCCCCAGCTCCCTCAGTTGTTGCTCACAGGGCTTGTGTTCCAAGCCCCTCACAAGCCTCCTTGCCTCCTCTGGACACGCTCAAGTGTCTCAACGTCCTTCCCAAACTGAGGGACCCAGAACTGGACACAGCACTCAAGGTGTGGCCTCACCAGTGCTGAGTACAGGGGAAGAATGACCTCCCTGCTCCTGCTGGCCACACTATTCCTGACACAGGATGCCCTTGACCTTCTTGGCCACCAGGACACACTGCTGGCTCATGTTCAGCCCAGGTCCCTTTCTACCTGGGCACTGTCCAGCCACACCATCCCCAACCTATAACATTGCAGGGGGTTATTGTGGCCAAAATTCAGGACTCGCACTTGGACTTACTAAACTCCATCCTGTTGGACTCTGCCCATCCATCCAACTGTTCCAGGTCTCTCTGCAGAGCCATCCTACCTTCCAACAGATTGACACATGCTCCCAGCTTAGTGTCGTCTGCAAATTTACTAATGAAAGACTCAATTCCCTCATCCATGCCATCAATAAAAATATTGACCAGAACTGGCCCCTGCACAGACCCCTGAGGAACACCACTAATGACTGACTTGCATCAGTCCTCACCAAAAATACTCCTAAGATCAGGCAATACTACATCTGGATATCAACCCCTCCTTGTGAGGTAACCACGCACAGGTCAAGGAGTCCTGACAAAAAACTGAGTTCCTACAGGAAGAAATTTTCTGAAAGTCATACCATGAAGACAGAGGTCTGCATTGCATGCAACAGAACTGAACACTGTAGTGCCTGTGGGGAAGAAAAACACCCATAGAATGAGGGTGGGAAAGAAGCAATTAAGCTAGCATTTACTGCAAACTAGGAGGAAGAAATTTGTTGACTTGGAAGAGAGAGAAAGATGTGGGTCTTTTTCCTCATAGTCCTATACCTATACAGGCAAATCCTACTTGATTCCTTTTCTGAGAGGAAGGAGCGTGTCATCCAGACACACATATTTCTTTATTAAACAAGTTCCTGTATAAAAGACCAAGACCTTTCCTTTAAGATCAGAGAGAATCATGCTATATCCATGTCATTCTTTGACCTTTGCTAAAATAAAACTACAGGCACAATATCCACTGAATGTATCCAAATAACCTCAGCAGTGTTGTTAGAGAGATAATGAAATTGATTAATTCTTTGTAAAAGCAATGCTTGAAGAAAGTAAAAAACAATGAAGAACAGTGTTTACTTTCTTAATGAAATTGTGGCAGTGCCTTCAGGAAAGTGATTATTTTCTTCAGTGGTGTCTCTTATCAGCACCTTCATCTGTCTGCTGAGTGTGTTTGCCTGTTAGCCTCAATTGGGATGTGCACTTGCTGCTTGACTGGCTTGATGACCTCAGCTACAATAGCTATGGGCAGCAAAGGTCAAGATTTTATAATACCTTGTTCACTTCCTAAAATGCTGGCTTCAACTTGCCTAGAGCCAGGGGTTCATATACATACAGCACATAATTACATTTTAAAGGGTTATGGTTGAGAGACAAGGAAACGTGTGCATTTCAAAAGGGGAGGGAATTATTCCTGTGAAACAGTCACTGCTTTCAGTTCCCACTGGGAAACAATAAAAACATCACCTCTGTATCATGCAGAGGCAGATGCTGAGCATCTTGCAAACTAAGTCTTACTTCTTTAGCCCACCAGATATTAAAGCATATAGCGTCCTCAGCTCATCTCATTTTGTACAGCCACTACAGCACCTGAAACTGCCCATCACATTACTGCTACAGCACATTTCATTTCCTTTAACTCTTTTTTTTCCTAATGAGTGTAATAAGACTCATTTGGTTGAGTAGGGGTTTGTACTCAAGCAGTTAAATGAAATTTAAGATTGCAACAAAACCTACAATACATCAGAGCTGGCATTCTTAACAAACACTGTTTACCAGGAACATTATTATTTATGGGGAAATGGTTCTGAAAATAAACTCCTACGCATGTTTAATGTCTTTTTTCCTTTATTTTTATTCTATGCAGCAGGAAAGATTTAGAAAAAAGAACACAACCCAAAACAATGAAAAATGACTTAATGCCCAGTAATGACTAACTATATGCAAAATTGCTTTAAAAAACAAAAATCGGTTCAAGAGTTCTTCAATCTACTATCAATAGATAAAACATGACAAAAAATGTTCATTCAGAAGAATCTTAAATTAAATTTCAATGTAATAAGGGCCATTTGTCTTCTTGATGACTTATATCCAGGAGTGAGGAAAACACAATGTAAATTCTCTTCATCATGGTCCCTTTTTCATTTCTTATCTGCTGATGTATATCACATTATTGAATTTTAGAAAATGATGAGAAGAATTGGCGAGTCCTTCGCCCTGCAAACTTTCATTATTTTTGTTAAATTGGCATATTTGAATATGCTCAAGTTTCAAATAAAGCTGAAGTATTTCTTTAATTAAGCCATTTTAGCTCTTAAAGTTACCATCAAATCACCTGTAATGCTCAGTCTAGGCTGTGTTTTCTTTCTTGGCTCCATAAATCCGCAGTTATGTACCCACAGGTCACCCCAGAAACTACAAATTGCTCTTCTATAGAGGAAAACAAATGTGGAGGGGTATCAAATACCACGCTGCTTTTAAGAGGAGTTGTACGTTCAGATCATGAGCCATGATCCCTAGTTCTCCCACACACAAATATTCCCTTTTATTTCAGTGTGCAGTGTAACTATGGAGTGTGAGCTCCTTGAATTTGGGGCTGGAAATACCTCCCTTGGCTGTCAACCAATGCAGAAGCCAGAATCCACTTCACATACACATAGGTAATCACAAGGAGCCCGCTGTGGCTGAGAGGCTGCATTGCCAGGGATGCCTGGCGCTTCCACTGTACACTTATGCTTCCTGCTTACGTGAGAAAAACGGGACTTGTTTGGATACCCCATGCCCAGTCTGCAAAAGCCATCCCCGTGAAACAAACAACTGGTAAGAACAGCTACCTTTTCTGTTGTTCAACTTGATGGTGCCATCACACGAAAAATTGCAATATACCCAGCATTGATCCTTGTGGGTCCCTTCCAACTAAGGATATTCTAATGACTCTATGATTCCAACTTGGAGGTATTGTCAGTTAATTTAACTTGCAAAACTGCCAGCTGCAGTTACGTCCATCACAAAATTAATTCTCAAATCAATAATGAACCACAGATAAAATTACACATCCATCAATATGAAAGTTAACCTACTTGACGTTTAAATTCCTTAAACAGATAGTTGGCATGTGTCTTTTCTATGAATATTGACAAGTCAGAGGGAAAGCACTGTTACAAGATTTTATGGTTTATGCTATGACAGATGATTTTGACTGATAAATCAAGTTCCAGACATGAGATCTTTGTTTTTCTATTACTTTCTACCACCATCCTCTCTGCCTCAGTGTCCCCGGAAGGGAAATATCTACTCACCTCACAAAGCGCTGTGAAACTGAATCAATCTATAAGCCTCGTGTAATCTAGAGAGCATCAATGTAAGTGGAAGATGTTCAGCGTTCTTAATAATGCTAGTGTCTTGCAGGATCACATCTGTGCAGCTCCTTGAAGATCAGATACATAGTGACAAAATGGAATCTATTTGAAGGCAAAGTTTACCTTCAAAACTTAGAAAGGAAGTGTTACATACTTCTTAATATTAATCAAACCATCATGTCACTTGTTTACATAATAGTAATCACAGTAAGATCTCCAGATTTGTAAATGATAATAAAATTAGTTAGATTGAATAATGAAGAGCAATACAATCAGATTTCAAAGGATTTGGACCATTTTGGTAATAAGGCCAGCAGATGGCAAATGCAGTTGAGTGTAGAAAAATGTAAAATAATTGGTCTGGGAATATGTGCTAAGAGAAACAATCATAAGAAAAAGCATTATTTTGGTGGGGGGAAAATAAACCAGAGAAAGAAGGAAAGAGGCTATGAGAATGGTGTGGTTTAGCTGTACCCAAGAACTCAGTACCATGCAGTCACTTGCTCACTCCACACCTCACCCGCCTGGGAGGAGGGGTAATGGTGCTGGAGCATGTCCAAAGAAAGGCAAGGAAGCTGGTCAGGAGGCTAAATCACATGAGGAGCAGCTGAAGGATCTGGGGGTGTTTAGCCTGGAGAAACGAAGGCTTAAAGAGGGACCTTAGTGCTCTCTACAACTACATGAAAGGAGGTTGTAGCAAACTGGGCTCTTCTCCCACATGACAAGAGACAGGGCAAGAGGAAATAACCTCAAGTTGCACCAGGGTAGGTCTAGACTGGGAAAAATTTCTTCTGTGAAGGCTGGTCAGGCATTGAAATAGGCTGCCCAGGGAAGTGGTGGAAACACCATCCCTGGAAGTGCTCAGAAAATGCATAGATGTGGCACTGGGGACATTGTTTAGTAGCCAAGATGCCAGTATTTGTTAGGTTAAGAACTGAACTTGGTGATCTTAGAGGTCTTTTCCAATTTTAACAACTTTATGATTCTAAAATGGGTCAATTAAAATCAGATATGAGGAATTTTTTTTTATAATGAGGGTGGTAAAACACTGGAACAGGTTGCTGACATGGATGCCCCATCCCTCAAAACATCCACGGTTAGGCTGGACAGAGCTCTGAGCAACCTGACATTATTGAAAATGTCCCTGGGCATTGCAGGGGCATTGGACTAGGTGATCTTTACAGGTCACTTCAAACCCAAACTATTCTATGAATAATAATAATAGTAATTTAAAGCAAACAAAAACCCCAAAACAAAACAAAGAACCCCAAAACAAACTAAGGAAAAAACCAACCCAAACCAGAATAATCCATACCCCCAAAAATCCTAAAAACTGAGGGGAAAAAACCCCACAAGTGATGCACAACACAATTGCTCACCACCTGCTGACCAATGCCCAGCTCATTCCCACCAGCAATTGGACCCCATCATCCAACTCCTTCTGGACTATGGGCATGACATTTAACAGTATGGAATAACCCTTTGGCCAGTTTGGGTCAGATGTCCTGGCCATGCTACCCTGCCACTTCCTCATCAGCACAGCATGGGAAACTGAAAAATCCTTGTCTTAGGATAAACACTACTCAGCAACAACCAAAACATCAGCTTGTCATGAGCATTATTCTCATACTGAATCCAAAATACAGCATTGCTTTAGCTACCAAGAAGAAATTAATTTTATCCCAGCCAAAATCAAGACATCAATATATTAGCTAATTAAAAAATGTTAAAAGGATTTGGTAAAAGGAATTTATTAGAAACTACAAGGTATAATGCATGTGAACCATTTTTTACAATCAAGGGATTCAGTCAGGAAATTATTTAATTAGGTAACAGAACCAACCAGTGTGAAAGTGCAAGTATAAGCAGAAGCATTCGACACCTAACAGGACATATTTGGCATCACATAGTATTAAATCTAAAGTCAGTAAAGTTCTTTGAAGATCAAGTGCACTAGGATATAACTACGACCTTTTGAAGTTTGAAACCACAAACAAAAACAAGCCAAGATGAAATGAAAAACACTAACATACCTAATTAATATTCAATATCCTGATGAAGAAATAACTTAGGAGTGTGTTTGTATATGACACCAAAAATGCAGGGTCCTCATCTAAACTAGGCAAACCAAGGGCTCTAAACACAGTCCTAATGACCATATTATCAGTTGTTCCAGAGCGAGCTTCCCAATTCTGTCCTAAAGCAAAGGTTCCTTTTCTTAATACAAATTTCATTTAAAAGGTTGTAAATTTAATTTTTTCATAAACCCCAGAAAATTTATATCCAGTTTCTATAGTTATAAACATCATGGATCATAACAGTATGAAAATAATTCACGTAGGAATAAAACCTTGGTTACAAGCACTGTCTTGTCCTAAAAAGACAGACCACGATAGCACCAGAAAGTGGTCAATTGTGGCTTGCAGAAACGTAGAAGTATTGCAGAATTGCCAGTTCTGGTACAAAGTGGTCCTCTTAAAAATAGATACAATACAAATGGGGAGTCAAAAGGCTAAGTTAAAAAGAAACATTTGTGGAACACAGACAAATAGGCACTGCTACACTAAAAGGATGTTACTGCATGTGATCACTGACATTTCAGGTCAACGAAACTTATGCAGACAAGTACAGGCAGTCATTGCCCATTTTCACTGAAAAAGATGGCATGGATATATTTAAAAAATCCCTATTTTGTTACAACTATGGCCTTTTGTTTGTTATTTTTTCACACACTAAAAGGTAAAAATATCTAATTTTAAAATAAGTCAATCTTGTTTGTGCCATCAGGCATATTCACAAGTCCACAGAACTAGAGCAGGGTTCAAGTCAAAAGTTAAAATTTACAGAACAGGAAACTAGAAGAACAGCAGAAAGGCTGTAAAAAGCAGAAAGGTGGGATTAAAATCTCAATAAATATTAAACCCCATATTTCTAATCCCAAAATGTCATTATTTCTTGTAATAAAATGGCAAAGTTCTTCCTTTAGACCATTAATTTCCTTCTCATCTGAACCTGCTAACTTTATTTTGTGCTGGCACTATCATATGAAAGTGCTTTGAGTGCTTTTCTCTGATTGCACTGGCAGAGTTATATGAACCATTACCTATCATTACTTTTATTTCAAACCTGTCAGTTCCTCCTCTTTGTAGCCAACAAGCTGTAAGAAGGGAAAAAATGCAGTCTCTGTCAAGGAATAAAACCACACATACAAAAATGAGCTGAAAGGAGCACCTGAACAAAGGAGAAGGGAGGGTGAAGAAAGAGAGAGATAAGAGACTGATAAATCTGCTCACTCTCTCTGCAAAGGACATTCTACTCTCCTGCCATTAGAAATTAATAAATAAATAAACCCATAACACTAACACACAATGCATGCTAGACATGGCTTTTGCCCATGACTCTTCTTTGTTCTGCCATACCATGTACTTAAAATACCTCAAACATACCATAAATATTATGCAAATAAAAATAACACTGATATCACACATGGAAAATTGCACATAAATTGAGCTTGACAACACGAGATGTTATGTGCACCCCTCAAAGCTCTGCTGTGTGTATCTTAGGAGGTGCTTACCAGCAAATCCTTTACGAGCCACACAACGAGCAACGAACAATTAGTGTTAATTAAACAGCCCCCCTAACTACAGTGCTGCCAGGGACAAGTTAATGACCTCAAGATGCACTTGGATTTGAAGCTCCTTTCCCTCGGGTGCATGCCAGGCTGCCTTACCTCTGTGAAGCTGGGGCATGCTCCAGCTGCTGGCACACATGTATGGAATGTCAGTCCCGTTTGCAGTGACATGCACCATTCACCAGACACTGACGTAGCCATTATAGAAGGGCACTGCAGACACAGCTCCAAGACTGAAACATGCCAGTAAGTTCTGATTTGTCTGCTTGAAACACCCAGGGAAGCCACATGCAACGGCAAAGCGACAGCACACTGACAGGCAGACCACCACGAAGGTAGCTGGCTTAATGCAGCAGAAACACATTCCAGAAGCTTATTTATCACACTCAGTGTCCCAGGTTAGCACCACACCTGCCTCTTAACGTCTCAAAAATAAATCAGGATTTTTTTTTAATTAAAATCTTTAATAAAAAGAGTCAAATCTACCACCACCACCCCTTCCCTCACGTAGTTCACGTTACTTCTCTCACGTAACACCAAGGAATCAACACCAGAAACTGAGGTATCCTACTGCCTCTCAAAAGAGGAGACAAAGCAATACAAAAGATCAGTTATCCCCATGAATGTGTGGTGGAAGTCACTGAAAATGACCAGAGGAAATAAAGTCATGAAGTCAAAAACAGACGTCTAAACTCATAGCTGTTCCTAATTTGGGCATTATCTACAGACTAGACTGCAAACATTCGTCATAGGCAACCAATCAAACTGAATTAACTGTCAATAAAGGTTGAAGCTTAGTAGGGTGTTTGACAACTTTTATCTCCAAAGCAGAAGATGGAAGCATGTGGAGTATGTATTAAAGAATGAGGCCAGAGCATCTGCCATGGTAAGCATGCTACTGGGCAGCTGGAGGAATCCAAAGAGCTGGCTCAAGGAATCTATCAAAGAAATGAACAGGCGGAAAACTTATGGGACTTAACAAGAAAGGGTGTGCAGTGGCAGAACACACAGGGACTGCTGAGCCCAGCTGGTACCCCAGAGGTCATGTGATGGCACAGAAAAGGTTCATATTTCCCATCCTGTTCTGAAAAATACACCCATGCTCTACAGTTAATATATATGCTCCTCCTGGGCTGTGATTTACCTCAAGAAAACAAAACCTAATCTGTATGTAGACAGTAGTAATATTTTTCATCATGGTTGTTTTTTGCTTGTAGGATCTCTTGTTTCTCTCCATCTGTCTTGATGACATAGTTCAGTTAAAACACAAGACTTGAATGAGTTGTGATTTTGGTGGGGTTAAGGACAGTAAGATATTTCCACCTCTTTTCCAAGAAATAGCTAATGGTAAAGTCAAGAATGTTAAGATGTTGGGAGTTTTTGCCACTGTGATAGAGAGAAGGACAAAGAAAAGCTGTTCCAGAAGCACATATGGTGCAAGAAAAAATCTGAAGAATAAAGTAATAGCTTAAAGCAGAGAAAAGTTATGATAATAGCAGTATAAATTTCTTGCAGCTAATATGCAGCTTGTCACAGCCCCTAAAAATCACAAGTTATTAAGCATGAAAACTAGAATGTAATAATGACATTTTGCATTCCAGCCAAAACAGAATTCTATTTTGAATTTTATTTTCATTTCAATAGCTGAATAATGTCCACTGAAGGATACAGACTGCGTACAAAAGACCCAGGTAAGTTCAGGTACTTTCATTTAAAAAGAAAAAGAAAGAAGGAAAGAATTTTCATGCTTGGATCCAAAAGTCATCAGTGAGAGAGAAAGAAAAAACCACCCTCATTTAGAGGAACAAAGGAAAAGACCATGGGAGAAAAAAAATAAAGAGAATTGCAAATTGCACTGCATTGAAAACATTGTAATTTGTTCACATTAAGCTTTGATACATGTGAAATTCCAAATACAGCTAAAGCAAAATGCAGCCCACTACAGAAAAAATTAAATCTTTAATTTGCACAAAGATCCAAATGTAATAAACATACCAAGCTATTGTCTGCTGCATTACATAGAGTCAGAATATATCAAGACTTCTTATTATTTCCATTATTTCATTTGAATTACAATTGCACCCATTGTCCAGGGGATAATTTCCAGAGATTCTATCAGTGCTTCAAAAGATTCAGAATCTAAAACAGCAAGCAGCATACACAAGAGAAATGGGAAAATATTAAAGCATATCAAGTAAGTGTTGGCTTCTTCCACCAGTCATCTATCTCAACAAAAAAGTAACACCTATCTAGTACAAAACACACATTATCACAGGCTTGGTGAAAATCCATCATGTTTTCATAAGTTCCCCCTTTAAAAAACTGCATATGGAGGAAACGAGAACTGCCTCAAATCTTCTGTGCTTCCAAAAAGGCTCTACTGAGTGGCTCTGAGCTCCCACTACGCATAGCCACGAAATCAAGGCATCTGACATATCTAACATTCTGAACTTTCAGAAGAGCATGAGAAGACAACTAAGGAATATGCTTTCTGGAAGTGCTCCATCTTGTACTGCTTCACTAAGGGGCACATCTGCCACACACTTGCACTTTCTCATATGGACTGCAAAATGGGATAAAGCTGACTGATACCACAACCAAAATCATTAGCTGTTTCTCGTTTGGGCTCATTTACAGAAACAGAGATGTTCAAGTGTTGCCTTGCAAATAAAAGACAAAGCCCAAAATGCAATAGGTACAAGTGAATTGTTTTTCTTTCAGTGGGAGTCATTGGAAAAGTAATCTCTAAGTTTTTCCAGCAATCTGACCTGTTTGAAGACAGTGCTGTAGCAAAGCTCTTAATGGGACCAGGGAGCCCAAGTTGTGCACATGATGCTTCTCTGCTACAGCCATGAATTTACTGCTGGAATATTGCTGGAAGAGAGAAAAAACAGTCAGGTGAACCTCTCTTCTGCAGCCCATGTCCTCTAGGAGGATTGCAAACACACGAAGTGGCAGCTTATGGATGGAAAAGAAAGCTGTAGTCATGAATACTGTCCCTTACAGCTACTGTTACCATGGTGCATCTGCAACCGAGACCATTCTCTTAAACACTGAACAAAGATGAAGAAGGAAACATTAGTCCACTATCACAGCTTGAAGAAGGGACAGCAGATGGCAAAAGGATAAACCACAAGAAAACAGTGGAATGGTAGTGGTCTTGGCATAACCCAGCTGCTTATGTGGTAGGTAACTTTTGCAGGCATGAGAAATACACTTTTTAGAAAGGCTTTGGGGGAGAGTTTGCAGGCAGTTCTGCACCAGTCTCTATTCATGAAATCATAGAATGATAGCATTAAAAATGTTAAAGACTTAAATGGTTTAGCAAGATTAGCAACTGATGGCAGAAATAAATGTTTTAATAATGCAGGAGATAAGATATGTAGGAGAGAATAAAGAGCCTTGAAAACAAAAAATCATCCTACATTTAATGTGACAGGTTAGGTGGAGCTAGCTGATGAAGTCAAGGAAAGAAGTGACAGAGGTCAAACTGAGAGCTAAGGAAATTCTCTTTAGAGCAGCAATTATCACTGACAGAAGTGGATCAAACCTGCATTGCCAAAGCCAGAAGTGTTGTTGGCATAATCAAGGTATACAAGAAGAAGCTATGAGAATGGCCTGGAAGGCTAAGGGCTCTGTTTCAGCTACATTGAGCTTCAAGAGGTGAACATATAGGTTCAAGCAAAGATCAGACAGGACAAGACTTTAATTTCATCATGGAAGTTGTAGAACCTGGATGATAACAAAGACACGAAAGTATAGTGTGTGCATTTCTAATCTGAAAATTCTAAAAGACAGAGGACTAATAAGAGGGAAGCTTTTAGAGATTATGGCTATGAATTATGATGGTTTGAGAGGGTGACAAAATGAGGATTCAGGAAGTAGAAGACAAGAATTCAGTGCATTCTACATAAGAGCCCTGATAATACACTTAAAGGAATTATCAGTTGTTGATCCTTAATTCTTGGTCTGTGTGAGCCCCACTATTACTCTGCATGCTTGTGTGTGCATACATTAAAAACCAGAAAGTAGAATCTCAACTAACAGACTGCTAACTCTTGACTGAAAAAAAGAACCTAGTAAACAATACAGGGAAAGCAAAAGAACTTTAACAAACTAGCCCACAGAGAATGTAACCTGCTTGTCAATTTTGATACTGTTTTCTAAATAGATTAGTAAAAGAAAAAAAAAAAAGAAAAAATCTCAAGAGTCACTTGCCAGTTTCCTACATCTCTTATATGGGCTTCACAGAATCACAGTATGGCTTTGCATGAAAGGGCATGGGGAATCCATCACCTCTGGGCAACGTATTTCCATGTTTTACCACCATCATTGTAAAAAATGGCTTCATAATATCTAATCTAAATTGACCATATTTTAGAATCACAGGCTGTTTTTTGGGTTTTGCATCATAAATCCTTTAGTATGTAGCAATGGACAATGCAAGAGCTGCTGAAGATCTGATATCTCCATAACAGCCTATGACTACTTAGAGAAGCAGGATTTTTTCAAGCCCACAGAGTCAGACAGAACCTGAAGCCCTGAGGCAGCTGAGCCAGTCAATCTGATAACAACACTGTTATTATAATTTATGAAAATTTATTGTGATCAGGCCACTGATAAAACATCTGTTTTAAAAGTGTGCTATGCCGATCCTTTAAAAAAGTAAGGAGTAGAATCCAAAGAACAATCTCATCTGAAGTCCTGGAAATCATGGTGCGCCTCTTCTTTGAATACATTTCCAAACACACACATCCCCAAGGAAGGTAAACAGGAAAATCAGCATTGAATTATTAAGCTTAAGCCACACTTAGCCAACCTACAGACTAACTACCTGTAGAGAGTGGTGAAAATAATCTCTCTAGAGCTTAGTAAAGTTTTTGGAAGCTGAACAAGTATGAGCTGGAAGAACAGACTCCTAGGTAGGCTGAAAATAGGCTGGACTGCTGGGCTCAAAGAATACTGCTGGGCACCAACTGCTCAATGGCTGGCAGTCAAAAGTGAGAAATGTTTGCCAGTGATTGATACCGAGATCTGTATTGTTTAATAACACCTGGTCAATAACAATGAGCTTCCAGAATAGTGCGAAGTTTTGCACCTGGGGCAGAGTAAACCCATGCTGGGAAGCAGATGGATAAGTTTCAGCTCAGTAGAAAATAATCAATGAGATACAGCAGACACCACCCTGAACAGGGGCTACAAATGCTCACTCATAATGACCAAGGCAAACTGAACACTTGACTGTATCAGAAGCATGGCCGGCAAAACAATGGGAGTGGCTACCCCCCTCTACATGGTGTTGGCACAGCATCAGGAATCGGTGTCCGTTTCCAGGTAAATATGGAGAATTTGAGAACAACCAGAGGAGGATCATTAAGATGGTCGTGGCCTTAGAGAACATGATTCCTAAGAACCAACTGAGGGAGCTGGGCTGCTGTAGTTCAGCGAAGAGGCTAAGGATTGCTAGAAGAGATACAATGCCAATGGAGTCAAATTCTCCTTGACAGTAGCAGATGAAGTAACAAACTGTCTTAACCACAGTCTGCAGCTTTGGAGATTCCAACTGGACACGAGGAAAAGCATATTACAAATTTGTGTCCTAAAGCTGCCAAATTTGTGCTAGAGGATCAACACATTTCCCAGTCAACCACCTTGTACCCAAAGTGCAGACACTAATGCCACCAACCTTTTTGTCAACACTGAGCTTCTGACTGACTATTAGATTCAATAGACAAAACATCTCCAACTGAATATCTTTCTTAAAAAGGCATTACAGCAAAAGTTCAATCAGCATAAGGCCTCCAAAACCTGTACTGACTTACTCTGACTTTTTTTTTTTTTTGCAGGGGATGACAGGAAAGAGGAGTAGAGATTGAAAAAGGGAGCCTGTTACCCTTCCTACATGCATAATATCCTGTGAAGTTACCACAAAAAGGGATTTGCAGGCCTGAGCTGTCATTGCATAACATTTCAAAGCCACAGCCCTCTTTCTGTGATTCCCTTCTAGCCCAGCTCTGCTAGTTTCCCACTCAGAGAAGGAAAACCCAAGGCCCTCTATTTGTAGCTACACGTTATGCCTGCAGTCAAACTGTCAACATCTAAGCACTCATGTAAACAGGTACATATTTTAATTCTTTCTCCCACAGGCATAATAAGTATTATTAAGTCTAGGGCAGACAGCAGATTTTTAAAAGGCTTTAGTTGTATCAATAGTAAGTTAGAATGGTTTTTCAGTCTGCTGTAGTAAGGCAGTAAAATATAATAGCCTCTTAACTGACACACTGTTATCAGTCTTATTATGGCTTTCTTCATGCCTGTCAGTGGATTATGGTAATTTTTTTAGTCACAGGTCTAATCAAAGTAGAAGACTCTGAGCTACTGACAGCTCAGGAGAGATGTAACTGCTTACATAATACTGTCATGAAATTCTAACGCAGGCAGAAACTTCAGCATCTCTCCAGTCCAACTCTCCTCCTAGTTAAACAAAGCAACTGTTAGAACAACAGGTTCCTTTTCATACCAAAGGAACAAAGAAGATTCAATGGTTTCCCTCAATTCCCTACAGTACTCATAATAAGAAATGTTGTTCTTCTAGGCAGCTGGTGGGATGCAGTCTAGAGATGGCTTTGTGATCAGGATTGTAAACTCACCTTAATATCTACCTATCCAAAACAACTCTTCTGTTTATTTCTGAAGAGCTGATCAAGTTAAACCATTACCCCACATAGGAAAAATTCCTTTGTAAGACTGAAATATCACCTTCTCATCCAAGCAAGCAAGGTGAAAATTTTTTCTTCAAAGAACCAAGGAAGAGCTTTGTGCAAGCATCATACACTGGCTTAGAAGGGGAACAGCCAGGACTGTATCCACAGTGCAGGGGGTGCAGCATGTCTGAGCAGGTGCTGGATTGTATCTTGTGGGGATTTCTGTGTTGCTCAAGCTTTGTGGGTTTCTACTGAAATAGATACAAGATCAGAAGAAGATCCCAACATTAAAAACCTTACAGAGCATAAACTTTTTGCTTTCTAAAAAACAGTATTTCCAGTGTAATTTGCACTGAACTTGAGGACCACGGATTGAAAGCTGAATTGATGCATAGAGTGCATACAAAACACTGCACAAAGGCAGCTCACATCTCTCCAACAGAAGTAAGAAAGTAGAGGAGCTTTCACTTTCTTCAGGCGTACCGCACATGCCAGCTGCAGCAATGTTCAGTGACCCACTGTATCCATCACTGCAATCACTAACATACTTCTAATTGAAGAACAAGATTATGCTAGTGTTTGAATCACAGCTGATGGGGACTTGAAGCTTGAAGTACCACCAATCAAATTTTTAAAAACAGACAACAAAAAACCACAACCAACAATAAAACCAAAACAAAACCTAAAAAAAAAAAAAAACAAAGAAAAAAAACCATACAAACAAAAAGATCCAAAACAAAACAAAAAAAAAACACAGCAAAACCCACAAAACACCAGATAGTAGACTGGCAGCACGTATCTCATCAGCATTCTTCACCACTGATAGTACAAGAGAAAACATGAACAAACAAAACAGCAATCCAACACCTGCTTCTGCTGTGGAAACCAAGAATAACAAATGCTTGAAGTTAGTAGCAATGTTGCCACAGCCTGGTTTTCATTCATTGGCCCTTTGCATATAAAGCCAGGTTGTTAGTGTCCTGAAGCTTGAGCTGTTGGTGAGTGACATTCCTCCAAGAAAATAATTTCTTGCTTTCCTCAGGAACATGCTGGATGTCAGAACACTCTCGGGCACAGGAGCCATGCACTATGGAGGTGTCTATGAAAAAAATGTATTCACAAGATGTAGCCATTCCTGAACATGACAGAATGGGTTTGAAAAGAGGCCTCAAATACATTTGAGTATTTCCAAGTCTTCTCTTTCTCCTTCAACCACTTTTTATTTCGCTTGACTTACAGAGAGCTAAAAAAGCCAAAATCAAAAACAAGCCTGGGCAAGTGAGCTGAGGATTTGATCTTCACATAAAATAATACAGGCAGGTACTGAAGTGCTGCCTGATGCTACATTTCTATTATCCACAATAGTACAAATCATGCCCAAAGAGCATCTTTATAAAGAAATGCAAAACACTTACAAAACAATATGGATTTTTTTTATTATTGTGTGCAAGCTGAGAAGAGTTTTATTTTTTAAAAATTTGTTTAAATTCCTTGCTACTTCAATGGTCACAGTATTATCAGTCAAGTATAATAAGAACTCCACAGAGCTTCATGAGTCACACTATTGGATACAAAGCCAACTGATGCCAAGGTGAAATATTATCTTCTCATTGACTTTAAAGGGTTTTGACTCAAGCCTATACCAAAAGACATGAAGTGAAGCAACACAAAAACACTTGAAATAAGATAAACTACATCTTAAGATTAAAGACAATTATGCAATACAGAATCTCCAGCACTTACTGCTTATCCTTGTAGGATTTCATGCTATTTTCTACAGTTTCTATTCTGCAATGAACTAAAGTTCTTGGCAATAAAGATTTCTGTAAGAAATTTCACCCTGCTTTTGCAAATCCTTAACCTTTTTCACCAGATTTTGATATAGACTTCAGTATCATCCATCCTTTTTAACAGGATACTAATTTCAGAAACTACTGAAACAAGCTTTAGCATAAACAAGTCAAAGTGGAACTTGAGGGCAGAAAGCAGCAAAATCCAAAATATTTTCAAAATAAAAGTGATATAGGGTTAGCTTTTGTGACTGAAAGAAAGGTGTTGCAAGTAGTACACTGAGGTTCAAATTATATAGGTGAACAAATACCTTCTATTAAAATCCTTCTTTTTACAGGTCTCAGAGCTCACTGTCAGAATTTACTGGGGGAAAGGGAGAGGATCTAGTTATTCAGTAACCAAGTTCTAACTGAGCAGCACTACCCAACATGAATTCTAACTAGTGTCAATGAAGCATCTTAAAAGTAGTTTTCAATTGGTTGGTGACAGGCTCTGGGCCAATACTACATGAGTTTTTAATTTTTTTTTTTAATGCATTCCTTGTGAAATAGAAAATCTATCCAAACTGGAAGAAACTTTTTCAAATGTCATATCAATACTCATCTTCTGAAAATTGCTATAAAATTCCACCTCATTAACATATGACAGAAATACTATTGTAACTAATACTACAGATTATTTAGTGCCCAGCAGGAATAAGTGAGATATCAATAGAAGCAAGCATTACTTTTCTAAGTGAAAGCCACAGCAAACGCCAAAACTGAAAAGTACTGAGATCTGGGATTATCAGAGATAATATTGTCATGTGCCACGCTGTAACACACACTAATGGCAAGTTCTGCTGTGACCACACTATGCCCCTATTTTCTAATCACACTTTCCAGCCTGGCACTTCAGTGCATGTAAAATAACACATTGAAGTACAACAGGATGACAGCTTGACTGCCAAGTCCTGCCACTGCACAGCAATGCAGTAAAATTAACATTTTTTGTTTGCTTTCCCCATGTGGTAATCTCTGTCTTCCCAGTGATAGGCTTCCCATGGGGGCACGTGATAATTTAAGGTGCTAGAAGGTTTAGCTGGCAGCAAAACATATACTTCTCACTACCACAGGAAGGACAACTACTGACTGCAAAATTCACTCTAAATCATGCCCTTTAAAGATAACTGCCCAAATGCTAACAACTCCTCTGAATTCCCTGGAATAGAACTTATGTCCCCCTACTCTGCTACCTACCACCCTTTAAGAGTCTGTTTGTAACAATGGCACAGAGTAGGCAGTTTAATTTATGCTGATATGGGCCCAATAAAGGAGTGACAGCTAGCAGAAGGAGCTGAGAGGAGAAAGGTATACAAATTAAATAGAGATTACTTGACATCAACTTTCACTAATGTATTCAGGAGACTCAAGACTTACTCCTAAGGGATTGAGGCTTTGGGGGGGGGGGGTGTTTGTTTTGGGGGGTTTAGTGGAGAGGGGTGTTATTTGTGTCTGATTACTCTATTGTTGGTTTTTTTGAGTTAAGATTCAGTAACACAGAGCAGTCAGCTTTGAAGGTCATGAGATAAGGACATGACACTAGAGTGCTTTTCTTCCTGCTGTTTTCCCTGTACAGTGCACCTAAAATAACAACATCATCATATGCTACTTGGTGGAATCGAATCAATTATATCAGATGCTGTGTTGTGCTCAAATACATGAAGCCAAATAATGAGCATTTGGCTTATTGTTCATCCTTTTCAGGAAACTTGGTCTTGTGGGAAATTGACAACCAAAGCAAAACACCATGTTATAACCTGTGGGGAGTGCTTCTGCTCCAAAAATATGATAAATACCATTGTCTTTCATTGTGGAGGTATCCCCCACTAACACAGGCTACTGCTGATGGCAGGGAAGCATAGAATGAGCCACCTGTATGCCACACAACAGAGTTCTGAACAATACCATTTTTAGAGAGCCAGAAGTATCAGGCCACAGATGGTGCTTTAAAAATCATTACTAGGGCAATTTGTTGCATCTTACCTCAATCCTTATTTTTGCAATTATGTAATAATATATGCAAATCTGTCACTGAATTTTACAACAGCTACCGTTCTTTTTCACAAAATCCATGGGATCACAATCATAATAATAAAAGAATAATAATCCACATCATTGTCTCTTGAGCCTGCAACACCTCCTCAGATCAGAGATCAGCTGGACAGTGCAAGTCAGTATGTCAGACATCTTGGTCCCCATGGAGGTCTCAAAATAACATCTTTTATTCATGAAGTATGCTGATGGAAACACCCAAGTTACTGAGAGAGGAGAAAGTGCTTTAGGTTTTGGACAGTGCCTAGACTCTTGGGACAACTGGGACCACTTCAGGCTTTTCTCTTCAGTGTTGCTGTTTGCTTGTGGTGCTGGTTTTTTTTGGTTTTTGTTTTTTTGTTTGTTTTTTTTTTTGTTTTTTTTTTTTTTTAATTCCCTGCTTAGAGGATTTAAAAACTTGCTGCTGCTCTTTTTAAAGTCAAGCCTCTGAACAAAATCTCTGTATGCTATGATCTGAGACAAGGTCATATTCTTTCCATTAAATCAACCAAGGCTGCACTGTAATGGTTTCCCAAGCACTTTGGGCACAAGAGGCCTGACAATCTCTATCATATGCAGTTCAAGTGCCCCAGCCAGGTGGGCTACAAAAACTTGGTTTCATTACAAGCCTCTTTGCTAATCATTTTCATCCCTCTCTTGTTTTCCATAAAAGAATTTATTCTCTCTAAAACCAGCTCTTTAAATTCATACATTTTCTAACACTCAAATCTACACTTGTATTTCAATCCTATAAGGGAACATTCTGAAAATGAAATGGCAGAAAAAAAAGAGTTGAAAAGGTCATCACATCCCTAAAATTCTATTTGCTTCTGAAATGCTAACAGACAGTTTTGGACCTAATAGGATAAACCATGTTGTGGTTGCTCCGGGAAATTTTGCAGCCACCACTGCTGCCTGTGAGCCCATTGTAAGCTTGCATAGATTTTCAAAACAAGTCTCCTCTTTCAACTATTTCAGCGTATGGAGGGAAAAAAAGAAGAAACACACCATTAAAAAAAGAAATCCTAATGTGCTACTGAAAAGTCCATTCAACTTAAATACCAGGAAAAATCCCTTGAGAAGGCTGACTCACCATGTATTTTTTAATTGCCATCATTAAAATTATATCTGTATTGCAAGTATTTCTCTTACATGGAAATTAATAGAATCTGCTTTCTCTCCAGCAGAACAATTAGTCCATTCAGAAAACTTACATAACTTCTAAAAGCAATTTGAAAGTGTTTATACTGCAGGTTTATACACTTAGGTAGGAATAATTAACTGGTCAAAGCAAACAGTGGAGGACATCTTGCAAGGTGTCACTTCTGTCAGAAGAATCTGGTAGTTACATTGGATCACAAATATTAATTTAATAATTGTTTCTTTGTTTTAGTACCATAAAAAACATAGGTGTTTATGCCATTTATAGCCACAAATATAAGCTGAAAGATAAGTAAGGTACATCTATTCAGCACCAGTTACACTAGAATTCCCATCAAGGTAGGGCATTTCAAGAAAAACCTAGGTCACATGGAGGAGTTCAGAGAAGAACAGAAATCAGGAACCTAAAAATACCAGATATGAAGAAATACAGGACTATTTAGCTTGAAGAGATCAATGGAAATGTACTAGTGAGAGTCTTACTGGATTATACAAGACTGCTGCAAAGAGGAAGGGATTAATTTGTTCTGCCTACCCACTATGGACAGGACAACAAGAAGTTGTCTTAATCATGGGGGAAAAAGAAAAAAAAAGAGTTTATGGTAAACAGAATTTTACATTTGTGAAAATAGCGAAGGACTAAAAAAAGTAGGAAATGCCTACTACCAGTGGCCCTTGAAAACAAGCTAGACAAACACCTGTCAGGAGCACCATCAGACTACAGGCCCAGACACGGATGACTTCATGTAATTCAACAGTATCTCTTCATTTTCTGCATATCCTTTTTTGTATTTAAAGTGTTTTGCAGAATGTATCTGTTATGCTTTTTAGCCCATCTCTGCTTTTTGTCCTGGGGTAGTGCAACTGTTCCTTCACTCACTGAAAGCTGTAGCAAGGAGAACCACTAGGTTTGAGGACTAAAAAAACATGCCTAGTTTTAGCTGAAATAAAATCTAATGGATTTTAAAAAATTATAGAAAATACCTGAATTTGGGAGGGGAAGAAAGTAATAAAAAAAAAAAAGAAGTAATAACTCAGGGAGTACAATCCCCAATGAGATTTCTTGAGGGCTAGTACAGGCCTGAGAATATTCTTGCTAAACCAAACACATGCATACTGTGGCTGAGAAGCAATACATCAGACTTGTCAGCTTATGCAGTATACTGTATTTTATTTCTCTTTCAAAAAATTTTTAAAACTATGTAAATTCTAGAAAGACATATACAGCATCTGGCACCTGACACTTACATACACTTACCAGTTGTACTTAGGGACTGAAATAAAGGAAGTTAAGACAGAAATTTCAAAAGTGACAAAGCAATAACACAACATTATTTGTATGCCCTATACTTCTCTGGGTTCATTTGTCAAATAAATCACTACATCCAGCAGATAATCTAACTCCCTTCTCAACGTGTTTAAGAATTTGTTCATGCCTTACACATGATTTAGCAGCTCTGGCATTTATTCATGGAAGGCAGAGATGGCAGAGAAGCAGCGGTTAAGGAAAAGGTTTATCGATGGATAGCACAGTCACACTAATAAGTATGGGGGCAGATGGTGCAAATACTTTGGTAATAAATAATAATTATTTGAAGTCTTGCACACAGGCAAGAAGTCTCTGGGGGTCTCTCTAAAAAAAGCTCTTGCACCACTGCACTGATTAACCTCTTACTTCAATTATGTTATCTACCTTTCAGTAAGAACTAAAAAACAACAGGATTCCTACAGGCTCCAGTAGGATGAACAGTACAAAGATTCAGGCAACTACACACAACACACCTAGCAAATGTTAAATCTTGCTACATTTTAAGCATAGTCATGTTGCATGTTAAAGATACCCATGTCCACTTGATTAAATAGTCTCTATGAGTGTGAAATCTTACGAGACTCTTTGCAAGGAATTATCCAGGGTAGAAAAGACTGAAGGTTTGCTCCAAAATTATTTTTTCCTCCATTTTTGAGATAAATTGTGGAATGAGGTAACAATTCTAGTCCAATACTATTACCAGCATATGAAACTTCATCTACTTTTGTGAAGGACAGGGTCAAATAACATATTCATAAAGAGTAGTAATTTACACCTCAGTCTCACCGATTTAAAGGATCAGAGTGAGGCACAGAATAAGTGAATAGCTTAATTCTACTGCTGCAGCAGAAGTAAAAGCAGCACAACTGGAATCCTAGAGAGGATGGCAAAATCACGACTGTATCTCAGCCAGCCCCAGCACACTAGCACAAACCTACCCCCTGTCATGGCTTGTGCCAATACAGCAAAGCACAGACACGTGCCCCGTGCCCTGCTGCAGGGAACTGGGGTCTACACCTGGCACACAGGTGGAGAACAGTGCTGATACAGCAAAAGCCACCTCCCTAGGTGCTGCTGCTGAGGTGGCAATGTTTATGTTACCTGCCAGAGACTCATTTGGTGACTGAATGGGGTTTTTTTGGGTCAGACTGTGGGACTGACTGTTTATTTTTCTCTTGCATGAAAAGGGAAGAAGAGACAGCATAGTCGCTTCCTCTCTCATAAGGAATTTCCCTAAAGGCCCATAGACATATTTATATGTATGCACATTTCAGTAAACCACATTTCCTCTACTGACTATATTTTCTTTCTATTTCCATTCCAACCTAGTTGAATGGGTTGTCAGTCACTGTTTGACTAACCCTGACTTGTCCCAATATGTAAATTAGACTCCCCTCCTCCCTACTTTAATTCCCTAGAGTGATATTCTTCCTGTATTTAAATAATTTTACCACTTATTACTTGGACAATGAATCCAGACCTGGGTGTTTGCCTATGCTAATAAATATGTAACAGTGAAATGAAGATTTCTAGCGCTAGCACAGTGACATGAGATAAGAAGTACAATGAGAGTTCTAAGGTTTACTAATGATGTACTTATGAAACATGTGGACAAACTGTGAAACTGAAGGTTAAAGCATTTTTCAATCTTGACCAAAATAAAAATATGCAAAAAATCAAATCAAAACCAAATATGTAACAGGTAATACTCAATTACTGTGCTATACCAGTAGTAATTGCTAAGGCAAGTCAGTAGTCGAAGCAGGATTAGCCCAAGCCATAGGACATAAGGCACTGCATTCACCAGTTTACTTCCAGGCAGCAGAGCAGATGCAGTCCATTGATAAAATCCTCAACCCAATAAACTAACTTTCTGGACTGAATCCCAACCCTGACTACACTCACCTAGCTTCAGCTGCAGCACAGCTCTGTTTACTGCTGTTACGGGGAGAAAACCTTCAGCCACGTCCGCACTTCACTAGCACAAAGAACTGTTGAGAAGCAGCATCAGTTCCATTTCTGCAATAGGACTTAACCAGAATTAACTTTCTCTGAAGTCCAGGATTATCAACACTCAAAGGGAGAAAAATAATGCTTTATTTCTTCAGTCAAAATCATACCACCTCTTCAGCATTCTCACACCAACTCTGTGACAATCTGCTTACAACTGCAATATCTGAACAGGCTTTCCTAACTGGAAATTCCTCATAGATTTAGTGCTTTTCTGAAGGCCCCTCACCAGGCCCCCAGTATATTTCTTTTGCATTGTTAATGCTACTGCCTCTGAAATCAAGGCCACTGGAAACAATGTGAGCCTGAACTAAGACCTAGTATAACTGTGCTAAAAAAAGAAAAATAGAAACAATTCCATAACATCACCGTGGAAGATTTATATTACTATTATCCTCTAGCTAATTCCATAGTGGGATATGAAAGCCAACATATAAAGAGATTTTCAGGTATCTCTTAGAGAATCAATCTCAGAGAAATAGCGCAATGGACAAATACTGAAAGCCTTTTTTTTTTTGTTAAATAAGCAGGTAGATGATTAATAGCATCAGACAAGCCTTGTTTAGGAAATGTAATTCAACAGTACTTAAAAAGCAGTGTGCTGGATAGACAGACTCAGACATCTTAGAGGAGGCAGCATTTCTTGGCATCCTGAACCACTTGGTAAGATACAGTGGAGGGTCTTTTCCAGAATGCAGAGTTTTTGAGAAAGCTACACAGAGTCGGGGAAAAAGAACTGCTGCTGTTTACAGACTGCATTGTTGGGTGGCAGTAATGAAGACTGGCAATAGAAATCTGCTAGGCTCATCCATGCATCCTAAAAATCCAAGTAATATTAAGAGCTTTCAATTTTCTATCCCAATAAGTACTTTTCTGGCCTAGCTTGGCCTGCCCTCCATCTCATGTTAGTGACTTCCAGCAATCGCAGGGGAAGTCCAGTGCAATTATTCCAGGTTTTCATCATTACTTTGATGGTTCTGCTTCTCTCTATCCCCCCTCAGATGGATTTAGAATAGCAACCTAAAGATTTCTGTGTGGCAGCAAAGGTGCAGCTATGTTCTGACTTAGTCCCCTTACTACTAGAGACATTTCTGTGCAAGTGAAAAACAGGATGGATGGCAGAGAAGAAACATTGTCTGCCATCACTATCATACAACTAGTTCAATTTGCATCACTAATACCAGGGCAGATTGTGTAAATCACCTGCCTAGTAAATTTGGTCCCTCGAGTTTACAGTTTGGTATAAACTCTAGCTTGATTAATTATGTAGCAGTTCCCTAATCCTGCTCTGTTCACTCAGAGGATAAGCTTTAGATAGTAATTTTTAAGCTTATTTTTTTACAAGCTTCTAGAGGCCCACATCCATCTTTAATGCACTTTAGTAGTTCATTCCTAAAATCCAAACATCTGACTGATTGAAGCAGGTTACAGATGCCCTTGAACCCTTTGAATAATCACAGTATGCTCCTGACTTGGTTTATTTCCACTTCTGTCAAGAGCATTAAATCAACATCTTCCATTATCAACTGAAAATACCTAGTGCCATCCTGGGATCTCAAAGATTCAATTCTCTATCCTCTCATCATACTTCTTTGTAACATTCATGAGAGTTAGTTCAGTATCTTGTAATTCTCAGCTACCTTTTGATATTTGGTATTTCATTTTGAAGTCCCAGCATTGAGACTTTAGCTGGGACTTTGGTAGCTTCATGAGAAATTACACTCCTAAGTTTGACTTCATATTGTGAATTAAAATGAATTTAAAGAAAAACTGAGACTATGAATCTTAACAGTTTTGGAAAAATAAAAAGCAATTATTTAACAAACATTTACTACTACTTAAAAAAAGAAAGGAAAAAGAAAAAGTATAGGCTTACATCCCTCTTGATTTAAAGGCAGTCTCATGATGTGATTTGGGGAGTTTAAACTTTCAACACTAAGAACTGCCCTTTCAATGAATTCACATCCCATGAATTTGGATCCATATTTAAATGCACAATAGAAATTCAAGCCTGAACAGCTAAGTGAATACAGCCACACTGTGAAGAGATAAGCTGTGGATGAATAGCTTAATTGGACACTTGAAAAATTAACTTGTTAAAAGTAATTACTCTATACATGATCCAACTGGAAATGTTTTATATCATCCACAAGTTGAAAGAGTATTTATGCTATTCCTTGGCCTTTAAAAGATACATTTACAATATGTTGATTATTTACTAAGCTGCTATCATGCATTTGCAAACCTTTCAAGCATTCTGGTAAAAAGAGATGATAAATTCATTTTTGTTCAGTTCCAAAGAGGTTAGCAGATACACTGACTAGATCTTTTAATGAAAATTCTCATACTTTCTTCTCCTTATGTTAGAGTAAAATCATCCTGGATAGAGGTATATGGTTTTTTTTCGGTGTGCAACAAAAACAGATTTAAAATTAAACAGACAGAGACTGGGGAAGACCAAGTAAGCATAATCACTGTAAGACACACAAGCAAGCGTCCATATTTCAAAAAACTGTAAGGAAAAAAAACCCCAAAAAATAAAACCAGACATGGTTTGAGAAAGAAGAGTCCAAGAGGAAATAAAAATCTCTCCCTCACAGGACCTAAAACAAACAGCAAGCTTTGTATAACCCATACAGAAGTAAATAAAATGCATCCTGAACTAGACAGTTCCCATCTAGTACCACAAGACAGGAGATCACAATTGGAAAAATAGAATGCATTGATACACAGATTTATTTCTTTCAGCCATGCATAAGGCAGCTGCATATCTATTCAAAATAAGGTGTCATTGGATTTCCACCTCAGTAACACAAGAAGCCATAATCCAAAGTGTGCCTTTGAGGCCATGTAACCTTCAGTCATAGCTGCTACTGCAGGCCTGGCCCACCAGAAAGATTCTTTACATGCCGTAAAAACACAAGAATTGTCTTGTGCCTTGGCAGAGTATCCCTTCTCCTACAGATACAACCCTGATGGAAAAGGCTTCCAGTGCCATCACTCGTGCATTGCCTTAATCTACGCAGTAGCAGGAAACAACAGAAGAGAGATCAAAAGCATTCTTAGAACAAAAGGCAGCAATTCTTATGCCATTACCATTACTTTTGGTAATTTTAATAATTATAATAATATATATATAATAATAATAATATAATTATTATATATAATATAGATATAATATAGTTATAATAATAATTACTGTGAGCATCAGCAGAAATAAAATACTTCTAAAGAGAAAGCTATGCTACCAGGCTATAAGTGCTAAGATCTGGAAAGGAAAGAGAAGGACATATGGCAAAGCTGGAAAGGTTGGTCTCTAAAGTCCCTTTGGCAAAGTTGTTATTACAATTATTTAACACGTGCTACCTCCTTTGGGTATGCTTTAGCAATGGTTTGGGGAGTCAAGCCCAAGCTCTTACTCAAATCCCCCAGAGCTTTCTTTGAACAAGTCCTGTAGAAGCAGCCCTTTGACACAGTCTAAGTATCCTGTGCTGCTGCGAATTCCCTGCACGTGCTGCTATCCTGGACAAAGCAAAGAGGAAATACAAACTTCAAAGATTATCCAGTGTATTAAAACTTAATGAGCCATTGCCCCAATACGTACTAAACACACAACATCTCATACATTCTGGCTTCAGACTGCAATTTACTAATCAGCTACTGAAGCACCTCAGTCCCAAAGCAGTTACTGACTGATTGGTTAATAGAAGTTCCTACAGAGAAATTTCACTTCCATAATGGAAGGATTTCATCTAATCTGAGATGATGAAATCACTTGCTGAAGCACTTCAGTCCCAAAGTAGTTACTGATTGACCAGTTAATAAAAGTTTCTGTAGACAAAATTTCACTTCCACAATGGAAGAATCTGATCTCATCTGATCTGAGGTGATGTAAAAAAACAAAAAAAAAAAAAACAAAAAAAACCCAAAACAACCACAGAAAACAAACAAACAACCAAATCACATAAAATCAAAAGATCCCAAGCCCCAACTTCTTCTCTCCCCTCAAAAAAACGCTTGAACAACAAAACCAAACCAAATAACAGCACTTAATTATTTTCCTTACCTTACCTTTAAAATAATAATAAAATAGGTCTTTTACTACTATCAATGTAATTTATATACTGGCACAGGACTTTAAAATGTGTGTTGTCCACAAGACCGCACAATTATTCATACTTTTTTCAAAGAATAAGTTGGAAAACCAACTCTGTGATGTAATATGTACGGAACACCAGGAGTCTTCAATGGACCAAGTTATCCCACGAGCAAGGGATACCTCAGGTGAAGTTCAACAGAAGCGACAACTCCGAGGTGAAGCTCATAACAAAACAGAAAGGCTCTGGTTAGTTGCCAGCCTGTTGCACATCAGCTGTGGTTACTGGTGGGTAGCAGTTCACACCAGTCAGCATCAACTGATGGCACCACAGAAAGCCCAAGGACAGAATCAATGACCCACAAGGAAACCCTCGATGGAAATTTTTTGGCAGTACTTCCTATTAGGACATTAGATACAGAAGTAACAAAACAGAAAAAATGTTTGTAGTGCTTCTGTGTGTTCTGGCCTGTTTTATACCCAAAGGCTCTCATTTCTCCAGGTTGTCACAACCTGTCTCCACCTGCAAGCTCTCAGTTAATGCCTGTGACTAAGACCCTATCTTTACCAGGTCCATGGAGAAATCATAATCTGGATGCAAAAGCAATGAGTCTGCAGGAAAGGAAAAAAAAAAAAAAAAGCAAAAACCCATAAAAACCCCAAAACAACCCAAAACTGCATCAAGCTGTGAGATAGGGATTTAATTTCAAGGGCGCTGCCATTCTCTTTTCATTCTCAGAAAGAAGTGATGTTTACATTTTTTTATTTCACTGTAAGAAAAGTTACCAAGCACATAGGTGTGGCATAAATACAGTGCAGAGGGGAAAAAAAGCCAAAGATACATCATAAACATCCTTATCACTTATTACTAAAAAGCAGAATACAAACCAGATTTTGCTTTGAATGCCACAGGCACTGTGTGAAGATGAAGACAGCAGTGCAACTACGCAACTAAAGAAAGAAAAATTTATGTTCCAGAGTGCAAACATTATATCCAGCGGGACAAAGGTTTCAATATCAGGTGTTCTTCAAGCCTGCCTGGCTTAAGCATAACACACTGTATAGGTGTCTACATTTGAAAGCAAGGAATAAACAAAAAGTTTTGAAAATAACTAGCTAACTCCTAAATCAATCCTAAATAAGTAAAAAGAATCCTAAATAAGTAACACAGAAGTCTGTGTTCCTGCAAAGGGAAAAGATAGGGCTGTCTCACTTCAGGATCTGCAATTTTATTCAAAGCTTTGGAACACTTATCTGCAGTATTTTCCTTCATTTACATTTCTGCTGTGCTTTTAGTAAAGCAATAAATCACACGGTTCCATCTGGACAACAGTTTTAGTTCACAACCTTATTGCTTTAGACAATTAAAATCAATCCTTAGTGTTAAGAACAATAAAGACAGCCCTTAGCAGCATCATGCTAAGTTGTGGAATACAATTTTTTAAAATATCACCTTTTCAGATAGGCTTCAACCTACTAATAATCTCATGTTTTAAAGAAATCACACTCTTATAAGCAGCAGCTTGACAGAATTTAACATTTCAGTCTATCTTTAGATTGGTTTTGATTAAAAAAATTAATTTTAGACTAAACTAATGACATTATTATAGCCAGCATACTCCCAGCATTACATTGCTTGACAACTCCTTCAAACTATTCCTTCACTTTATTCATGACAGGGAAGTCAATAATAATTGAAGGTTTTGCTGATTCCTAATACCATCTCCTAGTCAGGGAAATCACTTTGATGCATATTCCCAATTTGACTGTTCAGCTAAAATTTTTCTCCTTTAACAAATTTAGCATAGATCTTTGTGTCTGTTTTTTCCTAGGTTGGGCTATCAGCTGGAATCTTATAACAGAGAACATGAAAGTTCTTGTTTGAGTATCAGTTATGTGAAACTAAACACTGCTGAAATGTTAGATCCATGACTTTTATATATATATATAAATTCATAGACAGCCTGCAAAACAAGAGTTATGGCTCTTAATTTAGGAAGCAACAGGCCTCAGACATAACAGCTCTTTGAAAATTTCAGTTGAAAATTATAAGCAGAAGAACATTACATAAAAATGCAATGCAAATGACATACAGGAATAAATTAGTCTCACTTCTACATGCTTTTCTCTCTATTCTTCCTTGTTCTAAATGGACCAAAGTAAAAAACCAAAAGTTAGAAAGACATTTTGAAGGTTTTCTTGCAGATACCAATACAATTAGAGAGAACATACTATTAAAATTTAGATCAGCTGAAATATTATGAATCACTTCCTTCTGCATAATCATCACAGACAGTCCTCACAATAAGTTTACTTGACTTTAATACAGATTATTTAGGCTAGCCTCTGCTGTTTCCAAATACCATTTCCATTGCTGGAAAAATACATTACAAAAACAAATCACTGTAACATAGTCCTTATTGACTGAGCTATATCTAAGTATAAACCTGACATAGTTCCAGAATTACAGCTCAAACATTTAGAAAACATTGTGCATTACAGCAGGTCCAAATCTAATGGAGTGCTCACCCTGTAGGTAAATCATACTGATTTTCAACTGGAAGAAGCAAATCCCTAGGCAACCAGCAATCAAACTAAAGGTAGCAGAGGCTCATAATGTAGATTTTCCAACAACTTAATTAAGATGCAATACCAAGACTGCAGTGATATGCTAGGAAATCCTCTTATGCCAATAATAGTGGAAGTTCACACTGAAAAAATAAGGAATTACTTTATTAAACAAAAAGATTAGGGTAGTACTCACCCTCAGACAAGGTTAGTGGCACTGGACTTCATCAAACACTGCCTCTGCTAAATGGGTTTACACAGACCTCAGCAGAAACAAGCCCAGTAACTTCACTTCCAGCTCAGGGTCCCAAGACAAAGGGCTGTACTGTGCCCCTAAGTGAGAGCTTTCAGGATTGCCAGCACCTGATTCAAATCACAGGTGTAGCCAATGCTCAGTGCAGCCCTCCCAGGCAAGGCACACCAGGTGAAACCAGTACAGAAAGGTGGTAATACACAGGTATTACCATGGCTGAACCCAGGTTCTCTTCAGCAACACAGCCTCTGAGGAATATTGAATTCACCTTCTACACCAGGACCTATGTGTACCTTAGAGGTTTTCATTACTGTTTGTAGAAATTGCTTGTGCATACATATTTCTTGTGGTGTTTTATTTCCTATCCGAGTCTGGCCTTTATTTTTCAACTCATGAATTGTAACAACTTTGGTAAATAAAATAAAATGGCACTACATCCCAATTAGGAAATTGATGACACTTTGATACAAGAACCCTCAAATCATGAGGCTGTTCATATTACCCAATCTATCACTGCATGCATGCATACACACATGGTCAGCAGATCATACAAGGCAGCTCCATTAGGTCCCTAAATACTCTTTCCCGTGGTCAATATCCTTTCCCACTCCTCAAGATCAATAGACGTTTTTGTATTTGCCATGTCCCACTACTGGTAGATAGATAGGTTGAATCCATATTCCAGACTGAAAGAGTTCCTTGTCACTATTAGTTCAAAGCTGTAGGAAAAAAAAGAAAATTTCTCTCTTTATACCCGCAGATTAAAAAAAAAAAAAAAAAAAAAAAGGCTTTCAAGGTATAGAGGTGATCCTAGGGGCCTAAAAATTTCAAAACATCCCTTACCATAGTTTGCTTCCAGACTTGGCAATCTGCTTTGTTACTCTTCCCTGCAATGTCTGAATTTTTAATAGACTATGGATCTACTGTTCCAAAAGTCACAACCTCTTGCTTCAAAATCTAGCAGAGTTTCCTGTCTGTTCCTTATTTCACATGCTGAAATAAGACACTGCAGGCAGCCTGTGAAGCATCTAACAAACAGCCCAGTCCGAATATCCCATTCCCTGCTATACCAAAAGGAGACCTCACAGTCTCCAAAAGGAGTAAGTATGTGTGCTAAGTAGGACTTGCACAAAAACAGATTTTAGAGCTCAGACCCTAGAAACTAAAATTCAGAGGGATTTTCTTTCAAATAAATGGGATAGACTGCATGTTTATGACTTAAATGATATGCTGTTGGGATTTTGCTCTTTGTAAAATTCCAGTTTTCTCTCATCTATTGGTTAAATTCCTACAGTAACAAGAGACTCAGAGCAAACTGTCCCCTGGGTCTACCCTCTCTAAGATATGAGTCTACATAGTACTGAACTATCCTAGCACAAATCTTTATGCAGTGCTATTTTCCTATTCCAAGCCACAGCATGATCTATAAACACCCTGCAGTAAGGAACAAATATGTAGCCTTTTCCACCTCAAAGTAAGCTGTTGGGAAAGGCAATTATTCCCTGTGATTGACCAGCTTCCTGCATATGGCTGAATGGGTTTTCATTTATTACCTCCTTGGTTACTGACAAAAGGCTGCAAAGTTTTCTTCTGAGAAGGGAATTAAAATAACACTGAGATAATTTAAATCACAAACAATGGCACTTCCCAGTCTTCCTCTGTCTGTAAAACAACACCTAATACAGCTAAAAGCTCCAGAGGAAATGTTTGGGATGGATTTCAACCCTTTTGTGCTGTCTACTCCCTTCTAAATAATATGTGCAAAGGGCAGAAGTCCATGCAATCAAGGCAGAGTAAGGCTTTAAGTAACATGACTTTAATATTCATTAGGTTTTAACTTCTTAGTGACTATTTATGAAATCTTCTATTACATCAGGAGAACAGACTTAAAAGACAGTCAAATAATCTGAAATTTACAATTTTTGCCCCAGTAGAAACACTTCAGAGCTATATTTAGAACCTCTCCTGACAGCTGGGTTGAAGTGACCTGCCAATCCCTACATAGTATCAGAAAATAACTACATCCAGAGTTCATGAAGTACAATTGTAAAGAGAACAAATCTGTTGCAGAAATAAAAGCCATGTACTAAAGCTTCAGTCTGAAAAGTATTTTTCATCACGAGACATTGCATAGTCCCCTGCTAAGTCCAAATGAAAATGGTGTTTACCTCAAATCAGAATTATCAAAAGCTCTTAAATATTTCATTGGCTCAAAGACTACTACACAGGGAATTATATTAGTTTACCTCATATGTCAAGCAGTTTCCTACAGGAGAGAAGGAAAAAGGCCACTCCAATGTTCTTCCCATCTCCACAACATGTACCAGATGACCTGTGGTCAGTTTTTCTCTATTGGAAAGGAATTTTTTTTTTGGTCACTCTGTTGTACAAGGGGAGGATATTTCCCAAGAAAAGGAATGTGACAAAGTAATTTTAAATATATATATTGTACAAGTAACTATACATGAGTGTCTGCTGAAAGGATGTCTCAACTGTCTCTTCTTATATAGCATTTCCAGGTAATTTATTAAAAATATAAATGTATTAGACAATCAATGCTATGAAACATTGTTGATAAGACATTTTCTTGAATTATTTAATTAGGTGAATTATCTTCTGCATGATTCAGAGCCATTCAGCATCTCATACTGCATCTTGGGAAGACAAGAGGTCGTAAAGGTTCCAAGATGCGTTCAAGTGCCTGCGTGCACCGCTGTCCTCTGCTGGAAGCCACCAGCCTCCCTGGCGTGCGTGTGCCTGACCAGCCTCTGCTGGCGGTGGCTGGCATGCACAGACGACATCAGCGACAAGAGCTCATCTTCATTCCCGTTTAAGCTTCCCGCGGCTTGGGACGCAATGTCATTAATTCTGTTATCTGTGCCATGTGGCTACGTGAACATTAAAGATGTTTGCAGATGCCCTGTACAAGAGTCTTTATTACCACAGAACACCGCCAGACCCTGCCGAGACTGAGCCTTGCTGCCCTAGGGAGGAGAAGCCAAGCTCCCACACCCCATCCACGTGGCACTGCAGCATTTGATGCCCACGGCTTGCGAACGGCCGCCGATAAAACGGCACCTGCTCTTGAAAAAGCGTGAGCCCAGAAGAAAACCAGATACAACGCACTTGGAGGGCCCGAGGCGCTAACGCGCTTTAAAGAGCAGCCAAGCAGCGATCGCCATCGCTCGCTCCAGCATTCCCGGGATAAGCAGAGCACCCGCGGACCCACACCCGCCGGCGGCCTGACGGGAGTTGTAGTCCGCCGGCACAGCCCGCGCTCCGCGCGGCCAGCCCGGACTGCATTTCCCAGGGGGCGCTGCGGGCAGCCGCCAGCGGGGCAATGGCGGCCGCGGTGGCCGTGGCGGCGCGGGGGTGCGGCGGGGTCTGGCGCCGGGCGCGGCAGCGCGGCGCGGGGCAGCCCGGGCCCGGGCCCGGCCCTTTCCCCCGCGGGCAGAGGGCTGTCGCCTGTAACGCGAGAGGCGGGGCGGTGCCGGCGGGGAAGAGCGGGTACGGTGCCGGGACGGCGCGGGCAGAGGGGCCGGTGGAGCTGGTTCTGCCCGGAGCCCAGGTCTGGGTCTCCGGGCTTGGGCCCGGGAGCGGCGGTGGCAGCGGCGGGGCCCGGTGTAAATTCGGCGTCTGAGCGGCGTGAGGCTTTGGTGCAGGCAGCGCCTGCTCTGCAGCGCGTTTGTCTGGCAGCCCCCCAGGCGCGGCGGGGCATTGCCGCGGGGCCGCGCCCCTGTGGCGCGCCGGGCTGCGATGGGAGCCCGCGGCTCGGGGAGCCGGAGCGCTCACGGGTGCCCAAAGCTGCGGCGAGGGCTGCTCCAGCTCCATGAGCGCGTTTTCGAGGGTTATTCTAGCCCAAAAGAGGCTTCTCTTCTAGTGGAGTATTGTGAGATTTGGGCGCTGTGCCTGAAGCAGAGCATTTTATTTCTGCTGCAGCTGAAAGTCACGGCCTGAGCAAGTTCTCTTGTTCTCTGGTGTGCCACGAGTGTCTGCACAGCTGATCACTTCAAGGAAGTTGTGCAGACAGCGGCAGGAGTGTGCTCCTAATTCTTTAGAGACACAGATAAACATAATCCTTGAACAAATACGGCAAAAAGCTCCAGGTGCCTCATCAGTGTTGTTAGCAGGGTTGAAGGACTGACTGGTGCACATACCTTTTTCTCTGAGTGTAAGCCAACACACTGATTAAGCAAAACCTGGTGTAATTTTTAATGCCTTGATATGACAGAAAGGGATTTCTGAAGAATACAGGAAACAGTGGAATAAATTTGCCTCTGAAATGTAAAAGAAAGCCCACATTATTTCTCAAACCTTGAAGCATTTGCATGTTCAGTTGAACATACTGAAGAATAATACTATTTAAATGAAAGAAAATGTATTAGCTCCTTTAAAGATCTGAACCTTAATCTTTCATGATAATATTCTTCTTCCTAAAGCATCAATATAAGTGGCAACTGCATCACTAGTTTGGTGTTTGTAGGGATGTCCTCAGCTGTTGGAGAGCAGATGGAGAACTAAAATCTTGGCGATGTAGAATGTTCACCTTTGGAAGGAACACTGTACTTGGTATATTTGTTTGATGTTTTTCCATAGCTTGCTTATCTCCTGCTATCTGGGTACTCATACTGCTGAAGTGTTCTGCCACAGAAATGTGATTTCATCAGTGAAATATTATTTGTGCCACTTCATTTTTACGAGGCCAGATAATTACTTACAGAAACTGTCAAGCAGTTCGTACTGTAAAGGTGACCTTTTTCTCTTGTCCATATAAAGGTTATGGATGTGAGAATTGCAATTAGTTTTTAGATGATATGGAGAGGCTTTATTCTGCAGAATACATTGAGAGAACAGTAGCTCTCTAGTTGAAATGATGATTTCTCTATTACCAGATTACTAATGTTTATGCTAATATTCTACTAACGCTGCTCTGGAGAGCCACCTTTCCCAGCATGCAAGTGTCTGTCTGACAGAGAATACATAATTTATTATGCCACCTGTCTGTTGGAGATTTATCAAACTACCTGAGAAGTAATTCATATTTATGATGATTTGGGGATTTTCACGAGGCACCAAATTAGAGTTCATCCAGCATGCAAGTGTGCCTCATTAATTTCTCTGAGATTTCTCACGTAAGGAAAAGTTAAAAGTTTTAAACCATTACATTTTTTATTACATTCTTTTTTGCATATAATGAACACTGCCATGTAGTCCCCGTAGCCTCTGTTCTCCAGTATCATAGCACAGCTTTTCCTATTACAGTGTAGATATATTTGCAACATTGTTTACAACTTTTTTACAATTACAATTTTTTTAAAATAAATTAAGTGTTCCTAATTCTTCTATTTCTAGGTTTCCATGGGTTTTAACATCATCTGTATTTAAATTGTTTCTCCCTTCTCTTCTTTCCTTTTCAGCCTTGCTCCATGGGTACCAGTTGTGGGTCTGGAAATTCATGCACAGATCAGTTCCAACTCAAAACTCTTCTCTGGTTCCCGAGTCCAGTTTGCAGCCCCTCCCAACTCTTTGGTATCTTTCTTTGATGCCTCTTTACCGGGAACTTTACCAGTAAGTTAAGCTCCAGTTTCATTTATGTGAGGATTAATGTCAGACAACTTTGTGTATGCTTCTAATATTTTATTTTTCCCAGGATTTGACAAAAATCATATATATGACTACTTTTCCTTACGTTTCTAAATTCTGTTTGTTTCATAGCATGAGATGCCTAGAACTGTTCCTTTTCAATTTCCTCATTCCCTAGTTACTGCCTCAGATACTTTATATCCCCTGCAAAGGAGAAAAATCAGGAGTGTCTCTTCAACATAGTGAATGGGTTGTGGTATTTCTTTGAGGCCAGAGTGGGTGTGTTTGCTTAGTATGCCACACAGGAAATTCCTTAAATATAAGAGATGCCTGAAGCCCAGTGAGAGAACAACATCTTAAGATTTCTGAGTGGCCATTTGATGTTATTTTGCCATATGTTTGTTTATGTAGCTGTCATTTGCCATTTGGAATGTCTCACTGAGGAGTTACTTTGCTTCCTGAGTAGAAAGTCTCCAGTTTAGGAAAGTGTCAACCATTCCTATTTCCAGAGCAAACCAATTATTTTTAAAAAAATTAATCTGTGTGAGACATTGGGGATTAATAGGTCAGAATAACTAGCTAGCACTTAGCAATAAGGTTTATTAGTGAAAACTTACTAAGTGTTTGAATTCACAGCTTAATTATAACTGTGATGGCTATTGACGGTACTGCTGTGGAATTCTCTGAGTATCTAACAAGTTTAATTTAAAAATAAAAGTTAAAAAATTATAACATAAGCTCTTATAATACAGTGAAAATAAATATTTAATAGACTTAGTATTGCCATGTGCAACAACTCTGCAGAGACTAAGATGGGGTCTAATTATTTAAAGCAGAAATGTTTCACTGACTATATTCATTAAACTCAGATTTTAATTCCAGTTACAGAAATGTATTTTTAAATCTAGTTGAAGCTTTTCATCACCATAAAACAGCCTCAGATAATCTAAAATTGAGAACTAATTTGTGGCTGGATTTCTAGGGTGTTGCTATATATCATGATCCTTAAAAGGAGAAATTATGTTATTATTATTGATTTATTTTTATTTCTGTATTTGCAAAGGAATTGAAAATTAAGGAAGTGAAGTTTAGATGCTGATAAAATTGGGACTTCGCTCTGGTTGCAGTGGCAATTCAGAATTGAGTTTCAGATCTAACTGTACGGAAAGTCTGAAAACTTCCTGGAGATAATGGGAATCTTATGCAATAATTTGGTTTTAGAAGAGTCTAGCTAGACTTAAAGACAGAAAATTAGTTCCTTTCATTTCGGGGCAGGGCTAGGTTAGTCAGAAAGTCCAAAAGAGTTCAAGAGTCTGGTTTTGCACCTTCTATTTAACCTTCTGGTAATGCACAGAAGTTCTTAGATTGTCTAGTGCTTATCTTCAGTCAAGTAGAAAAGCTGTTCTTGAGTGAACAAAAAATGAATATTTATGAGGAAGTTAATTTTTCTCCACATTACTGTTTATCAAGGGTGCAATGTATGTGTGTGTCTTTTTTCTTTATTAATGAAGCTTTAAAATGAGGCTTGGTATGACCTTCGTAAGAAGACCCCAGTACATGTGGGCTTTGGTAGAGAAAATGACTACACCTGAGAAGAAAAAATCCAGAATGGTTAGGTTAATTTTAAAGTAGTGATGCTATGTTAGGTTCTACTAGCTGCTTTTATCTATACAAAGAGCAGAAAGATTTTTCTTACTGTAGTACTGGTGAAAATAGAGTTGAAAGTGGGTGTTACAAAATACATGTTCCTGCATGTTAGAATGTGATGCAAAATCCAGTCAGTAGTCATAGCTCTATTTTCATGTTGTACCTGCTGCTGCTGAGAGACCAGCATTTGTTCTGGAATCAGATGGGCTTGTTTTCTCTGTGTAAATTTGTACATGGCAATAGTATCTGAAGCAGAATTGAATTTTGGTAAATTTTGAAATGTGGAAGGTCATTTTTGAAAATTCAGAGTATTTGTAGAATAAAACCAAACCAACAAAAGCCATTTTAATAAATGTTAGGTTATTGACTAATAAGACTACTTAGAAGATAGATATTTGGCCTTTCATTTGGACTCCATTTGTTGAAAAACGAAAAAAAAGCAGCAAAGTTTTTATACAGTAGTTGTGCTGAGTCTGGAAGAGAACGACTGCTGGTTTAACCTGAGAACTATAGGCACAGTTTTCAGTGTCACAGAGATTTAAATATACTGTGTGACAAGAAGATGGCTGTGATAGAGAGCTGTCCTAGTATTTGCTCCTTCACAGTGGGGCCAGAAATGATGGTGCTGAAGGGAGCTTTTCAGGTTGCTGTGCCTTTCTGGGTCACAGTAAGTGTTGGTATGAGTTTTGCTGTGCTCTACACAGGAGAGATGAAACCAGAAGAATGTGTTTAGCCCTCCTCCTGCTTTCCTTTTTATATTTGCTTCCTGTAAGGTTAATACAGCTTATTTTATCCTTCTGCTGCAAGTAGGCCTTGGAAGGGTCATCACAGTGGAAGTGGCATGGCCGCTTCACTGTGTTCTTCTCGTGAAGTGCCTCTGAGAGACAACTGCAGGCAAGAGGAGCTATGCAGGTGCCCTCCTATTTGGCATGAGACAGAAAAGAATAATTATAGAATCATAGAATCATGGGATGGTTTGAGTGCCAGGGACCTTACAGCTAATCTGGTTCCAGCCCCCCTGCCATGGGTGGGGACTCCTTCCACTAGACCAGGCTGCTCAGAGCTCCATCCAGTCTGGCCTTGAATACTTCCAAGGATGAAGCAGCCACAGCTTCTCTGGGCAGCCTGTGCCCACGCCTCAACACCCTCACAGTAAGGAATTTCTTTGTAACATCTAATCTAAATGTGCCCTTTGTCAATTTAAAACCATGTCCTGTCATTACAAGCCCTTGTAAAATGTCTGTCTAGCTCTCTTGTAGGCCCTCTCTAGGTACTTGAAAGTGCTGTAAGGTCTCTCCAGAGTTTCCTCTTCTTAGTGCTAAACAGCCCAACTCTCTCAGCCTGTCTTCATAGGAGGGGTGTTCCAGCCCTCTGGTCATCTTCATGGTCCTCCTCAGACCCTCTCCATGTCCATGGAGTAGGTCCATGTCCCTCTTTTGTTGGAGGTCCCAGAGCAGCATGCAGCACTCCTGGTGGGAACTCATAAGAGTGGAGTAGAGGGCAGAATCCTCTCCCTTGCCGTGCTGTCCACACTGCTTTGGATATAGCCCAGAACATGGTTTGCTTTCTGGACTACAAGTGTGCTTTGCTGCCTCATGCTGAGCATTTCCTCAACCAGCACCCCCAAATCCTTCTCCTTGGGGCTGCTGTCAGTCCATTCTCTGCCCAGCTTATATTGGTGCTTGGGATTGCCCTGATCCAGGTGCAGGACTTTGCACTTTTAACTTGTTGAACTTCATGAGGTTTGTACAGGCCCACTTCTCAAGCCTGCCCAGATCTCTCTGGATGTCATCCCTGCCCTGCAGCATGGTGACCACACCACACAGTTTGTTGTCATCAGCAAACTTGCTGAGAATGCACCTGATCCCACTGTCCCTGTCACTGACAAAGACATTAAACAGCTCTGGTCCCAGCCGAGGCCACCTAACACCACTTGTCACTGGTCTCCACTCAGACATTGAACTGTTGACCGCAGTTCTTTTAGTTCCATCATCCAGTTCCTTCCTCCAGCCAATTCCATGTCCACTGACAATTTGGGACTGCATCTGACTACATACACTTCATTTCATGTAATGAAATTTGCAAAAGCTGGGGATTTTTACCTTGTGAATGAACTTGGCAATGATCTTGGCTTGGTATCTTCAGAAGACCTATTCTATACATGGTAGCAGATAGTGCATTACACCTGCAGACTGGACTAAAATTCTTCTGAGGACCCATAACGGTGGTTGCCTTCCCAATCTGATTTAGCCTCTGAAAATTCTGAGAGGCTTTAGAAAGGTTTCTAAAACTAAAACTGGGCTCACAGAAAAAGAATCCCTGATTATCTATTTTTGTGATGGAAGTGGCTGACTAGAAGTTAATTATAGCTCAGCCACAGAAATAAGATAGTAGATCTAGCAGCTAAAGGCTGAAACCTTTTTGTCAGTGCTTAGTCTTTGTCGCACATTTTACATTTGTCTCCAGCATGACTGAAGTGAAACCATGATCCTATTGTAGGCAGTCCTTTGTAGGTAAGTATATAAAGAAATAATCTAGGATTTTCATATCCAAAGTTTAAATTAATAAGATTTTAATGAATATTAGCCCTACAGTCTTAAGTATTTTGAATTTTTTATATCTTCTCATGCATTTGAATTTAATTCTCCTCAGTGTGAAATGCATCTGTTTTATCTCTTTTTTTTACAACAGACTTTTCAGAAACACTTGGGGCAAGCAGATCCCTCCTTTTCATGGAAGAGAGCAGTGCTAGAGCAGCTCTCAGCCCTTGTTCCTTCTGGCATTGCACCTCTGGCACCTTCAGCCCCAAGCTCAGGCTTGTCCAAAGCTGGCAGTTGCCAGTGCAGCACTGCAGAATCGCTGGGAGCACCTGGATCAGGCTGTTGCCTTGCAGTGCTTAGCTGCTGAGGGGGCTGCCCAGGCATGTGACAGGGCTAATGCCCACTTTGGGGTTATAGAGGGTATTTCCATCTGTTCGTGGCAGTGGCAGGTACCCAGTGTTTTTCCAGATGTTTTGGGTGATGGATTACCAGACTTAAATAACATCTACAATTCATCAGAATATACAAGATTTATTTGATGCATTTGCTTTCAAAGGCTCTGAGAGATTTGTGGGAGATTTTGGTGGATCTGTCTGTCAGCTATTCATAATGGAACAGAAACAGCATTTGAGACCAGAGTTTATACTTTACAGCTTGAAACTAGATTTTTTTTTTATACATCCAGTGCCTGTTAAATCTGGTGATTGCAACAGCTGC
Organism: Anomalospiza imberbis; assembly: GCF_031753505.1. Taxonomy (NCBI): domain Eukaryota; kingdom Metazoa; phylum Chordata; class Aves; order Passeriformes; family Viduidae; genus Anomalospiza; species Anomalospiza imberbis. The sequence continues at coordinate 17,445,970 of NC_089684.1, forward strand.
TTTACCAACTTGTGATTTCAGTTTTGTTTTGACATTCCTGCTGGCATGCATGTGAATTTACTCCCTTCTTTTACTACTTTGTTTTGAAAAAAAGCGTGCTTCTTAGCTTGACTTTTGATAACTACAGTTTTAATTGCATGCTCTTTTCATGGGGAATTGAACAATCATCTGATCTTTGTATAGATGTTTTTTTAGCTTCCATTACATACTCATCTTCTTTTCTTTGAAACTATATGATGGCTAGGTTTTTGTATCCATGAGCTCTCCTCTAAAAATAAAGTAGTGGCAATGCCTGATGAAAAAAAGGAGTTTATGCTTGTTTTAAGTCATTTACCTATGTCTAGGTTCATTTAAACCCTTCATTATTTATTTCACTAAAACTGTAGTAATTGTACTTAGGAGAAAAAAGAGGACTTTTTTTTTTTAATAGAATTTGATGGTACCTTTCAGTTGTAGTCCTTTCTTTCCTGATAATATTTGGGTTTGCAACATGCATTGTGTGGATGTTGCTTGGGAGTCTTTTCTTGCTCACACAGTCCCAGCTTGCTGGGCTTGCAGTCTAGAAAGCTTCTATAAAGAAAATCCCAAATAATTTAGAAAAAGACTAGAGGAATGAATTAGGCTTTTAAACCATTGCTCTCTGAGGATGCCTTTGTGGTTCACAGACCCTTAAATGTCCAAGTTCATGGTGAATTAAAGCCTGCCTACCAAATTTCAAACTATTAATCAGTTCAAAGCTGATGTACTGATCAGAAGAAGCCTTTGACAGATGATTAGATGCTGGCTTGAAGTGACTCAGGGCTGGGTTATGGTGCAGGTTGTTTCTCATTCTGTTTCTCTGTGTTCCATAGGATCATTCACAGGCCCAGGGTTACCTCTGGTACCAAGCCCCTTCACTGAACTCTGAGAAATGTTATATTTCCTCCATTACTGCAGTTGCTTAGCTCAACTTTATATCATACTTAGGCCATTTTTTTCCAGAGACTCTCTGTTCTTGTGTATTGAAGTATTTTGTGACATTTGTTGCTCCTCTCTCAAGCTTTGAAGATGTCTCTTGTAACATTTTCTCTCACTTTTTGCTATGTCTCATATATTTCTGAGTATTTCTGACCCTCGTTCTGGGTGTTTTAATCTTTTTATCAAGGCTAACAATTCAGGTTGGGCTGTCTCCTTAGCCCCTCAGTAAGTGTTGTGTTGTAGATGTCGGCAAACCCAATGGGATGAATGATGATGTCTGACTTAGTTCAGAAGGCTGAATGATTTCTTTATTATAATTATGCTATGATACATTAATATACTATATAAAAGAGGATACTAAAAACTACATGCTACTTTCTCTAACTATCATATCTGACTACTCACAACTTGTGACCCCGTTCTCGAGAGTCCAGACACAAGTGGATCCGATTGGCCATCAGGCCCAAACAATACACCATGATCCAACCAAGCGATCGCTCCTGGTAAACAATTCTCCAAAGATATTCCGCAAGAGAAAAACAAGGAGCAGAAATAGAAATTGCTTTCTCTTTCACTTCTCTCTGTGCACCTTTATAAAAATCCTGAGAGAGAGAGAAATGTGCTTGCCACAGTGTTGAACTCTCTGTTCTTGTTGGCTTTACTGTTCATCCTTAACAGGTCCCTGTGGCTGATGCAAACTTGCCTGCTAGAATAGCATTGAGTTGATACAACATCTTGTTATCACCTATTTCAGTAGATCCTTCAATGCATCAATGATGTTGCCTGTGTATTTTCTCTTACCTCCTTTTCTGTTGTTTCTTTTTAATCGCTTTACCTTTTGTTTTACACGGGTATCCTTCTACATCTTGGTGGGGGAGCAGGAGTTGGCAGTATCTTGTTTCCTTTCTTTCACACAATCCTATTTCTGTGTTTATTCTGCCATCTTGGACACTTCTGGACAGCACAACCTCCGCATGACATATCAGTGTCCCCCCTTTCTGAATTCATTTGGAAATTGCTGCTGAAATGGCACATTATTAGCTTTTTGCAGTAGCTTTTCTTAGTGGGTGGGAATTTCTTTAAGTTGGACCTGAGAGGGGATTTATTGTTGCAAATTTCTATTACCTCTGTTATCAGTCACTACAGGTGTTCTGGCATCCTTAAATTTTTGATTTGATTTTGTTTTCTCACAGTATGTAGAGTCTGGTTCCAGGTGACTCCATTTGAAGAAATCCAAGGTGGTATGTTGTATATATGTGTATGTTAGCAGTGCTCTCTTAAGCAAAAGTTTCATGGTTCTACCAATTTCTTAGCATTTTAACTTTGCAAACGGACCTCTCGCTACTTCATTCTTCTTCTTAGCAGTTGTTTCATTGAAGAGTTGTTCATTAAAAGGTGTTTAGGGAAGCATTGTCTGACAGTAATGACAGGTAATTGTAGACTGGGTCTTTGTTATCTTATGGTTAGCTGTCTGGTGAGTAATGTTGCACAACTGTCTGGTTTTTGTATCTTGTTTGAAAGTTATCTTGGCGCAATTCGACTGTAATCAGTTCCTGGGGTAAAATTAATTTTTTTGTGTTCTCTCTGATTATCAGTCACCTTGCCATCTAAATATGTCTGTATTTGATTTTGAGAGGATTATGTAAACTTCTGCAAGTGATTTTTATTAGCTACATATGCAGATTTTGCCAGAAGGACTATTGTTTTCTATACAGAAATGCTTGTTTTGCAATTTTGCTGCCAAGTTCAGCCAAATTTTCCTCCAAAAAAATTTAAGCTTGTAGCGGGTTGTTATGAATATATTAGCAAGCATATGAAGAAGAAATTATCAATTTAGTCTCCCCACTGATCTCAGCTTTTTTTTGGGCTGCTGCTCTTCTGATACTTGTGGCACTTTATACTCATTTTGGGATGTTTAATGAAATGAGGAGAAGATGGGGGAGTCACGGAAGAGAGAGTTTTGGGTTCACTGCTTAGGTAAAACAAACTAGGGATATTATTTAAAGGAAGTTAGTCTCTGTTGGTTCTGCTATTGCAGAACAAGTTTGTTAAAAGCAAATAATTTCCATTTGCTCTCTTACAATTTCTCTGAAATAATTTCTCAACAGCTCTTTGCAAGACTTGTTGCATTATGTTGCCTTTTGTTTTCCTGAATTAGTATAATCTTTTATCTGTGTGTAAAAGACCACTTCTGGTTTACTCCTAATTTGTATATTGTGCTCTCTTAAGAGATCTGGGTCAGCCTGCAGGGAAAGATGGCTGAGAACAAATAAGCAAATTTTGGAAGATAGCTGTTGGAGAAAAAAGGAATGAGGGAGTCAGAGCAAAGGACTGAGAGTTTAGTGTGGGCTCTCAGGCACACAAAAATTGCAAGAAGCAGCAGAGGGCAGATAGCCAAGACTTTGAAATAATAGAAGATGACAGTAAATGGGGATCAAAGGTCAGAATTTGTTACAACTCAGAAAACCATAGAGCTGGCTCTCACCAAGTCTACGAGCAAAGGACCATCTGCATGGAGAAACAGGGTAGGAGTTGGTTTACAGACTATTTTGTCCTACATGCTCTGTCTTCATTTAAGAAATTAAGCAGTCTATGTTATGTTGAACAAGGCAGATGATATTCACATTCAAAAGCCTTTTTTTTCTGGAACTCAGTGTAGGAGAAAGGTCTGAGATGGTTCTCCTTAAACAACTTGTTGTGTTTGGATTTGATCATAGCCTGTAACTTAAGTTTTAGCTATTGCACTGAGCAATGTTTCCTACCTCCAGCAGCAGTGAAGTGTTATAACTGGATCTTCCTGCATTAAATGTGCCCTGGATCAGATTGCATTAGCAGTGATTTAAATTCCAGCTGGCAATAGAGAGGGAGCATCCTCATGACAGGTCAAAAAATGCCATGTGGCACATGCAGAAGACTAATGTCAACAAGGAGAGCATGGATGTTAGACAGGTCCTGGACTTCTTTATGGGAACACCACATAAGCACAGAATTTGGTTATGAATTTCATGAACCACTGTATCACCATTGCATTGTCCTCTCTTCTCTGGGTTCTCCTGCTTGGAACGGGTCCTGCACGGTAGAATCTTATTTGTTTTTAGATGCTGCTGATGGGATCAAAGATAGGATCTGGATTGGCTGCTTCCCAGAAAACAGATTTATTCTATTGAGACCACTGAGCACTTCGCCCACACAGTGGTGTGTATGGATTTTTCCTTCTGTGTTTCTTCTAGCAAGTCCTGTTGGGCTGAGAAACCTTAAATTCTGTCATTGAAATATCTTTGTATCTGGTGTAATGTTCCATTTTTCTTGCTCTCAGGGGTCAGCATTTCTCCTTACTGCTGCTGCATTTTTCTGGTCACTTCCTCCATCCTTGGCCTTGTGGTAAAAGGTTTCAGCCTAGCTCTCCAGCTTTGAGAAAGTGTGCCCTCTTATTCTGTTGATACACCTGAAGTAGTGTGTTTGGGAGCTGGGTACTTCCTGATGGCAGAACTGCCTAGTTTTTAGATATGACTGGAATCATTGAGTGCTGCACTGCCACTAGACAAGGTTAGCAAAATTATGTTTTGTACAGCAATGTATGGATTTGGTAACAGACTGTAGAAAGGTAAAGTTGCAAAGTGTATTAACTATGTTTAATGCCCTTCATAGCCTTTGTGGTTGCAGCTTCTGAGTTGCCATTTTGTTCTTTTAAGCTGGAATCTCTTTTGATAATGCTAAGATCTCAATTTAAAATATCTGGTGCTTCTTCCCCTTCTGTCTTGCCCCTTTCCTTAGAGATAAGAACATAATGGTCATAGTGAGGCAGTAAACATGCTGTGAAGTAGATGGTGGAATAAGTGCAGAGGACACCAAACTGAAGTTCTAAAAATTTTCCCTGAAATTTGAGACCTCAGGTTTTGGAATGTGGGTTCTTTGAATACCTAACAAATGACAAGACTTAAGTTGTCTTGTTTTTTAAATTTTTACTGCGTCCTTTGGGGGGTGGAGTCTGATTGTAACCCATTGAAATAAATTTAGGAAATGGTCAGCTCTTGATTTTTTTGTATCTACATTCTGTACATGCATAGCTCCAGTTGGTCTCTTCTCTGTGCGTGGGAGGATGCCAAGGCAGAATGCTGCAGAGCAGTAAGTACTCATCTACAGTGTCAGACTGAACAGCCACAGTTACACTGGGACTAAGAACATATAAGGGTATTCTATTTTGAAGTTTAACTTATGATTGCACTTCACAGAACCATATATTGCAGCAATTTGGTACTTTTAACACAGCTAGAATAGTAAGACTGGGTATATCCATTAGTAAAAGCAAATAAAAATCAGAGTGAGATGAAATAGGAGTACTTGAAAATGTGATTAGATATATCTGTTGAGGTTTCTAAAGATTGGAGTCTGCTCTACAGAGAGCTGGCTGAGTACATTGTACTACTTCCTTCTTTCAGATATTATTTTGAATGAAAAGGAATGAAAGTTAAATATTTCTTTGATAAACAGTCCTGTAGTTAATGTGATTAACGCTGATTTTCTCATGATTGTAAGTAGGACTGAAGGTCTTAAGCTAGCCAGTGAATATTAAATCTACTTTATTAAAATATGTGACCTAGAATCAAAAACTTCACAGATTTCTGGGGAATTATTTTGATTTACCATTTTTAGTACAAGGAATATTTCCTTCTGTAAGATAGGCATCCTGGGTGCAAATGTTATTGCAGAGGTTATTGGTTTTTTGTAAGAGGTAGCAAAAATAAACTTTTTCAATGAGAGTTATGTAGATATTTCTTCTTTTTTTCCCCAATCATCCTGTATAATACTCATTAGCAAAACAAGAAGCTGTATACCTACCCTCTTTAAAATCTAAATATGGTAATTTACTAAATATAGAAACATATCTTTATTAAAAGGGTGCCAACTTCCTTTAATATATTAATATAAGGACTAAACCTGTTGTTAAGGAAAAAGCTGTTAGAAAATTGCTTTTGGTGGGAATTTGTGCTGTCAAAGGTATTGTGTATAGTTTTGAATAGCTGTTGAATATTGTATTTAAAACTAAGGTCTTGACTGAACTGAACTTGCAAGTAAAGATAACTTCTAAAAAGGAGTCTTTCCACTTGGGGTCTAGATGTAAAGAATAGACAAGTAGCAGAAAAAGAGAGATCTTGGTTGGACTGTTCTTTCATTCCCTTAGTGCTCAGTTACCATGGTGCTGTAGCAGGAGACCATAGCTACAAGGGAAATGGTGCTGGTGTTGTGATGCCATTGTTAAGGTTTGTCACGAGTTTCCAATACAAACAATTTACATTTCCTTTTGTAATAGCTCTGTAGGATTTTCTTCCAGTACTAGGAGGGATGCTTCCCATTTAGAAGAGTATATTGAAGTCTTTATAGACTATTGTGTTTTGTCCGTAGCTTCTGCAGGAGCTACACAGCTTGCTTTCAAGGCCAGCAGTTTGCTAACATAGCAAACAGGCAGCTTGTCAGTTCAAGCCAGTAATTTAAATCTTTGGTACTAGTCAAAGCTGTCAACTTAATAACAGCTTACTGCATAAACAAGCTGAGGGCCTACTCTAGGTCATTAGTATGGGAAGTTTCACATACTGAGTTGATGTTTTTCACTGCAGATTATTTGAAAAGCGGGGCTTGTTTGAAGGAAAGGTGGTAGTGCTTTGTGCTTACAGCCTTGGTCATGGCAGTGGGTAGTAAAAGTCACTTCAGACATGAAGCAGTATTAGATAAGTTTTGATTTTTGAAGAAGAAGGTAATCTGGTTGGGTTTGGGTTGTTTTCTTAACGGCACACAGGGCAGAGGAAGCAGATTGGTAAGGTAGCCATCTCAGTATGCCATAGCAGGAAAGATCTGCTTTGCAAGGTTTTCTCTCACCACTGAGATGGGTGAAAGAATAGCACGGGAAGTTGAATGAGTAATGGAGCATATAAAATGATTTGGCTACTCTGATCCAGTACACTGGGGACACATACACATCAGAGTCATCTAAATTCTTGGTAATTCTACATAAAAATAATCAGTACTTCATGTTTTTATGCCACTTTTTCCCCAGAGCCACCGAAACGTTTCATCAGCAGTAGAGCAAAAGATCTCTCTGGTTTAAGTAGTATATATATGGGGGTTATTTTTTTCACCTCAAAAGAGTGTTGTCCCTTAGGGCAATGAGTAAGATACACACTACCCTGTTTGAACTAAAAATTGAAGAGCAATGAAGTGCTATGAAGCTTTCACTGATTGTGACTCGGGAGTTGGGTTTTGTCTTGTTCACTGATTGCAGTCAGTCACAAGCCCTGCACCTCAGGAATTGTAGCAAGATACTGGCTCACTGCTTGAAGCTATGGTGTTTTGAGTCTACCAGTCCTTATGGAGGCTTGATGGGTTTCTGGTGGCCAGTTTTATTAAAGGACTAACTGGCAAGGTCTTCACTAATTTGTAAAGCTGAACAGGATTGTGCCATAAGGCGTTAGCAAGAGGAAATTTGCCTGTATATTTAGAAATATGAAGATATTTTAAACATTAAACAGTTTGATTACTGCTGTTACAGAATTCCTTAAACAGTAAAAAAAAAAGTGTCTGTACTGTCTGGAAGCATCTAATTATTGAAAACAGGAGCATCTACTATATAATGAACTGCACTTATGCTACTAAAGTAAATTCATATTTTGTAGTTATCAGTTTTCTTTAGATTGGAGTCAGGACTAATTGCATGCATTTTGCTGTGGATTGATATTTGAAAGGGAGATTGTTCTTCCTTTTTTTTCTTGTCTAGAATTTGCTTTGTGTATCTCTTAAATTTTTTAATAAGTAAAATATGCCTGAACAGATGATGTGTTCTAGTTAGCCATATACAGCTACACTAAAGATCTGAAAGTTCCCTTGTTAAATGTCTTAAATACTTAATTTCTTTTCTGTATAAGCAATTTTAAAGTTTTTGTTACATGAGGAGTTGCCCATATCCTCTCTTAACTATTTTGATTTTTAAAAATTAAATGAATAAAATAAAGAGATTCATTTTCTGGCTGAAGATGTGGGATGATGGGAAATGTACAGCTGCTTAATATGTTTTCAGAAATCAGGCTGGAGAATATAAAAAGTAAATACTGTCAGAAACATGGAAGAAAACATTATTTAAGCCTTTTATGTTCTGGTCAATGCAGTTGAAGTCATATGCATTCTTTTACATAATGTGCTCCTTTAATGGTCCTGCTGGAAATAGACTTCTTGGCAGCTGTACAGTGCAGAACAAGATGGATAAAGTTCTGTTCCTGTTTCAAAATGCTGTAAGTGTGAGCATGTCAGAATTGTACTAAGACAGTCTCCTTTTCAGTTTCATGCATTTGATGTTAGTTAAACGAACTGTTAAATTAATGAGAGCACATCTGGAAAGAAACATCATTTGTCAGTAGTTTTTGGAGTGAAATTTTCTTTCTCCTCTGGATCCTGACCCTGCTGAGGAGGTGGAAGAGTGTAGTGCTGAGAAAGATGAGTCTTCGTGAAGACCTTGCAGGATCTTTAGATGACGTGGCATTCTGCAAAAACCTTTATCACATGGGTTTCTTAGGTGCTGGAAACATGTATACTTGTAGCCATGGGATCAATTGCTATCTTTTCAGTTCTGTTTTAGCAAAGATAAGTAAGTGTGCATCATTTCATCCTGGCTAAGCAAAGCATTAAAATCTATGGTATGTGTAGATTCTCATAAATTCACTGTGGTTCTGTGGTTATAGGTGTTTTGAAGTGTTCTACTGTAACAGCACTGCAGTCCCTAATGCAAATCCCGTGTTTCAAATGCCCAGTATGAGCTGACAGCTGCTTACAAGTCAGTTATCATGTGCTGTGATTTGTATCCTGTATCCTCAAAGATTCAAAAGCACTGAATGTTTGCAAAAGTAGCAAGCTAGAACAGTGCACACCTCCATATGTGTTATGACAAAGTGACTGAATAGCTTGTGTTTTCATCGTAAAGCCTTGCAGATTTATAGCTGCTGCAACTTTAATGATGAATAAGAGCTACCCACACAAAGAAAGAGATCTAATGGTGACTGAAGGCAAGTGAAATTGAATATATGCTCCTTATACGGCAGTGTGTGGGAGACACATTTGTAACATACTGAGTATCTGAGCAAAACCATGTGTCATGTTTCCTTAGGTTCTCAACAGGAGATGTGTAGAAGCAGCAGTGATGACAGGCCTGGCTCTCAACTGCAGCATAAACAAGAAGTCCTTGTTTGACAGAAAACACTACTTCTATGCAGATCTGCCTGTAAGTATGCAGTATGGCTGGTCCCTCCTGGGCTGTGGGAAGGACAAGTCTGCAGTACGGATGGCAGTAGGGGAGGAGTGCAGAGATGCTTCTTGTTTTCAGTCAGTGCTCTGCTCGCCCCAGCGGGATGCTGCACTGTGCCCTGATGGAATAGGCAGCTGTACCCTTGTGCTCACTGATTGAATATGATTGCTCTGATTGCTGACTCCTTGCTTAGCTGCACAATTCCAGTAGCCTAATGTAATTGGATTGGGAGCTGGAGCTGCTTTGTCCCTTAAGTTGTCCATTCCTGGTGTTTTGTACTAATTGTCTGTTAGTGTAAAAACAATCTGATAAAAGTCCTTCATTTAAAGTGAATGTATAACTAACACAGGCTCCAGTGGAATAAACACAGTAGGGTCTTTTTTGTGTGTGCTTAGGGACTAAAAATATTTAATTTCCCTTTGAAACTCTCCCAGTCATGGTTCCAATAAATGAAAAAACCAAAATAACTGAGGAATCGAGTCTCTGTAGTGTGGTTTGTTGGTAGATTTCATATGTGTAGAAGGTACTACTGTAAGTCAGATGTATTTTGCTGCATTTGATATGGATGTAGAAATATTGAAATAGTTTAAGAACCTGACTTCTGTCCTTGCAGGATGCAGGATGCAGCAGCGTTTGAGCCTTTTTTCTCTCTAATGACATTAAACCTTTCTAATTTTAAACTTGTATTTGTGTGAGCTTATTTGTACTGAATGTTCAGTTTAACACTAATCTTTCAAAGGGAGGGAGCTATTTTTAGTTTCTTTGGTTTGGGGTGAAGATCTGATGACATGAAAATAAAAATATGTAGGTTTATTTTATTTGGAAAAGATCAGGCATGTTAGCCTATCCTCTCTTTAGGTGAGGAGTCTCAGACATCCAGAGAAGCAGAGTGGGAGACCCCAGACGATTCTGTAGAGGTGCTGCATTATTAAGCTAATTACTTTCTTTCCCTCTCGTTCAGGTACTGAAAATATTTTGAAGTTACACAAAACATTTTCAAATACAATTGCTTCCCACCTTAGTAAGAGAATTATATTATAGCTGTCCAGTGGAGACCTGGATCTCAGAAAGAATTTGTGTTTTATTTTTTTCTAGGTTGTGAACTTGTGGCTCTTCTGTGAAGTTGCTATAATTTTGATTTGGTTTCTGGGGATAACTTTGCAAATATTTGTAAGCCATTAAGAGGCCCTTTTATTGGGAGCTGTGCAATGACCTGCTGGGAATGTGAAAAGCAAACTTAGCAGTTTGCATTGCCAGTACTTTTTTTAAACATATAGAGCTATCTTAAAGCCAACTTGAAGACCTGAAGGGGAAAAAGGTGAAATAGCAGGAAATAAATATGACTTTTGAAATTCCTTTACACATCATGAAGGAACATCAGAAACATCACTGACAAATTGTTTGCAATTTACCTTTAGTGCTTACTCTGTAAAACTGAAATCGCTCTCATATTCTTGTGATATCTGCTGCTATTAGTCTACTGATATCAGCTGTGTGGGTGAATGTTGTCCTGGGAAAGAATCCATGTGTCCAAGAGAACAGTTGAGGTGGAAGAAACTGTGGGACTGTGTAGACATTAATTACAGGATCCTCTGGTGACATAAGCATGGAGATCTGGTTAGAGAGATGCTGACATGTTTTATTAGTTGGAAGCATGAAATTCTGGCTTTTAACTGACTGACTTCTGCAGTTTAAGCACTGACGATAAACTGCCCGACCTACATTTCATAGTCAACAGTCTAGTCAGGAACCCTGTAATAAGATGCAGAGTTTAGGCTAATGAGCTGAATAGAACAGATAAATCCTGCTCTTAGGGTCATTTGACAATGGGATTATTGTTACTCCTGAAAACAGGGCTTTGGATGGGAAATGGGATTCATATTATTTATTGTCACTCAATATTTCAGGCTGTAAAAAAATTATTTTAATGAGAACTTCTAGGAGATGAGAAGAGCCTGTGATTAGCATAGGCTGCAGAGAGTCAGTTATTTTCTTTTTCTTACAGTGATTATGTCTAGTAGGTCATGCACTTCACTGCATATATAAATTGGGGTGTTGACAGGGCCAGACCACTGTTCTCCATTCCAGTGCCCTGGAATTCACCAGCTCTACATTTCAGAGTAAGCTTGTCATCCCTGCAAAATAGGCATATGCTCCTCCCAACTAATTTGTGTCTGGCAGACTTTTTTTTCATTTTCACCACTAGTGCCATAGGCAGGTGAGGAAGGAGGAAGCAAAGGGGACCCCACCTCATCTGTCTTTGATTCACTTCTCTGTTTTTACATCATTGCAGTTATTCCAGTACCTTGTCACTGGCAGCCACTGTTTTGGCCAGCAGTTTCCCCCTTCGAGTAGAGTCCCAGGCGTGAGGTGGCGTTTATCAGCCGTGTGCCTTACGTGGGGTTGCAGTGTCTTATCTTTTAAATTGCTATATTAATGAAATAGAGCTTTCACATTTTCTTGATTTCCACACCTCCACCCCTTCCCTCTCCTCCCCTCTAGTGCATACAGTTTGGAACAGAGGGGGATATGCAGCCTGTTGGGAGGATGAGTGATTACCCCAGCTTGGGGATGGAAGTGCAGTAACTGGCTTCAAACAACATGTAACAGGATCGTGGGACCACAGGCACGGAAAAACCTCCTCCAGTCCATTTCCTGCCCCAGGGCAGTTTTAGAGAAGTTTGGTATCCTTGGCAAGAGATTGTGCAGTTGATTATTTCAGCATGAGTTTGATGTTGTATATTTATCTGTATTGAGGAGTCCTCATATTTTTTCCAGACTTCCAGCTTCTTACCGTTCTGTTGAATTCTAGACTCATCTTCTAGCTTGCTTCCTTTCCATTTAAGCAAAGTTACTTTTGAATTTACATGTGCATTTATTCTCTCCTCTTATATAGGTCACTCTGAAAGATGTTGCATTTTCAGTTTTGTTCTTAGTCAATTATATTTGCACTTGGTCTGCTTTCTGAAAAGTGAATGTTTCAGTTGCATATAAAGCTAATTTTGTTGACAGGCTGGCTATCAAATCACTCAGCAAAGAGTTCCTATTGCAGTGAATGGATGTCTGTCATACAGTCTCTGCACAGACAGCAAGATGAGCCAGATGGTGACCAAAACTGTGAGGATTAAACAAATTCAGTTGGAGCAAGACAGTGGAAAAAGTCTCCATGATGATACAAGGAGCCAAACCCTTGTGGACTTGAATAGGGCTGGTAGGCTTGGATTATTTTCCTATTTTTCTCCTCCTTTTCGGTTAAGATGGGTCTTTAAAGGGAAATAGATGCCAGGAAACAGGCAAAAAATAAAAACAGCTTTATGGCTCTCTCCTTGAAAAAATAATTCATGAAAATGACTGTTACACTGGAAACAGATGAATACTTGATTTTTTTAATGGCCAGTAAACCTTTCCCATTTGCTGTTGGTTGATGGTAATTGGCAGTAGCAAGTTAGAAATCTCTTGGCTCTAGTTTGCTCAAAACTGTGTCAGTCACACAGAGCCACTCAGCTATTTAAGATCTGCACTGTATGTGTTGTTAAAAAAAGTAAAATATTACAGATCTAGTTAATCAAGTTTGTGTATAGAAAGAGCAGCTGTTTGAATCTCTTGGTCCATGAGTCAGACATTTCTTTTACTTATTAGCTTTGAAGAAATGTAGATTTTCTCTTTTAATTTGGAAATTGTAAATGGAGTGATCCAAAAGAGTGCACAACATGGGCAGCAACTTGGGCTGGCCTAGCCTAACTGGGACGAAGTACTCTGGTGTCCATTGAAGCTGATATCTGTGGCTGCTAAGATTCCTTGATAGCTAGGTCCTGAAACTAAAAACTAGACTACATCTGTTTACAGTTCTGCCTGCCTGCTCCAAAATTAGTTTAAGATAAATAAATTTGTATCTGGAACCCAACTGGCTTTAAATGAGAGTCCTTCTAGAGGAATGGGTCCTTCTGATCTGCATGTCAACAAAGGGTGGGGGGTTGTCTGCAGTTGTCAGTTACTTTAAAAAAATAGCAGGAAAAGGTTTTGTAGCAATCTGCAGCTAGGCCCATTGTGACAGTCACTAAATAATACATGGGGGTTTATGTGTTTTTTATATTTCTTTTTAAAGAAGTCCAAGTTCTTTCATGTATTAGCCAGTTGCACTCTCACAGGCCAAGATCAAAAGCTATTGTTGAAAATCTCCTGTCTCTTTTCCTGGTAGGAGTTGGTCTCATGGAGGTTGTCATGGAGCCTGATATGTGCTGTGGGGAAGAAGCAGCTGCAGCAGTCAGAGAGCTTCAGCTCATTCTGCAAACACTTGGGAGCAGCCAGGCAGTCATGGCAGGTACTGAGGGGAGAAAGGCATGTTCCCTTGTCACCAGTAATTCTCTGCATTTGCAGGAGTTTTGCAGCTTCTGGTTATTTTGCTCTGTGGTTGCTTATAATGCAACCCTTTCTAGCTGTTGTTTTACAATCCTCAGAGTCTGTCCTAATGTCTGCCTTGCTTATAGGCCTGCCTTTGTCTGCAGAGCTTTGCCTTGCTAGATGTTATGTTTTCTTACACAGTAATTTTGCAGGATAAAGCTAGGCAGGAGGAAATGTTCCCAGGGTTCTTGTGGTGCTTCTCCCCATCTCTCTCTATCTTGCTTGCCACAGCACTGCAGCACAGAAGATCTTTAGCAAGCATTAATTGTAGGGTATGGAAGGGACAAAGGGACAAAGTAGTGGGAGCACGGATCATCTTCTCAGTGTCATGGATGAGATGGAGTAATGAACAGCATGTACAGAAATGGGTGCTGGGGTTAATTTTAGCCAAGATTACCTATCTTTTTGAGACCACTTCTTCTTGCAGGAAACATTGCTTCTGGCACCAGCTCTTTTTGTAATTCTAAGGCCCCAATTTTCACAATAGGTGACGTGCAGAAGCATAGCCTGCATTCAGGCTCCAAACTGATGATTCTGTCTCATTAATTGTAAGATTCAGATCATGCCATTTTTCCTCAGTCTTAATGTTACCAAAATTTATAACCAGCGCATGGTTGGAGGTAATATATAGCAGACATCTGCTTAAGAATTTAAAAGTGGTTTTGGTCATTCATCCCCTCCACACATATCCACAATTAGGAGCTGCTTATTAGTGTTCACAGTGTAAGCTATATTTTTGCCTGTGACAGTTGGCCTCACTGTCTGGCAACAAATTCAGTCCATTATACAAGTGGATATCTCCTGGAGAACAGAGTCAGAGTGGTCTATGCATCACACAATAAATGGGATCCAGTAAATGTTCGCTACTGATGCAACTTTAATTTAATGTAGCAGGAAATAATAATAGCTAGGCATTATCTATTTCTCTGAATATTTTCTCACCAAAGTGCCCCACATGTCAAATAAGGCACAGTTGTCAGTATTAAGCAGCCAGTTTGGATGCTTCTTCAAGGGCCTTTGTGGGCATACACATATAAAATCATTTTTCACTACTGAATTTGTCCCTAAGATTGGCATTGGAATTGCATTGTGGTATCTTTTATCACAGGGTGATTTCTGACTTTATATGAGAATCCCAGTATTAGAAATATTTTTCTTCCAGGATAGTTAGCTAAAAAAGTGTTTGGATTTTTTTTTTCTTTCTTGAAGGTTTTAGGGGCTTTTGCATGTACAGTGAAGACATGTGCCCAGTTTTATCAGATGTTATTTCATTAACAACTCACAGATGAAAAGATGCTTTCATTGTAAAGTGAAAGAAAAGTAAGCTGGGCTTAAAGAAAAAAAAGCCCTTTTTTTTTTTTTTTTTTTTTTTTTTTCTTTTAGGAACTTTTGCAGCCTGGGTCTTTTGCTTATGCCTGATTAAATTCATTGTCTGGTCACACTGACACCTACATCCAAGCACAAACAGGTCATGTCTCAAATGAAGCAAGGGCAGGACAAGATTATTCCTTGTTTGGACCAAGTTTAACCCCAAAGAGGGAGCACATGCAAAACACTTCCCTTGAAAGAGATGCTGGGTCATTCCAGCATCTTTGTCTCATTTGCATGTCTGGTAAGGCTCTGTGAAGACAGAGGAAATTAGTGTGCTGTCATCCAGCCTGCTTTTACAAATTGTACCAAGGCCTCGTTGGTCAATTTAAATCTATTGACCGGAATGAATGGGTTCTGAAGCCATAGTGTCTTCACAGTTTTAACTCTGAGCCATTTTGCACTCTCATTTATAATTCTATAATATTATAATGTATCCAATCAGTAGGCATTTGTTTCTTTCTATCTGTATTTAAAATTTAAAAAATTCATTAAAAAAAAAAAACAGGGAAAGGCTACAGATGCTCAGTGTGTAATATGGGGAAAATAATGTTTCTTAACTTTCCAGGATGTAATACAGCCTCTCCTGTTTGTGTATTCCCAGCAGCTGATAACTGTGGCAAGGCTTTTCTTCTCGGAAGAGATGTCTTTAAAGGGACAATACTTAGAAAGATACAATTATGATTTCCTTGTGGTTGAGTCACTAAAAATTTTTAAGGACATTGGTCCATTTTGGACTAAGAGTGCATGATGCTTTTATATAAAACTTTGTACAGTTTTTGGCAGCCAGGGACATTTTAAGGGGTAAGATTGCAATTTCGAGAATGAGAGGAAGAAAATTACAAAAAAATCCACTGCTTCTCAGATTTTGTCCTTGAGCTGTAAATTTCCAAGAACACCTTAGTAAAACTGTTCAACATAACCTTAAGTTCTTGTGTTCCATGCTAGGGTAGTATATATCCATCGAATTGTAATTCCAAAAGGTATTTTTGTGCTGCTTTGAGAGGAATGGAAGCTCACAATCCACCACTTTGCTTGTCTAATTCTGCCCTTTATTTAAGAGCTGTGAATCAGAAGCTCTTTTCACTGTATGGCTTAGAGGATCTGTGCTGCACTGCATCATGCAGTTTTCTGAGAGGAATTATGAGCAATGATATAAAACTATTTTGAATGATTCAAGGCAGTCCCTTGAGATGGAGTCACATACAGAAAGCTATGATGAAGTGGTTGTTACTCCTTTCTGAACATAGAGAAGTCTGCTATTAAGGTTTTGCATATAACATGCAGTTTATTAATTCATGCTAAGGTTTTTAACTCTAGTGTACAGGGAAGACTGTTCTGTTAATAAAATTTCCTTTTACAGAGGGTCAGCTGAGAGTGGATGCCAATGTTTCTGTGCATCACCCTGGAGAGCCTTATGGAGTGAGGACTGAAGTGAAGAATATCAATAGCATACGATTTCTGGCAAAAGCAATAGGTAAATGGTGGTTGCTTCATTACAAGAGCATTGTAGATATTTTATGTTGTCTGAGATAAAATATGTCAGGCTCCTGCGTGCAGTAATTTGCCTTAAATGCCCTGACAAGCTTCACCTGGGTGTCTTCTCCATGTGCTTTGCCTGTGGGTACAGGAGTCCCCTTTAGGCTCAGGCTGGGGCCTTCAGACCTTGCCTAAATGGCTGTGAACCAGGTGTGCCAGTTTTCAGTCCTGTCTCTTGAAGACCTTGGACCTGTTCTGTAGTCTTGTTCCTAGAACTTAGCTCCTTCTGCTTCTCCCTGCGCTCCCCGAATGGACCCTGGACTCAGCTCATCCCCTCACCTTGACTGGCAGTGTCAGAGGACTCTGGTAGTAGCACCTGCCCCTGCTCACACTTCAGACTAGTGGGACTGCATCACACCATGAGGGTGTGGCCTGGGCTCTGGTCACCCCTTCCCTCCTGGCTTATCCCCTTTTATGGAGCAGCCCCACTCTTGCTGCTTCTTGACAGAGTAAATTTTAGTATTAGGCATGATAGTCTGCAGGTTTTTTGCAGTAAAACCTCTGCCTACAAGAAGAACAAAGAAGGTGGTTCAGTGCCTAGCATGGACTAAAATATGGTAGCAGAGGTTTTGTCCTCCAGTGGAGATGATTGCTTTCCACTGAGTATGGTGTGTGATGTGTGTGAAGTTCAGATGCAGCTTGGGTATGAGGAAAAAAAAAGCTGATTGTTACATCTCCAAAGGACAACTGAACTGGGTGACTGCAAGGTCACCAGGAATATATGATTTGACTGCAGTGCCTGGGAGAAATGAAAGGAAATGAAGGCAGATGAGGAGAACAACACAAAAGAAAGAAGCAGTGCTGGAGAGAGACAGTGATTGACAATTCTGTCCATAACTACTGCTGTTGATTTCATTAAGGTTAAAACAACTAAGTCTTCCACTATGGCGTAGCAGTGAAAAATGAAATAGTGGAGTGCACTAAAGCTAATAGTGTAGTCTAACAAGCTTACTCCTTTTTCTTTTATTACTGTCAGACTATGAAATACAGAGGCAAATTGAAGAACTTGAAAATGGAGGGACAATTGTGAATGAAACAAGAGCCTTTGATTCCAAGCTTGGGTGAGTTTTTATTTTGGAGTAACACAGGAATAGCTGCATTTGAGTGCCCACATATACCTAGTGACATGATCAGGAGCCATAATATAGTGTTGCTCAGCTTGTGTCTTCTAAAGCTAATGTTCACAAGTATAGTCTCCTCTTAGGGAGTAATTTAAGGCTGAGGCTTCTCCACAACAGATTGTATGCTGCATCAAGCAGTGTCTGTGCAAATGACTGCCCTCTTACATGCACTTATTCTTTGAAGTGGTTTTAAGAGGCTGTCCTAATCGTAATGAGGCAGAGGTTTTGGGTTGTGGTTTTGCCATAAAACTAACTCCCTGTTATATCTCTTACCAGATCTTGTTTTGTTTTTGTTTTAGGTGCACAGTACCAATGAGAGACAAAGAAGGAAAACAGGATTATCGGTATTTGTTTTTTAATAGACCTAACATTTCACCAACTGAGAATTTATTAAATTTCTGAAGTTTAGCCAATGTAATTAGGATGTAAAGTTAGTCAGTATAGTGAGTATGTGTTGGAAGTGTACCTTCCACTGGAAGGGGCAGAGACCTACCAAAATCAGTGCTAATCTAAGCAGTTCAGATCTGGGTTTGTGTCTCATTTCTGGTAAAACCCCTGGACCTTTCCCAAAGACTAGGCTGGGAGTACTTCAGCTTAAAGTGGGAAAGATGAAGGTTTACTGTATGGCCAGTATAAGTGTATTCTTAAGAATGCCTGACATAAAACATCAGAATTTCTGAGTTCAGCATTGCGCCTGCTTTAAGTAAATACAGAGGGAAGCAGTTTTCAGCTACCAGGCCCTGCCTCTCCGTGCTTAGATTCTGTGATCACAGATCACAAACACTGTTTGAAAATCCTAGCTGCTATTGAAAGGTGTCAGCATTTCATGGGCAGGTTTCTTCCTTGAAGTTCTTTGTAGACCTAATGAAGGTGTTGCCTTGCTAAGTACTTAGCCTTCCACAAGTGTGAGATGACAAACACTGAACCATAAAGTCACCCAGGAAGGATTTAACTGTGAGGCTGAGGGGACAAGGCATGAGTCCTGTTGCAAAGCAATGCTGCTGGGAACAAATTCTGAGGCAACACTGTAGGGCAGCAGCATGGCTGCTTGGGGCCATCACAGTGCCCATCCTCCCAGTAGTTCCCTATCTTTGCACCCCTGAGAGAGCTTCCTGTTACTCTGAGTTCACTTCCCAGCAGGAGAACTTCCAGAGCCTCTTAGCTTTGTCAGCTCTGTGTTCCTGTCAGAGCTTATATTCTACCACTGATCTTGCTACAGCAGGGCAACAATTATGAAAACATCCCACAAAGTTTGAATTTAAATCTTCTTTTTAGATTATGTTTTTGTAGAAATGCAGCAGTGATAATTTTGTGAATTCCTTGTTATGGTAGGGGCAGGCATGAGGCTTATTTAAAAAGACTAATTTGAAAAAGAAGATTCATTAAAACCTAGACACAACTGATGAGTCTAAGGTATTTCAAAAAAAGACCATAAAGATTATTACTAGTACTAAGATTATGAACAGTATTGAACTATAAACTGTTTTTTTAGGGTTTTTTGTAACTTAGTGTTGCACATTATACATTCGTCTTAAAATCTATGTTTAGACAGATTTTAAATAGAAATCATTATAGCTCAATGCCCTTTATCCTAGTGGTTTTGAACCCCTCATTTGGTCGCGTAAGAGTGAAGTTTCTGCTTCAATCGCAGTTATTTGAGTCATTTGAATTGGCCTGCTCTTTACAGGAGCCTTTTGTTCTGTGATAGCACCCTGCTGAGCACAGTAACTTTGCTTTTAGCACAGCATGAGATTTCATCAAGATTTTTGAAGTTTGGCTGGAAAAGGTTACAACCTGCCCAGATCACTCCTGGCAGTTGGCTGTCAATCCAAGTTCTTCCCTGTGAGCCCACTCCCATTTTTTCCAGATCTGTAATTCATGCTTGATGACAAAAAGAGTGGGCTGTTTCCATATCTTTTACTGGTGCTATTGGGACATTTTGTTATTATTTTTGGTGCAGAAGTGTTTGAATTGCCCCTTTTGTATTAAGAACTCTTTAACAATTAGTGGAAAGTTCCTGAAGAAAAAGAAAAAAAAAAAAAAGAAAAAAAAAAAGAAAAAGAAAAGAAAAAAAAAAAAAAAAAGTCTTTGCAACAGTTTGGGGCCTGATCTTTTTCTACTTACCAGAGATATACCAGGTCTTTAATTTTCAATATTTTGTTTAGTTGAAAGGGTGATACAGTTTTCTGGGAAGTATAAACTTGTGATATACATTTTATTCCTTGTTGCTTAGCTTCTGAGTGAAAATAATTATAAAGGAGTTTTTCTTCATTTTTACTAGGTTCATGCCAGAGCCAAACCTTCCCCCATTGATTCTGTATGATGCAAAATCTTTGCCGGCTAATATGAACCATCAGCAAGTGATAAATATTGATTGGATTCATGAGAGACTTCCTGACCTCCCCAGCGTGAAGAGAAAAAAGCTTGTTGAACAGTATGGGATTCTTCCTGAACACAGCTTCACCTTATTGGTAGGTCTATTATTGATCAAGTGCTAAAATAAGCCTAGAAACTTCAAGGTTGCGTGGTTCTTGAAAAGATATACAAACGTCATATTAAGCAGCTGTCAGTCCTTATGAACATTCTAACTTCGAAGTGTGTCCAATGCATACTTTGTACCATGGAGCCATACACATAGAATGGTGGAAAAAATGAACCAGACACAGTGTGCCAAGAAGTGTTTTTCATGCAAAGTGCAGTCAAATAACTGGTACTTCAATATTGATCTTGTCTGTCTAGACATTGCTGCACCCCTGACTGACTGCAACAAATGTACAGCTTCTGGATACTGTCCCTTGTCTGCAAGTGTCCGCTCTTCAGGTCTGGGCCTGCTGCAAGGCTGGGCACATTGACCATATTTAATGAACGCAAATCAAAATCCAAAGTCTAAATCTTTCAGCTTCATGTGCTCCTTGGCCTACCTTCCACATTATTGGAAACACTTCCCCTCCTTCCCCCCAGATTTATTCTTGGGGAAATATACAAAATGGTTGCACAGTATCGACTTTGACCTCACAGTGCAGTTTACCAGGGACAGGTTCAGAAGAGGGAATGAGAAGGGAAACAATGTGGCAAATAGAGTTTTAAATAAGGAAGTGACAGCAAAATCTCATAACTCCGAAAATTATTGTAGAGCAATTGGAGCTTCTTAAATGCAAACTGTCATCTCTCTTTGCCAGTGGAACTCTGGGGAGAGAGGTAGTATACTCATCCTAGATTAGACATTTCACATACCCAGCTAAGCCAGGAGAACATCCCGCTTTGGTTACCACTGTCATTAGTGGAGAGAGAAGGAAAAGGACTTTTTCAGAGTGAGATTCAGAGCAGAACTGTAAGTACTTTAAATTGTCCTCTGGAGGAGATCCTTTCCTTTGACTATAAATGAAGGGAGAGCAGTGTACATAACTACCTCATATCCCTTCTTTGTATGTCTGTAATTTAATACACTTGTACAGAGGCTGATTCTACAGGAAGAAAATTATTCTGTGTTCTGAGGAAAGCTGTTAGGAAAACTGCTTTTGTGCTGCTGTACCATTTTAGTGAGTTGCAGACAGTTTGGTGGGCAGGTGAGACATAATTCTTACCAAAGTCACAAGACTGCAGTCACAGTATTGAGAGATGTCAGCAGTTCTTACCTTTCTATTTCATTGTATGAGATGCAAAACATGATTTTGCTGCCAGCATTCCTGTTCATGCATGCATCTTTCACATATTTCTAACATATTAAATTAAGCATAAGAGTAGAAAGGGTAGATAGGTCCTGCATCCTTTTTTTCTGAGTTTTTCTACTTCTTCCTCTCTGTAGTGCATTGGTCTTGCCAGCTGCTAAGTACTACAGCTGCTTGCTCATTTTCCAAGCCAGTAGTACAGGGAGGAGATTAGGAAAAGCAAAAGTTAGGCTTATGGTTTGAGAGAAACACTTAAGGAACAGAGTAGTGGAAAACCTGAAAATGATGCAAATACAGTCACTCACGACTCCACAGGTAGACTGATGTGCTGCCAGTCTGCAGCCAATGACACTGACTACATCCCCCAAAATGCCCTTCCTTTTTGGGCAGGGAATATAGCCAGTTTGGGTTGACTGTTAGACTGTGTCCCACCTGGCTTTGTGCTCATCCTCAGCCTATTTGCTCAGGGGGAGAGTGGAGAAAGAAGGTTGCTCAGCAGTAGCCAAAACACCTGTGTGTTGTCAGCGTTGCTGTGGTCTCAAATCCAAATCTCTTTAAAACATAAACTCCATGGCAGCCACGCCCAGGGCACCCACTCCTTTCACTTGGCATCAGCCCACTGTTGTGCGTATCAAGTTGCTGGTATGGGTGGCTTCCGTCATCTCTGCCAACTAGCCCTATATATTTGCCTCATAATGCCCTTTCTTTCAGCTGTTCTCTGAAATCCTTTATTGCCTTTGCTTTTCCCCTTTACCTTTCTGTGACGTGAAAGACAATGAGTTCCAAGCTGAAATTTGGGATTCAGCTTGTAGTAAGTTAATGCATCCATTTGAATGCATGAAGTGAACACATTCTTCGTTGCAGGTCTCCTTTTATTGTGCATTAGAATGTCAGCCTGCACACTCCCCACCAGGGCTGCTTGCCTGTGCACTGGGACGCCCGTTAACCTTAATTCATCGGGAAGCGCCGTGTCCGTCGCTGCCTTCAGCTTGCATCAGAGGCTGCACAGGACTGCTGATAGGGCCAGATGCACACATCTAATGAGCATTCTTTCAGGTTAGAGCGCCCAGGAGTGCTCATTAAATAAATGGCAGTTGTAGAGGAATGGTTCTAAAATGCAAAGTCTGTTCTGCACCAACTTGATAGAGGAAGCGTTTTGTGCCAAAGTTACAATCAAACACACATACTCCAGCATGCAGGCTAGCTCCTGAGCTTGCTTCCAGAGCTTTGTCCTCATACACAGGACCTGCCTGTACATACTGTGGTGTTGAGAAACTGAGATTCCTCCTTTGCCTAATTACAGGATGTACTGAAAGGGAAGAAGTACCCTATTAATATCTTCATATCTGAAATGCCTTATGTGTAAACAGCTTCATTTTTGGCAGTTTTATATAAATTGCAGAAATAAATGACATTTCTGATTTTTCTTCAGGCAGAACTATTCTTACTCATAATTCTTTGAGTCATGTAGACTCCATGGTATTTGGGTACTCAGTTTCTTCATGGAATTTCTACTTTGCTCTGTAAACCGGTAAGCTGGCAAATGCATCAGTCAAGAACGATCTGACAACTTTGCCAGTTATGGTATTACAATATTTTCATCTTACCTGTTGAGTAAAAAAAATAAGATGTATTGGCATAGATATTAGTGTATTAACGCAGACGTTAATATATTAATGTGTTAATGCAACGCTTCGTTTCAAAATGCGTGCTGAGGTCCAGGGAGGTCCAACCAGAAAATACATTGATTGTCACAGTACAACATGAGAAAAAACAGTCTGATCACTTCCTTTGCCATGTGAATTCCAAGTCTTCCTGTGCATCTACTATTCTTCTGCTTACTCAGGTAAAAGCAACTGTTCCACTTAGGCTGATTGGTGGAACAATCACACTGGTGACTCCTTCAGACAGTCAGAAGTGGGTTGCTAGAGAAATTGGTTTTGACCATTTGGTTTCATGCCCTGCCATTCTCAGACATCTTAGTGTGCAGGTGGACTTACTTACACTTCTCTTAGAATTCAAATAATTTTACAAGAAGCTTTAGGAAAAAGTTTGAACTTTCTTTGATTAGTCTGCTTTTCTCCTGGATGTTCTGGGGTTTTTTCCCCTGACAATCTTGTACATTTTTGCAGCAGTTGTTACCTCACGGTTGGTTATTGTAGGAACTGTGATGGTGAAAATGGGAAAAACAAAGCAGCAAATGAGATTTTATTTGTGAACATTTAAGCAGTTTTCTTCTTTAGTTCTTTGGGAAACATTACTGGTCTTTAAAAGAATAAGTTTACATTACAGTCCCACTGTCCCTGAAGATTGTACCCATGATATTCTGTAAAATAAAGTATTGTTTTAAATTTGTTTAAAAGGTACCTGAAATCACTACACCTCTAGAGTTTTTTACATCTCACTGCAATGAAATCATCATTTTAAACCATGTTTAAGAAAGAAATTTGCATCTGATTGAGATATTGGTATGTCAGGTTTCATGCCAGAGAGACTCACATGAATAAATTACAGCATATTTGGTGTGTCATGGGAGCACAGAGTGGCCTGGATTACAAACATGATGCTACTATTCCAGATTTCTGGAAAATCTCAGCTCAGATTTGCTGCAAGGGTCAGGTCTGTGTGAGTATTGGTAGTGAGTGAATTTTGGAAGAAAGTTTACCAAAATGTAAACCAAATTGAAGTCAAGTAGTGCAGTATCTAGAAACTGAAGCTAATCAAGTTATCTCTACATTTTTTTAATATGACAAGAAAACAAGGAAATTGTTTCATTTCTGTCAGTCATTCTGATGTTTTGACATTCTGCCGTACTCATTTCAGTCTAGCATTACTGGGTTTTCCTTCTCTTTGGCTACAGAAAATGACAGTCTCTTTAAAAAACCAAAAATGAAATGCAAGGAAATTTTGGGGAGTGTTTCTGGTTATGTGTGCACAAGTAGTGAGTTTGGGGTTCAGAGACTTTGTAGCATATGTAAGTCTGTCTCCCTGAATTTTCCTGGATTTTTCTGCACTTCGTGCCTGGAAATCATCTGATTAAAATGCGAAGGCTACATATGTTTGTCCTTGATTTTTCAAAGGTCTTGGCAGCAGGATCAGAACTGCAACTCCAGCCAGGCTCTAAGTATCCAGAAACTGGGATGTGCCCACTGCTAGGGATACGCTCTGTAGCCTATACATGATGGAAGGGCTGGACGTGCTGCGTCTGAGCTCTGTAGCTGCATTCAGACATGTGGCATCTGCAGACATTATTTGCCTGCGCATATTGTTGTAGCTAGACCTGCTCTGTCTGGAATGTTTGTAAAACCTTCTGCAGCATGTGTGAAGAAACCAGCATTCAGACATGCTCACTTTTTCCTATCTAGATTGGACAATCGTTGCTGTGTAAAGGAACCCACTATGTAAATAATGAGTGTTTGTTTGTGCTATTGAATCCTGAGGTGAATTAGAAAGAGTACAGTACTGGCAATACATCATTCTAGGAATTCTGCTTAACACACACAGTTTTTAATCAAGTTTACTGTGCTTTGGTAATCATGTAATTCCTTTACTTTTTCTTTTTTTTTTTAAGTCAGATTTGTTCCTCTGGTCTATTTAGCCTTAGTTTTGCATAATTTGATTAGATAGTAACTGCTATTTAAATTAGAATGCTGGAGAAGAATAGAATTATGTCAGTGTGTATTAGATAGATAACTAGTGGGAGTTAGAAGGTTTACCTTGGTTCACAAAAGACCTCAGTGGTTTCCCAGGCTGAGAACTTGGTTTCTTTGGTCTTGGTCTCACAGTGAAGGGGATGGGTCTGATTTCTGTCACACCAGTTCTACAGCACCGATGTTAATCTAGGTACATTTGTTTTGTTTCACAGAACAGAGATCAGTAGTTTGCGGTCTTCTCAAAAGCTATACATCATTATCAATGAAAAATGTGGTATCCAGAGCTTTTGGAAGTTTGTGCTGTGAAAGTTTGGAGAAGGAAAAGTCTAGAATTCTCTATTGCTATGGCAGTAAATGGCCTTTAAAAACAAAGGACAAATGAGACTGTTTTGATGGGATGTGAGTGGAGAACTCAGGCTTTTTGTGGTTACCCTGCTCTCTTTTTGCTCATAACTGTTCAGAGATCTGGCTGCAGTCAGTATGTGCTTGAGAAATGTTTTTGCTGTGATGACTGTATACTTAGAATAGCTCCTTGGCTATCTCTAAGCTGTTACCTCCTGACTTCTGAGAGCTGGCTTGTCCTCCTGAGTGTTTATGGCACATACTGCAGAAGTCCAGTGTCATGCTGGATTTGGATTCCTCCTTTAAAAGGTAGGAGCTGCCACTTCATACCTCTTCAGCCTTCAGTAAACCTAATGAGTTCTGTGCTGCATTTAAAGGTCCATCAATGCCTTGATGACAAACACCACAGCATTCAACAGACTGTGCAGTATCGGTTCTTCTAAAAACAATCTCAGATTTCACTTAGGCTATAAATTGAATCTCCCACTGTCATGTTTTCTGAGCTGTTACTGTGCTGTGTAAAAGCTTACCATAGCATTTCAGAAAAAACTGGAAATAAAACCCTGCTTCTTACATATGATCTTTCCATATCTCTGAAGGGTAAATGCAAGCTAAACTTACTAATTTAATCCAAAATAAATAGAAGTGATTTCAAGATCAAGAGTGAAGTAGTTGCAGAAAATTTCAGGAAAAGGCTCTTCTTGGTAAAAAGTAGCATGACAGCCTGTGAGAGCATTGTATTTTCTAGGATTATGCATAAAACAGTTGCAAAGATGAGAAAGCTTCTGTCCAAATGCTAATTTTAGGGAGGCATTAAGAGAAAAATTACAGCTCATTTGTTGGAAGTTCCACTGAAACAGACAGGCTGACAGATAAACTGTATATTCCTGTTCTAGGCATAAGATCGTTGGCTGTTATCTTAATAAAATTACTCCAGCGTCTCATGACTTTGCCATGAATTCACATCTGAAGTTTATTTTAGGACTAAGCATTTATATGCTGAGTGTAATTGTATAATTAATTGTAACCCGTAACCTGTGTCACCTGCTCCAGGTGACCCTGCCTTGACAGGGGGGTTGGACTGGATGACCTCCAGAGGTCCCTTCCAACCCTTACAATTCTGTGATTCTGTAATCATGTTTGCACTCCAGTATCCCTTTGATACATGTAATTTTTTATAAACAGAATGAAGACGGACTAGCAGAATTCTTTGAAAGAGTGGTAAAACGGACCCAAATGAAGCCAAAGAAGGTGATCGGCTGGATTCTAAACGACCTGCTCAGCTACTTGAAACAACATTCCCTTACAGTAAAGGAAAGGTCGGTCTTCTTCATTGCTGCAGTGGTGAGACAAAGTGATCCATTTCTCATGACTCAGTGAGAGCAATGTTACTCCATTGCTCACTGCTGCTTTAGTTGCTCCCTGTGAAGTGTGTTACTCCAGGCAGTCTTGCACAGGCCTTGGCTCTGTCCTGCTGAATGGACTTACACAAATCCATGGCAGACAAGAGGATCATGTAGTTAAGAGTAGCAGTCAGTGTTCAGTCTTCAGAGTGTGATGATGGTAAGGCATAGTCAGGCCATTAGTGCTGAACATGAGGAAAAATAGCTTGTCATACTGAACTGTGTGATCTTTAGGCAAGCAGCAGTAGCACAGATACATTACAGCACAGTATTCTCTGAGGTAACTTCTACCCACTTTTTCCCTAGCCCAGTCAGTTCTTTTCTCCTGGGTGACCTCTTGAACCTTCTGGAAAAAAAAGAAATTTCTTCTACAGCAGCAAAACAGGTAAGTACCTTTTTGATTTTGCTGTACTCTGCATCTGTGGCTGCTTACTTCAGTTGCGTAGCGATTTTATAATCATTGTGAACCAATACTGGGGTTGCTTTAAAGGGAAATTATTTACAGTGTTGATAAAGGACAACTTCTGTATCTATGCTATATGCATATAACAGATGCAAATGCCTTATGTTTGTACATAATCTTAGAGATATATCTGCATATTCACTTTTAGAAGAGGGCAGAAGCTAAATAGTAGACTTAAACAATGTGAACTGAACTCAAATAAATCCTGCTTCTGAACAGAGCAGACAGTAGATCTCAATTTCACTATTCCAGTCAGGCCTGTGTGAAAGGTCAGTGGGAGCTAATCCATGGCTTGCAGTTAAGACAAGAGTATCACTTACTGATTTCTAGGGACAGTAAAGTCTACGTTCCCGAGCATTAGCACATGGGAAAGGACACAATTCAACCAAGTGCAGCCACAAAAAGAGTTCTGCATTGGTGTACCTGAGTCAAAAGTGGCAGAGGTCTGGCCTTTCTTTTATCCTTGCTTCTTTGAGCAAGTGCTATTATGAAGCTCTCAAGCAAGTAAAGCTGGGTTTGGTTTTTTTTCATCTTGCCTAGGACAGTCTGAAAAAGCAGCTCTTGATTTATATCTAAAATTGTGAACTGGTTGTGATAGAACAGCACTGCTGTGTTTGTAGACAAAATTTAGAGGCTTTTTTGTGATAGGCCATAATCAGTCATTCACCTTAAATTGTTGCAAGCTCATTTATATGGAATGATTCCTCTTTTCAGATTAATTATTATACTCTAGTTAAGTGCATTAGGTGACTGTTTCAGTGTTTATCAGTGAAACTGTTAGTGCACTGTGAATGAACTTTCTGGTTTGTTTTCTTTTTTTGGAGATGCTTGTGGTTCTTAATTAAGTTGGTCTGTGTCTGTGGATAGCCAGCTGCATAAGACAGGCATCATAAATAGGAATTTAAGTGCCTGGCTTCAGGCATGTGTGTTTGGAAATTTTGTATTGGAAAAGTAAAAGCTTCATAAAGGAGATAAAGTATTAATAGGAAAAGCACTGGAATGCAGAGCAGCTCTTTGCCTGCGGGGTTGTGGCACACCCATCAGTTTGGTGTCCATCTTTGAAAAGGAAGCTTCAGAACTCTAGTCTGAAGTCTCTTCCTTGCGGAGACAGGGACAGGGTACTAATGCTCTTCTATGGGATTTTCTGCTTTGTGATATATTTGTGTGCCAGGCACTTCTGACACGTTGTGAAGTGTCAAGAATTTCAGAAATGCATTTGTTGTTTAATTACCAACTCCTTGTAATGTGCATGTTGTCCTCAGTGATCTGAAACTGGACCCAGAAATCGCAGTTTGCCCTCACCAAGAGATGATGCTATCAAACTGCAGAAACCTTGCCACATTTAGAAAAGTATTTTAGTTGCCTGGATGTCAGAAGAGTAACAAATGTTTATAACAATTCTCAGCAGTAGGCAGAGATGCTGGATGGCCCGAGGGCAGAAAGGGCTATATATACACACCAGCAGATGAACTGCAGCTCTTGGGGAGGGGAGCATGATCTGCAGTGGCAGACACTGATCCAATGGGAAAGGATGGAAGGGTCCAATGGGGTGAGCACACAGACATGTGTACACATATGTGCTCGCTGCAGGAAGCTGTTAACCACTTAAATTATTTAAAAGGTTTTGTGTTTGGGCTCTGCTGTCTAAGGCAGTAAAAGAGGCAGATAAAAGCCGTGAGCACTGGCTGTACATACTGAGCATTGTGTGGTGGGATGCAGTACTAAGCTTAAGGGCACTGTGTGCTTGCATAATTACCATGTAGGTAATTACAGAGCTCATGCCCAACTTGCCATCAGACATAGTTTCCCACTCCAGAGGTCTCCAAAGCAGTTCCAGGCTGGCGTGCCTGTGCAAAGCGGGGAGCAGCTTCCAGCTCTGCTGGCACATGGGGCTGTGGGTGAGCGTGTCCTGGATCAGATGGATACACATTGCCTATGGCCCAGCCCAGAGGCACCATTTTGAAGTGCACAGTGCGAGGAGTCGGTGCTGCTCACCCAGGGCTGAAACCAGTCTGATGGGGAATGTGTCTGAGATGGGGCTTTGCTCCTCAAGTTGCCAGGCTGGCAGCAGGTCCATGTCTGGTGTAACAGACCTGCCTGTGAGTTATGGTGTTACGGGAGGAAGCTGGTTCCTGGGCCAGGGAAGTGGAAACTTGTCCCTGCTGCCAACAGCTATCCGGGAGCAACTCCGTGTGGACACCCTCGTCACTGGTTTATGGAGGATCCGTACCCGGCAGGCCATGAAGCAGAGAAGACCTTGGGTTTTGCTGGCTTCTGCAGTTGCATAGGTCACCCACATAGGAATAACTTCAACAGACCTGCTTGGCACCCCTACTTTAAAGTAGATAGCAGGGAAATGAGTACAGTACCCATACCTAAACAGAACCATCTGCTTTGACAATTATGACTACACCATCTGGAGGACTGGACCCAACCTGCCCCCCGCTTCTCTGAGAAGCTGAGGGACACCCGCCAGACATGACAGCTTCCGTCGCTGGAAAGGAGAGGTGCCCACAGGACTTGCTGGAATGGTGCTAGCTGCTGCTTTCCTCCTGTCCTTGGCAGCAAATCACTGCAGATAGGGTTTCCAGTTGGAGCATCCTTAGGCACAGCAGTCAGCTGGCATGGTCACCAGTTGCAAAATGTTTGATATGATGCCCATGACAGCCAGACGTGTAAGTCCTGATTAATTCGTCTTGACCAATGCTGCTAAGCCTGCATAGGTGGGAGACCACAGAACATCATTAAAATCTAATCACGCTCAGGCAAGAATCAATAGTAGAAGCTACTGAGATTTCAGTAATGGAAATGAGGCCTGAGATTCATGTTTTGGCTCTGGAGACTTCATAATTTGATCCTCCTGTGCTGGTGCAGGCAGTTTGTGTAAATGAGTTGAAATCATTTTTTAAACTGCTTTCTTTAGATTTGTACTCCTTGCCAAGTGGAGAAACACATTTTTTAAAAGTGTATCTTTGACAGGTCTTGGCCACATCTCTTTCTGCTTTCCTACATACCTGTAAACAAGCAAGGGCCTTGATAACATTGTTGCTCTACTAAGTGGAGATGCTTGTTACCAAATAGGAAGGGACACATGATGCAGCTGTCACAGAGAAATCTGGTGCCTTCAAGATTTCTAATGGGCAAGCTTTCCTCAGTGCCAGGAAATATTTGGCGTAGGCATAACAGGGAAATCAGAGCTGGATCTCTGACTGTCAAGCTGTCCTGCCCCTGATCTAAGTCAGCCTGATGTACGTGTTGCTCCTGGGTAACTGCCATGGTTGGCTGTGTAGATTTTGTTCATTGCAGATTTCCCCTTCCTGCAGCCCATGGCATCCTGCTTGAATACATACCAGTCCTAAAAATCTCATCTGCCTTTTTCCAGGAAAGTGAAAGGGCTTATTCATTGTCCTCTCTGATTTGTGCAGTACTGTAGACTGTCCAGGGTGTTTTGCTAGAGGCTGTGCTGTGCTTGGGAAGGATAGGGCTCATTCTGATGGGTGACATACTGTATGGGTGCCTTGGGAAGACTCCAGGACAGAAACCTTCCTGCTTCATCCCTCAGGGAAGAAGCAGAAGGGCTGTCAGGAGTAGCAATGGAGTGCAACAACAAAAAAACCCACCAAAAAAAAAAAAAAAAAAAAAATTACAAAAAAAGGCAAACAGCTGCAGACAGGCTGAATCTCTGTTGGATATATTTGTTTCTAGGGTTATTCCAGGTAGCACTGGCATGATGATTTTTAAATACCACACTAGAAGGAAGATCTTATAGAAGACATCATACACAACACTGATTTATTCAGTGTAAAGATCTGAAAGCTTTACTTATAGCTGTTGTAACTGTCTGCTTATCAGTAACCCCAATATTGAGAGGATTTGGCCCTCTCTCAAGGAAAAATTAAGATGTAGGTGCCACAATACAGCTGTGTGTCATTACCCTCTCACAAGGTCTCCAGAAGAGTTGGTAAGATCCCATAAAAAGCTTCTGAGTACCACTGGCAAACAAATATCCTCTTGCAGCAACTGTATGAATGCACAGTTCTTAAATACTTGCTGTGAACAGAGAACTCTTTAACTAAAGGTCTTTTGTACCCACAAATTTGTCATGCAGAAGCAAATTGCTGGGGTAGTTAAGATCCCATCCCATGTGCATCATTCTACCTGAGTTCTCTTGCTGCCCTGCAAATTATTTAACATGCAGTTTGAATGCCCCTCCTTGTCTTCCCATCAGAGCCTCTTCTCCATCCTACAGGGAATATTTAATGCTGAAATTTTGACATGACATGCATTTCCATATTGGGACACAGCAATGGCCCAAACATACAATTATATCTTCAGCTCAGGATGGAGCACAACAAGCTGTTTTAATAAGGGTTTTCTGACTCTCCTCCCACGGCCCTGAAATAAAAGCAAAGGGAATACAGAGAATGACTGCCCAAGGAAATTGGTTTTTTATAAATGTTCTCTCCTCTCAAGTGTGTTCCAGGGCAATAGTCCTGCTGCAGTGTAGGAAAACACTAGCATTAACAAGTGATTATTCCACAGACCTGGGTTTGCCCAGCAGTCCAGTACTTGGAGATGATGCATAGGTGGGCTGGAGCTGCTGCATTCATTCTGCTTGGCACCATTTTTCTTCTGCTTTGTCATACATATCCTCATTACAGCCTGCTGGCAAGGAATGGTAATGGGATGAGTTACCTGGGATTGGACTTGGTACAATAGTCAGCTAATCGCCAGTTCCCGGGCAGAGCCATTGCTCATGGAGATGCATTTCCTTGCTGCTCCCAGGCAGGTCTGTGAATGATGTGAGAAGAGCAGGAGTACTGACGGAGGAGCAGCCTTGCAGCTGCAAGGCATGAGGAGCAGGGGGTTGTGCTCAGCAATCCCCTCTGGAGAGACCCTGGCACTGGGGGAGCGGGCAGGGCTCGGGCTGCAGGAGGCTGCACAGCACCTGCTGTGAACTATTAACCTGGACTCATGCTGGAAGTGGCCATGCTTTGTCTCAGTACAGGTGGCAGAAAAGGAGGGAGGGGTAGGTACAAGGGCTCTTTCAGAGAGCCACATGATTAAATCTTGGGCTTGTTCACGTTTAGACAATCTGCTCTTAGCAAAAATAGGGCTTCTTGAATCCATAATCGAAATGCTGCATGTAAACAATGTCGGTAAGTCAAGCCACTGACCTGTGCTGCTTTTACTGTGATTTTCAGGTGTTTGCGGAATTGTGGAAGGGAGAAGGGAAGACTCCCCTTGAAATTGTGAAAGAACAGAAACTTGGACTGTTAGAGGATCAGAAAGAGCTTGAACATATCTGCCAGGCAGTGATTGATGGACAAGAAAATGAGGTGATTATGATGACATTGGGAACCTTCTGCACTGTGGCAGTCTGTGGCACTGAAAGGGGGTTAAAATAGCCTCTCTTTTTTTTCCCTTTTGATGGCATTTGAGCTCTAGAGCCAGAGCAGTAAAGCTTCTGCCAAGATATTATCAAGCTTTTCTTCTTTCTTACTTTACTAAGTGAGCTTTTTGAAACTGAAGCTTACACAAAATTATCTGCAAAACAAATTACCTGGCTAATGTGCTAAGTCATTCTGAGAGCCCATAAAACTTTAATGCAGGAAAGCAAAACTGCAAGGCCCTGTCCGTCTCCAGCTGTACTGCAATTAACCTGACCCTGCCACCCAGCCACATAACTCTGATTTTTATGTCATCTGTTGTGATATTGGGGGCAACACTGTTAAACTGTTCTGAAGCTGAAGTTACCTGCCTGCAAGGCATATATTAGTTATAGAATTTGAGACTGTATCAGAGCTGGCAAGGCAGAAATTCTGCTTGCATCTGACTTTTTGGCATGTCCCTGTCTCTGTCCACCGCCAAAGAGAGGAACGTTGCTGGCACTCCTGCCTGACAGTGGCTGTGGGGTGGGGAGGAGCCAGAGCCCTGTGGCAGCAGCAGCAGCTCCAGAGCTGCTGCCCACTCTGCTGTTCTGCTGGGCTGTGGCAGCAACACAAACGCTTCCCCATGGGGGATGATTGGCTCTTCCCCATCTTCTTGAAAGACACACAGCAGCCAGTGTGGCTCAATCTAACAAGGTCTGAGCTGGAAAAAAGGGAAAAAACCCTTGTTGATCATGAAGGGGAGGAGTGGGAAGGGATCTTGAAGGAGTCTATATAATCTGCTTTA
Source organism: Anomalospiza imberbis (assembly GCF_031753505.1). NCBI lineage: Eukaryota > Metazoa > Chordata > Aves > Passeriformes > Viduidae > Anomalospiza > Anomalospiza imberbis. The sequence goes on from NC_089684.1 coordinate 17,479,349, forward strand.
TAAAAAGCAAAATGAAAACAAGTGCCTCTATGTTCTCTAGAGCAAAAATGTAAAAGCAGAAGTGAATAGCTTACTTCTAATATAAACAATGTCTAGCTCCATTTGCCATTTGGAAAAAAACAGTAACATCTTTTGAGAACAATACCGCCCACTCCAGATCTCATTGGGGGATGCTAACAGCTCTGCAAGAGCTTTTGATAAAACGAGCTTGCAGTAGGTCGGCGTGACCTCCATCCAACTTGACTCATTTACAGAGCCTGATAAAAGTGCTGCTGTATTTCCAGGCTGGTATGAAAGCATAGGCAAGGAGGGAGAGAATGTTAGAACTGACTGGGAAGTGCAGAAGCTGGAAGGTCCATAACCACACTCCCATTTCAATGTGTTTTGAGAGTAACTTTTTTTCAGAATGAAGTAGCTTCTAAACAGCTGCTCAAACAAACACTGAGCACTTTATGACAGTGCAGGACCAGGACTGTACTGCACTCTGCCCCACATAGGTAATTTCTAGCAGATCCAGGGTAATGAGTCCTTTCCACTGTGCAACATAACAGAGAAGATTTTAGACTGATAATAATTCAGATACTGTAATGAGAAGCAGTATTTGCATCTGAATTTGGTATTGGCACAGTGCGTAGCTCCTATGTTTACAACCCTTCCCTGAACATCTGCAAATATGTCATCCTGTTAGTTTGCATCGATTGTGTTCTGCCCAGTAACTCTGACCAGGTAGAGAATGCCTTCCCTACCACACAAACAGTAGGAAGGCCCTAATGCTTGTCTTTCAGCGGGAGCATCTCCTTTAGAAAGGCCCAAAGGTGAAATTTCTGATCCTTTCATGTAAAAAACATGTAGCAGGTGATTGTGCATCAAAGGCTGTGTGACAGGAGGTCATATTTGACTAGTTAATTAATCATCATGTTGCAAAGGAGTACTTGCTTGAAGGAAATAAAAAACACCTACGTCTGTGCTTGAAGGACTTCACCAATATTATAAAATAGATTTTGATTGGATTCAAATTACCTGTTATAACAGGACATTATATTTAGTAAAATGGTAGATTCTATTAGCAAGGAAAATCCATCTCACTTCTCTGGCTTTTTTCCAGGAAGTTGCTGTTCAAGCTGCAGACACTGTAAAATCCAAAAGTATTTTCTGACTCTTTCAATAAGAGGAGCTCTCTCTATTAGTTGTAAGGCCCTGATGCTTGATGCTGTAGGGACTTGCTGTTCTCTCGTGGGAGCAGAGCAGGAGCTTATTGCAAGGCTGAAGGCAGATTTTATAAATAACACTTTATCCCAAAATGCAGTCTTTTATCACAATAGTCCAAAGAACAAAAATATTCATACCTTGGTTGGGAATGAGTGAAGATGTTCAGTTTTCCTGTAACAATGGTGTCTGTCGCATTTTTTTTCTTTAAAGGTTATGGCAATAAAGGCAGGAAATCAAAAAGTTCTAAATAAGTTAATTGGTCTGGTACAAAAGAAAACACAAGGACGGTCCAATCCTGTTCTGGTGAAGCAGTTATTACAGAAGAAGCTATCAGAGTAGCCACAAGAGAAAAAACACACAAGCAACTGAAGAAGCATGTGCTTTGTTCTGTCTGCAAGTGAACTTCGGTGTCTCCTTGTGCAGCATCACGCTTGTTGGTTATACTTCCAAGCAGCTTGAAGTCCCAGCCTTCCCTGGAGGCATCAGCCAAATGCAGATGGGCCAGAGAAGAGCAGGATACAGCCATTTGCCTCTCCCATGCTTTGATGTGGCACTTAGAAATGTGATTTCCACACTGCCCTGGGAAACAAGCTCCCAGAGGTGTCTGTGAGTACACAGAGAGCTGAAACTGCATGGGTTAGTCTTCCAATAAAGCGGGTAGAAACTCAGCTTTTCTGTCTGCCTGTTTGTGAGGAGGGGGATTCGCAATCTCAAATACTCAGTCTAGGCGTGCACACCATAACTCATTGTCAGTGTGAGCACAACAGGAACAATGATTAAAGCACCCAGAAGTAATTGAGGAGCCCACGTGTGCCTCGATGCCTAACAGAAGGGAACAAAAAGTTCGCTGCTGTAATTCTTCCTGGTTTCTGAGGAAAGGGGAAAGGATGAAGCCACAAGCTGCTTCACTGTGTGCCTAAGGGTAGTGCCACAGAGAGAACTGCCAGCATCTCACCCTGTCAGATTGTTTGCTCGCCTTCTCTCAGTTCTGCACCCACATACCTGCTGTGCCTGCTCTCAGTTCTGAGGAGTGCCTGAGGGGTGTGTGCCCGAGCCCTTCTGAGGGTCACATCCCATTTTGGCATCAGAGAACAGCAGATGTGCTTCTGCCAGCCCTGTACAATCTACAGCAGAACAAGGAGAATCACAGAATAGCTGGAGTTGGAAGGGACCCACAATAATTACTGGAGTCCAGCTCCTGGCCCTGCACAGGATAGCCCCAGCTCTGGTATGGTTTTTTTTTTTCTCTGCAGGCAAGAACTTGGCCCCATGTTACAAATGCCCAGTGCCCAGGGCTGCTGCTTCTCTGGCACATGGTTTTCTCCTGTGATCTGGAACTGCACTGCCTTGGAGAAGGAATGGAACATGCAGTTGGCTTACCAAAACTGAACTGGATTCAGCTGGGGTTCAGTCCTTCTCCACTACTTTATCCTAAGGGGTGTTTTGTGCTGGTAGTTTTTATTTTGGGTTTTTTACATCTTTTGTTTTTCAGTTCCTGGCTTTCAGTACTCACTGAAATGCAGGGATCTGGAATAAACTTCTCCATCCCAACCAGCTTTAGCTGATCGAGCCATTAACAGGAAATGAAACAAGAAGAAGCCTGTTAAATTTTCATGTAGGGAAATAAATCCCATTTAGTACCAGATGCTTGAAGTTCTTAAACTCCTCCTGGAGACTGCTAAGCCATACTTTTTAAAGTTCACACCTACATCAGGCCTCATAGGTACTTCTTCAGAATTGTTCTTTAGGATATGCCTGCAGGGCAGACATTGTCACAGGAGTGCAGCAGGTGTGGCCCTGGGACTTCAGTCACCTTTGGCATATGTGGTGCTTGCAGCACTAGTTCAAAGTAGGCTGATGGCAGTTCTTCTCCTGAGTGGCAGCGCTGATGTTATGTCTTGAGGAGGACATTGCTGTACAAATTGGCTGAAGTTCAAGTGCAAACTCTTTCATTAAAAGGAAAAACCCCCTTTGGTTTTCAATACATTTAATGAATAAAATGTATACCTATTATTCACAAAAAAAGTACCTTTACAATTCAAGCATCATCCCATCACTTACAAAAAGCAGTAACAAGACTGCAGTCAAAAACTGAGACCCTTCAAAAACCAATCCACCAAACAAAAAGCCTAAACCTCCAAAAACTCCCCAAATCACACCATACCCAGGATTTTCATGTAATTAGACCTTCACACTAAGACTTCTACTATCACTTTTCACATCATGAGCCAAACCTACCATTTTTACTTAGAGTAGTGTGAGTTTTCCGTAAGTGTTCAGTCAATAAAGGTTTAGATTATACAACAAACTATTGGCATTCCGTTCAACTCTTGCCATGGCAGCAAGAAACAAGAAGGCACAAGGGTTTCTCCATGAAATCTTGAATCTTAGAGATCCTCAGTTTAGAAAAACACAGTTGTTTCCCAGAGGTGGTCCTCCAAGGTTAGTGTTTGTTGTGGCACAGCTGGATGCTGCTCTGCTGAGTTCCCCACTGCTGCAATGGGTGCCTTTTAAAAAGATAAATCAAGCCAACAATGTATTTGGAAGAGTAATAAATAAGGTGATGAAGGAAGCATCTCAATTAATGTAGCAATGCTACTGCTGGTAATTCTCTCTATGGGCTACTTCTTCTTAGCCACTCTATTACTATAGAATTATACTTTACTAAGATGTGCAAAACCTGTTAAAAATCACCAGTCAGGTTCTCTCTGAGTAGAGTCTCTGTCAGTACATCATGCACCTGGGCCTGTGCAAAGCACTGGACACTGTCCTGCATGGCATCCTTATCTCTAAACTGGAGAGACATGGATTTGATGGGTGGACTGCTCAAGGGATAAGGAAATGGCTGGCTGGTTGCACTCCAAGAGCTGCAGTCAGTATCTTGATGTCCAGGTGGAGGCCAGTGATGAGTGGGGTTGTCCAGGGGTTGTCACTGGGCCTTGCCCTTTTTCACTTCTTTGCTGGTGACACTGACAGTGGGATTGAGTTCTCCCTCATGCATCAGCAAGTTCTCTGATGACAGGAAGCTGTGTGGCATAGGTGACATGCTGCAGGACAGTGATACCATCCAGAGGGATCCAGATGAGACAGATGCCTCTGGACAGGCTTGAGAAGTGGGGCTGTGCAAAGAAGTGGGACTTGGGACTTCAGGGTGCTGGGGGATGACAAACTTGACATGACCTGGCAATGTACACTCACATTCCAGAAGGCTAAATATGTCCTGGCTGCATCCAAAGCAGGCCAGGGGTGGGGGTTCTGCCCCTGTGCTCTGCCCTGCTGAGACCGCATCTGCAGTGCTGCATCCAGCACCTGCAGTGCTGCACCCAGCACAGGAAGACCAGGGATCTGTTGGAACAAGTCCAGAGGAAACCATGAAAATGATCAGAGGGCTGGAACATCTCACCTGTGAGGACAGGCTGAGACAGCTGGGGCTGTTCAGCCTCTGGAGAGACCTTTAAGCACCTTGCAGTACCTCAAGGGGGCCAACAAGAGCTGGAGAAGTACAAGGGCATGTAGTGGTAGGATGAGGGGGAATGGCTTTAAGGTGAGAGAGGGCAGGTTTAGATTGGATATTAGGAAAAACATCTCTACTGTGAAGCACTGGAACAGGCTGCCCATAAAAGCTGTAGATGCCTCATCACTAGAAGTGTTCAAGGCCAGGTAGCATGGGGCTTTGGGCAACCTGTTCTAGTGGAAGGTGTCCCTGCCCATGGTGGGGGGGGGATAGAATAATATTAAGGTCCCTTCCAACCATGCTGCGATTTACTGTTAAGTCTCAATCTATTTTCACTCCACTTGCCAGACACAATGGGTAACAAGAAAAATTAAAAAGGGATAATTGTAATATTCTTCCCTTCCAGGGAAGGTAAAGAGCAGCCATAGTCTATAAATTTTGCACTATATTATGAAACAATCACTTCTGAAATTTTTAAAGAACTCTTTTGCAGACACAAAACGTAAATTTCTTTTTGATAGGAAAAAAAAAGCGGTTTGAGTCAATTGAGATCAAGATAATGAACCTTTTTAACATTTGTGAAGGTATCAGCTACCAACTTCAAAGCAGCAGTAGCTGGCAGTGCTGAGACCTAGCAGTGGGAAGGCTCAGTTGGGCCAGCTCACATTGCTCCCGCTATCCAAGCCTGCATTAAGGGGCTCATCAGTCACCTCACACCCTTTTGACTGAACCAATACAGCCAAAACATGGGATCCTTTTTGCCTGCCAAGGTCCTTATACAGCAGCCTAAATACAACCACCACCTTCCCATTCCCCTAAATGGAGCTCACAGCAAATTCTAAATACTCAACAAGTAGAGCGCTGTACTGAGCAAAACAATCAGATTTGCTCTGTATCTGCTTAGCAGTAGTTGATGAGCACATAAAAAAAGCAGAAGCAAGAGCCTCAAGGAATTTAGTTTCTGCTTTTTGAAGACAAATAAAACAACCCTACAGGACAGGTGGGTCTGCAGGATAGAAAGCAGAGCCTGACTCTAAAGTGTTCGATGTAGAACATCCTGCAGACCAGGAGGCTGTCCCCAGTGTGGCTGTATCAAAGCTGGAACTCTGGAATGAAGATTGAGGCTTTGACCCCAACTTGGAAGTCTCATTTAGCTACTCCAGTGCTCTCTGATCTAATGATTGCAGATGCCATCTGTGCAACAGCATCAGGCAGGGTGAACTAAGGACAGTTTCATGCAGATTTTCTTCAGTTACTATCCACGAACAGAGGACCGAGGAAAATGCTCACAAATTAAAAGCTGACACCAGACACTGTCACAACCATCTCATCTACTCATTGCTGGAAGTCTTTTAGGAGGTCAGGCCTGAGGGTGGTGAGCTGATACTTACTATCCCATATAGCTGAAGTATCCTGTATCTGAGGCTGCAGAAGAGGAGAAGAAAGTTGTCTAAAAAGATGCTGGCAATGCTCTAAGTAGTGAAGAAAGAATTTCTAGCACTCAGCCTTGGCTGCAGAGTTTAATTTTAACTGTGTTAAAAATAGAAGCACACGATAGGAACCTTAACTAAAAAATTATAGCAGAGCATTCAGCTGTGGTTTCAGTGCAGCCCCTTTTCCACCCTGCTTTGCAGTGTGGTGTCAGGGTTCTGGGATGCTCTCATGTCTCTTCTGAGCACCCTTTACCTACACTTACACAACCACTGACCTCAGCAGCACCTTCCCAGGCACATGGCCTTGTGTGCATGCTCAACCTGGAGAGTGTTTGTTTTTTTCACACATAAAGAAAAACAAATTGGGTTTTCAGTCAGTTCTCCGTTCACAAACCATGTGAGGGAGAAGTAATAGCACACTCCTGGTTAGTTTGTCCTCGCTGCCAGCATCTTCTTAAAATGCTATTTACACATACTCACACACACACACTGGATTCTGAATTAGGCACTGGCCACTTAAAACCAAGTTGCAGCAGACAGGAGGTCTCCATTTATCAACCTGAATGCTCAGAAGCTTCCCTGCATTGTGTTTGCTTCAAGTGCAAGTTGTCCCCTCAGAAGCTGCAAACATGCAGGTAATAAACGGACAGAGAGGATTCTACTGCTAAACAGTGTGAGGAATGCAGTAAAATACAAAATACCAAGTTGTCATGACCTGTAATTTGCTGCACATTTTTCTCCCCATTGTGATGGCAAATTTAGACTCCATCTTCAAGAGCCCCTGGGCCAAGCACAATCAGTAACTAGGGATGACTGCAGTAGAAACACAAAACCACTGGGAATCACTTCTCTCCTCACTGTACTCCAGCCCACATCCCATTAGGCTAGACAGCCTTAGTTTTAACTGCAATAAAGCAAACTGCAAAAATGCTCAGGTGCCACCATGAAGAAACATAGCTGCAGAAAGAAGATAGTTTAGTGAGCGACATAGCTGTACATGGTCCCAGTGGAAGTGAACCTTCCCTCTAGGACCATCCTAGTCCCAGATCCTTAAGATCTCCTGTATGGCATACAGGCATTTCACAACTGTCTACAGCTGCAGAAATAAGTGGTGAGAGATCCTGACCTTTGGTTTCTCCCCTTTATCTGTGTGGGGGAGTCCAATTCATGACCCTGTGAATGATTCCCATCTTGCCTCCTGGCTTTGCCCAAGAAAAAGACTGGTGACAGCTTTGCCAGATCCCATGTTATCCCATCTCATACACAGGCAGCAAACTAACCCATGCAACATTCCCTGCCTTGTCATTGCAGCTGTTGGAGAAAGGCCTCCAAGTCCAGTACTTGGAGCTGCAGAGCAGCACTGCCATGATCCTCACAAGAGCCAACAGCTTCACTGTAGGGAATGCTCCCTCCATGCACAGCCTTTTGTGTAAGCACAAAGCGAAGTTCTCCCAGCTGGTTGCATCAGCCACAGCTGTAATTGTCTAACCCACTAAGCAGGCATAACCATCAGTAAGTTGTATTTTAGCTGCCCAAGAGGCCACACTTTCAGGCTGGTCTTAGAGGCTGCTAGATTTTTTTCCACCCTGAAGCTCAGAAACCAATGTTTGACCTCAGAGATTTACAAAAGACACTGATCAGTGTTTCTAAACTCCAAGTTGTGCTTGGACACCAAGAGACATGAGTTGTTGGCTCAAGCTGCAGCAAGGGATACTGAGACCCAGAGCCACTCCCTCTCCTTTGAGTTTGAGCTGGCATTTCGTCTGAGCTCTGGCCAAACTGACACAGCAGCACTGAGCTGGACACAGATTAGTTGTCTCAGATTTGACTTGTCCATGTTATTTTCTGGTCTAAATCAAAGCTAGTTATTTTTAAAGTAGACTGCAATAAAACACAGCTGCTGTGGAACTGGCTTCATCAGAGACATAGGTTTGCAGGTATTTAGTCCATAGTACGTAATTGTATGCGGGCAGTTTGCTGAAGTGCCAAAGTTGAGAAATGCAGCCTTTGCACAAAAGTTCCATCAGGGCTTTTAGCCCAGAGACTTCAGTCTCAATTTAATCCAGCTGCCACAAGAACCATTATAATCAATGAACAAAAAGAAGATTTGCACAGTCAGCAACAAACGTCACTTTAAGCACCTACATATTTGAGAATCCAAGTAATGCTCCTTTTTATAAATAAGAGGCTTCCAACTGAGCATGTAACAAATGAAGTACATTGATGCTGGGCCACAATATGTTTAGAAAAGCTGGGGGGCACTAAAAAATAAAGTGCATTTAGTCAGAGCAGGGCTTTAACCACCAAGAAAGTCACAGAAATAGTGCTGCATTCTGTGGCTGTCTGCGGTCAGACAGCTGGCACCACCATCATCTTACCTAAGTACCTATTTATGCAAGTCTGACACCACCTTCACAAGGAGTAATTTTTACCCTCCTTTGCACATTTCTGTCCCAAAACATCACATAGCACTGCTGTCCATTTGGACAGGTACTGTAGAACACTGTCATATTAATTTTTCAAATTTGAGCTTTTTCTTTCTGGTCCCTGATAAATCAGAGCAAAAAAACATAAATTCTCCATTTCACACAGAGGGAAGTGCCCTCTGCTGATCTGTGGCATTTTACCTTTGGTTTGCTCATTAATGTAAGCAGCCCAAGTGCCATGTATCCTCCATTTCTGCTGATAATGCTCAAAGAGTGCAAGGAGGAACATACTCTAATTATCTAAATCAGATCTGGACACAGCAGTATCGTTACTGTACAGTGTGCAGAGCTATCTGAGTTAAAAGAAAGGAAAATCCCAGTATTCTACTCATAAACACAGATGCAATTTAAATGTTACAAACGTAATGGGAGCTGTCATAAGAACTGCAGGCATGACATAGCAATTTCAGTTAATACAGCAGAGTAAATTGCTTATGAAATCAAGCCATCCTCTAACAGAAGCTGTGGCTACAAATTCAAATGATACAATGACATAATTTAACTGCAACAAATCACACTTCTCCCATCCTTTTCTTTCCAACCCTGATATTTTTAGAGCATCTTAGGGGAGCTAAAAAACCTTCCTGAAGCATGAAGCCTTCTGAGAGGCTTAAGCAGAGTGCACAAAAGGGTAGTGAGTGTGTACACGCTGTGCTGGATGGCGAACTTCTCTTGGTTAAATAGAACTTAACCTCTTGAACTTAAACCCTTTGAGTCTGCAGGATGCTGCAAATTTGTTTGCAAATATTTTTCTCTGAAGGACTGAACAGACCACTTGGGTTTTGTGCATGGGCCAAAGAGCGGCGTTGGTGGCAGGAATGCTGCTCCGGCTTCCTGTCTATCCAGTCCTGCTCCCATTCCAAAGTACGGCCACCTGCTGATGTCCAAGGTCCACCTTTGTTTTCTCCCATCCTAGGAAATTTACCAATTTTACTAAAAATACCAAATCACACCTTAAAGGCGAGTGTTCTGTACCACAGCATGACACCATGGAATTCAGACTTTTTGCAAAGTGACAAACCCCAAAGAAAGAAGAAACAAGTAATTTATGAACTGGATGCTTGGAAGCATGCACCTGGGCCTGCTGGTGGGAGGGACAGTCCATGCCTGATATTGGAGTTTTCTCATCTCCACAGAATACAGCTGAAAATAGAAGTCCTCATTTCTGTTCTTCCAAACCAAAGTCAGAAGTTACCAGGACAAATAAAGATTATGCATTTTTCACACCCAGAACTGCAACACCAACAACTTGATCCCATTCAAAATATCGTAATATTCTTTAGGACACAATAAAAAAAATCAAATTTAAGAAAAATGCCTAGAATACAATAATAAAGGTAGTAAGCACAGCCAGCAACACGTGAACTGCACCTGACTATACATGTCCAAAGATCAGCACAAGCATGAATGAAACTGGTAAGTGCTTCAGTCCAATTAATACAAACCATGTGTACATTTACTGAGACTAACCCAGAAAACATCCAAAAATGGCCAAAGGTAAAAGAGAACGACTACAAATTTTTGAAGACAAAGTGCTCACTTTATAGGTAGGTTGCAAAAACAAAATAAACAAAAACTAAACCAAACCAAAAAACACACACACACACACACACACAAAAACACAGGTTGAAAATGCTGGAAAGATTCCTTGCAATAGCAGAACAGCTTAAAAACACACTCTAAGGCTACATAATTGGAAATGTGGCATTCACAGTTTGAAGCATCTAGTAGGAGACTGGAAATTCACTTTGGTATCACTGAACCCCACCTGCAGTCTTTGGAATAGATCTGCCACGGCACTTCATTTGGAACTGATGCTGAGCTAATGTACCAAAGAAGGACTGCTCCAGTGACACACCCACCTGAATGTGGGGAAAACCAGATCATAAAGCAATTCCTTGTTCTTGGAAAGAGCAGGATAACGCTGTTGTCCTCCAGGGACCTACAGGCAGGACCACAGCTTGGACCACAAGCACAGGTTTTTCTTTGGGAAAGGATGTATCATTGGTGAGAGACAGGATAACACATTATCTAACTGGAGGGAAGAACTTATTAGAAAAGCATTTGGCTGAAGAGCTTATGCACACAGATGTGATTCATCTCAAAAGATCAACATTTTCAAGCTAAATCACAGGTTCTGTATTTTGAAGGCAGGAAGAGGCAATTCCCACCAACAGTTTTTTGTGCTGGCTGCCAGACATTACACTGCTATTACATCTGAGACACAGCTGCAAGTCTAAGCCCACTCAGAAAAAAAAGCAATGCAAAGGTACACGTATGATCTGCATTTTTACATTCTAAGCCAGGGTCACTGCACTCATCCACCTCTTCCTTTTGGGGAGCTGACAGACATTTCCCATTTGTGAGGGGACACTGTGCACAAACACAGCCCTGACCTTTCAGCAAGAAGCCTTCCAAGACAACTCCAGATTTCAAAGGCTGACTTTATCCTACTGGATGTAGAACATAGGCTCTACTAAAATTTATGAGGAAAATCCTCTCCTTCCTCTAATTTACAGATGCTTTTATGAGCAGTTCACATTTTAAAATCCTCATGTAGCTCAACAGACCTGCTGGGATGAAACTGCAGTGATTTTGTCCATTTGCTGAAAACACCAGTTAAAATTAACAATCTCAAAAGAAATCCCTTCTATCCAGCAAATAAGGATCCTTACTTTAGAATACAAACAAAGGAAGGGAGTGTTCAGGTAGTAATTTACTACCTTGAGCACTGGTCTGCAGTGTTCTTTATTTTTAAAAAAAGTGAAATAATATTTCTAATTCCTTTTTAAAAAGTCCTCAAAAAAAAAAAGGGATTAGATTGCTTCTGCATTTTAGCAATTGTTTCTGAACCACTAAAAGTCAGCTGATCAAACTTTCCTTTTGCTCACATGCAGTTCTTGCAGAAGAAGTGAGAAGCAGAGCAAGCACTGACCCTACAACCATAATGCTAAAACACTTCCAACACACGCACTGAACCTCCTCAGGCCAGGCCTGTGAGTACAGCATGGAAGGCAGCAGAAATGAGAGCGTGGGGAAAGAACCCACAGTGTCTTAGGACAAGTTTAGTTGGTTTTTTTTTTTTTTTAAATGAAATCAATCAATCTCATTACCCATTTACAACAATAATGCAGGGCCAGGGGTGGGGGGAACTGAAAAAGAAAGAGCTCTCTTCAGCCTGGGTAACTAATACTTAAGGAAAAACCCAACAGCGTTGGCTTCAGCTTCCAAGAAAGCTGGTGAGGTGAAAGAGGGCTAGTGCAAAGAGGTCAGTAGGTGATTTACAGAATGGTGATGCAGTGGCACCTGAAAAACTAAACAAGTCATAAATGAAACCAAACCAGAGACAGTCAGCTAGGAAGGACAGGACCCCCAGCCATGATGGAAATGAAGACTGTGCAGCAAACAAGGAAAGATGGACCCAGAGAAGTTCTGGAGGTGATTTTGTTGGAGGTAGACTTTGGGATTTTTTTTTCTTCTTAGAATAGCCTACAGCAGGCTGGCACAAAGAATGCAGACACTTTAATCTATACCTTGTAGATTAAAGGAAGAACTTTTCAAAACTATCTAAAGGATTAGGAGCTTAAACTGCACTGCACGTTCCAGAGGAATTTGACGTGCAATTAATTAGACTGTTCTGGAGTGTCTTTGGTTTTTGTTTTTAAACTGTTTTTTTTTCTTTGAAACCTCTGAGAAAGTGTGTTTCAAAATTAGGACATGATTAACTGGAATTCCACATTATGGAGTTACAATGAGCAGGAGAACTAATGTATGCAAGTGTTATTTCTGATTTCTGTTTCTTCACATTTTTGGAGTCACTGTTAGTTTGTATCCTGGGCAAAAGGGTTTATGGGTTTCTTGAACTAAGCCCCTCTTTATGTAGCCAACTACAACACACTGGAAGCACAATTATGCAGCTAAGATAAGACAAAATGCAGTGGTGATGCACCAATTCATCATGTTTGGGTTCATCTAATGAAGCCCATTACTCACAGAAGAGAATTTTCTCACACAGTTAGTCACCAGCAGACAGCTTTCCCCATTACTCCTTCCTTTTCTGCAGCTGGTGAATAGCCTGGTCCTCCCCTCACCATCCCAGAAATGCAATATTAGGAAAAGTCAACACCTAATTAAAAGTAAACAAACAGTATTTAACTTTCCTTTAATTAACAATAAAACAGTACACCTTTCATGAGCAAGCAAAACTTTTTCATTTAATAAAAAAAAGACAAAAAAAGACAAAAACAGCCTGCTGTCCATTTAACACTACAGAAAGATACTGAGTACCTTTCTTTAGCTTATTAAAACAAGCATACAAATAGACTAGACACTAATAACAGCTTGCATAGAAACATTTTGTTTTGTACTTTGTGCAAATCTTACTAAATAAGGCATGCTTGTGGGCTTAGGTAGCAATGCAAGAGTTATCAAGGAATGCCAAGGAACCACAAGGAAAATTCCAGGCAGTCTGCAATCCACATCCACTTATACACTTCATTGGACTTCAAAGCCCAACAGCTGGTAGCTGCAGATCTGTCTGCAGACATAAGGCAATATGGTATGTGTAGGGCCCGGCACCTGCTTTCAGCTACTCGTGGGTTTACTACACATAAGATCACTTGAATTCAGAAAACCTGAGCCAGTAGTTAAAATGGGGGGTTTTGATGTGGATTGAGAACCCAGCTTCAGGCTTCAGGATGAAGCAAGGGAAGAGGCAAAGAGGACAATGACATCAAGAAACACAGCCCTTCACATAACCCCTTCAGGGTTTTGTGCAGATTTTGCATGTCTTTTTATACTGTGAACTTTTCCCATGGGGCAACGTTTTTTTCAAGCAGACTTGTCTCCTAACAAATTATCCAGAAGAGTATTTCTGGAACAGAAAAAGCGAACGTGTTTGTGTCTCTTAGCCAGCCAACAAGTGTCTATTGCAGAAATTCAACAGGAATTAGTGACGCTGAAGAAGGGTGGCTATGTAATGAGGAAGGAATGAAGAAGGAAGCTGCAGTAAGAGCAGTATCAGAAATCTCAAATAAGTTATGTAGCATAGAGGGAAATTATAAGGCCTAACTGGAATAATATTTTGCCTCCTTCTTCCCCCTCCAAATCAAGTATTTTCAGGAAATATTGAAGTACAACCTTCTTTTGAAAGCAGCTTTGCATTAAAAATCTGTTTAAACTCCAAAAGCTTTTTAAAAACACATTTAAAAACCCACTAATAATAATCTTCAAAATTCCCCAGTATTTTTTAACATAAAATGGAATGTTCCTGGGCTAGAGCTGCCAGCTCCTTCAGGAACTCTGGGAAAAGGGCAGCTGCAAGTATGGCATTCCTCACGTGCGCAGGAAGGCTGGGATGAGCCAGGCCTTTCTTTCCTTTCTGTCCCAGGAAAGGCTGCAGTACAGCTGGGTAAGCTTCAGGAAGATTCCTTCCTTTCCCTGTATTGCTGCTGTGATGGACATTACCTAAAGACAGGAGGAGAGGGAGAGGAAAGAAAAAAGACTGTATATTAAGCACACAGGGTATTTGTACAGTGTCCAAACCAGTTTATAAGGATTGTGTTCAGAGCTGTAATTTGCAGTACTCAGATCATGCAGGGAAATACTCCACTAATCCAGCATTTTGAAGTTCTACATGGCCTGGTTCTGTTGCATTTTTTATTACCTATATTTTCCCAGGTTATATATCATTCAGTTACAGCTCTGATGAGAGAAATATGTGGGCAGAAGAGGAGTCAAGGGAAAGAGTAATACGGATTTACCTTCTGAAACAGCAGATAATATCTACCCATCTAGAGCAGCATAGTTGTCTCCATTTCAAGAATACTATGCTCTATCCCTCCCCCAGATCGAACTATTGTTTTGTTTTTACTTCTCTTTCTCTATCTTCTCCCTGTGAATCACCATGTCAATGGGTTCGAGGCTGAGCTATCACATCACCACATCAGTTTGAAGCAAGTTAGAAACTAAGGGAAAAAAATTTAAAATTTGATTTTTCTGCAGCTATAGGCCCCACTAACTACACTTCCTTCCCTATAAAGCAACTAACCATTAAAAAGAGAGCAAATGAAAGCCACTGTGCATTCTGCTATATGATCTCTGCTGCCAGAGTTCAGAGAATCAGAGCTCAAGTATCAGAATGCATGGAATTACAGTGACAGAAGCACTTAAATTTCAATCAATTGCTCCTTGTTTCAACCTGAAGCAGAACTGCCCTTTAATTAGAGGATAATTAATTCAGTGAAACTAAAAAGGTGACAAAATCTAATGCTGATGGAAATAAATACTCTAGGAACAAAAATTAACCTGTAGAACTCACTGCTACAAGATAGAACTCACTGCGACAAGGTATCATTGAGGCCAACAGTGGAGACAAAGTCCTGTCTAACTTAAAAGCGGGGTGTTCTCCTGAGACGTATAAGTAAATCATTAAAAAGAAATAAAAGGGCTGTTATGTTAATTCACATACTGCAGACGAGCCCAAAACTGCATTGCTGCCTTCAGAAGGGGTTTCCCTCACATTGCACACAGTTTAGGTTAAAGTAACAGTCTCAAGTGACGCCAGCCTTGCTCTGAAACCTCTCCAAGCAGCAAACACGGGGAGCTGTAGATGAAGGCCACTCAATGCTGCACAGCAATCCCTCTGTTCAACAGCTCTGCACTTTTGTTCCTTGCCAGTACTTCACCCAAGGCACTGTGGAATTACTCTACTCTTCCAAACACTTGAAAAAAAATTCATCTCAATCATTTAACAGACTCATACTTTTCTTGAGTTTAAAACACCTTTCCAACTCCAGACTTATCAATCATTCATGCTGTTATTCTACAAATCTCTACCTACTAGAGACAGAGTACAGGAATTTCTATTCTGTGGGAAAATCTGACTGTGGGAGGAAAAACAACTTAAATTATAGATTACAATGAAAAGCTAAAGTTTTAAGCTTCCCCTGAAGATTTTTTCTCAATGTTTTCTAATGTCAAAACATTTCATAATTAATATTTTAAGTTTTTTTAAATAGTTTAGGCAATATAACCAGAATGCTAGCACACTGTCAAAGCTTTGCTTTTCCTTATACTCTTCCTTTTAAAAATAATCAAAACTGATACATCTCTAAAAATATTTTTTGTTTAGATTCAACTGCTTGTTTGGAAAAAAAACCCAAAAATCTAGAAAAGCACAGAAAGCTGATCTAAGAACTAGAGATTTGTTTTTTTTCTTTGATGAGGATTGTTCACCTCTGTCTAGGGTCAGGATACAATCTGAGTCATACAATTGAAAATTGAGCAAATCAGTACTCTGAAGATTGTTACCAACACACTGAAAGAGGGGCAGCTTGCACATGGAACTACATCGTGACAGCTCTAGACATGTAACCAGAGCCCAAGCTGCTGTGGAAGAAATCACACACTACTGCAAGCAAAAAAGAACAAATTGTACAATTTCTGTTCGAAAACCTTCAGAGACCAACCCTGTAAAGAGAGAGAAAATTCTCTATAATGTTTTGCTTTTACATTTGTCTTCCTCACTAACTCTGGCTTCAGGTTTCCATGTGTGAATTCTGTAGGAGGCTGGCTATGCTCAGACCTGCATAGAACATTGGGGTTTATTCACCGCTTCTTTTCAGGGGAAAAATCCCTCAGAGAGCAACCGATATGTCTGACAGTCAGAGATGGTGCTCAAGCTAATGCAAAGAAGTCCACGGGGAGTTCCCAATTTGTTGTTTGGTTTTGGTTTGCTTTTTTTTGTTTGGTTTGTTTTTTTTTCATTTACCATTACTGCAGCAGTTCCTACCTTGCACTTTTTTAATCAATATAATGAACTACTGGTTGATGGGCTACTGAGCCAACTGTACCCCAGGATTACAGTCTGATGACTTGCATCACTAGTCCTGTAGGGAACCAAATCTGCAGTTATTCAGACATTTACTTACTCTCCACTTACTTGTCAAGAGAAGCCTTCTTTGCAGGAGTTGCTACTATATAGAAGAAAGCCTACTAACAGGGTGACTAAGCAGCCTTGTTTCAAATTCCTAAATAATGACCAGCATGAGTCAACCTGGCAAATTCTGAAGCCCACAGAAGAAAAGTGACGTAAAACAGGAAGTATAAATAAATGACATTGGGAATGCATTATGTGAAAGTTCTTATTTGCCAGCACCTGAGAAAAGAAGAACTCTGAATATTGCCTCCTAATCTCATCTCCCACATGCTAGCTACAATGCCATCTAATTGTTACGCTTTCTATTCTGTGGCACCAAAATGCAGAGCCTAAAACACTACTGGCATGTGCAGTACACAGCTTTTTTACAGCAGGCACCTTCCACAGACCAACTCTTTGGGAAGCAGCCTTAGCAAGATCATAATTTTACAAACTAGATGTACTGCAAACCTTAGAAACACATATTATGCTGACTACAAACTAGGTAGATTATTCTTCAGAGTCATGAAAAATGAAAACACGATTAAGATGGCACACAAAGAGTCCTGATTTCCACACCTCTGGAAATCCAAGAAAAGCATCAACATCATCACAGAAGTGTGGGCAGAGTGGGTGATTATTGACTCCCAAAAATGAGTAAGCACACACCTGTAAATGCAGGCTCTCTTGAACCCTCTTGCAGAGCCAGCTCTTCATGACTCACCAAATTTGACACATTCCCATTGTGTGGCAAGCTGGCTTTTAAGAGAAGCCTGCATCCAACATTACCCACTCAGCAGCAAGCTGAGAACAAGCATGTCCTCAGGGCAGGGCTTCAGTTCTACCCACTGCCTGCCTGTGTCTGGAAGGTTCTTATTTGGCAGCTAAGACTTAATTTTGTTTATTTTTACTAGCTTGCCCCACAGTGGTAAAAATAAGTACAGGTAACTGTAAAGACAGGTTATGCACTGGGCTTGAGAGGCAGCAGATGTTGCAGAGTCCCCTGCAAAGCTGGCTTGGTGGGGTGATATCTGTCTAACTCCCCAGTGCTCTTAGACACACACCTTCTGGGTTTTTCTCTGTTTGTTTTGCTTTGTTTATCATACAAGAAAGATACTAGCTAGAAAACTTTCAGTGTCTTATCTCCTTCCCTGTAGTCCAAACCATGACACCAAGCCTTATTCAATTGTTGCAGAAACCAGTTCATCCTGGACTTCTGTCCTCTCTAACGTTTATCAAAAAAGAACCAATGACCTACCTGAAGGTCAGGCTAAAAATAAAAGGAAATCATGCACATATGCCACCTCACCTCATGCTTTGAAAGCGAGTTTGTTTACTGACAGTAAGCCAAGAACTGATTTTGTTACTTCTATAAACAGACATTTTATATACCAAATAAAAACTTGTAAACAGCAAAGAATATCCAAATAGACCCATACACTGTGGTCTACTGAGCATCATCACTTTAAAGTAAGAAGGATACAGCTGGATAATGATATTCACAGCACACCACACCTTTTAATCATCTGGTGAAAAGGACAGGGGTAACTGGTAAGTCATTCCACCAGCCCTCCTCTGAGCGTGTTTATCATTTACCTTTGGTGAGCAATTCTTCTGCAGCATCAGACATGTCCACACGAAAAAGCAAGTACTGTTGGGCCTCCAGGAGAAGACCTGGGAAGTCTTTTTCAATGGAAGCAAAATGTTCAATCTTATTTTTCACAGATGCCAGCACCTGCCAAAACAACAGTAAAAATTACTTCTTTCTCCTTTGCTCCCAGTGCAGCCACAGACTGAATATTCAGGCTTTCTCTACCTGCATTAAAACAGAGCTCTGACAAAAGCTATGGTCATACAGAGTTTCCAGTTCTTTGCACAAATGTAATTAAAACATGGAAATGAAATAAGAAGCTCACAGACAGGTAGGAAAGCTACATATGAAACTGAATGGAGGCAATGTAAGGTTTAAGGAGACACTAAAGACACTGCTCCAGTAGGCATGGCTAACACCTGTGGTAAATACCTGATAGAGTGAGCGCACACTAGGCTGAAACACCATGTTGGTGTTGAGCAGAAAGGAGCGAAGAAGTGGCTGTGGATAACTTGCCAGTTGAGTAATAATCCCAATAAGCAGCAGATTTACATGCAAGGAATTCTCCAGCATGTTCTCCAGCTTTGACAACACTACACTGATGAATGGTCCTGCAAGAAAATAAGAAGGAATCAATGCTTTTTTTTTTCACAGAAGAAAAACCCTAAGATCCAGGAAAAAGGCATTTAAAGGGAATTTTGAGCATCATAACCAACCAAATTAGCCCTCCCACACACTAATTAAAGACAGCAGGGAGAAAACCCAAACTGTGGTTGAACAGAGAAAGCAGACTTAACAGAGGTGTTGAAAGCTTTTGTAGTTAGCAGCACATTTGCTACCTAGCCAATCAGTTTACATTAATGACATGTTTAACATACATGACTATTCCACTTCCATGTGCCAATAAGGATTTAGTCTAGGACATTGCAGTCTACCACTCTATTTCGCTTTAATAAATTGGAAGGGTACTACTAGTTTTAATGCAAATAGAATCTGCTCTTTTGACTCTTCCTGTGCCTTATTTCTATGTAAGAGCTGGGCAAAGTGAATTATTGCTAGCTTTCTTGTTCTATCAAAAAACTGGTGTTCTAAAGAAAATACGAAAATGCCATTCTAAACACAAAAATCAAGCTGTGATAGTTCCCATCACAAGAAAAGGCATCTTTGGTATACCAAACAGTCACACAAAGCAGGGAAGACATTAAAATAGATTTATAAGCATAATTGTTGGTAGACATAGGCGTTATCATATAAATGTCACTAATAAATAATAGCTTTAGTTTGTGTATTCATGCTGAAGGACAGCCACTGAAATACAGGAACATTTACCATGAAGTACATAAACCCTTAGTGCTCAAGCTTAAGAAACCTTTGCAAGGCTGAGAATGACTTCTCCCAAACACTACACTGTTAGACTACACAGCTGGGGAGATGCCTGAGGCAGCCAGTACAAGGGACCTACTCACAAGTAAAGTCTTAGAAATGTCCCTTGTCCCACCCACAGTCCCACCACACTATTCCAGTTGCATAAGAGCTAGGAAAACCATGCAGAAGAATCCCTGGATGATTAGCAGTGTTATCTTTGAATATCCCATCCTCAAACCTGGCAAAGATACATGCCATGGGCATTTCTAGGGTCAAGCAGGTGGCCAGAATCCAACACCATTCCAGCTCCCCTCAGCTTGCACATGGCTGCCATTCGAGCTGGCTGGGCACAGGGCAGCCCAGTTCAATGTGCCTGCTGGAAACTGCGGCAGAGGCTAAGGCACTTCTGGCCCAGAGCAACAGGAAGGATCAAATGAGGAGTGCCCCTGTTGCCATTCCACTTAACAGAGCTCCACTAAAGCCTGGAATCTGTCGTGTTTTACAGCAACTGTGAGCACAAAGCAAGCATTCCTTCCAGACTCAACTCTCAGGGCTAATGCTGGCGCAGCTCCGCCTACAAGAGGAAAGGTGGGAGGGCCAGCGTTGACAAGGCTTTATGTGGCTGCTGCCTTTCAACCACCACGACAGCCACCAGAGCCCAGGTACCCAGTGGAGCAGCCCCAAACACTTTTGCTGAGATACAGTTTCTTCTGTCCCAACATAACCTATCCTCTTCATGGTGACATTTCCACAGAGCTCCTGAGGAGAGTCTACTGTATCAAAAGAGATGGCAGAAGGAGGTGAGATGTATCACTGTTTCTCTTCTCTAGGTAACACTTCAAAGCTGAGTAGGCAAAGCTGAAGCTGCAAGGGAGGTTACCAAATACATAAAAAAATTTGTAAAAAGTGATAGCATGACTTTCACTCCCAAGAATTTATTTAAATGAGAATCAGAAGATATAAGCAAAGTTTAGAAGCCTTGTAAGAAAGAGAGTAACTAGATAAGAAGTCAAAAAATTACTCATTTCATGGCCATGAAGTCAAGCACTGATATATGGAGAGGGAGGAAACAAAATACAAATTCCTGTTCCAGAACACCACAAGTCAAAATAGGGATGAGAGTGTTTAATGCTTTTACAATGGATATAAGATGCTTATAAGAGAGGACATTTTCTTCACATATCCATAGCATTGCTGACACTTACTGGCTGTGGGAAACTTCTGTCAGAGAGAGGCCTCATCCCTTAATGCCATTCCAAAACAGTAAAAGCAACCTAAAAACTTTATCAAATACATCTACAAACATGATACAGCATCCCAAATTAGATACAGAATCATAGAATGGTTTGGGTTGGATGGGACCTCAAAGACCATCTAGTTCCAAGTTCCCTGCCCTGGGCAGGAACACCTTCCATTAGACCAGGTTGCTATCTTTGAAAGGCCCTGCAATTTTAACATTTCCAAGGTGTTGTTGTGAGTACCTCCTTACATGCAATCACTAAGATCTCCATTAAAGCCAGGTCAGGAGTCTAAGAGTAAAACACACTGTAGATGGGTAGCTAACATCTAGGCTTATTGTGTTTAGCTTTTTATCTTCATTTTCCTCACTTTTGAGGTTTTCGTGGGTTTGGGTGAGGGGTGGGTTTTTGAAAATGAACAAATGGAGAGAGGGACTAGATTAAGAATGAGAAACAGAACATTTTTGAGCTACATTTGACAGCAGATGATATGAAACAAAGATTTGGATACAATTAGCTTCCGGTACAAGGAAATTGCCACCACAGCAAAAATAGCAGATTAGTTGAAAAACAGACTGGACTTTTCATTTAAGAAACAGTGCCAAGCATTCTGGCCACAGCTGACCAGAAAGGGCTGCTTTTCAATGAACACACGTTTTCCCCTTCCACATGACTGAGAATCCATCTTATAGAGGTTTTTTGTTGGGCGAGGAAACCTAGTACATT
The DNA here is from genome assembly GCF_031753505.1 of Anomalospiza imberbis. Classification (NCBI taxonomy): domain Eukaryota; kingdom Metazoa; phylum Chordata; class Aves; order Passeriformes; family Viduidae; genus Anomalospiza; species Anomalospiza imberbis. The sequence continues at coordinate 17,500,769 of NC_089684.1, forward strand.
ATTATTTTTTATTATTTGCATTGCTCCGGTATCTAGGAGACCTAATTAAAGACCAGGAGTCTGCAGTGCAAGGAGCTGCACAAATACAGATCAAAAGCCCACTCTGACCTCCAGTAGTAATGTCATTCCTGAATAGCTTGGACAGTCAGCAGAGAGCAATCTTAGATTGCTGCCTGGCACTAGACAGAAAAGCATGCCAATAGCGAGGGCAGACCTGACACTGGAGAACAGGATGTCAGGACAGAGCAGGGAGACAGGCACATATAGACATGGCACCAGTGCTGACACCTTCTGCTGTAATGTGGAATAGCAGAGAGAGGAAAAATGGCACTGTGATGTTGCATCCATCTCATCAGAGATGAAAGTTACCAGAAAAACAAATTATTTACTTGGGCTCTGTATATTAAAACAGCTACTCTGACCATCTTTCAACTGGAAAAGCTTCCTCTGGCATGACAGAGCTCTCACATACAAACAACATAACCCCTGTTCAATGTTCTAAACAATTACCAAGAAAAGAAAAAAACCTGAAACACTACCATTTGCTTTCACCACACTGATGACTCTGCTGTATTTTCACATTGGTTCTCTCACTCTCCTTGGAGTGGTTTCAGCTATTTAGGCTATACCCTGTTTAGTGCCAGGACTCTCCCTTGCTCTGTGCTTGTATTGTGTGCCAGTGTGACCTCATTTGGCCACCTTTAATCACCACGCCTTCTTATATTTGTTATGTATGTAATTAACAGGACGTTGCACCTGTAAACGGAGCACTCTGGCTCCTTGGAGAGTGCTTGGGAGACACATCCTCCTTTGGTCCAAAGGGAGATGATATGCTCTCTGCAGAAGGGGTATCTGCTGAGAAATTCTCAAAGTCCTCTTCTTCTTCTGCTGGAGAGACAGGATCAGGAGCATCCAACTTCTGCTCCTCCAAGCTTGCACTGTTTGGAACCAGTTCTTTAATAATTCTGTCATACTGTGCAATGAAATCCTCACCATCTGTGCTCAGCAGTTTTACACTTAAGTTACAATCTGCCTCCTGAGAAGAAATCTTTAACTCTAAGTCTGGCTGTGGATCAATCTCAGTCATTTTCTGGTTTATTTGTTCTCTCATTACACCTCTAGTTGAGCTTGAATTTCTCTTACTGTGCTCATCCAAGTCCATTTCCAGCTGGGTCTTTGCAAGAGACCCATTGACTACGGTCTGGCTCTGCACCTTGTGTTCTCTGGCTATATTTAAAGCTTTCTCCTTGGAGCTATCATCATCTTGAGTATCCTTCTGGGCACATAACCTGTAAACCATAACATCATCCTGAAAGTCTGACTCCTCTATATAAGAGCCTTTAATGAGCATAATGGCATTTTTTTTCATTTCTTGAATGTGTTTTGGCGGCTCTGCAGGTGGCTGCATTTCTGTGCTTCCCAGATCATCATACAGTTGTGGTGAGCTCACATTAGAACCAGGAGAAATCCCTGTGTCATAGCTATCATCCCATTCTAGCTCCAGCTGCATCTTGTCACTGAAAGGAGTTGCTTGAGCAGAGCTACATGTGCTAGGTGTCCTCTGCTGGAGCCGAAACATGGGGTGTTCCACATCTGTACTGTTCTCCTCTGCAAGCGTCTGGATAAAAGTGTCTGGATCAGGATTTTCTCCATCATACAAGGCAGACCAAACCTTACAATCTTTCATGCACTGGATGATGGCTTCTTGAGCTTCCCCCAGGTACTGCAAGTAGCTGATGTCCACAGCCCTTCCATATTCCACAATGCAAGCAGATTCAGAAGAGTGTCTACCAGGATCTGGAAGTAAAGACAACTCGTATCAAGAGTAGTACATCAAATTTTCTCCAGTAAGGCATCCACTAAGACATTGCATGAGAGTCTTTAATCCTAACAATCCAATAAGGCAGGAAGACCAAAGCACAACAATTGAGATTTGCTCATAAACACATGACTTTTTCCTATCACAAAGACAGAGCTGTAACTCAAGATTTCTATGAGAGCAGCTTGCATTCAAACCTGTCGTGGTTTGACATGAAGTGAATTTTTTCAGAAAGTTAGGGTCAAACCAATCAGTGGTCGGGTTTGGATATTGGCACCTGGAGTGACCACTGAAGGCATGGACACACCTCTGAGAACACAGGGGGTTAAAAGCAAGAACTCCCAGGGAAACTCTCTTTTGGTTCCAGTCATCAGAGAGTGCAGACTCTCCCCCGCCCAGCCACAGGCTGGGTGGGGGAGAGAAGCCATGTGGCCTGGGAGAAGTAGGCCAGGGGCTGAAGGACTGGAACCGGGCAGGCCCCCTGCGGACGGAAGGGTGGAGAAAAACCCCCACCCAGAGGGAAAGAGACAGAGAACCTGACAGCACCTGGAATTTGCCAGCAGAGGAGAAGGAGAAGGTGGGGGGGAAGGTGCCCAGCCATGGGAGTTGGAGTCCTGGGCAGAGATTTCAGCCATCCGGGGAGTCTGAGACTTTTAACCCCTTCTTGGATAATGAAAGCTTTGTAAAATATTACTCCTCCTCAATTTGAAGTAGAAGAAAGACAGTCTGGGACCTGAGATGTTAGAAGAAGAAATTTTTAGGTGGGAGGAGATGATGGAGTGGCTTGTGGCTGGACTCTTCTTGATAGCCATAGACTGAACCAATTTCTCCTGCAACAGAGACTGCATTTTTAGGGGGATGCAAGTCTCCAAGAGACTTGCTTCAGCAACTACCAACACAGGAGTGGAGTGAACAGAGAAGAGTTGAGGAGGATGTGGTGATGCCCTCTGTCTTCAGGAAGAAGATGATCTCTGTTCTTGAGACCCTTGGCCCCAGGGCAGGAAGAAAATGGGGGGTGACTGTAGTCCCAAGATGAGATGCTGAACTGTTGTTTCTTTTGGTCCTTGGCAAAGCATCCTTAAAGGAGCCCTATGGGCAGTCTGTCCATGCACGGTGGTGAGAGCACTGTGACATGGAAAGGAGAGTGTCACACTGGCAGATTTTTTCTCCAGGCGGTTGCCATGTGTGACATGGAAACACAGGAGGTGGCAGCTGTGTTTACTGGGGGAGTCTGTGGTGCAAGAGAGACTTCTCTCTCCTTTGAGGGACTGAGTATTGATTATCTGAAGGGTGATGACTTGATTGAGGGTCCAAGTTGTGTCTCACTGTGGTTTGCTGGAGTTTGGGTTGGGGGAGGAGGAATGTTTCGGAGGGTTTTCATTCTGGATTTAATGTGTGTCTTTTATCACAGTAGTAGCTTAATAAAGTTCTTTCTCCTTTGTTTTTAAGCTTGGACCTGCTCTGCTCTATTCCTGATCGCATCTCACAGCATTTATTTGGGGAGGTGAATTTTCATGGGGGTGCTGGCATTGCGCCAGCATCAAACCGTGACAACCTTAATGCAGCAACCACTCTGAAGCAGCCAGAGTTGCTGCCATGTATCAGTGCACTATTGTCATAAATGCATAGTCAAGCTGGATAGCTGTTAAAGCAAGGTTTCGATAGACCTGGACATATGGAAGGAATTAAACAAACTTTCTATTCCAGATTTGCCAGTTTATTGTTGCCCACCACATTTCCTTCCCCTTCTATTCTTTCACAATTCATCCCACAAAACTCAATTAATGATTCTGTCTTCCCCTGAGCACCAATTACCTTTAGATTGTGCTGGTTTTGTCCAGAGAATGTAGTCTTTTCCTTGGCTTTCAAGTGTCAAAGTGATTCCAGTGGAGCAGCAGAGAGGTGTCAGGGCCAGTAGTTTTGCAGCAGATACAGAGTAACAGTCTCTCTCTTTCACAGCACGACGCTGGCTCAGCATCATGTGGTTGCATGGTATCAGATACCTGAAACAGCAGTGCCTGGCATCACTTATCCTTTCATGTTAGAGAAAGCAACAACACACTGAATTCCCTTCCCACCTTCCTGCCTTCTCAAATGAAACAGCAATAATAATATTTACAGTGATCCATTCTCTAAACCGCTCAAGAGCATGAAACCATGACTCTTTATATTGTGATGCTTGGTTTGACAAGGAGCTGTCAAGATGAGCAGAGATAGGAGACAGTTGCATAAGAACAGGGAATCCTTTGCAGGTCAGAGCAAACCTGTTCTAAGAAAGTATAGAGGAAATGTGGGACAGGAAGATGTCAAAGGCCAGCAGAATGGTTTGGTCTGGCTATGAATGCATTCTGTCTCAGAATCCTCAATTTATTTGTTTTCCGGGGCAATTCAGAGAGAGGCTGCTTGCCAGATGAGCAGCCAGAAAGAAAATGAGGGAAGGGTCATCCAAGCATTTTACTGCAGTAGATCAAGACTGAGCTCTTAGGCAGAGAAGGGAAGAAGCTAGAGGAAGCTAAGGAACAGAGAAAGCACAGTCTCATGTTGAACTTCTTTAGAGCACTTTGGTTTTACTTTTTAAAAGCACTTTTATAAGAGCCTCAGTCTTAACTGCACCAATGATCTGCCATTTAAAATGCAAATAAATTCTAAAGGATTCCCTAAATAATCAGAAAGATCAACCACAGCACTCTAATGCTAGAGTGGTGATGTACTTGTGTTCACAGAGGTCCTAGCAGTATTTCCAGGCATCACTGCCAGATCTATAGGGAATTTCACCTTAATGCCTACATGTGGAGGGACAGACAGTATCTGGAATATCCATGTGATCTGCAATGCTAAAAGCCCAAGTCAGTTACACCAATATTTCCAAATAAATAACCAGTTCTCATCTAATAAACATACCCAAATTTTAAGTATTTTGAAGCAATGTACAGAATCACAAATTAAAACCAAAAATTATCACTGCATTTAATACATCATTTAATCCACCTATAACAGTGCAGGAACATGAAGCATTCTCATTGAGCGAGGAATCAAAGAGGTGGAAAACAACAAGAAGGGTGGGAACTGCAAACAGTATATAGGTCTGTATCACAGTGCATAATACACTAGAGAAAACATGCAGGAGGGAAGAATTATGCATTTAGAAGCAGGGAATAAGGACTTTGGAGGTGATAAATATATTCTTAGCTTCTCTCACTTTTATAGAAATAAGTCACAAGAAAAATCTCTTGCTCTGGAGATCTCAGGATGTAAATCAAACTTCATCGGGTCTGGTAGACTTTTGTCAGGACCATAAATAATCTTATCTCTGTAGTTACTTGGATTTCTGCTCTCTTGGAGAACTCCCACCCAGCTCTGCATCCACAGAGAGAAACCATACATCCCAGAGTTAGGATGAAGAATGGGAAAAAGAGTTTGGGCTTTACCTTAAAACTAGCTGTAACATCACATCTTCACAATGCAAGCCAATGAGTGTTCTGAACAATGCCAAGGAGACCACACAGAGCTGGAAAATGATAAACATTGTCAGCTTTTGATCTGGAAATTGTATCTTTCCCATCTTCCCTGCATACTACATTACAAAATGGCTCTGTCAGAACATCATGGTTTATAAGACACTCTTAGAATGGTATTTCATTTAGTCAGCACCCTCTGAGATTTTTTTTCAAGTTGTCTAGGGCTATACATGTAATATGTTACATTTTAACAAAATACAATCCTAAACAGAATTTTCCTTCAAATAAGCTATTGAAAAAAAGCAGTGTTAAATATTATTCAAACTTATTAAATTGACTTAGCATGAACTGAACCCTGTAACTTCCAATAGAGTGTTTTAGCTTTTACCTTTGACACAAAATTTGAACGAACTAAAGGTCTTTTCTGAAAGAAAAGTTATAAATTACTTCAGGTTTCTGTTGCTTTAGTTATAAGGAATCATTAGTGTTCTGCACATTAAGAAGCTGAATGGTTAAAGAGCTTCACAACAACCCTTTGAAAGAAGTCAGATTCTTGCACAAAAGGTGTGTTTTAACTGGGGGAAGATCATAGAGAAAAGCAGATTTCCTGGTTCTCTCCTATGAAATTTACAGGGAGTCAAGTATAACTTTTCTTCATGGCATAAAACCCCAAAAACACCTGCTGCTGCCTCAAATTATCCTGTATTTAAGAAATTTAAGTTTACAGGGAAATAGTAATCATTAGTCTTTGCAAATCTGGAAATCTTCTGAATAACTAAATGCAAGTCTGTTTTTGTGCTGTGTAAAAAGATAAGATTTAAAATACACTCAAGAAACAAAGAGGACAGTATTTCTATAAGTCCTTTCAGGCATCTGTCTTGAAATTAGTTTAACTCTGTGAATTATTAATTAGTATTTTCATCAGTAGTAACGTACACAGCTTCTGTGCTATGTTTGCACTTGTCTGAGCTATACTGCAGAAAACTCTTTTAGCATCACAAAACCACTTTGGCTGAGATCCTGAGCTGCTCAGGGCTGCAGAATTCTTTACAATTCCCATCTTGTTTGCCTATGGAATAGTAATTAATGATCAGCAGAGACAACAGCATTTGCATTTTTGTGGACAGAACTGTTTCAGTTTTCAGAGTTAATCCATCTTAGAGATGCACTAACAGCAGCATATATATCGATATTTGCATGCACTTACATTTCAAAACAATGTTCAGAAGAAGCTACTGGCTCTAATACACAAATTTAATGCGCATGCTGGTGTTCTGACTTCTCTAAAACATTACTGCACATTCTAAGCCTTCACTTGCACTAAAACAGTATTCTCAACTTCATCCATGAAGCTCTGCATCACCCAAGAGTCAGCCAAGGTTTCCAGACAAGCAAGGCTCACTGAAGTAGTCCAGTGCAACAAGTAGTCATTTTCCCATCCAGAAGATCCAACTGTTGGCAAAGGTAACTACTCTCTCTCTGGCAGGCAGCCCTCCAGCCACTGTGCTGCACTGTGCCTAGGCTGAGAAGGGGCTCAGCACAAACCTGAGATAAACCCTACTGCACAAGGGAATGAAGGCAAAGAGAAGGAGGCAGCAGCCTCATCACTTGAACAAGAAAGCATGTTCTTTTAATCAAATAAAGCAGGCAACATCATAGTTAAGTAAACATGCTACAGAAATATAGACTATAGATGCCTGAGAAATACATCAGCGAGATCGCAGTTAACAACTGGGATCCATTTGGAGACTTCCTTAGAGGGCTCCCACCGTTCCCCAGACAGACTATTTGAAAATGCATGTTGCTTGGCAAAACTCCAAAGATAAAAATGCTCCTCACCACAAATATATTTTTAAGTCCCGGGGAGAGTTATCTCCTTGTACTAATCCAGCACTGGTCAAAATTAAAATGCTTCCAAATGTACCTTTTATCTTCCAACAGGATTCAGACTTCCAGAAGCTTTCATTACCTCTATCCCATTTCCTATATATATGAAATCACCTCACAGGTTTATTAGCTTTGTATAGTGGTTGCTAAATGTCAAAACACACACACACAAAATTGAGAGGGTGGAAAAATCATACAATTGGGTGAAGGGGAGAAAACTTCTAGCTAAACAAGTACCCAACTGTAATATATGAAATCTCCCACTTAAACAGTGAAGCTACATCCATGCTGAGTTCCTGAACTTCCTTTCTGCTTGTCTTACCCGGAATGGTGTGTTGATTCTGCTGGTAAGTGTATCCAGGATATGAACATTCTCATGCCGGTGCAGCAAAATAAAACGGAGGAAAATCTTGAGGAGGGCTGGCTCTGAAACACTGCGCAAGAAGAGATCCAGGTATGCAGTTGTAGTCATCACTTCCTCCACAGTCACCTGTAAGCAAAAATAATGCAAATACTGCAAGCACAAACATACTGCACACACAAAATATCCACCCATCCATCCTCTGCAGTGGTACATCCAGCAAAGCTCTCCATCCATTACACTGCCACAACAACACTGAGTCTTCCCTCTTAAACTTGCCTTGCAAGCATTTTGAACACATTTCCTATCTGTCTTGCATCCCCAGGAAAAACATCCTCCCTCATACTGACACCCCAGACCTCACACATAGTGAAAATCAAAGGATCAAATCATGCTAGAAGATCCCCAACACCTTTCTGCCCATGTCATCTCCTTTGCATCACACTTCTCCTGTCCCTCAGAAGCATTTTCAGATGTTGTGAATGCCTGCATCTACCACTCAACTAAAAATAAATGTCAGAGCAGAATCAAAGCACAGTACAAAGTCATATTCGTGCAGCTTTGAAGAGAAAATTCCCATAGATATCCAGAATTTTGTCATGATTTTCCTTCTTTTTATTTTGCCACAGCACAATTTCTCATTTTACTCAATTTTTAGAAGGAGTATATATACAAATATATTCACACATAAAGCCCAACCCAAAATCTTCACTACTGACTATTAGTAGATCAAAACAGAATTCATGATCCATGTGACATTTGCATACCACAACCCACGCTGCTCTGCTTATTGCAATCCCTTGGAGATTATCTATTCACAGACACACTGGCAAAGCACAGAAAATTCCAAAGCCCACCTCTGCACCATGTACTGCTCTTGCGAAGTCAGCATTTTTAAACTGTTACCCAGGGATCTAATAAGCTTAAGTGCACAAAGATAAACCCTTAAATACAAGAATCTGTCTATATAAAAGGAAGTATTAAACATCTTTTGTTTACCAAACTTAGCTGGATAAATTAAAAGACTGATTTTATTAAAAAAAAAAATCAAAGCTGTCACTTAAGACCTAAGAGGATTTAGAAAATACTCAGAAGGGCAACATTTACGTAACATGCTGTAAATATTAAAATCCCTGTTCCATTATGCTGCATGTTAGCCATGTACACAGTAATGTCATGATGCAAACATTCTCTTTAAAGCATTTAAGATCACAAGCTGCTTCTGGGTGGTTACACAGAACATAGGAATGGGGTACACAGGCTGCAGACCTTATGGAGAGAGAAGCTCTAAAGCTGAGGTCATTGAATCACTCTCAGTCTGAGGCTTTATTCTAATACTCAGCTGCACCATCATTAATACAGTAGGATACTAGCTCATTTTGGTATTAGAAACAAAACACCAGTGAAGTAGCAACAGTCAAATTTTTCATCAGGAAATAGAAGCAGCCCAGTTCCAATCAGAAACCATTTTTATCTTGGAATAGATTTGGGGAGCTGTTGTGTAAAAAGGAATAGCCTTCTGGTGAAAGTGTCTGTTGTCCTAAGAACTGTCTTTTCTTGCCTTTTTTGCCCCTTTTTTTTTTTTTTTTTTTTTTTTTTAATTGCAGTGAGTGATAAAAAGCAAAGCCCAAGAAATCCATCAAGTGACATCATTATGTCACCATACAGTTCATGGACAAGTTTAAGCTCTCTGCCAAGGAAAGGCCAGACAGAAGTAATACATCGTTAAATCTCCATGTCACTTCTTCATCCTTTATGGGGAAAAGGAAGCACGTTCTTGGCTGTCAGCTTCACCAATGTTTGCTGACAGAAGGTATATGTATCAAATACTGCAGCTGTGCATGAAAACAAGAAAAGCCAGCAGATTCACAAGGGCAGTGACCTTTTTCTAAAACCCATACTCTTTGGACAACTCATCCTACAATTTCTACCAGTAAGAGAAACCCACAAGCCTTTCAAAGTGCGTACCATGAATGAAACAAAGAGCAGCAGCAGAAGAAAGCCAGCTGGAGAGCAGCTTAGAAAAGAAATGCTAAATTCTGAGAGCATGTTCAGTGCTCCTAACAGCTTGGGCTCTAGATAAAAAATGAAGTCATGTTTAATAGGCAACACTTCACTGATACCACTAAGCAGAGCTAGAAGAACCAACCAATGATTAATGAAGCCCTAATAGTTCATAAAGGAGTTACTTGTAATCTTGTTAAATCCTAACTTTTTTAAATACGGGGGTTTTGTGAAGGGTACCAAATTACACTAAATTTTTATTTCTTCTTGGGAAAAAAGTTGGTGAATCTGATTAACCATTTCCCAAGAAAGAGACAAGATGACTAAGTTTTGTCAAGATTTAAAAGGATGTGTTAGAATCTTTTTCAATTTTTAGTGAAAACACACTGCATTATCTACCACACTCCAAATTTCCTCAATAAATGAAGCTAGGGTCTATTTTTCAGGGTCACTGTGCAACACTCAAAGCAGGCACGTTAAAGTTGCACAAGCAATTTTCATGCTATCATGTTCTAGAAGTTCTAGTGTTCTCTCAGTGTGCCTTTGTGTGCAACTTGTCCCTACAAACAAGCAAGGAGACCAACCTTCTGCTTCCTTGCCAGGGCAAATTAAAACAAAAATATTGCTGTTGGGCACTTAAATGCAAGCCAGCTATGCAGCTTAGGAAAAAGATCAATTAACCTGGCAAGCAGATGTCTGTGCTTTTACAATTACTGTATCTTATTCTGCCATCTTGCATTCTGTGTCTGCTTCTCCCTTTTAGCGTATCTGATGGTGAGTGTAACTTCTGAAGATTCAAGGCACCTAGAAAAATATTCAAGAAAGCTAATTTTAACTCCATGAGGCTTATTTTCCTTTTACTCTATGGAATATATTAGTCTGCTCTGATTGAGCCTCTGGAGAGCTGACTCTTTTTGCAATTAACTAGAGAAGGACGCTGGAGAACTCAGTTAGATGAGGCTAAACCCAGCCCTGGCAAAAATCCTTTTAACTCCGCACACCTTCTCTACAGACTGCATCATACATAAAACATGGAGTGTTGAAAGTGAGACTGGTTCAATTTGTGCAGTTATTATTGAAGATTTCTGTTTTCTACGATACCAAAGCCACGCTATTAAGCTTCATTCAGTCTACCTGCTGGCTGTCTCTTCTTAAACAAATGTCTCGTGAGACAGATTTGGGGGAAGAGGGAAATAATTTCTAATAAATTCAAATCAGTACTCAGATAAACAACAAAAGAACAAACTTTCCCAGAGAACTAAACAGGTGCTACCCATGTCAAGTATGTCCACTACAGCCAAATCCTGAGGCAGTTCTACAAAAACTGTTTTTGTAAACACTGATTACAGTATCATTTCCCCAGGTAAGCTTTTAGTTACTAGCCCTCGGAAATGAACATCTTTGAAAAGATGATAAACAACAAGCCAAAACTTACAAAAATCATCTATTTAATTTGAAAATTCTTCACCTTTGATAATTCAAATGTCAAGAAAAATACTGTAACAAAGGGAGACTAATAGAATCAAGACATGGGTTTCTAGAAAACCCCTTTGTTAAGTAATTAAATTTCAAATTTGTTTTTGAAAAATTTTTTGTTACATTTTTATTAAATTTCAAGCTATGTTCTGATAATACCTTTTTGATAAAGGTATTTCAGCAATAAATAATAAAATCCACCACTTCCTCAACAGCAAAAAGAGAAACCCACCAGTAGCATCCCTTGCATTAGATCCTTTCTGCTAATGGCAGAGACCAGGAATATCTCTGCTCTTAAAATAAAACTACAGGATTAAAAATAAAAAACAACAACAAAATTTATTTCCAATGCATTAATCAGACCACTACTCTACCATTTTTATTTTGATTACCCACAAACATACCAACTAAAACTTGCTGGATTTTTTTTCAATATAAATATGAAATGTCTATCTAAAAATAGCATTCAGAAAGCTTCATCCATATGTTTTTCTATACAAAATCAGCTGTGACAGATCTTTTTGAGAGACATAAACTGCAACAAAAAGGCCTAGCTGAGAGTCTTCATGGCCAGAGAGATACTTGACTGGAGATTATTGAAAAGACAAGGCCACTTTTAGCCATGTAATACCCTTCTATAATTATGTAATAATTTTCAGCAAATCTTTCCTCGCCTCCTCTGATGACTGATTAGATGGTGAGGCAGAACACTGTAAAGGGATCCAGCTTTTACAAGTTACTCTGCCAAGTAATAGCAAAGAGCTAGAAATTACTGTCATTGCAAGTTTAGTTTAATATATTACACTCACTGTGTTAGACCAATCACATGGATTCTTTACTACCGGTCATTTTCCCTTGGGAATCACACATATATTTTCTAATTTACAGCTTCATGCCCACTTACATGAATATGCCTACATGATTCCTCCTTTCCATCACATATCCCTTCTTACAAGGACTTCATATTGCCCATGAAAAGACCACAACTGTTCTTATTTGAACTTACCCTCTAGATCCATCCACAAGCAGTTTTAACCTGAATAAGTTCACCTCACTGATAAAAAAAAATCCAACCATTTCCAGTCTCTTCTATTAATTTTCATCTTCTTGCCCCCTACTTATCCAGGCAGAAGGGTTCATGCTGCACAATGAATTGGATCAGGAAATTGATTCAGATTAAAACAGAAGGTGAGTTTTAACCTCAATCAGTTTCAAGTATGAACAGCTGTCCTGGCAAAAGAGTGGGACAAGCAGGATCAGGGACAGAGGGTGTTTGCCGTCTGGGGGAACCAGAAAACTCAAACTGTTTCAGCTTACATTTATAAAATGCTTCAGTTTATACCAGGTTAAAATTCAATTGAACTGCATGGCTGAGGCAAACAGTGAGAGGCCTCTTTACATATATCCACACCATAGCTGGTAAAATTAAGGTTTGTAGCTATTAACGGGCTTCTGCAAAGCACAAGGCTATTCAAAGTTTTCCAGTGACACTTGGTTTACACATTTGTATAGAAGCTGTCCAAACACTTTCCAGTAAGGTGAAGGATGGTATTATTCCTAAATGGGAACTGACAGTCTTGTAGGATATTTATAAAGATGCTCCTTCTAATCTGTAGAGTGTAATTTACAGGTCATTTCCCCCTAGCTGAGCTGTGTAATCATCAAGTAAGTATTACTGAATTATCACAGTAACACACCATGTCAGAGGCTTTTTTTTGGATGGGTAAGTGTGCAGTAGACTTGAGGTCCATTTGACAGAGCTTATTTGACAGGACTGTGCCAGCACCTCTGTAGAGCAATTCTGTTCACTTGGCCAACAGCAATGTTTTACGTCAAAAAGCTGGTACAATTTTCCATTGTTCAGACTAAACCAAGCCTATTCAGATTAAAACAAGCCTTCCAAGTATAAAAATAATTAGATCATAGTTAGCAATTAAATACCATATAGTAGAAGAGTAAATGCTGACATTAAAAATTTGCTTTTATCATATAATTTGTCAGATTTTAGTGCTTTCTTCAATAAATTGAAGTACCACAAATTACATAAACATTCGAGATGATCTGAATAGCTGCCTGTGTCAACCATATTCTTTGAATGCCTAACTAAAATGAAATTACGTGCATTTACAGTGAACGATTGTATATAACCAATCTGAATTGTATCAAAGGAAACAAAATATTTATAAATACCAAAGTGTGGCTCCTAATTATCTAGCACATCGTTTTGACTGCAAAATATATACATATTCAAGATCTTCTGAAAAAGACTTCACTTATATTTCTACAGAAGCGCTGTAACTACCTAAAATAATAAGGTAAATAAACACAGTCTACTAAGAACTATATAGAGACCAAAATAAGGCAATACAGCCTCTAACAGAACCAGTAAAAATGACTTTGATAGGGTTATTCTGGATTCACTCTGGGATTTCAATGAGGTTTCAACCGAGGAGAAAATTAGTCTTATTCGATTACTGAGACCCTTGTATTATCTGGCCCTAGAAGACCTTGTATTTTATTGATAGAGCTCGATGTTAGTTTGAAAGTGCAGCAGGAAACAGCCAGTGAAATACGTCACAGAATCCAATGGTATGGCTCTGTACCATTCCCTGAACAGAACTATACATTCTCCTGAGTATTTTTTCCTATGTATCAAAATATAGGGAAGAACATACAGAGCTGTATAATTTCAAGTTGTAACGGACATGCCATCAGAAGTTACCAGTCTTAACTTAAGAACAGTTTCTGTAAGATAGTCTTAATTTTTTCTAAATCCCAGACACTTACACCAGAAAGAATAAAAGATGCTTTGGGCAAAAAATTAAATAATGGAAAAAACCAACCAAATTAACATTTTCTTTAGCTCTGTATCTTTACAGACAAACCATTTTATTCCTCTGTTTTCAAATGAATTTGTGACCTTGCACAAAGACATGCCTTCCCCACTGCTCTGCAAACAGTTTCACTGAATCACTTTTTTGATGTCTCAAGCAACTCCTGTGTCAGAAGTAAGGGAGGTAACACTTCTGTAAAAAGTACAATAACATCCAGATAACCAAAAGACAAGGCAGGGCTCTCCAGCACAGCCAGTTAATGCACATGCCCAGCTACATAATACAAATCTGGGCTCTGACTACCCATTCAGCAATGTGCAGCTTTGGAGATAGGAACATGCTTGTCAATCGCTCATTACACATGTAGGTGGGATAACCCACACAAAGTGGCAAGACTAGGACAGACAAGGTACAAATTAGGCTACAAGAACATGCTATATTTAGGATACTTATCTTTGAAAAATAAAGTTAGGGAGTCATAAGCTTGAGAATGTTTGGGTTATTTAAGCACATCACAGTTAATCTGCTACAAAAATAACCTTCACAGAGCTCACTGTGAAAAACAGGTTATTTCAAGCTAGCTAGCTTGCCCAATCAATTTGAAACTTCCTTAACTGGAAAAAACCTGAACTAGAGAATGCTTTTTTTCAACTCCATACTAGCTTCCCAAGATAAAACCAGAAAAATCACACCAGGAAAAATATATTGGTCTGCCCACCCCCGGACTTTTTCATAGAAACATCTCCATCCTCAACGGTCCTGTACTGTTTCATTCACACAGTGAACTGTCTACATAGTAAGTATTTATAGGGAGACAATCTGCAAAAATTTTTAAAAGGCAGAGCTTACTACATGGTTCCATAATTGTCATAATCATTTCAAGACCACACATAAGCGTATCTTAAAGTTTTGAACCACATAGTGAAATTTTAAACAATTTTTATTTAAATTCTACTTACTGAAATGTTTATGCTACTTTTATGAAAAGTCCTATTTGACAGTCATATATTTTAAGTTGGGAGAAGAGAAGGAAATCAAGGAAAGGAGGTAAGAGGCCTGTGTGGGTGAATTAAGAGCTCCGAAAAAGTCTGAAACATGAAGAGACGAAGGAGGGAAAGGTGACCCAGGAGGAATATGGAAAAAGTGCCTGAGTAGGCAGAGAAAGGATGAGGAAAGCCAAAGCCCAGCTGGAGCTGAAGAAGAGCTTCAACAGCAAAAGAAAGATCATGAAAATGCATGCTCACTGCTGAATGGGGATGGGGATGGGGACCTGGTGACAAAATACATTAAAGACATCACAGTACTCAATCACAGAATAACTAGGGTTGGATAGAACCTCTGGACATACCTAGTCTAATCCCACTCTTGACTGGAACTGTCTTTGCCTAAACAATTAATGCTAGTCTGTGTCTTGCTGCAGAGCAATTTTTTTCGTCAGAACATACTTCCTGTAGAAAAATTAGAATATAGTACAGGAAGATCAGGTTTGTAGTAGTCTGCCTGCCCTAGCCATTCCAAAGCCGAGCCAGAAGCTCATCTTCCTTCCAATTTTTATATTAAGACTGAACCATGAGTGCCACATTAGATGTGGGCTGTCAAGACCAGTATGCCACATGAGGTCTAGACAGACTGACTTCCTTCCATCCTATCACCAAAAATTATCAGAAGCAGCTGTTCCACACCAGTACATTCTAGAAATAAGATTTATAGAAACACCTTAAGAAGATGTGCCAGTAATTATCATCATCTGTTCTTACCACCTTTTAACCTTGCACTGATCTGTCTTCCTAATCAGGTATTTATACCATGCTCCATTACACACTGTATTTGAACTCAAGCCAGAATGAATCACAACAATCCAAACTGAATGACTGAATTAAAACTAAAATCTTCAGCCACAAGCAGACTTTATGACACCAAACCAACTTCAGTCAGTTCAAAAGAAAAAACAAGCAAATTACCTTTAGTATTGTGCTAAATGAAAGAACTTCAGTTGTAAAAACTGTCGTAAAACATGTGGCCTCTCATTTTGGCCCTTTCCAATTTTTTATTAACCTCAAGGTTAATTACAACATTAAGTCCCCGAAAGGGAGATACAGTTTTCAAAGTCCCCTCTTCCCCTTAGCATTAAAGTTTTCAATGGCAACTCGAAATAATTTTAATGTATGAAAGAGCTGTTGCAGCATAATTATCATAGTGCACAGACATATGTCCCAAGAGCAAGAAGGCAAAATACTTATTTCCTGTTACTAACATGGAGCACAGGACAGAAAGACTGAAGAGGTCAAATGTGCCTCAACTTACTTAATTCATTTTGCTACAGAGTTTTGGTCTCACAGATGTGAGAGCCTTGTATCAGATCCACTAGATGGTGCAATCCATCTTCTCCATTAAAATCATTTGAAGTTTATACAGAAGAAGTTAATTTTTAATGAGGAAGAAGTCAATTTTAATGCTAATCGAGGAAAAGTTTATTGCTGGAAGAACAAGGCACCAACCAGAATATCAGGGTTCAAGAAAGATCTAGGTTATGAAAGTCACCTATGTTAGCAGCCAACATACCAATTTTCAAGAGAAATATGATTTCACCCACTTTCAGAGTATATAAACAAAATTTTCATCAAAGGAAAAAAGGAATCAAAACAGCCATCTTTAAATTATTTATCATCAACAGGGAAGTAATCAACGCAATAGGAGGTCAGGAGATTTACTGACTGATAAGAATGGCTTTCAGAGGTAGGGCAGTATTCAAAACAATCTAAGGTTAGTCTCATATACTTCAGAACAGTACTCACTAAGACTAGAATCCATTCTGGTATCTCCCTCATTATCCATAACCTTGACCTAAAGCTGGTTAGGCTTTTCACTTCTAATTCTCAGTCTTGATAAGGGATTAAGTCCAGATACAGGAATAGAAAAAATTACTGCCAGGTAAGGAGGTGAACTACCTCAGGACAGACTAAAGCCTTGCTCTGGATCACAGCCAAATTTTACTTCAACCCTCACCCAATTCCCAAGTGTTTGAGGTCTGCCAAATCTTTGGAAAAGACTCTGCATTGCTTATGACTTTTTTGGAGACTATTTACCATGAAGAATTGTGTGTGCTACTGAAACAAGCTGTGAACAAGAAAGCAGGGTATTATGTTTCACTGTCCTCCAGAAAATGGAACAGCTGCAGTGCTTTGTGCCTGGTAGGCTTTGAGAGAATTAGGAGAACATACAAAAGTGAGGTTTTAGTTTGCTTCTGACAGTTTTTTGTGGATTTTTACTCTCAGCTGTTCCTGCATTTTCTCCTCAAAAGGGGTGTTCTTTTACAGGGCAATGAAGACTGTTAATTCATAAAATCACAGAACCATATAATGACCTGGGTTGCAAAGGAGCTTAAAGACCATCTAGTTCCAACTTCCCTGCCAATGGCAGGGACACATTCCACTACATCAGGTTCCTCAACGACCCATCCCATCAACCTGGCCTTGAACACTTTCAGGGATGGGGAATTGACGTAATTGATACCGTCTGCAACAGCTGGAAATGTTGCAGCCTAACCAAAAATAAGTAAATACATAATTTACTAACATTGGTGACATATTTTGCAAAGGATAAACCCTAAAATTCAAAGAAAAAATGAATTTTCTTCAAAGTAACATAAATTGCACTCTAATGCATTAGAAAACTGACACCAAACTCTACTTTAGGAAAATAACTCTACCTAATATGATAAGGAACTACAAAACAATAGCAACTTTGCTAAGACTAGCATATTTCTTGACTAAACATATTACTTTAGAAAAATATTCATGTATTAAAAAAAATGCTCACGGAAACGTGTCTGCCATGATGAAATGTCTAAAATGTCACTGCTTTTTTGATGATATGTGAGTCCAGAACAACATAAACATTTTGGTTCTTCATTACACTTAAGTATTTTAAACATTTTCAGAAATACCTATGTATTGCTTAAGAAAGTATATAGAACGAAAAGATGGAAAGTTAGTCTAGAAAAGCACTGAACTGCATGCAAGTCACCACTGACAATACAGCTGATATTATCTGATATTATCTGTTATTATTATTATTATTATTATTATTATTACAGCTGATAGTATCTTTACACAGAGATCTTCCATAATACTTTTTCCTGTTATTCTTTCGTCCCATGCTTGCAGACGTCACTGACCTTATGGAGTGCAGGAGCCATTACTGGCACCAAAAATCCATTGTAAATGTAATTTACAAGCTGGTTGCGTATCAAGGGATGTGCCACCTAATAGGGTGGGGAGAGAAAGACACAGAACAGCTTGAGTGAGATTTAAAAGACAGAGCACAGAAAGCTATTATTCACTGCCAAAACCCTTTCCCATTTAATAAGACATTCATTTGTCCTCACCAGCATTTGATATGATTCTGGTTCTTAACAACTGCTTCTTCTAGAAAGAAATACACATACCATCTTTAATTACACTAAGTCTACCAAACTCAGAGACATGACTTTTCAATCTTCCTGCATGCTGACAAAGATGAATGGATGGACAAAGAAGTGCATATAGCTATATATCAAAGCAAGATCTGAAATTCTAAATTCAGCTCCTGCAACCTTGTTGGGGTCACTTGAAGGTGGATTTGCCATTGTTAACTTGTCCTTCTGCAATAAAGAAAAGCAGAACAGCTGCTTTCCTATAGTTCAAGAGTAGGTAAATCAAAGCATTCTCTAGCTATGGGGTAAGAATACATTGTTCACATGCCCTTCTCCCAGTCACTGTGAAACAAAAAGAAATTACAACAAAACCTGCATAATTCATTCAATGGGATGTTTAAGAGCTTTAAAACAAACAAACAAACAGACAGAAAATATTATTAGAAGCCAAAAATTTACTTTTATAATTAAACATTCCTTTTGTCTTTGCAATGAAAACACATCAATTCATGTATGTAAAAGAAAAGTAAAATTCCATTCAGAAGCTTGCAAAGCCAATATATTGTGTTTGAAGTTCACAGAGACTGGAGTGTCACACAGCCTGTATGTGGCCTCCAATGGATCCTCCAACCTGCAACTCTTATCAGACTTCTTTTAACTCGTAACTCTTAATTTGGTAAGAGAAAGAAAAAGAGTGGCCCTTCCTATGCTATCATCCAGGGAAAAAGTAGTAAATGGCAAGAGGACTTGGCTACCCTGTTCCTTTTTAATCTCTGGCCAAAGTTTTTGGGTGAACACAGACCAGTCCATGTGCAAAGCAAAAATTCCTACAGTAACTGCGCTTTCAGTTATATAGACTATATAGACACAATCAAGCAGCAGTCAGAAACTGCTCTTTCGGCATGTCAGCTGATATCCTTAACCATTTTGCTTCTATTTGAACAGTGCTTTATTTAAAGTAATTTGTTCTGTAACTTCTCTGCAGTGCCCTTTATGTAATTTTTTACAATAAAGGTATCAATTATGATCTTCTGCAAACGTAGATCTGTAGAATAACTCTGGTTAGACACCAAAATTAATATTGCCTCCTCTTCATGTTTAAACATGCATGCTAAAAATCTTGTATAGTACATTTGAACAATGACAGCTACTATTATTTTTGCTT
Source organism: Anomalospiza imberbis (assembly GCF_031753505.1). Classification (NCBI taxonomy): domain Eukaryota; kingdom Metazoa; phylum Chordata; class Aves; order Passeriformes; family Viduidae; genus Anomalospiza; species Anomalospiza imberbis. The sequence goes on from NC_089684.1 coordinate 17,520,187, forward strand.
GTTCAAGGCTTTAATAGTCAATCAGTTCCTTTACTGTATTTTCCATGCACTGCACCGAAACATATCTTTTATTTAACAGTAAATGTGACTAAATTTTCAATCTTATCCAGCACATTTCTTCAAATAACACAAATCCACAGTTTCTGTAGAATTTATATCCTTTTTAATGAAATACTGAATTTGGGTTCTATCAAGCATTCAAGCCTTAAAAACAATACATAAAGACAAGACTTTAATTTTACATTTAAATTGGAAAAAAAATAGTAAGGGAGCAAAGCACTGCAAAGAAGAACAGAATAGATTCGAAAGAGGCCAATCAAAAATGAATTTATACTTCCAGGAGACCTAAACAATTCTGCTTGGAAGGCTTTCTTTATGTTGTACTCACCAACAGGCAAAACAGACTATTTTCACTGTTTTCTTTTGTACGCCATTATGAGAGCTTAAACAAATAGAGGTATAAACCCTACATTTTCCCTCATGTAAAGGCATTCAATTTACTTCTAGGATCAAGAGTGGTATTAAAATGCAATAAACATTTGTTTTTTCTTTTAACAGAAAATGCTCCCAATTACATAATGTAATATCAAGCTTTCATTTGAAACATTTGGCACCTGAAAACCACAAATATATTAGTACATCCTTATAATCAGGACAGACAGCTCAAGGCATTCATTTTATACACAGCTTGTTTTAGTCTAACTTTAATAGTTCATGCCATTAACAAAAATAAATAAACTCCAGGACTTACAAACTTCTGCAGGAGATGTAACTTACTACTACTTCTAAAGAACAGCCTAACTCTCTTCAGTTACCTGTATCACAGCATTGCAAAATTCAAGGGAATTCATGAATTGTACAAGGGCTGGTGACAAAAGCCAGTCATCTTTCATCAGACAATGCCATTCTTCTCCTTTTTCTTCCAGCTTTGTAGGCAAAGATGAATAGAGGCCACTTAGTCCTGTTGCTAGCACCTGTATTTCAGAAACAGAAGAGGAAATAAGTTAACTTTCCAACTCTCCATCTGCTTGAATGGCAGTACCACAAATGGTTTCTCCTTTTAGTTTTAGTAACATCAGAATTGTTAAGATTAATTTAATTTCCTTTCAAAAAAGTCCTGTGGCAGAAAGACATAAAGATTTTAAAGAGCCTTCCATATAATATGCTTCTTTCAAGATCTGGTATTTAGGAGAAAGTGATGGAGAAAATCAGGTTATCTTGTGATTTTTTTTTTTTAATCCAAAGTTACAATTTCTTTTTAAATTTTTCTAAATTTGTTTTGTGCTTTCTTCAGTCTCTATTAGAAACAGCCATCAGTGCCATTATCTACAGCTTGTCTTTTGCTGGTGATTCAAATGTCACTGCTCAAACATGGATCAAGTAATTTCACTCAGAAACATGAAACATCAGAAATGGAGGAGGAAAATGCCCCATCAACAAAAATGAAGTTCAGTCCCACTTAGACTACAGATACATGTTGACTTTGATTGCCAGGCACTTAAACTCAGCTGAATCCACTTTAAAAAAAGTAAACTTAACTGCTCATAATTTCCCTTTTTCCTACTTAATTATTTGAAGGAAGCTAAAAAATAAAGTCTGAAATCACTTCTTATTTAAACGTTTCCAGTAATATTAAGCCTTACAGGTGATTTATGTAGAATGTATCACCAAAGAACAAGAGAGCATTTTTAGTTACAATTTAGAAAGCATATTTCCAAAAGGGCTTTTAAATTTTGCTGAATGTATCTAGAGTATGGTATTTTCAGATGCAGTTTTTAAGTATTAAAGTTATTTGAAGCCAGAAACTTTCTAAATATTACTGAGAACTCTTATTCTTCTGGGATGATTTCATACAACTTCACGATAATTTTTAAAGATGATTCTCATTCGAATGGGAACATTATAACTTGGCCCAATGGAAATATTTTTCATTTTCATTCAACAGACTCTTCTAAGAATATTTCCTCTTACAAATGGCTACTTGGCATCTACAGGGCTAGACTGTCAAAGCTCAGATGAAACACAGATCTTATCTACTAAAACACTGGAAAACAAACAGTTGACAATGTCCAGATCAAAGACCAAGGGTTCACAGACGGTGATCAGGTTTTGCCCATACACAAGCACAAGCAATTGTAACTGTTAATCCATACAGTCAGACAAAGACTGTCTTTCTGAATGGTTTTTATTCCTACTGCACATAATTTTGAAGATGGATTTATTCTGGCAGAGATAAGTAAGCCAAATATTAAGGGGGAGGAGAGAATACTGTGGAAATTGACTACTTTAGTACAGTGACATATACACACTCTTATATACACAGCTAGATAAAGGACAAAGCTCAACATATGTTAAAAAATTAAGAAGCTAAAGCTATTGAGCAAAGCTTTATTTGTACAATCCCATTCTTCTACAACCAGAATCTCTTTGGGATTTTTGGTTTTTTTCTCACAGTAGAAGAGCTCAGAAACAGCTCTTACAGAACTACCTATACATAGCCCACACAAACACTTACTCTCACAAACCCACAAATTCCGACAGTGAGAGAATTTGACATTTGTTTGCCTTGTGAACTTTTAATTAATGCACACTTGACTTTCCATTGTCCGCTTAAAGCTTAATTGCTATTCATAAACACAAACACACCCTCTCAGTATGCAACCTGGTTCTCAGAGCTGTGTCCCATCCATATTTCTCCTTCATATGGGTATTAGCCCTTAAGCACAAGAAGCTGACCTTGAACAAAACATATTACTCTCCACTAAAAGGAACACTGAACTCACAATCAAAGTCTTGAATTCTTTAGTCTGTCAGACTTACTGAAGTAAGAAGTGACAGATGCAGCTGCTAAAATCTGTAAAGTTTAGGAAGCTCTTATTTTTGATATGAAGTACAATACAAATGGCTCTGTGGAATTATGTTTCTTAAGCACTTAGAGTAGACACAGGAAGCAATTTCACCTCTTTAGATAAAAAATCTTTTTAAATGTTCATGAAGTGTATGGTATAAATAGGGTTACCATCTGAAATTACCAAGAGAACAGAGTTTTTATCAGTAATTAAACATTAATGAAAAAAATCATCTGAAAGGGAAGGAAATGAATGCATTCACATCCTGAAAAAGCAAGACTGGTTTTCTTTTTTGTTTTACGCAAAGCAGTGTCCTTTTAAACTTCTTCTAGCATTTTTCATGCCATCTCTACATGCTCATCTACTTTTACAAGCAGCTCTAGCAGTTTCTTTCTCACCACGTGAGTCATGAGTCTCTCTCTACAAAACAGGTTTTTTTTATTTTTTTACTTTCTCTTGACTCACAGAAGACACTGACTACATGATTTGTAATGCCAGGCATATTACATGATTATAATGTGTTATTAATGCATAAATAATTGCTATCTGGACAATTATTTCCTTTTAATAATTCTCTCTCCTCCCACATCCATAGTCTTTCTCTCTCTTTGCAGCCACCACTTTTCAAGGACACTGCAGAGCCATCCCTCCTCCTGCTATTACAGTTGCTTTCCTAAGCTGCAAGGTATTTACAAAGTTTTGTGAGGGACTTTATGATGTTACCCTGCTCAAAATTCTTTAGAAACTTTTTTATTATTATAATCCTGAACAGATAGTATCTTCAATCATTTCCAGAAAACTTTCACATCAAAACATGATAAAAGCTATTTGGTGTAAAATCAGAAAACTTTACCAAATAGTTTGCCCACACATTCCATGTTAAAAACATTTGTTAGTGATGTAACTCACTGCAAACTGTCTCCTTCCTTCCTTCCTTCTAGTTTTTTCACCTACAGTTTTGAATACTGCGGATCTATGGACAGCCCTGTTTTTTAAAAGTTGTTTACCAAATTTATGTCAAAAACCAGGAAGGTTCACATTGGCATAGATCTAACACTGACCTGGGTACATGAGGCAGCAGAGATTTCTGGCCAGACCCCACCCCAGGGGATGCCTATATTATGCAATGAGGCATGGTAAAGAAAACTCTGCATGCCAACCCATCCCCAGAAACAGAGATAACATCAACACAGAGCCACCCAAAATGTCTCTGCTATCAACACAGGACTGCATTAACTGTTTTGCAGAGTACCTGAAGCAACATTTGCACTGATTTCAGTGATATACAGTAATGTCTCTGACACCTACAAAATCCTCCATCAGAACAAAATCTGGTTTTCAGCTCATCACAACTCAAATTCAAAAAGATATTGTGCTGGTAAGCTAAATATATGCCATTACAATAAAAGTCTTATTATAGACTTAGGCCAACCTCATTACTGTTCAGAGAAGTCTGATTTTAGCACATTTTGACAAGAAGCCTTCCTAATTGGAATGATTGTCAGTCATGGCTCCCTGCTGTTGAAAGCTGGCTTTTATCTTCAGTGTAATAAGGCTGGTTATTTTTTTTTAACTAATTGGAAAATGTAATTATGGAAGTTATAGCATGGATCCAATAATGGTATCTGTCTTGGGGACAGTTTGAGAATCAATACCATGTTCTTTGGCAGTATCTATTAAACAAGGTCAACTGGAGTCTCAAATTGATGCAATATTTACAACTGACAAAAGAAACCATTTAGAAGTTTTGTTGTGGAATTTTTAGGTTTCACCTACCCTACAAAGGTGGCTCTGCCCTACTGCTCAAAGCAATCTCAGAATTAATGTAAACCAAAGGCTGGAGCAGCTGTTGAGCAGTGATAGGGATTCTAGTGCTCTCTCTTCTACAGCTCTCTCTTTAGTAGCCATGTAAGACTCTCCTTCACTTCATTTTTCCAGGATTTTAAATTAAAATGCAAGCCATGCAGAATATAAAAGAAACCATGCAAAAACTGACCCACGAGAGCAACTTCTGTACAGAATGATGCTTGGGTTTGAACACACCCACTGCAGATCTCAGACTGTGATAAGGCATGAAGAAGCAGGTGGTGTTATTTCAGTTTGCTTTACCTTTAAAACTGCCATAGCACAGCATTGTTTGTTAAATCAGATTACTTACTTAACAGCAAGGTAAGTAAAGGTTTTCTATTAATGTAGCAAGATCAGTTTGCCAGGTGTAGCAATGCAACAGTGCTACCAACTTTTGTAACAGAGAACAACACGGCAAGATGGTGGTTAGCCTGAGACAGGCATAGAAACACCCAATTTTATGACAACAAACAAATCTCCCTTTTATCTTGCAAAATTATAACATTTCTGTAACACTCTCACTATTCTCACACTTGTTTTTTGAACTGTAGAACTGATGTCAGTGTGGGAAGCACAGACAGCTTAAGCTTGTGCTGCCATCTGAAACAACCACCCTCAGGACACCTCACTCCTCTTTCTCACTCCCTTCAGCCCCAGAATCGCAAAGGTACCTCACAGTAAGACAGAACAGATTTCCCTCCCACTACGTTCTGCTACAACTTCCATCAGTTTTCCAATTCAATTCACTGTGTGACTGCAAAAACATTTGTGCTGGCCCAAAGGCATGGAAACAAGAAGCAAGACTGTGTTTGGCATTGGGGATGGTTTAAACAGCACTACCATTTATGAAATAGGTGTTAGCAGAAACAAATGTGTTACAACACTTCTTTACCAAAAATGTCAGAAAAGGAGGAAAGAATGCAGGAAAGACAGTTAATTTAGCACTGAAGACCATGTAAAACAAGAACAACTTACTGGGCAAAAATAGGTGTTTTCTGCTATGTGGTTTGCAACAAGGTTGTTTTCTGCAGACAGAGACATAATAAAAAGCAGCGCATCCCGGGCCTGTTGGCCTACTGTTCCTTCTCGATGGATGAAGGGGATCAGCAGGGAAAAAATGAGGAAATTGGCAGCTCCTTGGTCCTCACTAGTGTGGAAAAACAGTTCTAAAATGGAGGGATCTTTGGCTATTATAGAGCAGAGCTGGTTCAAGAGGACAACCAACTCTGTTTCCACTGTTGGAGTGGTTGTTCCTGAGCAAGAACTCAGCAACATCATCAAAGGCTTCAAAATGGGCTTGTGATGCAGCAAAGGCTGATGAGACTGCGTTACGAGCATTTCATACATTTTGAGTTGCTCAATTTTTGTCTCGTCGGTAAACTCTCGCCGTAAGCTCCAAAGGAAAAGCTTCTCCATGATGTTTTCTGAGACCACGAACTCCAGAATAGGCCCCATCGAGGCATCCTTTGCTTGCTCCTCAATTAATAAGAAAAGCATGTGCTCCACATAATTCTGGACGGTGCTCGCCTCATCAGGTGAGATTGCCCCATATTTTGCCTGAGTATTTTTCAAAGGATCATGCTTCTCTAAGATTTTCAGAACCTAAAGAGAAACAAAGACAGGTCAGTTTTAATGCACTTGAATGCATCATAAAAAGCATGCACCTATCACTACAAGGAAAAAAAAATTCTTTAACACAAAAAGCATTAAATCTTTTTATGTTTTCAAATTTAGGAAGTTTGAGAGACAAGACCCGAAAGTTTCACATTTGGCATTTACAAGGCAAAAATATACTGCTGTTGTTTACCTTTTTTAATAAGCACCTGAATTTGTCATTTACCCTATTCCTGAAAACCAGGACTTCTCTCAAACAGGGATAAACTAGTATTCCTTAGTGTTCTGAAACTGAGTTTCCACAATGTTTGCAACAAGTTTGTCACAGAGCACTGAAATCAAAGAGCTGGTTCTCCAACTAGAGTAACTGTGCTCAGGAATATCAATATCATGGGATGATTTGCAGTAGTAAGAGCAGTAGCACCCCACAGTGATGTTCTTTGCTTGACACCTTCTATATTATACTAAGTGGCCACTGATGCCCACATACTCTTGCAACTTTCAATATAGTAATAATAGTCATACCAGCACGTCTAACCCTGAATTACATTCTGTTGTGCATGCAAACAATAAAGCTCATTGTCTACAAAAGAAAACATCATCTTTAGCCTTTTTGCCACAAAACCCTAAAGGAACAGTGGCTCCCCTAATATGACAACGTCACTAGTTAGGTCAGAAAAGGTGATTCTTGAATGACAGCTCCTCTGACTCTGGAACACCTCGGAAACACCACCATTCGTCTGGCTGGTTTCTTGGGAGAGCCAAAGAACAACAAGAACAGCAGTACAGAAATCAATTTTATCTAAATTGTTAGGTTATTAATATTACTACAGCAAACAAGATCTTATATTATGATGCTCACAGCAAAACATTTTTGCTTAAAAGTAATTACAATCCTGATGACATGCAAACAATTTGTAGAATATGCTGAATTGTATCACCTACATCTCTCCATAATAAACAAGAGTGCATACAGCCTTGCACTGTGCATCTAATTTACTTTACAAAGGCTAGGCAAGACTTACCCAGCACAAAGAAAAGAAGCACAGAAGTCTGCAATAGGGTGCAAGTCACAATGAATCAATAGGAAAGCCAGTAAGAAGATCGAGGCCTTCAATAAGACATTACCATGTCCTACCACTTCCCATTTAGATGCAAATCCAGAGCTCCAAGTGTGATTAGTAAAGGCTAACCAGACCTTGAAAGGTCAATTATCTTGGCGTTTTAAAAATAGTTCAGTGTCATCTACTACATTCTGCATAAAAAGACATTTGTTCCTGAGCAATTCAGGATTATCCCAAAAGAAAGAATGAAGCAAATTTGTATTAATGCAGCTTACTTCAATCAATAAACTAATTAACATTACCTGTGCCCAATGTGTTCTAAACACTATCATGCATGTTTCTGGGTCAACACCCTGCAGGCTGGGAGCCTGCCTATTTCTGCTGATACTTGTTCCAGAGGACATTATAAAATTTCCATAGGTCAAGCCAACTAGGTCATGCTGAATTTCTTTTTAAAATCCTCCAGTGAGCTATAGATGTTCAAGCATCATGATGAGGTTGATACTGTGTCCTGTGCTTTGGTACCCACAGAAATCTGTTAAAAAGAAAACAAAACCAAAAAGAAATGTACCACACATGTACCAGTGCACATCAAATTATAATTTCTAACAGAAAAGCACATTCTTAAAGAGAACACAAACTTTTCTTCTTGTAATTCAGTTTGAGGACAGAATTTTTTAAAGCATGTTATATGGGATCATCTTAGACTTTTGATCATGATAATAGCTTATAATGCTCAAACTTTTGAGATCAGTGACTGTAATAAGGTGCTACTGAAATAAACAAGCCCAACAGAAGTTTATGCAATAAACATTTCATGCATATCACTGCATTTTTAGTTTCTCATTATGACGCTTTTGCCATCTGACCATGTCTGTTCAGAGTTACTAAGTAACTAATGTTGCATAGAATGCACAGGTAAAAAAAAGTAGAGGTTATTTCTCTATTTTTTTAATATCTTCCAATAACAGATATAATTACAAATTCTTAGAAGTGTTCTGCCAGAAACCATATCATAAATGGTTGAAAACATACGTAGAGCACCGTATTCACAAAGAAGGGTGCATCTCTATCAATACCAAAGTAAACAAAACTAAACAACATGAAAGATAAAACCTTCATGTATCCAAAGCCAAATAAACTGAGATGTCATATTAAAGGACTATGAGAATAGGATCAAACACTGAAACATGCCATTCATTCATTATTTAATATCCTAGATATATGAGTATCAAAGTAGTTGCACACCTGCAGGGAAAAGTTAAAATGAAACAAAGATTGATATCTTGCAGATATCTGAGAGGCTTAAGAGAACATAGTAGTCCCTCACACACCAGTATCTAAGTCACACAGCTTCTCCCCCCACCCTTTTACTTTTTATAAAGCTTACATTTTTATTCTCCTTTTTGTAAACCAACTAGGTATTTAATTTATTTCATTTTGGGACCACAGCAAAAAAAAAAAAAAAAAAGCCTAACCAAAAGCGCCCAACAACAAACAGAATTTTTTTGTAGCATGAGCTGCCAAATCCCACACAGCAATTCTTTGCCAGTATAGAAGGGATTTCTCTGTGCATATCTTAAAAGATGAAAAACTTTTCTCTGTAGCAGACACCTCTGCTCCCTGTATGTGTGCTCTGTTTATATTCTTGAAACTGCTAGCACAGGAAAACATCCAGCCTGTCTCAAAAGTAGCAGTGACTTTTGCCATTTTAAAAGAGTTTGAAAATATACAGGGTCCAACCGTTAAGATTTCTGAGGCAAGCAAGGAGCTTATGCACTTCCCTGTGTATCTATATACAGACATATTTTCATATGTTCAAGATTCAATCTTTATTCTAACCCTGCTTCTTTCAGCATTTACAATGTATTTCCTATGCATCTGCTAAGCACTCTCACACAACACAAGTAACACAATCTAGCCCACCCTTTTTGCAGATAACATATTCCATGTGTGGAGAAGCCAGCATAACCAGCATAAATCCTGCACACTTTATCTGTTTGGGTGACACCACTTCCAGAATGAAGCTGGCACGCCATACAAACTACTCTCCAGATTATAAACCACCTGGAACCAGATGCAGTGGAGAGGATTGTGCACAACCAGTAAGAACTAGCTCATGTGCTCGTTTATTTAAAGGCACTTGCCAGTACACTGCTACTTGTTAAACAATCCTGTGAAAATGAATTGTATGTACTATTTCTACATTACTGATGTTCCTGCAGAGAAAAAACAAAACAAAGCAAGACAAAACAAAAAACTACAACCCACACACAAAAATAATCAGAGATAAAGGAGCAAATGGATTTGAGAACCTAACTTGAAAGACCCAGGATCTGGGTGCTTTTATCATGACTTCCTTAAGTAATGATACCACTATACCTTAAATGCACACCTTCTGGCAATGCATTTGCCACTCTGAGCACTAAACATTTCTACCAAGAAACACTGCAAAAACATGATGCATGCTTACACCCCATTTAGAAAAAGCCTGCTCTAAGTACTTTGCCTAATACCATAGCTGATAATCCAAGGAATATTTAACTGACATATACTTCAGATCACCTGCCCATTCCCTGCTGGTTCCTCTTTGCCAGCATCTCCTGCAAACAGAAATCTTCCATGTTGGTAGAAGTCCAGCAGACTCCTCCAGGCAAAAGTATCCTTCACTTTCCAACCCTAATTCACCCTTTTAGAAGATCTCTACACTGCATGAAGCAAGCAGCTTTGGAAAAACTAATATGATAATGTAATTAAAGATGGTATCAGAAGATTAAGTAAGAGAAGTTAATTAACAAAGCAGAGGCAATTTATGAGTTCCTTCATTTGACAACTTAGAGGTTGTTTCAATGTAGCCTTTGCATGTTGTTTAAGAATTTAGCTGAAAGAAACTAATATTACATATCTACCTATAACATGACAAATTCCATTAGCAGCACAGAATCACTGACTTCACATCAGTCTCCAGTACTTGTGATAAAAAGCAATAAGGGAGACTATGGCTATCTTCACAAATTCTGATAAAAATCAGTGCTGTAAGACTCTCCAGATGGAGACAGTTCAAGCACACAGCAGAGAAAAGCAGCATGCCAAGGGGAACACAGGACTGCCACAGCATGGCTCACTCCACGTCTTTCTGCTTGCCACTAGCCTCCGTCCAAGGCTGGTGCTACTGCTGGGCCTAGGGTTGGAGTTAGGGTTAGGCCTAGGGTTAGGGTTCAGAAAACCACAAATCTAAAACTAACAAGACAGCAGCGCAGACTGAAATGTGCAATAATATTTCTATGTTCAATTCAATTCCCATAAGGAAGAAAATATTTCCAGTTTCAAACGTGTCTTGGGATGCTGGGATTTCCTTAGTAATACAAAACACTAATATATTGTGTAGGCTTTAAAGACTTCAAACTCTGTAATAGTGTTTCAAAAAGCTTTTGACAACTTAAGTGGTCACAGAATAGGTCCTAAAAACAGCATCCCTATTTTAAAAAGTAATTGAATTGGATGAGAGAATATCTTGTAAGATACATTTCAATCTAACAACATGCTGTAGTTATAGCAGTATCAGACAGACTACATTCATTGTAAGCAGATTTTGTTACTGGATTAGGTTTTCCTGATTATATTGCAAGATCAAATGTGCAACACTAAATGTAATATCACATCATTCCCTGTGAATTAAATCTCACTTCAATTAAACAAGACAAATAACCTAACCAGAATGAGTCCAAAGGTGAGGAAGTAAATTAGCTTATAAAACACCAATTCTTGCAGGAAAAAGTAGAAGTGAACTCAGGGGCCACTAAGAACAAAACTAACCATTTATTTTATTCAGTTCATTATTAAAATTTTACAATAATTTAGCCTTTTGTCTCTACTAAATCCTGATCAAGTTATTACTCCACCATTTGATAACCCTGACAAGTTATACCTCTCATGTAGTCCATTCAAAATTCTACTTCCAAAAGCCTCAGCTCAGTTTAGTACTTGGACTCTGCCATACAGTGACAGAACCTTCTTAGCAGGTAAATCTTTCGTATCTTATCTAGCAGTTGTTTAACCCTATCACAAGGTCAAGCCCACTTACATATGCCTTCTAGAGCTATTTCAAAAAGCTTTAGTACAATTCCAGCTGAAGAAAAGCAGCAGTCCACAAGACTCAGTCATTGGGCTCATGGGAGGATGTCTACGTTCAGTTTTCTTTCAGAATCCTGGAAGCCATCAGCTCTTTTCACACAGCAGATAACAGGGCTGAGCACCTCAATCAAAACAAGTACTTATTTTACTGCGAAGTACACTAGGAAGAACAGCCTAGCAGAGAATCCCTTGTGAAGTCTTCTCACAGTAGAGTGTCTCTTCTCAAAAACTCCACTTTTGCATTAAAAAAAAAAACCAAACCAGCACAAAATTTGCAGGATTGGGGTTTCCCAGGCAATGCATAAGACAAAAAATGCGCAGCCTAATACAGTAACACAGTGAAGAAGGCATAAAATATGCTGCAAGGCTGTGCAATTTATCAAGGTTGTCTTCTGTTGAGACATTAAGATGCCATGCTCAATAATTCACAAACACAAGCAAACCTCTGTTATCAGATATTGCACTTTTGCTCTCTACAGGCCAAAGCTTTCTGCCCTGTCAGTCAGGTACAAGAGGCAACAGAGAAGCCTCGATGGCAGTGAAATAAAAAGCATGTATCAAAACTTTTACATGGATCAGTATAGCATAAAGGGGCTTGAAATTAGACCGCTTCAATAAAGCAGAGGGAAATTATACGGTCTTGCTCACAGCTATGCAATCATACCTCTGCAGTCTCTGCTAAGTGGATGAGGGAAGCAGGAGAAAAATGAGAGTCAAATTTTAGCATGCCTCAGCTTAGTTTCAACTTAAAAGGGACCTTGTTCAGGATTTGTTTTTGATTGAAAAGAGAGCCTTCTGCATGAATTTGTCAGATTTTCTTTAGGGACTATGATCAGGAAGAGGGTTTAAATCTTATTAACAACAGTGCTCCAAAGACATCAATCCTTTCACAGAAAACGATTCCTAGTGCTTGTAACAAAGTTTTGGTACAAAAGCAAAGCCTATGAAGAGCAGTCACATCCCCACCCTTCATGACCCTATATAATCACCACAAGAGTGCAGAAGGATTACAGGTTGTTCACTGGAGAACAGTAGGTCTGTTGTAGGCAACTGCGAAACTGTCAGTGGTTAGAAGTCACTGCATCAAGGAATCCTCATTTTCATTAAGTCCTACCCACCTTCAGAAGCTCTACTAGCAAGAAAGCTGAAGCAGATTACTAGAGGAATCATTTCAACTATGTGAACAATCTTCACTTCTCCTTTCATACTTCAGTGCTGCAGTCCCAATTTCTCCTGTCCTTCGTCTACCTCAAGCAAGCATTTCACATTTAGGCAGCTTTCTTCAATCCAGCTTTTCTACCCAGTATTTGCAAACATGCTAAGCCTTCCATGTGTAGGTGGGACAAGATGTTTTACACTGATAAAGCTATCTGCTTAAAAGCCCAACAGAGAACGAGACACCACAAATTTTAAAGCAGTGTAGTTAATCAAAGTATCAATCTGTTCTCATCAAGCACAATTTAATCCAATGCTAACATGAAAGTAAGAATGTCTTGTGCCTTGTCCCCACAGAGACTGCCTAACGATCTCTCTCATGAGAGAAACTACACAAAGTATGTTTAATAATGAGACAAAAAAATCTTCCTGTCCCATCTACAGTCAGCCTGCTTCAGTTAAAAACCACAATTCATCTTTTATCAAATGTCTGGGGAGCTACACTACTCACGTATTTATTGTAGATTCACATTAGCTCAATCAGACTACCACTAAGCTCTTCATGTGATCTGTATAATCCTACAGTATTATATATTAGGAGGTCCAGGTTCCAGCATTAAATAACTGCATGGTTCTCCACACATACCAAGAGGCAATTCCCCCACAGCAAGCAAGCAGCAGTGACACCCCAAGGCCCAGCTGGCAGCCCCAGCCCAGCAGTGCTGCACTGGCATAAACAAGCCTGCTTCAAGGGCAAGCAACAGGATCAACTCCTGCTGGCAGCCTATGCACTGGGACACGGGCTAAGCCACACGCCAGGCCCTCAGAGACTCCTGCTGCATGGGGCAGCCAAAATGAAAGGACACAGATGCCAGTTAGGGAGTATGGTCCAAAACGCATTGATGGGTTAGGCTGAAATTACACAGAGTGTACCCAGGAAGGTAAACAGCTAACCAGCAAAGATGGTTCATCAAAGGTCATATTACCAAAGCAGAAAAATGGCACTGACTGCTCAAGAAAACAGGAATTAAGCAACATAGAATACTTAACAGAGACTTTGACCTGCTCAGGAAAAGGGCCCGATTTACCTGTTACACCACAGGGTATGTTCATCTACCACACTCATTTGCACATAGGCAATTTCACTGGAACTTGAGAGCATAAATTACTGAAGCTATGTTTGCAAAGTCCCAGGAGGAATGAACTACATATTCATATCCCTAGGTCATAATTCTGAAGCTAGAGAAAGAAAAAAAAATATGGTTGTTATTCTAATGGTATGACTTGATCCTTTTTATGAGAGATAAATATAATAAACCTGTTTCTCTGTTCTATTTTATGTCCTCACATTTAGCCTACTACAGAAAGGCAACAATTCAGTAACAATTAGTGGTTCAAAATACAGATTACATTGGTTAAAATCATAATAATAAAATAGCAGCTAGGATTCTTAAAATCCAAGATAGATACTTCTCTATTCCCAATAGCATTGTGGCACAATATGACTGAGGTGTCTAGTCTGCTACTAGACAAAAGGTTATCAAAACTGAACTTAAAAAAAGGCCTTAAAAATAGCAGTTCAGAAAAGCTCTCTTCTACCTACACACTAAAGAATGCAGTTGTCATTGAACTGAAATCAGTTCAAAGGCTTTAGCTTTGCTGGTTCATTCCCACATCACCAACAAAATTGATGACCCCAAAAAAGACTACTTCCACAGAAAACCAAGTCATAAAAATGTCCAAGGCCCACAGACCAGAGCATTTGGTCTTGTACTCTGTGAGACACACATTACAAGCAAAACAAACCTCAGTTTAAAACTTTGTACTGCAAATGTTTCCATACCAAGTTTCAAAGAGAAACAAACCAACTCCAGAGGGCACAGCACACGTCACTGAGTGAAAGAATCTACTTTCCATTATTTCACATATAGTGAATAACAAATATCCCATGCTATGTCTAGACTAGTAATTTTTTGCCATAACTGAAATGAATTATTGCTAAAAAGATGTTGCCAATGTCTTCATCTTTACTGAGAATCTGTACAGGGTTTATTTCAAAATTCATCACTATCCAGGAATGGGAGGGAGCAACACATCAGAAAGCAGACATTTAACAAAACCTACTTTATGTTCTGCTTATGTTAGTGGAAGAAAGAAATCAAAGTGACCCATGTACTCTGTGCATCAATTTTGCTTTCCAAGATAATTCTGACACCCATGTGACACACAAACCCAGCCCCAACATGCTTGTAATTTAGAGAAAGCACATGTTTCCTGAAGTTGTGATGCTGAAGTGATGGAACATTTTTGTTGTTTAGATTGTTTTTGAGAAAGGTAAAACAGTTTCTGTAGCTAAAAGTATAAAATAAATTCATAGGAAATTATTAAGTTGCCTTTCTAGAAAGCCTTCCTGACAGAAAGATGAATGAGACCAGCAAAACAGTAGAAGACTCTATATTCTGAAGATTTAAAACTACTTTCAGAACACCATCATACAGAACAGGAAATACTACCTTCCCAAGAGAAAGATGATCTAGAAAAATGTTATCAATATACCTGTAATTATCATAAGTAGATTACAGAAAACAAGATTAAACTATATATTTTATGACTATAGCGATAATATGTAAGACACTTTTTCAAGTCATTTGTACAACATGTCAAATTACTCATTATAATAAGCATAAGAAGTCCAAGAATAATGTTCTCAAGTGTACAAAGTGGCATTTAAAGAAGACACGTGTGCTTTCAACACTAATCACAATAAAATGCAAATACACATATATTCTCAACATTGTATTTCATGATAGAGAAGCCACTTTTTTTTTTTAATTTCCACACTCTAAGTTGATTCGGCAGGTTCAAAATATAGTCCAAACACAAGAATCAGCAGTAAAACACCATTAAGACTACCCTGATTATTTGACCAATAAGCAAAGAAACTAAACAACAAGCTTCCCAAGAGGATTGGTGCCAAGTTTGCACTGAGAAAAGAACTTCCATTCTGCAGACTTGCTCTCTTGCTCACATGCATATGATACTTCTCTTTATGATCCTCTTTTCAAACTAAAAGTACCAGAAAAGGACAGAATATTCCATAAAATCAAAAATGTTATGTATAGAATGGTTATTGCATAGTTTTTAACATAATCTATAAGCATATTTATTTCTCCTCCCAAAACTTCATTCACAACACAAAGTTCTCTTTTTCCTGGAAAAAATCAGTTTACAACTCTATCTAAATTTAAGTAGCTATAACACAGTAAAACCCTTCTATACCTCTCAATAAGTTCATTATAGTACATGGACTATAATAATTGACTACATAACTTGAATTTGTCATTTATCTTCTGCACACAGTTATTGAAACTACTCATTTTAGAGATAATTACCACCCCAAGCTACTTATCCACCAAGTCAGCATTATTTCCTACACTCTGAAATGATAGCATGTTAGCGACATGATGAACTAATGAACAAAGGGAATGAGCAAAAGCATCTCGTTACAGAGCTTCAGAACAACTGTTTCAGTGCACTGTAGCATGGCAAAAGCCCATCACAAACTACCCTTCAAACTTAGTCAACTTAATGAACTACTAAAATCTGAAAGGTTATTTTCTTATCTTGCCCTATTTACATCTACTGCCTCATATTAGGTAGGCCTTGAGGCAAAATGTTATATTTAGTGGATTGATACTTTTAAACATAAATGTGTTTTTGTCAGCTTTCTTTCCTTCTTTAAAATAATTAAATGAAAGATAGAAACTACAGAACTCTTGAACAAGTATTGTTTGTATCAGACATTTCCAATTTAGCTTGGAGAAAGCTCCAGAAGCCAGTGAACTTACTTTGTCCTAAATTATGTTCAAGTTTGACAAAGAGAAAGCCCCTTGCAAAAATTTGTTAATGATTTGCAATTGTCAAACTTGGGCAAAACCACTGAATAAATATTAGTGTTTAAGATGAGACACAAAAATTATTATATCTCAATGTACACTGAAGAACAAAGGCGTGGAAGAATAAAAGGGGGGGAAATTGCAAAATGAATACTTCCTTACAAAATCCTATCCTACCTCTCCAGCTCCCCATTCCCAATGCACTAAACCCCAGGTACTCAAGTCATAGGAAACTGCAGAGAAACACTACTCTCCCTCTCCCTTTCTATTCCAACTCAGAGCAGACAAGCAGAAGTTGAAGATCCATGTTATATTAATTCCTGTAATGAAGTCGAGAACCTCAATAAAATAACCCATCTATGAGCACAGCTCCATGGAAAAACAGCCTCGCCCCTGCAGTGACATTCTTATTTAAAAGTATTAGTACAGATTTGCATGGTGGGGGGACTTTTGGCAGACTATAGATTTCTGTATGTAGGTTAAATTTTTTGCTTTTAATACATAGGGCAGTAAACAAGAAAATCAAAAATTGAGTGTTGGCATTTTTATGATGTTTAGTGCATAAAAAGCTAGATCAAAGAAAAATCTACATGTTATTTATATTTCCATTTAGTTACATTGCATTTTATACAGGTGGTAGATGTTTTCCCCTTGAAGCTTCTCCAGCTTTCCTAGGAACAAAATTATTTGTGTCATGTAAACAGTGTTAAGTTTTTCATTACGCAGAGTGCAAATTAATTCTGCATCTCTGATCTCCTAACATAAGGCTACTCTACTATGAAAACATTTTACACTTTTACACCACCTAGTCTTCTGCAACTGAGTATCATTACAGCATGTCCCATTCGTGTGAATGCCTTTCCCTGGATAATGAAACACATGAATGCAATGGCCAAAAATGAAACATATACAGTCTACACAACACCTGTCTCAGACAGGTTGCCAGCATGCAAAAAAAAGAAACTGATAAACAATCAGAGGAACAATTATAAAAAGATTATCACGGTAATCTGACACTTTGATAGCAATTCTGTATAATTTTTTTTCAGTCTTGCCTTTGAACCTTTGAGAAAACACAAACAGAAATACAGGTGTCTTTCTAGTCCAGAAAGGAATGCAGATAAACTAGCAACTGTCACACACCCTGGAGAGTAAAAGAAGGCAAATAACCTAACAAATTGCAAATGAAAACTATTCATCTTATAGAAGGAGTGCCCTGAAAAACACAGAACCTCAAAAATGTACCTACTAAAAGGTGAAGCAAGTATCAGATTCAAGTAAAAATAAAATCTAATTACTATTTAAATTTTTTAACACTTGGAATGACCAATACTGAAAGCCTAGTAAATAAGAGAGTTGGATGTCAGCCCTGGTAGGAATGCTTCTCAGCACAGATAACCGAAAGTCAAACCACAGCCTCTCCCATCTAATTTTGTAACACCTATGGAGGCTTCCACTGGCGTGGGAAAGCACAGGTTCCACCCATCACCAGGTTGTTCATTCCTGCCTGCACAGTTCTGAAATTGAGGAGTGTCTGTGTGTGTCTTGGGGAACCCTGCAGCTTCTCACCTTCCGTTCTGTTCTCCCGTGTAAGGCTGTCAGAGCTGCAGAAGTTATAGTATCCTGTCAGATCTGACACACCAGTCCTCAGAGAGCTCCCAAGCTGAAGACAGAAGCAGTTCAAAAAGGCAGGAGGAAATCTGTTTGTATGCACAGACCTTGAACAGCTGTCAGCTATAACCACAGCACATTTGAAAGTGGTGCCTCTGACTTTATTCCTGAGGACATGGTTCTTGACACTGAATTTAAAAATTTATCATTATTTTTCCAACCTCTGAATATGTCAAACTAATTTTTTTTCGTAACTGTTTCATCAGTTATGAAAGTACTTTAGAATATGCAAAACTGTTACATCATTCACCAGCTATTGCTCTGCTAAAACAAAACTCCCAGTATTTCTACTGTCACCACATACCCTGCCATCTCCGCTCTGCTTTATCTTCACCTTGCCCCACAGGTAACATTATACTTGCACAGTAATTCATGCCACAGCTACTGCAATAATAAAGCCCTTCCCTGCTGTTTCAGAACTGTCAGGCAGTTCAGACATCCCTGCTCTTCTCAAGCAGACTTTTACTCTGAAAGACATTACCCTCAGTCCTGAGTGTCACAGATGGTCCCAGTAAGCCCTCCAGCGACTTTATGAAGCATTTGCGTAAACCAAGTGTTTGTGCTGAAATAACTAATGGAAAATAAATGGTGTTCCTAGTAAGTCAGCACAAAACCAAATGTATATGACTAATGACAAATTAATGAAGTATAGAAGAAAACCCTACCCTTGTGAGACCATACCTGGAATACTGCACCCAGGTCTGCAGACCTCAGCACAGGAGAGACGTGGACCTGTTAGGGCAAGTCCGGAGGAGGGCCATAAAGATGACTTGAAGGCTGAAGCACCTCTCCTACAAGGACAGCCTGAGAGAGCTGGGGTTGTTCATCAAAAAGAAGGCTCCAGGGAGACCTCAGTAAAGCTTTCCGGTACTTTAAGGGGCCTTACAAAAAGGAGGGAGAACAAGTTTTTACATGGACAGACAGTGATAGGACAAGGGGAAATGTTGTTGAACTACAAGAGGAGGGGTTTAGATTAGGCAACGGAAGAAGTTCTTTACTCAGAGGGTAGTGAGACAGTGGAACAGGCTGCCCAGAGAAGTTGTGTATTCACAATCTCTGAAGTATTCAAGGCCAAGTTAGAGTGGGCCCTGAACAACTTTGCTAAGTGAAAAGTGTCCCTGCCCATGGTGGCAGGACTGAAACTGGATAATCTTTCATGTTCCTTCCAACCTAAGTAATTCTGTGATCCTATGAAAGCCTCTCTTCAGGAGTGCCAGTACCAAAGGCACATACAGCTGCAATTATGGATACCACAACAATCAGCCCAATTGGAAACAATCAGTCCTCAAAGTTGCCAACACTTTAAAATGAAAACCACTGGATTCCACATGTACAGGTGGGGTTGTGGCAATGCCCCTCCATCCTCTAACTCAGTAGGACTGGAAGACAAATCCCTTGTTTTCTCTAAACAGGGGGAAAAGCTGAGTTTTCTCTGTGACAATGTATCTACCTATGGCCTGACCATCACTAAGATCAACACAGAAAATACAACACAGTACTGTGAAGGATGACTACTAGCATAGTCCATCTATGCCCAAAAGTAGTCAACAGGCTCTGTGCCTCTGTGAAGGCAGCAGCTGTTGCTATTGAAATACACTGCTAGCATCCCTCAGCACACTACAAAGAGATTTAAATATCAGTTTAACACACTATGGTAAGAAAAGAGATTCCCCTTGCACCCTAGCAACCATTTAAACAGATTCTGTCATGACAGACTATGTGTATCTGAAATACCGCTTTAATGTTGCTCTGGAAAGAGATGCAAACATTAAAAAATTCAACCTGAGAATGCTAGTATAAATTTTTCAAAATAAAAGACCACATGGAAGCAAATCTGAACCAAATCAGCTTACAAGTGGAGTGACTGAGTTTGTTGCCTCAGACACCAGAATCACCTCTGATCACTCCCAGTCAGTGAATCTTACCAATATTTATTGAGAAACCTTCAAAGCTTGAAAGTTTCTAGAAGAACTGAACAAATTTCTTTAGACTTAGAAAATGCTATATGAGCTGGGGAAAAGCTTCAAAACTGGACTTGCTAGAATAATTACTTCAAATGTGTTCAATTTTTTTTACTTGCTCTGAATAATACGCAGGGCACACAGCGATCATCGTCACAAGCTGCAATGGTAACTGCTTGCATACAAGAGTTCAAGCCATGAGACTTTACTCCTTTACTTTTCTCCTCCAATTCTCTTCCCTTTTACATAGGCCTGAGGCAAATTACTCATCTCAGTTTCTCCCTTAATACAAGGGCCACAGACTTTTGGAAAGCTCTGATTATTATTAAAGCAGTAAGTTGATATTATTTAGTTGACTGTCTGGCCGTTTACCTGTCCCAGAAACTCTCAGAATCCCTATGCACCACACTCTTAGATTTACAGACTACACACTTAGACTTACAGCCCATCACAAACTCCTATTTGGCAAAACATGTCTAAAGCCAGGGCCTACAAGTAATGAATTCTTAT
Organism: Anomalospiza imberbis; assembly: GCF_031753505.1. Classification (NCBI taxonomy): domain Eukaryota; kingdom Metazoa; phylum Chordata; class Aves; order Passeriformes; family Viduidae; genus Anomalospiza; species Anomalospiza imberbis. The sequence continues at coordinate 17,540,889 of NC_089684.1, forward strand.
CTTACATTCATTTCTACATTTTGGCATTGTGCAAAAGAGATAAGACACAATCAAGGCCCCCTAAATGAAAAAAATTCATACATGAAGTGTTTCAGAACACCAGTGGGAGAATTTCATGCAATGTATGGCTATTATTAGATTGCTATTTTGCTTAGCAGATCAGAGGGTATAATCGGCAGATGATGCAGCCCTGATTTGCGAAGCACAGCCTTATTAAAGGCTAATGAGATAAATGAGTTAAAATTTACATTTTGCTCCACTGATAAGGTTCATTGGCACACTTAACTCCAACACCATGGTTTGAATATTAAACCCACTTATTAATGTCTAGTAAAGCTAATTATAATGCTGAGTGGCATTAAACTATAATAACCAAGCAGGATGTTAGAATCACATCCTTCAGTATTACTGTAGCCCTGAAATAAGTGTTCTGCACCTGGAAATAAATACCTGTTGAGGTCATGCTGGGAAAAAGCACTAGCCTTCTGTGCCTTTTTCCTGATCCTTCTGAGAACTCAAAGCCCTCTTCTTCTAACAATATATGTTAGAAGAAGCAACATCGACATAAACATTGCTCATTACTATGATTTCAACAGCGTCTGTTTGTCTTACTGCAGTAACAGCAAGGATTAATTGACAAATATTTTTGTATCTACAATATATTAAATTACACTTGACATATACTCTCTAATCCTTAACAGAAAAAGAAAGCATGGAGATACTAACAAAATTAACAACAAAATCCTGGAAACCATACCTGTTGGTTTTTTCTCACCCTTTTCCACCACCTTCTGTTAAAACTACAAATATAACTATAAAAACACCTCCATTTTCTGGAAAGGATACTGGAAATACACTTTAGACCTTACATTAGCCTATGTATTTCTATGCCACATCTATTTAAGCACTTAAATGGACAACAATTATTTTTAAGGATATCATAAGACAAGGAGGCCAAGGGCCATAATATTCTTTCCCTTTTAATCTCCACCATGTATTTGTCCTGTGACAGCAATGGAAAGAAGATAAGATGGGAAAATTAAGTGCCAGCTACCCATGGATCAACAGCACCCAGTACCCAGTGTGAGGACTCACATGTGCCAGTCCAGAAACAATTTACAGTCAGAACAAGCTTGAGAAACACATTCCTCTGGGATCTCCTCATCCCAACACAAGAGTGCTGCGAGCTCACCTTCCTCTAGGAGAATCATACACAGGACTACACAACAGCCATCATTACCTTTTCAAAGTAGAATATAAAGAATGACAACAAAAAGCATAAAAACACCACAGTTAAAATCTCCAGTTTTTATTTGTAAGGTAATACTCTAAAGCAGACGTTCATTACACACATAAAAAAGGCACTGCAGAACAATTAGTATTTTTTCTTCTGTGGGGAAAAGTGAAAAGGTACTTGCACTGTGACAGTAAAAGAAACTAGCTGAGCAAATCATGTGTGAAACATTAAATGCAACTGCTTTTTCGAACACGCTTTTGTTCCTTTGAATTTATCACCTGATTTAAACATTTAGCTTGTAACACAATCCGTTCCACTTTTTTCAGCCCAGCTTTAAAATACAGGTGTGCCATATTTCAGCAGCAGAAGCAAAGAAATGCTATGGAGGTCAGAAAAAAAACATTTGGTAGACCGCTTTCTGTGGAGCATTCCACTGCATCCCTGCCTGCAAGAAGCTGTGAGTACTGCCCAGCATCCCCAACCCTGGGCTGCAGCTGGGCAAAAAAAAAAAAAAAAAAAAAAAAAGACAGCAGTCTACTCCAATGGTCGATTCGAGCTGCCACAAGCTCACCAAGCCAGCTGAGCCCTCCACCAGTATGAGTTATGCCAAGGGAACACACAACCTGTCCCCTCTTCCCCACTCGGCCAAGCTGTTCTCATGGGTCCTATGGCACACACCAGGTCCTGAAGCCAGACCTAGAAAAAACTGCTTGTTGAGGGCTCAAAGTATTCCTCACAGAAATGTGTCCTGAAAATGGATACTTGTGACTTTTAAAATGCAGAACCATCAGGTCTCTTTCCCTAAGGGAAAACCCTGCCAGCCTGATGCCACAGGAGCAACTCTCCCTACACAGGTTCTTCCCACAGAGCAGAAAGTGCCTCTGCAGTCTTTTTCCTCCAATACATTGTACTGGATGTGGCTTTTCCCAAGCCATTTTATGAGTATGGTTTGTTTACTAAAAGCATAATCAGATAAGCTCCTCCAATTACTATTTCAACTATGCTAATACTTGGTAGGCATTCTGAATCTAAATGTTTCAATACTTCTCTGCATCTACAATCAACAGATACACCTAAAGCACACTATATTTTTAAAGAAGAGACAGCCAACACCACAGTACTCCCACAGGCAGGGTTGTCAGGAAAAGAAATGTGGTAAATAATTACTTTTCCTAGGTTAACCTGAGTTCCAGACTAGCATTTGTGAGCATCAGTGCCACGGAAAGGCAACTAACAACTCTAGTTTGTATTCTTGTCCAGTAAGGAGTTTTGCCTTATGTGTAAGCACTGACAGTGAAAGTTTTATCATCTCAGGGACAGAAAAAGTAAAGAACACTTATTCAAGTCCAGTAAAATCTCTTCTGCAAAATTCAAAGAAACCAGAAGTCTTTGCTTGGCTACTACTGTTTTTTTAATTATTTCCTTCTTTGACAGATAATGTTCCAAACATAGATAGATGCTGAGCAGCACTGGTGTCAGAATGCAGCACACAGAAACCTCCAGTATAATCCACGCTACAAATAATTAAAGACATCATTCATTGTGTACCATGCTTTCTTATACTGCATTACAGATGTTTGGCAGGAAGGGTGGGGACTATTCTAAACACAGGGCAGCACATTCCTGACAAATCTTTTTAGATTTGATCTTAAGCTTAGCAGTTTAACACACTGAGGTTTCAAAAAGTTCATAAAGATGTTAAAAATACTGCCAGTGTATACTCAGTATTCGTGGCCTGAAGTGACTGAGCTTTTACATAGTCTATCGACTGTGATCTAATTCTTTTTCCACTTCTATTTGATGCCTCAAAGGTGCTAGCAGATCATAACAAAGAATAGTTCATAGAATCAGGAATAAGTTAGCAATAAAGAGAAGATTTTGCAGAAGGTAGTTCATTTTCCCTGGAAATTATTCATAAAAATGGACTAAAAAATATAAACAACTATTTAAGAAACAAACTTCATTAACATATCATTTCTGCAATAATTTTCAAACAAACTAGGTGTTTCTTAAGTAATTCCAGACCTGCTGGTACCCACAGAGGGAATGGAAAAGCCTCAGGCTTAGCTTCCTCTTTAAGTCAGGGAACTCTGTGTAATACCCCTGAAACTTTTCTTCCAAGTTTGATTTTATTTCTTGTGCTCCTGAACTGCCTTGACTGTGTGATCAGAAGCAAAGTTCATGGACCTCAAGATCTTATTTCCTATCATTTCAGTCAGCTGAATTTTTGGAGGATCAGAATACAGTTATGTATTTCTTTATAACTGAGCTGCATTACAACCATGATAAAGAAATGGTAGAAATGTTCTGCTCTGTTCATTACAATCAATAGATTATGCAGCTCGGTCACAAAGCAGAAGGAATTATGAAAAAGAAAGTAATCTTTAAACTATTAATATTGCCAGAACAACTTTTCCTTCAGATATGCATACTCCCACCTCCCAGACACAGCTAATAATGTCAGAAGCTCTGAGATTCATACGGTCAGAATGACTAATATTTACATTAAGCAAATGTATTGCCATAGTAACGTAGACACCACAGAGCTATCTACCTGCCACAGCTCTCTAAATTATTTAGCATGCCAATACTACAGTGACACTGTGTAAATGATCACATTCATTAAGAGCAGAGTATGTGCTGAAAAACTGAATGTTAGACAGCCATATTTATTGCTAGGAAAAAAACAACAGCACCAGTATTCAGAAAAAGAAAGCAGAGAGGTATAGAGGAAGGCTCCAGCCTGAAGCAGAACAACACACCTTTAAAATCTTCATCTAAAAAACATGCTCCCATCTGCATCCCTGTGCAAAGCAGCACAAACAATAATCTCACTTACGGGACCCACTGTGACCAGAACAAATTGAGATTTGAGTTATGTTCTAAACCACATTTTTGGGATAGTCATTAAACTTGTTTAATTTGCATTTTTTGTTGCCAAAATATTTTTCTATGTTGTGGGGTTGCAAGACCTACTGCACAGAAAACAGAAGTAACTATGACACACCCTCAGAACATGGCTGTTTCTTCAACAGTCGACAGATTTATGGTGAGGAGAGAGGTGCAATACTTTGGATGATGGTCTGCCACTTCCCCAAGCAGTAGATGATGGCAGGGATCTGAGCGGTTTGTGTAAGCCACTGTTCTCATCCTGAGTTAAAGCTTTTGGAAACCTCAAGCACTTTCTGCACTACGGATATTTTCCCCTCATCACATGCAATGGCAGAACCAATGTCAGGTGGAGAAAACAAAGGACAGCTCAGGTCAACTCTTGCAACTAGATGGATTTCTTCCTAATTTTCATCAGCTATAGCCCCTTCTTTTGTTGGACACAAATAATATTTTTTCACATTTTTCTTTGAATTCAAAATAACAAAGAAATCACCTAAGAAACACAGTACAAAGATCCAGGCAAAAAATTAACCCAGCCCAGCTCCAACCAATTCCTATTCTCTCTGATTTTTTTAGTTCTTCATAGGCTTAATTTACAGTATGTCAATGTAAGAGAAAGCTTTAAATAATTTCTTCTACTACATTTTTATGGAAGTAAGTCTGGCATACACCCATCTCTTATTATTCATTTGCATTAAAATGCCACAAAGTCTTACTTAAAGACATTTTCATGGCACTAGAAATAATCAAATTGAATCTCAAACCAATAGATTACTGTAACAGAGACTCATGTAGAATTTGATCTTCAGAGACAGAATTTTCAAAACAATGAAGTGTTTGGAACATACTCTTCCCCAGAGAGAATACTGCTTCCATAACAAGAGTCTGCTTTTCTTAAGCAAGTTACTTTAATTAAGAATTGTTCAAGAACTGACTTGATCCTCCACAGAATGTCAGGAAAGTATAGAGACCAGGACCTTGCTCTAAAAGCAGTTTTAGAAAGCAGCCTCATGGAACCCAACAGCCAGACCAGTAAGGGTACTTCAAATATTGGTGCCAGAGAGCACAGGTGTGATGAAGAACACCTAAAGGTTTACTGCTTACAGAGGTCAGGTCATCTGCCAGAAGTATTTAGGTTGTGAACCTCCTTTTGGAGTCTTCACTCAGTATCCCATTTGAGATTGTGAATTTAAGAGAATGTGTGCTGGTTTTAGAGAAATGTCTGCGAAGGATGAATACTGCTCTTAGGACTGTCAAAATATAAAGGATCATATGAGAAGCAACTGACTAGTGGACTAATTAGCAGTAAGGAATAGAATTATGCAAAGCCTCCAGATTCCAGGCAGAGCTATCAATTACATTTACATGTTACAAATCACCTTGCTGATGAAGTGCAAGCTGGAAATAGGAAGTCACCTTCAAGTATTCAGCACCTTAAAACACATTTGTAATGGAGCCAGAGGGGATATCTGCTTAGTTGTTGGAATAATTTAAAATGTGCACTAATACTTGAAATGATTCTATGACAATTGAGCATTCAGCTAAAGTGGCTGAGATAAGCCTTGACAATTCTAGATAAGAAATGCTAAGCAATTAATAGAGGTATCCAAACACTAACCTTTAAATCCACTTAGGCTGAATTTTCTCTTTCAACTTGTATCTTTCAAGCTTTAAACTGAGAGCACTAGGAAAGTCAGTCCTGTTACATAAACCACAACTAATTCTGAACAGAAACCCTGTGTTTTGTTTTTAAGCCAACAGTGAGTAGATGAACCCAAAAAGCAATGGAACACAGAAATAGTGGCTGAATTTCATTAGGTTTGGCTCAGCACCACTACAACAGAATCCAAATTGTTTTCTACAGAACAATTCAAGTAGCAGCAACACAAAGCATTCAGCTCCACAGGAGTCCTTCACGTATCAGATGCGGTACCATTCACAAACTAAGTCTACGTTTCTGCACGTTTCTAGATTATGTCTCCTCACCAACAGGGCAGCACAAACAGCAGAAGAGGCCTTGGCTCTAAGTCCTGCTCAACAAAAACATCTCTATTGTCATCAGCGTGTCCAGCACAAACCCAAAACACAGCGTCATACTTGAAACTGAGAAGAAAACTAACTCTACCTGAGCCCAAACCAGCACACTATGAAAATCCTAGATCTACAGAGCACTTTGTCAAAGAACCAAGTAACTTCATACAAATCAGTTAAGAGCTGATACTGAGGTTTTGTTTGTTTTTGAGGTGTTGCAGTATCTGGGTAAATACAACTTGCAAGAATATCCCATGTGTTCAAATGATTCCTCAAAATCCACAGGAAACGACAGCAAAGACCCTAACTATAGCTGGGGACTGAGACTTTTTATTTTTACTAGAGACCCAACAAACCTACTTCCACATTCTCCTCTCCTTCTCAGCCAGGATGGGAATGGAAACCTTTCTCAGGGTTACCTCAGCCAGTGGCCTCTCTCACCCCGGCAACTGCTTTTATACACAGCAGGGAGACTGAAGAGGTAGAGCAAAGCTTAGTGTTACTCCCTCAAGCTCAGGACTTCACAAGGAATAGAGTCTTTTCCCACTTTGCATGCCAAAACAATTCAAACTCCCTAGTGCAATGAACTATGTCCTTTTCCCCTTCCCTCCAGCCTCCACAATGAAGAAGTATCATTGCTGTGTCCTCTGACAGAAACATCCCACCCAGACTCGGCAAACAGGATTAATGTAGAAAACAAAACCAACTTTTTTTTTTTTTTTCCCCAGGCAAAAAACAATGGGAAGAAGTAAAGGAAGACAAAAACGGAAACCAAAGATAGATTTATATTACTTACAGTGATTAGAACATTAATCAGCCTCTTCTGTACTGTACAGCAGGGATAAAACCCCCACCACCACCCTGCACACACACAGCTACGCATACTCAAATCAACGTACACTCCTGTCAGAAGTTGAGCGGCTGTGTACTTAATACGGAGGCAAATTTACTGAACAGCTATTTCTAAATTCATGTTCAAACCCCCTAAGTGCCACACCTAAAAATCATATCAAGTCCTCCATATCTACAACTTGAACATAAAAACTGCAGTTTGAGATGCAGACATCTTTGTATTAAAAAAAAATTGAACAATTACATGTGCATTAAATAAACCTTACGCCATAAATGTCCTTGATTCTTTATGTGCCAAAACATTAAAAAATAAATCCAACAAATCCCCCACAGAATAAAAAGCAAATAAATAAACAAAACCCCAGACATGGGACCAGCTTACTATACATTATTAAAATGCCACGCACAGTAGGTTGTTAATTTTTCACCTGAAGTAACTGCATAACTTGGTTGGGGAATTATTCAGTTCTAAAACCTCTGTTGCCATTTCATTTCACCTTTCATTTTCTATCATCCACAAGTCAAAATCATGTATGCAGTTTAATGAAAAGTGCATAAGTCCTTGAATACCAGATACAGATAGGATGAGCTGTGAGTGATTCTCACTAAACCTAATAAGCAATAAACCAAAATAACAATTGAAATATACAGATACTAGTATAAACATAGTAAGTCAGTGGTATTTTTATCAAAATGAAAAAATATTTTCTTCTTTCTATAAACCCATGATACACTTTCAATCTTTTTGTCATCTATCCATGCTACGCATCATGAAGATAAATGGTGATTAGTGAATGGAAATCGAATGGTGATAGATGAATGGAAACAGAATGGTGATAGATGAAAAACAACGACACTTAGGAGTACAAGCAGCTTAAAGAGTACTTCGAGTATAAACATAAGTGTATGAGCAAGAAAATAATTACCTATATTCTACAGACAAACATAGCACAGCCCCGGGGACAGATTCCTTTTCTGTGAATGCCCTCATGCTAATAACTGTGCAGGAGTCAGGGTCTGGAAAGGATGCAGAGTCAACTTGTGTCAACTAAAATATTTAACCACAACAGACATGCTTTTACCTGACGAACATAAGTGGGAATCCCACTTGCAGGGATCAGTTGTTCCAACCACTCCCCTACAGACCATTTAAAGACAATTATTCTACATCATGAGATGCTTACTGCTTTTGTATGCTACCACAGCAATTTTTATTAAGAGACTCAACTAAGATGATATACCATACAGGTTTAAAAAGTAAGATGTAAAAAAATATCACCCAACACAAATTCTCTAACTTGGCAAGAGAAGGGGAATGGGATCTATGCCCTCCAGAAGTATCCAGTACTAGGCTTGTTTCAATTAGATTCAAAGCCCATATTTTTTCAGAACACTTAAGGACTCCTGTGAAAGCTAATAGTGACATGGTAAAGGAAACATGCTGACAGAGCACATTGTCCTATTATTAGTAATATGCCTGGCAATACAAAAAGAACAACACATACTTTAAAAACTGCACCTACATGACCTCCCCAGTTTGCATGTTAGAAGACACAGATGTAAGATACATTGCCCTGTGCCAGTTCAGATGTTTTTTCTGGACTATTTGGAAGATAATCATGCAAACACTAAAAAAAAATTCCATAATAATAGGAAAAATCAAAGCATTCATAAAAAAGAATATGTAATTCTGTTCTGGATTTGCTGGTTTTGGTTTTGCTTTTTGTTTGTTTGAGGTAGATTTTTTGTTTGTTTGTTGAGGTGGTTTGTTTGGTTTAAGTTTTTTTTATTTTGTTCCCCCCTCCACACTCAGCAAGTGTTTCAGGAAAAGCCACAAGTTCTGAACAGGGTCATTCATGACACTGATTCAGTTGCTGACTTGCCTTTCAAAAGTGCCAGACCAGTTTTACCTCATTTCTTTTAGGAAAGTAATGCAATGGGACAGTAACTTCATCTCCCAAATTAACTATTGTTGGCTACCCAGCTCTAGGCAGCTGGCTTACTCTGTGCAAGCACTTTATCCCTACCCTCCTACTTGTTTGTATTTCTCAAAATGCAGCATATTACTCACTTTGACTGTAGTTGCTTCCCACATGTTCATTCATCTTAGTTTGTCTCACTGGATTTTTCAACTGCATCTCATTAAATTGCCTGAATTTTTCCTTCTATCTGCATGCTAGGCTGACTTTCAGTGAAATGAAGGTAGATTTACACCAATGAAAGGAAAACAGAATGTAGCTGCATGCTCTTAAACTTTAACAGGCAACAAAGCTTTCTAGGCTATGAATTTTAATACTCAGGGATTAGCAATTCATCTTAGTTTCAGCTGTACCCTTCTAGGACAAAACAGTTATCTAGAGAATCCCTGATAGGTTTTTTACTAAAAGCATTGTTCCAAAAGCTGTAGTGAAGCAGCAGAACAGTTCATGGCTCATACAAGAAAGAGGTCCTATCCCATGTCCCATGTCCCTGGCACACTCACGCTGTAGTTCCTGCTCAGTTCACAAACAAGTCAGTTCAGCAACAGCTTCAGGAAGAGTAAAACAGAAGGAAAGCCACATCACAGCAAACTGGGAACAGAGGCAGCGAGGCTGTGCGGCTGCCACCCTGGGCAGAGACTCCATCAGTTCTTCTGCATCTAGAATTATTCCAGGATTTTTATTACCATAACTGCATATTTAGAGTCAGCAAGTCAGATTCTGAAGACTTAGAGACAGTAATTAATGCTGTGTTAGTTCTTCTGCAATAATGTTAGAATAATTCAAACTTACTAGCAGCAAACATATTCAACTTGTCACCAGAACCACCAGACACCAGGTCTCATCTGATTCTTAACTGACTAATGAAAGAGCAATATTCTCTGCCCTAGTAACCAGTATACCTCTGTTAAGGGACATAAACTGATAAAGGAGATGTAAGGAAACATTATATGAAACACTTGCAGAACTGGACAAAAATTCATCAGATATACTGAGTATGACCACTAAGGAAAACATTCCCAGAGATTGATCTCTTTTTGCAAATCAGTAAAAAATCCTGATTTTTCTGGAGTAAACTTTTCACATCCTTTCCTCTGGAATTGAAAGTGTTCTGGTTTCTCAAAGATTGCTTTCCTGTTTTATTTCTCCAAAATTAAACCTTCAACTCTGCACTGAGCCAGTTCCAAGCTAAACATGACCCTTGGAGGCCAGCAGATCTTCCTGCATCTCATTCACCCCAGCAGCTAAAAGTAGGACTGTGCCCTCCCTACCTGGCCAAAAAGAAAAATAATCATGGAGAAAACAACTCCTTATCTATCCTATCCCCACACTCAAAGGTCTTTGGCACGGAGGGAACCAATTTCAAAACACATCTACTACAGCACCAGTAAATACACTAGCTCCCACCTTAAAATGCTTTTTGGTGTATAGCTGACAGAGTTTTGAAAAGGAAAACAGACTGATAATGTTGCAGCCTTAAAATAAGAGGAGCAGGAAAGTAAGCTGTTCCTCTAAGGCATAATACTTTTCTGACTTGCTCCTGGAATGATGCCTAGCATTACTTCCTTAATCCCAGCAAAATGAAGTTTCTGTCTTGCCATTCATAAATAGCAAAAATTTATGCTGAGGTTTCTGAAGTGTTTTCAGAAGATAAATACTTCAACAACTACTTTGGCTTTTGAAAGATCTTCCCTGCGTCGTGACCTTCCTTAGGACTTGGAACTGAACGATTTCCTTGGTTTTCAAGTCCCTCTCAACTGTTATCATAATTTATAATCCTTCATAAATTGATGAGGCTCCAGCTTTTTAATATTCTCTTGCATTCACTAACGACACTATGACATTTCCAAAGCAGGGGACTACTAGTCCATACAGTTTTTGCCCAGTATCACATTGTAGCCTACTTACTCACTAGAATCACCCATAGGATGGAGATTATAGCCAGAGTGGTTTAAGAGTGTTTTTTTAAATTAGAAGGTAACTAATTAGACCTTCAATGACTGTACTGCAACTTAAATGCTAAAGTTACTGAATTCACATGTAAAAACTTCACTACCAAAGCCTCTTTAAAAGATTCACCTTTCAGTTCCAACTGGTTGCTCAAGGGTACCTGAACAATTATATCATGAGGCTGAATTGAAGGTTCCTTTCTCCAGCATTTCCTACAACAGTAATACTCAGCTGCTGGTGTGTAGAAAGTGTATTTTGCATAGGTCACTTAAGAATCCACAACTGATTTTACAGATCAGCAATGTAATTTCAACACACAGAGAGAACAAACTCTCAACTCAAGCAAAGCTCATTAGGATGTAAAAACAATCAGCAAAACTGATTAAATATCAACATCCTGAGATAAGGTTGAAGGGTAGGGATTTTTTAAATGTTGTTACATGTCTTTTCAGTATAAGTGGGTAGTCATTAAGTGTGAACAACAGTTATAAAGTGAAAAAAATGCCGTTGAACAAAATCAATATTAAATGGTACTTAGACCAATTTAGTTTGTAGTATCCCTTTTTATATCTGAAGAATCACAAACTGTTTCAGAAAGCACTCAGATTTAAATTGATGTAGTGATTAAACTAACTAACACCAACAGCTCTTCAGTGAAACAAAATATTAACATTGGTAAAGTAAGTCACAGAGTAGTACCAATCAAGTCAACGAGTTACAGGAATTTTATCTAGAAGAACACTTTTGTTCAAAGTTTCAATATCATTTCAGATTAGCCTCCTTCTGTGGTAGGGTAGTCACCAAGATTTTCCCTTAGCAAAAGATTCAAGCAAAGACATTCATATATTGCCATACACCAACTCTGTGCCACACCTAGAACACAGTGAGAGACTTTCCCTTCCTCTCGAATATTATGTTTCTACTAGGAGAGAGGCAAAAACCCCATGTGTTTCATAAAGCAGTTTCTGTGCAAGCTGCAAAAAAAAAAAAATCTTCAAATGAGTCTAGTAGTCAGCTGCACACCTTTGCAATACATGAAACAGCCTACAACAGAACAGCCTGTGTATAAAATGCACTGTAGCACTTCACTGGAAGTAAGGGGGGACTTTCAAATTGACTGGACATAAAAAGAATACTAAAATAAATCATATTGCAAACTACATGCTAGTTTCAATAAGCAATGTCCTTCAGGAATGCATTAGATTTTAAAATTCACTTTCACCTTTTGTGGGTTAAAATAAGCTACAGTTTATTTTAGTTAACAGAGCCACAAAGTACGATGGAGCAAGTATTCAGCTTTGCTTGCATTTTGCAATCTTGAGCATGCATATGGCAATGGAATCAATTACTTTACTCCCACCCAATTTCTTCACTTTAAATCTCAAGCACTGCCAGAAAATCTCTTTAATCTAATCCGGATAGCAAAAAGGTTTATCCTATTTCCTCTTCAATAATGTTATACTTTTAGTGTACAAATCCTTGTTTTAAAAGACATACAATAGAAATACTCAATGTGCATTTCACACATTGAACTTAATATGAAACAAAGGCCACGGTACACTTCCAGTAGGTGACAGATTAGTTTTTCATCAATCCAATTCTATTTGAAGCAAACCAGAGTTTTAAAAAAAATCTGTGAATCCAGAAAGTTAAATGACAATACACTTCCATAGCTCTGAAATATACAATACGCAGAGTCCTTAAAAAAAATAAAATTAGTATGTGATACACAATTTAGACACCCAAAACTTGGACCTTGCATTCTCCTCCCACTGGACAGCTCTTCTTGCCATCTCTATTCCTGCACAAGTGATAATTTGTGACAAATTATGTAACTCATTAAGGCCATAAGAGTTAGCAAAAGCACTGATGATTTTTTAAACAATTTTCAAAGAAAAAGACAAAACCCATGGAATTTATATAATGGAAAGACTACTAAGTAAGACCAGGAACTGCACATGGCCAGGAGCACTGCCATATGCATGGACTATTAACATGTTCTCCGGCCCCCTTGTCTCCCATCAATTCCTACTCTGAGGACAGCCTAATCTCAAAACCCTCAGTGATCCCCACTGCACCATATACAACAAATACATCAAACATCTCCATTGCTTGGCTCATGAACAAGCAGCTTGTCTGAAAACAGCTACAGAGAGATTTCTAAGATACGTTTCTGTTCACCCCAACTGATTCTAACACTGCAAAACCAAATCAAAACCTAATCAACATTTAGCCTTTCAATTCAATCCATTCTTGCAGGCCAATATATTAACAGTATATCTTACTCTTCCTCTCTTTCATTTATTCCAAGTTTATATTTTGAAATAATAATAATGCATACTTTAAAACAATTTAACTAATCCACACTAGCTTTACCTGAAAACCATTTTTGTCTTAAAAAATATTGGGATCTACAGAACAATGATGCACAGGAAAACAGTGTCAACTGAGAATTTGATCCTTCAAGATTTTGTTCTACAATCTTATTTTGCATTAATCTTTTTCCTTCTAAGATAGCAGTCACCACAATGGTGGGCTTTTCCTCCAAATTAAACGCAAAACCACTATGTTGATAATAATCAGTTTTATTATGGAAAACATGATTACTTTTTTCCTGGTTTGCTTTCTGTGGTTTCTTTATGTGTATCATAAAATCTCGGAATTTCTAACATCACATTAACCAAATCTCCTTTATTCAGAATGGTTACATATTCCCTTAGGTTTTATAGGGCCACTACCAAGGACAATTTGCCCTGATTTAGTACTAAAGTGTAGCCAATTTGGAACAATATCTGCTTACCATGTTTACTTCCATGAGACCAAAGTTAAGAAAAACAGTGGTCACTAAGATCAGAAAACCAGTCATACTTTTCCATTTCCTCGTGCCAGTGGCCTCTATCCACCATCACACACTGCTAACTTCCCTGCACTGTACTTAATTCTTCAGGGCAAAATACACACTTACCTAATTAAACTCAAGACACAAGCAAAGACAAGTAAATCAAGATGGTTGGACAAAACATTCTTTATGACATACCCAGGAACTTTACTCACATTGTGTGATACATACACAAGTTTTTTCCTTGTTTACATACACACACATTTTTTCCTTGTTTATCTTGAGCTGAGAAAGAAAAAACACCTTATGCATTATGAAAGCCATGTATACATCTTTATAGTCTGTGAATTGCCAAGTGGATGTGTCCTTTACAGACCTCTCCCTCAGCATCACAGGGAAAGCAAATTTGTATGTTAGTGTACAGTGATGAAAGATTAGAAATCAGAACCATTTGAATTATTTATAGAACATCACAGATTCCTCAAAAAGGCCATGTGAAGTAGCCTGCAACTTGTCCAAAGAATTCTATGAAAGAGTAAAATCGTGTAATAGCTATTTTCTGTTAATTTTAACATTTTGTTAAATTCAAGGCAGTTTAAAAAATACCTGCATCAGTAAAACAGGATCTTCCTCTATAATATTCATTTCAGGTAACAGTCAGTAACCAAGTTTTTACCAGCTTGCTCCTAAGATCAAACTCACTGCTGAATGAAAAAGATATTTTCCTCCACACAAGTCTGAGTCTTCACAATTTTTATAATGAGAAGAAACTCAAAACTCTACAAACTGACGCCAGGAGAAAAAGAAAAGCAACAAAAAACTACAAACAAACAAACAACCCCCACACGCAACTCAGGAAGAAGACAGCTGAAAGGAAGCATGATCCTAAGGTACTCCATATAAACTAATGGAACTTTTTCACCTTGTGTCTTTTGTCATTCTGAAATTCCAACTTGAAACTATTAAAGTCTTACTTAGAAGGGTTTAATTGAAAACAAAAATATATGGGAACATATTTGTTTCAAATGCATTAATATTTTCCAATAAAAAACACTAAGTATTTAATACCAGCTGGGCCTAGAGTTGGTAATCACAGATACCTAACAATTTTAGACTAGATACTAAAGCTCTTGTGTTAAGGAATTAGGGGTTTCTTTCACTACTGCTGTTAGCTAAACCAACAGGAATCCAAACATACTAGTAAGATTGAAGAGTTTCACAAACACAGAATAGGAAGAAATGAGAGAACAACTCCACATCATTGCGTTGGTTCATGTCACTTCCTGCCATCGGTGACTGTATTGCCTTTCCATTAGCATAACTAGATTTTAAGTCAGGGAAAAAACAAACAGCTAACTGAAAGCTTTGCACTGCTAGAAATAAAGTTATAGAGTAAGACCAGACTCTAGTTTAAATTAACAATTTTTACTACTTAGTTTTCTCTCTGGAGAAGGAAATAGATTTGTCTTTATTGAGCAAGATATTATATTCTAATGCTACAAACCATCTGAAGAACTCTTACCTACAGCAACTGATGGTCAAACAGTCACTTTGGCAACCAAAGCTGCTTCCATACAGCTACAGAATCATGGATTAGATGTAGGTCAGTTCGTGTAAAATCTAATACTCAATAAATTTTGGATAAGGTGCCATGAGTCTTGGGAATATGTAGTTCTTCCAAACACCATGCTAGATAAGCTTTTAGACGAGGCTTGATATTCAAAAACATTCTAATGATCTGGGTTTAATAAAACAGGTTTGCAACACTGTCAGAGTTGCCAATTTATTCAGAGAGTGGAAACAATAACATACTGAATATTTGGAAAGCATCAGACTATCTGATGCTTCCTAAAAATACTTTGATATGATACTTTGGTATCTTTTATAAGCTATTACAGAGAAACCAGATGCCTCCTTAATCCTTACAGAGCAGCACAGGTTAGGATGAGAAGAACAAGATCCTTGTTTCCCACTTGACAAAACGGTCTCCCATCAGCACCAAGAATTGCAACAAACTGCATCAAAAAAGAGGTAGAAGCACTACAGGGGAGGGTAAGACCAGACACATGCTACGTGAAAGGTTGCTGAGAGATGGTGTTCATTTTCATTAAGCAGATGTTTGGTGGTTCAAAAATAACAAAAAAGGCACAAGAGTTTACCAGAAAGTTAATACTGAATTATAATCTACCAGCTATTTGTATTTTTTCTAATCAATTTGAAAGAAAATCTAGGTACATATAAAACAGGAACTAGTGGTTATTATAAAGTATCATTTCATATTTCTTCCCCTTTCTAATGTTGTTTGACTGGTATAAATGCTCCACCTGATACAACAAATACAACTTGGGAAACCAAGCACACTGTCAGGTTTCCTGTGATTTCAAACTTGTCTGTACTAATCCCAGTCTCATTTCACACCCACACATCAGGCTCCCTCCCTAACTAGCTTGGGCTTCTCTTCTGTACACAGCTTACTTATGACAATCTTGCAATTAACACCCACATCTGTGGCAAGCACACATCTCCTCCCCAAATGATGCCAACTCTTCTATGAAACATTAAGTCTATGAAAACCACACCCCCCCTTTCATGCTCTTTCATCTGGCCCTTTTGCAAACTGAGAATAAGCATCTCTTGGGGAGGTGATTCATAAGTGTTCAGCCCTTTTCACATTGTAAAACAGCTTATCTAATAAAACACAGCACATGTACAATGTTGCATCAAGAACCAAACAATATTCATGCTTGTAGATCAGATTGGGGAAAAGACTTATCTGAATTTTCATCTGTCAGCTAACTAGTTTCACTGCAGAGTAAGATAAAGTAAGATGATCCAATGACAAGCCAAAGTCTAGGACCTCTGCCCCTTATTCAGCTTTTGTTGTAAAAGGTTTTCTAAAGTTTCTGTGCTCAATTTTTAAGCTCAGATAGAGGATACTAGTCTTTTCTCCTTCAACTCTTTTTTTGTATCTTAATTGTACCCTTTAGAGTCAGGAAGAAAAAAGAAAGCGTACATTCTTCAGATGACAAGCATTTCAATTATTCCATATCCTGTAAGCCAAATAATGTGGAGATATTCTGAAACAAAAAATCAAAAAAAAGCGGAATCTTGCCAGCTCAAGAATATCCTGGTGTACAGGCTGTTGGGCTCTCATCAGTGTGCCACGGGAAATCGACCTCTGACTTACAGGGTATGTAGGTCACAATATATTTATTGCTCTCCAGAAGTTACAAGGCACTAAAAGACAGCTAAAGCACCTTTGATAATTGCTAATTTCATTTTACATGTAAACAATTACGGTGATTGCCACTGGAATATCGCACAATAGTTACACTGTACAGGTGTGAACACAAACAGAATTAAAACACAAAACATTGACAGGATACTCCAGAGCCAACGGTGTCTAAATGCAGCTGAATGTTACTGGAGACTCTGTCAGGCATCTGAAATCAGACTCAAGTCTCAAGCTCACTTTCCATAGGATGGGTGTCCCTACCACAAAAACTGATTGTGACACCCAACACTCCAAACAGCAAGCTCAGCAAACAGAATTCTCTTCTGAGCTACCTATTACACACACACACACACACACAAATTTATCTTACCTGCAATTAAAGCATGTCAACAGGTCAGCAAGGAAAAACTGGCTCTGGCAGCTCTTCCATTTGGTCAAGAATCTAGACTTAAAGTTTCTTCAGCTTTCAGCATCATTCAGCTTTCCACTAAAGACAAGGAAAGGCAGAGAAAGTAGAAAAGTAAAAAATATCATTCTCTGTTAACAGAAATCTGGCAGTGTAAAAACTGAGAAGGAAAAAACCTCCATCTTAAAGAGAACAAGATAATAAACTCTCAAATACACAGGAGTAGCTGTAACAGAGCATATTTCACAGCAGGAGATACGTCCACACAGACAAGGTCAGAGCTTCCAGGCCTTTCACCAATAGCTAGTGAGAAGCCCTTGAAAACACCAAGCTAAGAGCCCACACCACTGCAGAAGCAATCCATATTTGCCTTCCTTGCTGCCTTCTGTTCACTGCTGCAGCCCAAAAACAATCATGCATAACACACTGAATAAGTATGAAGCAATTAAGAAACTGTTCTGGCTAAAAAGCAACCACTGGGAAAAAAATACAGAAGCAGAAAAAGAGTGGTATTACACTGAATAGTAAAGCTGGCTACACTGCCAAAAAAACTGATTACAGAACTCACTTTTCAGACAAGAAATGCATCATAACAGCACCTTGTTAAACAAGCTAAACATATGCAAGGGAGAAGGAGAAACCCACACCTGTCTGTCAACACTGAAGTAATTCATATTAAATTTATATTTGACATGTAACAAGGCTGCACACATACAGAAAAATGCAAGTATGAAAAGCGTGTCTATTCATTTACACAGTGCTTAGCATTCAAAATTGATTTTACAGACATCCTGCTAACCTGCCTGACAGAAATTCCTCCAGACTACACAAATTAATTCAAAATAAGGAGACTGTCATTTTTCTGTGTCTTATAAGCAGGGAGGTAAAACTCTGAAAGTTTTCAGCATGCTGAAAGGAATCCTGCAAAAATTTAGAAAGTATATACATCAAGGCAAAAATATTTTTTTTATAAACATAACTTTCAACCAAGAACTCATAGTTTAAAACAGGTTCTTAAACAGCTTTCCCATTACGGGAGCATGAACAAAACAGCAAAAAATTAAGGCCTTATGGGAAGACACTGTTTTTATACTGCAAAAATAACATGGTTTCAGTACATGCTAAACTAGATGACCCCTTGCCATTTCATGCTCCTGAATTTCAGGGATGATTGTATCTGGTTCTTCCACAGATGTAACCAGAAATTTCATGAAGAGACTTTTAGCATCATTTTCCCCCTCAACTACAACAAAGAGGTAGTGCTAAAAATTAGCCAGTTTCCAAGTGAAATGGTAACAGGGTCAATCTCTCTATCCTCCAGATTATCTCTAAAATGTTTCCTGCAGTAAAATATGGCTCACAAAATTCTACCTCGCTAACCCTGCTATTTTTAATATATTTTCTTATTGCTCAAATAATTGCAAGTGAGGGCCCTACAAGAAGGAGATTTCTCCATAATTTGTAATTAATACTAACTCCTCTACTGTCTGCTTCATACATTCATTGCATCTTGTAATAAAAATAAGGTTCCAAGTTAAATTTTTTAACTACATTCTCCATATTTTTGCTTTGTTGTATCATTTATCTGGGTAAATTTCCAAGTGGAGCCTATAATTATGTTCTTGATCAGACTGTGTTTTAGCTCAAACGGTTATTTTTTCCCCTGGATAATCTTCTTTAATTTGCAGCATAGCTTAAGAACTATTGTCATACACATAATAAAATAGGTATAGTCTAAATGACATCCTCATGTTCGAGGTTTTCAAGTTGATCAGTCTGGTATTTTTATTTCCTTTTACTACACATAAAATAATCCATCAGAGGGAACAGAAAAGAGGAACAGGGGGAAAAAAATTAAAAGAGAAATTTCAGAGTCCAAACTGAAGCCCTAAAGGTAACCCACTGCTTCTACAGAAATAATTCTTTCCAGCATATGTGGGAAAGGAGTATGCAATAAGCATTTGTGGAGGGGCTTCAAGTGAACAGAATTAAGAGGTCATTGGAGGAGGGCAAAACCTCTCAAGCACATTTGTTTTAGAAGACTCCAGCATGCTTCCATATAAATATCATCTTTTATCTAGAACCACAAGCCTGAAATTGAAAATTGGTACAAGAGACTGAAACCTGAGCCAACTAAGAACAGACTCACGAGGGACAATCCCATTTCTGGCATGGCTAGTGCATGTTTTCAAATATATGCTTAATAAAAATTACACTGTGGTGCCATATTATCCAAACTTATTCAGTGCTTCAGCTTCAAAGTCCTGCAAGTCGGACTCAATGAATATGTTACTACTACTGAGGCAGTAAAGAAAAGCACAAAGGTCTGTTCTTTTTTAGGCTACAAAAGTTGTTTTGTAGGCTACAAAAGATTTCTCTATGATATGCAGTTACTGTGCAGGTTTTAGAGAGAAGGCATTCAGAACATGGAACGATTCCCTGATCCAACATTTGTAAAAAAATCTGAATCTGAAACCTCAGCACGAAGCTATGGAAGATGTCCAGAACCTAAGTGCCTTCAGCTTCCCAAATAGTTTAGAAAAAAAACCCAATAAAAACCCACATAAAATCAAACCTACACAGACACCCCTTAGGTTAGAGTACAAAAGAATATTCAGTCTAGTATATGAAAGAAAAAAAATCTGAATAATTTAGCAGGTTCCAATTCTGAATCATCCTTTTCAATATTATTTTTAAAAGCTGTAATTAAATTAAAGAAGCATGGTGATGATAATTGAATGGAGAGCTTCCTGTAGTTGTGGCCCAGGAGAGTCATATTAATCACACAGTATCACCAGTTTAGTATTGCCAGATAGGAAATAATACATCCTTATCTCCAGGGAGCACTGACACTGAGATCTCTTTGCAGGCACTGACAAATCATTACTGCCAAGCACAGTCTTGCCTTACGTAACATTCTTGGAAGAGCAAATCTTTTGCTTTTGCATTAAATACACAGCTTTTTAAAAGCGGGCAACCAGGTAAAAAATAATACATATCTGCATTCTGTATCCTGGATGGTAAGAAGGGGGAACAGAGGGAGAGAGAAGAGGTTGAAAAGGTTCTGTCTTCTCATTTCTGAAAACTGAGACAGGTGAGGAAAACATTAAATGGTAGAAGAAGTGCTCAAAAACTTTGAACCAGACACAAAAATATTATATTTTATCTAATATTTTCTATCTCATATGATTTATATGA
Organism: Anomalospiza imberbis; assembly: GCF_031753505.1. Classification (NCBI taxonomy): domain Eukaryota; kingdom Metazoa; phylum Chordata; class Aves; order Passeriformes; family Viduidae; genus Anomalospiza; species Anomalospiza imberbis. The sequence goes on from NC_089684.1 coordinate 17,561,508, forward strand.
ATTTTATATATTTTCTGGATCACAGTATACATACAAATAATATGATTCATAATTATGAATCACAACATATATCTCAGCTCACATTGCTTGGATAGCCTGAAATTCTGTACTAAAATGAGTGTGGTGAGGCATGCACATTAAAAAGCTTTAGAACATAATCAATTCTTAGTAGTACCCTTCATGAATTATGATACTCTACTTTGTATATTGAGATCATCAAATCATAACAGACAACAGTTTTCAATGTTTCTTCAGTCCACAGCAGAGCAGAGTGTCAAACTTTCTTTTAACAGGCAGGTTACCAGGACATTCTCAGAATGGCAAAACCCTTTTCAAGGATTTATACATTCTCTCTCTCTCCCTCTTTTTTCTTTTTTAATACAATTAATTTTGAGCTCAGGGTTGTACTGCATTTTATTTGAGAGGAAAGTTGTCTTTAGAGACTGTATTGCATCCCATGCATCTTAACCTACACCACTACCCAAGTTGGATATTATGAAAGATGCATTGCTTTGTGGTTTGGGAAATTCAAATTGCTTTCCTTATCTTTCCCCTTCATGTTTCTTTCCCAAGAAAATAATCCTAGAAAACATAGTCCACAGATGTATGAATCAATACAAATACTCCCACTACCAACAGATACCATTCAAAACAGCAGACGGACTTTAAAATATTAAGAGGAAAGTACATTCCAGTTTCATACATGCATGAATTAAGATAACAAACACATCATAGAGGTGATACCTCCTGGGAAATCTCCCTCTGTGAGTAACAAACCAGAAATCTACTAAACTGCTAATTTTACATAAAAATGTGCCTATTTGCTTTTGATTTAAAGATCAGTTGACACTACAGGACTTCCTCAAATCTTTGTTTTCCTTCTGCTATTCACAGTTTTGCCCAATAACATGCAGCTGAAATTATAACCTTTGTATAATGTCACTGTTGCTATCCCTATCATTTGGACAAGAAATATCATGCAGTGAAGAGCCCCTTCTGTTTTGGATTGCTACTGGGCAAATAATGAAAGAAAAAGAATTAGTGTATTCAAATAAACACAAGCTACAATAGAGGGTTGTTAAGAACATACAGCAGATTACATGAAAGAGTTTTCCAAATTTTCACTAGCACAAGCTGATTAAGTCTACGTGGCAGAGAGCAGACTCACACAGGTCTGGAAGCAGTAAAACCCCAGCGGCTTGAATGCAACAGCACACAAATATGACAAAATTGTTTTCAAAGCTAATCCAGGCATCTTCACACCACATTTCCTTGTGCTCCCTGTTCTAGGATTTGCTCCTGCAGAGCCAGTGTGGGTATAGCCATGCCCACAAGTCATTTTTTCATGTTATCTTAACAGGGAGTTCTAGCTACTTTTCAACAGCCACAGCACTGCAAAGTTAAAAGTCTCCCTCATCTACTCCGTGCAGGTGAAAAGGGAAAAAAAAAAAAAAAAAAAAAAAAAAAAAAAAAAACGGAGAAAGAGGCATAATGTTTTGATATCTTTTGGATCCTCCTTGTCAGTTGAAATATAAGAGCAGAGGTACCGAAGTGAATTCTCAGCACCGTGCTCTCCCTGGATTTTACACATCATGCTGCACCACAGTAACCATCTCCTTTTTGTACTCAAAGGATAAAAAAAATCACCTCAAAGTCATCTAGTCCTTCCCCCTGTGCCATGGTAACACACATCATGTTTCTGTCACAACTCACAGCTGCTTTCATTACCTGTTCTTAAAAATCATACACAACTTTTTCTGGTAATATATTCCAATGCAACGTCTTACCAAGCGAGGAAAGAAAACAGATCACTGTAAAAAACACATTTATCTCATACACTTAGTGGAGAAATGAGAAAGTGAGGGTTTGTCTATCTTCTTCACTTCTCAGAAGCTAAAATAACAGCTCCCAGTTCATTCAGTTATTCCTCCAGACATCCTGGTATTCTTACTGCTCTTCTCCAGACTCCCTCCAATGGGTCCATATTACCTTTTTTCCCTATTAAATAATTTTTCTATTAATTCCATCTTCAAAACATGACACTACATCAATATTGGCTGGAAAGATTCGTTCATTTAACTTGTAGAACATATTTCTATTCACACATATGTGGTGCAGACACAGGATCCCACAAAAAGAACTGGAAAGGTCCTTAGGGTTAACTGAAACAAGCCTCAGAGAGAAGCATTTGGTCCTTCCGGCCTTCTCCGATTGCCCCCATCAACCAGGAGGCAGAAATTACTTTAAAGATGCCTTGCTGTGTTTGAAATAAGGAACTGTGTTATAAGGGTTTGCAATACAAACTTCAGTCCCAACCTAAGAACCAGCTTTATTTAAAAAACCCCAAAACCTTCTAAGAGCAGAATTCAATCATTTTGATTGAAGATATTCTCTAATTTTACAATTCTATAGCAATGTTGACTCCTGTTATTCTTGTTGTCTACTAAAACACATAAATCCTTCATGTATATCTCTAAAATAAACTACTCACCCCTAAACAAGAATACTATCTCATTAGTTCATTTCTAGGGAAAACAATGTTTTTCAACCAGTTTAGCACTTGCCCACAGTCAATTCCTCCAAACATTCTCTAATAAGAATGAAATTTTGACAGTTTCTATTATAGAGTCAAGCTACCAGAGACCTACTGCTCCTCTTCTGTTAGCATTTTGGAAAGAGAAATTCAATTAGTCTAATGGTTTAATCTTAAAAATAAAATCATATGGGCTACTGCTTATGTCTTTGTAATCTTCTACTGCTTTGGGAGGGTTTAATTCCCAAGAAAAATACTAGAACAAATAAAGATAAACAACTGAGTCTACAGTTGCTTATTTCCACTTGCCCCTTGCCCTGACACCTGTACAGACAGACACCACAATCCCTCTTCTCAGTGGCACAGTGTTACACATACCCTCCATGAGTTAAGTAACTGCAGCAGCTCAAGGATTACATCAGCCAGCCCTTACCCTTTCAACAGTGCTTTTGTAAACACTTCAAACTTAAACTTCCCTAACTGCTCTAAAACTCACTCTTTCCTCACACCAGCTCAGGATTTTAGCACTTGCCTTGGACATCATGTTCCCCTCCAAGCCCCAGTATCTTTTATTAGACCTGAGGTGAAGAAATAAACAAGAAAAGACCTCAGCCTGCTTGGCATTATCTGTCCACAGCTCCACTAGTCAAACAGGAGCAAACCTCCTCTGACTTTCTTTTTCTAACTTTCTATTTCTGTAATGATTTCTCATTATTCTTTCTGAGTTGGCCATTCTGAGTTTTTAATTATGTGTGTGTGTGCATTTTAATTATAAGTGTCTGTGCTTTATTTTTACACTTGTCCTTGGCAATCCAGCTGGGAATTCCCTTCCTTCCTTGCATTTGATGTTGAAGGGCTCACTAGTAGCCAAGCCAGCCTCTCACTACTTTTCATATTTTCCTCTGTGGAAGAATAGTTTCAATTTCTGCATTAGCATATCCACAGACTCCAATATTCCTGCTTCTGTATAAATCATATTTTTATCTCAGAATATTTAAATGTACTTTGAATTATAACTGATTAGACCACATTGTCTCCTGACACCAAGCCCAATGCCAAGTGCTCCTGAAATGTTGCTGTTGACTTGATGCCTCTGTTAAATCTGAACTGCTGTTATTTTAAATGTTTGCAAAACAAATGCACACTAGTAAGAGAATATGCCTTGCTGTCAATACAACAAAATTTTATCCCCCTCACTTTCTGCTACTTTAAAATCAAACAGTAGTGTTTCAGCAATTGAATGTAGGTTGCTAAAAACACTACTAGCAAAAGATACAATTTGCAAAAAAGCATGCATTATAAATGCAGCCTTTGCTAAACTGCCTTAGCTGTTCCTCTCTGAACATTTTAATTTTTTCTAACAATAAAGGTTCTTGTGAGAAGAAAAAAAAGTTCTCTAAGTTCAAGGATTCCATTGGCATCAAAGCAAAACAAACCCTGCCCTAACTAGCTGAAGGAAATTTTTCAAAAGCATCTCAATACTACTGTGTGTTCTGCTTTATCAACACCAGCAAGTCAGGAACCCATAAGCACTGGGCTGTTGCTGGCAAACATCACCTCTGTAAAAATCACGCCAGCAAAATATGCTGAAAGCAGATGCAACCACTGACAGCCATAAAAATCTCTGTATTATCTGGCAGCAAGTTCAAGGAAATATCTTTTAGTGCTGTTCACACTACTGGAACCAAAATATTAAGAACAGAATCATTGCAAAGGCAAATCAGTTTCTGTCCTCCATGCTTTTCCTCCACTCAAAATGTACTCTCACTTCACAGGCTTCTCATCCTATGAATAAGTTTCAAGAAGCTGATAAAGAACTTTCTAATTGTTTACCTGAAACCACTCCAAGCAGGCAAGCATAATTAATGCAAGTCAGCAATTCAGAAAGGAAATTATCCTGTTACACCTATTGCTGACTATGTGTTATATGTTCTCTGCTTCCATGTACTGAATGGCAAAATAGCCAATTAACAGGAAAAAAGAAAAAAAAAAAAAAAAAAGAGAAAAAAAGAAAAAAAAAAGACAAAAGAAAAAAGAAAAAAAAAAAAAAGAAAAAAGGAAAAAGGAAAAAAAGGAAAAAAAAGAAAAAAAAAGGAAAAAATTCACAATCCATACCAAAGGCATTCCAACGACATTGGGTGATCTGAGAATAACATCGGACCCAAAAATAAAAAGGAGCAACACACACTTTTCTGAAGATCCTTATGGTTTGCAGCAAAATATTTGGCTGCTTAGCACATGTTGTCACTTTACCTTGGTTGGGCACACAAGGCAGAGAAACTAGCACAATTCTAATTCCACTTCCAGAGAGGAACAAAGCCCTCACTTCCAAAACAAATCCACATCATGCTGTGGTTGGGGGCATGCACTTCTTGCAAAATCCAGCACTGAAAATCAATGAGTTCCTCAAAAGGGGAGATAAACTTTTGACCTCCATAGGTTTTCTTATGGAGGAATACAGAATTTATAACACTGACCTAAAACATATTTATGGTATGAGTGAAATGTAAAAATGCCACAAATGTGCAAAGAGGAAGCAGCACAGCTCTGTTTACTTAGAGCCATGGGTCCAGTGCAGCAACTTACTGATGTTCCACCTTCAACTTGTAATTATGACAGGCACACCTCCCCACTCAGGCTTCCTTCTTCCCTTGTATGTTTAGGATATACATGCTTACAGAAGCACTACTCAGTGTAATGCCAGTACAGTGATGATGCAGAAAACCAAGTTATCTCTCCCTCTCAGGTTTGCTGTGTTAGGGCAGGAGCCTGCCACACCAAAATGAGTTAACAAAATTCAGTAACAATCCATGCTACTTCTTGGACTTGGCTGCACAACAGCAACTTTTTAACCACAGCTCTCTGACTAGTGTTTAAAAACCTAAACATCTGAAAATATTTCAGTTACTACAATTATATTAACTGTTAATTGTTAATAAAACTAACTCAAAAGTATAATATTATCTTGTCTCCTGCCCAGGGTTATCTGAGGTTTTACAAAAGATTTTGTGAATTCAAGTGGGATTGAGGGATTGATTCTTCAGCAGTTTAACTCTTCCACTGTTAGCCAACAGCTAAATTTAAGTTACAATCCAAAGGTTTATTTGGAATATAAAGACTGTCAATACTTTAAAACTTTTCTTTGTTTCATATGCTCTAGGAAATCCAATTGCGAGTTTGTTCAAGGCCATAATTTGATCAGTTCCTCAGGCAAACTCCACTTGTGTTGCTAGAATAGTCCTTCTATATAAAAACTTCCACAGAAAGAAATCCTACCCTTCACCAATGTACAATACAGTCAACTTGCAAAAACGAGCTAGAATCAGAAGGATAATGGGCACAACTGTATTTCAGTAACAGTTACTGACACAAAGAATCTAGTGTGTTTTTATTACTACACAGCTTTCCTCTCTTAAAAAAAAAGACAAATTCTTCTAAGGCATGCAAATGTTTAAATAAACAAAACCGTGTCTGTCATATGCTTGGAGACTACAGTAGAGGTACAAGGACAGAAAACATCTGACTGTGCTTCTAAAGCTAAATGGCAAAAACTACATTTTAAGAATTTGCCTCATACTTTTAGCACTAACCTAGCTACGCTATGTATGTTTTCACACAAGAAGTAGATAACACCATGCTCATTATGTTTAGATCAGAATTAACTGTCATGGTGTAACATTACTGTATGCATAGGCAATTCAGTACTGCATCAAAATTTGACCTTTTTTTAAGGAAAGGAAAAAGATAAACTCATTTCAGGGCAAATTTTCCAACTCCTAGGAAAAGGTGCTACATTTGGTTCAGAGATAATCTGAGTCAAAGTCCCAACTACATGCTGGGCCTCCTGCATGCAGATAGCTATGCTTGTGTCATGTTTCCAAACTTTCCTCTGCTAATTAAATGTAATCTCACTTGATATCATAGGTAACACATTCTTAGATTATGTCTTCACGTGCCTTGAGCCTGTATCGCCACTCTCACAAGGTCTTATTCTACCTGCTCTGTTTCAATTCCACATGGAATTGCCTCACCTGGACATGCCCTTCAGAATCACCTTAGACAAGAATTTTCTGGCCACACGGTTTAACATGCAAAGCGTTCTTATACCACCACTGAGTCCTTGACTGAGAGATACCTACCTGTACTCATAGGAGGTCTTATGATCAATGCCTACAACAGAAAGTAAGGGAAGATGGATTCCCAAAGCTCCTCAGTGTTCATAATGCTAACTTCAGCTGGTGAATGCTTCCTTACCATCACAGCACTTCCACAGTTAAAGTTGAATCCTTAAAATGTACTGGTGTGTGTATACATGTATGACAATGGAGTGATATTAAGCCAGAAGCATTTATTATACACATTCACAAGTGAATTCAAGACTGTTCTTTTAATTCACCAGAATCAGAATTATTAAGGCTGGAAAAGACCTCCAAGACCAGCAAGTCCAGCCTGTGACTGAACACCACCATGTCAACTAAACCATAGCACCAAGTGCCACATCCAGTCATTTCCTGAACACTCCCAGGGATGGTGACTCCACCCCTTCCCTGGGCAGCCCATGCCAATGCTTAACCACCTCTTCAGTAAAGAAACTATTCCTTATGTCCAGCCTGAATCTCCCCTGGCATAGCTTGAGGCCATTTCCTCTGTTGTTGGTTGCCTGGAAGAAGAGACCAACATCCATCAGGTTACAAGCACCTCTCAGGCAATTGTAGAAAGTGGTAAGGTCTCCCTTGAGCATCCTTTTCTCCAGGCTACACATCCCCAGATCCCTCAGCCACCCCTCACAGGATTCAGCCTCTAAACTCTTCACTAGCTTCACTGTCCTTCTCTGGACATGCTCCACAACCTCAACATCCTTCTTGTGAGGGGTCCAGAACTGGACCCAGGACTTGAGATGCAACCTCAGCAACTTGATCCAGGTCTATCTGACCTGCTATCCATGACATAATGAAGTCCTAACTCTACTTTCCAAATAAATTAATAAGCTCAGGAAAAGGCACTGTTTCTTGTAAGCTGTTTGCATAAGGTTTTAAAGACACAGACATTCTTACAGAGCAGCCATACCAGGAGCTGCTTACAAGTCTTTATTTGGCCACTATACTGTATTGCCAAAAGGACTGAAAAAAATTCAGAATTTCTAGGTCACTCATACCCCAACTTTTGACTAGTGCAGACCTTTGTGATCTGTTCTGGAAGCACCCCAAAGTTGTTTGCCTTTACTCAATACTATCAGAGCATTAGAAGTGTGACCATAACATACCAAAAGAATAGGCATCTGCTGTTCTGCTAAGAGCCTTCCTTGATGCCCACTTTCCTTGTGCTTATTCTGATGCAGATACAGCACATGACCTTTTTGTTGGGGTGGCAGCTATTTAGTATAAAACTGACCTATCTCATTAGGCTGGAAGGAGACTGTAAGTAAGGTAACAATGCCAAGCCAGCATATCTGAGTAGAAGAGTCTCCGAGTTGGTCTGCAAACCAAAATGTAGTTATAAAATTGTTACCAAAAAGGATTACTGGAACAAGAGGTCAAAAAAGCCTTGTTCTCAGCAGCACATAACAAACACCATAACACATCACCAAACATACCAACTACACCAAATATGCCATAGGAAAAAGAGAGAGAGAGAACACATCTCTCTCATGTCTGAAGGAAACTAATGCTCACAGTAACATCAGATCATGATGTGGAGAACTGCACCTTTAAAAAGTCAAGTACGCTACTCAAACATTATAGAGCTAAACAAGATTCCCATCACACTAATTAAAATTTGGAGATCTTTTGCAATGAAACCCTCTGCAGGCATCAAAAAGAAGCATCTATATATAATAAATAAAGATATGCAAGGGAGGAACAGCAGCACTTGTGAATAAATTCTTTGTTAAAAAGAAGTCTTAAAATTATGTATATCTAAGTAATCTTAATAATCCTTCAATGTACAGTTTAACAGAGACATTGATGCTTCAGATGGTACTGAGAGTCTGTATATCTGAGGACTTAAGCTTGGCAGACATCATTATAATATTTTTGAAGAGAAAACATAGCTATAGATTTCTAAAACTCGGTTTCATGCCAGAATGAAATAAAACCACATTAGCAGCAGTTTCTCCAATTTTGCTTCTCCTGGCTTCATATTCTATGAAGGCTTATATTCTATTTAGAATGAAAAACATGAAAACAACTCAAAGCCAAAACCCTTACAGAGGACAATCCAGTTTTTACCAGCACTACCATACAGTTTAGACACAGTAAAGTTTAAAGAAGGAAAAAAAGGAAACTATGTACATAAAGCTAAGTTTCTTCCATGGGCTTTGTCCACACATTTTTCATCAATCTAATAGGATTCACTTCTTTTTCAAAGCACATATTGTCAATTACCATGGGTCAATAAACAGACTAAAACAGCTGTTAGTGGAAGTCAGTTGAAAACATTTGTTTTGATTGAGACAGATAAGAGGAAAAGACATCTGGATGTTCCATGAGTTTCACCACTGCTATCCTCACATCAATATCTCACTGGTACAATCTTGCCCTCTGCAATTATTTATACTTCACCTTATGGATTGTAAGTTTTTCTGTCTTTCCTTTCTCCCTTTGACCTTCCATGTACATCAAAGCAGAGCCAGAGAGAAAGAAACAAATTACAGCATTAGGTCCTATTTCTTAGATTAGTTTCAGATCAGGTGCACTCTTGTACACACATACCCCAGCAGAAGTAAAGTACCACAGATAATGTGAAAACCGTAATTTGACATCATTCCTTCAGGTATTACAAACCCTTCCAATCAACATTTTTTCTAAAAGGTTTACTTCTAGAAATTATGATAGAAAACCAGCACAGGGCAGAGACATGGGTCTATACTGCATGACCTAACACTACTACTTTACTGGTGTATGAGAGATCTCTTTGAATGGTTAATTTATTATCACTACCTCTTCTCTCTGAAAATGAAAACAAAACTAAGACCTCATGCTTCCCCACTAAGATGAGGCCCTAGATCCTTCTTACTGCTACATGAGAGGATAAAAACACTGTTGTACTAAAAGAAAATGCAACTATAAACTCTTGCATAACATCAGTTTCACATTGATCAACACAAAATACCTAGGCAGAGAGGGCACTGGCAGATTCTGACATCGCATTCAGTTCAATCACAAGTAATAGGGTAGCATATAAAATTACACAATGAGTTTTACGCATTTTTTTCTTCTTGTCGTCACTGTATGAGATATGTTAATGCTAATCACAAAACCAATCAAACAGCCCAGGGAAGAGAAAAATCAAACTGAAATAAAAATCTCCAAATACCATCAAGTATGCCTTATCCTTTCTCAGGTACAAGAAACCACACGCCCCAGCCTGGCAAACTCCTATACTGGCAGGCTGGCCTTATGCATGACGTCCCAGCAGACAGTGGGCACCTGCCAGCACCTATGTATTTGTCCACATGGAGCAATTCAACCATGCCGAGTTGCTATCAAGACCCTTGTGCAACAGAAAGGTTCACATGACCTAGCTAATAGTGCCTCAAAGATCAGAGAAAACAACACAGTAATCACTCTGTCGGGGCACACAGCCTTCTCCCGTTACCTGGGGCCCGAAGATGCCAAGACCTCTACTTTCCTTTGGCATCCAAAGCAAACGCCAAAACAGCCTTTGGAGATTCGGCGAGTGACGCAAGGAGAAATAAACGATCAATGTTAATTAACCGGTTAAAACAGAAGTCCGAACCCAAACTCAGCACACGGACACAGGGTCACGCAGGAATACCTGGCACTCCGTTAGGCGTCACACTTGGGAGGAAAAGCCTTCTGGAAAATAAAAGCAGGTATCCCATGCTCTCACCTCGGCACCCGTCCGCTCACACAGCCATGCGCGAAGCCTGGGTCCTCTGTCTCCCAGAAGTTTGCGACCAACGCTGCCCAAGGGTCGCCCGACAAACCAACAGCGGAAAAGCCGAGCCAAAAAGATAAAGGGGATTAGGCGGGCATTACTTCCACTGACCTATATACTGCCCTCAGCCCGCGGCGGCCCTGCGGCAGACGGCAGCTGCTCGGCCGGGGGTGACACCGGCCTGACAGCCCGCCCCGCCCGCCGACGAGGCCGAGCGGCGGCGCGACACCCCCGAAACTCTGTGCGGGGCCCGTCCCTGGGCCGCCGCCCCCTCACGGCTCCCGCCCCAGCGGGACCAGCCCCTACCTGGCGCGGGTGGCAGCGGAAAGTTTCTCCGGGGAGGGGTCAGGCGTGCTCCACTCCCTCTCCGCCGAAACCAGCGGCTCCGGGAAGGAAGGAAGGAAGGAAGAAAGGAAAGAGGGAGGGAGGGAGGTGGCCACCCAGGTAAATCGCCGTCCGCGACGGGACAGCGGGGCCGTCGTTAATCCCTCACGCCCGCCCGCCCCGAAGGCTCTGTCCCCTCAGGCGGGCATCTTACCCCGCGCCCCTCCACCTCCCGCTCCCTCACAGCGGGCGGCCCCAGCTCGGCACCGGCAGCCGAGTTTGTGTAAGTGGGGCCGGGCCGTGAGTCAGAGCGGCGGGGAGGAGCCGCGACCTGCCGGGGGAGGCCCGGCCCAAGGCGGCCCTTGCCGGGCGGGCGGGAGACGGTGCGGGGAATAGAGCCCGACTTTAGAAACTATAATCCTGCAATTAAGAAAGCTTCCTGCCATCTCTGCCTGCCTACATGGAAAACCCGCAAGCCAGAAGTACCATTTAAAATCTATCCCGATCTTACAAATGAAAATTAGTGGTAGTTCCCTAATGATACAGGCTGCAAGGGGATCAGTGTCCTGGAGCACTTCTCTGAAGAGAAGCTGAGAGAGCTGAGGTTGTTCAGCCTGGAGAAGAGAAGGCTCTGGGGAGACCTTGTTGTGGCCTTCCAGTACTTGGGAGCATCTCTCATGAGGACAAACTGCAGGAGCTGGGCCTTTTTAGTCCAGAGAAGAAAAGACTGGGAGAAAACCTCATTAATACATACAAATAATACATACAAATCTATTAAAGGCGGGTGCCAAGGGGATGGTGCCAAACTTTTCAGTGGTGCACAGCTACAGGACAAGGAGCAATGGGCATAAACTAAAACACAAGAAATTTCACCTGAACATGAGGAAGAACTTCTTTATGTTGAATGTGGCAGAGCACTGGAACTGAGGTCATGGAGTCTCCATCTCTGGAGACCTTCAAAACCCATCTGGAGGAGTTCCTGTGTCATCTGCTGAAGGTGAACCTGCCTTGGCAAGAAAGTTGGGCTACATGAAGGCCCCTTCCAGAGGCCCCTTCCAACCCTGTCAATTCTGTGACACTTGAAGTAGGCTCATAAGAAAGAACAAGAGGGACTTTTTGTATGGATGCATAGTGATAGGATAAGTGGTTATGGTTTTAAACTAAAAAAGAGCTTTAGATGAGATGTTAGGAAAAATTCCATGTTCAGATTGTGGTAAGGCACTGCAACAGGTTCCTCTCAGCTCTGGATGTTCCTTCCATGGAAGTGTTCAAGACTAAGTTGGACGTGGCTTTGATCAGCCTGGTCTAGTGGGTGGCCTCCATACCCATGGCAAGAGGTTGGAACTGGATAATCTTTAGGGTCTCTTCCAACACAAACCTTTCTGTGATACCATATAGTTCTTATTTTTAAACACCTCACTGTAACTGTGATAGACTGCTGTGTTGAATAGTTAAGCATAGTTCAATATGCCACTATATTTTCTTCTTTTTTTTTTTTTAAGGCTTCAGATAAATTAATTAGACTGTAAGCGTTCTTATTATGGTTTTACTAAAGACTCGAAATAGGAATAGATGCTGGCCTATTAGGGTAACAGCTCATTTAAATAAATGTATTATAATCTACCAAGTGTAACAGTGTTGTCTCTGAGCTCAGGAAGCATTCTTTCCAAACCTCTATGTAATTAAAGGATAATTTACTGAGATTTATAACTAACTAGACTCACACAAACTAACTCACACCTAGGTAAGCCAGAGTTTAGGTTTCCCAGCCCAGGATAAAACCGTAATCTAAAAATCCACTAAGAAATAAAACTGATCTAACATAACTGAGGTTCCTCCACTCCTCCACTTAGGAAGACTGGAAGAATCATTGGTTCTTGTACTATATCTTGGCACACATCGAAACTAAATCTAAACTTTAAGGAGCAGGGAGTACTGCCATTTCTAGGGACTATAATTCCTCCCTCACATGCTGTTGTTTATTGGTTTTGGAACTGAAAGATGAAATAGTAAGGCCATATAATTCTTTATTGAAAATGCTATGGCAGAGGTGCTTGGTGCTCAGCAGAGCTAGTAACATCATACCCCCACAGTCTGAATCCAGATCTATTGCCTAGATGTCTGAGGATGCATGTGTCTCTTTGGAGAGCTGTTTTCCAACATTAGATCTGGTATTTCTCTACATAAATTGAGGAAGTGGCTTCCAAGTGCTGCTATTGAGCCTGGGTGTGGAGATGGATGGCATTTGGCTGCTGTCTAGGACAGCAGAGCAGAAGCCAGCTTAGGAATTTGGTAGAATTGTCTAGAGGACTTTTGGAGAAACTGAGAGGATACTCGTGTTTAAATTGTTTGGTCTCAGAAGAACGGGAGTCATCAGCCAGCACACGGAGGAAAGATGCCCTTTGTGTGAAACCTCTCCTCATAAGCACATCATTAAGGAGTGAGCCTCTGAAGCACTGTCTCTTGCAGATGCCGATAGAATCTATTTTGCTTCTTTCTATTGCTGCTCTAAGCATTTTAAAAGCACTCCATAATTATTTTTGCTGTGATAATTACGTTGAATCCAAGATAGCTGTCCTTTTACATCCCTATCTCTTAATCATTTGATAAGCTGTTCTATCACACAGAGTTGGAAGAGATGGAAGTGTAAAGATGGCTTATCACAAGCTCACACTAATCCTCCTACTCACCCTCTTTGTTCTGGAGGCATTCTAAGCTACTGAGAAATACTTCACCCAAGTGTAAGAGTTGGAGGCATAACACGTGAACCCAAGCACAACTGACTGACAGCATAATTGCAAGTAGTAAAGGTAACATGAGATTTCACTACCAGCACTTGCTGGTCTTGAATGTTGTGTCATTGATACAATTGTGCAGTACCTCTAGTGAAGTTACTAATAATTATAACTAACTTTGTATTTACAGTAGTTAGAGAACAAAACAACATTTATGCTTATATTTTTGGTCACAAGTTTTGCTCCACAGAAAAAATGGGCTTTCTAATGAAATTCCAGAAAGTTTCTGCTTTCTGTGACCCAGGGCATCTCTGCAGCATCAGAAATATATTTTCTGCTGCAGACAAAAAATGACCAAGTGTATCCAAAGGTAAACCAGACAGCTTTTAGAAGAGCTTTCTTACAGTAGATTTCTATGCCATTTTTTCATGTTATGTATTTTATCCATTTGTCCATAAAGGAGTGTACTTTATGCAAAGAATTAAATTACGCTCTCCAATTACTAGTCACAGGTGCACTACAAAGACAAAATCCCGAAGATAGACATAGTTTCATTTAAAGAAACCCAAGTTACTGTCAACAAACCAGAGTGCTCACTGTAAATTACGTGACCTCTGAACTGCCCCATTTAACACAGATTTTTCTTAGATGTGATCTAGATACCACCTCAGTAAAACAAACCTATACCACATTTGCTTCTTAGCAAGAGATCTGATTTCCAGGAAAGGTCTGAGAAGATAAATATTTCCCATTCAAGAACAAATCGAAATACAGGCATTTTCCAAGTCATGTTATATGCTTTACTACAGCCATCGTCCCTTACCTTCTCTGAGCAACAGGAAAAAAGAAAATTTGCTTTAAATCTTCAGAAAGGTACTTCAGAATTTTCTGTACACAAACCTTAAAACCTTCACACTAAAAAGGAAAGCACTCTAAATGCCTATGAAAAAACCTTTGGTTACTTCTACCTAAATTGTATTTCATCTGAATGGTATACGCCACATTCATCCTTTAATGTTAAAAGATGTCCCCAGGCTTTTTTTGAGATATAGTTTTGCAAATCTTTTGCTGCAACACACAATTTTCAATGTCGTACCATCCTAAAATCATTAGTACAGGACAGATAAATGTTGCATTTACATGGATAGAATCCAGACTTGGCTGGACTGGTAACTAATGCAAATATGTATGTAGATTGGAAATTACTACATTACCTTTAAGTGTTTGTACTTTGATGAACAAAAAAAATGTTAAAGATTTCATAATCTATCTTAATTGGTATGTATTGATTTAACTGTTTCAAGACAACTCTTTAAATAAAGGAAAATTTGTTTGAAAAGTTATATAACAGGATTTAGTTGAAGGGATTTACCTATGACTATTATAAGTTAGTGATTTATGAGACAAACCAAAGTAAGTTCACTGCTCCTTTAATAAAATTATTTTTCCTCTTTAAAACCAGATTTGGTTATCTATGATCCATTGTAAGGGCCTGACAGTAATTTTGAGAATACGTTAATTCACTGTGCTCCAAAAGTCAGTCCACTCACAGTCTGTAATTTCTCATGCACTGTAAAATGTCACAGGTCAGCACTGCTAGCAAAAGAAGTAATCTTGCCTTCCTCCACCCATTCCGCTCCTCCCTACATTTCCATCTTCCCTGATCTATACAGCTGTTTAATAAATGAGATCAGTTCCACGATCCTGATTAAAATTAACCCCCCCCCCCTTTTTTGTGCTTAAATTTAACATGGATCAGGTTTTTGATCTGCTTCACCTGCCACCACATAAATCCTTACTCTGGCACAGGAGAGAGAGCAGCATGAGGGCAAGAATGAACTGGGGCACCATAAATTAGCGCAGAGAATATATGAAGCTGAAAGTATGATTTTAAAAATGGCTTTTAACAGACAGGCATCTAGAAACAATTGTACTCTATTCTATTGCTTGTGAGGGTGGGTTTTGTTAGTTTTGTTTTTTGTTTTTTTTTTTAAGATTATGTGCCCAAAGCACACAATTGCCACTCCATTATCTGAGAGCTTGCCTATGTCCTCTTTAGGTGCTCACCTATTCTCTTTAAAGACACAGAGTTGAACCCTGGACTTGTGCTGTAAATCCCTCAAACTGTGTCTTTGGGGAGGAGGAAAGCAACTGACAACTTAGGAAAAAATATTTCCTTCTAGCAGTAACAAGACAAGACCTCCTTCCTTCTCCACAGGCTGCTAGATTTGCAGGATAGAAATTTTTTCTGTCTCGTATAGATTTCTTTCAGATTTGCTAAGCCATCTTTGCCAGAGAAGATTTATGTCTGGACCATAGCAAATCTCTTACTTTAAGAGTACAGCTTGAGGATATTTAACAAAAATATATCCCTAGAGGCTGAGTAGCGGTAGACATATAAAGGCTCAGTCCTCTTTTTCTAATTACAAGTTGTGCTCTAAGGTCCAGGGGGAGATTTGTCTAAGAACTACATAACACATTTTTAAGTGAAAATTAGGTTATCAGCATTCTGCTGTTCTGGTTAAAAAACTGTGGTTATAGCAAACATGGTATTTGAGCAAATAGAGCCAAAGCTACTTCTCTGTATCTGTATCACATCATAATCAATAGTGAAAAACATCCATGTTTTCTAACACTATCTCAAAAGTCATCTCTGAAAACCTGAATTTAATAATTTAATTGTTTCAGATTTGTAAAAAAAAAAAAAGAATGTTGACAGTTCACCTGCAGGGAAAATTTTAGTAGGCCGCAACAGCAGTGCTGCACACTGGGTCAAATACAATGTTTCTTCCGAGCTAATTATGATGCAATCTGTGGAGATTCCCTAGAGAAGCACTTGCTTATTAATACCTACGTAGTGTTCTCTGTTTCCATAACATCTGCCTTGGTATTCACCATTATATTGCCTTACCAAAGTCACATCTCTCTCTGCTTTCATAAAGCCTTCTACTTTGTCCTCCTGATAGACTAATTACTGAGCTACTGACAATGGGGAATAGGTTACCTGTGATATGGGAAAATCCCAAATCCCACAGTCTGAGTCGCACAAAGCCTAGCTACCAAATGTGCCAAATTCAGACATACTGGAATTTTGCCATTAAAAAAATATTTTTTTTTCCTGGGCTAATATAAATTTTCATCTGCTGGAAACTGAGGGAAGGAAAAATAAATTGTCATACTCTACAAGCCCCCTGCTCTCTGAATACAATGACTGTGCAGCTGCATGCCTGGGAAGATGCAGAGACAAACAGGCAATGGAAGTTCATATAAGCTGGCATGTCTCTCTTGTATTACTTGAAATACAATGAAATATTATTAAGAAGCATTCTTGTGTGAGTATATGAATGCTGATTTTCTTTGTGAATAGGCTAATGCTAGACAGGAGATGAACCATTCAGCTGCAAGGCAAAAAAATCTAAAAATCAGAGAGTAGTTGTTAGTAATGTTTTGTTTCTCTGCAAGGACTTTCTTGTTCCTTGCTTTGTGACTCTTCACCATTTTCAGATACTTTGCATGGCCAGTAGCTGTTACTTTCTACAGAGAAAATAAAGAGACAGAAGTAAGACTTGCCAAGGAAGAAAGCTTTGCCTTGCATTTCTTGCATAGGAGGTACAGAAAATAAAAGTTTATTTCCAGAAAACTGAGTAGTTTTTAATGTTTTGCATTGTAGCTTAACTTCTCTTCAGAGTTTGTGGGTGACAAGAGTTAAGAATCTTAAGTATAAAGTACTTAATTGATAGAAGTTTTTACTTAATCTTTTGAAAAATTGTTTTTAACTTTTTTGCCAGTAATTTGATTTATGCCAATTAAATATTTAGTTGAAGAGAAAAGCTGAGCACCCATCTTTGTGTGCAATTAAACACTTTGAACTCTCAGAGTAGACAGCTGGAGAGAGACAAAACCTCCAGAGTTACTACCAGCCAAATCACACATGTAAAACCCCGTATTTTAAGGTCCCTCCTTGTTCTGCAAGGTATTCAATAGGAAGTTTAGTGAAATTCTCATAAATTTGCTGAATTAGAGGTCAGTGGCTGTTGGAGATTTGGGGGTCAAATATCTGCATTGGTAGGTGCCTAAATATTTGAAATAAAAGCCCGTTGGGATTTTTTCAAAAGCATCTAGCAGGTGAGAAGCACTCATAACCCTTTGCACTTTAAAATCATTGGATAAAATGCAAAGACCGAGTTCCAAGTCTCTTTCTCATCCTTTGAGAATTAGTTCCTAGCTGCCAGCTGATACAATCATCCTCCTCTTGCTTGGTCTTCCAGGACTGTGCTCTTTGCAGCATAGTACTCCAGTCCAAAAGGCTCCATGATTTCCCACTTCGCATACACTGATGGGTAAGAAATGTTGATGCAAAGAAGGGAAGGTGAGTTTTAATTTTTTTGGCTGAGTTAAAATTAAGTCCTGATCTTTTATACTGCAGGCAAATGATCTATTCATGTACTATATCTAGAGCCAACAGCAGCTCCTCAGCAGGTATGTTCTGAAGGAAGCTCCCTTCTGTTCTTTCTGAGAGCAGTTTCTAGACTCTGGATGCTCTCTAAATTAAAAAAAAAAATCTTCATTTGCAGCCCTAATTTGTACCCTTAATCTCCAGGGAGTATGGAACTGCAGTTACATGCTCTGTATGACACAGCCATTTAGCTGGCCCAGAGCAGCTCCCTGCTCAGTGGCACTTGTTGGATGGACTGTGTAGGGTCTACAATCCATGAGGGACACATAGCTCAGGGGTGAGCCTCACTCCAGTACCAGAAAGATAGGCACTGCCACTGCTGGTGGAAATCTGGCCATTAACTGTCTTGCTGAAGGCAAAATAGAGAACCAGAAATATTCAGAATTCAAGGGAATTTGTCTTTCAGCTGCCTTTTTAGGTATTTCTGTTGATTTTTTTTCCCTTTTGCATTTATTTCTTCCTTGTATTTCTTTCCCCAAAATGAGATTCTGTAGTATTTTACTTGCATTAAGGGAAACTTTCTATTTACCAGTACAAATGCAAACAATGCATAGTTACTATCCAAAATAATTTGGATGATATATTAAGATGTTATTAATTTTGAATTTGGACTGTTACAGTTCATGAAATGTGCCCTAAATGTAGACTGTGAGTTGTATACACTTGTCTCTGAGAAATCAGTTTGCACAACCAAGAACTCATATATTTAGAATGTAAGCTACCAGATACTAATATCTTGAGATTCTTTATCAAAATAATTATTTAAGTTCAAGCTTGACACCCTTGTTTTAAAAAAATAACAATTTTAGAGACTCTGTCCTTCGAGATGTAGTCACTGGAAATTGCAATCCTGATGGAATTCAACGTTTTTTATTTGTTTGCCCTGGCAGCTGTGTATTAGTAAAATAAATAAATTAAATAAACAGAAACATCTGTTCCAGTCACTAGAGGCTTATTGCTGGAGTTATCTGCATCAGATGGGAGGAGACGCTCTAGTAGAGGAGCTTGGCTTTCCAGAGCAGAGATTAGTGAAATCAGTAGGAATAAATATGTAGAATTGTGTGACCTGTGGGAAATATGTCACCTGCCAAATGATGACGCTGAGTAGTGTTAAAGTTTGAAGTCCTCTAGCATCTATTCTGCATTATTCATATGAGCAGAAATCCCATTATATTCCAAGTGCTAGCACAGTCTCAGTCTGTATCTTATTAAAAGGAAAATCTGTGGCTTAGTTGAGAACCTAAGCCTGTAAGATTTTTCTTTTAGTTAATTATTATTGGATCCAGGATACCTTATTCCATATATGTGTAAGAAGAGTATAAATGTGTGAGAGTGTGTGTATATATATATATATATGTATGACTATACATATAATTTTTTGACAGTGAGTGCACTGGATAGTTGTCATGCACAGAAAGCAAGAAAAGGCAATCTAATAAATGCCTCAGAATTCCAATTCCATTAATATCTCCACAAACCTAAGAGAGCAGACAAAATAGGTATCTCTTTGCAAGTATTCCTATGTTGGTATTCCTACATGATAAATTAATCAAAGCTCTGGTACAAATTTCAAAAAGATGCAAAATAAATTCTTCATCAGCTGGACATGTGTAACTTGCTAATTTCATGAAAATAACATGCGAAAGTTGTATATAGCTGTAGGAAAAAAGTGGGAGAATGAACTAGAATGGTTCACTTTTTGATTCTAGTCAGCAAAGTCAGATGGAAGTTACTTACTGGGTTTGCAACTGTATCCAGGAATACATGATAATAATAAATAATAAAATAAAAATGAAAAAAGAATTGAAGTTTATAGACTTCTTCTGAAAATGACTGGGCTACTGAAGGGCTATAGTTGTATACTGCATGGTTATTTCAAATGGCAAAACCAGATTTCTTTGAAACTAGTTCTGTTACTGAATCCTACGCTCTTCAGAAAATAATTTCTGGTAGTTAATTTGTTCCTAGCGGGAACTCACAAGTTGTCTTATTTTGATAGAAATTGCTCTCTCTGGGAATCATGGAAAATATAATGGTTTGTGTTGGAAAGGACCTTAGAAGTTCCAACCCCTCTGCCAAGGGTGGCAACACCTTCCATTACACCAGTTTGCTCAAAGCCCAGTCCAATGGTCTTGAACACTTCCAGGGAGGGGGCAGCCACAGCTGCGCTGGGTGACCTGTTCCAGTGCCTTACCACCCTCACAATAAAGAATTTCTTCCTAATTTCTAATCTAATCTAATCTAATCTAATCTCTATCAACCTTCTCTCAATTTAAAGCCTTTCCCCCTTGTCCTATAAATGCCCATATAAAAAGTTCCTCTCCAGCTTTCTTGCAGGCCTTCCTTTGGTACTGGAAGGCTGCTATAAAGTCACCATGGAGCCTTCTCTTCTCCAGGTCAAAGAACCCAAATTCTCTCTCAGCCTTTCTTCCTAGGAGTAGTGCTCTAGCCATATGATCATTCCATGGCACTCCTCTGGACTCACTCCAACAGGTCCACCCACATCCTTCTTATGTTCCCCACCTTACTCCTCACCTTCTTCTGGTTCAGTTGTAACAACCAGGGACTCACAGAAACAGAATCATTCATATTGGAAGAGATCACTGGAAGCCACCTTGGTCAAGACCTTGCTCAGAGCAGGACCAATTAAACCTGCTTTCCCAGGACTTTTTCCAGCCCAGATTCAAATGCTTCAAAAGTTTCTAAGAATGGAGATTCCACAACTTCTCTGGGCCATTTTTCCAGT